>NC_136057.1:1746476936-1747849097 GCF_964261635.1 Lissotriton helveticus | reverse complement strand
CCTGGGCCGTGGCGGGGCGATGCATCCTCCTTGAAGTCCTGGGGTTCCCTCTGTACGAAAACGTCCGGTTCTCCGCTCCTCTGTTCTAACGGCTGTCGTCCTCCGGCGTCTTCAGGGGTCCTGCTGTAGGCTCGCTCTCCCTCCCGGCATTGGACCCACCCTTCCGCGTCTTCCCGGCTGATATTGCTCTCAGCGTACTGCGCGCCCGGCCCCCAGGAGGTGTGTCCTGTGTCTTCTGGTGAATCCTTAAAGGGCCAGCTGCATGCTTGAACACGCTCCTCTGTGTCCTCAGAACCCGGCAGCTGTAGGGGAGAAAAGAGACCACTGGGTGGAAGTGTCTCTAATTCCGAGTCCGGGGGCCTTGGTGCCCTACACATCCCACCACCAGAGTCTTCCCAATCGGGGATGAGGGGACATCTAGACAAAATGTCAGCTTTAGAGTTCAGGGAACCCTTCCGGTGAAGGATGTCAAAAACGAAAGTTGGAGAGAAAGAGACCATCTCATGACACTGGGGTTATTGCCCTTGTTTCTACACATCCACACAAGAGGAGCATGGTCTGTGTAGAGAGTGAACCTGTGCCCCTCCAAATAGTACCTTAGTTTCTCAACGACCCATTTGATGGCGAGACATTCTTTTTCGATGACGGGGTAATGTTCTTCCAGAGGAAAGAGCTTCCTACTGATGAAGAGCACGGGACGCTCGAGACCGTCATCTGTAAGCTGGGACAAAAAGAGACCCGATGCCAACGTCTGAGGCGTCAGTTTGTAGTATAAAGGGTGGGTATGATCAGGGGAGATAAGCACGGGTCCTTGAGTAATAGCTTCTTTCAGTTTGGGAAATGCCATTAAAACGGCGGTTGTGGGATTTGTTAGAGAGTGATTAGGGGTCTCCTTCTTTAGTAGGTCTGTGAGGGGGCGGCTATATCTGAATAGCGGGGAATGGATCTCCGATAGTAGCCCATTAGACCCAAGAATGCCCTGAACTCCTTTTTGGTGCTGGGAAAGGGAATATGAGATGAGTGATGGTTTTGATCTTTTCTTGTTGGGATTCAATACAGCCATTTCCTAACAGATAGCCCAGATATCTGACCTTTTAAAACCCCATCCTGGATTTGTGGGAGTTGATGTGTAGACCCGCTGTTAGACCTGGCACCATTGGCGTGGGTTTCCCTTCCATTTTTTCTGTTGCCTCATGTATTTTTGCTGGTGTTGTATGCTTTGGGCACTGTGCCACTGCTATTCAGTGCCACACTGCAAGTGCTCCCTACTGTAAATTGATGTACTAATCAGTGGTTCCATGTTTGGCTATTTGGTTTACTTGTCAGACCCTAGTCTAGTGCACTGAGTGTGCCAGGGCATAACATCCAAATGCTGCTGGTGGGCCTGCAGCACTGGTTGTGCCACCCACAGAAGCAGCCTTGTAAAATGTGTCTAGGTTCTGCCATTGCAGAGCCTGCATGCAGTCTGGTACTGTCATGCTGACTGGGCAAGTGCACCCACTTGCCAGTCCCTAAACCTTCCCTTTTCTTCATATCAGTCACCCCTATAGTAGGCCCAAGGGCAGGGTGCATTGTACGTATAAGGTAGGACAAGCCCTGGTGTGTGTGGCATGTTCTAATAGTGAATTACAGCCATTTTAGTTTTTCACTATTGCAAAGCCACCTGTTCTCCATAGGCCAGAATGGGCTGTTAGAATTGTTACACTTTATAATCCTAACTGTCTCAGAGAACATGGTAGAAATTCGAGTTTATTATGCCTGAACTCAGAATAATAAAATACATATTTTATTTTAATATTCTGTGTTTGCAAATACCACTTTTAGAAAGAAGGTATTTGCTTGTCTAACCATTCAAACCTGCCTCTGCTAGTTTGTGTATTCCTATGTCTGGTTTTGAGAGTGATAGGGCTGGGGAATTCCAGGAGACAGGCTGAGTCACCCAGTGGTGAATAGAGAGATCTGCATCTAGATGGGAGAGAGGAGTTGCCCCTGAACCATGAATAGGGCTGTGCCTACCTTCCACAATGCTGGCTCCACCCCCTGGGGAGCGGCTGATGTCTCTGCCCTGCACACTGAAAGAAGAGAAGGAGTCCTGTAAACAAAGTGCTCCAGGACTGTACTTGCCTTCCACAATGCTGGCTAAACCTCCTGTGGGGCGTCTGATGTTTCTGCCCTGCACTGTGAAAGGAAAGGAGAAGTCTGGTAAACAGAGTGCTTCAGAACTGGTTTGGGCTGGGCAAAGGCCCCTCTCCCCTCAGAGAACAAAGGATTTTGGGGTACAAATATTGGGATAATGATCCCATGAAATTAGATCACTTTGGACTACAAGAAGAAAACTTTACTGAGGAGAGGAACCTGAAGAAACTGAGGAGAGACTATTCCCAAGCTGAAGTGCTGCTTGGGGGATTGGCCTGCAGTGGTTGCCTTACTGCCAAAGGAAGGAGAAAGGAACTTTGTGTACTTTGCTTTCAACTTGTGAAGGATCTCCAAGGGCTTGGAAAAGAGCTTGCCTTCTGCTGAAGTCTCATGGACAACAGACTTCACCCCCAGCTCCCCAGAGTTCTTGTGGAAGTGCCTGCTGCTGTTTTGGGCCTTCTGAGGAACTGCTTGTCGCAAGGAGCTGGAAACGCGACTCAACGAGAAGAAGCATGTCGCCGTCGCTGTACGTGCCGTCGCAACTCCGAAGGATGTAAAGTGCTCTGATACCCGATTTCTCGGGTCTAGTTTGCGCTATATAAAACTCTTTCAAGAAGAAGAAGAAGGGTGTCGCCGCTGGAACTGAACCGCATCGGAGAGAAGCGTGCTGCAACGAAGAGGAAGCGTGTCGCCGTCGCTGCTGCTGCCGTCTCAACTCCGAAGAAGGAGGGTGTCGCCGCTGTAGTTGTCTCACTGCACCGCAACAGGAGAAGAATCTCGCAACGAGGTAGGAGCGTGTCGCCGTCGCTGTGCCTGCCGTCGCAACTCCGAAGCAGGAGGGTGTCGCCGCTGGAACTGTCGCATTGCCCCGCATCGACCAAGAGCACCTCGCATCCCCAAGAAGTGCACCACCGTCGGAGCTGCTGCCGTCGCATCTTGGATGTCGCCGCTGTAGTTGTCGCATCGAGCGGAAGCTTCACGCATCATGGAGAAGAGTGTCGCCGCTGGACTTCTCGCATCCCCGAGAAGCGTGCCGCATCTGGAAGATCTTCACGTCTTTATTTCTTTGTATTTGAACTTTGCCGCATTTCCCATCGCTGTGAGAAGTTGGTCTGGTATATGATGTTCACTATTCTAGTGAGCACCTTACACCAGTCCAAACAACCCTTATGGTGAGGGTTGTAAAGTCAACCTTATAGACCAGCTATCCTAGTGGTAGCATGGACAAAGCAGTTTTAGGCTAAAACTTCAGAGAGCATGTGAAGCAAGCTGTTTTACCATATGTAACCCGCTTGAATACCAAATGAAAAGGACACCACACAGGTTATATATAAAATATATATGTATTTATTATAAACACAACTCCTCTGAGCTCTTTATGAGGTCAGAGGCTAAAGCACATAACAAGATACTTAATTATCATACAATAAGTTGCAAAATATACAGTAGAGCCCTTGGGGCACGTAAAACCATACACTAAAATAGTGGTATAAGAACCACGTCACGAACACAGGATAGGCCTAGGGCCTAGGGAATCGCTGGGGCTACGCTAAGCTAACAAGAGTTAGGGAGCAGGAGGCCCACGGGATGCGTGTGCAGTGTCTATTCACACACGGGAGTTACCATAGAGAAACAATGGGAACGTAAGAGTTAGAAACTATTTCTTTTAGGACACTTCCGGATGTATAAGGAGAAAGCCACTGAAAACTAGGACACGAGGATAGTCAATACCTACAGGAGCACCGGAGTGCCCGCGTTACCTCACCCACAGGAGCCGGGTGCATAAGTGTCAAGTTGTGTCGGGTTTCGTCGCTGATTCCTACGGAGACCTGTAAAAAGATGCTGCAGGCGACCAGGAGAGAAGTGTCCGGTTGGATCCAAGGGCGGATCTAGGATGAAGAGTACCTGAAAGCAGAGAGGACAGAGTCTGGGTCACTAGCCAGTGACCAGGAAGAAACCAGGAAGGAACCAGGCGATGTCGCAAAGCAATCAGCTGATGTCGTGAGGCGACGACGATGACCAGGAGCTGGATACGGACTGTCCCACAAAGGATCTCGCTGTTGGCGGCGTCGGCTTCCAGACTGGAGTCAACAGGCCTTGGCAAATGCAATCCACGCAGGAATTGAATATTCGCTTCGGGTTAGACCAGCAAGGTCTATGGGGCTTCTCCTTTGCAGGGAAGCAGGGGCCCACCTGGAGCAACCCGGCAGGTGGTTCAGATTTGAAGGTTCGTCCTCACAGAAGCCACTAGCCAACGGGCAATTAACCGGACAGACGCATCGAGCACGAAAACACCAGCAGGCCCCACGCGGCACTCGTGGAGTGTGGAGGGCTGTGCGTCGGCTGTGCGTCGGTGCAGAAGGTGCTCGGGGCTGGGCCTTCTCAACCCCCAATGCATAACTTCGAGGATGCCTCAGAAGCTGCACAAGTAGCAAAGAGCAGGCTTTTCAAGATTGCCGGTCCCACGTCTCTCGTCGCCTCCACGGATCTCAGCTTTGCTGGGACTGTGGATCGGGGTCAAAGAAGTCTGGAAGTCTGGTTCTTGTCGGACTCTGTGCTCGGGCTCCGGTGGGAGCGTCGACAAAGTAAACCGCAGATCGCTGGATGGTGCTTGTAGGTACAGGGTGGTCACTCCTTGACTACAAGGGAGATTCTTCAGTCTTCTAGTTGCAATAGAATGTCGAAGGTCCAGAGTTTTGTTTCAAGTTTCAGTTCAGGATACATCTAAAGTCTCTTGACTCAGCTCCTACCTATATACCAATCTGAGGGGCTGGATTACCTGCTAGGTCCCTCCTATGGGTGGGACCAGGGAAGGGGGTGGTTACACCCCTTTCCCTTTGTCCAGTTTCACGCCAGAGCTGGGTCTGGAGTGCCCCAGCAACTGGTTTGAACCGGACTATACATGGGACACCTTGTGTTCCCCAGGCAGTGTCTCATTTCATTCAGCCCTCCCTGCCCCAATACACTATAGCCTGTCTGGGGTGGTGCTAGCACCTCCCAAGACAGGAAACCTATTGTCCAAGCCTCCCTCGCTGGAAGGACTCACAGCAGCAGGAGGTCAGACTTGTGTCCGTGGCAGCAGCATCCATTTTGTGATGCTGAGGCTCTGGTTAACTTTAACCGGGATTAACAGGAACAACATGTCTTCTCCCTCTAGAAGGGTGGAATGCTACCCTCGTCGCCAAAACTGGCGAGGGGGTAGTATTCCAAAGCGTATGACACCTTACACAACATGTTTTGATAAAGCCAAACCAGAGTTAGCATTCAACCGCGAGGATTATAATGCACTTAAGAGTATATGGTATGGCTATATCATAGAACAGCTATAAGGACATGGTTCCGAAAGCTGCAGAGAGGCTCAGCTCATGCTAGAGCCTCATCTCACATAAAACCAAGCACTCTGCCTTCAGGATTGTTAAGGCCTGCCATAGGAGTGACTTATAGTTGCATATGTATCTATATATAATGGTAGGTATAGGAATACTATACCCAAGCAAGGGGTGATTACACGACCTTGCCCCAGCTGAGTGATCAGCCAGTTGTGTCAGTTTGGATGGCCAGCCAGGGGTGGCATAAGATATACTGCAGCCCCTGGTAGGCCTTGGGTGCACCTATGCCCTGGGTACCTAGGGTACACTATACAGGGACTCACAAGGGTGACCCATTTCCCAATTGGTGATGTACCTAAAGTACATGGTATGAGAGAGAACAGCTGGGCAGTGGGTCCGATTAGCAGGCCCACAGCCACATTAAAGTCGAAAACCAATAAAGCAAAAAGCAAAAAGTGGGGTGACCATAGGAAAGCAGACCCTTCTCTCCTACAATCGCTGCGACATTGCTTGTCGTGGAAGCGCAACGCAACTTAAGGTACATTGACGCAGAGTGTCGCATCTAAGAACTGAATTGAACTAAGCTTAAATCTACCATCTTAAAGTAATCATAGTGTGTATTTTTGTTGTTTATGGTCTTGTGGTAACTCTATATAAAGTCTACTTATTTTTGATATAAAACCTGTGTGGTGTCAATTTGTAGTGTTGACACTGGGTTACTGTATGTGGTCACAACTGCTTCACTTACATCCCCTCTGAAATAAGCCTTAACTGCACGCGCCACGCAGCCTAAAGGGTGAGCAGGGGTTATTTTGGGAGTGTAATCCCCTTGTCCTGACTGGAGGAGAGGGTCCCTATTTGTCACAAGTACCTACCTGTGCCAACTAGAGACCCCCAAATCTAACATTGGAAGCAACAGCGGTTAGGATTCTGGATTTGCATTTGTGGCTCATGTTCAGTGACTGGTGAACACTACTTAGTGAGTGCAGACCATAACGATACCACATACTTTTGGTAGACTTTGGATTGCCTATTTTTGAAAGATGCCTAATTCAGTAGAGAGAGCAGAATCTGTAGTCTCCCTTTATTGCGAATGGGAAGAAAAGAGGCTAGAATGCTACACAGTAAAGCAGATTAACCACTTCGGCGCTGATGACGAGCTCAGCTCGTCATCAGTTGCGCCGCTCGCACGCTGATGACGAGCTGAGCTCGTCATGTAACGTGCGTTTTAAAAAAACGCCCTGTACAGCGGGAAAAACCGCCGCGCGCATGCGGTTAAGTACTTTTGAAAGAAATGCAATGTTTCCACTTCTGGATTTAAAGTGAAGGAAGAATTCTACATGGCGCCGAGGGCCTGGGTAGAAGCCAGGAAAACTCATATGATTGAGGAGGATGATGATGCAGAAGTACAACAGGAAGAGCCATTGGGCTCAAGAGGAAGGAAGGTACCTTCCCCTGCAGGTAGCATTGGCTCTAACAAAAGTCTGTCTCCAGAGGAGTTGGAGGACAGAGATAGGTCAAGAAGGCATGAAATGGAATTAACCAGGTTCAAGGTAGATAGGCAGCTGGAATTAGAAAATAGAAAATTAGATCTTGAGGAAAGGAAAATGCAGTTTGAGCATGAAAAAGTTTTGAGGGAGTTGGAGTTTAAAACCAAAAGTTTAGCAGTTACTGCCTCTGGAAGCAGCATACTGTCAGTACATACAGAAAGTAGAGTGTATATTCCCAAGGATATGGTGAAAAAGTTTTACAAGAATGATGATATATATTGGTCAGTGGTTCAGAGCCTATGAGGTAGCCATGTCTTCCCACTGGAGCCCTGAGAGAGATTGGGGAGCGGGGTTGTGGGGGAGGTTCCTTAGTGAGGGGCGGGATACATTGTTAGACCTGCCTTCTGAAGTCCACAATTCATACAGCCACATGAAAGATGCATTGATGTCTAGATATGGTTTGACACCTGAGCTCTATAGGCAGAGGTTCACCAAATGCAAAAAGTTAGAAAACAGTACATGGGTTGAATATGTCACTTTCTTTTGCAGAGCAGTGAATAGTTGGGTAAAGGGCAGCAAGGGTAATGATTTTCAAGGTCTCTTTGATTTGATTGCATGGCTAGTGTAGCCTTGGGGGAGGAGATTGATGTCCAAGGTGGGTGGAGTCCCGCACAGATGACCCTTGTCTCTGTAGGAGACAGTGACATGGTCTCAGAAGCTCCGCTACCCAGGAACACTAAGAAATATGGGCAGCGAGTGACCGTCAATGGCCAAAAGGTGGAGGCTCTTAGAGACACAGGACCCAGTGTGACAGCTGTCAGGTGTCACTGGTGTCTCAAGAGCAGATTGTCCCACATGCATTTTGCCGAGTTGTTAACGTCGACAACACTGAGAGTCATTGTCCAATGGCTCAGGTTCCCTTTGAGTGGGGGGGGGGGTCTCTCGTACTCTTCAGGTAGCTGTGAGGCCCGCCATGCCTGTTGACTGTTTGTTGGGAAAAGATTTGGAGAGCTCCCCTTGGGAAAAGGTGGAGAGGGAAAAGGGGCCCTGAAGTTCCCACGGCCTAGGAGGAGGTAGACCCTGAGGGGGATCCCTGGAGCCTATCGGGGAGCAAGTAGCTGAACTGGGGGACCTGCCTGAGCTGACCCATTGGTAGCAAGAAGGAGGACCCTCCAGGGAAGAATTTTGCCAGGAACAGAGAGAGTGCCCTTCTCTTGTGGGCTTGCAGCAACAGGCTGCAAGCCAGGCAACAGGTGATCAGTCAGGGTCACACTTGATTTACTGGCAGAATGGTCTCCTGTACAGTGAGCCTAAGGTTGTTGAACCTAGGTCAGCCCGTGTGCTGGTGGTATCCCAGAAGTTCAGAGCCTTTCTACTGGGGCTGGGTCATGATGTGCCGTTAGCAGGACATTTGGGGCAGGACAAGACCTTTGAAAGGCTTGTCACCCACTTTCATTGGCCCCAAATGCGCAAGAGTTCTGATATTCATTGCAGGACCTTTCAGACTTGCCAGGCAAGTGGAAAGAGTGGGAGTGTTAGAAATGGGGTAGCCAATTCAACGGGGGGTAGCATGGAGCAGAGCGGGCAGCCCAAACTCTTGAGGACATGCGTGAAGCATCCAAGCATAACCCACAGACGACACACCAGGCACACCACAAAAGAGACACAACACCACTTCTGGTTGGAAAAAGAATAACTTTTGTATTAGGTCCAACCTGCAAAGGTAAAACACAGTAAAGCACAGTAATTACACCAGGGCGCCAACGGGCGCCAGGGCAATGGATACCAGGGGGATTATTTACAGGGGAAAATGGGCAAAGCAAGAAAAAGGTAAGTCCGTTGGTTTCCAGGGATGAAATAAAGTCAAAGCGTTATCAATGGACATGAAACAACAGCACGATCAATATGAGGAAAAGAACCACTAGGCATCAGCCTCTGGGCATATAGGCATAGGATGAAACATTAGGAGAGAAAACACATCCTGCATGGCATCGGCCTAGAATTAAAAATTAAAGGTAAGAACACAGTATGACCTGCATTGGCATAAGCCCTCATTAACATTAGGCTCCATCACATAGACAGAACACAGAAGCATAACTTTGGCATGGCAACCATCAGCAGAGGGACATCTGGGCATCCTCCTCACACAGGTGCATCATCCCTAGGCCCATGTGCCCTTAGGCCCACTTGTACCGGTAGGCCTGATGACCAAGCTCAGGGGAGTATATCTGCAATAGGGGGATCATGCCCAGCACAAAGATATTCACTAAGGGCAACCTGCTGGATTCCGACCTGTCTGCAAGGGCAGCTAACACTCTCCAGGCGGAGATTCTGTGTAGATTTGAAGGGGGCTCACCATGACAAAGGCCCACTGTCCAGCGGGGCAAGGATGTAACCCAGTCAATTTTGATCCAGTGGACGCCACTCTCCCGGGGCCTTCAGCGTGAGCAGGGTCTCAGCCCTCTATATAGTCACAGGGGGGCAGGAACCGATCATGTGCCCCATTGCCCCCCTCCCTCCACCAGTTCCCCAATGAGCCTCTGACTCACCAGGCTCTCAGGGCGGCCACCGGGCGTCTTCCAGCAGGGGACAGACACTGGTATGTGCCTCGACTGTCCCCTGCTGCTCCAGGACCTTCGTCTTTCAGTGGCAGGCTGGCAGCAGGCGTGGGGCGTCCCTTTGCGGCACGGGAGCCCCGCCAGCAGACACCGTTCTCGTGGCTTCTTCAGATGGCGGGGGAACGAGCCGGCGGGGTGGGCTCCCACTCCGAATCGCGAACGGGGTTCCTTTCTCACCACGGGAGCCCTGCGACACCTCCTGCTGGCTTCTTCCGGCTCTCTCGCGGTCGTCAGGGGGAGCCGGTCGCAGGCTACAATGGAGTTGCGGCTTCTGGTGGGTGCGGCTCCGCCCGCCAATGGCAGGACCGCAAGTGCGGGAGCGCGGCCGATGACGCGGCGGGGCGCCCCGTCACATGAGGGCAGTGGCGGCTTCACGGCTCATCGGGCCTAGCGCGGCCTCCTCGCAATCCCGTTGTGGCCCTCCCCAGGCTCAGAGGGCCACGCGGGAGAAGTCACTGGTGCGGAGCAGGTCGGGCGCCAACAGAGGTCACGGCAGTGGGCACCCGGGTTGCGGCCGTAATTCGTGACCCCAGGCGCACTCGGCAACGGTGCCTAATGGCACCAGCAGACCCGGGGCGGTGGCGCTGAGTACCACAATTAGGGCTTCAGGGGCACAGTGCTTCGATGAGGCAAGGGAGCGCTTGGCCAGTATAGCGCTCAGGGAGTCACAGCGCTTGGGCAGGTACACTTGAGGCAGCAGCTCTTCCCAGCACACAGCGCTAGACAGCAGGACTCCAAGGGGCACGCAAATGAGACCTGGGCTGCGGCGGTGAGTCCGAACGGTGTATAGCGCTTCACAGGGGCACAGCGCAAGGGGGGGCGGACAGTCCCAGCCGCAAGCCCCAGGGTAATGCTCCTCACCTCCTGGGGGGTCCAGTCCAAGGTGCTCCTCCCTTCCAGGCGCTTTTGGCGCAGCGTTTGCGTGGCGCAAGGTCCCGGCAGTTTCAGGGACCTAGAAGGGCCCTCCTTCTTCAGGGGCCCGGGGGACAGAGCATCAGTCACCTCTGGGCCAGGTCAGCAGTTAGTGGGGGCGTCATCAAAACAGGGCGGTAGGCTTTCACCATCCCCACTGTAGCGTGGCCCTCCTCCTACACGGCAGCCTGAACTCCTTAAGTGGGGCTTCCACTAGCCCTGGGGACAGTAGGGGGGTTCTAGGTGGGTGCAGGGTCCAGCACACAGGCCCAAGTGGTGGTATCCCCTGGCAGCAGGTCCCCTCACGTTCCTGTCCCAGCTCTGTCTCTGCACATGGTGGCACATCCCCCTTATTTATATTCCCCTCACCCCACCTTCCAGGCAGTGCCAGCAGCTTCTGGAATTCTCTGGCAAACTGGTTTAAACTGGCTCAGGGGGAGGAGTAGAGCACCCTCGGTGCCAGGCTTTCCCTCCAAATGCTGGGGTGGCTGGGTACCTAACGTCTAGACCGCTAACCCACTGCAGTCAGGTGGCACAACGCCCAGCCATGGCGGCCCATCAAGGTACATTTCTATAAGGGGGGGTTAATAACTGCACACCATTGCATCACATTATCACATTAACATCGCGTCTCACACCACACATGGCCTATACAGTAACCTTTACCATGGGGAGACATCTCAAATTAGGGGGGCGAAAAGGGAACATTTTTTGGGGAAAAGGGCCAAGTCCAACACAACTCCCCCCAGCCAAAAGCCAGGGTAGACCAATCATTAACTTGATGGGCTTCCCTGCTTGGGCGGAAAAAGGCGGAAGCAGGCCTGCAACTGCAGGGGCATCTACAGGTCTTCGCCATTCTGGAACCCGATGGTTCCCTCGCTCAACCCTCCTTTCACCAACCAAACTACCCCACTGGTGTTCTCTAGTGGGATGTGGCCAGGACTGGCCTCTAGGCCATCCAGAAGTCTCTGGCTCTTGCTCTCTCACAGAGTGGGGGGCAGTAGCCCCAGGCCCGTAGTACCCTTTGACCACTCTGGGGTCTGCACCCTCAGGCTGACCAGCACTCAGGGGCGAGGCTCTCCTCCCCTACCTCTCCTTCTGGGGTTATGTTATGTTATGTTATGTTATGTTACTTTAGTTTGTATAGCGCCAACTCACCCACAGGTCTCAAGACGCTTAGACCAAGGAAAACACAACAATTCTACAACCAGAAGGGAAAATAAAATAACATATAGTTAAATGGAGCCAAGAGCTTCCCTAAACAAAATTGTTTTCAGCTGCTTTCTAAACTGTAGAAGATTGGCCTCTTTACGAAGCAGGTCTGGCAGCTTGTTCCACAACTGTGGAATCTGTATGGAAAAGGATCTTCCACCCTTTGTTGTCATTTTAAAACGAGGGCAGGCCAGCAACTGAGCATCAGAAGATCTGAGCGTTCGTTTAGGGTTATAAAGCATCAAACGATCCTTTATGTAGACAGGTGCTTGTCCATATATTGCTTTATGTGCTATACACAAACTCTTGAACTCCACCCTCTGCTTCACGGGAAGCCAGTGAAGCCTGAGCAACAAGGGGGAGGCATGAGTTCTTCTGGGAAGCTTGAAAATTAAACGCGCCGCGTCGTTCATGACAACCTGCAATCTATTGATCAGATTATTTGGCAGGCCTAAGTAGAGGACGTTACCATAGTCCAATCGTGATATAATTGTGGCTGAGACCACCGTGCGAAGCATAGACTGGGAGAGAAGAGGAACTAGCCTACGCAGCTGCCTAATTAGGCCAATGCAGGTTCCAACCACCGTAGAAATCTGGGCAGACATTGACAGTTCCCGGTCAATTTTTATGCCAAGACTTTTAACATTTGCTGCTGGTGTTGGAGTAGGACCAAGTTCTTGCGGCCAGTACAGATCACCCCAAGGTGATGTACCAGTGGACACCACCAAAACCTCCGTCTTTTCGGGATTGATTTTCAATAGGTTGGCAGTCATCCAACTGACTGTGTACCTGAGGACCTCTAGCACATGGGCCTGAGCCACAGTAGAGTTCTCAATACTAAATAGCAACTGAGTGTCGTCTGCGTAGTTAAACACTCAACAACCCATGTGCACTAAGGACTCAATCAGAGGTTGTAGGTAAAGATTAAAAAGTAATGGGGATAGTGCTGAGCCCTGCTGGACTCCGCACTCCACCATACCTACATCGGAGAGACCATCTCCCTGCTGGATCCTCTGTCACCTCCCTGTTAGGAAGGATTCTAACCACTTGTATGCCGCGCCCCTTATTCCAAATCTGGCCAATCTATCCAAGAGCAGGTCATGGCTGACAGTATCAAATGCCGCTGACAGATCTAAAAGTATCAGGGCACTTGGTTTCCTACTGTCAGCCATGCCTCTAAGCTCATCCAGCACCGAGAGCATCACTAACTCGGTGCTGTGGTGTGCCCGAAAACCTGCCTGACGCACATGGAGGAGATTATGAGACTCCAGAAAAGAAGAAAGATCTTGCAGCACATGTTGTTCTAAAATTTTAGATACAAATGGTAATTGGGAGATCGGTCGATAGTTTTTTAAATTAGCTGAGTCCGCTCCCGTTTTTTTTATCAGAGGTCTGACCCGAGCCTCCTTAAGACTAGATGGAAGATAACCCTTTGACAATGACGTATTGAGAAAGGAAACAATATGATTTTCCAGGATGGGACGCGCCGCCCGGAAGACCCTAGGGGGACAGGGGTCAGCTGGTGAACCTGATTTGATGCTATTCATCAATTGCTCAAGCTTTGTGGAATCGATCTCGGGAAAACTTGAGATGCTACAGTCTTGAGGAATTTCAGCAGTCTGCAATGGGATAAACCCACTTACTGTATTGTTTTTTTATCTCAGAGAGAATAATTTCCACTTTCTCTAAGAAATACTGTTGGAAAGTATTACAGTCGATCTTTGTATCAATATTGACTGTTTTTTTGTCAATTCTGTCAAGATGTTAAAAGTTTCTTTCTGAACATTATGCGCCTGCTTTATACGGGTATCAAAGTATTCTGCTTTAGCTGCCAGAATCAGTTTCTTATAAGCGTTTAATGTAGTTTTGTAATGATCACAATCAGTTTCCTCCTTTGTCTTCCTCCAATTCCTTTCCACGCGACAAAGCTCTTTTTTATGTTCTCTCAAAGGAGGGGTAAACCACGGCGCACCTTTCCCCAGCCCTTTTACTTTTTGTAGCCTCTCCGGGGCTATCAGATCGATCGCCTGAGTTAGATTTTGGGTTAAATTCATATAATCTTGATCTAGATTGCCAGTGAGAGGGTTAATGCAATGTGGAAGAGTGTCTGTCAAGGTTAGTAAATCAACCTTCTTCCATTGGCAAACTTTCTTCATTTCTGGGGCTTGGGTTATAGATTTTCCATTAATAGGGATAGTATAATTAATCAGGTAGTGGTCCGACCAAACGCAGGGTAGGACGCCTTGAATGGTCACTTCAGGGTCCGAGGTCCAAACGAGATCAAGCGTGTGCCCCCTGTTATGCGTAGGACCTTCTACCAGCTGCTTCAAACCAATTGAAGACATAAAGAACTCCAGTTGTCGAGATACCGAGTCTTTAGAAATTTTCTCCCAGTGTAGATTAAAGTCACCGGTTACCACCACCTTTTGGTATCTGGTACAGATATCTGATATAATGGGGGCGAAAAGATCGTTAAATGCTAGCGTAGTGTTAGGGGGCCGATAGATTGTAATAATCACAAAGCATGAGTTATTAAACACAACCTTTACTCCAAGTAGATCTGCCAGATCCACCGATTCCGCTATTAGATTTTCGACTCTCAAGTACTTCTTAAATAAGATTGCAACTCCTCCGCCACGAGAGATGTTAACACGATTTTGCCAAACCGCATCATATTCTTTAGGGAGAGCTGCTATGATGTTCGGTACTGAATTTCCATCTAACCATGTTTCAGTTAGAGTTAAAATATCTATATCTCCTTCTTGCAGAAGGGTAAAGATTTCGAGATGGTGCTTGTGGAGAGATCTTGTATTCAGACTCACGACCTTCAATGAAGGTTGACTTAAATTGGACCTCGCCTTAAGGGGTTTCAGAATCTGTATATCTTTTATTTATTTATTTTATTTATTTGTTGGTTTATATAGCGCTTGAATCACTCCTCATGGAGTATCTCCGCGCTTGTGGAACCGGTAAACAGCGGGCATGGAATAGAGGTGAAATTAAATATCATTTTTAAACAAGATGGTTTTTAGAAGTTTTCGGAATGTGAGATGTTCTTTACATTGTCTCAGTGACAGAGGGAGTTTGTTCCACAGCTTAGGACCGGTGATGGATAGGGCTTTACCTCCATGTCCAGACTTCTTTGCGCGGGGAACTACCAGAAGGAGATCTTTGCTCGATCTAAGGGAACGTGTTGGAACGTAGGGAACAAATTTCTGTTCAAGATAAGCAGGCCCTTGTCCGTTCAGACATTTATGGATCAAGCAGCAAATTTTAAACTTGGCTCTTTGTCGAATTGGGAGCCAATGCAGCTGTTCAAGTAGGGGGTTGGAGGCAGTTCTCGGGGGGGCATTCAGAACAAGGCGAGCTGCCGTGTTCTGAATGACTTGTAGCTTAGCCAGCACTCCTTCGTTTGTCGAAAGCAGCAAGCCATTGCAATAGTCGATCCGACTAAGGATCAGTGCTTGGACGAGAGTTTTCCTAACCGAGTCAGGTAGTAAAGGGAAAACTTTGCGAAGCAGACTGATGGTATAGAAGCATATCCCTGAGATGTAACTAGTGTGTTGCTTCAGCGACAGATCGTGATCAAACCGAATTCCCAGGTTCTTCACGACCTGTCTAGGTTCGGGGACTGCTCCTAAGTCTGACGGCCACCATTCAGGAGTCCATAGAATTTTTGCCTCCCCAAACAACATGACCTCCGTTTTGTTGACATTACATTGGAGGTAGTTGATAGACATCCAGTTTGCTACTGCTTTCATGCCTGAAGAAAAAGAGTCCCTAACCTCAGCGGAAAGAGTCTTAAAAGGGAAGAGGAGCTGCGTGTCATCTGCGTATGATACGGGGATGAAGCCGTACCTACGCAATACTCCCGCCAGGGGTGCCACATAGATATTAAAAAGGGTTGGGCTCAAACAAGAGCCCTGTGGCACCCCCTTAGAAATCTCTGTTTCCGCTGAGCGATATGCACCCATGGTGACTCTCTGGGTGCGATCAGCTAGGAAGCTCTTCAACCAGTCAAGGGCTTTATTCTTAATGCCAGCGTTCGACAACTTACCGATAATACTTGGACTTAACCTCACCTTATTAGAGTGTAAGCGATGTAGAGTATCCGAAGAATACGTGATACTCCGACCAAGAGTCCTAGCCCCTGGGCCCGTCCGTGCACGGATGGGCACAGACGGGCTGGACTCTGGCGTGACTCCGGCGTGCTCACGCAGCGCGCAAACGCTGCGCGCAGCCATGGCCGCTTTAAGTACATTTCAGTGTTCTCGCCGCCTAGCACGCTGCCCTGAATGGCGCTGCCGTGCAGAAACTACCCCCAAGATGGCGCTGCCTGATCCAACCGAGGGAAGAAGGACCCGCGAAGTGCGGTGATCAGTCAATTATTGAGCAAGTAAGGGGCGCTAAAAACACGGTAGAAATAAAGCAAGTATTAAATAAAATACAAAACAGGTTCCCCCCTCTCCTCCTACACGGAACACCCTCAGAACACCACTCTCTCCCCAACCTGGAGTCGAAACCCTCAGGTTGAACCGGTGACAGGGGCGAGCCCTCCCTCCCCCTGCAACCCTCCCAGAGTTCCGCACCCTCCTAACAGCAGTAATACCCCTGAGAGTCAAATCCGGGGGGACTCTGATTACAGATGTCCCACCCGCCAGGTCAGGCAACCCCTGAACCTGGCACCCCAGTCCAGGATCTACACCCTGTGGCTGGGCAGGTGCCAGAGGAGAGTCCTTCCTCCCTCTGCACCCCCTCCCAGAGTTCTGCACCCTCCCACCAGACGAAGTACCCCTGGGAGTCAAACTGGTAGGGTCTTCGATTACAAGTGCCCCACCCTCCAGGTCAGGCAACCCCTGAACCTGGAACCCCAGCCCAGGATCTGAACCCTGCGACTGGTCAGACCCCCGAACCTCTGGAGCTCCGATTACAGATACTCCGGGTTCTCCTGACACGAGGGGATCCCTTTCACTGGAAGGCACATCCGGACAGCATAGGCTCCCAACCTTGGGTTCCCTTCCGACACTCTCCAGGCCCTGTGACTGTGGTTGGGGCACCTCGGGACACCTCCCCGTCACACTCCTTCCTGTAGATAGGATGTGCAGCCCTACAACCCTCTCACTATCCTGGGACCTAGCTGGGCTAATCCTCACCTCTCCCGCCTCGCTTGGTTCGGAAGATCCCTGCACCACCCCCTTCAGGATCACTCCCCAATGCCCTCTCAGACTCTCTGGCACTTATCCAAAGGTCTGCCTCCTGTGCAATTTCCTTGGGGTCTGAGAACCCACACTGCAGCAGATGGTGACGCAGCTTTGGGAAACAACTCCTCAACATGTGCTCTCTGATAACTGCATGGCACAGACCTTCCCAATCCTCGATTGCTCTACTCACCACCCAATCCTCCAATGCAGTCCAACACTCCTCCTCAAACTCCTCCCAGGACTGGTGGGACAGCTTTACCCTGCCCCTGAACACTAACCCGTCCCCCTCTTCCTGGGAATCAGGCACCTTCTCCTTGGCTCTGGGAGTGGGACTCCCTGCACTGGAACCACTCACGCTGCCACCACTGAATCCCACCCTCACTGGTGAATCCAGACCACAAAAACCGCTCTCAGGGGACAACCTACCCACCTGAGCTACTGAGGTTCCGTGAATTCTGACCCTGGGTCATAATGGTCGTGGTTCTGTTACGAATTTGGTAACAGCGAACCGTAAACAGTGAGCTCAGCAAGCATGAGTGTTTCCGTCATGTTACATTGATGGATTCACTGTGTATTTGACGATTTCGTTCTGAAACCCTTGGGTTCCATTTTGTGCATGACAGCCATTTTGTGGCTGCCCTCTCATAGGCCTATGACTGTGGCTGAACAAGTCTCTGGGACACGTGCACCTTAGCTTGAGTTTGTGCTGACTCCTGTTTGACCTGAAGTGAACTGACCCTGCTGCCTGAAGCTGACCTTGCCAAACCAGTTCTTGCCCTTTAGCTGGTCAAGATAGAGATCAAAGAGCAGGACATTGCTGATTTTATGGTACACGCACACACCTTTCTATCTTGCTTCTCATCTGTTTCTGTTCCTTCTTTATGGCCTATTTACGATGGCGATGTGCCCGTTTTTATTATGGGTCCGTTCGACCTGTCTGATGAAGAATGTTAAGTTTAACCAATGATTGATTTTGGGCTGGACAAACTGAAAAATGGGCATGTCATCATGCTCCTGCTTTTGTCGTGGAAACATGTGAGTGGTCAAACTGTAAATAAGGAATGTTTGCCTGAAGCACAATTTTTTGTATAAAAAGGGATGGCTCGCTTTGTAAAGTTGAGCAGTCTCCTGAGAACATACACCGTGTTGTACTTCTAGGATCTCTGTTACTGGCTGCAGCCAATAAATTTGATCTTTGACGTCACCAAGAAGATTCCATGTCTCTGTATTCTAAGACAGGTGGACCCGGAGACTTTGGGTGTTTCCCCTGGCGCCGCCGGGTCTTAAATAACCCGGTTCTTCAATTGGCGCCCAACGCGGGGCGACTTCAGCGGTACCGGTCCAAGCCTGAAGATCGTGAGGAGCTTTGTGTGAAAATTCTGGAGGAAGGCCTGCCACTTCATGGACCCCTGTATGTCGTCGTGGTCCGAAAGTCTTTGCTGCGAGGTTCCCCGCTTTCCGACGGCTACGAAGGACTACTGCCCTGACTGTCGCCCTGTCTTGGAGCCTTTGATTATTTGTAGAGCGAGACGATAGACGGGTCTTCTGGCGACGTCATCGATACTTCAGTTAAGTATGAGTGGAGCGTCTCCCAGTCCTTAGGTTTTGGGTATCCCTTGGGATCTTTGATTTGGGACTTGCAAGCTCCAAAGCCGAGGGACTTGTGTATACACAAGACTATCGTATTCGATATTCCCTTGAAGTTTGAAGCTAGACTAGTGAGCGAAGATGCCTGGTCTTAGCAGACTTGGAAGGATATTTTGTTGTGGTCATAATAGGGATTCCCGATTGGAGGACTTGTGTCCGGTTCCTCCGATTGGAACTCCAACCTGTGAGCTCTATTTGAAACATGGCGTGGGCCCCATCACGTATAATGAAGTGTGGATTCGCTACACTAGAAAGGACGGTGTCCTAAAGTGGCCCCAATATGGTAGTTATGACACAGAGATTTTAGATAATTTAGAAGTTAAACTCTTCAAGAAGAAAGCCCGGCCGGCGATGTTTGACTCTTTCCGCCTCTGGCGAAAGGAAGCCAAACAGAAAGAAATTAAATTAGCGAAGAGAAATAAAAGAGAGAAGGGTATTTCGATAATGCAGGCTGCTATACAGTTTAAAGATAACGAAGAAGAACAAGCGAACGAGCAGTTGCACAGGCAACGTAAAATGGCGATTGATAAATGCTATCCAGTTTTGCCGCCTCTTCAGCAAGATGCGATGAAGGACCTTGTGAAAGATCCTTTGATGTCACATTTGTTGACTGCGCCACCCCCTTATGCGCAGAGCGCTACAGCACCTCCGCAACCTTTAGTTGCGCAACCTCCGGTTGCTTTGCCTCTTGTTATTGCACAGCCGCCAGCTCCTCTTCAGTTGGCTACTACTCCTCTGGTGCAGCCTTCTCAAGGGCCGCCGACTTTGCTACCTGCTCCGTCTTTAATTCCTATGACTTTTCCGCCTGTTCTCGCTTCTTCCTCTGCTACTGCTCCTACATTAGCTTCCTCTCAGTCCGCTTTATCTCCTGTCCTGTCAACTTCTCCTTCTGTTCGACAGAGAATGACGGATACTGTTACTAGTCTTTTGTCTCCTTTCTTTGGGTCAATGAGCACGACCCCCGTTTCAGAGCGTAAGCAATTGCGTAGCCAAATACCTGGTCCCACAGAAAGGACAGTATTAGATCATTTAGCGCATAAATGGATTACTGATCCTGCAAGATATGATTTAGAATCTGTTATGGATGTCTTCCGCCAATGGGAAGCACCGAAGCAGAGATATGTTTTTGACAAGATGTGTGTTTTCCTTCGTGAAGAATGGGAAGATGGTGATTTGGGACAGACTCCGTCTGAGTTGTTCCGTGTACAGTCCGAATTTGCGAAAGGCACGATTGTGGGTCTCGACGTCAAAACAGCGGTAGCGACACTGCTTTCGTTCAGGAGCGAGTTTCCTTCTCGGTCGTTGTTTGAGCCTGACCCTTCTGTTAGGAGGAAAGTGCGACAATATCCAATGAGAGAAGTTCCTCCTGTATGGAAGGAAGCAGTTCAGGCTGATGCCGCTCATAACATCAATGCCGTACCAGCTCATTTTCATCGTGTTTGGGTACATGTTCCGTGGAAGCGAGCTGAAGTTTTGGCTCTTAAGCAGACTTTGCCTGACCCCCGTAAAAATCCTGCAGGGTATTATAAGGAATTATCACAGACTGCAGACTCATGTATTATGAATCTAGCTGATATAGACTTGTTGTTTGGAAATGTGGTTCCACAGCCTTTATGGGGATTGATTCGTCACACAGATCATGTGCAAGAGTTAGGTGACACCTGGGTCAATATTGGTGCTGCGGATGGTCGACAAGTTGGTGGTGCTAAACCTGAGCCTCTAGTTGCAGAACTTCCTGGTAGGATTGTTACTTATATGAAGACTTTAATGCCTGCTATGCGAGTAAACTGGGACAAATTGTCTGCGTGTAAGCAGAAGAGAGATGAAAGTGTGTCTGATTTCTTCACCAGGTTTGAAGAGACGTTTATTGACCATAGTGGGCGAGACATGAGGAAGGTGGTCAACGGTTGTTTGTTGATAAGTTTGTGCATAATTTGCTTCCCGAGTTGTGTACTAAATTGAAGGATTCAGAGAGTTCTTGGGCTGTTTCCTCATCAGCACAGATATTGGCTACTGCAAAGTACTACGAAAATAGGGATAAGGATGAGAAGGATAGAGCAGACAAGAAGACTAAAGAGTTGAAGACAAAGGTTTCTTTTGCAGCAAGCGTATCCACCTTGTAGTAGCCAACGTGATTATCAGCAGCCTCAACAGGTCCAGAGAAACTCGCAAAGGTTTGAGCCTCCTCAACCGCGTTTTCCTATCGGCCCTAATCAGTGTGCCTATTGTAAAGAAGAGGGCCATTTTAAAAATAGTTGCCCGGTTCTGTTACAGCGCACGAATGGTGTTTCTGGTGTGAGAGGTCGAGGTGTCCAGCAAGCTTCTAGAGGTAGGGGACGTGGTGTGTTCCCCCAGAATGCGCGTTCCTTTCCTCCACAAAATTCAATGAATTGTTTTGATCAGCAGAATAATGCGTCTGGTAGGACGACTCAGTACTATGCTGACGACTACTATGTCGAAGGTGAGAATATGGATGGCAATGATTGCTAGGACAGCCATGGACAAAGAGAGGGAGTTGTTTCAGTTCCAGTAGATCAGAGTGGACCTTATGTTGAAGTGATTACATCAGGTGTGTCAGAGCCTTTTCTGTTGGATACTGGCGCTGCAAAGAGTTCTATTATGCACTCTAGACTCCCTGGTGCACCTTTGTCTGGCTTAACGAATGTTTCAGTAGGTTTTTCTGGCGCCCCAGTTAGAAACCGGATTTCTAGTCCTTTGTCTCTTTCTTTTGGACCTCGTGAATTTGAAGCACCCCTTATTCTGACGACAGGTTGTGGTGAGAACTTGTTGGGATTGGATCTGTTGAAAAGGTTGTATGCGACGTTGTATTGTTCTCCTTCGGGAGTACAGCTTACATTGGGTAAGAAGGTGATCTCTCCGATGTATTTTTCGAAGGATCAACTTCCGACAGAATTGTCTTCTCTCCCTGATACTCTTTGGGCTACTGGTCCTAATGTCTTTTGGAGATTCCACCTTTCGTTGTAACGCTTAAAGCAAATGTTAAATTGCCACGCATTCCCCAATATTGGATTTCTAGTGATGGTGAAAGAGCGTTGTTAGCGATCATCTTTGATCTAATTGAGAAAGATGTGATTGAAGAGACGAGAGGTAATGTGTGCAACAGTCCTGTTTTTGCCTGTCTTGAAACGCACTGACTCTTCTCAGCCACCCATTTACAGGTTTGTGATCGATCTTAGAGAGGTTAACAAAATCGTCGTGACACAGTTTCCAGTTGTCCCGGATATTACTGCTTTGTTGACTTTGATTCCTGCTTCAGCTACTTGGTTTTCAGTCATCGACTTGAAAAATGCTTTCTTCAGTATTCCAATTGCTGAGGAGAGTAGAGATATTTTTGGCTTCTCTTTAGGAGGCCGAAGCTTCCGGTTTAAAAGAGCTCCTCAAGGCTATTGTGAGAGTCCTTCTATCTATAAGCAGGCTTTGAAAGGTCAACTTGATACTCTTGTGTTGCCTGCTGGTGCTGCTCTTATTCAGTATGTGGACGATCTGTTAGTGGCCGCTGATGATGAGAAAACTTGTAAAGAAGCTACTCTTTCCTTGTTGCGACATTTGTCGGACTTGCATCATAAAGTGTCACCTTCCAAGTTGCAGTATTGTTGCCAAGAGGTGACCTACTTAGGTCATCTCTTGTCAAAGGAGGGAAGAAGGTTGACCCCAGAACGAATTCAAGCGATTGCGCGAATGACTGTACCAAGCACACAGAGAGAAGTGCGTGCTTTCTTGGGTATCACGTCATATTGCAGACAATGGATACCGATTTTTTCTCTGCTGGCCAAACCTCTGTTGGCATTGACTTGTAAAGATACACCGAATCCCCTCCCGTGGTCTGACGATTGTCAGAAAAGTTTTTCGGAATTACGTGATGCATTGTGTTCGGCTCCTGTGTTGGGTACTCCAGACTATAGCAAGCCGTTTACGTTGTATGCGCACGAGAGAGAGGGATGTGCGTTGTCAGTGTTGACACAATCTTTTGGGGACAAGCAGCGTCCATGTGCGTATTTCTCGTCGACGTTGGATCCGGTAGCTAGAGCGTTGCCGAGTTGTTTGAGAGCCACAGCGGCAGCAGCTGTTTCCATTCGACAATCTGCTGGCTTGGTGATGGATAATACGTTGATTGTGATGGTTCCACATGCAGTGGATACCTTGTTAAACAGGACCAAGACACAGCACTTAACTAGTGCTCGATTGTCAGGTTATGAGCTGACACTCTTAGCCAGTCATGTGCATATAAAGAGATGCAACACATTGAATCCAGCTACGTTGTTGCCGATTGCAGCGGAGACAGATGTTTCTGAACAGCATGATTGTTTTCTTAGGACAGAGGAGGAAACGAAAGGGAGAATAGACCTTAGGGACACTCCTCTTTCAAAGTGTGATGGTACCTTATGGGTAGATGGTTCGTGCTTCAAGCTCCCGAATGATGATACGACTGCGGCATATGCTGTTACGACTTTGCATACGATTGTTGAAGCTACACGTATCCCACATAACTCAGCTCAAGCAGCAGAGCTGATTGCATTGACAAGAGCGGGTGTGTTGTCAAAAGGGAAACAAGTGACTGTGTACATTGATAGCCAGTATGCGTTTGGTGTGGCTCATAGTTTTGGACGATTGTGGAAAGAGCGTGGGTTACTGACTTCACATGGAGCTAAGATTCAGCATGGTCAGTTGGTAAATGAGCTTCTTGAGTCACTTACTTTGCCGTTGCAAGTTGCGATCGTGAAATGCAGTGCACATAAGAAGGTTACCGATGACGTTGGTCGTGGTAATGCGTTTGCAGATAAAGTTGCGAAAGAAACGGCAAGGGATGTGATGAGTCGAATGTATGTTGCGGGTCCGGCGAGATGGGTTCCGGATAGAGGAATGTGTGAAGATACGATAGAAAGTGTGAAGTCAATTCAAGCTGAAGCTACAGAGAAAGAGTTGAGCGTATGGAGAGAGAGTACGGGTAAATTGGATTCGAATGGTTGTTGGGTTGAGTTGTCAGAGCATCAGCAATGGTTGTTACCCGATGCGTACGTGCTGGCAGTGGTTACAATGGCGCATGGAATGGCTCATATCAGTACGAAAGGGATTTGTAAGTTGTTTGCTCCAGTATGGCAAAATGCTGGAATTCCTAAGTGTGCAGAGAATGTGGTCAAAAATTGTATGGTTTGTCTGATGTACAATCCTGGCAAGGGAACTCCAACTCCAGCTGGTCATTTTGCGCCTCCGACATATCCGTTCAAGGTTTTGCAGCTAGATTTCATCCACATGGAGAGGTGCAACAATTTGAAATATGTACTCGTGGTTGTTTGTGCATTTTCAAGATGGGTAGAAGCATATCCCCTGAAAGATAATACTGCCTTGTCCACAGCTAAAGCCCTTGTTAAGGAGTTTTTCCCTAGGTACGGTTTGCCGAGAATGGTCTGGAGTGACAATGGGAGTGAATTTGTGGGTCAAGTGATGAAGAGAGTATGTGATGGTTTAGGAATTCGTCAGAAATTCCATGCTGCAAATCACCCCCAATCAGCTGGTTTAGTTGAGTGCTATAATGGCACCCTTAAGTTGAAATTGGCCAAGATACAGGCGAGCTCTGGTCTTAAATGGCCTGATGCTTTGCCATTAGCACTTCTGTCAACAAGGATGACTGTACATTCTCGAGTGGGACTTAGTCCCTATGAAATAGTTTTTGGTCGCCCGGCAAACATATGGGGAGTGCCGAGGCCGACAAAATTCAGCGAGATCGAACATCCTGTACTGCTTGATTACCTGTACGAATTGATGGCTAAATTGCGTGTCTTACACCAACAGGTTCATGATACATTGCCTCAGGCTTCTGAAGATTCAGGACATGCCATCGATCCTGGCTCCTGGGTCCTGGTGAAGAACTTTCAGCGGACAAAGAACGATCAGCCCTGCTGGACCGGTCCCTACTTGGTGCTATTGTCTACGCGATCTGCAGTACGAGTGCAAGGGAAGAAAAACTGGATCCACGGCGTACATTGTAAGAGGGTTCCTTTGCCCCTGCCGTATGACCAGTGGGTCCAGGAGGGCATTCCTGATTCAGAAACTGACACTGTGCCTCGTTTTCTGCCTTTTAGCGATGCACGTTTAATTGGGACGAGTTCTGAGCGTGAAAGCGACAATCTTCTGCAAGAAGCTGTCCCACCGTCAGTTCGACTGGACACTACTGAGCCTGAACTTTTATTCCGTGACCAGACATTGCCCGATAAAGGCCGTTATAATTTGCGACCAAGAGTCATGGGACAAATAAAATAAGAAATTTTCCTATTTACTATTTTTGAAATTCAGCTCTCCCATTTGAGAAACTGTTTTGGCCGATTTTTGTTTTTCGAACTGCCATCCGAGTTCAGCTGTAGGGTCGCGGTGTAAAGACTTGGGAGTGCAAGCCGAAGACATAAGGTCAACGGTTCTGGTTGGTCCTAGGGCGTTCCCTGGACTGACAGACGCATTCCTTAGCACGGAACAACCAACCGCCGCGAGCAGCACGGTTAGAGGATGGAGTTTTTCGAGATGGAGAGACCTGTTGAAGAAATGAGTTTTAAGAGCAAAATGTGCCGAATTATGAGTAGAAAGTGTTTTTTGATATAATGTCTTTTCATGTTACTTAGCTTGATGATGTTCTTGATGGGATATATTATATTCTCTTTTCAAGTGACGTTTGCACCCACTACACAACCCATACCTTCTTCTGCTGTTTCTTCGCATTCCTTTCATCCTCTGCCTGAACATGAGTCCATTAGGAGATTGGAATTCGTTAATAACTCATTTGTTCAGCTTCTGCACCAACACCAGCTAGTAGTGAACACGACAAATTGTTGGGTGTGTGGCCTTATGCCCCATACTACCGATAAAGGTATTCCTTACCTGGTCCTGCCATTCAGCTATAATGGTTCCGTGTGGGCATACAGAACGATGTTCATCTATGCTCGTGAAGTCTACCCCCTACGTTCTGTGAAAGACAATCCAAAGAATAGTGCTCTAGTTAAGGGAATAGTCAATATGATTAAAGGAGCTAGATCCTATGAGACAATCCCGAAAGATGAGACACTAGCATATATTGGATGGACCATTACTGGATATGGAGCTAGTCTGAGTAGGAACCAGCAAGCGAAAAGATCCTCTCCGATTTGGATTGTACCCCATCAAGGTCATTTTTGTCTGCAAGGTAATGGCAAGAATCCGAGAGCTCAGTTAGGGAAGAGTGTTTGCACTGAGACGTATGTGTTTGCGTCCCAGACTTCCCCATCGTTCCTAGCAGCTAAGGGTACCTATTTCATCTGTTATGATAGAGCATACACATGGTTGCCCCCTGATTTCTCGGGCACATGTTTTGTCTCGTTCCTGTTGCCTCCTACCTATACAGCTGTGGCAGATTACCACAAGACGAGAGTTGTTAGAGGTGTCTTCAGTAAGGAAGATACTGCAGGACAAGAATTGGGAGATTTTCTGAAGGGTTTTCTGCCGTTTTGGGGACCTATGGTTAACAGCAGGAACATACGGCAATTGACGAGAGTGGTTGAGGCCACCATAGTTGAAACTGCCGGTGCCCTTAATAACTTGACTGCTGAGCTCCAGTCGGATCGCCTTATGACTCTTCAGAACAGGGTTGCGTTAGATGTCATACTTGCAGATAGAGGAGGGGTATGTAAATTGATTCAATCGAGCTGCTGCGTTTTTATTCCAGACAACGCTCCGACATTGTACCAAGCCATTTCCAAGCTACATAAGATCTCCGAGTCTGTGCATGTGGACGAAGGAGATTGGTCGTTGATGGGATGGTTTCGGGGATTGTTATCCACTTGGGGATGGAAGATTCTGATGATCATTGGGATGGTATTAGCTATCCTTTTCCTGTTCTGTCTTTGCGTACAGTGTGCTCCTGCTATATGTGGCCTTTGTGCTACTTCGTGCTCGAGGAGACCTGTCCAGAGAGAGTTACTAAGTACTAGGATGATGCTACAGCAACATCTTGATGATCTGATGAGTATATACCTGGATTCAGATTGACGTGAGTTTAGGTTATTGCCTATGTAAGGGCAAAAGGAGGGGCTGAGGTTCCGTGAATTCTGACCCTGGGTCATAATGGTCGTGGTTCTGTTACGAATTTGGTTACAGCGAACCGTAAACAGTGAGCTCAGCAAGCATGAGTGTTTCCGTCATGTTACATCGATGGATTCACTGTGTATTTGACGATTTCGTTCTGAAACCCTTGGGTTCCATTTTGTGCATGGCAGCCATTTTGTGGTTGCCCTCACATAGGCCTATGACTGTGGCTGAACAAGTCTCTGGGACACGTGCACCTTAGCTTGAGTTTGTGCTGACTCCTGTTTGACCTGAAGTGAACTGACCCTGCTGCCTGAAGCTGACCTTGCCAAACCAGTTCTTGCCCTTTAGCTGGTCAAGATAGAGATCAAAGAGCAGGACATTGCTGATTTTATGGTACACGCACACACCTTTCTATCTTGCTTCTCATCTGTTTCTGTTCCTTCTTTATGGCCTATTTACGATGGGGATGTGCCCGTTTTTATTATGGGTCCGTTCGACCTGTCTGATGAAGAATGTTAAGTTTAACCAATGATTAGGGGCGTGGCCAGGCGCCAACGAAGATGGCCGCCTAGGAACCGAGCTCCGCCGGGACGACCGTTGTCCCCGTGATATCCGGCAGTGGATCCTGGCTGGTCTGCAACCCGACCGGCGCACCAGCTCCCTGAGGTGCAGGGCTGCCGAGCGGTCCGTGGAGCGGGGCCCGAGCCCCATCGGAGACGGCGCACCGAGTCCGGCAGTGTGGCGGCGGACGCCGTGACCACGGCCTGGAGCCGAAGTGCGGGTGAGGGCGGCACCTGAGGCCCCGGCCTGCGGCCTGCGAACTGCGACGGGCCGACGCGAGGCCTGTCACCCAGCGGCTGAGCGCGAGCCGCAGTGCCTGCTTCCACCGCTGTGCGCCCGGGCGGGGGGGCCACAGCCGACATCGATGACAGGTGAGCCTCGCCTGCTGCAGCAGCCGACCCACCGATAAGGCGGACAAAAGGGCAGGAGCAAATCACTGGCGCGGCCTGGGCCACCGAGAGGACCGGACCAGGCCCAGATATCCTTAAGGTGGTGGTGGCGGACGGCTTGAATAGCGACCCTGCTGGGGCGAGGCCCGGGGTGTGATGAGGTAGAGTGGCTGGACTGGGTGCCCCCTCCCCCTGCGCCGACGACGGTCGTCGCCGGGTGATCATCCGTGGTTGTGAGATCCTGCAGACAGTGCCTGTGTAGCTGCAACTGGCTGGTTGGCCTGGGCCTGGGGCTGATTCCGTGTCTGCACACGTGGCGCTGGTCGCGGCCTCTACTTACAACGTCCAATCTGCCCGGAGGAGTGGAAGCAGAGTGGGTGGCTGACGACCGGCTTGGCGGCGAGAGGGTGCTGAGACCCACATTAGTGCCCATCATGAGACCCAAGACGGAAACTACGACCCAAACTAATAAATTGGACAAATATGCGGTGCCAACTGGACCCAAACAATCTGGAGCGAAGGGAGGGGACGACGCAGAGCCGGCAGAGCCCTCGCTAACCTCCATCATGTCGGCCATACAGACGCTTGGCACAAATCTTGAGACTAAAATGGATAAGATCTCAATCGAAGTCAACCTACTGCGCACAGACCTCGGCAAAACGACGGAGAGGTCCAAGGCCAACGAAACGGACATAAAGGCGCTCCAGGTAACTGAAAAGCGGCTTGAAGGACGGATCAACGAACTGGTTCATCAACATCGCCAAATGGCGCTGAAGCTCGAGGATCAGGAAGGGAGGGCCTGACGGAGCAACATTCGCGTGGTAGGTGTGCCGGAAAATTTGGAAGGGCAGAGTATGGAACTATTTATGGAGGACTTAATCCTGCCGCACCTGAAGCCGAAGAGACTTTCCAAGATCTTCACCGTCGAACGGGCGCACCGTGCCTTAGTCCCTAAGCCCAAGCCAGGCCTCCCACCGAGAACGATTATTGCAGAAATACTGAATTATAGATATCGTGATGCCATCCTTCAGGCGGCGAGACAGCAAGGTGATCTGCGCTACGAGGGGGCGACCGTCCGATTCTTCCCTGACTTCACCCTTCAGGTCCAACAAGAACGGCGATCGTTCACGGGAGTAAAGGCGGCACTCAGAGAGCGAGGCATCAAATACATGATGTTCTTCCCAGCGAAACTTAAGATCATTTCGGGGGGGAAGTCCCGATTCTTCACCACACCTGCAGCAGTCCAGGAATGGCTCGACGAGACGACACCTGAGGTGCGTGAAGAGCAAGACAGCGGCAACTGGAGGGAGACCAAGGCCTCCTCCCCTGGGTCTGCGGCTGGGAGGTCACCGGTGGACGACCGGAGCCAACGGTCGTGGCGATCAAGATCCAACAGCCCTAGCTGGGACCCGCTCCGGGACAACACAGCGAGATGAAGACTCAGAAGTTGGAACTGCTCCTCGTCGAACTGTAATGTATACTGTGTGCACGATGGTACTGTTTAATGTTACCGAGGTGGGCAGCGGACCCAGCCGACCACAATCCTTGGGGCTCCGCACCGGATCCTCGGGTGCACTGACTACTTAAGGGAACTATAGTATCGGGGCTAACGGGCATGGCGGCTGGAGTTGGGGCCGGCCCACGTGCTCACTACCAGAGTACCTCGGGGAGGGAAGGTTCTCTTCTCCGGGGAGGGGTTGGGCGACAGGCGCTCTGCTAATTGGGGTAGTAGGTAGTTTGAAACCTACAGAGCAGGGAGCAGGGAGGGGGGGTGTTTGCAGGGGGGGTGGGTGACAGAGGAAGGGGAAGGACGTTTGAGGGTGCCGGGTTCAATGCAAGATATGCCATTCGTTACATATGCTGTACTACACCCACGGAGCAGGGAGCGGGGTGATGGGAGCGGCTTCAAGGGGGGGATTGAGATACTACAGGTTGTTAAAGGGTGGGAAGAGGGGCGCCACGTGCGGGCATTGCAAATGAGAGTTTGTACTACATATGATTGTTGGTTTGAGGGAAGGGGGGGAAGGGGAGTTGGGAAAGTTACACGGTCAAGCATAGCACACAAGCAAAAAGTCTGTGGAGGTGTCAGTATACGGGGTCGAGAAATCTCATACAGCAATGGTTATGGCTAGTAGATGGGAGAAGAGCCTCAAAGTGCTAAGCTGGAATGTCAATGGGCTAGGTGACAGACTCAAACGCACCATAGTCCTGCAATACATCAAAAGATACCAGCCGGACGTAGTCCTGCTGCAGGAAACGCACCTTATGGGGAACACATGCCAGGCCCTCAACCGGTGGGGATACACACTTGCAGCCCACTCAGGCTTTACCTCTGGCTCGAGGGGTGTAGGGATCCTGCTGCGCCGCTCCTTGCCCCTCCACATTGAACATACAGAGTTAGACCCGCAGGGTCGGTTTGTGGCAGTGTCCGGACGATGGGAGGGCTGCACGCTTAACCTCCTTTCGGCATATGTTCCGCCTGGCCTTCAAACGCAGGCCTACGCAGACCTGGGTAAAGTGCTTCTTTCCCTCCCTGACGGGCACTTAGTTATGGGGGGAGATTTCAATGCTGTGGTGTCAGGAACCCTGGACAGGCGACCTCCCAGAGATATACCCCAGGGACAGAAGTGGTTGGCGGGCTTCCTTGATGCCTTCGGGCTCACGGACGTCTGGCGCCTGCTTCACCCCACACATAGCCACTTCACTTTCTTTTCGGGACCGCACCATTCCTCTTCCCGCTTAGACTACATCCTTACTCTACTACGACCCGACATGACAATACAGGAAGCCACACACCTCACCCGGGGCATATCGGACCATGCGCCGGTTCTGACGCACATCACATTCGGGACCCGCCGTGAGGGATGCATCATGCCAATAAACGCCTGGCATTTAAAAAACGAAGATGTCAGGAAGAAGCTCAACGAGTCCATCACCCAGTATTTTGAACAAAATGAGGGGTCGGTCGACTCCCCGGCCACCCTGAGGGAGGCATTCAAAACAGTAATCAGAGGAGAGGCGCTCTCGGCAGTGGCTGGTGTGAGGCGAGAGAAGAAAAGACAGGTCGCCTCGGTCGAGGCGGAGCTGGAAATACTGGAAAGGGAAGCAAGTGAAGGCAGGACCTCGGAGGTGCGCCACAGGCTGCAGCTCAAAACGGCGGAATACAGAGAATTGATCACTCAGGAGGCCCTAGTGGTGACAAGACATAGGATAGGTAGGATATATGATCAAGGCGATAAAGCCGGAAAACTTATAGCATGGCTCGACAAAAAGCAGCAGGCCGGGAGGGTGGTGCCTGAGATCCACACAACATCGGGTACAGTCCTCACCGAACCCCGGGAGATAGTGGCGGAATTCGCCAGGCATTTCAAGCAGGTCTATAGTCCAGAATCAGACCGTCCGGAGGAAGACTCGGTAGACCTCCTTAAGGACATCCGCATGCCGTGCCTAGCCGAAGAGGACCGGGAGGCCCTTGAGAGTCCACTTTCTGACGCCGAACTTCAACGTGCCATTGTGGAGCTCCGTCCGGGCAAAGCCTTAGGACCCAATGGCCTCCCTATAGAGCTCTACAAGCTGCAACCCGATATTCTCAGCAAACATCTTAGGCACATGTTCGTGAAGTGCAGGGAGACAGGACTGCTGCCAAGGGACCAGCGCATAGCTACTGTAGTAGTTATACATAAAGAAGGGAAACCTAAGGAACTCTGTACATCATACAGGCCAATCTCACTGCTCAATGCAGAGCCCAAAATTTTAGCTAAAACACTTGCAAACCGACTTCAATCAATCCTATCTACCCTGGTTCATCCGGACCAATCCGGGTTCATGCCCCACCGCAACACCGCACTTAACATCAGACGGCTTAATGGGGTGTTGGGGCAGCGCCACAGATTAACGGAAGACGCGGTGGTGGTCTCGCTTGACGCCACCATGGCTTTTGACACCTTGGAGTGGCCCTACATGATCGCGGTCCTCCGTAAGCTGGGCTTTGGTCCTAACTTTATAGCCTGGGTCCGACTACTCTACACTGAACCTCTGGCGCAGGTACTGGTAAACAACAAACTCTCGGAGGTTTTTACTCTGGGGAGAGGAACTAGACAGGGTTGCCCCTTGTCTCCCCTCCTCTTCGCGCTCTCCCTTGAGCCACTCGCGGCCTGGATCAGACAGGATGTCTACCTTAAAGGGATAGTCTGGGCGGCAGGATGGGAAGACAAAATCTCCCTCTACGCCGATGATATCCTTCTCTACCTCACTAAACCGAGGAGGTCAGTGCTGGCGGCGCTTGATATATTCGCAAGTTTCGGACGAAACTCCGGTTTCCGTATCAACTGGAGCAAGTCTCATCTGTATGTCCTCCGTGGAGATCCTCCGAAACTCCCCGACACCTGTCCAATAGCAGTGGCTGAGGACGGATTCGTCTACCTCGGGGTCTTTGTTACCGCAGACGAGACGCTGCGGTACGAAAGAAACCTGTTACCACCTCTGAGGCGGCTGCAGAGTGATACGAAGTCCTGGCAGAAACTTCCACTGTCACTTTTGGGCCGGGCAGCCCTCTTTAAAATGATGGCGCTGCCACGATTTCTCTATGCCCTGCAGAACTACCCTGATTTGGTCCCTAACAAATATTTTGTGGCCATCGAGGCGGCGCAGAGAGACCTTCTCTGGGCCGGAACACCTAGAATCGCGCTGCGTAAACTTACATTGGGATGGTATGACGGTGGGATAGCCCTCCCTGATATCCGTAAGTATTATTGGGCAGCGCACCTCTCGGAGATTAACCAAGGGATGTATAGAGACGCCGGTGATCCTGGTTATGGGATGGACAGGTGGTTACTTCCGGGAGGGAATTACGAAATTGCACTCTACTCCAAACCGGGCTCACACCGCCTCACGGGGCCGACACGTCACTCCGTACAGATTTGGCACCTCGCACAAAAGAAACTCGGATGGTCAGATGTCCTTACAATGGCCACGCCTCTATGGGCTTCCGAGACACTGGGAAATCTGAGGCACACTAAGGGGTTCCGTAGCTGGGACCTAATTGGCATTTCACAAATCAAAGACATCTGGGGCCCCAAGGGGATCCACACGTTCAATCACTTACAGGAGACGTATGAACTTGCACCGACAGAATTTTTTCAGATACATGCAGGTGCGGCATTCCCTGCAGATGAACATCCCATCGGGCACTACACTCCCACAGGTCTCCCCACTTGAAGACAGACTACTAGACGGTCACATGACAGAGCACGCCATCTCTCTCACTTACAAAAAACTGATCAATAACCCTCCTGACCAGCTCCTTCCCCTAAGGGAGAAATGGGTAGCAGACGGGTTGGAGATTGACGAGGAGGAATGGTCGTACGCTCTTGCATCCCCAAGAGAGGTGGCGATCTCGGCTCTACTGAGATTAGTCCAACTGAAAATACTACACAGGGTATACATTTCATGTACAAGGTCGCAAAAGATGGGAGGAGGGGGGGACGGCCTATGTAAAAGAGGATGTGGGGGCACAGGCACCTTCTTCCATATATTGTGGGGATGTCCGACGGTACAACGGTATTGGAGACGGGTGGTGACATGTATGCAGGAGGTATGGGAGGTGGAAATTCGCCCGGAGGCAAAAAGATGCCTCCTGAATGTGTGGGAGCCCACGGATCTTTCTTCAAAAGGTAGAATGTGGGTGACACTTGGGCAGATGGTGGCAAAAAGGAATATTGCTAGACTATGGGGAGACCCCAAGCCGCCAACACTACGGGACTGGCAGTCCGACATGGACTGGTGTATGATGCAAGAGAAGAACGTGTATGTGGCTAGAGGATGCCCTCGAAAATGGAGAGACATATGGTCAAGTTGGAATGAGTATAGGGGTAACATCTGCGAGCCTCCATATGCCCCACGGATGGGCTCAGAGGATATGACCTAGAACACCTAATCCCTTGCTATAACTGTAAATAATGTACTGTATACTCATTGCTGGTACCGAAACAGACTCTGAAAATGTAACTTGCTGACTGTGTTTGCTCAACTTCTTTAATAAAAAGAATTTATAAAAAAAGTTTAACCAATGATTGATTTTGGGCTGGACAAACTGAAAAATGGGCTTGTCATCATGCTCCTGCTTTTGTCGTGGAAACATGTGAGTGGTCAAACTGTAAATAAGGAATGCTTGCCTGAAGCACAATTTTTTGTATAAAAAGGGATGGCTCGCTTTGTAAAGTTGAGCAGTCTCCCGAGAACATACACCGTGTTGTACTTCTAGGATCTCTGTTACTGGCTGCAGCCAATAAATTTGATCTTTGACGTCACCAAGAAGATTCCGTGTCTCTGTATTCTAAGACAGGTGGACCCGGAGACTTTGGGCATTTCCCCTGGCGCCGCCGGGTCTTAATTTGCAGTGCAACTCGTGGCCGCTGTGGTACTGCGCATACACAAGTCCTATCCCACCGCTCGCCAACAATGTAAGAAATGGGACAGCCAATTCTACGGGGGGTAGCATAGAGCAGAGCGGGCAGGCCAAACTCTTGAGGACATGTGTGAAGCATCCACGCAGTACCCACAGACGACACACCAGGCACACCACAATAGAGACATGACACCGCTTCTGGTTGGAAAAAGAATAACTTTTGTATTAGGTTCAACCTGCAAAGGTAAAACACAGTAAAGCACAGTAATCACACAAGGGTGCCAACGGGTGCCAGGGCAATGGATACCAGGGGGTTTATTTACAGGGAAAAATGGGCAAAGCAAGAAAAAGGTAAGTCCGTTGGTTTCCAGGGCTGAAATAAAGTCAAAGCGTTATCAGTGGACATGAAACAACAGCACAATCAATATGAGGGAAAGAACCACTAGGCATGTCAGCATAGGATGAAACATTCGGCGTGAAAACACATCCTGCATGGCATCGGCCTAGAATTAAACATTAAAGGTAAGAACACAGTATGACCTGCATTGGCTTGAGCCCTCATTAACATTAGGCTCCATCACATAGACAGAACACAGAAGCATAACTTTGGCATGGCAACCATCAGCAGAGGGACATCTGGCATCCTCCTCACACAGGTGCATCATCCCTAGGCCCATGTGCCCTTAGGCCCACTTGTACCGGTAGGCCCGACGACCAAGCTCAGGGGAGTATATCTGCAATAGGGGGATCATGCCCAACACAAAGATATTCACTAAGGGCAACCTGCTGGATTCCGACCTGTCTGCAAGGGCAGCTAACACTCTCCAGGCAGAGATTCTGTGTAGATTTGAAGGGGGCCCGACATGACAAAGGCCCACTGTCCAGCGGGGCAAGGATGTAACCCAGTCAATTTTGATCCAGTGGATGCCATGCTCCCGGGGCCTTCAGCGCGGGGAGGGTCTCAGCCCTCTATATAGTCACAGGGGGGCGGGCACCGATCATGTGCCCCATTGCCCCCCCTCCCTCCACCAGTTCCCCAATGACCCCCTGACTCACCAGGCTCTTGGGTGGCCACCGGGCGTCTTCCAGCAGGGGACAGGCACGTGTATGTGCCTCGACTGTCCCCTTCTCCTCTGGGACCTTCGTCTTTCAGTGGCAGGCTGGCAGCAGGCAAGGGGCTTCCCTTTACTGCGTAGGAGCCCTGCCAGCAGACACCGTTCTCATGGCTTCTTCAGACGGTGGGGGAACGAGCCGGCGGGGTGGGCTCCCACTCCGAATTGCGAACGGGGCTCCCTCCTCACCACGCAAGCCCTGCGACACCTCCTGCTGGCTTCTTTGGCTCTCTTGTGGTCGTCAGGGGGAACCGGTCGCAGGCTCCAATGGAGTTGCGGCTTCTGGTGGTTGCGGCTCCGCCCGCCAATGGCAGGACCGCAAGGGCGGGGGTACGACCGATGACCCGGCTGGGCGCCCCGTCACATGAGGGCAGTGGCGGCTTCAGGGCTCGTCGGGCCTAGCGCGGCCTCCTCGCAATCCCGCCGCGGCCCTCCCAGGCTCAGGGGGCCGCGCGGGGGAAGTCTCTGGTGCGGAGCAGGTTGGGCGCCAACAGAGGTCGCGGCAGTGGCCACCCGGGTTGCGGCGGTGATTCGCGACCCCAGGCGCACTCGGCAATGGTGCCCAATGGCACCAGCAGACCCGGGGCGGCGGCGGTGAATACCACAATTAGGGCTTCAGGGGCACAACTCTTCGATGAGGCAAGGGAGCGCTTGGCCAGTATAGCGCTCAAGGAGTCACAGCGCTTGGGCAGGTACACATGATGCAGCAGCTCTTCCCAGCACACTGCGCTAGACAGCAGGACTCCAAGGAGCACTCAAATGAGACCTGGGCTGCGGCGGTGAGTCCGAAAGGTGTATAGCACTTCACAGGGGCACAGCGCAAGGGGGGCGGACACTCCTAGCAACAAGCCCCAGGGTAATGCTCCTCACCTCCTGGGGGTCCAGTCCAAGGTGCTCCTGCCTTCCAGGTGCTTTTGGCGCAGCGCTTGCATGGCGCAAGGTCCCGGCAGCTTCAGGGACCTAGGAGGACCCTCCTTCTTCAGGGGCCCGGGGAACAGAGCATCAGGCACTACTGGGCCAGGTCAGCAGTTAGTGGGGGCATCATCAAAACAGGGAGGTAGGGGGGCGTGGCTAGCGGCCGAACATGGCGGCAGCGTAGAGGACTAGCTCCGATCACGAAGCGGCCTCTCTGACGATCCGAATATACATCCGTGGCAGAATTGTGCCTCAGGCGGGGGCACCGAGGGCCCGGAGCCGGGCGGTGCAGGCGGCGAGCAACCGGGAGGAAATCGGGTGCCGGGAGGCTGAGTTACGACCGAGGATCAGCGAGCCCAGACCACAGGCCAGAGACCGGGGAAACCAGTTGCCAGCGCGCCCGGCCGGAAGTGTATGCGGCCCGGCGGTGACAGACCGGAAGTGGCCGGGACTGGTAGGAGACCCCGCAGAAGGCTCGGCGACCTTTCTTGCCTAAGCTGGCTCTACCGGTGCAGCGCCCACGCTATCCTGCGCAGCTGGTGGGGCGGAGGACCTGTCGTGGACCGAGGCGCTGTGAGGAGGGAGCTGGAGGGGTAGGGTGAGGAGCCAGCAGTGTTTACCACCGGAGCGGGCAAGATCCGCGGGGGTTGCGGAGTACCTGGGAGCTCTCCCCCCCCCCCTCATTTCCACCACCTGCGTGCGTTTAGCGGGGAGGCAGCACCAGGCGCTACGCCTGCAACGCAAATCTGCGCGACTCCAGTACTGGGGGACACAAATGGTGGACCGGTGACTGCCTACCAACTTCCATAACATGGGCCCGTGGTAACGCCCAGGGACACACTAGACACAAGGCGCTCCCAGTGGCGCCCCGGAGCCATAGTGGGACCCCGCACTGCTCCATAGCTGTGACCCTGCAGACGTAATTGGGGTGAAGCTACCGGAGGGGGCGGAAAGCCTGGCGGGGCACACGTACCGTGGCTGACTCTCCACCATCGTTGGGGGCGTGATCCCCTTCTACATCCGACTGTCTGCCCTGGCAGTACTACAGGTGGGGCCGGGCCCGTGGCTGACCTTATCTCTCTTGATCCGTTCCACCAACTGACCTGCTGCGCTATTCAGTGGTCATCATGGCAGGAAAGGGCGCCAAGGGCGGCACGACCCAGACACGTATCGAGAGATACACCAGTGATAAAACGGCCTCCCCTCCGGCGGAAGGACGGCATGCATCTACGAGACCGGCGGACACTGCGGGGTCGAAGAAGGCAACCCTGGACGACGTAATGAGAGCTCTCACGCAAGTCCAGACCACGGTGGGTTCGATCTCGACGGAAATCACCCTCATCCGAGCAGACCTCCACAAAATGGCCGAAAAAGTGGGCTCGCTGGAGGTTGTCACGAAATCACTGGTGGAGGATGTCTCGGAGCTCCAGACGGCGATGGAGGCAGTTGTGGCTGAGAATAAATTACTGAAGGACAAGCTGGACGACCAAGAAGGACGCTCCAGACGGAACAACGTCCGTATTCTTGGAATTCCAGAGTCGGAAGGTACTAGAGCGACTGACCTTTTTGTGGAAGACCTCATCAAATCGCAGCTCCAACCGAAGGGATTGTCATCGTTCTTTTCGGTCGAGAGGGCGCATAGAGTACCTGGTGGTCAGCCTAAACCGGGAGCACCCCCTAGACCAATCCTGGCGAGACTGTTTATCTTCCGAGATAGGGATGCCATCCTACAGGCTGCGCGAGTGTCCCCACCTATAAAGGTCCAGAACTCCACCGTGGCTTTTTTCCCGGATTATACAGCGGAGGTGGCCAGGAGAAGGAAAACGTTCATGGACGTCAAAAAGGAATTTAGGAGGAGAGAGATCCAATACTCCATGATCTTCCCGGCGAAACTGCGGGTGGTAGCGGAAAATCGAACCTGGTTCTTTGATAATCCTGAGAATGCCCGGGACTGGCTGGACGGGTGGCGGCCAGCCTCACAACCCCGCCGTCAAGGGCGAAGTCAAAAGGGCCGACTTCTGGTGGACCAGGGCGAGAATCGAGGTGAGGGCTCTGAAACCGAAAGGACTTTGCCGCTGAGAGACAATGCTGATGCTGATCTGGAGGTTGATGTTTAGTGACCCGGCAGGTACGAGACTATTTTTTTGACATTATGGCTGCTGCCTGTGCTGCCGTGCGCACTGGCCTGAGGGCCCCTGCAGAGGGTACGAGGGGTCGCTGACATTGGAGTACTCCTCACCCCCGACGAGCAAGTAACTTTGTACTTTTACTTGGGTGGGTTCAAGCACTCTGCTGAGTTGGGGTGGCGGGCAGTTCTGAGTCCGTGTGGCAGGGAAGCAGGGAGGGGGGGAGTTTTGGGTAGGGGAGGGTTGCTGTGGTTTCATGGTTTGTATTGTTCGACTCTGCTAATTACATTGGTATCCACATTTGTCGCGTTGGACCGGACTACACACGCCGAATGGCCTGCTGTTGACTCGAAGACGCCAGGCCAGCCACTGCTGGCGAGGGGGGAACGCCCCGGGACTGGGTACTCATCAGACATGTCACTGCCGAGCCTTACAGGTCCTGGGTCTCTCCATACAGATATACAATGGCGGGAATGTCCCAACCGAGTAATGTGATGGATGCTCCTGGAGTGGGGCCTGTGCCTCCGTTACAAATTATGTCCTGGAATGTGAGGGGCCTGGGGGATAAGGTAAAGAGAGGGTTGGTTCTTCAAAGTATTAGGCGGTTCCACTGCGACCTGATCCTTCTTCAAGAGACACACTTAGTTGGTGCGGCTGGTAAGGCTCTGAACAGGCGGGGATACCACATGATCGCACACTCGGACTTCACTACGGGGTCTCGTGGGGCTGGCATCCTACTGAAGAAAGCGTCTAAATTTATTTTACAGGCTACCAAGATTGATAGTTATGGGCGCTTTGCGGCAGCTTGTGGGCAATGGGAGGGAGTCTCCCTTAATGTGGTGTCTGTATATATCCCCCCGGCATTGCATGCGGCTGCACTTCCGGACCTGGGGAAGTTCCTTCTGGAACTCCCGGACGGAGACCTAGTGGTGGGAGGAGACTTTAATGCGTTGGCCCATGCTACGAAAGATAGGTTCCCGGCCCGGACACAAACACCTGGCCTGTCCAGATTTAGTGACTTTGTTGAGGCACAAGGGTTGGTAGACATATGGCGACACCTGCACCCCGAAGATCTCCAGTACTCCTATTATTCTGCTACACACGACTGCCTATCTCGCATTGATTACTTCCTCACACTGGGGGGTGGTCGACTCACGGTGGAGGATGTATGTATTAGACCTCGGGGTATTTCGGATCACTCCCCCTTGACTATGTCCCTGTCCTGCGCAGCGATCGCTCGTAAAAGAATTTACCCCATTTACCCAGGATACCTCAGAGTACCTCAAGTCCGTAAAGCGTTGAAGGAAACAACCAAGCTATACTTCGCGGAAAACTTAGGCACGGTGTCCTCCCCTACGACTTTGTGGGAAGCATATAAAACAGTGTTCAGGGGCCAGGCGATTGCAGCGATAACGCGACATAAATGTGAGCAAAAAGCTGACCTGCTGGCTCTGGAGCTGCAAATGGAGCAAGCTAATGCGGCCCATATGGCGCTCCCGACGGAAGACACACGCCACACACTCCACCTCCGCCAACAGTTGCATACCGATCTCCTCAGAAAGCGAACGGTGGAAAACATTGAGACGACTGCGCAAAGAGTCTATGATGTGGGAGACAAGGCCAACAAACTACTGGCTTGGCTAGATAGGAAGAACGAGGGCGGCAGGCACATTTTACAATTAATGGATCCGATGGGTGCGCCCCATACACGTCCCTCCGAAATTATCGAGATCCTGGCTGACCACTACCAGACGGTCTACACCCCACTGGAGGTTGTCACTGCGGAAGCTGCGGCAGCAGCGCTGCAAACTATACCGGTCGCAACTTTACCTTCGGAAGCGATGACTGAATTGGAGGCTGATCTGACGGAGGAAGAACTCCGGGCGGCCATTGGTGCATTACGTACGGGCAAGGCGCTCGGCCCTAACGGGATTCCAGTTGAGTGGTACCAGTCAGTCTCTGACACCCTGAGCTCGCCACTCCTGGCCATGTTCGCGGAGTGCAGGGAGACGGGGGTTCTGCCCCTGGATCAACGGGTAGCAACCATAGTGACTGTCCCGAAACCAGGTAAACCACCCGCGGAATGTACGTCGTATCGCCCGATTTCACTGCTTAATGCTGAAGCTAAAATACTGGCGAAACTCATTGCGAACAGACTGACCCCACACTTGCAATGTCTGGTCCACCCGGATCAGTCGGGCTTCATGCCACACAGAAGCACGGCACTTAACCTCCGACGCGTGCATGGGTGATGGCGCGAGCCCACTTACTGCAGGAACCGGCGGCCATTCTGTCACTAGACGCCAGAATGGCTTTCGATATGGTGGAATGGCAGTACCTCTTCGCGGTCCTGGCTCGTATGGGCTTTGGTCCCAAATTCGTTTCGTGGATCAAACTACTCTACACGGATCCGGTGGCACACGTAGCGGCCAACGGCCACATCTCTCGAGCGATTCCCTTGGCTAGAGGGACGCGTCAGGGATGTCCACTGTCCCCCTTGCTGTTCGCCCTCGTGCTGGAACCACTGGCTACTGTCATTAGGGCCACTCCCCTGCTAAAAGGTCTCACGTGGGGGGACGCCTGGGAGGACAGGATATCCCTATATGCCGACGACATGCTAATTTACCTGTCCCAACCGGACACGGGCATCCCAAATTTGCTGGCGATCTGCGACGCACATGGATTACACTCCGGATACATGATTAACTGGACGAAGTCAGTCGTTTACGTGCTGAAAGGCCCGGTACCACTCCTTCCCGATAACTGCCCGCTGGTTATAGCTGATGCCTCGTTTCAATACTTGGGCGTCCGGGTCGCCAGTGACACGGCTACGTTCTATGACTTGAACTTGGCGCCCCCTCTTACCCGTCTACGGGCGGATGTGCGACACTGGAAAACCTTGCCCCTTACGCTGTTGGGACGCGCGGCGCTATTCAAAATGAAGGCTTTACCGCGCCTCCTGTATGTGCTAGAAAACACCCCGATCCTGGTTCCACCATCCTATTTCCGTAAAGTGACGGCGCTGATTTCCGAGTTGCTCTGGGGAGAACGTCCACCCAGGATTGCGCACACGAAGCTTAACCGTGGATGGTACGACGGAGGGATAGCCTTACCTAATATTGAACTCTACTACTGGGCATCGCAACTCAAAGTTATTAATCACTGGTTACACGTTCCACAGAATGACCCGGCATACTTCTCAGATAGAACGCAATTAGGGACACACAGTTTGCTGGCCCCGCTTTATACTCCTACCCTTGCGAAGACGCTGCTCGGTCCAACCAAACACACGGTCACTATTTGGCACAGGGCACTGACACGACTTAAGTGGAAGGGAGTCTTAACCAAACTTACTCCACTGTGGGACACTGCACAATTGGGCTGTCTTAGGTCAAGTAAAGGTTTTACTCAGTGGGATAATATCGGCATATCGACAGTGGGAGACCTATGGACTTCTACGGGAATGATCCCTTTTCCACACCTGCAGCAACAATATGCGTTAGGTCCCAATGAAACTTACCGATACATACAGATTCGACATGCACTCATGGCGGTCATTGAGCCGGGCACTAAAATCCCGGATTCCTCGCCTCTGGAGGACCGTCTCCTCACGGAATTCATGCAAACACGCGCCACCTCACTCACGTACCGCAAGTTATTGAATAATTTGCCTGATCCCTTGCAGAAGTTGAAGGAACGGTGGGAATCTGAGTTAGGGTCCATGGATGAGGTGGAATGGAATGCCGCTCTGGCATCGCCACGGGAGGCGGGTGTGTCGGCCCGATTCCGGCTGATACAGCTCAAAATACTGCACAGGGTATACTACACCAGGTCCTCACTACACAAAATGCATAAGGCAGAAACCCCGTATTGTCTTAGAGAATGTGGGGAGGAAGGAACATTACTACACACACTTTGGGAATGTCCTCTTATCTCGAATTACTGGCGGCAAATCATGCGCACTATTTCCCAAACCCTTGACACTTCCATACCGCCAGACCCACGTCTATGCCTTCTGAATGTGTGGGAGGGGGTTGACCTGCCGCACCGGAGACGGCAGTGGGTCACCATTGGGACTATGGTAGCCAAGCGCGACATTGCGCAGAGGTGGGGTGTGGCGGAAATCCCTACGCTGGCGTTGTGGTGTAGAACGATGGATAAACTGATGGTTGTTGAACGTGCAGTTTACAAAATGAGGGCTAACCCGCGCAAGTGGAATGCAATCTGGGTGGCTTGGAATAAGTATAGGGGGGACCTCTGTGAGCCGCTCCCGGAGGATGCGGACGATAGCTCAGACGAGGGTGAAGACCTGGAGGACTAGATTGAAGGGAGTGTGTGGATAGACTGGCGAAGTTAGGGGTCGTGTGCCAGGGATACCAGTGGAGCGGGTGTGGGGAAGGAGAGGGGTGATAGCGTAGGAACCTGGTCCTAATTAAGTGACACTGGGATATATGGGTAGATTCGACGTAACTGTCCTTATTGGCATGAGTCTAAAGTTTGGATTGTTTGTTATAAAAAGCATAAAACAGTGAGACGTCTTACTAACTATTGATATATCATGATTGCCTTATGTGTTTTGTCAAACATTTGCTGCCGGACCGGAAGGATGTCGGCTAAATAGCTGTGTCACAATGTACAACCTTGGCTGACCACGAACTCATTCCCTCCATTGTGTTGTACAATTACTGTAAGTTTGACAAATGCTAATAAAGTCTTACCAAAAAAAAAAAACAAAAAAAAAAAAACAGGGAGGTAGGCTTTCACCATCCCCACTGTAGCGTGGCCCTCCTCCTACATGGCAGCCTGAACTCATGAAGTGGGGCTTCCACTAGCCCTGGGGACAGTAGGGGGGTTCTAGCCGGGTGCAGGGTCCAGCACACAGGACCAAGTGGCGGTATCCCCTGGCAGCAGGTCCCCTCACGTTCCTGTCCCAGCTCTGTCTCTGCACATGGTGGCACATCCCCCTTATTTATATTCCCCTCACCCCACCTTCCAGACAGTGCCAGCAGTTTCTGGAATTCTCTGGCAAACTGGTTTAAACTGGCTCACGGGGAGGAGTAGAGCACCCTGGGTGCCAGGCTTTCCCTCCAAATGCTGGGGTGGCTGGGTACCTAACGTCTAGACAGCTAACCCACTGCAGTCAGGTGGCACAACGCCCAGCCATGGCAGCCATTTTAAATACGGTACAAAAGGGGGTGGTGATGGACGGAGCATCTGAACCAATCAAACACTCACACCCAGTCAAACCGGAAACAAGCTTCCGAGGACCGGTATCTGGCATTACAGCCGTCTTCAGCCCGGCTTGCTTGAATCCAGTGGCAAAGTGAGCAAGGGACTCACGTCTGAGCATACCCTGCCACACTTATGGCGGCCAAAAGCGGTACAAAAGGGGGTGGTAATGGACGGAGCATCTGAACCAATCAAACACTCACACCCAGTCAAAAGATCTGGGTTTAATCCATCACCGTTCTTTAGCCCACTCTGCCACCCCAGTTCAGACATGGCTATATGCAAATCAGTCTGACCCTGTGCCTCATGGGAACAGTCCAGCCCGAACTGCCAAGCCATGCCTTCCCTGGACCGGAAACAAGCTTCCGAGGACCGGTTTCTGGCATTACAGCCGTCTTCAGCCCGGCTTGCTTGAATCCAGTGGCAAAGTGAGCAAGGGACTCACGTCTGAGCATACCCCGCCACACTTATGGTGGCCAAAAGCGGTACAAAAGGGGGTGGTGATGGACGGAGCATCTGAACCAATCAAACACTCACACCCAGTCAAAAGATCTGGGTTTAATCCATCACCGTTCTTTAGCCCACTCTGCCACCCCAGTTCAGACATGGCTATATGCAAATCAGTCTGACCCTGTGCCTCATGGGAACAGTCCAGCCCGAACTGCCAAGCCATGCCTTCCCTGGACCGGAAACAAGCTTCCGAGGACACGTTTCTGGCATTACAGCCGTCTTCAGCCCGGCTTGCTTGAATCCAGTGGCAAAGTGAGCAAGGGACTCACGTCTGAGCATACCCTGCCACACTTATGGCGGCCAAAAGCGGTACAAAAGGAGGCGGTGATCGCTTTGTTCGCCCTAAGTGTGGCAGGGTATGCTCAGACGTGAGTCCCTTGCTCACTTGGCCACTGGATTCAAGATAGCCTGGCTGATGAGGATTATGAATCCGAAACCGGTCCCAGGAGCCTTGTTTCCGGTCCAGGGAAGACATGGCTTGGCAGTTCGGGCTGGACAGTTCCCATGAGGCACAGGGTCAGACTGATTTGCATATAGCCATGTCTGAACTGGGGTGGCCGAGTGAGCTAAAGAATGGTGATGGATTAAACCCAGATCAGTTGACTGGGGGTGAGTGTTTGATTTGCTCAAACGCTCCGTCCATCATCCCCTTTTGTATCGCCATTTTAAATACAGCATTCCATCAGGGTACATTTCTATAATGGGGGGTTAATAACTGCACACCATTGCATCATATTATCACATTAACATGGCGTCTCACACCACACATGGCCTATACAGTGTAACCTTTACCATGGGGGAGACATCTCAAATTATGGGGGCGAAAAGCGAAACATTTTGAGGGAAAAGGGCCAAGTCCAACAGGGAGGAAGCACAAGTCTCCTCTCCAGCCATTCATTGTAGTCAGTACCCCCTTTGAGCGGGTGGGGATTGACATTGCGGGGCCACTGGACCCCAAAACAGCCATGGGCAACAGGTTCATCCTAGTCTTGATGGACCATGCCACCCTGTACCCGGAAGCAATACCTCTGAGGACAGTGACGGCACCCGTGGTGGGACGAGCACTGATGGGAATTTTCTCCCGAGTGGGATTCCCTCGCGAGGTAGTGTCTGACCAGGGCACCAACTTCATTTACAAGTATATGAAGTCCCTGTGGCAGGAGTGTGGGGTAACCTACAAGTTTACCACTCCTTACCACCCCCACGAAAATGGGCTGGTTGAAAGGTTCAACCAGACCCTGAAGGGCATGATTATGAGTCTTGAGGAACCCATGAGGCATAAGTGGGGCGTCCTCTTACCGTGCCTACGCTTTGCATACCGTGAGGTGCCACAGAAATCTCTAGGGTTCAGTCCCTTTGAGCTTCTCTATGACACCTAGTCAGAGGATCACCTTTGAGTTTGGTTAAGGAAGACTGGGAGCAATCTCCCAGGAAACCTCCCCAGGATGTATATAGCTACATGATGGACTTCAGAAACCAAACTAGGCGTTTCAGGCAACTTGTTGAGGCGAATCTGGAAGTCAGCCAGGGGGAGATGAAGCGCTGCTATGACCAGAATGGCACTCTGGTAGAGCCAGACCCCCCCAGTGTTTTTTTGAGCTTCAACCTGGCCAGAAAGTGTGGGTCATGGCCCCTGTGGAGCCATGCGCGCTCCAAGATAAGTGGACCGGACGATTTGAGGTTGTGGAGTGCAAGAGTCCAGTTACCTACTTGGTGGACTTGCGGTCTCCTAGGAACCTTGAGGGTCATACATGTCAACCACCTTAAGCCCCACTTAGAGATGTCTGAAGTGGGCATGCTCTTGGCAACAGATGCTGGGATAGAGGAGGAGACTGAGCCTCTTCCTGACCTCCTGTCAGCCTCAGAGCAAGATGGGTCAGTGGATGGTGTTAACCTCTCTTCCACCCTGACTCCTGAGCAACAGAATGACTGATGCCAGTTGCTGGGACAGTTTTCTGATCTGTTCTCCCTGGTTCCTGGTGTCACAGATTGGTGCGTCCATGATGTGGACACAGGAGACAGCTTACCTGTAAAGCACAAGTCTTACAGGGTAACTGACAGGGTAAGGGCTTGCATTAAAGAGGTCTCAAAAATGCTTGCACTTGGGGTGATTGAGTCATCTAGCAGTCATTGGGCCAGCCCAGTAGTCTTGGTCCCGAAGGCTGCAGTGCCGGGTGCCACACCGGAACTCTGGTTCTGTGTGGAATACAGAGGGCTCAATTCAGTCACGAAGACTGACGTGCACCCCATCACTGGAGCCGATGAGCTCATAGATCGGCTAGGGGCTGCACGGTATCTCAGCACGTTTGACTTAACGTCTTGGTACTGGCAGATCGCCTTGACTGATGGGGCCAAGGAGAGGTCAGCATTCTCCACACCAGGCGGGCATTTCCAGTTCTGTATTATGCCCTTTGGGATGAAGAATGCCCCTGCCACCTTTCAGAGGTTGGTCAACCAGGTGTTGGTTGGACTGGATGAGTTCAGTGCCGCCTACCTGGATGACATCGCAGTGTTCAGTGCCAGTTGGGAGGAACACCTGCGCCACCGCTGGGAAGTGTTGCTGGCGCTGCGGGAAGCAGGCCTCACGATCAAGGCGAGTAAGTGCCAGATCGGGCAGGGTTCCGTGGTGTTCTTGGGACACCAAGTTTGGAGCGGCCAGGTGGCGCCCCTTCAACCCAAGATTGAAACCATCCTGGCTTGGGAGCCAGCCAAAACCCAGACTGAGGTGAGAGTCTTCTTAGGTCTCACAGGGTATTACAGGAGGTTTGTCAAGGGGTATGGCAGCATGTTTGCCCCCTTGACAGAGCTGACTTCCAAGAAGCAGTCCAAGAAGGTGATCTGGACTGACACCTGTCAGAAAGCTTTTGAGGCCCTGAAAGCTGCCACATGCACGGCGCCCGTGCTCCTGGCACCCAACTTCTTAAGAGAGTTTATCGTCCAAACAGACGCTTCAGAGCATGGTGTGCGAGCTGTTCTATCACAGATGTTTGAGGAGGGCCTAGATCAACCTGTAGCCTTTATCAGTAGAAGGTTACTTCCACAGCAACAGAGGTGGAGTGCTATTGAGCGTGAGACATTTGCTGTGGTCTGGGCACTGAAGAAGCTGAGACCATACTTGTTTGGGACTCACTTACGGGTTCAGACAAACCACAGGCCCCTCAGATGGTTGATGCAGATGAGGGGTGAGAATCCAAAGCTGTTGAGTTGGTCTATTTTCCTACAGGGTATGGACTTTACGGTGGAACACCGCCCTGGTACAGAACACGCTAACGCTGATGGTCTGTCCAGATTTTTCCGCCTTAGTGAAGAGAACTCCCAGGAGTTAGGGTAGTTCTCCCCACTTTTCAGCTGGAGGGGACATGTGTTAGACCTGGCACCATTGGCGTGGGTCTCCCTTCCACTTTTTCTGTTGCCTCGTGTATTTTTTCTGGTGTTGTATGCTTTGGGCACTGTGCCAATGCTATTCAGTGCCACAGTGGAAGTGCTCCCTACTTTAAATTGATGTACTAATCAGTGGTTCCATGTTTGGCTATTTGGTTTACTTGTCAGACCCTAGTCTAGTGCACTGAGTGTACCAGGGTGTTATCCAAACGCTGCTGTGGGCCTGCAGCACTGGTTGTGCCACGCACAGGAGCAGCCTTGTAAAATGTGTCTAAGGTCTGCCATTGCAGAGCCTGCGTGCAGTCTGGTACTCTCATGCTGACTGGGCAAGTGCACCCACTTGCCATTCCTTAAACTTCCCTTTTCTTCATATCAGTCACCCCTATAGTAGGCCCAAGGGCAGGGTGCATTGTAAGTATAAGGTAGGACAAGCCCTGGTGTGTGTGGCATGTCCTAATAGTGAATTACAGCCATTTTCGTTTTTCACTATTGCAAGGCTACCTGTTCTCCATAGGCCAGAATGGGCTGTTAGAATTGTTACCCTTTATAATCCTAACTGTCTCAGAGAACATAGTAGAAATTCGAGTTTAGTATGCCTGAACTCAGAATAATAAAATACATCTTTTAGTGAAGTTTATTTTAACATTTTGTGTTTGCAAATACCACTTTTAGAAAGTATGTATTTGCTTGTCTAACCATTCAAACCTGCCTCTGCTAGTTTGTGTATTCCTATGTCTGGTTTTGAGAGTGACAGTGCTGGGGAATTCCAGGAGACAGGCTGAGTCACAGTGGTGAATAGAGTGATCTGCATCTAGATGGGAGGTAGGAGTTGCCCCTGAACCTTGAATAGGGCTGTGCCTGCCTTCCACAATGCTGGCTCCCCCCTGGGGAGCGGCTGATATCTCTGCCCTGCTCACTGAAAGAAGAGAAGGAGTCCTGTAAGCAAAGTGCTCCAGGACTGTACTTGCCTTCCACAATGCTGGCTCCACCTCCTGTGGGGCGTCTGATGTTTCTGCCCTGCACTGTGAAAGGAAAGGAGAAGTCTGGTAAACAGAGTGCTTCAGAACTGGTTTGGGCTGGGCAAAGCCCCCTCTCGCTTCATAGAACAAAGTATTTTGGGGTATAAATATTGGGACCCTGATCCCATGAAATTAGATCACTTTGGACTATAAGAAGAAAACTTTACTGAGGAGAGGAACTTGAAGAAACTGAGGAGAGACTATTCCCATGCTGAAGTGCTGCTTGGGGGATTGGCCTGCAGTGGTTGCCTTACTGCCAAAGGAAGGAGAAAGGAACTTTGTGTATTTTGCTTTCAACTTGTGAAGGATCTCCAAGAGCTTGGAAAAGAGCTTGCCTCCTGCTGAAGTCTCAGGGGCAACAGACTTCACCCCTCAGCTCCCCAGAGTTCTTGTGGAAGTGGCTGCTGCTGTTTTGGGCCTTCTGAGGAACTGCGTGTCGCAAGGAGCTGGAAGCGCGACTCAACGAGAAGAAGCGTGTCGCCGTTGCTGTGCCTGCCGTCGCAACTTCGAAGGAGGGTGTCGCCGCTGTAGTTGTCGCACTGCACCGCATCAGGAGAAGGATCTCGCAACGAGGTCGGAGCGTGTCGCCGTCGCTGTGCCTGCCGGCGCAACTCCGAAGCAGGAGGGTGTCACCGCTGGAACTGTCGCATTGCACCGCATCGACCAAGAGCACCTCGCATCCCTGAGAAGCGCGCCGCAGTCGGAGCTGCTGTCGTCGCATCTTGGATGTTGCCGCTGTAGTTGTCGCATCGAGCGGCAGCTTCACGCATTTTGGAGAAGAGCGTCGCCGCTGGAGCTGTTGCCGTCACATCATAAGGGTGTCGCCGCTGCAGTCCACGCATCGAACCAAGGACTTCTCGCATCCCCGAGAAGCGCGCCTCATCTGGAAGATCTTCACGTCTTTATTTCTTTGTATCTGAACTTTGCCTCATTTCCCATCGCTGCGACATTGCTTGTCGTGGAAGCGCAACGCAACTTAAGGTACATTGACGCAGAGTGTTGCATCTAAGAACTGAATTGAACTAAGCTTAAATCTACCATCTTAAAGTAATCATAGTGTGTTTTTTGTCGTTTATGGTCTTGTGGTAACTCTATATAAAGTCTACTTATTTTTTATATAAAACCTGTGTGTTGTCCATTTGTAGTGCTGTCACTGGGTTACTGTATGTGGTCACAACTGCTTAACTTACATCGCCTCTGAAATAAGCCTTGACTGCTCGCGCCACTCAGCCTAGAGGGTGAGCAGAGGTTATTTTGGGAGTGTAATCCCCTTGTCCTGACTAGAGGAGAGGGTCCCTATTTGTCACAAGTACCTACCTGTGCCAAATAGAGACCCTCAAATCTAACACCCGCCCTCTCCAATGCCAGGCATATCTGTTGGCAATGTTGTAAATGTTCCTCCCAAGAAGAGCTAAAGATGATGATATCATCCAGATAGGCAGAGGAGAATGCTCTTAGATGATGTAAAATCTTGTTCATTAGTCGCTGACAGGTAGCAGGGGCACCAGGGAGCCCAAAAGGTAAGGCGGTAAATTCAAAAAGGTCATCCGGCGTAGTGAAGGCTGTCTTCTCCTGGTCACATTTGCGTAAGGGTACCTGCCAATATCATTTTGTCAGGTCAAGAGTGGATATATACTGGGCGACCCCTAGCTGCTCTATAAGTTCATCTACCCAGGGCAGGGGGTAGGAATACAGCTTCGAGATAGAGTTGACCTGGCGGAAGTCAATACAGAATATTATACTGCCGTCGGGCTTGGGTACCAGTACTATGGGGGAGGACCAATTGCTATGGGAAGGCTGTATTACTCCCATTTACAACATGTTTTTTATTTCGGTGGAGACAGCCTCCCTTCGCCCCGCGGGTATCCGGTAAGGTCGTAATCGTATTGTCTGGCGGGGGGGGTGTTTCTATACAGTGCTCGACCAAATTGGTGCGCCCTGGGAGATCTGAAAAAAGCGACACAAAAGGTTCTATAACATCTAACAGGGAAGCCTTTTGTTCTGTTGTTAATGCCTAATTCACTACTAAATGCTCTACAGGGGTTGGGCCTGGTGTCTGAGAAAGAGTCAGGTGGTTGGCGGAAGGGGGAGGACCTGTCCACTTTTTTAAGAGATTCACGTGATAGGTCTGAGTGCGATTGGCTGTGCCCTGTAAACGATAGGTGGTATTCCCTATTGTCTCTACGACCCGGCAGGGTCCCTTCCACTCATTCTTGGTTTTGCTAACGGCTGCTGGTAACAGCACCAAGGCCCAATTGCCTATTTTTAGGGACCTCCATTTATTTCCTTTTTCATCTTGTTGTTTTTGTTGGTGTTGGGCTCTTTCCAAATGTGTCATGGCTAGCTCTTAATATACTTAAGCGGGTTTTTAGGTGTTGGGTGTACTCGAGGAGCTCACTGGTGTCATTAGTCTCCTTTTCCCAAGCCTCCCTTGTCATTTCGAACAGTGTCCTGGGCTGTCTCCCGTACAACATCTCAAAGGAGGAACAACCCAGGCTGCTTTGAACCTGTCCACAAATGAAAAAAAAGGGCCAAGGGCAAGAGAAGATCCCAGTGTTTCCCCTCATCCGACACATCTTTTGGTATCTCTCGACAAGACCATCGGTTTGAGGATGATAGATGGACGTGCGTAGGTGTTGCACCTCTAACATCTTACAAACCTGGACCATCAGTCTGGAGACAAAAGGGGTCCCTTGATCAGTTAAAAAACATCCTTGCTCCTTTCCTGCGGGAAAGTCATAGCCCACACTGGGTAGCTTGCGGTCCCAGTATGTGGAGGAGACCCTATGATGAAGCATGTCACCCTAGGGTGAGTGAGGGTTCTCATCCAAACACTTGTAGTGCCCCCCCATTCTTCTCCTGTTTTTTTCTTTCTTTCCCGTTCTTTGCTACCCCATACACTGTGTGAGTTTAGTTAATTTTGAGTTCATACCACCTTCTAATTTTATGCTTCTTTTGAGTATTTTTCTGTTAATGCTGTGCAGAAAAATGAAAATTATAATCGCATTTCTTTCAGACCAATGAGAGATCACTTTGCCTCTCACTTCCCAGTATTATTAAATTCCAATGAAGGGCATTTGTTGTTTGAATGATTGTGGACAGACAGAGCAAACCAGTCAGCCCAGACATGACTGTTCCAAATAGTCTGTAAAAATTCCCCAAAAATTCAATTGAGATCAGAAAGCCTCTAAAAGAAGATAGAATGTCTATAGTTCATGCAGTCACGCGTTTCCAACCTAAAGCAATTAAAAACCAAAGACCAGATTTTATTGAAGTAAATGAATTTATTAGAGACTCTGAAGACTGCCATTCGTTCTTGCATCCATTTAACAAGCAAGGTTAGCCGGTGTTCCTCAGATTAAGGGAGGAGCCAGAAATGTAAACTACCCCCCCACACTTTCAACCGAAGGTTTTATGGTACCAAGCAGTCAAAGCAAGTCATTGTGACGCTCCCGAGAAGATATTGCTTGTCTCTTCCACCCAAGCATCTATCCATTCATCTTTTCTTACTTCCATCCACCTGCTGATATACACCATTTCATCCTTACATTGTGCCATCCATTCAGTCTTTCATCCAACATTCAGTCTGTCACCATTCCTTCTATCCATTCACCCATCCATATCCAACCCTCTCTATCGATCTTTAAACCTATCCATAACACAAACATATCCTTTCACTTAGTCATCCATCCTTCCTCTTATCCATCCACCCTTTCCTCCATTCACCAATTCATCCATCCTTTCAGTCACCTATCCATCCATCCTTTCACTCATCCATCCACACTTTCACTTATCCAACCATCCGCTTTATACATCTATCCTCTTACTTTTCCATCCATCCTTTCACTCAGTCATCCATCCTTTGACCCATCCACTACTTATCTTTTCACTCAAACGTCCTTTCACTAACTCATCCATCCACCCTTTGACTTATTTGTCCATCTGTTCACCCTTCCACTCATCCACCCTTTTATCCAGCCATCCATCTACCCTCCCTTTCCATCAATCCTTTACTCATCCATCCTCACAGCCATTCCTTCACTCATTCATCCATCCGTTCACTCATCCATCCACCCACCCTTCTACTCAGTCCATCCATCCACTCATTGATCCATCCATTTATCCTTTCACTCATCGATCCATCCTTTCATTGACTCCTCTATTCATTGTTTCTCTCATCCATCCATTTATCCACCCACCCACCCATCCATTCTTTCACTCACTCACTCATCATCCATCCTTCCTCTTTCATTTACCCATCCTTACAGCAATCATTTTACTATTTCTCCATGCATGTATCCAACCATCTTTTCCCTCACCTGCAATCCACCATTTCAATCACACATCTATCCATCCATTCACCATTTCACCCATCCATCCAGCCATCCTTTCATCCACCATCCATCTGTCCTCCCTTTCACTAATTAATTTATTCTTTCACTCTTCCGTCCTTACATACATCATTTCACTCACCCATCCATTCATCCACCCATTCAACACTCACCCATCCATCCATGCAGTTGTCTATCACTCATCATCCATCCTTTCACTCATTAATCCATCCATCATTTCACACATCATCCATCCACCCTTTCACACATTATTTCATCCATCCTTCCTCCCATTCACTCATCTATCCTTACATCCATTCTTTCACCCACCTATCCATCTATCCATCCATCTTTTCACTCACTCACCTTCCCACCCTTTCACGCAGCTATGCAGAGATAAAAAAATATAATTTTTTTATTAAAAGCAACTGTACTGTTTTCATTAGGTGACAGTGGACACTTGCAAAATAAAGAAGTTAGCTAAAGCCAGGAGTATGGTTAACAAGTACAAACAAATCCGTGTCCGTTTTTTCAAAATAGTGTATGGTTGCCATTTGTTTAGGGCCCCTCCTACACTTTTTTGCAAAGATAGTTGGAATCATCCAGAAGTACTCCTAAAAATCAGCATGACCCCTTCTGTTAATGTTTGCGCCAGACACTGTTCGTGCCAGTTTTACCAGTAGCACATGGAAGTTGATCACCCTAGTCAGGTTTCGCCTAGCGAAGGCTGCGCCTGCGCAGCTCTCGCTGGGAGAAAACTGATGTTTCAGAGAGTGGGGCTTGAACCCGCCCCTCTTCTCCATTGGCTGGCTTCCTAAACAGAGGCCAGCCATTGGAGGAGAGGGGCATCACTCTGTTCAAGCCCCGTCTTTTTGGGATTCGGGGGTGTGTTTTTAACTTTCTTTCTCTTTTCTTTCTCTCCTCTTCCCATTGGCTGGAATGTTACCTTCCAGCCAATGGGAAGAGGATATAAAGAAAAACACGCCCCCGAATCCAAAAATGACGCTGCGTTTCTCCGAGGCATTTCTGCTGGGCCTCGGAGAAACGTGGTGGTGTTTCCGGAGCTGTTACATGAGGTAAAAGTGACAATTGTGAGCAAACAATACATGAGGTAGCAAACAGTGCATTCAAAGTAATTGAATTCTTAACTGTATCAACTTGCAAGGAACTACCTGTGTTGCTGGGGCAGCGGCAAGACGGCCAGGTCATCTCCTAGCCCCCCAAGCTCCGGGTCTGTCTCCTTCCGGACATGGACCTACGTTAAGCTTTGGGAACGGGGAAGACTCCGAATCCAGGTTACGCATGCCACTGCTAACCCCAGCCCCTCTTAGACCGAGTGAAGTTACTTTCTGATACCACAAGATTCGCCATGCCAAGTCGTTTGCTCGACCTGCCCTCTCGGGTGACTGCCTGGTTTTCGATTGGTCAGTGGGTCACCATTGCTCTAGGTTGGCGCAAAGGTGCACTGAACGACGCGGGGAGCGGGCTGTGGACAATAGAGCACCGGAGAGGGATAGAGTGCCGCCACCCGGGAGACACCTGAAATCCGGGCACACAGGTCCGTGTTTTCCGTAGGACATCCAGCTTTCGGGCACTGGGGAGGCTCGATACTTCCACATCCAGACACGAGTGTCGCAGTAGCAGGTACACCCGGCGAGGACTTCCCGCCGGTACCCGAGGCAGCAGCGCTCCCGTCCGAGGTTGCCCGCACAGATCGAAGCTGGAGGAAGGCAGTCCCACCCCCCGAAGACCGAGGCATGGCGGGGGCGGCATGGCGGATAAGGAAGGTATGGGTTAGGCCAAAGTAGTTGAAGAAGCGCTCTGGGTGCTGAGGCTGGTTGTTTGGGGTCGCTTGGTTTAAGCTGAGGAGAGTGGAGATCATGGGGTGGTCTGTGCCTGGGAAGCTAGGGTCGGTGTGATGGGAGAGGTACTGGGGGTGCTTTGAAAGAAGTTTAGGATGGGTTCGTTGCCGTAAGGATGGGCTCTATGCAAATAACATGGGATCATTTGGCGAGTTGGTGCTGACATGTCGTGGGAGTGAGGTGTGCAGTTGGAGTATAGGGAAAAAGAAGCATAGTCGGTGTAGTATCCCTGAGGGTCCCCCCAAGGATCACGTGCCACACAGTTCTTCAATTAGGTATTCTTTATTTGCTCATCGTTCTGCTCCTTGCCCAGATCTGTCCTGCTCCTATCCCCGCTCCCCACGATCCCCTTCCTGCCCCCCTGACCGGATGTGGTGTCCGGTGTCCTTTCCCCAGTGTCCCTGACCCCGTGGGTCCTAGTGCCCGACTCCCTGGTCACGACATCTCCCCCTTTGTTACAAACAGACATTTTTCGTGATGTAACCTGCAGTCAGTGTTAGAGAGTGCTGGTAGAGAGAGAGAGAGAGAGAGAGAGAGAGAGAGAGAGAGAGAGAGACCTTGTCACATTACATCTCTGTGGTTTCTTGTATGCTCTTCTCGGTCTTGTTTCATTATCAGTCTCTTGTCCATTGTCTTCTTCCTTTACTGCTGTTGTAGTTGTGGCCAGTGGGTCTTCTTCTTCTGTCTTCAGTTCTTTGAAATGCAAACTGTTCCTAGTGATGTTATAACGCCCCGCCGCCGCAGTTATCATCGGTCCTTTCACTGCCATCACAGTCAGCGGGTCTTTCGAGAATGTGCTGTCTGACTTCCTCTGCTGTCGTTGCCGCACTACCACTGTGTCGCCTTCCTTTAATTTTGGTTTGGAGGCATGCCTCCGTTGATCAGCATATGCCTTCATTTTTGCTTTCGCTTCTTCATCTTTGACAGCTATGTCTCTTCTGTCTGCACTCATCGTTGCTTCCATTTGTGGCAATCTGGTCTTGCTTGACCGCCCTAGAACTAGTTCGGCCGGGCATCGGCCTGTGGAACTGTGAGGGGTGTTCCTGTAGTCCCTCAGTAATGTAATGTATTGTAATACTAAATTTCTATAGCGCGCTATCACTCCAGGGAGCATCTTGGCGCTTTGGATCTGAGATTGATGTTAGGGTGATCCGCAACTGTACTGTCCAAAGACAGTATCTGGCATAGTGCCTGTTCTATCGATATTTGTGTTAATTTCGCTCTTTGGACTGCCTTCTTGATGGTCCCCATGAACCGTTCCGCCATTCCATTTGCTTGTGGCCACAGAGGCGTTATCTTCCTGTGTCTGATTCCTAGGTATTCCATAAATTTTCGGAATTCTTCTCCTGAAAATGGCGGGCCATTGTCAGTTTTGCGTGTTTGGGGCGAGCCCCATGCGGCGAACACATCATCCATTACTGGTAGGGTAGCATTTGCTGACGTGGATGCTACTTGTCTGACTATTGGGAAACGGGAGAATTCATCTATGATGACCAGTATATAGTTTCCTGTCTCTAGTGGTCCATAGAAATCTGCCGCCTATTCGGTCCACACCGCCTTTGGTAGTTCAGACATTTGAAGTGACTCCGGTTTCGGTGGTGGCCCCGTCACCTGGCAGACGTGGCACCGCATGACAATCGCTTCAACCATGCTATCTAGCCATGGGAACCACACTTTTTCTCTCAGCATTTTCTTAGTTGCCACTATTCCTCGGTGTGACTCGTGTGCCAATTCTATTGTTTGCTTTCTCAGCGTGCGGGGCATCACTATCCTTGTTCCTCTCATCAGGATGCCGTTTTCGGTCTCTGAGAGCTCTTCATTAATCTTCTTGAATGCTAGCAGTTCCTCCTTTATTACCCCTTCATCCAGAATGCTATTGTTGTTTATGTGCCTCCACCTTTGTTGTCTGGTCACATTCTGGATGGCTTGCATGGTGGGGTCTTGTTTTGTCTCCTGTTCCAGCTCTGACATTGTTATTGAGGCTGGCGTATTGTGCTTCAGGATGAAGTTCAGATATTCATCTGCCATTGTCGTGGCCTCAGATTTGTGTGGTAATGGATGTCTGGACATATAGTCAGCTGGGTTGTGTTCTTTGCCAGGCTTGTGTATTATTTTGAAGTTATAGTCCATTAGCCTTATTCCCCACCTCTCTATTCGTGGTGGTATCTTAGCGTTTGGATTCCCATAGATTGTAATTAGAGCTTGGTGGTCCGTTACTATCGTGAATGGTTTCCCTTATATGATCATGTGATAATGTTCGCAGGCCCACACAACTGCCAGGCTCTCTTTTTCCGGTTGAGAGTATGCTCTCTCAATGTCTGATAGGCTTTTGCTCCCATAGGCCACTATGCATCTTGGCGAGTCTTTTCCTGGTCTGTGTTGCGCCAGTATTGCCATCAACCCTACTGGGCTTGCGTCTACTGTTAGTTCGGTGCACAACAGTGGATCAATGTATGCCAGATGATCTACGGCAGTCACAGCTCCTCTTATTTCCTCAAAGGCTTTGCTGCACTCTTTTGTCCATGCGAAAATCTGCCCTTGTTTTGTCAGTTCCCGCAGTGGTGCACTTACTGTTGGAAAGTCTTTGATATATCTTGCACAGTAGCTGGCAAGACCAAGGAATGACCGGACTACTGCGACATCGCTTGGTGGCTTCGCTTTTTCCAAAGTGTCTACCTTGCTGCGATCTGGTCACATTCCTTTTTTTGAAAAAATGTGTCCAAATAACACCATTTCATCTCGTCCCAGTTCACACTTGTCTTCATTTAGTGTGAGGCCAGCCTGTTCTAGCTGGGAGAATACTTCTCGCAGCGCTGTGTCATGTTCTTCATCTGTCTTGCCGAATACCAGGATGTCATCGCTATAGTTCAAACTATTTTTCACTGGCCTTATCACTTGTCTGATAGTCTCTTGGAATATTTCGGCTGCTGACGATATCCCAAAGCTCAGACGTTTATAGCGGAACAGACCTAGGTGTGTGGAGAACGTTGTTATGTATCTTGATTGCAGATCCGGCTCTAACTGATAATAACCCTTGCAGAAAATCCAGTTTCGAGAATCGTCTCGTTCCTGTCAGGCAGCTGATCATGCCGTCGAGGTGCGGTCCAGGGTGTCTTTCGCTTTCAGTTGCCATGTTCGGTACCCTCATGTCGACACAGATCCCGATCTTTGATGTGTTTTTCTTTGGTACAGCCACTATTGGCGACACCCAGGGTGTTGGTCCTTCTGCCGGCTCTATGATGTCCTGCTTCAGTAATGATTCTATTTTTTCCTCTACCTGTGGTTGCAGGTGGATTGGTACTCGCCGGTGGTGCTGAGCTACGTTTTTTTTGGTTTCGTTGATGTGTAGCGTAATTTGTCGCCCTTTTAGCTTCCCTAGTCCTTTTAGTAGTTTTGGATATTCTTTTAGGATGTTTCCTTTTTCTGACATGTTGTATGTCATCTCGAGCAGGCCCATCACTTGGGCTGTGACATTGCTCAGCAGGCACGGTGCAGGAATGTCCCCTCTTAACACATGAATCTCCTCTTGTGTCATTTGGTTTTTGTATGTTAAGTGCTCTGTGAACTTCCCTAGGTTCGTTACTGGTTTCCTTGAACCCCATGTGAACACCTCAACTCTTGATGGTTGTAGCGCTGGTTTTATTGCCATCTTTTCATATTCCGATGCACACATGATGTTGCATGTGGCGCCGCTGTCAAGCACGAACCTTGCCTTGTGTGGTCCTACGTTTATTGTCACAGACTCTGTCTTTTTGTTTTCTTATCCACCAGGCGAATGCTTTCCTCAATTTTGCTGTCATCTGTGGACATGAGGTAAAGTCGCTCCACCTTTTCTTCTTCTTCTTCCTCGTCTCCTGACTCTACTGATGAGCTTCTGTTTGCTGTTTCGATGTGCCTGACATGCCTGCTCGTCGCTGTTCGCAGTCTTCCTGGTCTTCCTCTTTCATTTCTAAATTGCATCCATTGGCACACACTGGCGAAGTGGTTGCTTCGATTGCATTTTCTGCAAGTTTGACCAAACGCTGGGCATGAGCCTCTATGTGGAAACTCCAAGCCGCATCTGTAGCACTGTGACTCTAGTTGTTTCTTTGTTGTATGTTCGTTTTGTCCCTTCTTCCAGTTGCCGGCGCGGCTGTTGTCCGTCATGCGGTGCACCTGTTCAATTCACCTTTCCATTTGTTTTGATTGTAGTTTTGCCCTTGCTTCTGCTCTTGCTAGTGACAAGATGTTCTCTAGCGATGTCGGTCCCTTCAAAATTCGGGTGCGGAACTCTGTGTCACGACACCCTTCGATGATACGTAGGCGAATTGCTTGTTCGTTGTCATATTTATCGAACTCGCAGTGTGTTACTAGCTTCCTTAGTCGCGTCAAAAAGTCATCCAAAGACTCATCTGTCTGTTGGAAAGCTTTCGATGAAGTAACGAAAATTATATTCCCAAACCCAATTAGAGATATACTCACCAATAGCCCATGTACCAATTACCAATAACCAGACAGTTGGCAGTGCAGGAGGCCCAAGCGTTTATTATAACAAACAAACTCTACCAGAGGAGCTCCTTGCGACCTAACCCACGAGGTCCGCCAAGAAGACCGCTGGCACATTATCAGCAAACCACATATATACAGTTGCAATTCGAAAACCGTTACCTAAGATGGAAAAATACAGGCTGGTACAGGTTGGTGCAAAGGAAAGGCCATATATGGAACACAATCCCTCCTCAGTATCGTCCAGCCCGTTATAGCAAAGTCGAGAGGGTGACTCCCTTCTGCCAGCTCCGAGAGCCCTCGTACACCGCTCCTCGGGAATGCGCTTTACCCAGTTCGCCCCCACCTACAACCTTGACAGGTCTAACGAGTAGAAGCAGCAGGTTGCTACAGTGGCACTATTTCTCATGTGAACGAATCTCGTGTATAGAGAGTGTGGGCTTCATGGGAGACGAGAAGCGGCCTGGCCCACAAAATGGCGTTTGTGTACTGTGGTGCTTTAAGTGATCCTTATTAGAGATGCGTGCAAGAAGATTAGTGTTGAAGCTTTGTATCTGTATTCTAGCTACATCATGCTAATTACTCCTAATAATAATAAAATATATTGTACTGGGCCTGAATCAGACTCTGGTTCCTCAAACCCTCCTTTTAGCATGCTGTAGCTAAGAAGAAGAGGTATCAATCCTGGAAAACTTCATCATCAATGGCCATCAACTCACAAATCTCCTGCTGGAGCATCTGAGTCTTAGTGGGGACAGGAGAGGGGGTGAACATACTGGCCATTCTAGTGGCACAATAAGTACAACAAACCGGCCCACATTGTATACAAATGCAACAAGTGAAGATAATGCCGGCTGCACCAGCAACTATCATTAACAATTTCCAACCCCAAGTGGACAGCAAGCCCCAGAACCAACCAGAAAGTGACCAGGAACCATTTTCGGTGTGCATCTCTGCTGTGATGCGATGTAGCTTTTGGATGGCCAGATGGACTGTGGGGGCGGAGTCAGGAATATAAACACAGCAGGAGCTGCCGATCACTCGACATGCTCCTCCCCTATCTGCCAGGATGATGTCAAGAACCATCCGGTTCTGAAGAGAAACAAGTCTCATCGCCTGAAGCTCAACTGTGATATTAGTCAAAATATCAGTGGTGATGTTAATGACGTTTTCCACTATTCTGGACAACCGTCTTATTTCCCGACTATTGAATATCGGCCCCCAGAAGGGGACCAATCCCTTCGTGAAATCAGTGAATTGTTGCAGGGAGGTGTCAGTCTGATCGACTTCAGTCATATCGAGCTGTCTGCGCTGTCTGTTGGGAGTTTGTCGAATGCTATGGAGCTGGTGCGTCTTATGGTAATCAGACGGAGCTATATATACCGGAGGGTACAGGAAGGACAGATAGCACTGTCCTGCCCACCCTCGTGGTAACCATGTATAAGCATTTTCCCCACAAACAAAATACACATTAGGTGGTGTCAACAAAGGAGGGCTGCTAAAGATCCTCATTCGGTAGGTATAATTACAAATGCTGTTCCCAACCTGTACATGTCCCATACCCTGAACACAGAAATCTGAGGAGGTATTCAGAATAGGGGTGGGCAGAACACGTTCGCTACTGACATTTCTGGCTACAAAGTGCTGGAAATATTGAGAAGCATCAAAACTAGCAAAATCATAGAGTTCGTCCTGTAACCAAGTATTGTTTTCATTAGCAGTATATGAGTTCATACAAGCATTTGGGTCCAGTGATCCTTTTCCCCCATTACCATCTGGATCAAACCCTTGGGGCGTTTCAATATAGGCGAGGATCATATTATAATCCTTCTCCGTGTAATGCTTTGGATTTTCGACATAATGGTTGTACATAGCAGAGAACATCTGGAACCAAGCTTCACAGCTACCCAGATAGGACAATGGCAGGGAAAGAAACAGATCATGTTTATGCATAACTGATGGCAGAAGGCCACAGACCCAGCAATCGGTCATATTTGTGGTACTGTGGGTCTGATGTAGCATCTCCACAAAAACATTCTTAGCATAAGTCTGGCGATGTCTTTCTTTGTGTGGCGCTAGGGTAAACAGGAAGTGCTCAGGCGGAGCAACCGTTGTGGATATCATAGTTTGCATGGGGTACTTATACTCTAAATATACGAAAATACCCATCAAAATAGATAATATGACAGTTATTACTAAGACAAATGCTACTTTCGCACGCATGGTCCAACTAGAAAACATTGGCTCATAGAAAGGCATATAACGTGGTACAATGGGACGTTCTTCTTCGAGTATCAAACGACCAAAAGGGTACATTCCTAACTAAAAGTCCAAAACTAAACTCGGGCGTAGCAGTCCGTCCTGCCAGAGGGTTCTTCTCCCTGTGTCCATCAGAGTCTCACAGGTAGACTCCTATCGTTCATCTCAATAAAAGAATGACATCCAAAGGAATTCGTTGTACAACCTGGCCAATTTGTAAAGATAAGTCTTTCTTTCTGAACAGAGCAAAATAACCACAGTTCCAGCTCTCAACATGTTCAGTCCAGTGTCCCGCTCAGCACCTCAGGCTTGGAATCTAGCAAACCCTTTCTACTCAAGTCTTTTCCTACCTCCTAACAGTATTGCCTGAGGCACTGTGATTCTTTCTTGGCCGTAGGTTGTATCGTACATGACCCGGAGTTTCTTGATCAGAGAACAACAAGGTAGGCTCTTTTCCGTCATCAGAGCCTGTGCCTGCAGGAATACTGACAACAGGATCAAGGGCACCGTCGGATCCAGAGGAGACTTGTGTACCCGACCCCGTGGCCCCTTCTTCTTGCCTGTTCTCTGTTTCACATGCGTCGGAAAAAGGAACAAATGCAGTGGCTCTCTCGGTCTCCTGGGTCAAGACGTCACCAGATCGCAGCTGATCATAGGGAAGTGGAAGCGGCACTTTCTTCAGGTGGGATACGTGTATCCAGTGCTTCCGCCCATCCACTTTTACCGCCGTCCGCGTGGCGAGCAAGTTCTGATGTGGCTCGGACCACCTCAGAGCAAGGCTGGTATCCCTCTCGTACTTCTTGACCAGTACCCACTAGCCGGGTTCCAACCGATGTCCGGGGCCCTCTGGCCCTCTGCTGTATGGACGCTACCTGCTGATGAATAGAACCAAGGTCTTTAGTCAAGGTATACAGGTAATCTATCAACAGAGGATATTCAATTTCAGAGAAGGATTTTGGCCTGGGTACCCCCCATACGTTAGCTGGACACCCAAACATTATCTCATAAGGAGAGAGACCAGAACGAGAATGCGGGGTAACTCTCAAGGACATGAAAGCTAAGGGTATGGTGTCAGGCCACTTCAAACTAGTATTTTCTTGAATCTTGGCCATCTTGAGTTTCAATATCCCATTTCATTTTTCCACCAACCCGGCTGACTGGGGATGTCGGGCAGCGTGGAATTTCTGCCGTATCTGTAAGCCATTACAAATGTGATTGACAAGTGCCCCATGGAAATGTCCCCCATTGTCCGACCAGATCAAACGGGGCAAACCGAATTGTGGTATAAACTCTTTGATGAGGGCTTTGGCTGTAGCTAAGGCAGTGTTCTCTTTAGTCGGATAGGCCTCCACCCACTTACTGAAGGCACATACCACCACCAGGACATATTTCAAATTGTTGACGCGCTCCATGTGGATATAATCCATCTGGAGTACTTCAAACGGCAAAGTCGGGGGTGCAAAACTTCTGCTCAAAACATTCTCAGCCTTCCCTGGGTTATGTTGCAAACAAACCATACAATTTTGGACCAAACGGACAGCCGTCCTTTGTATGTTAGGATTATTCCATACTGGGTCCAGTAAAGCACAAATTCCTTTAGCTCCTACATGGGCTGGACCGTGAGCCATAGTCACAACTGCTTGCACTAGGGCGTTGGGTAACAGCCATCTTTGTTTTTCTGTTAAATCAACCCAACAATCATTCTCATCCAATCTCCCTACTTCCTGTTCCCACCGCTCCAATTCATTCGGGGTAGCTTCCTTCTGTAATTCCTTCACACTTTCTATAGTATTGTCAAACAGATCAGACTCCTCCACCCATCTAGCAGAAGAAGTTACAAACATATTGGACATCGGGGATTGAGCTGTTTGCTTGGCAGTCTGATCTGCAAAGGCGTTTCCTTCTCCCATTTCATCTACTATTGCCTTGTGAGCTCTACATTTTATTATGGCTAGCTTTCTGGGCAATGTCAGAGCATCCAATAATCGCAAAACCAAGGGGCCATTCTGTATCTTCTGACCATGGGAGGTAAGGAAACCCCGTTCCCTCCACAGCCGCCCAAAACTATGGGCCACGCCGAAGGCGTACTGGCTGTCTGTGTAAATGTTGACCTCTAATCCCTCACTCAACTCACAGGCTCGCAGTAGTGCAATTAGTTCAGCTGCTTGGGCTGATCGATGGGGCACTCAAGATGTTTCCACTACCGTCTTTAACGTGGTAATGGCATATGCAGCTGTTGTTGTTCCATCTGCTAGTTTGAAACAAGACCCATCCACATATAACTCCCCTTGGGGGTCAGATAGAGGAAGGTCTGTGAGGTCAATTCTACCCTTCGTTTCTTCCTCAGTTCGAAATATGCAATCATGTACATCACTCAGAGTTTCATCTGAAGGGAGTGGTAACAATGTGGCAGGGTTTAGTGTAGCACATCGCGTAATCGCAATGTGCGGTGCAAACAGTGTCAATTCATATCCTGTGAGGCGTGCACTCGTAAGATGCTGTGTTCTAGTTCTATTTAACAACACATCCACAGCATGCGGCACCATCACCGTTAAATTTGAATTTAAAACTAGTCCTTCTGACTGCCGGATGGCCACTGCTACTGCTGCTGTGGCCCTCAGACAGCTAGGAAGTGCTCTGGCCACATTGTCCAACGTGGCCGACAAGTAAGCACAGGGTCTTTCTTACCGCCAAATTCCTGGGTCAACACTGAAAGCGAGAAAATGTCGACCTCATGCACATATAGTACAAAAGGTTTACGGTAGTCAAGAGTACCCAAGACCGGTGCAGAACAAAGCGCAGATTTCAAAGAGGCAAAAGAGGACTGACATTCATCCGTCCAAGGGAGAGGTTCACGCACATCTTTAGTGGTTAAATGCAACAAAGGTTTAGCAAGAAGAGAAAAGTTAGGAATCCATTGACGACAATAGGAGGTGATGCCAAGAAAAGCACGAACTTCACGCTGGGTGCAAGGGACAGACATGTTAGAAATAGTAGTAATACATTCAGGAGTTAAACGCCTACCCTCCTTCGACAGTAGATGACCTAAGTAGGTTACCTCCTGTCGACAATATTGAAATTTAGACAAGGAGCCAAATGGTGTAACAATTTCACCGTTGCTTCTTTACAACCGTCTGCAGTGTCGGATACTATTAACAAGTCACCCACGTACTGTAAAAGCATGTTACCGTCAGGTAAGGTCAGGTCATCCAGCAGGGCCTTAAGGGCCTGACTATAGATACTCGGACTTTCGGTATAGCCTTGGGGTGCACGACAAAATCTAAAGCTTTGTCCAGATAACGAGAATCCGAAGATCTGTCTGCTATCAGGATGAATAGGGATACTGAAGAAGGCATTCTTCAGATCAATGACTGAGAAATAACAAGCAGTTGGAGGAATCATTGTAAGTATAGTGGTGATATCAGTCACCACTGGATACTGGGGGACCACAATTTTATTAACCTCTCGTAGGTCAATCACAAAACGATATGCATAGATGGTCCCCTGGGATCCCGACTCATGTGACTTCTTCAAGATCGGGAGAATCGGACTGTTGCAAACGTTGGCGGCTGTCTCTTCCACCACCCCTTTATCAATTAAATCCTGGATGATGGAGAGCAATGCTCGCTCACCCGCTGGTGAGATCTTGTACTGGGGTATGCATGGTAATTTAGCACCCTTTTTCAACGTAACATGGACCAGGGGAATATCTAGCTTTCCAACATCCGCGTCCCCCGTGGCCCATAATGCTGTTGGAATAGTATCAAACTCAGGCGGAAGAGGTTCATTCTTAGCAAAACACTGTTTCGCTCCGTCAGCGTAGGGCTGTATAGTCAAATAAACACCATCTGGGGAACAATATATTTTGGCATTGAGCCGTTTCAGCATATCTAAACCCAACAAATTCTCCCCACAGTGCGAAGTCAAAAGGAAGGGTGTTTCGAGAGTTGCAGGACCAATCGTGAAGGGGAGAGGTTTGGAAATGGGACTTACCACTGGGACTCCGGAAAATCCCACCGATACATTATTTTGCCCGGACAGAGCCGCCCCTGGAACCAATGATTTGGCAACTGAACTGTTCATTGCCCCTGTGTCAATGAGAAAATCCCCAGAAGTCCCCATCAACTCCCTCTTCACATAGGGTACTTGCTGATTGACTGGGATCGACACCTGGCCCCTACTCTGTCCTTGGCTGTCCTATGGGCGGTCGTACATGTCCTGCTCGGAAAACGTATAGTCCTCATTGTAGTACTGTCTACTCTGAGTGTTGTCAAAATGATTCTGTTCAGACTTGCCTTGCGCCGCCACTTCTCTGTGCATATCACTGCGATCTGGACCGCCCCGTCCACGTCCTCGGCCACGAACGGCACCGTTCTGGGTGAGGAGCAATGGACACTGAGCTTTCCAGTGTCCTTCCTGTTTACAGTACGCACATTGATTTACTCCTAACAGCTGGTTGTTGTCTACGCCTGCGCCTCTGCCTGTGCCACGGCCTGTCCCCTCCCCTCCAAATCCTGGCCCTCGGGCTCCTCTCCCCCCACCTCTTCCTCGAACGACTTGCTGTAGCAATAGTCTAGTTTTAAGTTCCTTTGCCTTTTTCTCCACCTTGTCCTTACTCTCATTTTCCCTATGTTCGTAATACTGAGCCATGCTCAATATCACGGAGGGGGTAGAGGTCGTCCAGGTACTCTCAGCTGCCTGTAACCGCGCAGATATTTCGGGGGCTAGATTCGTCACAAACCTATTTACAAACAACCGAACTCCACCTTCCGTTGCTAGATCCTGTCCACTGAAATCAATAAAAACTCCTTCAAACCGAGTGAAGAAGTCTGAAACACTCTCATCTTTCTTCTGTCTGCAGGCGGTCAATTTGTCCCAGTCAACCTTTCGGGGGGGGGGGGGGGGTGAGTGCATGCATATAAGCTATTATTTTTGCTGGTAAAGTTATTATCTCGTTCCTAGGCTTATTTCCGGGTTTGCGGTCTCGGTCCCAGCCTTTCAATTCTTCCCACGTCCCCCCCAGCTCCACCGTATGGTCGGTGTCATGTACCTGTCGCCATATATCAACAGGGACCAGTAACCCGAAAAACAGTTCTATATCTGCTAACTTTATCACCGCCGAGGCTGCAGCCTCGGTAAGTTCTTTTTAATAAGCCGTGGGGTTCTTACGGGGGTCGGGTAATTTGGACTTAAGGGCGAGAACCTCGCTTCTTTTCCACGGAGTGTATACCCACTGTTCCTCAAAACGGGCATCGACCCGGGCCCTAATAACCTGATTAGCATTATTGCGGGCTTCCGGGATTTCGGGGTGAAATATGGGGTGTACTTCTCTCATAGGGTGTTGAAAGGCCCAATTAGGACACTTTGTAAACATTCGGCCTCGATATTTCACCAGTGTATCAACATTTTTGTAGACCTCCTGTGGATCCATGTTGAACTTATGGGTCCAGTCTCTGATATTATACAAAATCTGAGGTGCTGTCCCATCCTGGAAGCATAGCTCCCAAGCCTCTATAAGGTAGCAGGACATTTAGCACAGTGCATGCTATTGCATGAACGGTTCAAGATCCTTTATAGTGCTCCATAAGTCAAATACGGTGTATACATTATTACGCATCCATTTTGCAGCCTGATCTGCCACTGCCTCTTTCTCACCATATTCCACCGAAGCTCTGGTGAACAGCCGCCTAGGGTTCATGCCACCCTGTCCTTCTAATGGGAGGCTTTCCTGATCCCCAGGTGTCGTGCTCGTGGATTGGGAAGTCCAAATGGGACTCGGGCCGTTAGAGCCACTCGGGATGACGTTGGCAGCTGTTGTACCCCAGGGAGAAGGGTGGCCATATCTCTCGATGAGGTAGGAGTGGCACGAGTTGCACCGAGGGAAACAAGAGCTCCGTCGGCCTCAGGGGCGGAGGCCAAGGGGGCCGGAGTAGGCTGAAGAGGCAGGGCAGGGTATACATGCTGAGGCGCATACGGGGGCGGGGGACGCGCATCGAGCAGGTCCTCTATCTCATCTTTCGCCTCGTTCCGAGACACATAGCTTTTGTCTACCTGTAGCCGAAACTGTCTATCTGCGCACTCAATATTCTGCTCTGTCCTATTTTTCTCATAAGCGATAGCTTTCTGAGTCACAGTCTGCCCCTGCTGAATCTTCATTAACTTCTCTGATCTAATGCGTCTTCGTTTTGCTTCTGTCTGCCATTGATTCAAACATGGACTGCCTGCTCCTTTTAATGAACAGACGTTCCTGTAGATACTGAATCTTTTTCTCTTCAAAAGATCCCGTTTTTGGCCACTGGAGTTCTACATTGTCTTTGGTGTATTTATGCCACAATGTATTAAATAAGAGGGGTCCAATACCATGTTTACAATACATGTCATGACTAGGGGTCCCCTCTGGGGGAGCGGGCTGACTCTCGTCCAGCCTCGGTCCTTCCCGACCAGCGCACCCAAAACAAAGCTTACTGAAACAGGGCATTATTCTATTGTACTGAGTCGACAGCTAAAAGGAGAAAAAGGTATTATTTACAGCACTTTCATACACATGGCCATGTTCCACACTCAGTTCTGTTTAAATAACCTTACGTAAAACAGGTAACAACAGTTTTTACATTAACATACATCAACGTAACTAATGCAATTGCCAGACAAAAGGTGGAGCCCGTCGACTCCCACCTATGGAGAACTTTTTTGACTGCAAATAGACCCAAAAACCTCAAACAGTCTCAACATTAGACTGCCTAGAGATAGCCACACAGGTTCTACAAGACCACAGACCGACCTACGGACCTTCCGATGGCCTTCATGATTCACTTCCCGGACTATTCTGGCTGAGCCCGCTTTTTCAAGCGCCGCTCCAGATCTGTCCGAGTGCTACCCAATCTCAGCCACCAGCATTTCCGAGAGCAGTCTGGCCGGGTATGCACTTCTTTCCAAGTCACACCAAGGCGTCTGGTTCCAATCTCTAGTTCGTTTTCTCAAATTCCAAACAGAGGCGTCCGCCCGTGCAGCCTCAGTGTTGCCCCGTCAGACCCCCTCTTTCAAGTTCTCCGTGACCAAAAGTCACCTAGTTCCAAATTCCAAATTCAATAAATATCCAACATCAAAACAGGACAAATCACTCACCTGGTGCACTCAGGTTCGATTGGGCGTTCTCCACTGCCAATTCCTATAGATCAATCTGGCTCGTTCTCGGGTTACACCCGAAGGACTCCGGCATGGGGTCACTAGCAGCTGGGCTTTCTCGATCGGGAGAGCAGAGCGAGCCCCAAATCTTCGGTCGGTCCTTCCCCCCGATCAAGATCACCCTTCCCAATGTCCCTTAGGGTCTGATTACAGAGGGACGACCCCAACGCGGAGTCCCGGCGGAGTCGCCAACTGAAGTACCGAAAATTATATTCCCCAACCCAATTAGAGCTATACTCACCAATAGCCCATGTACCAATTACCAATAACCAGACAGTCGGCAGTGCAGGAGGTCTAAGCGTTTATTATAACAAACAAACTCTGCCAGAGGAGCTCCTTGCGACCTAACCCACGAGGTCCGCCAAGAAGACTGCTGGCACATTATCAGCAAACCACATATATACAGTTGCAATTCGAAAACCATTACCTAAGATGGAAAAATACAGGCTGGTACAGGTTGGTGCAAAGGAAAGGCCATATATGGAACACAATCCCTCCTCAGTATCGTCCAGCCCATTATAGCAAGGCCGAGAGGGTGACTCCCTTCTGCCAGCTCCGAGAGCCCTCGTACACCGCTCCTCAGGAATGCGCTTTACCCAGTTCACCCCCACCTACAACCTTGACAGGTCTAACGAGTAGAAGCAGCAGGTTGCTACAGTGGCACTATTTCTCATGTGAACGAATCTCGTGTATAGAGAGTGTGGGCTTCATGGGAGACGAGAAGCAGCCTGGCCCACAAAATGGCGTTTGTCGAGTCAAGCTAAAATGCATGTGTACTGTGGTGCTTTAAGTGATCCTTATTAGAGATGCGTGCAAGAAGATTAGTGTTGAAGCTTCGTATCTGTATTCTAGCTACATCATGCTAATTACTCCTAATAATAATAAAATATATTGTACTGGGCCTGAATCAGACTCTGGTTCCTCATCGAAATCAATGTTTCTTTGAGGGTCAAATTTCTCTGTTAGACATTTGATGAGCTTTTTGTATGTTGATATCTCACTTGCTGGTAGAGTCACTAATAGTTCATCCACTTCATCACCCACTAGGTTGAGAAACAGGCCTAGTTTCTTGGCCTCTACTACGTCAGTAGCCTCCATGTATCTCTCAACACTTGCGATCCATTGCTCCCATCTTATTCCCACTTGTGGTTCTGATATGTTAAATGGGAAGGGTCTGCGATATTGGGCGCTCTGTCTTGGCTCTGCCATGTCTACTCTCTTTGTTCTTGTGTATTTCTCTTTGTTATTTTCTTTCTTTGTCTCCACCTCGTGGTGCTCTTTCTGGCACTTGTTTCTTTTTAGGGCTCTTTCAGGCCCTTTTCAGCTTTTTCTTGTTGTCTGGAGCTCTTCCTTGCTCTTTATTTTGTTATTGGCTTTCTTTGCCACCGTTTTCCAACTTTTTTCGTTTGTGCCTGACTTTAAAATGGTCGCAGGCTCTTTCTGCCTTCTTATTGGCTCCTTCGCCTGACCTCAAAATGGCCACCGAGACTCTCGCGAGACTTCGGGACCAATCGGGCTTCTTGCCTGACTTCAAAATGGCCACCCGTCTTTCCTGCGCGCTGATTCGTTTATTCCGCCTGTCCTTAAGATGGCTGCCGAGACTCTCGCGAGAGCTCGCGCCAATTTCTTTATCTTCGTGCTCTTTCACACGGCGCTTACCGGGCACAGGCGTTCTTGCTCTCGCAGCGGTCGGGGTAGGCTCCCGCGTCGCTGCGCTTCATGAGGTGCAAATTTTGTTGACTCTTCGTCTTCCTGTACACGACGCGATCCAGGTTGGGCTCCTGGTTTCACAGACACAATGCAGATGACACGCGTGACATCTTTACCCTCATCGCCAGTTGTAGTATCCCTGAGGGTCCCCCCAAGGATCACGCGCCACACAGTTCTTAAATCAGGTATTCTTTATTTGCTCGTCGTTCTGCTCCTTGCCCAGATCCGTCCTGCTCCTATCCCCGCTCCCCACGATCCCCTTCCTGCCCCCCTGACCGGAAGTGGTGTCTGGTGTCCTTTCCCCAGTGTCCCTGACCACGTGGGTCCTAGTGGCCGACTCCCTTGTCACAACAGTTGGCTGATAGGCATGTGTTTGAAGCCCCTTACTTAAGTTGGGAAGCTATTATGTGCACGTGGTATTCTATTCATACTGCGCAGGTTGAGAATGTTTGTTTGTTCCCCTTTTTGTGGCTGCCTATGTTCCCAATCAGACTGTTACTCATTTGTGTATTAGATTTCGGCTTCTGGTACGAACAGGAACGCTAATATAGAGCTAGTGACTGTTTTGTCGCTCCGTGCTCCTCCACCACCAACAGCTCAGCACCCGGGCGGGCGCCATTTTCTGCAGGGAAGATCCGGAGCTCACCAGGTCAGTTCGGGAGCAGACTACGGGACTATCGGACCACCAAGAGCCTGCTTTTAGCTGCCACGAGCCCCCCACGCACAACGACACCCCCCACAGCCCCCCACCCCCCTGTTGCCTCGTGCTCGCTTTTCTGCCCCCCACCCCCTGTTGCCTCGTTGTGCTCACTTTTCTGCCCCCCACCCCCTGTTGCCTCATTGAGCTCGCTTTTCTGCCCCCCCTGTTCCTCGTTGTCTGTGTGGCTCTGTGTGTGTGTGTGTGGGGGGCGTTGTGTGGGGGTGTGGGGGGCGTTGTGTGGGGGTGTGGGGGGCATTGTGTGTGTGTGTGGGGGGGCGTTGTGTGTGTTTGGGGGGGCATTGTGTGTGGGGGCGTTGTCTGTGTGTGTGGCTCTGTGTGTGTGTGTGGGGCTCTGTGTGTGTGTGGGGGGCTCTGTGTGTGTGGGGGGCTCTGTGTGTGTGTGTGGGGCTCTGTGTGTGTGTGTGGCTCTGTGTGTGTGGGGGGCTCTGTGTGTGTGGCTCTGTGTGTGGGGCTCTGTGTGTGGGGGCTATGTGTGTGTGGGGGGCTCTGTGTGTGTGTGGGTGGGGCTCTGTGTGTGTGTGGCTCACTGTGTGTGTGTGGCTCTGTGTGTGTATGTGTGTGTGGCTCTTTTTTTGTGTGTGTGTGTGTGTGTGTGTGTGGCTCTCTGTGTGTGTGTGTGAGGCTCTCTGTGTGTGTGTGGGGGGGCTCTCTGTCTGTGTGTGTGTGTGGGGCTCTGTCTGTGTGTGTGTGTGTGGGGCTCTCTGTATGTGTGTGTGACTGTGTGTGGGTGTGGAGCTCTGTGTGTAGGGGGGCTCTGTGTGTGTGTGTTGGGGGCTCTCTGTGTGTGTGGGGGGGCTCTGTGTGTGTGTGTGTGGGGAGGGCTCTCTTTGTGTGTGTGGGTCTCTCTGTGTGTGTTTTTCGGGGCTCTCTGTGTGTGTGTGGGGGGGTCTCTGTGTGTGTGTGTGGGGCTCTCTGTGTGTGGGGGGGGCTCTGTGTGTGTGTGTGTGTGTGTGTGGGGCTCTCTGTGGGTGCAAATGCAATAGGTCGTTTGCGAGAGATTAAGCTATTGACATTGTAAATGACAATGCCATTTATTTATCTTTTTTCAAAACCAACACATAAATAAAAATGTTGTCATTTACAATGCCAATAGCTCTAACTTTGGCAAAGGCGAGACCGTTGCATTGTAAATGCTTGTTTTTAAAGGTGTAACAGTCGGGCCCATAATTCACGTTGTTATGACATGTTCTAATCCACGTTGTAATTATAGGTACATTAGGTTCATTATTAGGTACAATACCATTATTTAACCTACTTAAAAATAGCTGCATTCGCTTCCTGTGGACCTCCTGTTAAAGAATAAATGTATAACATTTCAGAGGCAAGGATCTTTCTTCCATCAGAAAGAAAGTGCCAATGCTCTTTTGCCGTTTCGAGTGCGAGATGAAGGCGACCGAAAAGGCTGTGGCTTTTGTTTTTATAATTTTATTAGTGTATTTTTTCTTTTTATATTTTTGTGAGCTCGTATACAGCCATGCCTGGCTGTATATGGTGACGGAATGCTGCAAAAGGGGGTCTTACTGTGCATGCGGTGTGTTGGATAGGAATTTCAGAAACCTCTGGCAGACAGCAGCAACATGTGATCCTCAGCGTTTATTTGTTTTATTCTAAATTTAGCTCTGCACTGCTTCTCATTGGGCACCAGGAAAGGAGGAGGGGGCTTTGGGTGGTAGGGCAGTCGGAATTAAGCATCCAGTGTGGGTGAATCACTGCCACTGCACACTGCAAAGCAGGGGTCTTTAGTGTGTTTGCTTTTCATGCCAAATAATAAAGTAAAGCTTCATGGAGGTGGTATGAAAGAGGGCCAGCCTCCTAACTTTTCTGTTTTAAAATTTGAAATATAGCCTGCCAGCCGGTTTGTTTTAGTGTGTGGTTTGTTGGATCATCATCGTCTGAGTAGTGTCAATTTTGTGTGCTTGTTTATTCCTACCAACAGCAGTGTAGAGAACAGTTGTCATTCTCATGTCTCTTTCCAGACACAGCCGTCGTGTCAAGCATGCTTCTCACAGCAGGGAGTGATGGGGCTGGCTCCAAGCAGGAGCACCCACAACACAGGGACAAGGAGGTATTAACGCCTTACCTGCGGCGGCAATTCCGCTGCGGTGCGGGCGTTCTAATGAGTGGGTGGGGCTGCGACGGCCATTGGCCGTTCGCAGCACCAGGGAGGGAGCACGGAAGGGGTTAATCTCTTCCCCCCAACCTTCCTGACCCAGCAATCAGAGAGAGACAGATAACAGGCCTGGCCTATATAGTTTTTCTCCTTGAACAATAGCAACTACAGCTTCAGCCTCACCGTCAACTCTACTATCTGTCAAAGTACAGTGTTGAGGAAGAACAGTGTTGGCGAGAGGATGTGGTCTCATGGCTAGACTACTGACCTTGGATCCGGGAAACCAAGGTTCGAGCCTCGGGTCGACTCCACATCCTGTGATTCTGCAAATCACGTAATATCCCTGTGGTTTGTATGATGTTACAACGAATTACGTTGCAACGCATGCCTTTACCACGCATGCGTTACAACGCGAATTCCTTCCCCACGCATATCCTTTACCCTGAAAATACCTTTAACACGCACACTTTTACAACAATTTTAGTTGTGAAACTATGCATGTTAATGGCATTTTTATGTTAAAGCATATCTCCTATCACTTTTAACCCTTATTTTTTTCCACTGCGAAACCACCCCCTCACTCCGCCTTACCTCTTCACGTCCCTTCCACTCCAAGCCCTTCTGAAGTGACGTTTCACGTCGTTAAGAGGAAACGGAAGTGTCTTTCCGTTTCCCCTAACGACGCCGATTGCCTCCACATTTTGTCTCTTCAGTTTCTTCATCTTACAAAATCAGGTGAGTTTCGTTTTTCTTTTGGGGGGGGGGAGACCCCCCCCAGCCCCTTTTATTAAACCCTACCTGTGCCTACCCAAAAAATGTATGTGTCCGTCTGTAATGCAACGGGTGCTCATGTAAAGCGCTCCAATACCTTCGGGTCGAATTTGCGCTATATAAATCTGCAAAAAAATAAAAAAAATTACCTACAAGAAATTTCTAAAAGGTAGCTCTGTCTTAGTCCTCCCACTTCCTGGTATGGATCATCACCTCACCTTCCTCCAACAGGAATGCAGGCAATACATGTCTATTGCCTGGGAAGTCTATTCTCACCCCTCATCTTATGCCATGCTAAACCAGGGGCTCAAAATGGGTTCTTTCAATATGGTCAGTCAAACTTTAAGGACGAACATCAAAAGAAATCTGCTTCAGCATGTGCAGAAATTCAATGTTTGCATTATTTACCCTTATATTTTCACACTTTGTTAAGATCATGAGGTTACTGCTTCTTTCAAGTGCTGCTTAAATCTCATATATATATATATATATATATATATATATATATATATATATATATATATATATATATATATATATATATATATATATATATATCCCAATACACAATTCAGTCATTACTTTACAATTCCAACCCCTTAGCCGATCAACTGTTCTTGCTGAAGTGAGAGGTTAGAAGTGCGTTTCCCTCATGCACATCCAAGAAGCCTTTCCTAAATGCGAACTGTGCATTTAGGAAACGCTAATTAACATCAACTTAAAGTTGATGTTAACAATGTGCATACTTTGAAAAATGCACAAAACTTCATTTTTCACATGTGCATACTTTGAAAAATGCACAAAACTTCATTTTTCAAAGTGCCGTGTGGCACACAAATGGCCCTAGGCTAGGGCATGTGTGTGCTTTACATGTGCACCTTTTTTTAGGGCCCCCTCAGGGGGGCCTTAGGCCCGCGGGCCCCTTTGCTTTGCATTGCCTAATTTGCGATCACCAACTAGGTAATCGCAATTTAGGTAATGCAAGACCATTCTCACCTAGGCCCATAGCAAAGAATGGAGTTGCATTTGCAAGTAGCGAGTCCTTAATTGCGTTTGCGATTCTTAAGAAACCGCAATTAGAGAATCGCTATTTGCTGCCTGTTTAGTTGCATTGCATTTTGCGCTTGCCAAATAGCGATTTCTTAAAAATCGTTATTTGGGAATCGCAAAATGCAACTTTGAAGCAAGTGCCCCTACATCACATGCAAATAATGTTGTTTTGTTCTTTCTACAGATTTGCACCCTCAGATTGCATGCTGGGTAAAACGCTGCATGAAAACAGACCTTGATTTAAAAATTCTGAATGTTACTTCTCTTATTTTCCTTCAACTACATTTCGCACTTTCCATCCCTGTGTTCTTTCTTTCTTTGAACAAAGCCTACCATGTCACATGTGCATTTGCCTTAATCACTATTATGGCCTTTCTAGAAATTGCCCACACCGCTTTTCAAAGATTACAGCAATCTACTTTGTAATACCCCTGCATACCGTCTAGCTTATGTATTAATCCAGCCAACCATCTGCATGAACTCACATACCCCTACTAATGATCACACCTAAGTCCTGTTAGTACCATCTTCCGACAAAAGGAAACTTATGTAAATGCATGAAATGGTTTCCTTGAACGCACAAGATTAATTCAATTAACCAATTATAACCAATAAATGCTGGCAAACCAGTAACATTGGGTTCCCAGAGCAGTGTGCCACCCGTCGTAAAGCACTTCAATGCCTCGTCAGGGGTAGTAAGCGCTATATACATACAATTACAATAACAGTAGACAGAATTGCACATTTACTCCCTAACGGCAAGTAATACAAACGTCTTTACATTTTAAATATTAATCACCCTCGTCAACGTTTAAAAAAAAAAAATTGATTTTTGACTTACCACCGCCTTCATTCAAATGCCATTTTTAGGAAGGGCTCTTAATGAAAACGTAGGTTAATAGAATATCTTTTGCTACATTTTATTGTTAAAATAAAGCTTGCGCTTCAGCACCTCAACATTTTTACTCTCAACTGTTTGATTTTGTTTATCGTAAAGCTGGCTTTACATACCTTTAATGTAATTGGTTGTTTCTACGGTAGCAAAATGTTTTGCTCTTTTCTTTTTTTTTTTTATTTCAAAATATTTTTATTGAAAATAAAATTTTACATATCCATAGAAAAGACATTCTTAATACTGTACTGGTCTTGCAAGATTGCGGCCTGGCGGGGCCTGAGAGAGAGAAAAGGAAAGGAGAGAGAAAAAGAGGGGGGGGGGGGGGGGGGTTGGTTATCGTTCCAGGTATGCGTCGAGAGCTTCCCACATATTTTCCTTGGCTGTATGATTTGACGCCTTTTGCTTGGCGGTGATGTTGTCTGCCCCCCTGAGGAAGGTTACCCAGTTGAACCAGCGCTTGAAAGTGGCTTTGCTGGTGTCCTTCCAGTCACCCAGAATCGTTTTCACTGCAGCCGTTAGAAGGACATCGACCAGGTCTCGTATTTCTTTAGACTGGAGTTCTGTCGCTAGGAATGCAGTGGCTGCCCCGGCTAGTCCTCTCTGTATCTTACTACCCGTTATTGTGTCTATAACGTTGTAGACCTTGCCCCAGAAAGCTTTGACTTTGGTGCACTTGAATAGCATGTGAGATAGGTCTCCCGTGGCACTCTGGCAGTTCCAACATGTGCTGTTGTCGCTGGCTCCGACCCTCCCTAGTTTCGCTGGTGTCCAGTGCAACCTGTGAAGTAGCCAGAATTTGGTTTGTGCGAGCTGTGGTGTGATTTTGTTTTTGGACGCTGTCGTCCATAGTTTGGCTCTTTCCACTTCGTTCAGCTGTCTCTGTATGGTCTCCTCCCAGAATGCCAGCGTCTTGTTGTTTAGGGTAGTGGTGCGTGGTGTGATTAGCTTGTAGATTTGTGCTATTTGGTGGCCCGTCTTGTTTAAGTTTTGTGCGTATTGTATGATGGTGGGTGTTAGTTTCGTTAGTCCTGCTTTGGTGACAGCTGCTTTGATTTTGAGGAATTCGTAGAACTCCTTGTTAGGCAGGGAGGTCGTCTGCTGTAGTGCCGTGTAGGTGAGTGGGGTGTTCCCTGCTTCTAGTTGCGAAGGCGTAGTGATGCCTCTGCTTCGCCATACCATGCTGTCCAGTGTTTTCCCTTTGTATGTGACTTTGGTGTTGTGCCACAGAGATTCCCATTTGGTACCTTTGATACTCACTGCCATTTCCCTGTCTACTCTTAACAGCGCTATCTTTGTGTTGTGAATTATTGCGTTTCTGGCTTCTGGGTGTTTGTGGGCCGTGAGGGCCATGATTGGGTCTGCGCCACCCAGAAGACACCTTTCCAGGTCCAGCCACACCGGTGTGTAATCTGGTGCGGGGGCGATCCAGTGCAGACCCTGTTTTGCCAGGGCCGCCTTCTGAAAGGCTTTGTAGTTTGTGAGGTTCAGTCCGCCTTGTTCTTTTCTAAGTCTGAGTTTCGCTAGGCTCATTCTTGGTTTTTTCCCTCCCCAGAGGAATATGTTAATGCTTTTGTCTAGGCGTTTGTGGAATTCGGGTGTGAGTGTGAGGGGCAGCATGGAAAGCAAGTAGTTTAGCATGGGGGTAACCATCATCTTTATAGTTTCTATCCTACCCCACCAGCTTATGAATTTGGGGCTCCATGTCTCCAGCTTGGACTTAATTTTTTTTAGCATCGCTTCCTCGTTATGGTCCAGTGTTGCCTTTAAGTCCCTTCCGAAAAGGAGGCCTAGGTATTTTAGGGGTTTTGTTTGCCAGGCTAGTCCGGATGTACCCAGCACATCCTTTGTTGTGTGGCAGTTCATCGGTTTGCACTCGGATTTCTCCCTATTGAGCTTATATCCTGAGACATGTGCATACTCCTCTATTGTTTGCACAAGTGCCTTAATTGATTGTTCTGGGTTGTTCGTGGTGATCAGAATATCGTCTGCGTATGCCGCTAACTTGAAGGCTTGCCCCTCTATCTGCACCCCCGTGATCCGGTCATTTGACCTGATCATGTGGAGGAGTGGTTCCAGGGCGAGCAGGAATAGTCCCGGTGATAGGGGGCAGCCTTGCCTTGTTCCTCTCTCTAGTATGAGTGTGTCTGATGTGGCTGCGTTAACTACCACTCGCGCCCGGGGGTTTTTGTACAGGGACATGACCATACCCCTGTATTTCTCGCCTAGACCAAATTTGAGCATGCATTGGTTGAGGAAGGGCCATGAGACTCTGTCGAAAGCTTTTTCCGCATCCAGGGCGATCATCACCGCCTTTTCCGCGCTGTTGGCCGTTCTGTTGATTAGGTGGCATAGCAATCTGGTGTTGTCCTGCGATAGTCTGTTTTCCAGGTAGCCCACCTGAGCCTTGTGTATGAGCGCGGGGAGAAGTGCATTTAGCCTTGCGGCCATGACTTTTGCATAGATTTTGCAGTCAACGTTAATTAAAGAGATTGGTCTGTAGTTGTGAGGGAATTGGGGGTCCTTCCCTTCTTTGGGGATGACAATAATGTTTGCCTCCGCCATTGATTCTGTCATATTTCCGTTTTCTGCACATGCACGGAATACTCTGACAAGTGTGTCTTTGAGTAGCGGTTGGAATTGTTTATAGAAGGTGGCTGTGAAGCCATCTGGTCCTGGGGCCTTGTTGGGTTTTAGTGAGTCTATGGCCATCCCCACCTCCGCTCTAGTTATATCTTGGTCTAGGGCCTCTCTTTGTTCTTCGCTTATGCTGGGTAGGTCCAGGCCTCCCAGCAGGCTTGCCCCGCCGTCCGCATCTAGCGATGCGTCAGCTGTGTATAGTTCTTTGTAGAACTTCCTGAAAGTTTCGAGGATATGTTTATTCGCTGTGTGTGTTTTATTGTCTGCGTCTGTTATTGTGGCTATGCAGTGCTGCCTTTGCTTGGCTTTCAGGTAGCCTGCCAGGGCCTTCCCTGCTTTGTTCGCCGAGCATAAGTTTATGGCTTTGTACTTGTTGATCCACGTGGATGCCCTCTCGCTTAGTATTCTGTTTAACTCATATTTTTTCTTTGTTAGCGTTGTGAGTGTGTTCCTATCTGTTAGGTTGGCCGTGTGGTTGCTTTCTAGCCCCTTGATCTGCTCCTCCAGTTCCTTAATTTTTTTGTTTCTGCCCCTGTTCATGCGTGCTTTGATATTTATGAGTTTCCCTCTTATTGTTGCTTTAAGCGCGTCCCATAGTGTCGCTGGCCCTGTGTCAACTGTGTCATTAAACTCGAGATATTCTTTGATCGCTTCCTCTATTTCCGTGATATTGGCAGGGTTTTCGAGTATGTCACTGTTGAGTCGCCATCTCCTGCTTGGTGTTTCGTTATGCTTGCCACTCAGGGAGAGGGATATGTGTGCGTGGTCTGAGATTGTGATGGGTCCTATTTCTGTCGTGTCCGTCAGGTGTGTGTGTGTGTTGGACATGAGTAAGTAGTCTATCCTGCTATATGAGTTGTGCGGGTGCGAGTAGAAAGTGTACTCTCTGGCGCTCGGGTGTTGTAGTCGCCATGGGTCCGCTAGTGAGAGTTTGGTGCATAGGTTTTTAAGTATGTTCTGTTCTTGCGAGGCATGACTAGACCTGTGTGGGTGCCTGTCAGTTGCGTTATCCATCGCCTGGTTCATGTCCCCTGCCACGATTAGCAGTTCGCCCAGTGGGACCTTGCTAAGTTCAGTTTCAAGATCCTCCCAAAAGGTTTTGTCCCCTGTGTTTGGCCCGTATATATTGGCTATGTGTACCCTTTCATCGCCTCTGTTGATTGATGTGATCAGCCTCCTTCCCATGGTGTCTGCTGTGTTACTGTTGGCCTGGAACTTCCCTTTCTTATTGATCAGAGTAATGACCCCTCCCTTTTTGTTGACTGCCGGTGAGCACAGTACTTCGCTTATCCAGCTGGCCTTCATTCTGTTTGCGTCCTCTGCGGACACTCTGGTTTCTTGCAGGACGTATATGTCTGCCTTCAGTTTGTAAAGGTAGTCTAGTGTTTTCCGTCGTTTGACGGGGTGATTTAGCCCTTTGACGTTAAGTGACACTATCTTGATGTCTGAGGCTATCTGTGCCAGGCTACTATTGTCGGGAGCCATCATGGTGTGCTGACTGTGTCGCTATGCCTACGTGCACCCGTTGTGTATTGCCCCTTTGCCCTATTCTTGCCTAGTGGCAGCCACGACACACACGCCTCCCCTTGAGGTGTTGGATGGGATGGGGGTATAGAAAAGAGGGTATAAGAGAGAAAGAAAGAGATGTACATCCGCCAGGCTCTGATTGTCCATGCAACAGGGCCTCCCCCCCGACCCCCTCCCCCCCTCCACCCCCCCTCCCCCCTCCCCCCTGTCAACGTACTGTAAACGTGCGACAGCAACGGTTCCCGCCCTCCGCTTCCCCGGTTCCATAAAAAGTCTGAATGCCCCCGCCCCACCTTGCCCCCGTGCTTCGCTTTTAGGCAAAGGATATGGTTGTCAGATGTCCAAAACCCCTGTTGTTGATCTAGTGTCGTTGTTCATGCTTCGCTGGGTTTGACAGGGGTGGGGTGTACAGATCAGTGTCTCTACACATAACTAGACAGAAAAACATTGTTGAGGTAGATCTGTTCTCCGATGCAATACGTCCTTCCCTTTCCGTCCCTTCCTTGAGGTAGTTATTGCATGCCTTCCGCTTTGCAGTGTTCTTTGCCGCCGTGTTCTTTGCCGCCGTGTCATTTGCCGCCCGCTGCCCCCTTCTCTTCCGTCTCTGAGCTATCTGACGATGCTCTTCTTTTAGCAGTGCCTGGCGTTGTTTGTTCCATCTCCTCCAGCTCTGGCTTCCTGAGGTATCTACGCAGTTCCTCTGGGTCGTCGAACATACGTGTGTCCTGCCCGTCTGCTATCCTCATTCTTGCCGGGCCGACAAAGCTAAACGTTATTTTTGCTCTCTTCATAGTGTCTCTCAGCGCAAGGAAACCTTTTCGCGCTTCCACTGTGCTCCTTGAGAGATCTTGGGTAAAGATTATCTTCTTTCCTTTCCAGATGGGGGGTTGCCCTCTTCGGGCAAAGGTGAAGATTGCATCAGTGTGGCTCGACCTAAGGGGCTTGCAGATGATCGTTCTAGGCCCTTTCATGTGCGGTTGTTTTGTTGCCGGGATCCTGTATGCCTTGTCGATCTCCAAGGCTCTTTCGAATTTTATGCCTGTCAACTTGGGTATCAATGTTTCAAGCATTGCTGCGCATGAGCCCGACCCTTCTTCCTCATCCTCTGGTATGCCTAGAATCCTTATGTTCCCCCTTCGGTTTTTGTCCTCTTGCTCTGCGAGCCTTTTCTGCAGCTCGCTGGAGACCTTGGAGATATAGCAGATGTCTTTGTCCATGATGCCTGACTTGTCTTCTATATCGCTGATCCTTCTTTCTGTCTCCGCTACTCTACTTGCCGTTTTGTTCTGGTCAGCTCGTATGGCTGTGAGTTCTAGCTGGACATTGTCCATTGAGATCTTTGTGGCCTTTGCAAGGTCGTTGGCTTCCGTTATTTTTTTTACGAGCTGGTCCATCGCAGACTCTGTGCTTTGCAGATTTTTCGTTTTGATCGGTGACTCCAGGTCCTTCCTGATTTTTTTGTTATCGCCGTTCATTGTCTCCAGACCTCTTCTTTCTTGGTGTATGGACAGTCTCTCTTTCTTCTGCAGGTTGTATTGTGCTTCTTTTGGTGGGGATGGTTTGGCAGACACAACCTTGTCCGCTTTAGCCTCACCGCCGAAAGTGAACCTGCTTGGCCACCTTATAGACCTTGTCCTGGTCTTTCCGGACGCCAGGGCTCCCGTGGGTCACTTCCTGACTGTCGCACCGTGGCTAAAAGCGCCGAGCGTTGTTGTGCCCTCGTTCCACTGTTTCCGCTGTTACCGCTGTGGAGTTTGCCTGTTGTGCCGTTGTACTGTTCCTCCCTTCAAAGATGGCCGCCACTATGTATGTCTTTCTGTGCGGTCTCCCTTATTGGCACCTGATGTTCGGCGCTTATCCTTACAGCGAGCCTTCTGAATGTCTGGTAGGTAGTGCTCCTTGCCGTGTTGCTAGCGTTGGCGCACTTGCGTTTCCAGCTACATTGATCACCGAGTTGGTGTATGTGCCACCTTCAAGATGGCTGCCGCCCTCTTCGCCTCACCGGGATGGCCACGCCTTGATCGCCGGCCGCCCCTCTGATTCTCGCAGGGCCTTGTGGGGGGTGTGCGCAGCTTACTTCCCCTTGGCTTGCTCGTAGCGCTGTGCGCTGTGTCTGATGCCCCTCCCAAGATGGCCGCCGCCGTCGGTCCCGGTCTCTCTGAGGGTTCCGACCGCCTCCCTCGGGACAGCCACGCTCTGAGCACCGGACGACCCTCTGGTGTACCCGTGAGGCCCTTGAGAGGGGGTGTGACAGCGATACTGTGCTGCTCGGCTTGCTCGTGGTGTTGTGCCTGCCGCCCCTCCCAAGATGGCCGCCGCCGTCGATTTCCGGTTCTCTGGGGGTCCCGCTAGGGTGCCGTCTGCGTTCCGTTGCGTTGCTTGTGCCTCCTGGGGGGTATCGCTCGCGCTTGTGCCTCTGACCCGCCGAGCGCTGATCCCCCTGCTGTTCCGCTCCGCCCCGCCTTACTGCCGCTCCTTACTTCACTGCAGGAAGGTCGCTTGCGCCACCCCGTGGCCGTCTCCTTCTTGGTGCGGGAGCCCGTGGGGGCGCCTGCTGGACTGTTGGGCTGTTGCCTCACCCTCTTGTTGTGCCTTCTTGTAGTGCTTCTGGTACGGTCAAGATGGCCGCCACCGTTCTGCCTCCACCTCTGCACTCTTCTTGGTCTTCTTGTGCACACCCGCAGCCTCCTTTCCTCACCGGAGCTTCCTTGGGTGCCTGCACTACACCTCGCTTTTTTTTTTTCCCTTTTGCCGTGTCCTCCACTTGTGTAACCCACCGGGAGGGCTGAGGTCTTCTCGGTGCTTTGGCGTTCCGCCCCTCTTTTTACTGCTCCGCCATCTTGGGCTCGCTTTCACAGTCTTCGCTGCCTTCAGAAACGGACTTTAATGTCTTTATCTTTCGTTTCGCGTGCTTCAGCTCCTCATCTTCCGCTGCTCCGCACACTCCCCCACACTACCGTCCGTTCCGTGTGTGGGCCTGAGGGCTATCGCTGGTTGTTTCGCCGTTCTGCTCCCCGGGGTCGCGGAGCTCTCGAACTTAGGCGACTGCCTTCGTTGCCATCCAAGCCACGCCCCAATGTTTTGCTCTTTTCAAATAATTTTTACTTGGTCCACAATAACATTCAAATGTGCTTTTCACATGGGAAGATGGACACTCGCTCTGACTGGGTTATCCATTTATGTTCTTGGTGTGACATACCACTTGTGTTTGCAACGTTGTGGAAAAGGCTTTAAATGAAAGATTAGCTGCTTACCTTTTGGTTGTATCATTCATAGACCCCCAGTAAAGTGGTATTTACCTCGTCCTTGCCCAAGGTTCTTTTTCACTGCTCGCGCTTTAGGAGCTATATTTTTCTTTTAATTGCAGCACTCCATTGGAATGCATGTGTTTGCAGGCCGTTTCTCCCCCACACTCACCCTGCCCCATGTTGTTGCTGTTGCCCAGTCTACGTTGCTTCCCCTTCTCTCCCAACCTCCTCCTGCATTATGTTACTTAGCCCATCCCTCCCACACCTCCTGTGCTGTGTTGATTGCCCCACCTCTCCAGCCAGAAAAAAATCCCAAAATACTATGACGTGGCCATACTGAATAGCAGCTGTGCTGCTATACAACATGACTAAAAGACATTGACATTGACCAAGCCAAAAGTTCTCAGATAGGAAAAACCTATTGGCTTTGCCTGTACTTGTTAGGTATGTCTTGGCATCAGAGCTGTCACCTGACCTTATTTGGGCTACATTAAAACTTTCAGAGTACTACTGACAGAGGGGCTTAGCTTCCCCTCCCTGAGTAGAGGATTTGATTGGGCCATGGTTGTGCTTTAACTAAAGAGTGCTTTATAGCACTTTTGTGTTGGTTTGTGGCAATCTGACACTCAATACTACAGGGCTGAGTTGGTATTGGTAGCAAGCCAATGATAACACCTATAGGCCTGATTGGAGTTCAGGGAATAGTTGTGCCAGATGCAGAGGTCTGGCCTGTTTATTATGAAAATGCATGCCAGAGGTAGTGGGCCTGGCGTATTTATTGTGAACAACATTTGTGAATGGCAGAAGGCCTTCACTAATGGATCGTTATCACTCTATGTTACAGGTAGTGGACAGGAATTTGGGTATTTGTAATCTAACTGATTACCATAGTAGGCAAGTGTGTTGGTGTTGGTCACCACCTCTGACAAACCCTGGGAAAAGAAGATTTTCACAGTAATGATTCTTGTTAGGCCCTTTTGAGAGGGTTCTGTATAATTTGGCCGACTGTATAACTGTATGCATAATGGCTGTCAGTTTATGCTCATACCAGTAAGCCTGGATTGGTTACAGTTAAAGCTCCCCGTTTTCTGTTGTTACTATTTTTTACAGATAAATACAGACAGAAAACAATCTATTTACTTTTCTATATTTATTTTTTAAATATTGAAAAATGTAGAAAAAAGGTTGTTTTCTGCACAATCCTCACTAGTGTCAGACATGCATGCTGGGTCACTAGCTGTGCAGACTAACAGGTATGGGAGTTAAAAAAAAAGGAAAGGATGCCCTAATGAAGCCTAATTAACTGCAGCAACACAGCTGTTTACGCTGTTCTACAATTCAAAGTATTTCAAATTACTGTATTGTACTGTAAATAGCTTAAAATTAATTTGTCATTCAAACATGAGTAAACATTTGTTGGTTCAATAAACACAGAAATACACGCATTGCAGCTTAATTTTTTTTACACTAACCACAAAATAAAAGTAAATAAAATACAGATAAAATTAGCAAAAAATAATCATTGATAAATACAGACTGAAATGTCAAAAAAATAAATACCATAAAACTAGGAGCCCTAGTTACAGTGTAAATTCATTGGTAAAGGCTATAGGTCTCATCGGTTCACTGGGGAAATTTACATCAGGTACTTTAGGGTGTGATCTGTTTATAATAAAAATGTATGACAAAGCAAGTGGGTCTGACGTACTTATTGTGAAAAGCGTTTGTTAAAAGCAATAGGTTTTTATATGTTTATTACACCGTACTAAAGTCTGTAGGCAGGTATATTGTTACACTAAATTTTGCAAACTACTGTAGTAGGCAAGATTTTTGGAAACCCGCCTGAACAAACCATGTGGATAGAATATTTGAACAATGTCAATTCTCAATAGGTTTTATCAGCACGTACTTTATGTTGTTTTGACTACTGTAACTTTGAACATATTTCTAATGTTACTACAGTATATGTAGCAAGCTGGCTCTTTATATGATATATCAAAATGAGATTTATCGTCCAAAGATTCCAGGGTTTCCCTTATGAGTGGACAGGTGGTTGCTATGCAATCCCAAATTGCTCTTCTAGGGAGTAGTGTGGTCGAGCAGCTTAAGGCTTATCAGAGGGGTATGTTAGGCATCTGCAATTTACACAATAGTCAATAAATATAAGACACACGACTCAAGAAGGAGATCCACACCAATTTATAACAAGCATTTGCAATGCAATAGGTCTCGCAATTGCCAGATTGTGAGCTCTTGGTATTAAACAATGCATGCATACTATCAGCATAATGTTTTCTGCGACACAAACAGATCAGACAAACATATTAGGCCCTTGTGTACCTCAAACCACTCTTTCTACATAGGCAATATTACAAACACACATCTCTACAAACAACTACCTGTAATCGTTCTGAACAGTTAGCACTATGATGCCACCATTGGTAGATGCACACTATACACATAGAAAGATAGAACAGAAAACAAACATTTTTTTATGTCAAGACAAAGTTGGGGAAAATCTACATGTCCTCTATCTATGTTGACAATTTGACCCACTATAGGTTTGCTGATTTTGAGTGCCATCTACTTTTTCTAGGCCTCTGCTGAACAATAGTGCTTCTATTAGCAAGGTAATTTATTATCCACGTAATGTGCTTTTGGTAAGGACCTTTCTCAGAGAGAAAACTATCCATTTGTACACGTATTTCAGCTGTAACACCAAAAAGGCATTGTAATTAGGGGGTCGGGAGGAGAGGCAACAATGAAATAAATGACAATGAATATATTTTATTACAAAAAGTGTTGCATGAAAAAGAGCTATAAATACATATCAGATATCATTGAATTGCACAGACATAAATGTTGTAAAAGCAATACACTGCTAAATGAATATATTGCACTATTTATCACACTTCATGTATCAGGCCTAATTGTCCTTTCACAGAAAACTGATAACCAGTTTGTAGTTTATTGGCCATAGTCGTTATTCCACAACGGATTATTTACCCAATTATTGGTTGGTGTTCTTATGAGTAATAATTAATCTAATAACATTAGTGAATAAAAGAACAGGCAATATAACTAATGAAAAAGCAGCCAACACATGTTTCGCGTGGTTTGATGCACCGGCACTTCATGGCTATTTTTTCTATTCAGAAAGACTCAAAATGTTTGGTATCTTCATTTAAAATTTATCAATATTATAGAAATAGCCACCTTTTGCATCGAGTTGCCAAGGGATCCCAATTCATGCCAAGTACTCCTCTTACCCAATATACAGGTATTTTTCTATTTCCAAATGTGACAGTATCCAATGTAAAGGATTAGAGGGTCCGTTACCTTGTCAGATAGGTGAGAGGTGTACAGGACAGGGTAGAACGTGGCAAGAGGGTCTCTGTCTCTGCTCTCTAAAGTCACACTCTTCAAAATACAGAGCTGAATACAATCTAAGAAGAAAGCGCTATAAAATGTTCTACTGCAAAAGAAAGTGTGCCAAACAACATCAGCTCGGTATAATTTCACTCTAAACAAATGTATGTGAAAAAATAAGAATTGTATGTGCGCTTACTTTGAAAAGGCTCTGGAGCAAACAATGTCACTGTCCTCACTGGGCTCGTCTATATGGAGAACGATCCCTGCCACCATGCTCCACCTTTTGCACAACATGCCGGTTCCCGCGGAAACCACACGGTTGCTGTGGATTGGCTGAGAGAGGTCTGCCAATTTATTATTGGTTGAGTGATCCCAGAAGACTGCACTCAGCCCTACGATTCAATGGTGGCATGCCCGTTAACTTCTATGCGGCCAGTGTGCTGGTTTGCAGCCCACCTGGCCTGTACTGGCATCACAGGCGTGTCATTTTTGCCTTCCTTTCCTACGGCAGCTACCGGCCTCTGTACAAGCATCTTTCGTAACTTATGCCGTCGCACCCGCTCTGTGTGCTGCGCCCACAGCAGCTTTTTACTTGGAATATTCCCTGCAGGATACTGGCATCCCGACTAGTTCAGGTGAGGCTGCTGCAGTGAGTAGTATCACCTGCTTAAAGGGAGCGTCAGACATCGGACCGGTTTTGATACAGGATGGGGCTAGACTGCTTGTGATTTAAATCCCTCCCAGATGCCAGTGCAGGGTTGCACAGATACTGTCTGCCAGAAACCGATCACGCTAAGGACGAGAAAATTAAAAAAACATATGGCCCCTGTGCCTGTAAATTTTGAGGGCATGTCGGGCGTTTCCCTTGCGGGAGCGAGCAACAAGGCGCTATAATTGCTAACAGATGGTGCCGCTGCTTGCTCCCGCAAGGGAAACTCCAGACGTGCACGAGTTGTAATACAAAGCAATGCAAAACGTGCACGTTTTTTAACCAAAAGTGGTCATCGATTGCAAAAGGTCACCTCCTAAGCAGCGCTGCGAAGGCGAGACCTAAAATAACATGTATATTTATGCATATTTAGGCACCAGAACCCATTTGATCAGATAAGTACGTTTTGCAATAGAAATTCAAAAAGTTAGCACAGTGCAATTTTTAGAAGCTGCAATGTTATCCTATGGAAGTAAGAACAAGTATAACATTCACTTAGAGTACAGCGACTTACAGGACCAGTAACCAGAAGTTAAGGTCAAGGTCCAAGGCAGCACCAGCAGAATTATCACCAGCGGCACTAGGGCAGCCGGGTGCAGGGGTGCAAAACAGCGGTGGGTGCGTAATGCAAGTCTAGGTAGATGGTCTTCGCATAAAGAGGATGCAAGCTTTGAATGGGGGGGCCAGTCTGACTGAACCAACAGTGGAGCTCAGGCCTCACGAAGTTTAGGGAAATAGGGAGAAGGTTGGTCCTCTTCTCCGCGGCACAGGGGTGACAGGTGCAGAGGTGTCTTTAGACATTGTTTTTTCCTTACCGGGAGCAGTCTCAGTAGAGTGCACCTGCGTACAGAGGCTGCAGGCACTGTCGGGGAGTCCACAAGAGGTGAAACCACATTGGACTCGGACTCTGGAGGGCTGGGGGACCACGCTGACATCATTTTCCCATTTCAACTCGGGCATGGACCGAAGGGTGCAATGGGGGCTTTAGGCATCAGGTTTTTGCATTTTTTAAGTCCTCTCAGGTCTCTTGGGTTGCATGTAGAGTGCAGGAAAGCAGGTCTGCTGATTAACAGGAGTTATTGGTCCCTGGGTGAAGTGCTGGCATGTCTCCCAAGCTTGGGAGACACAGCAGCTGCAGGACAAGTCGTTTTTTGGTGCATCTGTCGAAGTCAGAAGGCATGCCAGCAGGGTTGGCGCTAAGTCAGTTGCTGGGTCTTCAGTTCATGTCCTTTGCGACTCTTCACATCCGTCTTCTTCTTTCAGATTGGCAGGATCTGCTTTTCTGGTGCCAGGGGCTGGCGTCTGTACTGAATTTTGGGGTGTTTGGGGGTTGTAGGATAGTAGCCAATAGTCTACTGACACTTGGGGTCACTAAGCCCCCTATATGACCACTTACTGTGGGAAGTGGGCATAATCCTGTCCCAGAGTTTCTAAGTTTGCCAACACAAAGTTGGCTAACCCTGAAAATCAGAGTGCACCTCAAATTATGCCACCGTGGGGGTGGTACTACCCTGGGGGTTGGCACCCCTACCTGGCTAGCTAATATTCACACCTGTCGAAGTGCCAAAGGGCTCTGGGCTTCCTCTACTGTAAAGGCTGTAGCTTCTTTGAAGTTTCACTGGCTTGAAATGCTAATCAGCAGGTCATCCTGCAGGAATGTGTGTGAACACCCTCTTCCCGAGCAGGCTTTGTTTCTGACCTCCTGAGAGCAAAGGTTCTCACCCTTGGGGGTCAGACACCTGTCTCTGGTGGCAGGCTGGCAGAATCCAGTCAGCCAACACACCAGGAGATGGTAGGTTTTCAGGGGTCACCTCTAAGGTGCCCTCTGGGTGCTTGTATTAATAAATCCAAGTGTGGGTTTATTAATATGAGATGTTTGATTCCATACATCCCTATTTTCAGTGAAGCCATCATGTTGCTTGGAAACTCGTCCAGCATATGTTTTAAAATGGCTTCCCTGTTCACTTGCACTGGCAGTAATGGAACTGACCAGCACAGCGATGTATTTGTTTATGCAGGTATGCCCTCACATGTAATATAAAACACCCTGCCTTAGAGCTGTAAGACCTGCTGTAGGGGTGACTTACAAATACTGCATGCATTGTTAGGGGCATAGCACACAGGGATGTGTGTCATGTGGTGTTTTCAGTTTGGTCTGCAATGGCTGTCTTGCATACATTTTTTGAGGGGACTCTTAGGATGGCACAGTTTGTGCTGCAGCCCTGAGAGACCTTTTATTAGTACCTTAGTACCATTTACTAGGGACTTGGAGAGACTGTAAAGGTGTTGCCTATTGGCAGGAAACAACTATACAGTTTTGGGAAAGAGATCTGGCACTGGGTACCTGTATAGCAGGAACCCAGTGTACTTCTAGTCGAAATTACATCAAATACCAGGTATAAAGTTGGGGTGACCATGTAAAAAAAGGGGCACTTTCCTACGGTATACCTGATGGTTTCTTTTTGGGGAAGTTTATGCCTAACACAGTTGGACTGAGTTGGTTACAGTGACAAGCCAATGTTAGAGGTTTTAGGCCTGATGGTTTATTATGAAAAGTTACAACAACAAAAGCGGCAGGCGTGACATATTGATCGTGAAAAGTATATGTTAAAGTCAATAGACATTTAATGATGGATTGTTATTACTCTGCATTAGAGTCTACTAACAGGTATTTCTTTCACGGAATCAATCAATCAGTAGATTTATAAAGAACAGCTATTCACCCAGGAGGGTATCCAGTTGCTGAAGGCTGTGTAGAATCAGTTAAACAGCCAGGGCTTGAGTGCCTTCCGGATTTCTAGAAGAGAGGTGGAGGTCCATAGGTGCAGAGGAAGGTCGTTCCAGTTTTTCTCTGCGAAGTAGGAGAGAGAATGTCCTCCACAGTTGCCTCAGAGCTTACAGGGGGTGTGAGCAAGGAAGGGGGAAGTAGAGTCTAAAGAGGTGGTGGAAGTTCAGGCGGTGGTTGATGTATGCTGGTCCTTGGTTGCGCAGGGCCTTGTATGCGAGGATCATCAACCTGAATAGGCATCTCTTCTCTATGGAAAGCCAGTGGAGCCTCCAGAGGTGGGGGATTATTAATTTTATTATTTATTATTTTATTTTAGAAACGTATAAAGGGGTGTTCCGGCGCTAAGACAGGCGGCAGATGCAGGTACCAGTAGGGGGCTAAGGGCTGGAAAACAGCCAGGTCTTCAGAACACGTCAGAAAATGTTTTCAGATTCAGCCATGCGCAGGGACAATGGCAGGCTATTCCACGTTTTGCAGTAATCACTGCAAAAGCTCTGCCACCCCTTCTGGATCGGCGGAAACGGGGAGTCATCAGGAGGCATAGATGATTCGATCTAAGTGAACGGTTGGAGTGAAAGTGCTTAAGTCGAGCTCTAAGGAAGGATGGACCCCGGCCCTGAATCGCTCCAAAAACCAAAACAAGAAACTTGAACTGGAGCTTCTTCAAGAGGGGCGAGATTGAATGGTGATATTGGATATTACAAAGCAGCGTTTTGAACCATCTGCAAGCATTTTATCAGGAAGGTTGGTGCCCCACATACAGACTATTTGCATAGTCGAGATGTGAGGTGATCATGGCATGAATAATGGTCCGGCGAGACTCCAGAATGGAGAAAGGGAAGGATTTTACAGAGCATGTGCAATTTACCAAAACAGGCAGAGGAGACCTGGTTTATTTGGGATTTGCAGGATAACTAATTGTCAAACCGGAACCCAAGATTCCTAGACGAGTCCACCGGTTTCGGAGGGGGATTCAACTCAGATGGCCACCAAAGTAGTGGCAGAGGGTTTTTTTTAAATTAAAAAACAACCCCTCGGTTTTGACTAAGCGTGTTTAATGACATCCAGGTGGAGATATTACACAGATAGCGACTGAAATTAGAAAATGCTGCTTCACAGTGATCTTTAAATGAGAACACCAATTGTGTGTCATCAGCATAAGAGATCACTCTGACTCCGCAGGATTCAACCAATGTAGCCAAAGGAGAGAGATATACATTGAAGAAGAGTGGTCTCAGAGCAGAGCCCTGGGGAACCCCACAACTCAGGGGTTTCTCCTCAGAGACAAATGGCTGACGTTAGACTTGTTGCATGGGGCCACTAAGGTAGGATCGTATTCAGGACAGAGGGATGCCCTGTATCCCGAGACTGCAGAGTCTCTCAAGCAAAATAGCATGAGAGACCATGTTGAATGCCGCGGACAGGTCGGGAAGCACCAACATCGCTGCTTCGCCTGCATCCACACCTTCGCGAATGGTCTCAAAGACCTCAAGAAGGGCAGTCTCAGTGCTGTAACCGGATCTAAAAAAGGGATAATGTGGGTCCATTTGGGGAGGTCTAAGATCAGACTTGCCGCAGATTTCAGTATGGGTTGGAGCCTCTCCAGGAGGTGAGTGGTGTTTCCTGTATAGAGTGCATTGCCATAGTATAGTCAACTGGTGTCTAGGGTCTGAATGCCTGTACATCCAGTGTTGATGGGGAGCCATATGAAGATCTTTCAAAGCATGAAAAGTGTGAGAAAGCAGGCGAGGAGACTGTATTGATCTGGGATTCCGTGGTTAGTTTAATGTCCAAGAATATGCAGAAGTTTCTAGCATGGTCAGTGGGTTTGGGTCAGGGTCCTAGCTCTAAGGGCCATCAAGAGTCATTCCAAGGGGAGGTGTTGTTGCAGAAGATCAGCACTTCTGTTTTGTCCATGTTGAGTTTCAGAGAGTTGTTTTTCTTCTAGTCGGCCACGCTAGTTATGCAACTCTGGAAGTTGGTTCTTGTGGTTGTAGGATTTTCTGAGAGTGAGAGGATGAGCTGGGTGTTGTCTGCGTAGGATATAATATTTAGTCGGGAGAGATCTGATTATGTTGGCCAAGCGGGCCATGTTGGTGTTGAACAGTGCGGGACTGAGGGCGAGCCTTGAGGGATGCAGCAGAAGATGTCCTTGGGTTTGGAGGTGAACGGAGGTAGGTGGAATCTCTGGGTTCCTCCGATGAGGAAGGAGCCAATTCACTTGAGGGTGTTTCCTTGAATTCTGATGTGATGTAGCCTCTTGATCAGAGTGTGGTGGGAAACTGCATTAAAAGCTGCTGAGAGGTCGGGGAGGATCAGAGCCACCATTTCTCCCCAGTTGAAGAATGTTCTGATGTCGTTGGTGGCTGCGATCAAAACTGTTTTAGCGCTGTGGTTGGTGGGGAATCCAGATTGGGAGGGTTTTAGAAGAAGGTTATTCTCCAGGTGCTCCAAGTGAGTCACCCATATCACCACCATAGGCAAGAATTATTGTACTGGTTGTGTCGTGGGCGTGCTGAAGGACGGGACAGTTCTCCAGGTGCTATGTATTGCAATGAGACAAGATTGTGCTATGAACCGCACCACATGAACTGACACTAATCCGGACAATGTGTGCTGTTACTGTGTACAATGTATCACTTGCTGATAAGTCTGCTGAGCAGTAGCTAAACTATAATTGTTACCCTCTTGTGCTAACCTGTAAAAGTTGCGGAAATGTGTCATGTCTCTTGGTAATGATGAAAAGGTCAATAAAGTTCTTAAAAAAAGTAAATAAACAGAATTCTTGTATTGGTTACCGGCTCAGAGTCCAAAATGTGAGCATAGAAGATTTGCACTGTAAGAATCCTTTTTAGGTTGAGCCTTGAGCAGCGCGCATGCGCTGCCCTAGGAGATGACCGTTAGAAATCGGTCAGCTCTTTTCAAGCACTCGTGGTTGTGGTGGCATCCACCTTGCGGGGGCGAGCAGCGGCGCACAGAGGCCATCTGTTTGTAATTAGCGTACCCGCGTTGTTGGCCGCGCTTGTTTACATTTGCCTGTCTCTGTCCCTCTCCTCCCTCACCCCTTGTGTAGTTTTGCCATTTCCGACAGCCGAGCAGCGCACGTGCACCACTCGTTTTCTCATGCAGTCGATAACACACAAGGGGATGCAGCGTGCGCACCACTCGCAGGCTTGTTCAGCAGAGCTAGCACGTAAAACGTCTTTGAAGTGACCCTGCTGCTGGAAGTGAGGCCCGGTCCCCTGAGTAGAAGAACAATTACCAACATGTCTCTGAAAACTGCGTACTACTCCGGAACGCACAGCTCGTGCTGTTATTGTAGTTACTGACTGACATCACTGCACTCAATCCAGGTTGTGTGTTGGGCGCCCAAACGCTGCCATTCCATGTATAGCACGATAAATAGCCGGCCAGAGTTGCTAAATATATTACCTTCCAAAGCCAGCCTCCGGGAACATTTCTGACATGCAATCTCCCATCGCATGAATATTTCACAGGCTGCTTCCCGGGGGCTCTGGCCTTATCTCGGGGCCTGAGATGCAATGTTCTGCTTTTCAGCCTTTTCGACATATTGGAGGAAATGTCATTATCCTTGAGCTTGTTTCACTTCAATGAGCGCGGCCCCCGCTTCATGGACACCGCGCTCTGAACGAAGCTTGCGGTACGTTTTTGTGAATGAAGCTTAAAATGCAGCTGCACATCTAGTCGTTTATACACTAGGCTGGCCTCGTTGCTGAGTATGTGTGTGCTGGCCCCTCCCATTGTGTCCTTGTTGATTAATGTCCATATCTGCTTTGCTGGGCATGGGAAGTGAATACCTCTGGTGACAAAAGGCAGAGGGTTGCTTATCAGTTCACAGGCATCATTTACACGGTCACTCATTCACAAATATTTTTTTCCTGAGTCAATATGGGCTAGAAATTGCAAAAGAAGTGCACAGTTGATTGAGGGTAATACACCCTGAAAGAAACATTTTTAGTAAACATCTGCTCATTTCCAATTGCTAGTGTTCACTGCCTGGCGCTAGAAAGTAGTCTTCCTTGGCACTAGCCTGGAAATGTGTAGTAAAGATGCTTTATCTCTGCCTGTGAAGCTGGCTCTGAATATGGTCGGCTTTTGGCTTCATTGGTGAGTACAACCCACTTCTCCAGGACTGCTTATAGAGCGTGCCATATAGCCACTTTTTATAGACCCTCATGTGAGCATTGCTCTTGCTTTCAGTCCCACTGGGGAAAATACGTAGCCCGGCTTTATCCCCTTTACATAGGGTGACCAGACGTCCCCGTTTTCCCAGGACGGTCCCTGTTTTTGGAGAAGTGTCCCCGTGTCCCGAAACTTGTCTCCAAGTGACTCAAATGTCCCTGTTTTCAAACAGTGTCCCAGTTAAACACAGAAATGTCCCTGTTTTTCATTGGCTGCCCTTTGGCAATTTAGCATTCCACAGTATACCTCCCATGCTTTTCTGTTATGAGCAACTAAGCAACATTAGTGAGTTGTACTTTACGTGGTGCTGACGCGCAGCTATAGAAACGAGCATTGATAAAGCTAGCAAATCTGGCGTTTGCTAGCCTGTGATGTTTTATTGATTTTTGGCAAATATATGGTATAGTCCTTAAAAGTGTAAATGTAATTAAAAGTACTAATGCTGCTGCGTAAAGGAGAGGGGTGCCAATAAAAGACCTCATCTCGGTCTGCGGAGGGAGCTGTCATTGTAGTCCTTTTTTATGTCTATGACAGCTGTCAAATAGTCCTACTTTTATGTCCATTGTTACTGCAAACCGTAGTCCTACTTCTTTGTCAATGACTGTCCCCGTTTTTAGGTCTCGCCTGTCAATGCGCATGCGCATTGAGTGGAGCGAGACTATAGGGGCTTAAACAGACTTTAACTACACTGGCGATTTGATGCTGTGCCCGTGCGCAAGCGCATTGACCTAAAATGCGCGTGCACAGCATCAAATCGCCAGCCATCTGTTCCCAGCAGCTCTTCCCGCTCCGCCCCACAAGCTTGCCCCAGCGTGCGCTCTGCCTCAGCCGCATTTTTTTTACAACTTGTTTCACTCCTCACACCTCCCACACCTTTGAAGTTAAGCTTAGCTTCACTTCAAAGGCCTCTGCTGCTTCACGTCTCTCCCTCATCGCCGCTCTCCCCGCTCCGCCCCCTAAGCTGCAGAAACCTAGATGCTTGTTTAACTTACTCACAAAAGACGTACTTGCGCCGTAGCACTGTAACAGCATCTCGCTCTGTTTGCAGATCATTCACACATCAACTTAATTTGCCCCTTTAATCTCAGTGAGCTGCGCGGCCAACTCTCCCCCCTCCCCCCTTGCAGTCCGTGCCTTCTCGCCAGCCGCCCTCCCCCACCCCCCTTCTTGGGAACCGGCTGACCCAGGGTACGTGACGGGCACATCTATCCTGGTTCACACGGGCATCTCAGCTGGTCAGATCTGGTCTTCAGTGCTTCAAAATTCATGTTTACAACTATACTTTCAAAAAATGTCACACGGTGTCAGTGATATCACATCACTTAATGCATTAAACTACCAGAGACCCGGTTTAAAAATACAGTTTCTCTCAGTTTTAAGGGCCTGTAGTGTCTCACTTGACTTTCATAGCCTGCTCCACGCTCCAGGTCCTCGGAGTGCTTAGTTCAACTCCGGGTCCTATTAGAGACTCATGCTCACTCTTTGAATCCAGAGCTGCGTCCATCTGTGTACCAGGCCGGTTTTCGCTGCAGCTGATGCCTAAAAACAACAGCAGAATCACTTGCTCTCAGGAAGCGCTTTCCCCCTACCCCTCTTGGTGTTTCGGAGTTCACACTATGGCAACGGTGACGCCATTCTGTTTATAGCGCTCTCTCCCTGTGAAAAACATCACTCCCTTCCTTCTCCTTATGTGAACTGCTGTTGCCAGCCGTGTTTTGAGTACACCCCTTGTCCGATCGCACAGCCTGATTCACGATGTCAGGAAAAAATAATTCGAAATTTGCTTCTACAGTATTATTACTATCTTTGAACCGAATTTCAGGCCAATTTCTATCTTTGAACCGGATTTCAGGCCATGGGTAATTACACAGGCTGGCACTCTTGGCTCACGCGCACTACTCATAGGAGCTAATTCAGGAAGCCATTTTCACGAATACCTGAAATACTTCTACATGAGTACTACCTCTAACACTCAAAGAAATCTGGTGAACTGGCCCCTAAATGTTCAAGTCCCTATTAGTAAAAGTGCACAGATGACAAACACGTTTCTGTTTATAATCCTTGTATATTAATATTCCTTGTTTGCTTCTCCCATCCTAACCCTTCCAAAGCAACTGGGATTTTCTTTACTGCCCTAACAAAATGTGTGTGCGCGCAATACGTTAACATTATTTGTAAATGCCTATAACGCAATCACATGCTTTTACATTAAAGTCAGTCCAATTGGTTTTGACGACATTTGCAGTATTTCTCAACACTATGTTTTTTTCACAAAACCGTAGCTTTCATTTTGCTAAGCAATAGATATCCTTGTGTCCATGGAATGCTCAAATACTGCCTGTAACTGGTGTGCCAACCTCAGTTTGATAAAAGTCAGGACTTTAGCGATAATTGGGCATTCATCCTAATGTTAGTAAAATGGTCACGTAAATATAAAACATGTTGTATTAGTAATGCTATAGGTGTCACATTTGCAAAAGTTATAACTATTGGCATTGTAAATGACACAGCTATTAATTTAGCTATTTTCAAAAACAACACATAAATTAAAAAAAAAACATTTACAAGACCAATAGCTCCAACTTTTCTAATGCGAGACCTATTGCATTTCCAATGCTTGTTTGATTTGAGAATCTGGTCACCCTACCTTTACACCCCCAGCAGACATTTTACCTTTCGCACTTTCAACTCCGCACGTCCCAAGAGGCCAGGAAGGGTAGTACCATATCAGACGCAGGAGCTCACCCACCCGATGGACTCTGACGTCGGCCTCTTTGATGAAACTGGACTTATTTACCACCCCTTCCTACAGATATGAAGTATTCCTGAGTAACAAGTATGGAGTTTTAAATCATAAATAGATACACAAATGCTATATGTCACTCAGCGCTGTTTCTTCGGTCGCTCTTTTCTTTTCTACCTCGCTTTCTTTTCCCCTCTCCTCTTTCCTGATACGCCCTTCCTTCCTCCTCTCACCCGTCTCCCTGTAGTTCCCTCCTCCCACCCCTTATCTGTCACACAAACCCTGGGAAATTAGTGCTTTACTTGAGCCAGCTCTGCATGAGATGCCCGCCTCCCCAATCGGCTTTATTAAAGTGAATTAAAAGAATGTGGGGCACCTGATTCCTGAAGAGTACTTCAGACCGCATTTATTCCATAAGAGCAATTTCATTTGTATTCTGCCTCAATGGAACATACCAGAGAGCTTGTGCATGTTATCATTTCTTTTCGGAATTCCGACCCAAATGAATTCTAACTGTTCATAGAATGGTTTTAAAAATCGTAATGAACTCTTAAAGACAGTAAGAACTGGCGTTGTCGGGGGAGCTGCAGGGTCTACGAACTTACCAACAATTTTTAGGTTTTTGCAAGAGTTTAAGTTATTGGCATTGTAAATGACAATACCTGTTATTTATCTGTTTTAAAAACAACACATAAATAAAAGGCATTGTCATTTACAATGCCAATAGCTCAAACTCTCATAAATGTGAGACCTATTGTATTGCAAATGCTTGTTAAGCTCTCTTAGGTATCTGGCACATGCATCAACGTAGGCTTTTGCGATTCCTAAATAGCGATTTTTAGGGAATCGATATTTAGGAATCGCAAAAGCCTATGCATGTAGGAATCGCTATAAAAATAGCGATTCCTAAACATTCCTTAATTGCTACTCGCAAGTTGTTAGTCGCAATTAAGGAATGCTGTCCCATTCATTCCTATGGGCAAGTGGAGATTGCATGAGCGATTTGCGAGTACCAGTAGGTACTCGCAAATTGCTCATGCAATTTCAAGGGTGTCAACATGACACCCTGTTGCACCCCTGAAATTGATCTCTGCACATATGTTGCACACACACATGCCCTAAGAGCATGTGTGTGCGCAACATGAAACTTTGAAAAATGCACAAAAGTGCATTTTTCAAAGTTTTAGCAAATTACCATGAAGTTCAACTTCATGGTAATTTCCTACTCCTATTAGCGAAATCGCTAATTTTTTAACTTTCATGCATTGCATTTAAGGAATCTCAATTTGGGATTCCTTAAATGCAATCGCAATTTAAGGAATCGCAATTTAGAGATTCCTTAAATTGCGATTTTTGCATTTGGGATGATGCATCCCAAATGCAAAAATACGTGGCAAAGGGGCGGATTCTGAGAATCTGTACGTTTGCGACCGGTATTTGGTTTGATGCATGGGGCCCATAGTATTTTGCTTAGCCAACTGTACTTTGTATACATTTGTAATTTTATGACTCTATCACTGATGCTTGCCCTGTGGAAAAGCTTATGCTCAGTACAGTATGCCTGAGTTGGTTATGGTGATAAGCCAATGATAATAACTACAGGCCTGATTGGTGCGAAGTGAAAAGCTATGCCAGATGCCAGAGGCCTGATCTGTTTATTAGCGAATTTATGACAAAGGCAGTAGGCCTGGCTTATTTATTATGAAAAGCATATGTTAAATGACAATAGGCCTTTAACACTGGAATGTTATCACTCCATCTTATAGGCCATAGAGAGGTATTTTGTTGCATGTAGTCTCAAAGACTGCTGTAGTAGACGCATGTTTTGGTGATGATCACCCACTTGGACTAAACCTGGAAGCAGAAGATTTAGACTGTGATGATTCTTGTTAGGTCCTATTGAGGGATGTTATATATTGTGTTGCCAGCTGTAATTCTATGCCTATTCGTAGTCTTGAAAACTGTAAGCGTTTTGTTTGCCAGATTATGCAGACTTCACTGGACCTCTATTAGTTATACTGTCAGGCCAATGGTAAAGGTTATAGGCCTTATCGGTACTCAGAAATATTATGTCAGAGTCCTTAGGAGGGATCTGCTTATAATTCAAAGTTATAAGAAAGCCAGAAGGCTTGACTTACGTATTTTATGTTGAAAAGCTTATGTTAAAGGCAATGGGCTTTTTATAGGTGGGTTGTTATTACACTGTGCTAAAGCCGGTCTACAGGTTTTTTGTATCTTGGAATCTCACAAATTACTGTAGATAGAAAGGGTTTTGTTGGTGACCCACTCGAACAAACCTGATGACTAGATCATTTACACTGTGGTAATCTTTATTAGGCTCTGTTAGAAGGGATTTTATATTCTTTAGCCAACTGTAATTTTGCACATTTTTGTAAATGTATGACGGAATACCTAATGGATGCCTTGTGTGAAAGCTCATGATCACCGCAGTTGGTCTGAGTGATAATGGTGACAAACCAATAATAAAGGTTCTAGGCCTAACTTTTCCTAATTGAAAGTTAGGAGAAATGTAGTAGGTCTGGCATACTGATTATGATAAGCATAAGCTAAATTCAGTAGGCATCTCAGGGCAGATTACCTTTTGTATGAACTTGGGATATTCCATGGGGGATAGGTACCCACCTCAGGTATTAACCACAGTCCTTCTCAGGGTGAAACCTCAAAGTCACTAAATTAACCTCAGCTCAACCCTGTGGCTATGGCACAGAGCAGGAAGGATTATCTTAGAGGCAATGTGTTAAGCATTTATATGCATTACTAAACAAGCTGAAATGCAAAACATTAAAACTCCCAAAATGAAATAGAACAACAGAGTAAAGTGTAATAAACAAAATGACAAAAATGTAATGAGGGGAACTGGAGATATGAATTTTAATTTTTTTTTATGTACAACTAGCATGAAGAAGTGCAAAGTGCCAATGGTAGTCAATAGTTGTGGTAGACTGGGACACAGGCGCAATTTGTCACTGACCGCTGTGGAGGGAGGGTCAGGTACACTAAGCAAGTTGTTTTCAAGGATTGTTTAAGGAGGATTTAAAGGGTTGGGCTGGGTTGCTGTACCATTTGCCTGGTTGGCAGTTGTTTCTACTGTTGTCTGCAACAGATACTTGCAGTTTTTGAAGTATTATGAGTGAGGGGGATTTTCAAACTGTCCAGCAAGATTTCATTTCCCCAGACACAGACCCCTGAATCAAGATGTTGGGATGTCACTGATCCCCTTTATCAGTTTGCTGGTCACTCCACATCTTTGACACCCCCCTCCCCATGGACTCCAGGGACTCTCCTATTGACAGAGGCCAACTCAAGCTCCTCACCTAGAATGTGAATGGCCTATTAGATAAGATCAAGAGAGGGCAGTCTTGAAGACTGCCAGTCACATCTGGCTTGACATGCTCCTGTACAAGAGACCCGCCAGGCAGGTCAGGTTCCAGGTACTCATAGGTTTACCATGCCCGATTCACATGGGGCTCTCCAGGAGTTACTATTCTGATCCACACCACAACTCCGTTTCAGAAGTCATGAGACTTGGGGGACAAATGGGGTAGAAACGTAGCTGTATCCAGACTACCATGGGTAAACCATGCTATTTCAGAGTTCCTTAAAACTTTGGGAGATGTCTTGTTGCAGCTTCCCAGGATGTCCTGGGTGCTGGGGGGAGATCTTAACGGAATGGGTGATCTCTTTCTTGTCATTTGCGAGGAAGTATGTCCATTGAGGAGATGCGTATTTGCGACTCAGTACCTTCGCTCTCTTAGATCTTCTTAGTACTGACTCTTCACCTCCATTCACTTAGAACTGAATCTTCTGTTTCTTCTGGTTTACTTGGAAGACCGATTTCTCCTTGTGGAGCCAGTCTCCCCATCTCCAGCCTCCTCGGCCAGAGTTCTTCTACTGCCCCTCCAGGTTCACTAACACCTGGCCCTTCATCAGAGTCTGAATCAGGTTCTGCAACTACTACTGGGCTTATTTCTTCTGCTCCAGGTTCACCATCCAGTTCTCTAAGATCCTCCTCAGGCTAATCAGAAGCTATTTCAGTTACTGATTGATTGCCCGCAGCTTGACTAACCTGCTCCTGTGGTCTTGCGATCACCACTGACTTTTCTGAGAGAGGTTCTGTTACTTTGTCACAGGGACACAGAATCCTCCGAGCGAGGGCAGTGTAAATCCAATCAGGGATACCTCCTCACTTCACAGCAGTTGTAGTCACTAGATTGACTTCATAGGAAACAACCTACCAAGGCTCCAAGCATGACTTTTTTTACATGTTTTTTCTCCAAGACGCAGTCCCTGGGACTAAGAGCATGGCACTGCTCCTGGTGGGGGGGGGGATGTAGCAGTTTCAAACTTGTGAGACACAGGCATCACGTCTGCAAGTCCCTTACAGTAGTCCATTATCAAGTCATCTATGCTAGTAACCAATGCATTGGCAGGCACAGCTGGCTATCTCATTGTCCTTCCCGTAAGGATCTCCTGAGGAGGCAGTCCTGTTCTATGTTATGTTATGTTATGTTATACACAACTTATATAGCGCACGGGCACCCAGAGGTTTCATGGCGCTAGAGAAGGGAAAACAAGAAAATGGTGAGCAATGGCCTAACTGTGTGCTTGTTTAAATAACCAGGTCTTCAGTGCACTCCTGAATTGCATCAGGTTGGTGCAGCTGCGAAGTGCGAGGGGGAGTGAGTTCCAGATCTTTGGGGCCAGATAAGTGAAACGGCATCCGCCGAGGCGTTTCTTTTTAAAGAGGGGCAAAGTGAGGAGAGACAGGTGGGCAGAACGGAGATTGCGAGTCGGTTCATGTTTTTTTATGAGATGGTTGATAAACTTGGGGCTTTTTCCTTGAAGAGCCTTAAAGGTCAGACAGCTTACTTTGAAGCTTACCCGTTGGGCTATAGGGAGCCAATGGAGGGTGGCTAGCAGTGGTTTCGCCGAACTCCTGCTGTTGCATTTGAATATTAGTCTGGCCGCTTGATTTTGCACTATCTGCAACCGGTTGGCGAGAGCCAAAGGGATACCTAAGTAGATGGAGTTGGAGAAATCAAGGCGGGAGAGGACCAAAGCGATTACCACCTGGATGAGGGCGGAGTGTGTAAGCAGATGAGAGATTTTCTTGATCTTCCGTAACTGGAAGAAACAGGAGGAGATCACAGTTCCCACCTGATTTTTTAGTGATAAATCGGTGTTGAGGGTGATCCCAAGACTTTTTACCGATGGAGAGGGAGACGGAGGGGAACCCATAGAGGGTGGCCAAAAATGAGGGCCCCAGCTGGTTGCGCTTTTGCCCGGGAGTAGCAGCTTGGTCTTTCCGGGGTTGAGTTTTAGATGGTTCGTCTCCATCCACCCTTGGATGTGCAACATAGTGGCCTGAAATTCTTCAGCGGCATCTGAGGTATTTAGTGGGAATATAAGCTGCAGATCGTCCGCGTAATTGTATATAGTGACCTTCCTGTTTTTTTAACGACTGCAGCAGCGGTTTGAGGTATAGATTGAACAGAAGGGGGGACAGTGATGAGCCCTGCGGGATGCCGCAGCTGGTAGAGAGTTTGGGCGCCGTAAAGTTCTCAAGTTTGACAGCCTGGAAACGGTCATCCAGAAAGGATTTGATCCAACCGAGGGCTGTGCCTCGCAGGCCGGCCTGTTCGACATGGTGTAATAAGATGGTATGGTCCACCGTGTCGAACGCAGCCGACAAGTCCAGGAGCACCAAGGCCTGATGTATGCCCTTGTCGGCATTAGACCTCATAGCGTCCAGGACCGCTAGGATCACCGACTCGGTAGAGTGTGCCTGGCGAAAGCCGGCTTGATTGGGTTCTAGGAAATCGGATGTTTCTATGAAGCTCGAGATACAGCTAGCCACATGGGCTTCTAGGATCTTTGCACCAAAAGGGAGAAGCGATATAGGTCGATAGTTTGAGAGATTAGAAGGGTCGGCACCGGGTTTTTTATTAATGGGACCAACGTAGCGTTTTTGAATGAATTAGGGACTATTCCCTGTGATAGGGATTCGTTCAGGAGGGGCATTATTCCTTGGGGTATTGTCGAATAAACTTCTTTTAGTATGTGAGGAGGACAAGGATCGTTAGGAGATCAGCATGTGACTCGGTTCATTAATTCTGCTAGTTTCGGTTGTTCTATCAGAGGAATAGCTGCAAGTTCGTTGAGGTTTCTAACGCTATCTGCTCTTCCTGCAGGAGTCATGCAGGGTTGGGTGCTGTTTTTTATATTATCAATCTTATCCTTAAAAAAGTCATTGAGTTGATTGCATAACGTTTGCGTGGGGACTTGAGAGGGGGAGGTTCTGGCATCATTGCATAGGTCGTTAACGACCCTGAAGATTTCTCTGGTTTTATTTTGAGCGTTAGATATTTTTTCAGAGAAAAAGGCTGCTTTTGTAGATGAGATAGAATTGTTGTACTTTCTGCGGGCAGCTATATATAATAATCTGTCTTCGACAGAGTACCCATGTCTCCATTTTCTCTCTAATTGGCGCAATTCAAATTTTTGGTTTTTAAGGTCTGCGGTAAACCATCTGTGTGCGTCCGTGCGGCGAGCACGTGAAAACTTGGTTAAGGGGACATGCTCGTTACTGGCCGCCAGGAGCCAATTGGTAAGATCTTTGTCCATGAGGTTGATGTCTGGGGGGAAAGCTGGGAGAGAGTTGGTCAAGGTAGACATGAACTCTTGTTTGTTTAATGAGCTCCACTTCCTTGCTATCCCCCCTGCAGAGGCGGGGGCCTTTAAATGGCCGTGAAAGGTGATGAAAAATTGAAGCTGATGGTGATCTGACCATATGCAGGGCGTTATCGTAGGAGTGGATAAAGGGACATTTCGTGACCATATTTGGTCTAGGATGTGTCCCTTTTCGTGGGTTGGAGTCAGAACTGATTGAGAAAAGTTCATGTGGGAAAAAAGCTCAAAGAGTTCTGTGGCCTGGGGTCCTGCTTCCGGGTCGTTGTACCAGTAATTTAAGTCTCTGATTAGCAAAACTTTGTCGTAATTGATGATTAGGCTGGCCATTTGTTCAGACAGGGATGCCGGGAATGTAGGCATAGTTTTAGGTGGACGATAAATCAGGACTAGTACCATGGTACCTTTATCTGAATCTGATTTAATTACTAGGTTTTCCGTGTCTGGGAGAGCCAGAGGGGGTAGAGTGGTGAATATGTGGTTTTTGTGGATAATTGCGGCAACGCCCCCTCTAGGTTTTCCTGGTTCTCTGTTTGTCAGCAGAATATAGTAGTCTGCTGGTAGGGCTGTAAGAATGTCCGGTAAGGAATCCGTCGTTAGCCATGTTTCAGATAGAAATAGAATATCTGGTCTGTCGGATTTGAGTAGTAGGAAGATGTCTAGTTGGTGTTTAACTAGAGATCTGGTATTAAGATATAGACAGCGGAGAGTCAAGGTGTTTGGGCTTGGGGTAGGGCTGGTGGAGGTGGGGCGTAGTGGTATGGAGTGGGAATCCTCCTCCATTAGGTGGAGAGGATAGATGTTATTAGTCTTTAAGCGGGTGAGTGTGGTGGAATCGAGGTTGGGAATGCCAGAGTGTTGCAGAGAGAGGAGTTCAGCCGATGTGTAGCTGTTGATTTCTCCATTCTGCCTGGTCCCTGGGCCCGGCCAGGCGCGGACGGGCGCAGACGGGCTTGCCTTAGGCACGCCTTCGGCGCGCATGCGGCGCGCCCGCTGCGCTCGTGCGCTGCGCGTCCTTGCGAGGCACATGGTTATAAGGAGCTTATGGGGGCGAGGCCTCGCGGTAGCGGGCGTGGCTCGTGCGAGTCCCGGGGAGGTGTCGGCAAGAGGGAAAGAGCCCCCGCGTCAGCGCTAAACTCCGCTGCACAGGTGGGTCTGGGAGGTGCCTTGTCAAATCAGGTGCCCAAGAAAAGGTGGTGATTTAAAAAGAACACAATTTTACACAATACAATGTTAAAATAAAGATTAACAAATCTCCCGGCTTTCCGCCTCAGGAGTCAGGATCTCCTGAGGAGGCAGTCCTGTTCTATGATCAGGTATGCTGTGCAAACCTATCAACACATGCAGCAAAGGAGCGCACACTCTGGCAAGTCTTGATTTCAGCGTTTCATTGACTTATTCCACCAGGCGCTGCAATGGTATGCGTTGTAGTGTCATGCGTTGTAATGGTTGCGTTGTAATGGTATGCGATGTAATGGATGTTGCGTTGTAAAAGTTTCGTTGTAATGGTAGTGCGTTGTAAATGTTGTATTGTAAAGGTTGTTTCCCCAAAAGAACACACAAAAACAGTCTTCATACAAGTTCCATCCACGGAGGTGCATTCGTAATTTAAAAATACATATCAGATCACTGATTGTCACTCACTATACTCACTATTCGCTATTAAAATTGCTGCCATATGGTTTAAGATACAAGTGGTGCAAATATTCAACACTGGGCCCTATAAAAACTGTATAATTCTATTCACGCAGCCTTAAAAAAATCTGTGCATTCAACAAAATGAGATATATCTCACACGATTCTCAATTGTGTGAGAGATTATCTTCGGGGTTAGGGCGGTTCATGATTAGATTACTGCTCTTTTAAGGATCTGACTTGTATCTTAGCAGTTTGTCTATGATATCCAGAAATGTTATGAGTTTGTTAATCGCCTGCGGTTGTGCACTGTTCATTAAGTGGCTAACGGCTGATGATGTGGCATAACGCTTCAGCCATTAGCCAGAACTTTTGGTTGAACCACATCTGCCAAAACAATCACACCATAGCATCTCTCCCTACATGTGTCGGGTCGTGGTAATGTCATTCCTTTGGAGGTAACAAACTGGTTACACAGGTCTTCCATCCATTGAAACCCAGATTTCATCCTCATCCCTTTTAACACAACATGAATTCACCCAACTCTATTGTTTTGACTCTGTCACTTCCTCTTGCAACCGTTTAACTTCTTCCCAGGTATCAGTGACTGTAAGCAATTTTGTAATTGGTCTCATCTGTTCCCTCATTTACATACTTTACATTAAATATACAAGCATTGTAAACACAGTATGTTGTAACCTCATCAGCATAGCTGTTGCCAAGAGTCACATAATTATCTCTTTTGCAATGTGCGGAACACTTCACGGCCGCAACTTGCAAAGGGAAATGCAAAGCCTCCAACAATTTTATCACTTGTTCACCATTTCTAATGGAGTAATCAGATGATGTATTGAATCCCCTGTGAGACCATAACTACACCAATAACCATACTGACGATTTATAAATATAGTCACTCTCAAATGATCTGAGACACAACATGATCTAGTAAGTGCAATCAGTTCTGCCTCCTGTGCGAAGACTACCCCTTGTAATCAAGCAGCTTCCACCTCTCTCAAATCAGTACAAACTGCATAAGCAACACCTAAATTGAGTTCATGGTCTCGTAAACATGAGCCATCCACAAACATTATGTAATCAGATTTGGACAGTGGCTCATCTTGTATATCAGGTCTAGGCTTGGTGCATAGTTCAGTGACATCGAAACAGTCATGCTCCACTTCATCCGCCACATTTTCAGTGTCTGGGAGAGGTAACAGTGTAGCAGGATTTAACACAGAGCCCCTTTTCAAAGTTACATTGTCAGCTGCCAGTATGATTTGCTCCTACAGAGTCAGGTGGCTATTTGTAAGATGCTGGGTCCTCATTTTGGTCAACAAAATCTCAACAGAATATGGAACATACACAGTTAAATGATGACCCATCATTATACTCTCACACCTTTCCATGCTGACACCTGTCGCCGCCACAGCCTCAAGGAAACCAGGTAGCGTTGCTGCCACTGGATCTAATGTGGCTGAAAAGTAAGTAACTAGTCTCCAAGCGCTCCCATGGCTCTGCATTAACACTGAAAGAGCACAACTTTCTCATTCACTACAGAAGATCAAAAATGCTTGTTTCTAATCAGTAATTCCCAGTGCCGGAGTGCAAGAGAGGCTTTCTCTCAACTCTAGGAATGCAGCCAGACAATCATTGTTCCAAGACACCTGATCGAACACATTATTGTGTGTCAGCCTGAGTAGAGGCTTAGCCACAAGGGAAAAGTTAGGTATCCGCGGACGACAGTAGCCCACCTTTCCCAAAAACATCCTGACCTATTTCTGCGTTGTTGGCATGATCACCGAAATTCTCTCTTGCTACAGCATTCTTGCACCTTTCTCAATGTGATGACCAAGATACAAAACTTCTTTCAAGCAGTACTGTAGCTTATTTGGGGACAGGGTATGACAATTTACAGCCAAGTGGTTTAGAAGGGCAATAGTGTTAACCTTGCAAAATTTCTGTGTATCTGAAATTCATTCCACTTACATTGCAGGAGCACTGCAGCCGGCATGCATTTTCCAATTTTTATTACTTTTTCAAGGACAGACTACTTGGCCATTGGGAAAGGGATTTGGAAAGCCAAGTCGGCCGAGGTTCAACCAATAGAAACAAAGAAGTTACCCCTCTAAATAAGGCAAGACAACCATGAGTTGGGCTTTTCAGGTATTAGTTGATTTTTGGTGGATGGCCCATTACCTCCCAGTTCAAAATGAGCCTCTTCTTCTAGGAAGTGATCAGCTGCCAAGACTGTAATGGAGATTCATGGGGTTGATCTAAATGAGACAGATGTGCACAAGAGTCAAGCCCTGGGATCAAAATCTTAAAGAATGGGTTAAAGTAAGAATTGGGGGGGAGGGGGGTTAGAAATCAAGCAAAAACTGAGCGGACACTTGCTACCTGAAAAGTCAAGGTGATGATAAAAGCTATGGTGGAGAGGAGCAAACAACGGGCAGCCAAATGTAACTGAAGTACTTGTGAAGTCAGTTTTGCGCACAGGGAACGCGAGTCAGGGGAGGTGATGCCTATGGTTAGGTATTCTTTGTTAAGTAATAAAACACTTGTATTTAAATCTAATTTAATGTGTTCCTTTGTTGCAGGGGTTGTTTCTCTGCATTCTAGCACTGCTTCCCACTGGCATGTACCAGAGGATTTAAGAAGTGTGATTGCCCAAATTTAAACACATATTGAAGACACACCTGATATATACGATTAATTGCCCTGTGTCTTGGGGCGTGAGAGACTCACCTCAAGGAAACACTATTGGGAGGTGCAGGTGAGGGATGCAAAGGAATGGAAACTTGAAGTTTGTGATGAGACTGCAACCTCGAGGGGGGGCATCAGAGTGGCACCCTATAGAGGATACTGGGCAGTGGCCAGAGAGAATGAAGGCATATGCATCTCATACACTCCCCTGTCACAGACCGCTTTCAGTCTTCCTATGCCTTCCAGGACAGTGGGGATTTTGCTGGACATTGAAGCAGGAAGAGTTGCATTTTATAATCAAGAGCAGTGAGCTCTGTTATTTTGCTTTCCTCGCTACCCCTCACACGTACCCTACAGCCATATTTCTCCACGTGGGATCTAACCAGCTCTATGCTAATCGTTTAGGTGACTGAAGGAAAATAAAAGAGCCCAGATCAAGGTCTTGCTACCAAAGCAATATCAACATCACTCTGTGTACTGTAGTATTTTGAAAATTACCATTTGCGCCTGGGATATGCCTATGATTGCCAGTCATGCTTTCATGTCCACTGCTCAGTGTCTATGTCCTTTCTGTTGAGCTTTCAATAGTCACTGATTTTTCTCCTCTGTTCTACTGCCCTTTCAAGGAGTGACTGCTATGTTTAAAATCAATCCGCCTCTCTGTGATTTAGTGTCCTCGAATGGTGTAGAGATCGGTTCTCTGTGATACTATCTAATCTGTTTTTGGCTCATTCTCTTTCTCTGTTTTTTACATAACTTACTTCTTTCTGTCTCACTGTATGGCCTGACATTCTATGATTGGCAAAGTGTGTCACTGGCTGTTTATTAATATCTTCATCCAGTCTATAGACATTGCCTCCTTGTTAATGTCAGGGATTTCGTAAAAAGTCACTTAAAGTCGTCATTAGGAATTTGACTGATGATCCAATACACGAGTCGCATGTGATGTCATGCGCGGGAGCATAAGCAGTTCGCTAGAGGAGGTAATGTGACTTACAGGAGCTACACTATCAGAGACATGAAGACATGTCTGAAGTTGTTTTATTCCAACCTTAATTTCCCTTGAACCCCATTTACTGCTGGAATTGACTATAATACTTTGAAGGAAGCAATAGAGTTCTCTTCATTCTTTGTGTAGAGCAAGCACTGCAAGTAGTTTATTGGATGCCATTTTTCAGATGTGACAGAAGAACCTGGCATCTACATAATATACATCTATCCTCCAGGATAAGCGGTAAATGTTTGAGAAATGTAAAGCCAACTTGCAGGAAGAAATAGAATTGGAAATCTGGTCTGCTCTGGTATAGAATCTTGTCAGATATCCCCAGAGTAAATTTAAACATGCCCTCTTATGAAACAAAGGATCTGTTTTTATGAATTACTGGACTTCTTTACAAATATGTAATTTGAAGATGATAAATATTGGAAATGTAGTACTGCTAAAAGATCATTGTATGATCTTCGCATGCGATGCCTGGTTGTGAGTGAGCCATGGAACGAGAAAGTGCAAATAATCCAGTTGGTTTCTAATTATTTTTTTGCTGAATGAAAGTAGTGGAAAGATGACACAAGGAACATAGTTGTAGCGCAAGATGGACCGGACAAATAGCAAGAAGTTAATACTGTACAACTATAATTCTGCAAGAACAGCAAAAGGTAAAGTCTGGCTTTCTGAAATGTATAACTTCGTCACTATGTAAAGAGAATCATTAATTGTCATGTCTGAAGAAATTGTAACCAGAAGCTGAAGTGTAAGTGCCATTTAAAATATATTGTATTATCTCTATGCAGTGGAGCAGTGGAGTATAGTTTCACCTATAATGTTTAAGAGATTAGACTATTGCAATTGTATGAAACATATAAATAGACACTAAACAAAACATAGTTAAAGACAAGTCATGGTTCAGGGAACACAAAACCAAAAAAGCCCTGAAACTCACCAGTTATGGTGTGCAGCACACAATACGCATCTTAACTCACATCCCTGCCATCTTTTGCTCTGTGTAACCTGTTGTGTTTTTATGTGCCATTGCCTAGAGAGTGTACTGAGGATGGCAGAGACATTAGTTATGGTGAACATTGTGAAAATCACTGAAAAAACACTGGGCCCGCTTCACAGAACTAACTTAAGACAAAATCCTAAACTTACTACCATTTTGGTATTCACAGAAGCCCCTTACTCATTTCGGTATTCACAGAAGGCACTTGCTCATTTTGCTATTCACAGAAGGCACTTACTCATTTTGGTATTTACAGAAGGCACTTACTCATTGATACCAAAATGAGTAAGTGCACTTACTCATTTTGGTATTCACAGAAGGCACTTAGTCATTGATGAGTAAGTGCCTCCTGTGAATACCAAAATGAGTAGCAGGTAGATTCATCAAAGACCCGTTTTGCGAGTCTTTAATAGCGATTCATAAGGAATCGCTATTAAGGACTTGCAAAACGGGATTCATGTAGGAATCGCTAAATAAATTGCGATTCCTACACATTCCTTATTTGCGATTAGCAAATTGCTACGATTAGCAATTTGCTAATCGCAAATAAGGATGCGATTTCATGGGTGCCAGGGGTGTCCAAAGGATACCCTGTAGCACCCCTGAAATGCAAATTTACACAGGTGTTGCGCACACACATGTCCAAAGGACATGTGTGTGTGTAACATGCAACTGAAAAAAATGCACTAAAGTGCTTTTTGCTATTCTTTTCGCTATTTACCACGAAGTCTGACTTCGTGGTAAATAGCGACCAAATATTGCGAATTCGCAATTTAAAATTGGTTAATGAATTGCATTTAAGGAATCTCAAATAGAGATTCCTTAAATGCAATTCCTCGCAAATATGCGATTTCGCTATTACCGATTTTTGCATTTGGGATGATGAATCCCAAATGCAAAAATTGCGCTCGCAAAGGGCCAAATTCTGAGAATCTGGCCCTTTGCGAGCGCAATTTCCTTTCATGAATCTACCTGTAGGTGCCTTCTGTGAATACCAAAATGGTAGTAAGTTTAGGATTTTGTCTTAAGTTAGTTCTGTGATTTAGGCCCAGCGTTTAAAAGTGAATTATTTTTTAGGCTCAAACACGTAAAACGTATATACATATATATATAAAAAAAAAATTATATATATATATACACACACACACACACACACACACACGCACACATATTCAAAAACACCAATCCTGACTTCCCACTTCGAGGTGCAAGAAATTCAAGATGGCACAGCAGTCAGGCGATTATCTTCTCCGTGTTTATTTTTTCACCATAAAATCCAGAAAACCGAGTGGCCGACACGTTTTAGCGTTTGCCTTCAACTGGGCAATAGAGTATATACGTCTAGCCAACATTTAAAGAGCCCATAAACCCATTCGTCTGTCATTGCTTTTTGCATCAGTCAGAAAGACTAGAACGTGTAACAAACAGTTTTGTTGTAATTTGTCACATTGTTAACCTTCTATTGTTTGTATATATGTATACAACAAATATATTACAAAAAGATTCATATATTGTGATTTCTTGTCATATTCATTTTTGCATTTATTCCCAGAAGATATTTCCTGTTTAAAAATATCTGTAAAGTACAATATGACAACAAATGAATTTATATCCTAGAATTAATAGTGTGACAGTTAATAAAACATCAATCTTAATCTTCCATTCAAAAATGTATCTTTTGTAAGCAAACCATTGTTTTTCAATCATGATTACTAGTGCTGTATGATCTTTCTAATGCACATTTTTCCCCTCATATATTGCACATGTTTCTGTTTAGCTTATACTCCTATGGTCTCCATAAAGTATGTTGATACATAGACTAGTGCTTATATTAAAATAACCTTGTCTAAGAATAAAATGTTTCAAAAGAAGTTGTAAAAATCTTTTTTTTAAGAAGATGTAAAAAACTTTGTAATTTTAAGAAAAAGTTTTAGTTAAAAAACAAATCTATGAAAGATCTACTAGCGGAAGAATTTTCCAAATGATTAGATAATGCGTAAATATATACATATATCTCTTATCTCAGGGGTTGAGGGAGAACCTGAAAAAATAAATATTTGCCATACCTTGAGTGCCTCGAGTCCCTGTCTTTATCCAAGGATGTCATATATATATATATATATTAGCAAAACGAGGAGAATTGAACATTAAAGGTTTTAAATGAACTGTTCATCTACAAACTGTCTTCCAGCATTAACATTAAAGCCGCTACAGAGCAAGGGAACGTGAATAAAGTTTTGCCATGCTGCTATTTCAGGTGAAGAGAAAAAAAGAACTCACCTGTTGGTAGTTAGACTCTGCAAAAAGGCATAAAGGAAGTGTGAAAGCAAGAAGCTAGTCAAATGCAGAAAGTCTTCCACCCGTGATCAAGCCTGCAAGAAGGAGAAACGCGTTGGGTGTTTTATGACCGTTGAATCTTCCCGCATGGAATTAAAGCTTTTATTACCAACTGCATCGGGTGTCGGTGTGCCTTTCTGCCAAGAAGGGAGGCTGTGTTTGTGTAAATTACAGCGGTTTGCTCGGGTCCCGCAGCACTGACCCGCCCTGCAGGGTCTGAGGATCATCCCCCATAGCATTTTCGTGGCTTGTTTTGTTTAGCAGTGAGCCCGGCCCGCCTGTGAACCTCATCACGAGAACAAACGGATAAATTATCCATATGAAAATCAGAGGTGAGCAGGAAAGGGTTGCAAGAGGGAAGTCTTCCACTCGCTGATGGCAGTTTGGTAACATTAGCAAAACGAGGATAATTGAACATTAAAGGTCGTAAATGAATGGTTCATCTACAAACTGTCTTCCCGCATTAACATTAAAGCCTCTACAGAGCAAGGGAACGTGAATAAAGTTTTGCCATGCTGCTATTTCTGGTGAAGAGAAAAAAAGTACTCACCTGTTTGTTGTTGGACTCTGCAAAAAGGCATGAAGGAAGTGTGAAAGCTAGAAGCTAGTCAAATGCAGAAAGTCTTCCACCCGTGATCAAGCCTGCAAGAAGGAGAAACGCGTTGGGTGTTTTATGACCGTTGAATCTTCCCGCATGGAATTAAAGCTTTTATTACCAACTGCATCGGGTGTCGGTGTGCCTTTCTGCCAAGAAGGGAGGCTGTGTTTGTGTACATTACAGCGGTTTGCTTGGGTCCCGGAGCACTGACCCGCCCTGCAGGGTCTGAGGATCATCCCCCATAGCATTTTCGTGGCTTGTTTTTTTAGCAGTGAGCCCGGCCCGCCTGTAAACCTCATCACGAGAAAAAACAGATAAATTATCCATATGAAAATAGGAGGTGAGCAGGAAACGGTTGCAAGAGGGAAGTCTTCCATTCGCTGATGGCAGTTTGGTAACATTAGCAAAACGAGGAGAATTGAACATTAAAGGTGTTAAATGAACTGTTCATCTACAAACTGCCTTCCAGCATTAACATTAAAGCCGCTACAGAGCAAGGGAACGTGAATAAAGTTTTGCCATGCTGCTATTTCTGGTGAAGAGAAAAAAAGAACTCACCTGTTTGTAGTTGGACTCTGCAAAAAGGCATAAAGGAAGTGTGAGAGCAAGAAGCTAGACAAATGCAGAAAGTCTTCCACCCGTGATCAAGCCTGCAAGAAGGAGAAACGCGTTGGGTGTTTTATGACCGTTGTATCTTCCCGCATGGAATTAAAGCTTTTATTACCAACTGCATCGGGTGTCGGTGTGCCTTTCTGCCAAGAAGGGAGGCTGTGTTTGTGTATATATATATATATAAATATATATATTACCTACTGGCGGTCGCCAGTAGGTATATATAGTTAGGATTTTTTCTCTATGGGATTTTTGAAAATTCTATGTCTAATAACTTTGGTGTTTGTGGACGGAATTGGCTGAAATTTTCAGGAAAATGGAACATTTTGTTTCTGAGCAGCCACTGAAAATTTGGGGGGGGGTTTGTCAAGGGGGGGCTGAGAAAAAAGGGGGGTCCCAAAACGTGTTTTTCCCATGTTAATTTCCATAGGGCGGTTGGCCTCACTTTTAGCCCGAACGGCTGAATGGATTTGCACGAAACTTGGCAAAATTGTAGGGACTGTTAGCCCGATGTGCCTTTGCTAGGTCTCAAGATATGTGCTCCAGTGGATTTTGAGAAATTAACGTTCAAAAAAAGATATATATCTGTAAGCGCGCTCCGGGCAGCGCCCCGGTTCGCGTACCCGACGCGTAACGGAACTTCGCGAAGCGAAGCTGATTGGCTCTCCGGTGTCTGTCAACATTCTAAACAGTCCGGAGCGGCCGCCATCTTGTCTCTCGGTAGGATCGAGAGACAAGATGTGGTGAAAAACGAAGGGGAGAATGAAGGAAAGGGGGCAAGGTAGACCCCTCCTGACCCCCTAGGATTGATGAGGGGGATATTAAAGTGCCCCGCGGGGGAACAAATAAAAAAATAAAAATTTTCGCAGTAGAGGCGCGTCCCGGTACGCGAACCGGGCAGCTCACCGGGCAGCTAACCGGGCAGCTAACCGGCAGCGTAGCTGTCAACATTGTAAACAGTCCGGAGCGGCCGCCATCTTGTGTCTCGGTAGGTTCGAGAGACAAGATGTGGTGAAAAACGAAGGGGGAAATGAAGGAAAGGGGGCAAGGTAAACCCCTCCTGACCCCCTAGGATTGATGAGGGGGATATTAAAGTCCCCCGCGGGGCAAAAAAAAAAAAAAATTGCAATTTTTCGCGGTAGAGGCGCTTCCCGGTACGCGAACCGGGCAGCTAACCGGCAGCGTAACGGGAGTCCGCCATCTTGTGTTTTTGGAGCGTCCGGTTCGCGTACCGGGTAGCGTCCCGGTAAGCGTAACAAGAGAAACAGTAAAAAAAAAAAATAATGGAATAGATTATCAAGAAAACTTTGAAAAATTGTAGGGACTGTTTGTTTGATGTGCCTTTGCAAGGCCTCAAGATATGTGCACGTGTGGATTTTGGCTAATTAAGGTTAAAAAATATATATATATCTGTAAGCGTGCTCCGGCGCGCTTACGTTACGGGTTTTGTTTGCGCTGCAGAGCCGATACGTCACGGTTATGCGACGTGTCATGAGGCGTCTCACGTGGCTACGTGATACGTCACGTAATAAAGAATATATTTTACAGATATAGATATTAGCTTTTAAAAAACCAATGAAATTCACTGAAAAAACCATAGGTTATAGACCATATATAGTTAGGAATTAGCATTTAAAAAACCTTTTTTTACTCACACAAAACCATTGAAATTCCATATATAGTTAGTTAGTTGCACTAACTATATATCGCGCACCCGCAATCCACTGCTGATCATGTCACATATTACATCATTCATGACATGGTCAGTCAAAAGGTCAAAAGGGGGGTCCCAAAACGGGTATTCCCCATGTTAATTTCCATGGGAACGTTAGACAAAGCTACAGCCCGAACTGCTGAACGGAATTACCCTAAATTTGGTAAGAGCCCTTTTTGTAAATGGTGTAAATCCATTCAGTAGTTCCAGAAACATTAAAAAAAGAAAAGTTTTAATATCTGAGCACAAGGAGGGTTCGCGAACCCTCCCGGGCACGAGTTTGTTTCAGATTTTTTTATAATTTCAGCTGAATTTTTGCAGGGTCCGCAAATCCGGCCGAAATTAGTTTTCATTGAAGCGAGAGCAGGAAAATCTGCTCTTGCTTCAATGAAGCAAGGTAGGATTGCTTTTGCACAAGGGGAGCTGCATGTCTGCAGCTTCCCTTGTGCAAAAGCAATGCCGGCTCCCGCAGGAGGCGGGAAGCCGGCGGGACCATTGGGGCATTGGGGCTCCCCCCACGATCCCCAATGTAGAGTGCAGACCCCGTGTAATGGGGTCCCCGGGGCCAGAAGTGCCCTTGGAGGGGGGCCACGCGGCCCCCCTCTCCTGTGTTTATAATTTTTTTTAAAACAGAAATACTGGCCTAAGGAGGGGGGCCATATCAGTGATGTCATTTGAGATATCATCAGTGATGTCATCAGTGATGTCACTAACCATATCATGAATGATGTAACATGTGACGTCATCAGCAGCGCATTGCGGGGCACGAGTTATAGTTAGCTGAACTAACTATAACGGATGAATTTCTCTGGTTTTGTACGAGTGAAATGTCCAACTAACTATAACGTCCCTGAAACCTAGGGTTTTTTTCAGTGAACCTATGAGGTTTTAAAAATGCTAATTTCTAACTATAATGTCCCTGAAACGGGTATTCCCCATGTTAATTTCCATGGGAACGTTAGACAAAGCTACAGCCCGAACTGCTGAACGGAATTACCCTAAATTTGGTAAGAGCCCTTTTTGTAAATGGTGTAAATCCATTCAGTAGTTCCAGAAACATTAAAAAAAGAAAAGTTTTAATATCTGAGCACAAGGAGGGTTCGCGAACCCTCCCGGGCACGAGTTTGTTTCAGATTTTTTTATAATTTCAGCTGAATTTTTGCAGGGTCCGCAAATCCGGCCGAAATTAGTTTTCATTGAAGCGAGAGCAGGAAAATCTGCTCTTGCTTCAATGAAGCAAGGTAGGATTGCTTTTGCACAAGGGGAGCTGCATGTCTGCAGCTTCCCTTGTGCAAAAGCAATGCCGGCTCCCGCAGGAGGCGGGAAGCCGGCGGGACCATTGGGGCATTGGGGCTCCCCCCACGATCCCCAATGTAGAGTGCAGACCCCGTGTAATGGGGTCCCCGGGGCCAGAAGTGCCCTTGGAGGGGGGCCACGCGGCCCCCCTCTCCTGTGTTTATAATTTTTTTTAAAACAGAAATACTGGCCTAAGGAGGGGGGCCATATCAGTGATGTCATTTGAGATATCATCAGTGATGTCATCAGTGATGTCACTAACCATATCATGAATGATGTAACATGTGACGTCATCAGCAGCGCATTGCGGGGCACGAGTTATAGTTAGCTGAACTAACTATAACGGATGAATTTCTCTGGTTTTGTACGAGTGAAATGTCCAACTAACTATAACGTCCCTGAAACCTAGGGTTTTTTTCAGTGAACCTATGAGGTTTTAAAAATGCTAATTTCTAACTATAATGTCCCTGAAACCTATGCTTTTTTCAGTGAAAAAATATATATATATTTATGTATATTATATATTCACTGAAAAAAACATAGGTTTCAGAGACGTTATAGTTAGAAATTAGCATTTAACAAACCTTTGAAATTCACTGAAAAAATCATACGTTTCAGAGACGTTATAGTTAGGAATTAACATTTAAAAATCCTTTGAAATTCATTGAAAAAAAACATAGGTTTCATGAGTGTTATAGTTAGCTGGATATTTCACTCGTGCAAAACCATGGAAATTCCTCCGTTATAGTTAGTTGTGCTAACTTTAACTCGTGCGCGCGCAATGCACTGCTGATGTTGTCACATATTACATCATTCATGACGTGGTCAGTGACATCACTGATGACATCACTGACGACATCTCAAATGACATCACTGATGACATCATCCAGTGAATGTGGTTTTGTTTGGAATTTAAATATCTATTATATATATATATATATATCTATATATACATACCAATCTGTATTGAAGATTGAGTGGATATATAACTGTCTGGATGGAGGATTTAGTAGCTGTCTAACTGCTTGTTTAAGTGAGTAATTAAATGTGTCTCACTAAATATATTGGTTAGTAACCAAACTATGTGAATGTGTGTATCACTGTCTCTGTTGTTGTATAACCTGCTGCATCAATTGGTCACTAACTACATGAGTGTCTATATTAGTTATTGATTAGTTGGCTGAGTATTTGTAAGTGAGACTGAGTGTATCTGTGGTTGGGTGGGGGAGTTGTAACTCTTTGCATAAATGTGTGAGTGGTTCATTGTCTAGGCATATGGGTTTAGGAGTGTTTATGGAAACAGTTGTTTGGGTGTCTGAGTGTGTTAATTTGTGTGTTGGTAAGTGAATATATGTGTCAGTGGTACATCTCCAATAAAGTAGAAAAATAAAAGGCATTTCATATGAGAGTTGGTGTATATAAATAAGTATACGCAAGAGTGAGTGATTGTGAGAGTAACTGTATGAATGAGTGTATAATTGTAATAGTGATTTTTTAACATAGTAACTATGCTTTACTATGTGTATGTATAAATCAGGTGTTGTGTGTATAACTGTGTAGGTGAGTAAATGTAAGTGTGATTGATTCTTTTCATGAGTGAGTAGCATTACTGCATAACCGACTAGTATGACTGCTGATGTGTCAATGTCTTTTTAGGTGTATGAGTACATTTGATACTGTTACCATTGATCAGTGACTGCATGTATAATGATTCTGTGGGTGAATGGATAGTTGTGTGTGTAGACTTAGGAATCAGTGAGTGCGTATGTAGTAATTGGAATGTGTGTAAATGCTTTCAAATATGGTACTCTGTATTTTACAGTGAGTGATCAAAGGTTATACTAGTGTGTGATGAGGTGTATCAGATTGTCACATGGATGATGTTATCAGTGATGTCATTTGAGATGTCATCAGTGATGTCACTTATCATGTCATGAATGTTGTAATATGTGACATCTTCAGCAGTGCATTGCGGGGGCGCGAGTTATAGTTAGCACAACTAACTATAATGGAGGAATTTCTATGGTTTTGTATGAGTGAAATATCCAGCTAACTATAACACTCATGAAACCTATGTTTTTTTCAGTGAATTTCAAAGGTGTTTTAAATGCTAATTTTTAAGTGCAATAGTATATTTACCTTTTTTTGTACTGAATTTCTAGTTTTTTAACTATTTATAAGATTTTATTTATTAAACAACATTATATATTTTTCAGAAAATTGCAAAAAAGAAAAATTAAAACTGAAATAGTTTTAATTTTTTTTTGTATTTTAATAAATTTATATAATTTTCTTTTCAAAACTTTTTTGGGAGTTGCGCACCCAAAGCGTACCTACCGCAGCGGGTCCGCGTATTCTAGCTGCCATTTTGGAATAGTCGTGAAGGATCCACGTATGGTGAGCGACGAGTGCGTGCTTTTTTCCAGTTACGTCATATACGTACAATGTTACGTGGTGTGCGCGACCGGTATGCGACCGGTCCGCGACTCCTGCTTCCCCACATTCACACCGCATGCGTATTACGGTACGCAACACTTGTGCGGTGGTGGGCCCCATGTGACTTCATATACGTGCTGGGGCACGCTGGGTGCGTGACTCCTGTGAAATCTTTTCATGTTCTAAAATGATATGTACGTGTCTTTAATGTACATATTAGGGGAAAAGATTATCTAAGGTATTCATAAAAGCATCTATTTCTACTTGTAATAAACGTATATCATTTTAAAATATATTTTCACGAAGCCGCGTCTGGTGCGTGCTTCGTGAGCGCACAGTAGGCGGATCCTATGTGACCTAAAAAAAAAGATTTGATTGGTTCATAACATTTCCCACTGTAATTATTGAAGGACCCCACCCTTTTTAAATATTCTGTTTGGAGCAGTTGATGAGAGACATCTCTTCTTCTTCCAGAGCTGGTTTTGGAATTATTTGGGTGTTTTTAAAAAATTGCATTGGAGAAATGGCATCTGGTTCGCAAGCTCCTCATCATTCTTCAGAGGAAGATATCTTGGAGGAAGATGCACCCAAGCAGAGGCCTGAATCAGTGGTATGGAAATTTTTCACCTTTCCTGACGAAGAAAAAAAGGTAAACGCAAGAAAAGTCACATGCTTGCTGTGTGACAGGGTCCTGTCGCGAGGCAGTGACAAGAAATACTCCTGTGGAACAGCGAGTATGTATAAACATCTGCGGACCATTCACCCGAAGAATCTGGTACAAGAAGAAATGAGGCGTGCAGCAAAAAATCCACCACCAGGCATTGCTAGCACCACCGGAGCATCCACTTCAGCACCACCAGTAGACATTCGCCCAGAATTTGCTGTTCTGCAGCAGCACTGCACTAAGTGCAAAACCATCATCTGTTATGGTGAACAGTCAATGGACGCTATTTGTGCAGCACAATTGAACCACAAATGCAATTTTTTTGTTGTTGTTGTTTTTGGAATGATGTTGAATTCCAAAAGCTAACTGTTTACTTAGTTCCTTTTTTGTTCATTTTTTTAAAAACAACAAAAGTACAACATTGTTAAAAAACTACAAAAAAATAGAAAACAAACAGAAGAAAAAAAAGTTCTGAACTACCTTATCTGGTTTAAAAAAAAAAGAACTATAATTGCATGGTAATGTCTGAAAGTTTGGTTGAATGTATGTGTAGAACATGATTGACTGAAAGAATGCATTAGTACTGTATGGTGAATTTATAGGGGCATATCTATAAGGAAGTGCTGCAGCGTGTCACTGCAAGCCCTTTAGCTGAACCCCGCTGCGGCACTTCTGAAGCACAGGGATGTGACATATTTACATGAATATGTCGCAATTCTGTGCTCCCTCTGCACTAGCACACAAACTGCAGACATACAGTGACGCAGGGATATCTGTGTCGTGGGGAGATTGTTTTTGTGCAGGAAGGGACTACGAGGAGAAATGAAAAAATACACCACCTCTAGGGTGGCGCACCATTCACACGTATCTACAGATTTACACTTTCTTGTAAGTCTTGAGATGTGTTATTCCATGGGTGTTGTGTCTGAACAGACAAGTTCAAGTTCAAGGATTTATATAGCGCACTACTCACCCGGAGGGTCTCGAGGCGCTTGGGGATGGGTTCACTATTTATCGAATAGCCAGGTTTTAAGTTCCTTTCTGAAGGAGATGTGGTTCTGTGTAAGGTGGAGGTGGGTGGGGAGTGAGTTCCAGGTCTTGGCAGCCAAGTAGGAGAAGGATCTGCCTCCCATGATGGATCTTTGGATACGCGGAACTGCGGCGAGGCCTTGATTGGAGGATCTTAGTTGGCGGGTGGGTGTGTAGAAGGATAGTCGAGAGTTGAGGCATTCGGGCCCTAGTTTGTAGAGGGCCTTGTGTGCGTGGGTGAGGAGACGGAATGTTATTCTCTTGTTGACGGGGAGCCAGTGGAGGTCTTTCAGGTGGCCGGTAATGTGATTTTGGCGAGGGATGTCCAAGATGAGTCTCGCTGATGCGTTTTGGATGCGTTGGAGTTTTTTCTGTAATTTGGCTGTAATTCCAGCGTAGAGGGTGTTTCCGTAGTCCAGTCTACTCGTGACTAGTGCGTGGGTGACAGTCTTTCTTGTCTCGGAGGGGATCCAACGGAAGATTTTTTTGAGCATACGAAGTACGTTGAAGCAGGAGGATGAGACGGCGTTGACTTGTCTGGTCATCGAGAGTGAGGAATCTAGGATGAAGCCCAGGTTGCGTGAGTGATCTGTGGGTGTGGGTGCTGATCCCAGAGCTGAAGGCCACCACGAGTCGTCCCAGGCAGAGGGGGATGATCCTAGGATGAGCACCTCCGTTTTGTCTGAGTTAAGTTTTAGGCGGCTGTTTTTCATCCATTCGGCTACTTCTTTCATGCCTTCGTGGAGGTTGGTTTTGGCGGTGTTGGGGTCTTTGGTGAGGGAAAGGATCAGCTGGGTGTCGTCAGCGTAGGAGATGATGTTAAGGTTGTGATGACGCACGATGGATGCGAGTGGACTCATGTAAACGTTGAAGAGGGTGGGACTGAGTGATGATCCTTGTGGTACACCGCAAATGACCTCGGTAGCCTCTGATTTGAATGGCGGAAGTCTTACTCTCTGGGTTCTTCCGGCGAGGAACGAGATGACCCAGTCCAGTGCTTTTCCTTGTATTCCGATGTTGTTGAGGCGTTGTATGAGGGTGCTATGACAGACTGTGTCGAAGGCGGCAGAGAGGTCGAGTAGAATGAGGGCCACTGTTTCTCCGTTGTCCAGTAGTGTTCGGATATCGTCTGTGGCTGCGATGAGGGCGGTTTCGGTGCTGTGTCTGGCTCGAAAGCCGTTCTGTGAGGGATCGAGGGAGTTGTTGGATTCGAGGAAGGCGGCGAGTTGGCTATTGACGGCTTTCTCGATGACTTTTGCCGGGAAAGGGAGGAGGGATATTGGGCGGTAGTTTTTGAGTTCAGAGGGGTCTGCTGTGGGTTTCTTCAGGAGGGCGCTGACTTCGGCATGTTTCCAGCTTTCTGGGAAGGTAGCAGAGTTGAAGGAGCAGTTGATAACATCACGGAGATGGGGTGCGATGATGGAGTCTGCTTTGTTGAAGATGTGGTGGGGACATGGGTCGGTTGGCGAGCCAGAGTGGATGGAGTTCATTAGGCAGATGGTGTTTTCGGTGGAGATTGGGTTCCAGGCGCTGAGAGTGTTAGAGGGTGATTTATTTTCTGAGGGGGGTGGGGGGGATTGTTCGTTGGAATTGTTTTCGAAGCTGTTATGTATGTCGGCAATTTTGTTGTAGAAGAAGGAGGATAACGAATCGCAGAGGTCTTGGGAGGGAGTGATGTTGTTTGAGGCTGCGGTGGGGTTAGTAAATTCTTTGACGATGTTGAATAGTTCCTTGCTGTTATGGGCATTGTTGTCGAGTCGATTCTTGAGTGCTGATTTCTTGGTGGATCGAATCAGCTGGTGGTGTTTGCGGGTGACTGTCTTGAGGGTGGTCATGTTTTCGGCGGTTGGGTTTTTTCTCCATGTTTTCTTGAGAGTACGGCATAGTTTCTTGGATTTCTTAAGGTCATCGTTGAACCAGGGGGCCTTTTTGCAGTCTTGTTTGGTGTGATTGTTTTTCAAGGGTGCTAATTCGTCCGCGCTGTGAGTGATCCATTGTTTGAATTTGATGGCAGCTTGGTTTGGGTCCGATGTGAGGGCGGGTGGTTTTTGGTTGAGCGATGTGAGGAGTTGGTCGGTGGAGATTTTATTCCATTTTCGTCAGGGAATAGGTTGTGGGGGGTTGTGGGTCGAGGTTGTTTTGTAGCTGAATTGAACACAACTGTGGTCCGTCCAGTGGAGAGCCGTGGTGCGATCGAAGGAGATGTGTTTGCTGGAAGTGAAGATTGGGTCTAGCGTATGCCCGGCTACATGGGTGGGGGTGTCAACAAGTTGTATGAGTCCGAGATTGGCCAGGTTGTCCAGAAGGGTGGTGGTGTTGCTGTCGTTTTTCTTTTCTAGGTGGAAGTTGAGGTCTCCTAGTAGAATGTAGTTCTCGGAGGCGAGGGCATGAGGATTGATGAAGTCAGTGATGTCCTCGGTGAATTGTTTACGTGTTCCTGGAGGCCTGTAGAAGAGGGTGCCTCTGAGTTTGGTTCTGGGATCCGTGTGGATCTGGAAGTGGAGGTGTTCGGCGGTGATGACGTTATCGTCAGAGCTGGTCGTGATTTTGATGGTGCTCTTATGGACGATGGCGATGCCTCCTCCAGTCTGAATGGAGCGGTCTTTTCGGATGATCTTGTAACTGTCCGGGATGGCTATGGCGATGTCGGGTGTAGATGATGCATTCATCCATGTTTCAGTGAGGAAGGCGACGTCTGGTGACATGGTGTCGAGTAGATCCCAGAGTTCGGTGGCGTGTCTGTGGACCGAGCGGGTATTCAACACCCATGGAACACCCCTTCAACGCAAAGTGCTGCGTTTGAATGGGTCGTATTTTAAAGGAGAGGAAAAGCCACGCAGGGTGGCTTTTCCTCTCCTTGTAAATATGGAGGAGTCCCCAACTACATCACTACATTACAAAAAGTGACGTACTGGTGGCGCAGGGGGCTTGTAAATCTGCCCCATAAGTGCTTAGGTATTGGAAGAGTGATACAATGAGAACATAGTGCTGGATGGCTGATTGACAAACTGCATGAGACTGACAGGAGGTATCCTAGGCTGCATGAGTATTACTTCAGTATTTAGTGGAGTGTACCAATAGTATGTATCTACTTAGAGGTTTGTAGGGATTGTGCACAGAATATTATACGTGTACCTGTGTTGGTGCCTAGGTCATTCTAAAAGAACATCACTAGTAACTAGAATGATGACAAGGCTGCAAACAGAGTGTTCAGTTAATTGCTTAGGTATTGTCTCAATACCTGAGTCATTCTGCAAGTGCATAGACAGTGACTGGGTTCCTAGAGTGCTAGTAATTGACAGCAGGATAAGTTTATAAGCACTTATGTTTCAGCAGAGTGATTAGATAAGGACATGTTTCTGTCAGGATGATTGTAGGAGTGGACACACTCACAGTTTGATTCCAGACAAGCATGACTTTTACCTGGACTTTTGCAGGACTGACTCAGTAGTCTGCAAGGGGTTAAGGGACCGCATACATTGTGCACATTTGACTATACTACTGCTTGTCTCAATGCCTTAGTCATTCTGCAACTGCATAGACAGTGACTGGGTTCCAAGAGTGCTAGTAGATGACAACACGATAAGTTTATAAGCACTTATGTTTCAGCAGAGAGATTAGATAAAGACATGCTTCTGTGAGAATGATTGTAGAAGTGGACAGAGCTGCTTTAGAGCCAGAGAGCCAGAGAACCAGGTCAGCAGAGCCGTTGTAGAGCCAGAGACCCAGGTCAGCAGAGCTGCTGTAGAGCCAGAGAACCAGTTCAGCAGAGCTGCTGTAAAGCCAGAGAAATCAGGTCAGCAGAGCTGCTTTAGAGCCAGAGAACCAGGTCAGCAGAGCTGCTCTAGAGCCTAAGAAGCAGGTCAGCAGCGCTGCTCTAGAACCAGAGACCAAGGTCAGCAGAGCTGCTCTAGAGCCAGAGACCCAGGTCAGCAGAGCTGCTCTAGGGGCCGAGAACCAGGTCAGCAGAGCTGCTGTAGAGCCAGAGAAACCAGGTCAGCACAGCTGCTTTAGAGGGAGAGAACCAGGTCAGCAGAGCTGCTTTAGAGCCAGAGAACCAGGTCAGCAGATCTGCTATAGAGCCAGAGAACCAGGTCAGCAGAGCTGCTCTAGAGGCAGAGAACCAGGTCAGCGGAGCTGCTTTAGAGCCATAGAACCAGGTCAGCAGAGCTGCTCTAGAGCCTAAGAATCAGGTCAGCAGAGCTGCTCTAGAGCCAGAGAACCAGGTCAGCAGAGCTGCTGTAGAGCCAGAGACACCAGGTCAGAAGAGCTGCTTTAGAGCGAGAGAACCAGGTCAGCAGAGCAGCTTTAGAGGGAAAGAACCAGGTCAGCAGAGCTGCTTTAGAGCCAAGGGACCAGGTCAGCAGAGCTGTTCTAGAGCCAGAGAACCAGATCAGCAGAACTGCTTAAGAGCCAGAGAACCAGGTCAGCAGAGCCATTGTAGAGCCAGACAACCAGGTCAGCAGAGCTGCTCTAGAGCCTAATAACTAGGTCAGCAGAGCTGCTCTAGAGCCAGAGAACCAGGTCAGCAGAGCTGCTGTAGAGCCAGAGAAACCAGGTCAGTAGAGCTGCTTTAGAGGGACAGAACCAGGTCAGCAGAGCTGCTTAGTGCGGCCAGAGAACCAGGCCAGCAGAGCTGCTTTAGAGCCAGAGAACCAGGTCAGCAGAGCTGCTTTAGAGCCAGAGAACCATGTCAGCAGAGCTGCTCTAGAGCCAGAGAACCAAGTCAGCAGAGCTGCTTTAGAGCCATAAAACTAGGTCAGCAGAGCTGCTTTAGAGCCAGAGAACCAGGTCAGCAGAGCTGCTCTAGAGCCTAAGAACCAGGTCAGCAGGGCTGCTGTAGAGCCAGATAAACCAGATCAGTAGAGCTGCTTTAGAGGGAGCGAACGAGGTCAACAGAGCTGGTCTAGAGGGAGAGAACCAGGTCAGCAGAGCTGCTCTAGAGCCAGAGAAGCATATCAGCAGAACTGCTTTAGAGCCATAGAACCGGGTCAGTAGAGCTGCTTTAGAGCTAGAGAACCATGTCAGCAGAGCTGTTGTAGAGCCAGAGAACCAGATCAGCAGAGCTGCTCTATAGCCTAAGAACCAGGTCAGCAGAGCTGCTCTAGAGCCAGAGAACCAGGTCAGCAAAGCTGCTTTAGAGCCAGAGAACCAGGTCAGCAGAGCTGCTTTAGAGCCATAGACCAAGGTCAGCAGAGCTGCTTTAGAGCCAGAGAACCAGGTCAGCAGAGCTGCTTTAGATCCAGAGAACCAGGTCAGCAGAGATGCTCTAGAGCCAGAGAACCAGGTCGGCAGAGCTGCTCTAGCTGACACTGACTGACTGACACTGACTGATTGACACTGACTGACACTGATTGACTGACACTGACTGACTGACACTATTTGACTGACACTTATTGACTGACACTGACTGACTGAATGACACTGACTGACTGATACTGACTGACACTAATTGACTGACACTTACTGACACAGATTGACTGACACTGACTGACACCGACTGACTGACACACTGACTGACTGACTGACACTGACTGACTACTCTCTCCTACTCTCTCTCTACTAATCACTCTCTACTACTAAATCTCTACTACTCTACTATTCCCTACTACTCACTCTCTACTACTCACTCTCTACTTCCCTACTACTCGCTACTACTCACTCTATACTACTACTCTCTACTACTATCTCTCTACTACTCACTCTACTATTTACTATCTACTACTCACTCTCTACTACTCTCTCTCTACTACTCACTCTCTACTACTCACTCCCTACTACTCTCTACTACTCACTCTCTACTACTCACTCTCTTCTACTCTCTACTACTCCCTACTACTATCTCTACTACTCACTCTCTACTACTCTCTACTACTCACTCTACTACTCTCTACTACTCTACCACTCACTCTCTACTGCTCTACTACTCACTCTCTACTACTCTCTCTACTACTCTCTCTCTATTACTCACTCTCAACTATTCACTCTCTACTACTCGCTCTCTACTACTCACTCTCTACTACTCACTCTCTACTACTCTCTACTACTCACTCTCCACTGCTCACTCTCTATTACTTGCCCTCTATTACTCTCTACTACTCACTCACTACTACTCCCTCTCTACTACTCTACTACTCTCTCTACTACTCACTCTCTACTACTCACTCTCGACTACTCACTTTCTACTACTCTCTCTACTGCTCACTCTACTACTCTCTACTACTCACTCTCTACTACTCTACTGCTCTCTCTCTACTACTCACTCTACTACTCACTCTACTACTGTCTACTACTAACTCTCTACTATCTCTCTACTACTCACTCTCTACTACTCTTTACTACTCACTCTCTACTACTCGCTCTCTACTACCTCTACTACTCACTCTCTGCTACTATCTACTACACTCTCTCTCCCCTACTCACTCTCTCCTACTCACCCTCTACTACTTTCTCTCTACTACTCACTCTCTACTACTCACTCTCCACTACTCACTCTCTATTACTTGCTCTCTACTGGTCTCTACTACTCCCTCTCTACTACTCTACTACTCACTTTCTACTACTCTCTACTACTCTCTCTACTGCTCACTCTACTACTCTCTACTACTCACTCTCTACTACTCTACTGCTCTCTCTCTACTACTCACTCTACTACTCACTCTACTACTTACTCTCTACTATCTCTCTACTACTCACTCTCTACTACTCACTCTCTACTACTCACTCTCTACTACTCTCTACTACTCACTCTACTACTCACTCTCTACTACTCTCTACTACTCTCTCTCTCCTACTCACTCTCTACTACTAACTCTCTACTACTCTCTACTACTCACTCTCTACTATTCTCTACTACTCACTCTACTACTCTCTACTACTCTACCACTCACTCTCTACTACTCACTCTACTACCCTCTACTATTCACTCTACTACGCTCTCTCTCTACTACTCACTCTCTACTATTCACTCTCTACTACTCACTCTCTACTACTCGCTCTCTACTACTCTCTACTACTCACTCTCCACTACTCACTCTCTATTACTCGCTCTCTACTACTCTCTACTACTCTCTCTACTGCTCACTCTCTACTACTCACTCTCTACTACTCTACTGCTCTCTCTTTACTGTTCACTCTACTACTCATTCTACTACTCTCTACTACTCACTCTCTACTACTCGTTCTCTACTACTCTCTACTACTCACTCTCCAATACTCACTCTCTACTACTCGCTCTCTACTACTCTCTGCTACTCACTCCACTACTCACTCTCTACTACTTACTACTACTCACTCTCTACTACTCTCTCTACTACTCTCTACTACTCACTCTCTACTACACACTCTTTGTTACTTGCTCTCTTCTACTCGCTCTCTACTACTCTCTACTACTCACTGTACTACTCTCTCTCTACTACTCACTCCTCTACTCACTCTCTACTACTCTCTACTACTCACTCTCTACTACTCACTCTCTACTACTCTACTACCCACTCTCTACTACTCACTCTCTACTTCTCTCTACTACTCACTCTCTACTACTCTCTCTCTAGTACTCTATCTCTCTACTATTCACTCCCTACTACTCACTCTCTACTACTCTCTACTACTCACTCTCTACTACTCTCTACTACTCACTCTCTAGTACTCTCTCTACCACTCTCTACTGCTCACTCTCTCCTACTCACTCTCTACTACTCACTATCTACTACTCTCTACTACTCACTCTCTACTACTCTCTACTTCTCACTCTACCTACTCACTCTCTACTACTCACTCTCTACTACTCTCTACTACTCACTTTCTACTACTCACTCTCTACTACTCAATCTACTACTCTCTCTACTACTCTCTACTACTGTCTAGTACTCACTCTCTACTCTCTATTACTCACTCTCTACTCTCTACCTCTCTCTCTACTACTCTCTACCTCTCTACCTCTACCTCTACACCTCTACCTCTACACCTCTAGCCTCTCTACCTCTCTCAACCTCTCTCTACGCGCACAAATATGCACATATATATATGCATTTATATATATGTATGTGTATCAAGGCTACTCTTATGCAGCCGAAAAGCGTCATGCTAACATTGGAGAGAAGAAAATAAAGCACTAAATACTTTCAACAACGCACGTTTTGTGGTCTGTACCTGATTGCCTACAGAGAAAGCCAGTAGTTCAGGACTGATGGTGGTGTGTGTATATATGTAAAATACCATCCAAGCCAACCTAAAATGTATAAAAGCAACCCCTGACACGTGTTTCGCTGTCATTACAGCTCTTCAGAGAGGTTTAGCTTTGTCCAGACACAAGGGAGCACCCAGTATAAGTCAAAACAATTCCCTTGCAGGCATAGAGTGATGCATAAATTATGCAAAAAAGAAGGAGAGAACGCTGGGTAGTTCCCAAGTTTAGGTGGAAAGCAGCTCCTGTTTAGAGCACCCTCAACACCAGTGACACTCTAAATTTGCTCACCTCAAATGTCTGCTTTTCTATCAAAGTTTTTAAGCATAGAATTAGCACAGTGCTATCCACGCCATGCTATCAGGTTGGCTTGGATGGTATTTTACCAATCCAAAGCTGTAATATTGTGCCTGGAGTGGTAAATGGCTTTTGTCATTTTACAGCTCGGCGGGGATAGCACTGTGCTAATCCTATGCTTAAAGACTTTGCTGTACAAATGGCAAAAGACTTTGTCCATTTCTATCTCTGCGTGGATAGCACTGTGCTAATCCTATGCTTTAAAACTTTGATAGAAAAACAGACATTTGAGTTGAGCAAATTTATAGTGTCACTGGTGTTGAGGGTGCTCTAAACAGGAGCTGCCTTCCACCTAAACTTGGGAACTACCCAGAGTTCTCTCCTTCTTTTTTGCATATATATATATATATATATATATATATATATATATATATATGCACACACTCCTGGTTTACGATTTCTTCATGAAAAAGACCAGAGTCGGAGCCCAAATGTCGGTGCTTTCAGATTTTAATCAGCAGGTGTGTATTTCTGCTGATTAAAATCTGAAAGCACCGTTCTACATTTGGGCTCCGACTCTGGTCTTTTTCATGAAGAAATCGTAAACCAGGAGTGTGTGCGGATTGAGGGGCTGGCGAACCCCGTCGTGAGCCCGCCGTCAAGTGGCTGAAGCACGCCATTCCAGTGTGTGTGTATATATATATATATATATATATATATATATATATATATATATATATATCCAACCATTTCAGGACGCACCAAACGGAGGAAACCACAGGAAGCCAAGGTAAATGGGTTTTCTTTATTTCGAACAGCTTGCCAGCAGTCATTTCATTCAAAAACCGGCATCTCATTTAAAAGCCAGACGCGTTTCAGGAAGAGTATTTCCCTCATCAGTGGCAGCAAAGATGAAATGAAAGTTCGCGCTGCACATGACGTGATTTTATTCCAAACACCTGCCTCCATGGGCGGGGCGCTTCAGCAGCCTTGTGGTGCTTGTAGTTCAAGTGCACGATCATACCAAATAGGTGCGCTGTTTCATTTCTCAATTTTTTCATAAGTGTAAAACCCGAGTGGGTTGATGCTGTGTTCTTGATGTTCTGGCCGCCGTGCTTTGTAGCTGTCTGATCCCATGCATGCTGGTTCCAACCCTGAAATGGTTGGATATGTACGGCTTGCACAGCCGTGGAGGTGACCCACGGCATTCAAAGGCGGGCCCGGTCTGGCTCAACCTCGAGCTGGAATTATGGGAGGAAGATGTGCTGATTCCATTTCAGGGTTGGAACCAGCATGCATGGGATCAGACAGCTACAAAGCACGGCGGCCAGAACATCAAGAACACAGCATCAACCCACTCGGGTTTTACACTTATGAAAAAATTGAGAAATGAAACAGCGCACCTATTTGGTATGATCGTGCACTTGAACTACAAGCACCACAAGGCTGCTGAAGCGCCCCGCCCATGGAGGCAGGTGTTTGGAATAAAATCACGTCATGTGCAGCGCGAACTTTCATTTCATCTTTGCTGCCACTGATGAGGGAAATACTCTTCCTGAAACGCGTCTGGCTTTTAAATGAGATGCCGGTTTTTGAATGAAATGACTGCTGGCAAGCTGTTCGAAATAAAGAAAACCCATTTACCTTGGCTTCCTGTGGTTTCCTCCGTTTGGTGCGTCCTGAAATGGTTGGATATATATATATATATATTCACTGAAAAAACCATAGGTTATAGACCATATATAGTTAGGAATTAGCATTTACAAAACCTTGAAAATTCACTGATAAAACCATAGGTTATAGACCATATATCGTTAGGAATTAGCATTTACAAAACCTTATTTTACTCACACAAAACCATTGAAATTCCATATATAGTTAGTTGCACTAACTATATATCGCGCACCCGCAATCCACTGCTGATGATGTCACATATTACATCATTCATGACATGGTCAGTGACATCACTGATGACATCACTGATGACATCTCAAATGACATCACTGATGACATGACTGATAACAACATCCAGTGATTTTTTGTTTCTGTAAAGTTTAAATATGTCTTACATATTGAAGATTGAGTGGATGTGTAAGTGTCTGGACGAAGGATTTAGTAGGTGCATGACTAACTGTATGAGTGAGTGATTAAATGTGTCTCACTGAGTGCATGGGTTAGTGACTAAACTGTCTTAATTTGTGCATTATTATGTCTGTTGTTCTGTAAACTGCTGCATGTGTTGATCAGTAGCTATATGAGTAACTATATGGGTTATTAATTGATTGACCAAGTATTTGTATGGGAGACTGAGTGTATGTGTGGCTGGCTGGGAGATGTGTGACTCTGTGCAGATCAATGTGTACTTGTATCAATGATTGTATTAGAGAGTAAGTATGTGTTAGTATATGTTTGAAAATGTAAGGTACTCTATGTTTAACTGTATAGATTAGAAAATGGAAGTGTGATTGATTCTTTACAGGACTGACTAGGTGTGTGAGTAACTCCATGGATGAGTGGCAGAGTGTGAGTGTCTGTATAGGTGTATGAGTGCATATGATAGTGTTGTAAAGATGAGTGATTGTATGTATGAATGATTGTATGGGTGAATGAGTGAATGTGTGTGTAGACGTAGGAATCAGTGAGTGCGTATGTAGTAACTAGTATTGGTGTGTCAATGGTTTCAAAAATTATACTCTGTATTTAACACTGGGTGTAACAGAGGTTATAATAAAGTGTGAGGAGATGAATTGTATTGTCACATTAATGATATCATCATTGATGTGACCATTGATGTCAAATGAGATATCATCAGTGATGTCATCAGTAATGTCATTTGAGATGTCATCAGTGATGTCATCAGTGATGTCACTGACCATGTCATGAATGATGTAATATGTGACATCAGCAGCAGTGGATTGCGGATGCGCGATATATAGTTAGTGCAACTAACTATATATGGAATTTCAATGGTTTTGTGTGAGTAAAATAAGGTTTTGTAAATGCTAATTCCTAACGATATATGGTCTATAACCTATGGTTTTTTCAGTGAATTTTCAAGGTTTTGTAAATGCTAATTCCTAACTATATATGGTCTATAACCTATGGTTTTTTCAGTGAATTTCAATGGTTTTTTAATAGCAAATATCATAAGCTGTCGAATGTCAAGTACGTGGTAAGTAAAAACATTTTCGTGTTTATGCACACTGATCTGCTTTGAATGCTGCCCCCCACCCCTCATTTCTATTAGGAGTACTCTCTCTTTGCAGATAGTGAAGGGTAGTTAACGCAGGCCTTTGCCCCCGTTGTAATCCGTCGTGCCTGCTTCTCTCTCCATTTGATTGATTGTTCTCTTTGGTTCATTCTCTATTTACAAACAAGCACAGAGTCGCAATACTCTGTTTAGTCTTTGCAGATAGCGAAAAATCGTGTAAAAAAACAAAAGGAATCGAGCAAAATCAGTAGGCCACTAATGGGATCTCTTTTTGACCTCGCTAAAATAGAAACATTAAGAACAACCTGTTGAAAATAGCAATGTGTATGTACATAAGCGGCGTCCATTTGTGTTCACAGTACCCCTTGTTGATTGTTTGAATCGAGCATTGAATTGTTCGAAGTTGGTTCTCTTAAGGATCTTCTCTGCCTGCAAACGAGGAAGAATAGGAATATTCTCTCTCCCTTTGCAGATAGTGAAGGGTAGGTAACGCAAACCTTTAACACGTCGTGCCTATTTCGTTCCTCATTGATTGATTGTTTGCCCAAACATTGACTGTTTGGGAATTGGTTCTTTTTGGAGGTATTCCCTGTTTGCAAATATACGTAGGAAAATCTTTGCAAGTAGTGAAAGGGTAGGTAATGCGGACCTTTCTCCCCTGTTGTAATCTGTCATGCCTATCTACTCCCCACTGATTGATGCACCTGTTTCACCCGGACCATTTACTAGAGATACGTCATCTGGCCCGACCAGAGAGCACCCCTAGTGAAAAGGACATATGCAATAATAACGAAGTGATCACTGTATCCTGTTAACAGAAACTTTAGCATGAAACAACCTGGAAAGAAAAGAATAGGAAAACGAAAATCAGTAGGCCACTGATGAACTTTTTATTAAATAACAAACAAAGAAACGATAACAATACGTAATGATAAAACCTATTATTGTCCTAGAAACAAGAAACGTTAGAAGTAAGCCTGTAATAAGAAACCTGAAAACATCGCCCCTCACTGCCCCAAAACCTGTCTGTCCCACCGCCTGCCACGGCCAAATAACGGCAAACTGGGAAAGATAGAAGTCAGCAGACATCCGCCCCATTCTAGAAACTTCCAAAGGGCAACAGGTTTTCAGCTACGCCCAGCCGGAAGCAACACATATAAGACGGGTCCTGCTGCCACGCCTCGGCCAGGAGATCATCACGTAGGGTGTAGCCGGAGGAGAGGCCGAGGCCAGCGGGACCCGGCCAGGGGGATTGACAACGCTGGAGAGTTGCAGGGGGGGGAATGTCCGTGTCCTCGACCCTCCCCTCTCTCTCCCAGTCCGGCCGCGGTGGCCCTTGACAGTTGCAGGTAGTCCCGCCACATTCTCTACCGGTCCGGCCACCAACGGCCGGGGCCGATGGGATCCGGCTGCAGCCGATAAACCAAGGAACCCGTTCATGGGGCCAGAGCAAGGGGCGTCCGGCCGACATCCACCGGAAGCCCGGCCCGAAGACGGACGGGACATTTCTTCTTTCTTCAATAATGGCTTTGACAACACTGGGGGGGATGTCTTGCACATGCCTCCGACCCCCCCCGCCCCCCCTCGTCCTCATCGCCTGGTCCGGCCATAACAAATCTCAAGCGAGACGCCGTGGGGTGCACTGGGAGGGAGAGATGGTGCGAACAGGCCTCTCCCGCCTCCCCAGTGGAGGCTTCCCACCTGCACCCTCAGCGCTCCAGGTGCCCGGAAAAGGGTTCTTCCACTATGGCGATGCTGCAACGTCTCGCCCGGCAGGGTGGAGCCCGTCCGCTCATTTGACCCCGCGATCGCCAGTAGCTAACGAACTCTCAAAATGGCGGTCGACCTGACAAGAGCGGGCCCAGCATAAAGAAATGGCCCGGTCACTGGTTGACTCCACCGCCGTAGTCCTCCACGACCTTGAATATTCTGGAGGAGCCGCGGGAGTCTCCGACCCCCGCAGACACCCCCGATGGGGAATGACTGCCATGATCGCCCGTGGAGTGACGAAACTGTATCCGCGGGACGTCGGCGCTCCCATGCTGGCGCCAGCCTCACTTTGAATGACTAGAATCCTGCAGACCTCCGTTCCGGTGAAAGCACACTGTGACCCGGTAGGAAAAATTGTTGCACCCCCTCCCCTTTTTGACTGATAGTTCAAACCACCGATCCTTTCCTTTGCCCTTTTACCAGAACTTTGGACTGCCTCCCCCTCTTTTACATTTTCTAGAGAAAACAAAACATTAACCACTACATTAGCATAGCAGTTGACACCAGAACTGTTTTCAAATTGAAAACCAACAACATCTTCAACAGAATCCTTTTTGTTTCTGCTGTGACCCTGCTACAGCACAGGCATTGTCCCCAGCAGTAATTCTGCAATGCCGGTAAGTATAGCTGTGGTGCCTACTGGACTCACTCACCCCGCGGCGCCCCACGCCGTTATTTGCTGGGCGGCAACTTACTAGACATCACCTTCGTGACATCCAGATTTCAGCGCTTTCTGCTGCCTTGGAACTATTCGCACAACAGACCGCTACTGACAATCCACCCCCCGGGACGCCCCACGCCGGATACCCAAATCAGTGCAGCACCCAGGCAACATCTTCTGAATTTTCATAATTTGAAAGAACTAGTAACATGTCCTCATCAGGAATTTCCTCATGAAAAGTCTGCAATGATGATTCTTGTAACTCTATGGTCTCCAAACATTCGATAAATTCGCCATCAAGAGATTGATCAAAAAAATCATTCAAGTCATCTCCTCCTTGTGAGAATATTTTATTATTGGTGCTGTCAATTTCAATAAATGTATTGGATAATTCAAAAGAAATTGCCACGGTCTCTTCGTTGTTTAAATGTATTTACTGTTTTTGTTTTGTTGTATATATTTATAAGTTATTAAAGTTTTATAATCCTACTACTTTGTTGGAGTGCTATATATTTTTAATGTGACACATAAATGTAAAAACTTTGATGTACAAAGAGTCATCCCTGGAATCTTCCGCTTCAGGCTCGGTCCCCTCCCCAATCACAATACAGGATGGTTTTCAGATAGTAGGAACACGTGTGGTGTGACGGATCTCATCGGGTGTGGGCCTTGATCTACTATAACTCCTTTGAAGAGGGGTGATTCTTTACAGCTGGGGCCATAAACTACATCTGCAGGGCTAGCTGATAGCCTGGACAATCGGACACAGAGGAAGAGGAGTGTCAGAGGGTGCGGTAGTGAATAGGGCGAAAGAGAGGTGTCGGGCGGGCACAGAGTGTGATTCTCAGGGAAGAGCAGCGCAGATGGGGGGAGGTTTATTGCCCATGCATAAGACAGAGAGCGGGGGTAACCAGTGCCTGGGGAAGATGCTTGCGAGGGTGGGGAGCCATGCTACGAATCGACAGCGTGCAGAGAGTGGGTCTGGTCAAGGCATATAAAATGGCTGCCGTGCACGACAAAAGTGTGGCATTTCAAAAAAGGCAAGATGGCGCACTTCCTCATTTCCTTCGAATCGAACGTTAACAGACGTTGGTGCATATTACCAAAGTTAAGCGATATTTATCGCTAACGATGCTTACCAACGAATTTTTTACCGCTAAGCATCGTCAGAAATTATCGAAGATAAACCTTGCTATTATCAAGGTTTATCGCAAATGCGATAAAAAACGGCCGCAATGCATGAATATCGCTAAAAAGTCAGCGATATTCATGCATTACCGAGCTAATGCTCTTAGCCATGTTATCCACCTCCCATTGGATAACAAGGCTAAGAACTGCTCAGGGCAGGTGTTAGTTTTTGGAGATATTCGCGCTTAGCGCGAATATCTCCAAAAGTTGGTAATAGGAGATAGATATCTTGCATGTTGTAATGCAAGTTATTGTGGTATATGGAACTCATACCATAATCTCTCAGGAAAGCAGAAACTGATCCTTTTGGGGCCGCCTGAGAAGGCCTAGGGGGTGAGGGGTACTCTACTTTGCCCCCTTTTCACGTTCCGAACTATTTTATTTTACTCTCTTCTGTAATTACACAAAATAGCAGCGATAAGATGCATCAGAGACACACAGTGAGAGAAAGGAGGCTGGAGATGAAGAAGAGATGTCAAATACACATTGGAGATAATATAGTGGGAGAAGGGAAGTAAATATGAGTAAACTTACCATGTAACATAAAAATGTTGCACTCTATACTATAAGTCTCATTTTATACTACAATCACTTCCCTACAACCTCATAAATTAAAAATAAAAATGAATAATGTCTCAAACAATTTTTGATTTCTAAATATAAATTTATTCTTCTGAATTTTCTAAATTTGAAAGAACTAGTAACATGTCCTCATCAGAAATTTCCTCTTCAATCATCTCATCTGGAATCTCCTCATTAAAAGTCTGCAATGATGATTCTTGTAACTCTATGGTCTCCAAACATTCGATAAATTCGCCATCAACAGATTGATCAAAAAAATCATTCAAGTCATCTCCTCCTTGTGACAATATTTCATTATTGGTGCTGTCAATTTCAATCAATGTAGTGGATAATTCAAAAGAAATTGCCACGGTCTCTTCATTGTGAGCCATTTTATTTTGAAATTGCTTGCTGTATATTGCAGAAAAAAATAATCACTTTCATTTATCGTTTTTAGTAATGCATAATATAAAACTAACTTTATCAAGTATTTAGTATAACAGAAGGACTGCAAATAAATAACAGAAAACATTTTTCAAATTATCTTCAAGTGCACAACATAGTTCCCCTTACAAATTAACAACTCACCTTTTTAAAAGTAGGAGAAGTGTTAGTACTGTGTAAATCAAACACCAGAAATTGACCACCAAAAATTCCTCACAAATGTACCTCAGACAGTAGTATCACAAAATGGCTGTGGTTTCCTCTCATTTGAGATATTTCCTCTCATTTGAGATATATACATAACCAATTAACTTTCATCACACACAAATACAAAACCAAAGTAACATTTTAATTGGTTCTAAATTTCAACACTTTCAAATGTGTTTTCCCCATGCAATTTCCCATAGGACATTTACATACGTCTACAGCCTGAATGGCTGAACGGAATTACACCAAACTTGGCAAAATGGTACATCAAACCTAAGAGGTCAGGGAGGATCTACTATGCCCCCTTATGGTCATTTGCCCCTTCGCTTTGGCCTCCTCTTGTGTCTCGATCCTACCGAGAGACAAGATGGCGGCCGCTACGGACTGTTTGGAATGTTTACAGACGCCGGAGAACCAATCAGCTTCGCAAAGCTCCGTAACGCGAAAAGTACGCGAAGCGGAGCGCTGTTACAGATATATATCTTTTTTTGAACGTTAATTTCTCAAAATCCACTGGAGCACATATATTGAGACCTAGCAAAGGCACATCGGGCTACCAGTCCCTAATATTTTGCCAAGTTTCGTGCAAATCCATTCAGCCGTTCGATTATTATTATTATTTATTTTTTTTGCCCCGCAGGGCCCTTTTAAAACCTCCACATCAAACCTAGGGGGTCAGGGAGGATCTACTATGCCCCCTTATGGTCATTTGCCCCTTCGCTTTGGCCTCCTCTTGTCTCTCGATCCTACCGAGAGACAAGATGGCGGCCGCTACGGACTGTTTGGAATGTTTACAGACGCCGGAGAACCAATCAGCTTCGCTTCACAAAGCTCCGTAACGCGTAAAGTCCGCGAACCGGAGCGCTGCCTGGTCCGCTGTTACAGATATATATCTTTTTTTGAACGTTAATTTCTCAAAATCCACTGAAGCACATATATTGAGACCTAGCAAAGGCACATCGGGCTACCAGTCCCTACAATTTTGCCAAGTTTCGTGGAAATCCATTCAGCCGTTCGGCCTAAAAGTGAGGCCAACCGCCCTATGGAAAACTCAATGTTAAAAACACGTTTTGGGACCCCCCTTTTTTCTCGGCCCCCCCTTGACGAACCCCCCCAAATTTCCAGGGGCTGCTCAGAAACAAAATGTGCCATTTTCCTGAAAATTTCAGCCAATTCTGTCCACAAACGCCAAAGTTATTAGACATAGAATTTTCAAAAATCCCATAGAGAAAAAATCCTAACTATATATACCTACTGGCGACCGCCAGTAGGTAATATATATATATGTATGCATATATATATATTATATATATTTATAATACATATATATATATATATAATCTGCATATCTATATAAATACAAATATAAATGCATGCATACATATAGATATATGCATAGATATGCATGTTCTGTACATGAAAGTTTGAAAAACACTAATAAAAGCAAAGCTAAAAAGCCACCTAATTACAAACAGAATTGCTTTAACTTAAACGAGGGCGATACCATAACCCTTTAGTTTTGTCACTGGGGGACCAACATTTAAGAAAGCGGCAGGAAAGAAAGGGAGGGAATGGTGTACTATTAGCCACAGCCCAAGGAAGGAGGCTCAGACGGACCCAGGTGGATGGGGATATCTTCTATAAAGCCTTATTGGCTGATAATCAGCAGTATGTTTGGAAGTGCCTGAGCCCCACGGTGGAGGGAGCTGAATTAATAAAGGCATTTGAAGGTGTCACCAAGCATATTGACAGTCTACTTAGGACCAAACCTACTAATAAAATAAAAGAGGATCATAGATGGTTTGACCATGACTGCTCCTGTGCAGTGAAGGAATTCAAACTTGCACTAAAAACAGTCCCAAGGGACAAGTTAAGGGTGACCAAATGCCGGGGATTGTATAAAGATGTAGTAAAGAGACGCAAAATCTCCCTACAGCATTGGGCGTGGGAGAATTTGAGGGAAGCAGCCGGAACTAAAAATATGACTGCGTTCTGGAAGGTCATCAATGAACCATGTTTTCAAAACACCAATAATCCCAAATTAGCAAACTATATTTTGCCGGAGTCATGGTACGAACACTTTAATGGCCTATATAATCTTGACCCTTCTGAGGAACTGTTACCAGCTGTGGGTGGAGGTCAATTGGTGGAACAAATAACATTTTCGGTGGGGGAAATAAAGGCGGGCATTGAGGGCCTGACTAGGAACAAGGCCCCAGGGCCTGACGGGGTCCCCCCTGACCTTTTTTTGAGCCAGGTACATTTGTGGGCACCGATATTGACAAGGGTCATCAATGCAGCAGTAGTTTCAGGCATGCCTGCTTCCTGGTCCTCTGCCACGATTGTACCTATCTTTAAAAAGGGAAATAGAGACAGTCCATCGTGCTATTGCCCTATCTCCCTTATCGATGTGACAGTGAAGGTTTTAGGTAGGGCCATAGGGCCATCCTGAATAGACTATTGGATTGGGCGGAGGATAATCGTATAATTTCTGATATACAAAATGGGTTTAGGATAGGACGTTCAACGGCCGATCAATCTCTCAACTTGTACCTATTGACAGCCAAGTACATGGTCGCCAGTCAGGAGACAGTGTACTTGGCTTTCATGGATTTGACGGCGGCCTTCGACCGGATTAACCGTAGAAAATTGTGGAGGCTCTTGGAGGACCTCAGGGTAAACCCAGGTTTAGTCAACATCCTAGGAACACTACATTGGAACACCTTTGCCCGGGTCAGATACAATGAAGAGGGGAGCATGACCGACCAATTCCCTTGCTCAAGGGGAGTAAGACGGGGTTGCATTTTGGTACCCTTCTTATTCACCCTGTATATAAATGGCTTGGAGGTGGCGCTAAAAGACCTGGGGGTGAACTTGCCTAGGATAGGAACAAGAGGGGTCCTCGTCTTGCTACATGCAGATGATGCAGTACTTTTAGCACAGACCCTTCGTGGCCTACAATGTTTGATAGACGGCTTTGTTCATTTCATGGAGGGTCTAGACCTCTCTGCCAACCTTGCCCAATCTTATGTCATGGAGGTGGGGAAAACGCAGAAAAAGAAGTATAAATATATGATTGGGGCGCACTGTCTAGAAAAAGTTCAGACTTTCTCATACTTGGGGATTTTATTCGATACTTGTCTTAGTTTTAAAGCCCTGTTAGAGGAGAAATGTCGCACTTTAACTAGCTGTTCCGGTGCCATTATGAATTTTGCACGTAGGTTGGGCCGGTGTTCCCCGGAACAAATCCTGAGACTTTACAATTCGATGTGTTGTGCCAAAATATTGTATGGCAGCGAAGTCTGGGGTTTCATCAATGCGCAAGTCATCCACACAGAAGAGAACAAATATCTGCGGAGGCTGTTGAAGGTCCCACAGAGCATCCCGTCCTCCATCACTCAAGAGGAACTGGTTGTCAGTTACATTAGCGACAGGATAGCACTAAAACCTGTCACTTGTTGGATTAAGATCTGGACGAATCCAGAGGCAGCATTAACAAAGGGGATTCTTCTGGATGCATTGCCCGGGACCAGGGGAGGAACATTCCATGGGTGAAATATGTTAAGGATACACTGTCAGCCCTGGGCTGTGTAGATTTTTTCAATCATCCAACAGACTTGGTACCACAAGATAAAGACCACGTGAAGGCAGAATTCTTGAAATATGTGGTGTCCTGTAGGGAGGACAGCTAGGTGATTAAACCCTCTGTTAGAGCGTACATTCTGACCAAATCCTGTTTGGGTATTGAACCCTATCTGTCTCTTATTTACAATCCCGAAACACAGATTTTTAATGACTCGCTTTAGGTTGGATTTACGACATACCCTCCACTTTGTTTTATTGTGTCCCTACTATGCGCATCCCAGAAACCTGTTTTTAAAAGGTATTTTAAGAAGAGTAGGGTTCAAACAGGCGAAGGTGGCTCTATTGTTCTTGAAATTGTCCACAGAGGTGTTAACTCTTCACTGCACCATAAGTTTTTTAAGGTCAGCAATGCGACTTAGAACTAGTAGAGGTAAATAATTATTTGGTTATGCATCTGCTTTCCCACCTTAGTTAAGATTTTAACTACTTATATAAGATTATCAGAGGAAAAGGGGATGTAATATGAACTATGTAGTACATGTATTTGTGGGCTGTTTTACACTGACTGTTTTAATTTTTCTAAAGAGGAAATGTGAATGTTTTTAAATTGTACTTTTATGGTATTATGCAGATGCCGAATAAAGTATGAATTAATTGATTAATTAATTAAACGAGGGCGAGACCTATTCAAAAGAAATAAAGCAGCCTGACGCGTTTCATGCTTCACACAGCATTTCCTCAGAGGCTAAAGTCCTTGTTAAGTGAAGCACACCGGCATTACTGAAATAGTCTCTCCAGCTGCCCCAGTGAGTTGCTTGCACTTATCAAAATTTGGACAGAAATAGAAACCCCAGTGGGTCTGGAAAAGAGTCCCGCTCTCACCATGTTGTATTTTGTTGCCTTTGTTTGATTAATGACGGCCGGTCCCGGTCGTAGGAGAGCCCTGCCATGGAAGGATGGACCGCGCTGCATTTCACTGAAAGGCAGCGCAAGAGTCAGAATAGCCGTTTGGGAGGCAACAAAATGCAACATGGTGAGAGCGGGACTCTTTTCCAGACCCACTGGGGTTTCTATTTCTGTCCAAATTTTGATAAGTGCAAGCAACTCACTGTAGTATCATTGGCGGCACTACAAGAACCAGCATGCTAAGCGAGAGCCAACGCCCACTGGGGCAGCTGAAGAGACTATTTCAGTAATGCCGGTGTGCTTCACTTAACAAGGACTTTAGCCTCTGAGGAAATGCTGTGTGAAGCATGAAACGCGTCAGGCTGCTTTATTTCTTTTGGAACAGACTTGCATTCAGTGTGCTGCAACTTCCCAATAAAAACGAAATTCCTGCTATCTGCGTGGGCTCTCCTAAATGGGCTTCTTGTGTGTGTTTGATTAATGACGGCCGGTCCCGCTCGTAGGAGAGCCCTGCCATGGAAGGATGGACCGCGCTGCATTTCACTGAAAGGCAGCACAAGAGGCAGAATAGCCGTTTGGTGGGCAACAAAATGCAACATGGTGAGAGCGGGACTCTTTTCCAGACCCACTGGGGTTTCTATTTCTGTCCAAATTTTGATAAGTGCAAGCAACTCACTGTAGTATCATTGGCGGCACTACAAGAACCAGCATGCTAAGCGAGAGCCAACGCCCACTGGGGCAGCTGGAGAGACTATTTCAGTAATGCCGGTGTGCTTCACTTAACAAGGACTTTAGCCTCTGAGGAAATGCTGTGTGAAGCATGAAACGCGTCAGGCTGCTTTATTTCTTTTGGAACAGACTTGCATTCAGTGTGCTGCAACTTCCCAATAAAAACGAAATTCCTGCTATCTGCGTGGGCTCTCCTAAATGGGCTTCTTGTGTGTGTTTGATTAATGACGGCCGGTCCCGGTCGTAGGAGAGCCCTGCCATGGAAGGATGGACCGCGCTGCATTTCACTGAAAGGCAGCGCAAGAGGCAGAATAGCCGTTTGGGAGGCAACAAAATGCAACATGGTGAGAGCGGGACTCTTTTCCAGACCCACTGGGGTTTCTATTTCTGTCCAAATTTTGATAAGTGCAAGCAACTCACTGTAGTATCATTGGCAGCACTACAAGAACCAGCATGCTAAGCGAGAGCCAACGCCCACTGGGGCAGCTGGAGAGACTATTTCAGTAATGCCGGTGTGCTTCACTTGACAAGGACTTTAGCCTCGTAGGAAATGCTGTGTGAAGCATGAAACGCGTCAGGCTGCTTTATTTCTTTTGGAACAGACTTGCATTCAGTGTGCTGCAACTTCCCAATAAAAACGAAATTCCTGCTATCTGCGTGGGCTCTCCTAAATGGGCTTCTTGTGTGTGTTTGATTAATGACGGCCGGTCGTAGGAGAGCCCTGCCATGGAAGGATGGACCGCGCTGCATTTCACTGAAAGGCAGCGCAAGAGGCAGAATAGCCGTTTGGGAGGCAACAAAATGCAACATGGTGAGAGCGGGACTCTTTTCCAGACCCACTGGGGTTTCTATTTCTATCCAAATTTTGATAAGTGCAAGCAACTCACTGTAGTATCATTGGCGGCACTACAAGAACCAGCATGCTAAGCGAGAGCCAACGCCCACTGGGGCAGCTGGAGAGACTATTTCAGTAATGCCGGTGTGCTTCACTTAACAAGGACTTTAGCCTCTGAGGAAATGCTGTGTGAAGCATGAAACGCGTCAGGCTGCTTTATTTCTTTTGGAACAGACTTGCATTCAGTGTGCTGCAACTTCCCAATAAAAACAAAATTCCTGCTATCTGCGTGGGCTCTCCTAAATGGGCTTCTTGTGTGTGTTTGATTAATGACGGCCGGTCCCGGTCGTAGGAGAGCCCTGCCATGGAAGGATGGACCGCGCTGCATTTCACTGAAAGGCAGCGCAAGAGGCAGAATAGCCGTTTGGGAGGCAACAAAATGCAACATGGTGAGAGCGGGACTCTTTTCCAGACCCACTGGGGTTTCTATTTCTGTCCAAATTTTGATAAGTGCAAGCAACTCACTGTAGTATCATTGGCGGCACTACAAGAACCAGCATGCTAAGCGAGAGCCAACGCCCACTGGGGCAGCTGGAGAGACTATTTCAGTAATGCCGGTGAAGTTTAGCCTCTGAGGAAATGCTGTGTGAAGCATGAAACGCGTCAGGCTGCTTTATTTCTTTTGGAACAGACTTGCATTCAGTGTGCTGCAACTTCCCAATAAAAACGAAATTCCTGCTATCTGCGTGGGCTCTCCTAAATGGGCTTTTTGTGTGTGTTTGATTAATGACGGCCGGTCCCGGTCGTAGGAGAGCCCTGCCATGGAAGGATGGACCGCGCTGCATTTCACTGAAAGGCAGCGCATGAGGCAGAATAGCCGTTTGGGAGGCAACAAAATGCAACATGGTGAGAGCGGGACTCTTTTCCAGACCCACTGGGGTTTCTATTTCTGTCCAAATTTTGATAAGTGCAAGCAACTCACTGTAGTATCATTGGCGGCACTACAAGAACCAGCATGCTAAGCGAGAGCCAACGCCCACTGGGGCAGCTGGAGAGACTATTTCAGTAATGCCGGTGTGCTTCACTTAACAAGGACTTTAGCCTCTGATGAAATGCTGTGTGAAGCATGAAACGCGTCAGGCTGCTTTATTTCTTTTGGAACAGACTTGCATTCAGTGTGCTGCAACTTCCCAATAAAAACGAAATTCCTGCTATCTGCGTGGGCTCTCCTAAATGGGCTTCTTGTGTGTGTTTGATATATGTACATGTATATATATGCGTATATATATGTGTGTATATATATATATATATATATATATATATATATATCCTGAATTCTGTTTTTCACACGCACACGCAGTTCCCTCTGCTGGCAAGTAAACACCGGACACGGACCTCGAGGTACTTCACAATTTTATTTGGCAGAAAGAGTCACAGACGTTTCGGCTCAGCGGAGCCTTGATCACATGACAGCGTTTGTATTGTAAGGTACACCTTTTAAAGTGCTAGTGTGTAATTAAACTGAGATCACCTGTGCAAAGTAGTGACTAGACATAAAAGACATACTAAAATAGGCACATAATACTTTTGATTAGGTATTTGTATCATCATTGGATGTGAAATACATTTAAAGAATGACATGTAAAATACATTAAAATGTTGTTTACAAAGTTAGACAAATTTCATCAATACTCTTTCGATAAAACTCATTCTTTGGACAATAAAATGTAAAATACCATCAGTAGTAAAAAACGGATAAATAGATTAAAAGAACCTTCCTGTCAGACACATTTGCCATATGCCTACCCCTCGACTATATACATCAGCAACATTGTATCTGGACCTACATAGTGCAAAAAAGCTATAAAGTGCAAAAGTGCCAACATTTAAAAGTGCAAATTCGTGCTAAAGTGCATCATCCTAACAAATGTGCAAATCTAGCAAAACTGTGCAAATATGCAATTTTTACAGAACTGTGCAAATATGCAATTTTTTACAATTCATAGGCCCAACTAAGGTGTATTCAACACTTGCGATCAGATTTAATCTGATATAGAGAGTGGTAGGGATTTTATGAAGGTTCTTACCCGTATATTATCTCTAATATATCCAAAGATATTGATTGGTCATGCTATGTGTGATGGATTCCTAATTCACATCCCGAATTAAATTAATATGCATATAATATGAAGTTCTCTACCTTATTAGTGTGCCATTGTTGGTATGTCTAAAAGTTAAAGTGTGAGAGAGTGAGTAAACACTAACAGGGTCATAAATACCCAAAATAAACCCAACCCTAAATAATAAAAAACCATAAAAAATCCATTGTTAGGTTCCCTATAGTATATTTCATTGTAATGGTTCCTAACATGGTTAAAATTGTGCACAGTGATAAAAACTTGATTAATATAACTGAATTAAATTTCCTATAGCAGCAGTTCCTATAATATTTGTTGGTGTGTGCTCGCAGCCCCCACGGGGTCTGTCACAACAGTCACCCAGCCGGATGACCACCCTGGACATTACCCACATGGGGGAGAGCACACCACAAAAAATATATTAATCTAATTTTAGAGCAAGCAAGTGTGGAGGTCCTCTGTCACATTCAACCCAAAAGGCACCTTAGAATTCAGCAGAAGAATATATTTTGTTTCGAGCTTCCTGAGCCTGGTTTCCCTATCTCCACCCCGTCTACTATTGATGACCGAATCGATAACCCAATATTTAAGACCCTTGTTATTACTCTGATGTTGGTCTCTAAAATGACGCGCCACTGGGTATGTGCTGTCCTCATTCGTTATTGCTCGCAAATGTTGCAATATACGTTTATGGACAGCATTCCTCGTGCTGCCCACGTATTGTAATCCACACGGGCAGCATAGGACGTAAATGGCGAATTCTGTCTTGCATGTTAAGACTTGGGTTATCTCATGATTCTTACCAGTAAATCCATCCTTGTATGCTTTCTTGTTAATGCCATGGGTACAGGCTTTGCAAACCTTACAGTTATAAAAACCTTTGTTTTTTTGCCACCACTCTGTTCTAACAAAAGGGTCAGGATTAGTTTTAACAATGTGATCCCTTAAGGAGGGGGCCCTGCTAAAGGTTAATGATACTTGTTTGGGCAGTATACTGCCTATCACACTATCTTTAAGCACTATAGGCCAGTGTTTGTTCACTATTCTTCTAATTTGTCGATGTTGACTAGTGAACCCTGTTATTAGCCTAAAACATTCAGGTTCAATCTTTTCAGGTATAGCTTTGTCCTGTCCCATATCTGGCTCCCTGTCTACTTTTCTAATCAGGAGCTCCTCTCTACTCATATTCATGGATTTCTGGATGGCTTGATCGACCACTTTACTAGAGTAGCCTCTCTCAAGGAACCTGCTTCTGCTTTCATTCTGCGCCTGCTCCAGATCTATGGGGTTGCTGCAAATGCGTCTTAAACGCAGCATCTCCCCATAGGGAATACTGGAGATCAAATGCATGGGGTGGGCACTTGCAGCATGGAGAATGCTGTTACCAGCCGTCTTTTTTCTGAATACCCTTGATTCCAAACGACTGCCCTTGATGTAGAGTTCGGCATCGAGAAATGTAACTTTTTCTTGGCTCAGGGTCGCTGTGAATCTAAGGTTCAGGGGATTGTCATTTATTGCCTCCACAAAATTTCTGGGCTTCTTCATAGCTACCTCTCCATATGACAAATAAGTCATCTATGAAGCGGAACCACGCCACTAGATTGTTCCTGATAATATGTTGGTACCCATAGCCGAGGACCAGCTCCTCCCAAGCCCCCATGTGCAAACATGCGTAGCTCGGAGAGAAGCTGGCCCCCATTGCTACTCCCTGCTTCTGACGGTACAATTGCTGGTTAAACAAGAACACATTGTTATTAAGACAGAAACTCAACATATCTAGTAGCATTTTAGTATGTTTTTCATTGCCTGGTTCCCTTCTGGAGAGGTAGTAACGTATTGCCTCCAACCCATCGCTATGTGAAATGCTCGTATAGAGCGCTGTAACATCAAGTGCTATCAGCCAATCACCCTCCTGAATTTGTACTTCTTTGATCTTGACTAGAAAGTCCCCTGTATCGCGTATATACGACCCCAATTGTTGAACATAACCTTGCAAAAAATAGTCAATATAAATTGAGGTATGTTCCAGAAGGCCCCCACGTGCAGATATTATTGGCCTTCCTGGAGGATGGTTGGAGTCCTTATGTATTTTAGGTATAAAATACAGAATTGGGGTAACAGGGTGATCAATCTTCAGATATTTGAATTCAGTATCAGTGATGAGTTTGGCTGATTGCCATTTGCAAAGTTTACGATGATATTGGTCTCTAATAGTCAATAACTCTCGATTATTGATTTTCTCATAGCAGAGATGGTCATTCAGTTGGCTGTATGCCTCTTTGTCATAATTGAGTTTTGTCATGAGGACAACGTTTCCCCCTTTGTCACTGTTTCTGTATACCAGATTCTTTTCCTTATTTAACTTTCCAATCAGAGCCTTGTATTGTTGTTGTTGGGCAGAGTATTTGCGTTTTTTGCCTCCAATTTGACTTTGCAACTTCTTTAACTCAGCTACAACATTTTCGTGAAAAATATCTATGTTGTCTCTCAGAAGGATAGGATAAAATGTAGATGGTCCTTTAAATTGGGTGGTAGTTGAAATTCTGTTACCACTCTCATCAATCCCCTTGTTGATTTCATTGTTACATGGGGTTTCTCCATATCCTGCTCCTTCAGTCTCCCACAGTTCCCTCAATATCCGAGTTCCTTGTGATGCTTCGGACTCCTCTATTACAACTGTTGGATTCATATCAGGTATTGTTCCTTCTTTATTCTTCATAGCATAAAACTTGCGTAACTTGAGTTTTCTGACCGCTTTGTAAACATTACACCGTGTGCTAGCATAATCAAAGTCACATGGAGTTGCATATGATAGGCCAAGTTTGAGTATATTCTCCTCTTTTTCTGTGAGTGACAAGTCTGTTAGATTCACAACAGTACGGTTGGTGGTTCCATTTATTCCTGTTGGTGGGCATTGCCTCGCCCGGTTCCACCTCCTCTCTTCTTCTGAGATCCTCTTTTTTGCCACCCGCGCCCTCTGGCGGCGCCTGTAATTTGCCCTGTGTTTTCTTGATTGCCCCTTGTATGGGACCTTAGGGTGTTTCGTCTGTCCTGGCCTAAAAAAATCATTTCCTGGCCTGGTGTGAGTTTCGGAAGGCCCGCCGCTTGTACTTGCCTGCGGCGGTCTGCTTCCGAGTCTGTATCCGGATCAGAACTAATTGCGGCATTCGATGAGTCACTCATTCTATCGGCTCCCATTGTTGAGGTACTAGTGTGGCTCTGGGCATTCTTTGCTTTGGGTTGTTGTTTCGGACCACCCCTGCGCAAAGTCTCAAACTTGCGCGCAAAAGTGAAGATTTGGCCAAGTTCGTAATCATTTCTGTCTCTTTGAAATTTATATGATTTTCTTGCCACAATTTTTGCCTCCTCCTTCTTTAGTCGTTCCTGCATGATTTTGGAGAGTCTGTTTTTTTCTTCCTCTTCCCCCAGGCCATCTATTTCCTCCTGTAGGTCCGCTATCTCTGTGAGGAGTATGGTTCTGTCTATGTCCGCATATTTGATGAGCACCTGTACCTGTACCTGTACCCCACTGTACGCATGCGCGGGTCAGTCTAAATGTTGACTACTCCTGGATTCCACATGCACATTGCGCAGTCTACTAGTACTCCGCTATTCTGCTCTGCCTGTCACTCTCTGCTGCAGCCCCGCCCCCCCACGGCCCACTTCCTATGCGATGCCCGATTCTGTCGGGCTTGTCCCGGGGCCGGTAGCGCGCAGTGCGCTCAGATTTATTTTTAATCATCAGATTTATTTTAAAACCCTTTAAATGCATGTGACAGTGTTGGCAGACAGTGCGGTCGTCCATGGCTAGTGGGGCGACGCCCCCAATGGACGCACCGCCACTGTGTGCAGCTAAGCAGACTTTAAGTGCACAATAACAAGTATTTCCTGATTCTAAGAGTAGGATTGGTTGATTTTTTACTGCGTAATTACACTTACGTCGTCTTGGGAGACTGCATATCAGAATTTTTTTAATGAAATATAAGAGGATTTGAGAAGTCACTCAAAATGTGCCCTAATTTTTCTTTCTTCAGCACTAATCATAATTTCTAAGACTGTTAGTGCTCTAGTTGTTCTTTAGAACACTCTGGGACATTCTGTCATTGGGCTATAGTTGGGCTACATCTGGCTGATATTTGGGCTACATTTGTCTTTTTTTGTCTCTGGTGGCCATCTTTGGGCTACATTGGGCTACATTTGGGCTCTAACATATATATAGCCCAATGTAGCCCAATATATATTTTTTCAAAGTTAATTTTCGTAAAAACCACTGGAGCACATCTCTTGAGACATAGCAAAGGCACATCGGGCTACCAGTCCCTACAATTTTGCCAAGTTTGGTGGAAAACCATTCAGCCGTTCGGGCTAAAAGTGAGTCCAACCGCCCTATGGAAATGAACATGGGGAAAACACGTTTTGGGACCCCCCTTTTATCTCGGCCCCCGTTTGACGAATCCCCCCAAACTTTTAGGGAAGGACCGGAGCGCCGCGAGGCAAAGTTAAGGAAAATTTCAGGAAGATTCCTCAACCGGCGCCAAAGTTATTCCCAATAGAATGTTGCGATTTCCCTATGGAAAACAATCCTAACTATATATACCTACTGGCTATCGCCAGTAGGTAATATATACACATACATAAATGCATATGCATATATATGCATATATATATGTGTATATGTGTGCGTGTAGAGAGAGGTAGAGAGGTAGAGGTGTAGAGGTAGAGAGGTAGAGGTAGAGAGGTAGAGGTAGAGAGGTAGAGACTAGTAGAGAAAGAAGTAGAGAGAGGTAGAGAGGTAGAGAGAAGAGAGTGAGTAATAGAGTAGAGAGTGAGTAGTAGAGTGAGTAGTAGGGAGTAGTAGAGAGAGTAGCAGAGAGTGAGTAGTAGAGAGTAGTAGTGTCATGCTTTGGGAATCCCCTACGCTGTCCCTTTAAGAAACCTGGTATGTAAGGAACCAGGAAACAGGGAACGACGCTTCACGTTCCTGCGTCAAGCTTCCCTTGTTTCCGGTTCCGTTCCTGTTTCCCTGAATTCGTTGTTCTTGGTTCTGTTTTGCTGTTGTCCGCTGTTCAGCGTGTAGAGTTCCCCTTCACCAACTATTAGTGGGCTCACATACGCTCTTGATTATACAGCGCCTTTCTGCCTCTGGCGTACTCTGCTGTGTGCTCCGCCCGGCGGCCGGGCTTTGCTCCGCCATCCGGCCGGGCATTGCTCTGTGCGTACGTGCTCTTAGCTCTCCTCTCCCCTACTCCTGGTGCCTCGCCCGGCGGCCGGGCCTTGCTCCGCCATCCGGCCGGGCACCGCTCCGTTCTCTGCTTTGCGGAGAACGCGTTCACGGCTTCATTTTGTGAACTTCTGAGTATTGCGCTGACACTCAGTTCCACCCGGCGGCTGGGCTTAGCTCCGCCATCCGGTGGGACTAGTCTCCCTTTTGCATCCCAGTATTTCTTTTTACGCCTGACAGCCGGGTTTGTGCTCCGCTGTCCGGTGTGGTGTTTTCCCCTTTTCTCCTTTTCATAGTTAGTCAGTTAGGTTTCTCCTTATTATTTTCCTGTCCCCGTTCTGTCCCCACTTTACCTGCAAGGTCCCTGTTTCCAGGAGCTTCCACCATCTTTTTCCATTATATACTGGAAACCCCGTCCTTTGTATTTCGTGGCACTCTTGCGTGGATCTGGGTGGGTGCCTCTATTCCTCACTACAGGGAATCACGGTAAGAGCGTTCATGCGCTACCAATCTTTTGCCTTATTATTGCTACATGTGAATAGACTGTATAGATTTTGTTTGGTTCTCATAGATGGTGATAATTCATAAAGACATCTGCAGAAGAATTGAATGGAAGGTTCTTTGTGTACCAGACGGTATTGAAGGGGTCTTCAAAGGCAGTTCCAAGATAGTCGAAGTAAGAGAGGGGTTGATTAGAGTGCTATCGAACATACAACATCTAGACTATAGTACTCCTTTCAATAACTGTGTCATCCTTATTATAGCTCCAGACGCTGTACCTTACTTCCACCTTCATCTGCTAAATCAGCGTCATATTAAGAACCTGGGGTACGTGATATGTTTATGTACATGTATAATCAATATCCCGTTTAATTGAAGTAGAGCTAGAGTGTTTTGTTTCCTCTTGTCATTTCAGCCTTCCTGTTTTCCTGTTACCTTCATTGAAGTACCCCATATTCACTACTGGAGAATTCCATCAGCCATCATTGTCTCCCCCCGTCTTTCCTTGTTTTGTTTCCCTGTTTTCCCCTGGCGTGTCTCTCGTACTCTAGTGCTTGATAGAGTCGGAAGACCGTAGGGGAAGGCTGCGGACTACTCTTCGGATTCCTGACGCTCCTGTGGAACCAGCCTGCAATCCTTACAAGTAGAGAGTGAGTAGTAGAGAGTGAGTAGTAGAGAGTAGTAGAGAGAGAGTAGTAGAGAGTGAGTAGTAGAGAGTAGTAGAGAGTGAGAAGTAGAGAGTGAGTAGTAGAGAGTAGTAGATAGTGAGTAGTAAAGAGTGAGTAGTAGAGAGAGAGTAGTAGAGAGTGAGTAGTAGAGAGAAGAGAGTAGTAGAGAGTGAGTAGTAGAGAGTAGTAGATAGTGAGTAGAAGGGAGTGAGTAGTAGAGAGAGAGTAGTAGAGAGTAGTAGAGAATGAGTAGTAGAGAGTGAGTATTAGAGAGTAGTGGAGTAGTAGGGAGTAAGTAGTAGAGAGTAGTGGAGAATTTTCCAAAGTTTGGCACAGCACCACTTGCACAATAAGTCCAATGAAATCATATCACTTAGAGTCCTTATTGAAGCGCTGAATCTTGGTGTATATTCAAATGCTTTTATTTTCCTTAAGTTTATGTACCACAGCCAGCTGACGCGTTTCGTTCTGTACAACAGAACTTCTTCAGGGCGTTCTTATTTCCTTCAAGTTATGTCGGTATCCTGTTGTCATATAACTAGATATTTCTTCCAAATGTTAGACGAGACGTAAGTACATTCTTATTCAAAGTGACTAGGTATCAATTTTACCCACACAATTCGGGCAGACTTGAGTAATTTATAGCATCCTCAAAGTCAGTCTTTCAAAAATTCCAAAGTATAGGACATGATAATCCAAATCCAAATGTTTCTCAAGAAAATTCATTTTCAATCGTTTGTAATTTCGGCGTTTAGGCAGATATGACCCAGGGACCCCCAGTATGCAATGGGAATTAGTCCCCCCTCTGCAACCGCGCCAGTGTCCTGCGTTGCAGAGAGGTGTAAAAAGAGGCATAGAATCATTACACCTCTTTGCAATGCAGCCCCCTGGCGCATACTGGAGGTTCCAGGTGGGCTAGTTGGCCCCCAGGGACCCCCAGTATGCAAGGGGAATTAGTTCCCCCTCTTCAAACATGCACGGGGGCTGCGTTGCAGAGAGGTGTAAAAAAGGGTGTGGCCTCATTACACCTCTCTGCACTGCAGCCCCCTGGCGCATACTGGAGGCTCCTGGTGGGCTAGTTTGCCGACAGAGACCCCCAGTATGCAAGGGGATTTAGTTCCCCCTCTGCAAACGCGCCAGGGGGCTGTGTTGCAGAGAGGTGTAACAAGGGGCATAGCCTCATTACACCTCTGCAATGCAGCCCTCTGGCGCATACTGGAGGTTCAAAGTGGGCTAGTTGGCCCCCAGGGGCCCCCAGTATGCAAGGGGAATTAGTTCCCCCTCTTCAAACATGCACGGGGGCTGCGTTGCAGAGATGTGTAAAAAGGGGCGTGGTTTCATTACACCTCTCTGCAATGCAGTCCCCTGGCGCATACTGGAGATTCCTGGTGGGATTTCAGGTCTTATATAGTTAGGAATTAGCATTTAAAAACCTTTGAAATTCACTGAAAAAAACATAGGTTTCAGGCCTTATATAGTTAGGAATTAGCATTTAAAAAACCTTGCAAATTCACTGAAAAAACCATAGGTTTCAGGAGTATTGGGCTACATTGGGCTATATATATGTTAGAGCCCAAATGTAGCCCAATGTAGCCCAATGTAGCCCAAAGATGGCCACCAGAGACAAATAAAACCAAATGTAGCCCAAATATCAGCCAGATGTAGCCCAACTATAGGCCAATGACAGAATGTCCCAGAGTGTTCTAAAGAACAACTAGAGCGATAACAGTCTTACTTATGACAAAAGTATGGCACACCTGAAGTCATCTTAATTGGAATAAAGTGTTAACACTTAAAACATTTAATTTGCAAAGGAACAAAATGAGGGGGTTCATTTTGCCATAGAAATTATGATTAGTGCTGAAGAAAGAAAAATTAGGGCACATTTTGTGTGACTTCTCAAATCCTCTTATATTTCATTAAAAAAATTCTGCTATGCAGTCTCCCAAGATGGCCACCAGAGACAAAAGAGCCTGTGCTTAAAAACTCTGTTAGCAAAGCAGGCATTTGAGATTTAAAAAACGTTTTAATATATAAAAACGTTATCCGCTAATAGAATTAGCATTTAAAAAACCGTGCGAATTCAATGAAAAAACCATAGGTTTCAGGCCTTATATAGTTAGGAATTAGCATTTAAAAAACCTTGCGAATTCACTGAAAAAACCATAGGTTTCAGGCCTTATATAGTTAGGAATTAGCATTTAAAAAACCTTTGAAATTCACTGAAAAAACCATAGGTTTCAGGCCTTATATAGTTAGGAATTAGCATTTAAAAAACCTTGCAAATTCACTGCAAAAACCATAGGTTTCAGGCCTTATATAGTTAGGAATTGGCATTTAAAAACCTTTGAAATTCACTGAAAAAACCATAGGTTTCAGGCCTTATATAGTTAGGAATTAGCATTTAAAAAACCTTGCAAATTCACTGAAAAAACCATAGGTTTCAGGAGTTATATAGTTAGGAATTAGCTTTTAAAAAAACCTTTGAAATTCACTCAAAAAACTATAAGTTTTAGTGGTGTTATAGTTAGCTGGACATTTTACTCATACAAAACCATTGAAATTGCTCCTATATAGTTAGTTGTACTAACTATATTTCGCGCACCCGCAATCCACTGCTGATGATGTCACATATTAGATCATTCATGACATGGTCAGTGACATCACTGATGACATCTCAAATGACATCACTGATGACATCACTGATGACATCATCCATGTGACAATCACATACACCTTTTCATGCACTATTACAATTTTTCATTACTCTTTGTAAAATACAGAGTATCATATTTAAATCCATTGTCACAGCAATACAAGTATCTAAAAATCCACTCAGTGATTCATAGATGTATACACACATCTAATCACTTACCTATGGATTCATTCATACATGCTGTCAATGAACAATAGAACACTATCAAAAATACTTATACATCTATATCGCGTTAAACAACAGCACGCATCCTATTCACATATGAAGTCATCCTACTCACTTATGCAAACAATGGATCATACTTACATATTTACTTAGCAAAACACTTATACAAACACCACTTCTTCTATTCATTTAGATAGTAAGTCATACTTAGTGAATTATAAAATCATTATTACAAGTATACAGTTATCCATACAGTCACTCACACAATCATTGTGTCTTATGTATACTTATTTATATACAACAACTGACACATACACTGCCTTTTATTTTTCTAGTTTGTTGGACCTGTACCATTGAGAAATATATTTGCTCATCACCACACCCATAAAGATATTCACTCACCCAAACAACTGTTAGAACATGTAGTTTTAACTTCATATATCTACTGAATCAACTATTCACACATCTTTGGACAGTCACACACCCCCCACCGAACCACACACACTTTCACACTCCCATACAAATACTCAGTTAACTAATAAATAACTAATATAGACTTTCACATAGCTAGTAACCAACTGTAGAATCAGTTTACACAACAACTGACAAAGTGATACAGATATTCACACAGTTTAGTCACTATCCACTATATTTAGTGAGACATTATAAATTGGTCAAGTAAACAGTCAATTACACTGCTACTAAATCCTCCATCCAAATATTTATTTATATATATCCACTTATTCTTCAATGCAAATTGCTATATATATAATGCATATTTAAATAACGAAGCAAACCACATTCACTGGATGATGTCATCAGTGATGTCATCAGTGATGTCATTTGAGATGTCATCAGTGATGTCACTGACCATGTCATGAATGATCTAATATGTGACATCATCAGCAGTGGATTGTGGGTGCGCGAAATATAGTTAGTACAACTAACTATATAGGAGCAATTTCAATGGTTTTGTATGAGTAAAATGTCCAGCTAACTATAACACCACTAAAACTTATAGTTTTTTGAGTGAATTTCAAAGGTTTTTTAAAAGCTAATTCCTAACTATATAACTCCTGAAACCTATGGTTTTTTCAGTGAATATATATATATATATATATATATATATATATATATATATATATATATATATATAGCTAATTCTATGCTTAAAAACTTTGCTAGAGAAACAGATATTTGAGGTGAGCAGATTCAGAGTGCCAGTGGCATTGTAGGGTGCTCCATATAAAGGAACTGCTCTCCACCTAAACGTGGGAACTACCCTGAGTTACCTGCTTATTTGTTTGCTTAATTTATGCAGCACTCTAAGCCTGAAAGGGTATTGTCTTGACTTATTCTGTATGCTCCCTTGTGTCTGGACAAAGCTATATGGCATACCTCTCGCATGAGCTCTAACTGGAGATAAACACGTTTAAAGGGTTGCTTTTATTCATCCCAGGTTGGCTTGGATGGTATTTTACCAATCCAAAGCTGTAATACTGTGCCTGGAGAGGGAAAGGCTTTTGGTATTTTTCAGCTCGGACCAGATGGCACTGTGCTAATCCTATGCTTAACAAATTTGCTGTACAAATGGCTAAAGTCTTAATCCCTTTGTAGCGTGGCGCGGATGGCGCTGTGCTAATCCTATGCTTAGAAACTCTGTTAGGGAAACAGACATTTAAGGTGTGCGGATTCAGAGTGTCGTGCTGTTGTAAGGTGCTCCATACATAGGAGCGGCTCTCTACTTAAACTTGGGAACTACTCAGAGTTTCTTGCTTATTGTTTATGTATCTATCTATCTATCTATCTATCTATCTATCTATCTATCTATCTATCTATCTATCTATCTATCTATCTATCTATCTATCTATCTATCTATCTATCTATCTATCTATCTATCTATCTATCTACCTACCTACCTACCTACCTACCTACCTACCTACCTACCTATCTATCTATCTATCTATCTATCTATCTATCTATCTATCTATCTATCTATCTATCTATCTATCTATCTATCTATCTATCTATCTATCTATCTATCTGTCTGTCTGTCTGTCTGTCTACCTACCTACCTACCTACCTACCTACCTACCTACCTACCTACCTACCTACCTATCTATCTATCTATCTATCTATCTATCTATCTATCTATCTATCTATCTATCTATCTATCTATCTATCTATCTATCTATCTATCCATCTCTCTCTCTCTCTATATATATATATATATATATATATATATATTATATATACGTATATATAATACATATATATATTATATATATATATACACACACACACACACGCATTATTTCAGATGTGGCATTAGTTTAATTACCCGCCTTTCCTACAGCCTTTACATTTCTATGGAGGTGTGTTTCAGTGCCAGCAATTGGCCGTCAGCCACGGCCCGTGGAGGGAGTTGCGGTGGGTCAGGCATGCGGGGCGGGGAAGGGGTAGGGTGGGGGGTGATAAACACCGGAATATGGATGATTGCAGGTAAGTAAACAATTTAATTAATAAAACGAATTTCGTTCCGTTCCCTGCATCGCAAAATGCAATGCAGGGCGCGCTAGACTAAGGAATAGTAGATTTACTATTCCAACACCTTCCCTACTGTACGTAGGCTGGAGTTGGAATAGTAAATCTAACTATTCCTAAGTCCAGCACCCTACAGCGCAAGTCGTGGTAATGACTTGCGTTGTAAAAGATGCGTTGTGATGTACCGCAATCTAAAAGATCGCATTGTAACATCATACAACCATTCGAGGGTGAAGAAGGAGAACAAGAAGCCAAAGAAGAGGGTTGCAGAGGACCGCAGGCTTGACCAACATTGTGACAGAGTGGACAGAGAGTTCTTTTCACACATTTCAAAAATCGATGAGGTGTAAGCGAATGGGGTGGTTGAGATGGAAGAGGTACATGTTGAAATGAACACAAAGATATCCATCTGACAAGAAGAAAATTAACAGGAAAGGAAGAAGGTGATGAGAGAATAGTGTACACATGCGCAGTGCGTGAAGGGAAACAGTGACTTTGGTTGGTGTTGAGGTGAGCCTAAGTCAGTTGTTTAGGAAGTAGGGGACCCCTATATAAAGATACACTAGCTATACATAGGGAGAAAAGTCTATTTTGAAACGTTCTATAACTAGTGACTGAACCTAACTAGATAGAGGCATCTATATCATGTGCCCACTATATACAAACTTGTCACCAACTACATAGGTGTATATTATTCCAATTTTATTATTCACATAAATATATATTTTTTATAAGTTTTTGTAGCTTATTTTTAGGAAGATAAATATACATTTCGTGGATGCATTCCAATATATTTGATAATCAATTGATATTTCTATAAGTTTTCACAAACAAGTCTAAAAAGTGCATAACAAACACATAAATGATCATATGACAAGGAGTGATGGAGGCAACGTGGTAGGTAACACACAGGCAAAGCGGTGGGCCTAAGTCAGACCTTGGTCAGTCAATGTTGACTGCCCCTAGAAGTGTTAATCAGTTTGCCTTGAAGATAAGAGGTAAGAGTTGGACTAAACGATTTGAGTGTCTTGAATGAGCAGGTGTTATATAAATCTGAATAAGAATAGGATATGACCCAGAGGGTGGGTATGATGGCGGATGAGAAGGGCCAAGGCTGAGCCTTGGCACACTGAGATGGGAAGTATGGTGTTTTTGGTCATAGAGCAGTATTAGGAAATGGTGAAACAGCCACTCTGGCTCTATGATCGAATTAAAACCATAGAATACAGCACCATACATTATTTGTGTCTCTTGCCCATGTACCTGTGTGCCTGCGGTGTGTCTCATTGCCTTTGTGTGTCTGTCTGTGTGCCTGCCTGTGCTTCATAATGTGCCTGTGGGTTTGTGTACACATGTGGGTGTGTGTGTTTGTGTCTGTGTTTGAGGAGTGGCAGGATTGTGGGTGTGTCGTTTGCCTGTGTGCCTTCCTGTGTGTCCCTCTCTGTGTGTGCCTGTCTGTGTATCAGAGTGTGGCTCTGGGAGTGTTTATGCATGTGTTTGCTTGTATGTGTTTGCCTGCCTTTGTGTTTGTGTGCCACCTCTGTACCTGGTGGCGAGAATGTTTGAGAGTTTCGGTGTCTTTGTGTGTCTGTGTTCCTGTTGGCAATGTGGAATTCAGAAATATTGCACTAGTGTAACTGTAGCATCGGCTGCGGTTTCCTTGCTCAGTGCTAAACCAATGCTACCAAGTTGTGCTCGTCTCCGACGTCTAATTTCTCACTCCCATGTTCTGGTATGGGAGGCCAGCATTCTCGAACAACTTGCTCAGGTCTGAAAGTTTACGTTTGAGTATCAGTTTTGAAGGTCAAGTGTATACTATCCCATGATTTCGGTTTCTGCACCAGTATGGTCTTTAGTTTTGGTTTGTCAAATCACATCCATTGGATCCCTATTCATGAAAAACATTTAAATGTACATTGTGTGCATGTGTGCTCTAGCATTTTTTTTATTCATGTGGTGCACTTGTATCCCCTTGTCACCTACCTTTTTTAGGTCTCCCCTGAGCCAGCGTGCATGCGCTGCTCTGCTGTGCGAGGCTTCTTGTAAGGACTTCCAACTCCCACAGATTTTCCTTGTGTGGCTCAGACTCCGCCCCCACGCATTTGGTTGGCTGTTGCCTGTGTCATTGTGTTTTTGAAGCCTACCAATGGCTAAACGCGGGTGCATGTCCCACCTTTCAAACAAATGTTCACTCCCACAGCCTATGCCTTGCGGGAGCGAGCAGAGCGCCAGCTGCATTCCGGGAGTGAGCAGCGGCATGCAGGGTGTCATTTGTTGTAGATGAAGTTACTTTGAGGGAGCTTTCACTTTCACGTCCGCTTGGCCGCGCTTGTTTCATAAATGTAAATTAAGACTGTCAGACCCTTCTTTTCAAACTTGGGCCCTCATGACTCCACCTTTCCTTTGACACAACTCGATCCCTTATTTATGGATTAGATAATCACCCGAGTAATTTTTGTTCAATTCCGCAATGAGTAGGGTCATCGTGGGGAGAGGATGGGATGTAACGGCCAGCCTTGCCGATCTTGGGGCTAGGGAATCCCCTAGTTAGAGTTTGGGTGCGACCCAACATCCTGTGATTCTGGGCGAAACTCTTAGTCTTACTTTGCCTACAAAAAACATGAATTTGTTCTTGTGTCGATATGTAACTGGTGCTCATGCACAGGGTTCCAAAGCCTGCGCGGTCGAATTAGATCCTTTAGTTCTGTCCAATGGCCAGTGCCGGGCTGCTAATTTGCATCTCCTTGGGGGCTGGGGCGTGTCGCTCCGAGGAGTGTGTTTGTGTAACGTGTAGTGATGCGCCAATGACAGATTGCCTGCTTCCTCCAAGGCTGCCTCGGCTGACGGTCATGTAGGCTGAGTGCATGGACCATCCCAGGGGAGTGGAGCGGGTGACCAAGGCAAGAACAAGACCCTCCTGCCCAGCACAGAGAGCTGCTCCCTGGACGGCGCCACTCCGTGCCACCGCCTCTGCAAGCTGAACCCCAATGAGAGACTATGACCAATCGATCTCCTTCCTGGGAGAGTGGGGGCCATTCCAGCCCACCATCTTCTTCCGGCTCAGGTCCAGCACGATCCCCAACAGCTTCAATGGCATGTCCGTCATGTTTCTGTCCGCCACCCCGGAGCACCGCTGCCTATGTAGCTATAAGTTATATTGCTTCCAATTTTTCCATTCTACCATGAATAAGTAGATTATGTGAATCTAACTGAAGGGGCATACTGGAAAAATTAAGTGAAGTAGGATCTACATACATTTTCATAAGTGATAGGCCTTGTGAAGTTGCATAATCTTTTTAACTGACTGTAATTTATCTAGCTCTTTTGAAAACCACTAGCAAAATTGTGCTGTGGTGGGTAAGACTAGTGCAGCACACCACAAAATAATGGCAATATTTCATTACCTCTACTTCAAAATCGGGATTTGTAGTCTAATCATTAAAGAAATTGTGCTGCAGAATTCATCACTGTGAACTGTTTCAATTCTCTAAACAAATTGTTGGTGGGATTAGGTAGTGCACTAACTAACTCTCTCACTCACTCCCACTCACTCACTAACTCTCTCTCACTAACTCTCTCACTCTCACTAACAAACTCACTCTCACATACTAACTCTCACTCACACTAACTAACACTCTCACTTTCACTAACTCACTCACTAACTCACACTCTCACTCACTGACTCTCACTCTCACTAATTAACTCTCTCACTAAGGGCCATATGTATCATACTACCGTTTTGCGAATTCCAAATAGCGAATTTTAAGGAATCGCTATTTGGAATTCGCAAAACGGTATGTATGTACAAAATCGCTATTAAATAGCGATTCTTTACCATTCCTAATTTGCGATTAGCAAATTGCTAATCGCAAATTACCCATTCATTTCTATGGGCCAGGAGGCCCATAGGAATGAAGGTGCAATTTGCGATTAGCAATTAGCTAATCGCAAATTAGGAATTTCTTCAAGAGTGCAGGGGTGTCTCAAGAACACCCTGCTGCACCCCTGAAAAAGACATGTGGTGGCATATGGCGCCCATACATGCCCTAAGGGCATGTATGGGCGTCATATGGCACCTTTTGTTTTTTGGAAAAAAGCTTTTTGAAAAGAATTCGCAAATTACCACCAACTAGAAGTTGGTGGTAATTTGCGAATCCTTAATGGCATTTTTTGAATATTTTTTGTTTGATACATTGCATTTAAGGAATCACAAAATTTGCGATTCCTTAAGTGCAATCGCAAAATAAGGAATTGCACATTTTGCTATTCCTTATTTTGCATCAAACATGTTTGATACATACCATTTGTCAAATTAGCATTCGCAAAGACCGAAATTCGCAGAATTTCGGCCTTTGTGAATGCTAATTAGCTTGATACATATGGCCCTAACGCACTAACTAACTGACTCTCTATCACTAACTCACTAACTTTCACTCTCTCTCACTCACTAACTCACTCACTAACTCTCTCACTCTCACTAACTCTCGCACTCTCTCTAATTAACTCTCACAAACTCTCTTTCACTAACTAACTCATTAAGTCACTCACACTCCCTAAGGAACTTATGGGCACATGCATCATTGTAGGATTTTGCACTTCCTAAATTGCGAAAATTAAGGAATCGCAATTTAGGAATTGCAAAATCCTATGCATCAAGAAATCCTAAAAGTTTTTAGGATTTCTTAATTTTCGGAAATTGCGATTCCTTAATTGCATCGCAATTAAGGAATGGCATTACATTGATTCCTATGGGTCTAGAGGCCCATAGGAATCAATGCCGTTTTGCCCTTTTTTTGTTGCACTCGCAATTTGTTGATGCATTGCAAGGGTGCAGCGGGGGGTCCAAAGGACCCCCCCCTGCACCCCTGAAATGTATTTTAAAGTGCATGTTTCACACACACATGTCCTAAGGACATGTGTGTCTGTAACATGAAAGTTTAAAAAATGCATTTTTTTGCTTTTTTAAAGATTTTCGCAAATTAACACGAGGGTCAACCTCGTGTTAATTTGCACTTCCTATTTCAAAATTCGCAATTTTTTAAAAATTGATGCATTGCATTTAAGGAATCGCACAAATGCGATTCCTTAAATGCATTCGCATTTTTAAGAAATGCAAAAAATAGCGAATTTTGAAACCCTGTTTCATGCATCCACTTGCCACATCGGAGGGGGGAGGTGAGGAGGCCCCCACTGCAGCCGCCACCGCCAGGAGTCAATTTCTGCTGTCCATAGCGCCGCCGCCCCGGGACTCCATCTCCCGGCAGCCTCAGCGGCGGCGCTGCTGTCACGAGAGCGCCAGGAGGCGCCTTAAAGCTGCGCTCTGCTTGGCGGAGCGGGGAGACACTTGTCACATCGGAGGGGGGAGGTGAGGAGGCCCCCACTGCAGCCGCCACCGCCAGGAGTCAATTTCTGCTGTCCATAGCGCCGCCGCCCCGGGACTCCATCTCCCGGCAGCCTCAGCGGCGGCGCTGCAGTCACGAGAGCGCCAGGAGGCGCCTTAAAGCTGCGCTCTGCTTGGCGGAGCGGGGAGACACTTGCCACATCGGAGGGGGGAGGTGAGGAGGCCCCCACTGCAGCCGCCACCGCCAGGAGTCAATTTCTGCTGTCCATAGCGCCGCCGCCCCGGGACTCCATCTCCCGGCAGCCTCAGCGGCAGCGCTGCTGTCACGAGAGCGCCAGGAGGCGCCTTAAAGCTGCGCTCTGCTCCGCATCGCGGGACGCCGGGCTAAGCCCGGGCAAAGGGCGGGCCCTCTATGGCCCTCCGAGGCCAGAGGAGGACGGGACGGGCCACCCCACTTGACTCTTTCTAAGGAGGAGGTATAGAGACGCTATAACTCCTTATTCATCTCGCATTGTATTGCCTATTGTCGTTTTTGGAGTTCTTTATTCCACTAACCATGTCCATCTGGGAGGAGCTGAATGCCCTGTGTGGCACAAAGTACGTCCTGGACGTATCTACCCCCCCTATAATGGGTAGAGACGTTGACCAACTAAACGGCACTCCACAGGATGTACCTCTATCTCCCAGTAAAGTCCAATCTCAAGTCAACACACTGTCCTGGGGTTTAAACTGTAAAAGGAAGCATGATGAGGAAAAAGATAATGACAATGAGATTCAATCTAACGCTCATAAATCGTGCACCAGCCCTTCATCAAGCCCCTCTAACCCAGCTATATTTATGTCAGATAAGGCCGTGAATAGAACATATGACCCTGTATCGCCCCTCCAATTGTCCTTACTGGCTCAGTTTGAGCAATTGTTAATATCTGCAATTGCACCTCTGGTCACAAAAATTAATGATTTGGGGGACAGGCTGACCAGCATTGAAAAAACACTTAAAAAGAACTCTCTACCAACTGAAAAATCTGCTATACATATTTACCCTAATCCTCCCATCAACCACGAAAAGCTTAAGTCCTCTGCATGTAGGAAAGTCCAAACTCTTGATTCTCCTCTTACCACACCTATTACAACTGGCCCTAACGTTACTTTTAATCCCGCATTCGTACCTCATAGAGCTCCCAGGGTCGCTCTAGAAAGAAGGCACCGTATTAATCTACCTCCCGAAGCCGCCCCATACGTGACTGTCCTTTCTGGGGTCCCTGCACTTAGCCAGGGCAAACTCGAAACACACCAGGACCTGCTAAATAAAGTCATTATTTGGCTAAAACATAACAGACCGTTGCCACCTGACCTAGATGGTGGAATCATGAGTGTCAGGAGGGTGGGGTGGCTAGGTACGTTGCCCAAAGACATCTCGGGGGACTTGATTTTAATCAAATTTAAGAACAGGAACATTGTCCCCTACCTACGATTTTGCCAGCCCAAAGAAGGAGATGGCCCTATTTGCATTTGGGACTTGTATGATTTTTATCCCGGCTCCCAACATATTCCGCTACCAAGACAAATGACAATGACAATGAATTATAATTCTTGGAGATGGGGATCCCGTGTACCCTGTGTTATTAACCCTCTAGCCTCTAATTAGTCCTGAATACACACGAATATTGATTAGTTGACTCGTCACATTTATTTAATCCTGTTTTAATAGTTGAACTTAACTTTGTAATGAAATGTTGAGATATCTATGCATGTATGTATTGTTGTTGCTTTTATGGTTTTTAACTAAAAATCGAATAAAGCTAATCTGAAGTCATGCATCCCAAAAACATATTTAGGAAGCGAAAACGGACGAATTTACCGATTGGCACCGTTTGCACTTCCTAAATAGGTTGATGCATGTGCCCATAACTAACTAACAAAGCTTCACCTTCCTATTTATTTATCCCCCCCCATAACAATAAAAAACATAACAAGCAACCATTGGGACAGGCAGATACAAGTTGCCAGCATTCAAAAGACAAAAAAACCTCAAGACATTACTTATTATTAATACTTTTTTAATATGGTCATTCAGACCATATTAAAAAAAAAAGTATTACTTTTTTAATATGGTCGTTCAGGAAAGCAGCGGGACCTGATGCAATTCCAACTGAGGTCTACACTCTAATAACGGATAAAATCAACCCAGTCTGGCTGAAATTCTTTAATGAAATTCTCAGAGGCACTTCTCCTTTGCCAGACTGGTGGAGTGAGGCTGTTATCGCACTGATACTGAAGCCTGGGAAGGACCCAACCCAGTGGAAGTCTTACTGGCCTATATCATTATTAAACTGCGAGTATAAGATCATTGCAGGGATACTCAATGCAGGGCTCAGTAAGATAGTGGGGCTGATAATTCATGAAGACCAAAGGGTTTTTTTTCCGGGTAGACAGATGCTGGATCTGGTGTATACCGTAATTGGGTCAGTCGATCTGGCAACCGTGCAGAGCCTCCCCCTTTTAATCATCACTGTCGATGCAGCAAAAGCCTTCGATCGAGTCAACTGGCACTATTTAAATAGGACCTTGAAGACTTTTGGCTTTGATGATGCTTTTAGGGAGGTCCTTAAGAAAATATATAAAGTATCCTGGGCTCAGATTCTGGTTAACAGCAACCTCACCGTTGCAGTTACAATAGAGCGTGGTACAAGGCAGGGGTGCCCGTTTTCTCCCATTCTTTTTGTTCTGTATATTGAACCTTTGGCGCTAAGTTTAAGACAAAATGAAAAGATCACCTCCTTTATAGCAAATGGGTTTATGAGGAAGATAGCACTTTATGCTGATGACTTGATTTTATTATCATTAAATGTCAATCTCACCCTATCTGAGCTATATACTGAAGTTCAGGCTTTTGAGAAACTGTCTGGCTATGAAGTTAGCACCTTCGAGTCTCATGACGAGCTCAGCTCGTCATGAGCCACGGTGCTCGTGTGCTCATGACGAGCTGAGCTTGTCATGACCATTAGAACGCTCGCATGCTGGGCAAATTCCCCTGCTGTGCGAGCGTTCCACTGTGGCTCATGACGAGCTGAGCTCGTCATGAGCATGGGTGCGCTGTGCGCGCCCCCTCCCGCCCCCCAGCACAGCAGGGGAATTTGCCCAGCTGCGAAGGGGCTAATAACAGTAAGACAGAGATTATGGCCTGGAACGTCGCAGCTTATGGGGTGAGCCTTTCCAAGGAGTTAAGATACCTTGGAGTAACAATAACCCAAGATCTTACAGATATTCCCAAAATAAACTTGCAGAAAGTTTCTAGGGAGGTGGATGTTTTATTGAAGAGATGGCGGGGTATTCAACTATCCCATTATGGGCGGGTGAATCTGATTAAAATGTGTATACTTTCTAAGTATGATTACCTTTTTAATAACATCCCCTTAGAATTTGATAAAGGGAACTGCTTAAGATACAGGGTAAGATCTCTTTCTTTATCTGGGCAGACAAAGGGATTAGGCTGTCATGGAAGAAATTAAGGTACAAGCTGGCACACAATGGTATGAGTTTGCCGGATTTCCAGTTGTATTGCTGGGCGTATCAACCAAACAATTGTAGAATGCTGTTTCTGAAGCCAGATAGCTCCCTATTTGGCACTATGTTTAAAGCTATGTTGTTGGATTTAGATGAGATAGGATTTATGTATAAGTGTGGCTCTCCTAAATTTTTTTAAAAAGTCCGGTTGAAGTCTATACATGGCGGCCAAGTTGTGGTCGGACTGCCGGGCCTATTTAGGACCATCCTATTATAGTGAATGGGCTCCAATGTGGGATTCCCCAGGAACTCCAGAATGTTTTTCAGATGCGATTAGCTCAGCCACTAAAGGATGCGGGTGTTGCATGTTGGAAGGACATTGTGGATGGTTACAAATGCTTTTCCTGGGTTTTCTGGAGTAATCTTACCAGCGGAGCTCTGTCTAGATTTAGGTACTATCAAATGTCATCATGGTGTAAGAGCCAACATTGGTCTTCCCCTGAAGACAACTCCATGGAAGATGAGTTACAAGATTCAACTCTGAAAAAGAAGGAAGTAGGACACTGGTACCACTATCTCCTTGCTGCATCGGACAGGAAGATGGAACGTCTATATCTTGTCTGGGAGAGATGCTTGCTGAGCGAGGACCTGGAAAATCTCTTGCAAGTATCCTTAGACACACTTTACCCATTGATTAAATCTGCTGTTAAGAGGAAGATTTTTTTACGCTCCACAGGATATATTGGTCCCCACTCAAACTTTCCAAATTAAAGGGTAATGGAGAAGCAAGGTGTGTGAGATGTGGTGCCCAGAAGGTGGATGATATTCACGTCTTCGCTGTTTGTCCTGCGATTCACGAATTTCGGGGTAACTTGGGTAAGACTCTGTCTGATGTCCTGCGCATTGAGATTTAGGTAAGCCTTTCACTTATTCTGTTTGGTATTGTATCGTTGCCTGATGGGATGTTGGGTTTTACGGGGTTACAGAATAAATTGGCATTCTCTCTAGTCCTTTTGGAAAGGATCACTCAGATCCTGATTAGAATAGATTATTCCATAGTGTCCAATGATTACACCTCTTGATCAGCGCATGATGTGTGGTTGCAGTGTGTTTCGCAAGAACATCAGCTGAGATTGGATCCCCAAGTTATGAGCAACAGGGATGGATCAGGTCGAGAGGTTGCTTCATCTATGGAGGTCATATGAGGACAAAAAAATATATATGGTCGTTCAGTTCTACATAATACTTTCTTGGTCATATCTAAAGTAACAAAAATACTTCTCTCCCTTCTTTATTATAACTTTTCAGCATGCTGCAGACTTCTGTACAGCACAACTTAAAAACATACGCAAAGTCAATATCTATGACTGAACACTTATAGTTCCCAAAGGCACGACCTATTGGCTATGCTTGTTTAGTTAATGATGTGCCTGAAGTTTTGAATGTGTGCACAATGAATACCTCTCTTTGCAGCACTTTCATGCGTGTGTGTGTGTATGTGTGAGCACATAACCATTTGTGTGCATGAAGGTGTGCCCGTCACATGTTTCTGGGTGCACATGTGTGTGCTTATGTCGTTGAGACTTGACTATTATTTTTATTTTTCGTTCTAAGGGAGGAGATGTGGCCTAATTGCCAGTGCTACTGGCTTTTGAAACTGGGAAGTACTGAAGGAAAAATAAACTAGACACAGGAGATATCAACATATGTGATCACCCACTTCCAAGATATTTTCTGCTTGTCATAGATACTATCTAAATATATTGAGACTGATTTATTTCCGTATAAACAGACACCATACTGTAGGGTGCATTCTCTACACTGCAGTGGGATGATTCTCCAGGATTTCTCTGTATTTTGTGCTGTTTTTAGGTCTCGCCTGATCCAGCGCGTGCGCTGCTCTGACGAGACTTTTAGTAAGTGTGATTTAAGCTCACCACACGCTTTTGGTTGTGGCCTAAAGTTTGTGGTTACGCTCACAGTTACGCTCAGAGGTGCCATCTGGATTTCCTCTCTCGTCATTGCTCATTAAGCGCATTGCTTGCCACTTGCCAGACATGCCTCTTTTTTTTTTTTAACTGATAGCGCAAGGTGCGCGCACGCACCACTCGAGTGCTTGTTTTGTTTGGCACGTTTCGTACATACATTATCTTTGATACCCCTACATGGGTTGATCAGTTTGTGATAAAATAGGCACCACTGTTTGTTAAACCTCTTTCCACCACTCTCCCTCCCAGGTTATAGGTGCATGAAATGAATATCTTTCAAAAGATACAAAAGAAAATGCACCTACAAGAGAGGTTCATTTATAGAGTGTAACAGGACCTATCCAACATCGTAAAAATGTGTTTTCACCCAGTGCATAAATATGGCATCAGACATTATTTATTCACCTTTATATCGCTTTGGGGCTAGTCTTTTTCGGGAAATGTCACTCCGAAAATCTCAAATCACCAAGAGAACCAGTCTCCCCAACCTCATGGGTTAAATCTCTTTCATAACATGGAGCGATGCACGCTCATGTAAAGGGAGATAACCTCAGACAATTGAACTGACTTACAAGTCTTCGTAACTGACGCGGACCAAATGAGCGCCACATACGAGACCACACCCACACCCAAAACACGCATTTGGGACGGCTGCAGTCCGTTGTGAATATTAAACTCCATCCAGCCCACGTGGGGATGCACCCGCCCTCCACCTAGGGTTGAGCCATGATTGGCGGCTGGAGGCTGCATCTTTGTTGAGGCTCTGACTCGCCGTCCTTAACGCTAGAAAGGATCAGACACCGGAAACCACACTGCAGTGTGCGACGCTTCTCCCACACAGCCTAAAGCAGGTCAGGTACTTCTTACATATATGTTTTGGCGCATTTTGGGACACCGGATCTTTCACCATGGTAGACACTTATCCAATTATACTAACAATTATATCAACAAGCCTAATTAGGAGCACTATATAACAAGCATTGGCATAGCCAATAGGTCTCGCCTTTGTGACCTTATAAGTGTTTACCCATTCAACAGTTGATGTTGTTGCACCAGGGATATTGTGCTGGATAACTAAACACTTATAAGGTCCCAAAGGCGAGACCTATTGGCTATGCCAATGCTTGTTAGAATGTGTCAATTGTTTGCGGTATGAGTGTGGTATGTGTGAAAGTGGGTGATCAGATATGTTTTTTTTTTTTTAACTTTTTATTGAAGTTGTCAGCGTACATTACAATCACAAGGTTCCTTTCAGGGCACTAGACCATCAATTAACATTCCTCCTCAATACGTCATAGTAGTTCCCAATGGCTAACAAGAAAATTATGCGATCATTGCATGAGTGAGTTAAGTCTGTGGACCCTCTAACATCATTTCTGCCTTTACTTATAATCTCAAGGTCCCCTTCCTACTATTGTGAGCACCATAACAATCATCAATAGAACAATAGTAACCATTAAAACAGTAAAAGAGTCATCCACCTTAGGTATTTCTGCAACACTGACATTCGTCTACAGTAATCCCTTATTTCCTGCGTCACTTCTCATTAAATTCAGCTGCAGAGCTGCATGATGTCCACCAGGGCCAATACCACAACCTCCCCCCCGCCCTCTACTCCTCCTCCCCCTCAGACTCTAGGTCTTCTTCTTCCGGTAAAGGTTCACAGAGGTCTCCTCTATAAGTGTTCCATGCTGTCCACACCTTATTCCACTTGCGGGGGCAAGCCCTCATTACATACACTGCTCTTTGGGTAATCATTAGCTTGTCCATGTTGTTACCCCACCTATATGCTGTAGGCGTATCTGGCGCTCCCCATTTCTGCGCAATATCTCGCTTTGCCACCATCACGGCCAGGGTAGCCCATATCTGTCCATGCCTATTCAGGTCATTAGGGTCCCAAATGTTCAATAGGCATTTTCTAGGTTCAGGTAGAATGGAAACCCTAAGTGTTTGCGAGATGGTGCGCATAACCTGTCTCCAGAATTCTCGTATATGTGGGCATTCCCAGATTGTATGGTATAGCGTCCCCTCCTCCCCGCACCCCCGTAGACAGTAGGGATGCGACGCTCGATATATTCTGTGAAGTAGTGTCCTAGTGTAATAAATACGGTGTAAGATTTTCAGTTGCACCAATCTGAATTTTGCTGAGATGCCGACCTCTCGTGGGGACGCCATTGCCTCATTCCACTCTGATTCAGTAACCTCTCCTACATCTCCCACCCATCTATCTCTCAGTCGTTCTGTTGGGTCTCTCAAATTGTTGATACATTTTTTATATGTGAGTGATGTGGCGCTTTGCGGCATGAATTCAGTTGGTGATCAGATATGTTGATATCTACCGTGTCTTGGTGTTGTTCCCATTAATTGTTCTATCTTTGATGTTGCATCAACAATTTTGGTATGATTATACAGTATTTAGGGCCATATGTATCAAGATACCCATTTGCGATTCTCAAATAGCGATTTTTAAGAAATCGCTATTTGAGAATCGCAAATGGGTATGTATGTACAAAATCACATTTCTTTTGCGATTCCTTAGAATTCCTTAATTGCGATTAGCAAATTGCGATTCGCAATTAACCGCATGCGTGCGGGCGGAATTCCGCCCGTACGCTGGGTTTTTAAAAATCGCACTTTACGTGACGAGCTGGGCTCGTCATGAGCATTCGAGGAGGCTACGCCATGACGAGCCCAGCTCGTCATGAGCGTCGAAGGGGTTAAGGAATACTTTCCCATTCATTTCTATGGGCCAGGAGGTCCATAGGAATGAATGGGAAGTTATTCTCAATTTGCGATTCGCAATTTGCTAATCGCAAATTGAGAATGATTTCAAGGGTGCAGGGGTGTCCAAAGGACATACTGTTGCACCCCTGAAATATGCATGGGTGCACATGTGGCGCACATATATGCCCTAAGGGCATGTATGTGCGTCACATGGCACTTTGAAAAATGCAAAAATGTGCATTTTTTAAGGAATTCGCAACTTACCACCAACTAGAAGTTGGTGGTAATTTGCGATTCCTTAAGGGCATTTTACTAATTTATTTTGCTACATACATTGCATTTAAGGAATCGCAAAATTTGTGATTCCTTAAATGCAATTGCAAAATAAGGAATCGCAAATTTTGCGATTCCTTATTTTGCTCCAGTTTTGCTTCATACATTCCATTTAGCAAATTCGCATTCACAAAGGCCGAAATTCTGCGAATTTCGGCCTTTGCGATTGCAAATTTGCATGATACATATGGCCCTTAGTTCTGTGTGTGTTAATATAAATGTATTTATGGTTTTGTGCATACAGTTAGCGTAGTTCCCTTTTGGCTCATGTGTGATTCTGTTTGAGCACAGTTCAGTAGGCGAGTATTTCTGCCCATTAAAATAGCCTACAGGCAGGGTAGTTTGTGTTTTCTTCAGTGCTCTATTTTCTGCTGATATCCTGCCCCGTGTATCCTTACCACAGGGGCCCTCTCTTTTTTCAGATTGAAACTGGGGAAGTAGCCTCAAGTTTCGACATCCACTCAATATCCTGTGATTCTGGTCAAATCACAATCTCAATCTCCTCATGTCTAAAAGCACATTTAAAAAAAGACTCTGCCCTTGTGTAATGTAATCTGGTGCTCATGTAAAGAGCTCTAATGCACTTGGACCAAGTTGTACTATATAAAACTGCAAAAATAAAAGACAAACATTGGCAAAGCCCCTAGGTCTCACCTTTGGACTGCATCCCTAACATGGGGAGGGAATTACACGGAGGGCACATGTGGAAGTGGAAGCTTGACAGAAGGCAAGGTTTGGGGGAGTAGAAGGAAAATGGAGGGCTTGGGTGGAGGGTGGAATCAACACGGAGTGGGTGGGTGGGGACGAAATCAACACTGAGGATGCGAGTAGGAGAAAATCAAACAGGTGAGACAGTGACGTGGAGCTGCGGGCTAGAGGAACACAGAGTGTGGCGGGGAGAGAAGGGAATGAGGGAGACATATGCCCTCTCATGGAGTGCCTAAACAAAAACATAATTGGGCTTGGCAAGGGAGAAGTGGAAGGACACAAATAATGGGTCCATGCTCCAGAAGCGGGCCAATCACAAAAAGAGGAAGGAAAGCACACACAAATTGACAAATAAGAAGCAAGTAAATAAGTGCAATAATAAAGCCAACCAATGGTAAGCAATGTCTAGTCTAAAAATATGTCTCGCAACAGACAGCCCATGTGCTGTGAGGTAGGTAAGACCTAAACATGTAAAATGTGTTGCATTGCAAAGCCATCTGTGCCTGGCGGCCAGTATTTAGGATTTTTTCAGTGTTCACAAGTCAAATAATCTAAAAAGCAGTCACATTTTCACCTGAGCAATATATTTATTTATTTATTATTTATTAATAATATTTCTAAAGCGCGAACAATGGCCCATGGGCGTCTCGGCGCTGAGATATCTGCGGTATTTAACCAGTGAGGGAGAATCTGAATTTAATGATTAAAGAGCCAGGTCTTAAGTTGTTTGCGAAAGGACCAGAGAGAAGGGCTAGTTTTTATCGCGTAAGGCAGAGTGTTCCATAGTTTAGGAGCTGACACCAGGAATCTTCTGTCGCCCCACGAAACCGATTTGGTACGGGGAACCATGAGGTCATTAGAGGTGGAAGAGCGTAGTGTTCTGTGGGGACAGTAAGGGGTCAGATTTTGAGTGAGAAAAGCTGGTCCTGAGTTGTGCAGCGCTTTGTACACAATGCATAGGGTTTTAAACTTTATCCTATTTCTGATGGGTAACCAGTGTAGATCTCTAATGGTTTCCGAAGCAGATAGATGTTTGGGGATTTTGGCCAAGAGCCTGGCAGCTGAATTTTGGATAATCTGCAATTTATTTATGACTCTTCCTTGTGCATTTATGAACAAGGCGTTACAATAGTCCAGAGTGGACAGTACCAGGGAGGTCACCAGTGTTTTGCCAGCTGTGTCGGGAAGGAAAGGAAGGATTTTCTTGATGAGTCTCAGTTTGTGAAAGGCGGAGGAGGTGATTTGATTAGCATGTGGGAAGAAGTTAAGGCGGTCATCAAAAATGACGCCCAGGTTCCTCACCTTACTGACAGGCTTGGGGGGAGGACCTAAAGACACGGGCCACCAGCAGGAGGACCATTCGGGAGTCAAGTGTCCGAAGATGACTACTTCCGTCTTGTCGGAATTTAGTTTTAAACAATATATATGTTTAATGCATAACATTAAATTTCAAGTTTAATAAAACGCTGTGTAAACCTATACATCAAAGACAGCAAAGACAATTGAGAAAATCTGGGAGATGACGATGAATACACATACGAAGGTCACACAAATCCAGAATCTTGTACTCAGACCCAACAGACCAAACAGGACCAATCCCTTAACAAATAAAGAAGCCCTGGCCTTACTGCAATCTTATGAACAGCCGGCTCAGGGAAAGGAGGAGTATATCGAAATTGTACCGATCGACTCGAATAGAACGTCCAGAAAGAATGACAGGAAAGCAATCCACCACAACTTACAACATATTCAGGTAACTACAATCGACACTGAAAATGAAAACCCCGTTAACTCACAGAAAGCCCTGAAATGCCTACTTCTTAATTGTCGCTCAGCAACTAAACATGCGTCAGATATAGCCGCCCTCATCATCAACAAGGAAATCGACTTGGCCATCCTCACGGAAACATGGCTCAGTGAATCATCATCTCCTACCATTGATCTCCTAGTACCACCTCAATATAACATTGTCAGGTTAGACAGACCAAGGAAAGTGGGAGGAGGTATAGCGTGCATTCACCGTTCCGAGATTAAGGTCAACCAATTCCAATCTGACCCCACGGAATCCTGTGAATACCTTGGTCTTAACATAAGATCACTAAATAATCAAAGCTATAACCTGCATGCGTTCTACCACCCACCGGGAGAGAACACTAAGTTCACAGAGCAACTAATAGAGATTATAACGGCCAACTCTAACTCGGATGCCAACAACATATTCCTAGGTGACTTTAACCTCCACTGGAACGACGGCAACGACAAAATGGTGAACTCGATTAAAGACTTCCTCAATGAGCTAAACCTTACGCAAGCATGCACCCAGCCCACTCACTCACAAGGAGCGACTCTTGACTGGATTATTTCAAGAAACAAAGAGACTTCAATCCTTGCTATAGACCCGTGTGATTGGTCGGACCATCACGCCATAACATTCGCGATACCCACAATGAAAAAAGGTAAGACCGTGCAACCGCGCAAGTGCAAAAAACTGATTCGAGACACAAAAGAAGCCAATATTGAATTACTAGTGGAAAGATGTGAGAATGACCTGAAGCCCCGTAACAACAGGCAGAATGTCAATGTCAATGAGCTGACGGATCATTACATAACCTCGATCGGTAATATAGTCAACGACACCCTGCCTCAAAAACTGAAAAATGTCTCAGAAAAACCAAAAAATCCCTGGTTCAATGAATCATTGAACGAAGACAGGCGAAAACTGAGAATGGCTGAAAGGAAATGGAGACAACATCCCTCCTCCCCTGAGCTGAAAGACCTCAGAAAAACGAGAAAACAATATAACAAAAAGATAATCAACACCAAAAAAGAATATATAAGGGCTGAACTTGACAATGCCACAAACAGACCAAGAAAACTCTTCGAGATCTTAAATCAACAGTCTAATAAACTAGCCAAAACGTCTCAAGAGAGCTCAAAAACTCCCATAAGCTGCGAGGAGTTCTCTTCATTTTTCACGGAAAAAAACAAACTACTAGAAGATGAGCTCACAAGTGCAGCAGCTAACCTCACGACACTTCCCTCACCTATGAATGAAGCCAAGGCGACAACTGAAGATCCCCATACAAAAAATAAGGCAAATTGGGACACATTTGAACTATACGACCAGGGAAAGATCGCCAAAACGCTAGCAGAACTCAGACCGAACAACCACTATCAAGACCCTCTACCGGCAAAGTGTGTAAGAGAAATCAGCCACACCCTAATTCCTATCTGGACTGAGATAATAAATGCTTCACTTGCACAAGGGTCCCTCCCTGACTGCCTAAAAACTGGGCAGGTAGTTCCCATCATCAAAAAACCGACAGCGGATGCAACAGACCCGAAGAACTATCGACCAGTGACCAACATCCCTCTAGTTGCCAAACTTATTGAGAAATGCGTGCAGGGCCAACTGAGTCAGCACATCGCTAAGTTCTCATTACTAGATGACTGCCAATCAGGCTTCAGAACTGGGCATAGTACTGAAACGGCGATCCTGCATATTGTTGATGATGCCTTACAAGCCCTAGACCAAAATCATGCATGCCTACTGATCCTACTAGACCTATCATCAGCATTTGACACTGTAAATCACGAATTATTGATGACCAGGCTACGTGACAGGATGGGCTTATCTGGAAACGTACTGAATTGGTTTAACTCCTTCCTACAGAACAGGACACAACTATTCTTGGTCAACCAAGTAATCTCCTCCCCGTGCCCTAACGCAATAGGGGTCCCACAAGGCTCATCGTTATCCCCAGATCTATTCAACTTGTATGTTGAACCTCTCACGGAGATTCTCCGTAAATCACAGATCTCCTATCACATGTACGCAGACGACACGCAAATATATATGAAGATCGCCTGTCGGGATGACATTGACCTAATGAATGAAACATTAAAGCGAGCGTTACAATGGCTAACAGCTAATCATCTAAAACTTAATGCCGACAAAACAGAATTCCTACTAATATCACCTGGAAGGAGTCAACCAGAGGTAAAAGATTGGACTAAATTGGTAACTGCTCTGAACTGTACTCCGACCCTAATTAACTCAGCTAAATCATTAGGAATCACGTTAGACCAGAACCTTGACATGAAAGACCACATCAACACAATGGCCAAGAGCGCCCGTTTCCACCTGAATTATCTAAGAAAACTTAAACCCTTTATCTCAGAAGCAGATCTAAAACTGGCTATCCAATCTCTAGTGATCTCGAGAATTGAACATGGCTGCACCACGTTAGCTGGCCTACCAAAAACATCCACTGCACCACTAAAAGCCTGTCTCAACGCTGCGGCAAGACTCATCACGGGAACGAGGAAATTCGATCACATATCTCCCCACCTAAAGGCACTAAACTGGCTACCCTACGAAACGAGAATTAAAATGAAGATGGCCTGTATTACCCACAAAGCGATTCACTACAGCACGCCTAGATATCTAGCCAAGAAAATTAAGCTATCGGGAGGCAACAGACCAACGAGAAGCGCCAAGGAGCTGCTACTACGACCGGCCTTCTTCCGGAAGAAAAAGACCTATGACCGAGCATTCTCCGGAGCCGCCCCCAGAGTCTGAAATTCACTCCCTCCTAACATCAGGATGATTCAAAATACTGTAAAATTCAAACGGGAACTTAAGAACCACTTGATGAGTAAATACCCTACATAGAGATACATACCGACCATTAGTATGAACACTCAAGATAAAGAAGATCGGACTCATCAGTAATATTCTGAAGATCAATTAGACAATGACAATGACTCGATCAAACAGCGCCTACACACCTGAAGGTCACCTCATATATATGTAAACTCTACACTATATCTCGCAACCATAATGATATAATTCTCTACCCTACTTGGTTTATCTTTTTAATCCTTGCCACAAACTATACCTAGCCTACCCGTATTGCTGATTATTCATGGAACTGTACTGATAATACTATGTAACCCTACCTCACCAAACCTGGCGATATGACTACGACACAAGCCAAGCCTATGCCCCCCCTAAGGCTAATGTCACAGGCGTTAGGAATATATATTTATTTAATCACCCCTGATAGCATATCGCCTACTACCTCATATATGTGTGTTATCATAATTTGCTACTATAATGTCAATCTGTAATTTGTAATCTTTTTTATGTTTTTATGTTTCTATGTTTTTATGTTAAGCGCTCTGATACCCACGGGTCTTGTCCGCGCTATACAAAACTCTACAAATAAATAAATAAATAAATAAAATCAACAGTTAAAATGTCTTTTGGCTTGAACTTCTTGACTGGCCATCACAAAAAAAAGTGTTTTCAGTATATGCCCTGCCATGTGCTGGAGACAAAAGTGGCACAAACGGAGGTACCATCCGAGTGTTTATTTATTCAAAGTCTGGCAAACAACAGAGCAAGTGACTGACATATCAGCCAAATAAAACAACAAAAAACCTTTTTAAGCATGCCTGCAACACATATCATTCAAATATAAGTAGGGGCATCCACGGAAAATCCCGCCCATCTCATCCAAAAACACCTTAAAAGTTTCAGAGGTTTTGGTGGTTCCTCGTAAAAATAAAACGTTCTTCCTAAACTGGTTGAATTGACACTTTTTAAAATAATTTATTACGGGAACAGTTAACTTTTGAACATTTGGTTTAGAGCAAAGCAAAAGAGAACAGTTACGTTTGAGCAAAAGTGGTAATACCAGTAAGCAAAAATATAGCAATCTGAGACCTTGTGTCGCAGCACAGAATAGCTGACAAGGAGGGGCAGCCTAAGAGGGCAGGAAGTTCACAGAACTCGAGAAACTATCCTTGGCATGCTGTGGGTACTTAGATGGGCACTGGCCGTGACTTTCGTTAATTATTAACGAAGGCCATTATTTCTGCACGCCTGACATAAGAATGAGCTTTGTCAGGCGATGGCATGCGTGAAAAACCCGGAGCTCGGCGTGGAAACGCTCTACCTCTACCACCCTACACAGGCCGGCCACCCAAAAGGGAGGAATGCCTAGCGGGTTATCTGGCTGCAGCCCAGGCTGACAAGCCAACCAGCCCTTTTAAGGCCTACCCCACTACCAACCCCAGTTGGTTCCATACGACCTGTTTTATGTCTATGAGCAATACCCTCAAGCTCGCGCTCCTGCCTACACGCCCTTCACGTCTTTCTCACAAGATTACCCTTCCAAAAACATTTACTTTTACTATGATGGAGAGACAAGATGCCAGGCCAGCGCGCCATTTTCTACTTTAGAATTAAAAGGGGATTCGCGTTGGGTCCCTGTAAATGCTCAGGGTCAGGCAGCCATTGCTTTTTTCAACCCTTGTGGATACATAACTTGGCTTAACGACTAGAGCGGCCGTCTTTGAAACTGAGTATCCAGGTTCGAGTCACTCTGTGGCTCAAACATCCTGTGATTCTGGGCAAATCACTTAATCTCCCCCTGCCTCAAAAAATGAATGTGTCCGTCTGCAATGCAACTGGTGCTCACATAAAGTGCACTGATACCTTCGAGTCAAGTTTGTGCTATATAAAACTGCAACAAAGAAATCTGGTTAATAGGCCGTTGGTTAGCTGGTTTCATAAAGACTTTAAAGGTACGCTACTGGCAACCAACAGACAGACACGCACCGCCAAAAGGTAATACAGCTCACACTACTACCCAGCAATATCTGCGACAAATGAAGGTAACAGTAGAATGCTAGTGAAACAAAAGAGGTTGGTATATGTAGAAGGGGGACATGGGGGCAGCCAGGAACATTCTTACCCACACATACGTGATGCAGGCTTGCAGTTAGGTTAACCAGATTTTCAGAATCAATAACCGGGACAGACTAGGGTGACCAACCGTTCGTAAATTTCACGGACCGTCTGTTATTTTAGTATGATGTCAGTAAGGCGGCTGTAATTTGGGGTCCCCAAATTACAGACGCCTTACAGACATCATGCTAAAATGAAATTGGGGAATTTCAGGAAGGTATGCTGTTTCCCTGCGAGAGGCCCCATGAGTTTAACCCTTTGGGTGCGGCCGGAATTCTCAAGCAGTGAGGGCGAATTCCATGCGTGTGCGGTTCGGATGGCCCCTGGCCGTCCGACGCACACGCCCACTGTGACGTCGGACGTCCGGGGGCCGTCTGACGCATGCAAGGGGTTAAAAGTTTTCACTCTGGGCCTCTCGCACTTATCTTTTAATCTGTAGACTGAGGCCGCCTGTTAATTTCTGCACGCCTGACATAAGAATGAGCTTTGTCAGGCGATGGCATGCGTGAAAAACCCGGAGCTTGGCGTGGAAACGCTCTACCACCCTACACACGCCGGCCACCCAAAAGGGAGGAATGCCTAGCGGGTTATCTGGCTGCAGCCCAGGCTGACAAGCCAACCAGCCCTTTTAAGGCCTACCCCACTGCCAACCCCAGTTGGTTCCATACAACCTGTTTTCTGTCTGTGAACAATACCCTAAAGCTCGCGCTCCTGCCTACACGCCCTTCACGTCTTTCTCACAAGATTACCCTTTCAAAAACATTTACTTGTACTATAATGGAGATAGAAGATGCCAGGCCAGCGCGCCATTTTCTACTTTAGAATTAAAAGGGGATTTGCGTTGGGTCTCTGTAAATGCTCAGGGTCAGGCAGCCATTGTTTTTTTCAACCCTTGTGGATACACAACGTGGCTTAACGACTGAGACTGCGTGCAGCAGCCCCTCCTGGACCTTGCAAAGAATGTGGACAGGCCCATTGTCATTCTGAGACTTTAGACGATTATCACAGATAAAATGACAATGGGCCCTATTATAGTGACAGCATGTGGTGTGCCTTCTCCTGCACAAATCTTGATTGCAGAATGGGCCTGATGTCACTTTTCAAAGCTGTGCGCATACTGAACAAGCATTTTCAATGCAATAGGTCTCGCATTTGCATGCGTTTAAGCTATGGGCATTATCAATGACAATACCTTTTATTTACGTGTTTAATAAAGCAACACATATATAAAGGACTTTGTAATTTTTAATGCCAATAGCTCAAACTCTCACAAATGCAAGGCCTCTCTAATAGTGGGGGCGCCCCTTTCTTTAGACGCTTCTCGCCGTATTCAAGTTACAACGAGCATCATCTAAAGAAAGGGGCATGGCCAACATTAAAGTGAAAGTGCATATGGTTCGCTTTCAAACAAAGTGAAGAAATATTATTTAATTTAAAAGGTTCCATAGTGCTGCCGCGAAAGTGAAAGCGGTCTGTGCGCTTGATTAAATAAGCTCGATCGCTAAAGTAAAAGCGGCCTATGCTGTAAAGTAAATAATTAAATAAGTGCGGCTGCTATAGTTAAAGTGGACCGCATTTAAATACAAATAATATAAAAGCAGGCAGCCTGCTGCAATGTCGTTCGTGGACTAGGGGAAAATCATTGAATAAAATAGTGCTCACCAACTTATAAAGCAGATCGTGTAACAACACAAGTAAAATGTCCAGTCGTTATGGGATGTTACAAATACAGACAAGGGGCTACCAAGGAGGGACTACTAAGCCTATTCACGAATGAAAGGCAACGATTTCGCAAGGAAAGTAACCAGAGCCAATTGAAAAGATGGGCGGGAAATGGGTGGAGCTTTTATGCCGTACCTTAAGACAACTTGTCTCACAAAGCAGCGCATGCACTGCCCAGGCTTGACCTAAAAATGTATGCTTTCATGTAAAACTTCTGCTTCTTAGGTAAAAAGCTTTAATATCCTCTGGCCAGGTTTGCACTATATAAAACTGCAAAAACACCAATTAACGCCTCACATATGAGCCGATTTGTTAAATGCCTCGAAGTCACACTCGCTAAAAACACCCCTACAAGACCCATCCCAATCAATTTGGTGAGTACCAACATTTCTCTTTTTCCATTTAAAGCACTGTGCCCGAACAGCACAAGATTGGCACTGGAGGTGCGATATGGATAGTGCTGGTGGCGTCTCCTGGTATACTGGGCGGTGTCCAGTGTATCTTCAAATCTGTAACAGGCTTTCAGGATTCCTAATGACTATGCAAAGGAATTCCATGCAGTTCTTAAGTACCGGTGGGCCAATAAATGCTATCCCTGTCCAAACGCCAGGTGGCGCAGGGATCAAAAAGGATCAGAACTTCTAGGCTTGTGGTAAACATTGCTCCCCTGCACTTTTCACTTGATAAATATCAGCAGGCTAAACCTAGCAGAAATCTACATGGGATCAATTTTAAGACAAGCCAATGTCAGGTGGGAACCTCCAAATCTACAGGTCATTATTCATTTTTCTGTAGCAAACTCTAAATAGAAGGTATCTATCTCACCTCATAAATAACGTACCCCGGGTGCAAGAAATACTTCACCATTTCCCAGCCCTAATGAAATCCTGGCTTTACAACCACTGTATATACATTTACCTTATGTGGATGTCCTGAAAGTATGTTTGGCATCTGACCCACCTGTGCCTGCTCTGGAAACCCCATTCTACACCTCTGCACCCCCAAAGTGCTTGGAAAGGAAAGACTACGATTGCAATCCAAAGGTGGCTGCTCTGATTCCTGTTTATAGGTCTCGACCGACCGTCCGCCAGAACTGCTGGTACGTGGTGACCACCACAGTCCCTTGTGCACCATGACCTCTGCAGCCGACCTTTCACCTGCTTGTGCATAAGAACAGAAAAGATGGAGTCAAATGTTTCGCTAAAATAAGAACATACATTTAGGTTGACGTAGCGTACAGAGACACTAGTGTTGTGTCTTTTTCCCACCAGCTGCAGAGTTACTGGACTTAGCCCAGGAGTGTCCAGGCGTTGCTCCATGGTGGTGAGATCCATGACAGATGTTCACGGTCATGAGAGATACATTTACATGTAGCGAATATAATCAAACAGAATCATACCATTGCTAGTAAATATTCTCCTGGGCCAGCACTGGTCTCCGCTGGTCTCTGGCCTAGACTGGCCTCCACAGGAGTACGCCTCTGCCCATTCACAAATCATGTGCTCTCTGCACGAGTCCAACACTTTAAAAAACAAGCCTGAAAGCGTCCTTGGTTACAAACGCAGCACTCTGCGTCACGAGTGCAGCAGGGCATTTGCGTGCGAAAGTGGAAGCTGAGATCGCCAGAGAAGAGACGCCGTGCGTGTGCACATCTGCTGTCCGGGCGCGTACAAATCTCCAGTCCCCCTTTGGCAGAAAATCGACGACAATAGATCTCACCAAGGCGAGCAGCGCATGCGCTGTGTCGCTAGGCGAGACCTAAAAACTGTGAAGTGCACAGTTGTCTCAAGCTTATATAAACTTATTTTGACTTGTACTTATTTTGGTTGTCTATTTACTTATATACTATTGTGCGACATCCTCTGATATGTCTTTAAGCATATGTTTTGTCCCACATTTGTGTCCTGAAGTTTGACCCTTTGTCCTGAATTTGTACACTGACCGTCCTGAATTTGCACCCATACCAGTTAGTCACCCTAGGACAGACAGCCACTGACATAGAAAAGGGACTTAATGTTGGACCTAATAATGGTCATAGAATGACTACACTGAATACATTCAGACCCTCTTTGCTGAATATATATATATATATATATACATACATATAGTTCTCTGTTCAATTACAATTAAATAATAAAATACACCCTCCCCTATCCTGTGATGGTTTCCAAAAGCAGGATGCATTGATCCCAGAACTGAGTGTTAGGCTGCCCAGATGATCATTCACTCCTCATTAAATCCTGCCAGCTGTTTGACTGAAGGGCGGCAGCGCAGCAGGTGACTCTAAACAAGTGACCTTCTGTCCCTGGCTTGATGAGATGGCTGTTGTAAACGTGAGAAACTGCACAGCATTGTGGTTAATGTGCTAGCTCACCTGGCCCTCTCTCAAAAACCTAGACATACATTTATTTAAATAAAAAGGTTAACCTGACCTCAGCTGAGTCATCACTTCATGAGTCTCAATAGCAAATGGGTCGATGCACTGTGGGGCGTGTCTTAAATGTTATACCCTGCCTTGCTGCCATCTAGTGGAGGAATTTTATGGCTGATGAAGTATGGTGGCCATTCAAATGTAATCATTCCGGTTGTGTCAGAATATTTTATAAACGTATTGTCTAACATAAATATTCTGTCCTACATGTCCCAATGGGTGTGGAGAATCTGTTTATAGTTCCAACAGGATGGTGTTTTTGTAAACAATATTTAGGACATGGCATTAATGTCAGAAGATATTCTGATGATGAAAGTGTGGTCCCACACTACGGTGCTCTGTTTTAGAGCTCAAGTCTCATTCTCTTAAAGCAACATATCTTCAGCCTGTACTTCCAGGTCCCTTTGCTTCCTGTCACCCTACCTCCCCAACCTACTCCAGTCTCAGTTTGCTGCTGACCTCTGCGCAGTATAGTCTTAGTATTATTGTGGGCCATTACCGTTATATAAGATAGTACGCAACTATATAATGCTAAGGCAAATCATAGGCCAGCCCATCTTAGCTTAGCTGCATATCAAAAACAATTTGCTTGTTGAGTTGTTTCCAATTGGTAGAGTGATGCAGTTATCTAGGAAATAGCCATGTTTTCATTTCAACTGTCTCCCAGAAGTGTATGTGCTCCTGAGTGCTTCCAATATTGGCTGGTAGTGAGTTACAAAGCTTGGCAGCCTGTACTGAGAAAGCACTGCCTTCTACAGATTTCTTATGGGAAGGTGGTGTAACGATAAGTGGTGCAAGTCTGGAGCGCAGCATTCTGAATGGTTTGCATTGCTTGAATTTAACTTGTAAGTATGGCGGCCCTTTTCCTTGAGAGACCTTTTAGCTACTGGTAGCCAATGGAGTGATTTCAGGATCTGGAGTAATGCTTTTTCTTGGGTGAGGGCAGAGAAGAAGCCTTCAGCAGCATTTTGGTTGAGTTCCATTTTGCATATGATGAATGTGGGTGCACCATGGTATAAGATGTGGGCATAGTCAAAGTTGGAGATGATTATGAGTGTGAGGATGGCATGTAGTTTATGCTGGTATGCAAGGCATAGAAATATGCAACATACTGTTTTTATTGTGTAAGGATAGGACTGTATCCATGGTTACTCTTAGGTTTCTCACTTCTCTTGATGTTGTTTGAGTGGTTTCAAGTGACTTAGACCATATGCCAGTAGACTGATACCTTTGTCCATAAGTCATAATCTCTGCTTTTGCAGCATTGAGCTTGATGGTTATTCATCATCCGTGTGTGTATGGCACGGAGGCATCATCAAGTTGTGAATTGTAAAGGTCTTTTTGCTATCCATTTCTAAAGTGATTTAGGTGCCCTCTGCTTAGTTGTAACAGGTGAGGCTGTACAATTTAATGAGATTTAGTAAGGGGGCTTGGTAGATGTTGAAGAACAGGGGAGAATTGATAGACTCTGAAGAACACCACAGTATTGTGTGTGAGAAGGTGATGGTAAAGGTGGTAGGTAGACTCCACTTTTTCTGTCTCTGAGACAAGAAGCAATCCATTTTGCTCTGAAGCTGGACTATTCGTCTAACATTAAGCTATACTGTTCTGTAAAGGTAGAGAGTTGAGTAAATATTACTCTCTCAAAACGTTTTGCTAAGAATGGTCCATTTGATATGGGCCTGAAGACAGCCACACAATATCTCATTATGTGCTAGTTTAATCAGACAGGGCATGCAATGCTGTGAGTATGGCTGAATAAGGCCTGTATTACTGCCAGTGATAAGTCTAGTTCACAGAGTGAAATATTGACTAGACTGTGTCTACTTTTGTATGACTGGCCAACCAAGCTGAATGGAAGCCTAGTGGGAGCAAAGAGGGAACTCAATATCTCAAAAGCTATGCACCAATTTATTGTTAGTTTTCTTAGAGTCCAAGAGGATACTCTAGACGTTTCACCAGAGAGATACAGGCTTTGTCACCGAATCACATTTTTGCCCGTGATTCCCCATGTAGGAGACACTTTGTGTACTCTACATCTGATTTTTCCTTGAGTGGCCTATATGAGAAGTTTTCACCTGCAACATTACATTGTTACAGAAAAGTCACAACATTTTGGGGAAAAAATCTTCACTTCGGCATCACAGTTTCTAGAATGCTTATCTTTTTAAGTCTTGTGGGTTATCCCACAAAAAATATATTACACATTTTTTTATTATCAACAATCCAATTTCACTCCCTATTTTTATTCTTTGTGAGGTAACATTTTTTTATCCTACAGTTCTTTTTAAAAAACTTTTGAGATGAACTATTAATTTTTTAGGTCTCGCCTGTCGATGCGCATGCGCATCGAGCTTGCGAGACTATGGGGGCTTAAACAGTCTTTAACCAACTTGCAAGGAATCGTGGCGATTCCTTGCAGTGCCCGTGAAATTCAAGCTCAATGCGCATGCGCATTGAGCTTAAAAGCGCGTGCACATGCCCCCAGCCGCCTGCCTTGCATGTATTTTCCCTCAGGCGCACTCCTCCCACACCCCCAGTTCCGCCCCCTCCCCTGCCTGCCGTGTCGCATTTCTTAAGTTCCCTCAGCCGCACTCCAGACCCCTGCTGCTTTCACACCCTCTCCCCGCTCCGCCCCCTCCCCTGCCCGCCGTGTCGCATTTCTCCTCCCCCCTCCCCTTCTCTGCCTTCCCTCCATCTTGTTTTTTTTTTTTACCCGCTCCGCCCCCTCCCTTTTCCCCGGAGTCACTTATTCCTCTGAAGAAATGACACAATGCTTTTAACAATCTCACAATTTGCACTCGTGTACCACTACCCCCACTCTTCTCCCCCTTCCTCTCTCTCACTACCCCTCCCTTCTTTGTGTGCGCGTGCACCACGTGAAATCCCAGCGAAAAGTTAGCAGCGCTGAAACCCTCCCAATCTCAGCCCGCCAGAATCGCTCTGGATGAAGGCAAAGCTTCTAGTGGCTCCCTAAGCTGTTTTCCTCTTACATACTCGGCTCAATCAGCGCTGCCGCACGGAAGCATTTTTTCCATTTATTCCTCTGAAGGAATGACACAATGCATTTCCCGATCTCACAATTTGCACGTGTGTAGTTGAAGTTGATCCCAAAACATGCCCTTTCACGTGAAAACCGTTTCTTCTCCCTTTTTCACAAGCGAGGGATCATCCCAGGTAGGAGGGACCAGAGGGAGAAAGAGAACCGCAACGCCTCATTCTTTTCTCGAACCCTCACTCTCTCTCTGCCTGCATTGCTCAGGTTTCCCTCTCGTCTTTTGTCTAGATCATTTCCATCTGCCCCTTTGCAAAGCTGGTTCCGTCTCTTTTTTGCTTTCCTTTTCACCCGTCTCTTTTCTGTCATTCTGTATTTTCTGTTTGCCTCTCTCAACTACAAAGAATTTGACAACTATAAAATTCACACACAAACATATAAGCCCCTTCATACAGACTCATGAACACTTTAACAGAACAGATGCACCCCCCTCCCCCACCACAAAGCGCGTCCGCTTCATTACTTCATGCGCGGCCTCTCCTTAACCTAATCTACCTCACCATCTATTCTGTGTTGTCAGACTGGAAGGCACCTTCGATGCATCTGCTACTATTTGCTTGACGTCCTGAGCGCTCCTCTCATCCTGTGTCCTACAAGTCCCTTCTTTTATTTTAATTAAATACCGGACCATTTACTTGCAAAAAAAAAAAAAATACAGACTGCAAGGCGCCTTCAGTGCATCTGCTACTATTTGCTTTAACACAAACTAACACTTTACCATACTGCACTTCCTGCTTTCTCCCTCCCTACCTCCCTTTTTCTTGAGTCCCTTCTGCTTTAGCTACATGCCACTACTATTTGCTTGCCATCTTTCGTGCTCTTAACCCTCCCTTTCTCCATTAAGCCCTTATTGTTTTTTTATAATACATCATACCATTTGCACACAATACTACCTTACTCTTACGCAACTGCTACTATCTTCTTCTCTCCCTCCCTGTCTCTACCTACTACAGCATTCATTTTAATATAACAATTTGGAGCTGTACTGCAACTTTTGTATTTCTACTACTTCTCATTATTGTTTACTTGTTTTTATATGTTATTACAATGCTACAATTGTTAGTTATTTCTGTTAAATAACACGACAACACACAAAAACAATTTAGTTCGCCTCTACAAATATGCTCACATTCCTTTTGCCTTCCATAACTTTACTATCAACAAGTTGCTGCTCTTATATCTTTTGCCCCCCACTCTTCCTTATCCATACTCTGCCATTCACCCATACAATCTTCCTTCACACACACAATACTTTTGAAATAACTTTCTCGCATATTACCTTTTAGCACTCCATACTAACAAGCATTTTTGCTGCCTACTCCCACAGTCCCCCGCAGCCCAAACTCACACGTTGCACAAAACTCCATATTGTATTAAAATAGCGTGCCACTTGCCAGCCGCAATTAACCTCCTGGTCCAAGTACGCCCACCCCTCCCCTGGAGGGTTTGAATGCGCATTGTTTGTGTTGAGGAAGGTCACGTGAGCACTCTCTGCAACAGCCCACCCCCAAAAGGCACGTGCTCATCTCCCAGCTGGCTGCTGCTTTGACACAGGCCGACACTTCCTGCCGTGCGTTCCTTGCCCCCACCCCGAAAGAATTTGAGATGGCATGTTTGACCTCCGACCTTGCTTATCCATCCCAGTCCTCTTCTGTTCTTAATTTCAGCTTCTATACCCCTGCACACCAACTGTTTGAAAACCACGTAGGGTATACTTATACTGGGTTAGACTTTGGCACGTCAGTAATGGGTTTATGTGGTCAGCGGAATCTTTTTGGGGGTGGAAATAGGGGAAGAGGGTGTTATGCCAGGCACCCTTTGAGGCCTTATTGCCTCCTTGTGCTTTCACCAACACATCCACCATCACCTCCACATCCACCACCACCACATCCACCACCACCACATCCACCACCACCACATCCACCACCACCACATCCACCACCACCGCATCCACCACCACCACCACACCCACCACCACCACACCCACCACCACTACATCCACCACCACATCCACTACAACCACCACCCCATCCACCACTACCACCACCACCCCATCCACCACCACCGCCGCATCCACCACATCCACCACCACCACATCCACCGCATCCACCACCACCACATCCACCGCATCCATCACCACCACATCCACCATCACATCCACCATCACATCCACCACCACATCCACCACCACATCCACCACCACATCCACCATGACATCCAACGCCACATCCACCACATCCACCACCACTTCACCACCGCATCCACCACCACATCCACCACTCATCCACGCAACGCCACTCACACACGCAACGGCACTCACACACGCAACGCCACTCACACACGCAACGCCACTCACACACGCCACTCATCCACGCAACGCCACTCATCCACGCAACGCCACTTATCCATTTGCAAAACGAAAAAGGTCAAACTCTTCTATTGCGAGACCTATTGCATTTTCAATGCTTGTTTCATTTAATACCTTTTATAGTCATCCACTGGTGCACAGAAGAATCATTGCTGTTTTGGCGCGCCTTTTCACATTTGCTCTTCCCTTTTGTTACCTGAAAATGCAATTTCTTATCCCAAGGCAACTCAACACTGTTACTCTATCCAGTCCAACAGTTTTTGCATTCCTGTTGGAATGCTACACTTATCACTGTCACTAAATGTATGTCACAGAGTTTGCTGAGCCATCAGTTTAATACCATATCCTTGATGTTTCTGAAATCAGTCCCCCTCCTTGTTCCATCATAAAATTCAATCAACACCTTTCATTGACTCTTAATTATACCTTATACTGTTCAACGTCTTGAAATTCAGCCATTCTCACACCTTTCATCGACTCTATTTATCCCCAAACCGTCTATCAAAATTCAGTTCAACACATTTCATTGCCTCTAAATTAAGATCCACGCCCCGTTCCTTCACTCTAAATTCAACTGGGCACACTTCATCCACCTTTCATTTAACACAATATCTTTCATTAAGCGCATCGATGCTGCTGACGGAACCGCTCCGCTCCGTCATCACCCGCGGTGGCGCTGTGCTGATGACGGAGCGGTTCCGTCATGGCCCGCCCGACACGCCTCCGCAGCGCTGATTTCGCGCCTGCGCGGCGCGTTCTATTGAGCGGGCGAGGCCATGACGGAACCGCTCCGTCATCAGCACAGCACAGCTGATGACGGAGCGGAGGCTGGGGACGGAGGCTGGTGACGGAGCGGTTCCATCACCAGCGTGTGAGCGCCGCGTGCCCCCCCACCCCCTTAGCGTCGCAGTGAAGGGGTTAACCTTAACTCAACCCCACGCCGTTCATTGGCCTTAAATTCAGTCCCACACCTTTCATTGGCTATAAATTCAGTCCCACGCCTTTCATTTGGCCTTAAATTCAGTGCCACACCTTTCATTGGCCTTTAATGCAATCCCTTACCTTCCCTAATAACTCGACAACGTTTGCTGAAGACAATCATTTTTAAAGCCACTAATTTTATTCTGTTCCATGTTCAAAGATCTTCAATGTAACAGATTTCATTTGTTCTAAATTTAATATAGCAATGGTCACTAGTCCATTACTCATTTTCTGACCTGGAGTTTTGCGTGCCACAGGCATTTTATTTCAGTTAAGCAACAACCCCAGGAGCCTGCATATTTCCACGTATTTCTCTGTTACTCATTTGCGTTGTCATGTGGCTTCTGTGTCCAGGCAACCCTAGAGAACCAATCATGCCTGTAGCCTTTATCAGTGGCTTGTCACCTTTCCCCAACTCAGGCCCACTGCATGGAGCTTGGGTATTCCTACAAGGAAACCATCAAGTATAGAGTCACACAATTAGAAACACGTACCAAATTAAAGTTGGCAAAGCAATATACAACCCTTTCTGAAAAACGTACATATGTTCCCGTTTTTATCAGTTCCTTGTTGGTATTATCCTGTTGCTTCTACGTCTAGGCCCATTACTAGGACCAGCTCTGTGGCCTGCCTCATTCTGATTAGGGTTTCTTAAACCTGTGCGCCTTTTATCCCTTTAGGGTTGGTAGAGTCTCCAGGCTGGACTGGATTAATATCTTAATGCCTATCCAAGGGCCAGACTAGCTGTAGCGGTTGGGGGCTGTTTTTGTTACAGGGGGCACTGCAAAATCGCCCCTCCGGTAACAAAAGCGCAGCAGCAGTGTTTTTCACCAGCAACCCACCCCCGGGAGCCAGTCCGACATAATTGCCAGGGCTGGTTTGCGGTCCCAGCCCCAACCTCAAATCACCCAGTTGAACAACCCCAAAACTCTCACGGCCCAAAATGTTTGGGCTAAAGAGACACTTCCCTAACCTTATGTGTCTGGCAGTTTTAAATCCATCACCAAAGGGAGCCTATTCTGCAGCACAAGCACTGACACTGTAAAAACACATTTATGAGTAATGAATGAACCTAACTTTTTTCAACGTTATAGAAGTTCCGATGCTGGGACAGTAAATAGTGCTGAATAAGGGTCTCATGGCCATCATCTCAACCAATAGATCATGGTCAGTCAATGGCGCTGGTGATGCCTAAATACCACCCCTGCTAAAGTTCCAAAATACAGTGAAGAAGCACCTCGCCATATATTGTAAACAAGCATTGGCAATGCCAATAGGTCTCGCTTGGAACAGGAAATGTCTCTTCTGTTTATCTATTTTGGATTTGTAATGCGCATAGCTGCCTCAGCAACGAGGTGTCCCAGCGCAACCAGAGACCAAAGAAAAGAGCCTGAGAGTGCAACATAGAGATTAAACAGCAGGAGTAGGGAAAAGCCAAGTCTTTAAGGCCTTTCGAAACCCCAGATGGTTCGGAGTGGCTCTAATGGGAGCCGGGAGTGAGTTCCAAAGTTTATGGTGAGTTTAGGCATGCAATAAATTATCGTATATACACTCTGTGACTCTTACTTTCACTTATACATACATTAATCCACCCACTTACTCATTATTACATTCTTCTGATTACCCACCCACTATAGAAACAGATACACAAACTCAATTACCATATGGAAAATAAACCAAAAGAATACAAATAGAGAAAATAAAGCATGCAACCACCTAAACTTGGCAAGTATATGCTTGTGGTACAAAAATAAAAGTAAACATAGCAACAGGTGGCCATGTTTCAATGGCATCCTACATAGTGCATTGTTGTTTTTAAGTTCCAGCGTAGATGCCACATTTAGAAGCAACTTGTTGGTCATCTTGGAGCAGTAAAAATAATGATACACTTTGCACAATACCATTCCAGATGGCTGGTCTGTAAACTTTGCAATCAGCTGCCATCTTTGTTTGCCAAAGTGTATAATTTATCACTGTTGTACTGATCCAACGTGGCCCCAACAATGCTTCTACACGTGATGGCCACCATGGGATGGTAAAGCAATAATACACTATGGCATTATGACATATACATTTTATCCCCCTGCCCTTTCCTGCTTGTGCCCACCCACAGGTGTCGAGTGAGCTGCCCACATGCATTGAGAGGAGATCACAAGGAGCCCTTTTGCTGGCGTGGGAGGACCACAGCGGTTTGACTGGGTTGCCTTATCTTCGTGGATTGGTCGGTGTGCCGGTGGCTGAAGGCCCCGAAAAGGAGAGGCGAAAGGTGCAGCGTGCCGGGGGGTGCCCTAGGGCTGCACTGCTACTGTGCTTTTCTCCATAGGGAGTCAGAGAGAGACGTGCGCCAGAGTGGCTTGTCCTAGTGTGCGCTTTCCTTTTTCAGGAGTTCTGTACGGCTCTAACGTATAGGGGAAAGTCGTAGAAGTGAGCTCTTCCTCCTACCCCCAGCCTCAGGATTAAAGCATTTAAATGCTTTGAAGTGCTTGTTCATCTCAGGACTCACATTGATTGCCAATGGCTGTGTGAACTGTGTAAAACCCAGGGGAAGTTGGTGACTTTTCTTGTGCTTGGCGCTATGCCACTGTACCAGCTGTGCCATTCGTGCCTACAGCGGCGGATATCGGATAGTGGAGGGAGAGGTTCATGAGGGGTTGAGGAGGCACACCATGGCACAGTAAGGCACAGCAAGTGGAGCAAGCTGAGCAACACTGAAGCAATAGCCATCTGTGAGTACCTGTGAGTACTAAAATCGGAGAAAACCTGTGGGTGGAGGTTGCGGCGGTGGCTCATAACTTCAGGGCAGGTGAGTAGAGCTCAGTTTTTTATGGATAATATAGGGAAGCATAAGATGCTGGGGGTCACTCTAGTTAAGACACCCAACAAATATGGAGGGCTTCTTGAATCGAGCAGTAGGAGTAACCTCGAAAGATAGTGAGATAGCGGAGAGATGCTTATCATTGACTCAGGAATACTCTATTATTACTTCTCAGAACCAGTGGTTAGCTCCTAGTGTGCATAATGTGCCAGTGGAAGTTAGACTGCCTGACTTATCCAACTCTAATTTAACCCCTGATCCACTGTTCCACTCGCTGCCATAATCTCCTGCTTCTACCTCAGAGTCTGCTCATGAACGACAAAAGAACCTCCCAAGAGAGCAGAAACCTCAGGATCCCCCACCTTTATCAAATGAGGATGCGTCCCTATTGTCATCCTTTGACCTACCAAGCATACCAGATTTGATTTGTGGTAAATTAAAAATGGGTTTGGCTTACAGCATTAATCCACTAACTGATCATTTGGATACTATTGACTCTACCCTTGCAAAGGTGGCCGTTAATTCCATTAATCCTGGGAGTTTGATTTGCCCACTGAGGATACTACTTGTCTAGTTCTCCAACGATCCAGACTATCCACGACATTCGAGGGCAGGGACCCAGGGTGGTATCCAGGGCCGGTTCTCCCGGTTCTAATGATCATTGTTCATCTCTACCATCTGAAGTGCAGGGGGGCCATTACCGATACTCACTAGATCTTGGGCCCCCTCATTTATTGAATGGCTTTTTCATGGGATCTGGGCAGGTTACAACATTGCAGATCCCTCCTGAGTGCACCCCTTATAATGTGCTAGAGTCCACCCCCCCTAGGTCTACCTCAAAACTGGACCCAAGGAATAAGGTTGTCCAGTGGTTAAACTTGAATTCAAGATGTTATGAGGATTTCTTTGTTGGGACTATCTTGGTGAGAAGTGGGTTGGGTGGGTTACGGCCAAAAGAAAGGCAAAGGCGATTGTGTTGTGACTAATTTCAGAAAACTGGCACTTGCTAAAAGTTTGTTGTGTCATTTGAATGATCTTATTTCATTGATTCATGCTCATCCCCATGGCTATTATTACAAACCCCAAGACCTCTCCTCCTCACTAGAAATGTTACAAAGGGTACATAGGGCCAATCTTTACAATGTTCCAACTGTGAGTCGTTTTTCTTCTCTAGCTGGTATTACAGATATTAAGTGACTTAGGATCTGTAAAACAAGTCACAGCATAACTCATGAGGTACCGAGGATGGGGGGAGGCCCATTTGAAGGTTTCATATGCAGATTTAACCTCATTATTACAAGGGAGGATAAAAACTGCGGGGGTCTCAAAATTATTTCCTGGAATATTGCAGGAGGTGGGTCAAAGCTTCTAATATGGACTGGTTGAATTTCATCTTGGATTATGATATAGTGTGTTGTCAGGAAACATGGATTCTGGAAAATCTTGCAATTGATGGTTTTGCATCTTTCAGCTTCCCAGCTCTATGGATGCCAGCAGGGAGAGCGAAAGGTGGGCTGGCAGTGCTTATTTCAGTGAAATTAACTAGTGCAAAGTTTGAAGTAATTAAGATTTTGTTATCGATCAAGTATTATCATAATGTCTTTGACACCAGACACACAGCGTTTGTAGACCAAATGATTCTTTAACCAGGTTTGTGAAAGATCTTGGCTCTCAAATGTTTATCTTAGGGTGTGGCATTTCAGCATCATGCCATGTAACTTTTTGGATCAAAGGGTATGTAGTTTGACAAACCTGGTCCAAGACGATTTATTACATTTGAATCATTCCAAGGTAATTGTTCATTGTTCGAGTGACCATAATCCATTGTGTATGGTTACGGATCTTGATCTTATTACGACTCACGACCCTACCTCTAATAGAGCCATTATGTTTTTGAGCAATAAAGTTATGTCCACCAGCTGGGATCGTGTAGACCCAGACTGTTTTTTGAGTAAACTGATCACAGGCAATGCCCTTGCCTTAAGAGCCTGCTTGTCACCTGCAGAGGACGTGAGTACTATCATGGAAGGCTGCTCCTTGCTGCGCAGAGTATCTCGGGCATGCTCGTATCTAAAAAGGGAGCAAAGGCTTCTCATTCTCGCAGGTGATTTGACAAGTAAATGTAAATGTAAATGTGTTTGTATTTATATAGCGCACTTCTACCCAGAGGTCTCGTAGCGCTGTATTCATACCGCTGTGGAACCCATCCTGGCTTTCCTGTGAAATGTCCACTCCTGGGCACCTCCAAGGTGAAGCCAGGCATCCAAGCGCTGCTGGGGCCATTTTGGAGATTAAGCAAGCTACCGCCAAGAGTCACAGAGTGGGACCCATGATTAGACTAGGCACCGAGGCGAGAATTATCAGGTCCGGGGAAATTGCGTCCAAGAGCCACCGAGGCAGGAATTGAACCCTGGTGCCGGGCCAGACCTCTGCATCAGGGTCTGCCACTCTAACCTTTGAGCCACGCTTCTCCACAAGTCATGCTCAGCAACCATAATTCCCTGATAAAAGCTTTGAAAGCCTCCCCTAGGTGTGCTGTTGATGAAAGAAGAGCCCACCAGGCACATAAAATAGCCTTAGAAGCCAGAAGGGAGGAAATTAGACGTAAGGCTTGGGCTGATTTGATAAAGGGAGGGAATGCAAGGGACCGTATGAGCTTTTGGGCAGTTGTTAACAGGCCTTTTTTTTTATTACAAGGAACCCAAACTTATATGTCACACTAGTGTGGATAGTTGGAAGGAACATTTTAGAACAGCGATTCACACTGCTGAGGGAAACGTGTCATTGGATGAGGGTGTATCGCCCATTGTGAATATGGCATCTGCCCGCGCTTTCAGTCAGTCACTCAGTCTTCTTAGCCCCTGGACCTGATGGGGTCGAGGATGATATTTTTAAGGCTAATGTGGATTATGGGTGCCTTTATGGACAAATGTGTTCCATGCAGTAATTGTTTGTCCACTCCGCACACCTGGAAAGAGGCAATCATTGTACCCATATTTAAAAAGGGGGACAGAGATCATACTGGTTGTTACCGCCCCATTTCTTTACTTGACACCTCCTTTAAAATATTGGGTCACGTTTTATTGTCTAGATTGGAGAAATGGGCAGAGGATAATAACATATTTTCAGATGTTCAATTTGGTTTTCGCCAGGGTATGGGGACAAACAAGCAGTGTGCTAATCTGTCTTTGACTTTAGGGAAGTATGTGAAGGCTAGGGGAGGTGCCATTCATATGGCTTTTATCAAACTCTCCTGTGCCTTTGACACTGTTAACTGTGCCAAATTATGGGACCTGCTAAGATCCATGGGGGTCGGACAAGAGCTGGTTGATCTTCTTTATCGCTTGCACTGGAACACCTTTGTGAAGGTGCGTTACTCCTAAAACGGAGACTGTAACTCACGTATCAAATCTTTCCGGGGTGTCATACAAGAATGTACCTTGGCCCAATGCCATCTTTTTACTTTATATAAATGGCCTGATTGATTACTTAGCAATTTGTGGCCGGGATTTTCCCCATATTGGGGAGGGAGTCATCCCAATCCTTTTATATGCATATGATGCTGTCCTCATTGCAAAAAGGGCAAATGGGTTACAGATTTTGTTGGATGGGTTTGTCTCCTTTATGAACTTGCTTGACCTAAAGGTAGGCTTTCCGGAATTCGGTTTAATCCGATTGTGCCCGATAGTACCCTACCGACTCAAAATTAGCGGACCCGGTTTAAACTGAGTGTTACTGATTTTTCAAATTTGTTGCACCGCTTGGCCACTTGAGGGAGCCAGAGCAGTACAAACATACTGCTTCTGTACTGAAAACTTCACTTTAGAAACTAAAGGCAATGTAAGTCACCCCCATTAAACTAGGGGCGACAAACTGGTTTAGCAAGGTTGGTAGGCGGGATCATTTATTTACATTGCTGTCCGGACTATGGCCCCTTCACACCTCATCACAATGCAGAAGATGTCATGACGAGAAGACGAGAAGACGCCCACCAGTGCTCCAAAACGCAGAAGGTAGGCTCTGCAAGGGAGCTATTTAATCACACTTTTCACCCTCTCCTTCTGCGCGCCCCCTCTGCTCACAAATATGCAGAGCGGCCCAACAGGCTGCCAGATAGTGAGCCAGCTTGTGCAACCCAGTGTGTTGCTTTTATTTTTTGTCAGTTTGCATGTGATTTTTAGCCTGACAATCGCAGGGCTTTTATTGGATTCGTATAAGACACCTCTCCCTTTCATTTTGGTATCCCACGATTATTTCCATCATCCAGATTTTATGATGAACATGCGTTCTTAAATATTGACAAGAAATGAAGGTGATTATTTTTAGGTTGTTACCTGGATGTTTTAACTTTGATCCCTTGGTTTTTCACTTCTCAATGTAGTGGAATGTGGAGTGATAAGCCACATATATTGTAGGTATTTCCAAATCAAAATCTTATTCTTCCTAGAATGTCCCAACATGCTTTCTTTGTTTTAACAAAAGCAAAACGTATCTTTCCTTAGAGCATTTCTTAGCACAAGAGTTCCCAACAACTACATCCATTGCACATTTTCAGGACTACAATGCAGTAGGTGAATACATTTAATTTATTTTATGTGGATGTTCTGAACATCTGACTGTGTTTTAGCCTTCTCCACCTATGGTGGACACTTCTGTTTTACATAATGCCGACTGTCAATCATTATCGCATCTGCAGCATTACTGAGTCTTTGCTTCCATACTTGGTAATGGGTTGGCATTGCTGCTCGTGGTGTGAGACATTTTGACCCCAATAACTGGCCCATTTTCTGCACAGACATTTCTGCACCCACACTAGTTTTTAAACTTGATAGTATGCTTAATATTGTAGCCCCAGCTCTCTGTGCTTTCAGAGCCCAGTGAACAAACGACAGAGACATGCCCTAGTGCAATCTGGAACCAGTTTACACAATGCCGATCGGCCAATTGGGAATCTGTTTCGCAAATGTGCATCAGCATGCACATGCACATGACCAAAGACTCACTGATGAAGTATTGTATGGTCTAATACAATAAGTTAGATTTTTTTAAAATGTATTTGGACTGCTTAAACACTGTACATTCACTGTGTATATGACATGCACTATCAGTGCAGAAAGCAAGCAATAATAAAAGCAAAACGTTCCATAAACACCCGAAAAACACTGTTTCTGTGGTTTTAAATGGCGCGAAAATGTATAACCACTGATAACCACTGTTTTATTAAGGTATTGAAGTCACTGGAAAACACTGAAAAACCCCTACCAGAATTCACCAAAAATAGAAACTGAAAACAGGAAAGCCTACCTAAAGGTAAATGTGTCCAAGTCTTACACCTTGGTTTCAGGACCTAGAAAAACAAGGTTAAATGCGTGCAATAGGGTCCTAATTGATAAATAGGGTTAATATGTTATATATTTGGGTATCCCATTTGATGTGGAGCTAAAGTGGTCTTACCTAACACCAGGTCTGTCCAGTTCCAGGGATCTGTTGATGCAGTCTTCAGATTTACAGCAAGACTCCGACATAGAGCTGTGAAGGAACTTATTCCTATTTACAAGGCAAAATGCTCTGCGTGGCCTTATATGGGGCAGTGTTTGGGGTCATAGTAACTCTCTCTTACTTCAAAGAATTGAAGTTAGCTTTCTATGTAAGCTGTTGGCAGTACCAAGCACAGCGAACATAATCTGTCATGTCGAAGTAGCGCTGAACTACTTGGAGGAATTGATTGGGTTTGCCCCCATTTTATTGTGACATCAAATCTGGCAAAATAACTAAAATTAGGATTGTCAAAAGCCTTATTGATTGATTGTGGGGACCTTGATAAAGTATTTCGAATTATGTGATGTTCATATCTGAAACATACTTTCTCTGACATTAGTGTGCCCCAGTATTAGGATAACACAAGATACTTATGTATAGTTTCTAAAGATACAATAAAAAACCCATAGTTAATATATGAGGCTAGGATGCATAATTTAAAGGAAGAGTTTTTGAGGACAGTGGTTACACATTCGGCCCTATGTGTTTCTGCATGGACTAGAACCGTATCTGACCGTCTATCCAAGATTTTCATTAAATATTTATCTTAGTCATTTTTAGAGTTAGTGCTGTGCAGCTTTTAATTGCTTTCCGATACAGGGTAGGTGGTTTGTTTCGCTCCCTATATGCTATTGCAATCCACCCCCACCTCAAAGCACGAGCTACTTAATGGTATTTTGCACTATTAATAGTGTTAAGCGCATACTTTTTTTGGTACCTTAACTGTGCACCTCTAACATTAGGCAATGACATGCTGCTTTTAAATATCTACTGACATTTCCTTCACCTGATATATGTTATGCTGTTTTAAACTTTGTCAAGAGTGCACTTATCATAAGGAAGTGTTATAGGACCTCTGTAATGCTGCAATTTAATATAAAAACCATTAGAGTCAATGTTATTGTACTATCACAGTGGGGGAAACCTGACAGCGGATGGTACCTCTCATGTAGAAGTGCGAAAAACTATAGTTCGCACCAGTCAGGCGCCCAAGTGTAACTTGAAGAAGGGATAGATTCCCATTATTGACAAAGAGGGCTAGTTGTATGAAGCAAGATAGCGGAACGTGTTAATTATGGTACCGTATCAGATTGGATATGCATTTTATATGATGCTTGGCGGTCTGCCATAAAATTAAGTAAATGATAGCTCTCCTTTTAATCGCACTGGAAATAGATGACGCATAACTGCTATACATATAGCACCTATAAACCACTAAAGGCCCTGAAAAAGCAGCCTGTTTTGTCGCAAAGCAAATGTTGGCTGAATGTGATGTTGATTCACGGTGGTTGTAAATCATACAACATGTAACCTTTGGAAAATATTTTTTTTTTTATTGTGAATGCTTTTATTACGAGATCTGAAAAATAAATCAGAATTAATCAATGCATATAAGAAATGTCAGATCATTTAATGTTAATAAGAATTACACTAGCTACCTATGAAAAGAATTGTAGTTTTATATCTGTTTTTATTCTTTTGTAATGAATTTGTATATGTTTTATTCTAATTCATCTGTATTTTCCTTTTATGGCCGTCAGCCAAAGAAAGCATTTTTTGATTTGATTTGGTACACTATTACCAATAATATGGCCACACAGTACGTAACACACTGAATATGAAATTAGCGGCAAGGGAGTGTACTGGTTGGGCTGTTAGTGGAGTTGCAGGATATGCTTGAAAAGAAAACAATGGGAACCTACAAAGGAAAAACAAATAAAACAAAAGACTTGTCACCAGCTCAGACCCTGAAGTGCGCTCATTTTCAGGCAGAAGTGTACATATTCAGGAATAATGCTGTTACTCACATGCAAAAGAAACAATGGCAGATATTGGCTAACCCAGTGGTTCCCAAACTTTTTCACCCCACGGCTCCCTTGACCTATTCAGGCTGTTGGCCGCGGCTCCCCATTATGTTACTTTTTTTGGGGGCGGGTGGGGATTGTAAATCCGGTCTTGGGAGTACCTCCATTTTTCTCCCTGAAAATAACTGGGATGAAGCCGATGAAAGTATTAAAAACATGAAGTACTACAATGATGTAATGTGGATAAAACAAAGCTATATTTAGGATGGGTAGCATTATATCTATATCTATCAAGACTCCCCATAGTCGAAAAGTGTAATATCTGTCTGCCATGAGTTAAAAAGAAAATTGTGAATACCAAAGACAGAGCAGCTGTTATTCTTACATACATATATATATATATATATATATATATATATATATATATATATATATATATATATATATATATATATATATATATATATATATATATATATATATATAGAGATATATATAGATAGATAGATAGATATCTCCTTCTGCACCAGAAAGCCCAACTTAACCAAAACCTGTTCCTTAACAGGCCACCAATGTAAGGAAGCAAGGGAGGAAGAAATATGAACCCATTGCTATCTTGGCAGCACAAATTGTAGCTTCTCTTCAGTGAATTGAACAAGTGCAGGTAGAATAAATTACAATGGTCCAGACCATTGCAATAAAACCTTTCCGAATTTGCACTGTTGTGGAGAAAAAGAACAGCTGCTGTGTATGTTTTTGAGTGCAAAGTTGGAAAAACAAGTACTGACGATAGTAGTGATTTGACTAAGCATACAAAGTTCAGTGTCAAATTTATTGCACTTTTTTTTCACATGAGGAACAGCGACTGGCTTTAGACCAAGGTAGGAGGGCCAGATTGACAATTCCCAGAAATACACACAATAGTCATAGGAGTTCCAGCTATTCGCCATTCATCTATTTAAAGCACATTCTTGGTCAAGCAATTGTGCAAACGTGAGACACAACTGGTAACATTGTCTAAGAGTTTAATTTAATTTTGATGATTAGTGCAATTAATGTGTTTATAAATTGAAAAACCCTGATGGAATTCCGAAAATACTGGCAGGCACAAGAAATGCATGAACATTTTGAAGAGGTCTCTGAAGCGCCAAGGGTATGTGAGACATGGTAGTTAAATTTATTCCTGATTTTCAGAGATTCGTGTGATGTAATATCAGAAAAAACTCTGGGACCCTAACTCTCCAAGTAAATCGGCAAAAAGCATTCATCCGGAGTATCCTAGCAGTCTGCATATTTTTGTTGCCCATTGAGTTCAAGTCAACTTAAACTTCAGCTCTCCCTAAATCACTACATAAACTATTGTAGAGCTTTGTGTGTGTACACGGCACAGAAAATTAGCAGTGAGTGTATGCTGAGATTTTTGCAATAGTTATTTCTTGTGACTTTTTAAAATGTCATTGTGGCGCTTTCCTCTCCCACTCCCACGCAGATTTCTCACACGGCACATTCCAGGAAGGTGATAAATATAGCAGACGTGCCTTGTTCACTAATAACCCCTTTGTTAAATATTGTTTCACCAAAATTCATAACTTGTAGGAGAACCTGCCCGTCTTAATGAGTCGCAAGGCAAAGGCCGTGAAACACAGACGTGCTTGCATGCAATCCTTGGCAGGCCGTCGTATAGGGAAGGGGGCCTGTGATAAAAATGCAGCCGGGCACAAGCATATCACACTGCGCCCCTGGCTGGTTTGATGGCGCACCAGGGCGCCGTTGCGCACAGTTTGGGAACCACTGGGCTAACCCATTGTCCCATGCATTATGCTGTATTAGGATAAGTAGAATGTGTGTGACACTTGAACATACATGACGGGGTGACCCAAAGCCCTCTACATATGTATATGCATGTATGTTAGTTTTTTATTGCAAGGGACAGGTAGACAGCTACAGCTGCCAGGCTCTCCGAAAAGGGTCTAGCAAAGATTATGGTAGTGCAAAACTTCCAACCCAGGAGTTTGTCTAAGGGAGTAAGCAACACCAACATCTTTGTTTGCATTGGTAATCTGTGAGATTCCATGTAACTAAATTCCTGTCTACAGGCAAGAACACAGTCTGATACCAATCCACCCTTAAAGTTCTATTGGTTAAAGATAAGATTTTGATAATAAATATGTTGCTGTAATTTTCCATAATAAACAGATTAGAACTATGGCATCCAACCAATCATGCTTATAGCTTTTATCAATGGCTCATCACCATAACCAACTCAGGCAAAATCTATTTTTAGAGCATTTCCCTCTTGGTATGTGTTCTGTATAATGCAGCCCACATGCAAAGCAGGGGAAAGGAGGATGGATTAAAACATTTCTCCTCATCACACCTGCCTTCTGCAAATCCCTGTCAACAATTCTTTGAGATAGGGATTTGCATAGAAAACCATGAGTGGTCACATGGTAACACCCATGCACCACCCATGGGACTCCTCCTTGACACAAAGTAATTCTAGGCAGCGCATTGCACAGCTTTATATTGCTTTTGCTTACAATCCAGCTCAAATCGTCATTTGTGTCGCATTGTAAATACCAAGACCGCACTTTGCATCTGATACGCATAAAAAAAGTAATGGAAACCTGGTGCAAAGTCTTAGTCAATCTCTGCCTATCTCTGCCTATATGTTTACAGATGAGAATAAGGGCAGGAGGATCTTGTGATGTTTTTATTCTTTGAGTCCTGTGGCAGCAGGTGGTTAATGTCCAGCTCCCTTTCTGGAAACTTGTGTGTATCGTAGGTGACTCTGGACTCTAATCCCAATCTAATCCAGGTCTTTGAGTGGACCGGGTCCTGCAGTTCTAAAAAGCGACGGGTCTCTATCAGGCTCTCCATTTCTACCCTCGCCATCAGGGTAAAAGCAAAAATCTTAACTGTGCAGCAATACCAGCCTTCGCTGCCTTTGATGTAACTTCGAAGAGACTTGATACAGTTCTTTCAGTCTCATCATTTCAGAACTGAAGAATTTTCAATATAATATACAATGAAGCCTTAGTTGTTGCTTATTTATCTTATGCAACTAAGAACTATTGACAAAGCCAAGAGTCCTGGCTTATTGTGGGTGTAATGTTACTTGCTGTATTATATATCTGGATGCAATAACAGAAGCATCAAAATACTAGTCGGGCAGCACACTATGCTCAGCACTGACTTTTAGTTTGTGTTTTTAAGCCACGTCCTTAAATACATCAGTCATGCCCCTATTAGAGACCCCCCAGTTTTTTCATCTCACTTAAAGCCCTGATCTACCCAATTGACTCCTTTTGCACACTGGACTCACTCAAATAGCAATAGTGAGCAGCCAAGGTTTACTCCAGGAGGTAGTAGAGGGATTAGAAATCCAATACAGGCAGTGCTTAATTTGTGAAAGAATAAGCTATGGGATTCAAAATTTTGCTCAGAAGCCTTTGGCTGGCGCTATTGAAGGTCAGGTGCCAAATACCACCGCTACGTAATCTTGATCTCACCTCATGCCTCTTTAATCCACCATCAGACACTCCTTGCCTCTTTATCTTGTTGTTGCAGGCTCCTGCGTTTTCCATGTGTCGCAATGTTTCCATCTTTCTCTTCCTCCTGCTTCTCCCCTTGGGAGTTTTTCACCCTCTTGCTTCGAGTCGAGGAAGAATAAGTGCAGGGCCCCAAAAACGAGCACCGTTGGACCCAAACCTGCAACCACCAGCTCCAATGACGTACTAAATGCAATATGACATAGCAATAACACCTGATAAACACAATATCCAGCCACAGCCATATCTTTACATGAGACTACGCTCTTGATTTGGAGGAAGGCATTATGGACTAACCTCCCCCTCTTAAAGCAGTTACCAACTCGTAGTGCATGCCCCTGACAAGCATCTTCTCAGGGCACCCTACGCTTCAAGAGTCCTGCAAATTGGCAATGGAATTTAGCCACCCTTTGAACACCTGCCTCCTGCCGCCCAGTATGATAGGGTACAACGCACAAGTGCCTCCCAGGAAGAGGTGTAGGTATGGCCCCCAAATAACTTTATCCAGCCAGAGTGAATTGATGACTACTGGGGCCTCATTTATGAGAAGTGACGCATCGCTGCGTGAAAGCAACGATGCGTCACTTCTCAGTGCGCACTCCTTGCGACATACCTGGTGCGTCATATTTACTGTATGACGCATCATGTCGCAAGGAGTTACAGATATGTCAGTATTTCCGACGTATCTGTATGGCGCAAAAGTGAGGCATTGCTGGAGTGTGTCACAAAAGTGACGCAACTCCATGTTGGACCCGGCCTCATGGCGTGGTCCTACTCCTTCCGCATGGCGAGCCCAGAACGACATCGGCCCTCCACCCAGCATCGGGCAGCCCTTTTGCCCGACACTGAACACCCCAACATTGCTGGTCCGGCCACCATCCCGGACCCCCACTACCGACCTGGCCCCATCGTGGGCCCCTCACGACCTAAGCATGAGGCCGCGCCCGACTCCATCTTGGGCCCACCACGTCATGACCACGTGGCCTCTGCTCCGGCCCAGGCCCCAGCGAAGCCCAGACATCGAGGCACCAAGATCCACCCAGGTGGTCGAGTGGCCAGCAACCTTTTCTACTTATAAAAGCTTAAGTACTTGATCTCTTGTGTGGTGTCCGTTTGTAGTGTTGTGATTACTTGGCTGTACGATCCTTGGAGAGGGCCCTAATTCAGGAGGCCCCTCCGTAACGCTCGGATCAGTAGTATGACCATAGATATAAGCATCTTCAGTGATCATAACCCTCTGACACTCACATTAATGGGTTTTGATTTTAAAAAATTCACATGTAGAACAGACGTCATGGAAAAGGCAGTAGACCAGGGAAGAAGGATTAGGTGGACTAAGATGGATGGAGACAAATTTACCGGAGTTTAATAACAGAAGGCCTAAACGCTATAAATACATGCCTGGATCCTGACGTGGGAGGAGCATTAGTGGTCAGTGCATTTGAGGAAATTGCACGTCATGTGGACAATCTACTAAGGGCCTCTAAAGATAGTAAATTACCCTCCACTCCGCGTTGGTTTGACTCTGCCTGTACTAAGGCATATAAAAGACTTAAACTTAGCCTCCACTCTAAACCCAGAGACAATCTCAAAATAACACAATATAGAACTGAATACAAAAAAAGCATTGAATTGTCGGAAAAGGAGCTTACAAACTCAAGCTTGGGAGGACCTAAGGGAGGCGGCAGAAAGGCGAGATACCTCAGGATTCTGGAAGGTTATTAATGCTCCATGCTTCCAGGATCCAGGAGCACCAAAAATAATAAATACCATTTTACCTGAACAATGGCAGGCCCATTTCCAAAATCTTTACAACTATACAGGACAACTAAGCCAAGGTGAAGGACCAAGGTCAAAAATGGACTTTTGCCTAGAAGAAGTGGAATTGGCAATAGTAGGGCTTAGCAAGAACAAAGCGCCGGGTCCTGATGGTATACCCCGACCTTTTCCTGAGTAACACAGAGCTTTGGGCCCCACTCCTTACGAGGGTCCTGAACGAGGCAGTGGTGGCAGGACTGCCTCGCTCCTGGGCCACAGCAACCATAGTCCCGATCTACAAAAAGGGGAATCGCGATGACCCCCAATGTTATCGCCCTATATCCCTCATAGATGTGTCAGCTAAAGTATTGGGCCGTGTTATCTTACATCGTCTGCAGGAGTGGGCAGAGGAACACCAGGTTCTGACAGATGTCCAATACGGTTTCAGGGAGGGCAGATCCACCACCGATCAATGTTTAAACCTGTACCTCTTAACAGCAAAATACACCGTTGCCAGCAGTGGGACTATATACATGGGTTTTATGGACCTCTCCGCGGCTTTCGACCGTGTAAATAGAGAAAAACTTTGGTCGTTACTGCTAAACTTAGGAGTGGATCAACCCCTTGTAGATGTCCTAAAAGCCTTACACTGGAATACGTCTGCAAGTGTGAGATATAATCAAGAGGGAAGTAGGACTGAGCCCTTCCTATGTACCAATGGAGTGAGGCAGGGCTGCATTTTAGCGCCCTTCCTGTTCTCTATATATATCAATCTCTTGGATAAAGAACTACTCAAATTACACGTGGACTCACCCCAAATTGGACATCGAGTGGTGCCGGTATTACTCTATGCCGATGACGCGGTATTGCTAGCCAGAACTCCATTGGGGCTACAGAAGTTGATCGATGGTTTTGTCGATTTTATGGCCAAACTCGACTTATCAACAAACTTGGAAAAATCCTATATTATGTCAACAGGAGTTAAACCAAAAGGAAAAGGAAAATTCATATACAAAATTGGGTCACACAAGATTGGCCAGGTTAAGATCTTTTCATATCTTGGTGTACTGTTTGACAAACAACTGAACTTCATCCCCCTAGCAGAGAAACATGCAACGAAGCTGGCAGCGTCATCAGGGGCCATCATGGGGTATGGGAAAAGACTGGGTAGATGGTCCCCAGAACAGATATTAAATTTGTATAGATCGATATGTTGTGCTAAACTTACCTATGGAGCAGAGGTATGGGGCTTTTTAGGAGAAAAAAAATTACAACAGATCCAGGTGGAAGAAAATAAATTCCTCAGGAGAATATTGAAACTACCGCAGAGTACCCCGGCCTTTATTATTCATGAGGAAGTGGGAGAACCCTATATTGAAGACAGGATTAAAATTAAACCCCTTCTTGCTTGGGTCAAAATTTGGATTAACCCAGAAGCGGGCCTCACAAGACAAATCATAAAAGACTGTTTGAAACGTGACAAAGGGGGCCACATTCCCTGGCTAAAGTATATAAAGGATACTATGGAGGCAATTGGCTGCAAAAATGTCTTTACAGACCAGAATCCTTAATTGGTCAGAATAAAATAATGGTTAAAAAACTTTTTTCAGATTGGTCACTCACGATGAGGGCCGAGATGGAAAGATGTAAACCCACTGTTTCATCTTACTGCGAACTAACAGTTAAGCAAGGAATGGAACCATATCTGAGGGTCATGCATAACGCTCAGGACCGATATCATATGACCCGATTCAGACTAAATATGCTCCATCATTTATTTGCGGTTCCTTCTGGGTTTACTTTGACAGTGGAGGCGAAGGGTACCTGCGGCTGCGACGCTAGGTCTCCGCAGGATACCCTTCACTTTGTTTTGTTATGCCCCTATTATTCTGCCCCAAGACGCAAGTTTTTGGTAGGGATTCTGAAAGAAGTAAAACTCAGACAAGCAAAAAAGGCCCTGAGGTTTCTTCAGGAGGCTGCAGATGCCCCCACGTTGTTTTGCATCATACATTTTATCCGGGTTGCATTGCAGCTAAGGAACACCAGAGAAATAACTGACTCTAATGCTATTTAATTGCGTAATGTAAATTCCTCTTTCCCCTTATTCATGAAATGCGTTTTTAGCCATCAATTTTTGAAACTTATATCTTTTTTTAAAATATTGTATTTATAATATGTGTATATTGTGTATGTGCTTTTATGGTGTCTTTTTAAGTGCCGAATAAAGATTTATAATTGAAAAAAATTGAAGTGCCAGATAGGCCAAGGGTCCGTGACCTATCTGGGACACCAAGTGGGGAGCGGCCAAGTGGCTCCCCTCCAACCAAAGATAGACACCATCCGGGCCTGGGAGCCCCCGGTCACCCAAACCGCCGTCCGCCCCTTCCTGGGGCTCACCGGATATTATCGGCGATTCATAAAGAACTACGGGAGCATTGTGGGGCCGCTCACAGAACTAACTTCAAAGAAACTACCACAGAAGGTGCACTGGACCCCCGAGTGCCAGGCAGCCTTTGAAACTCTGAAGACTGCCATGTGCACCGCCCCTGTGCTCCAGGCCCCCGACTACAGCAGAGAGTTTGTGGTCCAAACCGACGCCTCAGAGCACGGCATCGGGCGGTCCTGTCCCAAGTTAACTCCGAAGGCATCGACCAGCCTGTGGCCTTCATCAGCCGACGCCTACTGGCACGAGAGCAGCGATGGAGCACCATCGAGAGGGAAGCCTTCGCCGTGGTGTGGGCCCTCAAGAAGCTCCGGCCCTACCTCTTCGGCACCCACTTCCGAGTACAGACCGACCACCGGCCCCTGCGGTGGTTGATGCAGATGCGGGGGGAAAACCCGAAACTGCTGCGCTGGTCCATTTCGCTGCAGGGGATGGACTTCACTGTGGAGCATCGCCCCGGCAACGACCACGCCAATGCTGACGGCCTGTCCCGATTCTTCCGCCTCGGCGAGGAGAATCCCCAAGAAGATGGGTGACTCTCCCCTGCCTTCAGCTGGGGGGGACGCGTGTTGGACCCGGCCTCATGGCATGGTCCTACTCCTTCCGCATGGCGAGCCCAGAACGACATCGGCCCTCCACCCAGCATCGGGCAGCCCTTTTGCCCGACACTGAACGCCCTAACATTGCTGGTCCGGCCACCATCCCGGACCCCCACTACCGACCTGGCCCCATCGTGGGCCCCTCACGACCTAAGCATGAGGCCGCGCCCGACTCCATCTTGGGCCCACCACGTCACGACCACGTGGCCTCTGCTCCGGCCCAGGCCCCAGCGAAGCCCAGACATCGAGGCACCAAGATCCACCCAGGTGGTCGAGTGGCCATTCGACAGATCCCGGAGAAGAGTTTGTTTCGATGGCCCTCCAGCCGTCCCCGGACGCCTGGTTTCGATCGCCCTCCGGCCTCCCTGGGCGCTGGCTCCACCCCCCTGCTGGGTGTCTGGACACCATCATCCCGGCCCTTCTGACCCCCAGGCGTGAGGGTCCGGACATCAAAGGACTCCAGTCCTATATCTGGACCAGCCCTGGATTAGGACGTCAGTTGTATCCTGGACTGGAAGCCCTGCTGACGCTGTCACGGCCGACACCAGACGAACTCATCCCCGGTAACCTGAACCATCTGAGAGCCTGCTGGCGCTGCCGCGGCCGACCTTGCTGAAACCATCTTGAGAGCCTGCTGGCGCTGCCGCGGCCTACCTTGCTGAAACCATCTGAGAGCCTGCTGGCGCTGCCGCGGCCTACCTTGCTGACCCCTCTGAGAGCCTGCTGGCGCTGCCGCGGCCTACCTTGCTGAACCCTCTGAGAGCCTGCTGGCGCTGCCGCGGCCTACCTTGCTGAACCATCTGAGAGCCTGCTGGCGCTGCCGCGGCCTACCTTGCTGAACCATCTGAAAGCCTGCTGGCGCTGCTGCGGCTCGAACCCCTCGGAACCCCACAGCTCGAGGATTGAGAGCTGTGCGTAGGGTATCCCTTCCTCCGCCCAGAGCTAGACTGTCCCGCTACCTACCCCCCTTTCCGAGACTTTACGGATCCTTCGATCCATCTGTATATACTGCCAAGAACCAGCAATCTTTTCTACTTATAAAAGCTTAAGAACTTGATCTCTTGTGTAGTGTCCGTTTGTAGTGTTGTGATTACTTGGCTGTACGATCCTTGGAGAGGGCCCTCATTCAGGAGGCCCCTCCGTAACGCTCGGCTACTTCTCGAAGGAGAGGTGGACCTAGGGGTGGCCAGTCAGACCTCTTCTGCCTCCCCCGGGGTCGCCTTTCTAACACTCCAGCAATGCGTCCTTTCTCATGGGGCAAGCCCCATGTGAAAGGACCTGCGTCAGTCTTACGCCTGCTGTGGGGCTGGCGTAAGATTTTGACGAAAGGGCGTCCTAGAAGTGACGCAGTGAAATCTCATCGATTTCACTGCGTCACTTCTACGAGGCTTTTCCCGGGGGAACGCCCCCTCTGCATACATTATACCTGACGCAGGTGTAATGTGGCGCAGGGGTTTACAAAGTGACGCATCTACCTAGATGCGTCACTTTGTAAATATGGTGCAACAAGGCACATCTTTTACGCTGCTGGTGCGTCACAAAAAGTGACGCACTGGCAGCGTAAAAGTGACGCACGGCCTCATAAATAAGGCCCAGAAACCTTACATCAGGATGTGATTGGTGATGCAGCCACTCAGGCCACACTGCAGGGCAATGCACCTTCTGCCGAATTCAGAGTGCAAACCCGAAGGCCGTAGACTTCAGTGCTGATTTACTCCTCCTTTTATCCTTCGAAGAGCAGTAAAATAATAACTACGGAGTTAGGTAAAATAAAAATGCTGTTATAAAGAGCATTACAAAGCTGTAATGATGGCATAATTAATAAAACAAGTTATTGTGTGTCATCATACGCAACACACTTGCCACTTTTCTTAAACTTGAGCCGCAGGCAACGAAGTGCATTCAAAACGTTTCCGCAAACATCTGTCCATAAAATCTCTTCCTTTGGCGCCATCTATGGGTGAACGATGGCACTGCAAGCTCTGGCACTCTTCGTCTGCAAAGTTGTCTTTAATAACAAATCCAGGTACTTCCATCGTAAACCGTGGAAGTCCTACAGCCCTCTCCTGCGTTCTGCCACACTTCGCAGAGGGCGGCTGAAAGCTAACAAACTGGCAGTAAAGGCTTCAACAGATCAGTACGCTGGGCCAATATTTACTTTGTAAAAAAAACATAAGTACAAGGGGCAAAGCTTAGGAAACTGCAGATGGTGCGGCCGAATGTTGGGGTTACCAACCCCCAAAGCAGTCTACTTTTAGTTCTGCCACTTGCCTGTGCCTTCTAATACCTACATTTCCTACCCCTTTGTCTCTCTCATGCAAGATTTGTGTTCTTTGTGCACTCTTCCTCTGTCACTGTTTGCCCAGGTTTCTCTTTCTCTCTATTGTGCCTTTCTGTCTCTTGCTCTAGGTCAAACCAGATGATGAAAATTAACTCCTGGCTCCCAAAAATTAGTTCTGGTGTCCACCATCGACAAACACCAATACAAATTGAACACTGCTTGGGTCAGTCACAAGGCAGTGTTGACATTGCAGCCAGCTCCCACTTCCAGCAGCATCAGCATGAAACGCCTTGTTGACCTGCCAGCTGGCGTTCCTGCTATGATGGCCATTGACGGCTAGTATGTGGGTATGGGAACAATACCTACACTTTTGGGAACCATTTCTTGTGCCCACGCATGTTGGCATTTAATTCAACAATGCCATATATGCTGCTAGAACTGCTGCTGGAGTGTTTTCTTTGAGCTTGTGGCGTAACATAGGCCCCCGCAGCCCATGCGGTGCGGGGGGGCCCGAAGCTTCATGGGGCCCCCTCGGGACGGCACTCTGTCCAGAGAGCTCCTAATTGAGCACAGAGGGGGCCCCTCTACATACCTTGCAGGGAGGCCCCCTCAATTTTCGTTACGCCAGTGTTGAGCTAATTCCTCCAACGCAGGGAAAACCCTGTCTTCATAGAGGCAATCTCTAGACACAGCCACTCTTTTTGTGCCAGTGTGATGGAAGAGTTGCCTCTGCCAAACCATAGGAGGGTGTCTAGAGCAACAACGAGCTGATGATTCAAATGATTGAATTAATCTCAGCTATTGCTGTTCACACGAGGCCACATCCCAGTCCACAGTTTTTCACCCACTCTGTACAGAGACCATCCATATGCAAATCAGACTTTGTCCTACTCCAGGTGGGTAAAGCCAGCCTTAACTGCCAGGCGAGGCCCCATCAAGACAGGAACACAAGCAACCCCCGACTGGTTTCAGCCTAATGAGGCCTAGTCACTGAGCTATAGCTCTACTGCTTTGGCACAGTGGTCAGTCACAGTGGCGTAAAGAAACTAGACGGGCCCCGTTCAAGGGTACATGGAGGGGCCCCCGTTCCAGATTTACTCAGGAAACCTCGGCCTGAGAACTGTCCTGAGGGGGCCCCCTGCAGCTTTAGGGACGCCCTTAACCCCTTTCATGCTTATGACGAGCTCAGCTCATCATGAGGCACAGTGAAGCTGTGCTTATGACGATGCTGAGCTCGTCATAACTGCCGCGGCCCTCCCACATGTGGCTAATTCCCCGCCTGTGCGGGCGTTCTAAAGGAGTGGGCAGAGTCGTGACGAGTCCAGCTCGTCATGAGCACAGCTCCACTGTGCAGCATGACAAGCTGGGCTTGTCACAAGCACCGCGGCGTGCATCCCCTCCCCCCCGCACCGCGGGGGAATTAGTCCCGCGTGGAAGGGGTTAACTGCGGGGGGCTGTGTTACACCACTGGTCTGTTATTGCTTGTACTGCCATTTGGAGGTGGCTTAGCCTGTCAGTTTGGGATAGACTATATCTGTTGGAGTGGGACAAAGGCTGATTTGCTCATGACTCTTTGCAGTCTGTAGTGGTATAGCAGGAGAAAACGAGGGACAGGAGCACAGCACCAAGAAATCCAGCCAGCGACTTTGATTAATTCAAACATTTCCTGCATCGCCTTGTTGTTTCACCAGTGCCTGGGCTATGTTTGCCCTGTCACGCTTGAATTGAAGACCTCCGATTTGTCCTCTAACCTACAGGTTATGCATACACACACGCATCTCGACAACAAGTGCATTAACCCACAGAACTTTCTCAACATCCTTTGTTTACTAAATGTGTGATATCTCAGTATTCCTATAGGGTTCTGGCCTCATGATCTGAGGTGGAACTTGCCATTCACTTGTCCAACTCTTCCTTTCCAGGTGTAATGACCTGTATGGAATTCCCTAATATCCCTGCGGCCGGCTCACCCTAACCTTAATGCACTCATGTGTGCTGCCTTCGCCTGTCCACATGAGTGGTTGGAATCATATTATTGAAGTGCTTGTCACTCATCACAGTATTCTAAATGTGACTGTCATTTCACTGCAAACTACACTGTTACCTCTCAAGCTTTATCCGCTGTGACTCAGACTTTAAGGTCTGGCTGGCCTGTACATCTGTCACCAAACCATGGTGAGCACTAGAGAAAAGCTTTAAGAAGCAGTCCTGAGAGATTTGGTCTTCTCTGCAAGTTTTGATTAGGCAGAAAGTGTATGCTTCACTGAAAAAGAGTGCCTGCATTGTGCCCTTTGAGAAAGATTACACCCATATAGTAAACCTGAGATGTTTATGGTCAAAAGGCAAAGATAAAGGCTACAGATGTGTTTGTTTCATTGGGAAAAGTCGTCATTCCAGATGCCACAGGTCTCATCTGCTCAATATAAAAGTTATGATAAAGGCCGTTTGGCTGACATATTTATTGTGAAAAACATATATTAAAGCTAATAGGCATTTAAGGGTGGATTATTATCATGCTCATTGTACACTACGTACAATACCTTTCAAAGATGACCACCTTTTATTTCAGTGCTCGCCATTCCGGAGGATTGAGTCCCACTCCAGCACACAGATCCGAAAGGACCCGTACTGTTGCAGGCGCGCTTCAGACTTCCACCTGGTCCTTCCTTAATGTCTGCCCCCACACGTGGAAGCAAATATCAAGCCTGAATTCCCTGGCTATAGGACGCTGTACTATACCGGCACGCTGATCTTAAAGGACTCGTGCTGGTCATCTACAGAAATCGCCCGGCTACCTTGCCTCCCGTTCGAACCCCCGAGCAGATTCATTCCCCATTTGACGATCCCTTCAGGTCGCACGCTATCAAGCGTCTCTCCAGCACGCCCCAAGCTAGACAACCTAGTCCTGATGATGATCCTTATTCACGTGGATCGAAACGCCGTCGACTCTGCAGCTCATTAACAGGCGTACCTCCTTAATGTGGTTTAAATATTAAAAAACAATTCTGAATCTGTGATATCACTCTGTCACACGATTTGAACCACCCACTGTAAATTATCTGCACCTTGTTCACTGTGCGCCGTCCATGCTGTTCACCCCTTCACTTGCGTCGCCACCTTCACTACAGTCACTTTTGTAAAGCACCAAGTTTTATATGGTTGTCGCAAATTGAGTTTATGCAGTGCTGCTTATAACTGTATATTACTGACCATGAATTCATGTCATAAAATGAAATGATTGACCATCTGAATTTAAACTAAAGAGTGTTCTCCTTTTTCTTTGCCTGCAATGCGATAGGCATGTATGTTTAATTGACTGTTAGTTCATCCTATTAGGACATTGTTTTTTGATTATCACCTTTTATTTCAAGCATATGCGTGCCACGTTCAGACAACAGCCTTTTTTCTAATTTTATTCTTATCATTTATCTTACATATACTTGTTTTGGGTGAGTGTGTTTTTCATTAGGGATAGCCGAGTGGATGAAAATAAAAATGACTGGCTGGGTGGAAGAAGGAATGCTAAGCCCTAGGACAGTTACAATGTGTCTGTATGATAATGTATTGAGTGCCTAAACTCACCAGTGACAGAAGAGGATTTTAAATAATACGCCAGACCTTTTGGCATTGCCTCTGTTTGTTATTATTTGAAACTGGATCATATTATAAGCTTATATCCCCTAGGCTAGTCCTCTCTGCAGTTTAAGACATGTTGGGTCCAGCTAGAGTACTTGCAAGACTAAAAGAATGAATGAGGTGGGAGTTGGAAGTGCAGAGCTGGAAATCCTTGCATATCGACCACCCGGACCACGAGCCACCTCTCCCAAACTCATCACCAAACTAGTTGCTCTGTTCACTATTGACTCCAGAGCCTACATTCTCCTCAGTGACCTCAACTTTCACCTGGAAGAGTGAAATGACCCCTGCTCCCCAGCACTCCTCGAAAGCCTGAGAATCATCGGACTCACCCAGCTCATCCCAGAACCCATGCACAACACAGAACACACACTGGACCCTATCTTCACCACAAGTGACACTAACAAATACAACTCCACCACACCGCTAACAGGGACCGACCACTCCATCATCCACTTCCAGATCAGCAAGTCAACACCCCTACAAGATTCAGCATTCCAAGCCACAGATGGGGCAACATCACAGAAGCAGACTGGCTCAGCGCCCTCAGCACAGAACACCCCAGGCCTACAGACAACAGTGACAAGAAGATCAACAACTTCAACAAGAACTGAGTAGACTCCCTCACATCCATCAAACCCAATAAGTATAGTAGTTCAAACATGCAGGCAAGCAGGTACACAGAAGACCTCTAAGACACCAAACAACAATGTAAACAGCTATAAAGGAAATGGAGAGTCAGCCCCAACACCACCAACAGAACTACCTACAAGACCACTCAGACGCTATCACCAGCAAATAAGAGACACCAAGAAAAAACACTAGTGGACTGCATTGAAGCAAGCAGGCAATCTTCTTGATCGTTAAGAATTTCTACTCGCCTGTAGTCACCGTCAATGACATTGCTGCCTCCCAACAACTCTGCAATAACCTATACAACTTGTTCAACTGAGCAATTTCTTTCCCATCTCCCTGCATCCTATCCAGCCAAAGTGATTGAGAAGGCCATCAACAAGCAACTCACAATTCAACTCGAACATCACCATCTTCTACACAACACTCAAGCAGGATTCAGAATGAACCACAGCACCGAAACAGAATTAATTGCAGCCACCGATGATATTTGAATCATCCTGGACCACGGAGAAACAGCGGCCCTCATCCTACTTGACTGCAGCCTTCAATACTGTACCCCATAACACCCTCATCCGAAGACTGCATGAGATTGGCACACAAGGATCCTCTCGCAAATGGACCTGTTGCTTCCTCATGGCAAGAACCCTGAGAGTCAAGCTGCCACCCTTCACATCAGAGACTAAGAACTTGAAATGCAGTGTCCCACAGGGATAGTCCCTCAGCCCCACCTTTTTCAACATATGCATGACACCGCTCTCCAACATCATCTGATCACAAGACATCATTGTCATCTCCTACGCCAACAACATCCAACTCATCCTCTCTCTGACGTAGAAGACAACCACCATCAGAACCAACTTCACCTACTGATTGACCATGGTAGCAGACTGGATGTGAAGAACTGCCTGAAGCTCAGCTCCAACAAGGTGAAAGTACTGGTCTTTGGTAATAAGATCTGTCCATGGGACTCTACCTTGTGGCCATCGGAGCTTGGACCAACACCCATAGACCACACAAAAATCTAGGGATCATCCCAGATGACATGCTCAACATGACAGCTCAAGTCAATGCAGTGTGCACCTCCTACATCCACATTCTATGCATTCCACAAAAGATCTTCAAATGGTGGCCTCAGAACACCAAATGGACCATCAGGCAAGCACTCATCAGCAGCAGGCTGGACTATGGCAACACTGTCCACAATCTCCAAACAACTGCTACACAGACCCCAGACCATCCAGAGCACCGCTGCAAGACTATTACTTGACCTCCTACGCCGCGCCTATATCACACCCACCTCTGGAAGCTTCACTGACTCCCCATTCAGAAGCGCAGTCAATTCAAACTTGCAATGCAAACATACAAAGCCCTATACAACAAAGGACCAGAATACCTGAACAACCACATACACTTCCACCAACCCACCAGACACCTATGCTCTGTCTCACTCTCCCTTGCATACATTCCTCGCATTCACAAAAGCAAAACTAGAGGTCGCTCATTTTCCTTCACTGCACCCAAGACATAAAATGACCTCCATCAGCACATCAGTGCCTCCTCCTCACTTCTTGAGTTCCACAAGAAGAAGAAGACCTGATTCTTTGTATAAGCACCTTGGAACAACATACTTACACACTATGCCCAAGAGTCTGGATACCTTCTCGGGTGATTAGTGCGCTACACAAATTAATATAACATAACATAACATTAGATTGGATCTGCCCCTCAAACAGAGTATTCATTGATGGATGGAATCATCCACATGAAGAGGACAATTTGGTGTCCTGCTGAAACCTCACTTACTCGCTACTATATGCACATCCTTTCACAGGCATCACTACAATATAGCTTATGAATCCACATCTTATTGAAGAATACTGAAGATACCAAAGTTACTATCACTGGATTTGAGATCATATGGACAATTTCAATCTCAGTCAAGCAAGCAGACTCCATCGCTCTAATCTCCTGCGAATATCTCTGTATCAATATCTCCGAATATAATCGCCTCGCCTGCAAGCTTCACTTATTCTACCACCCCCAAGGGATAATCTGACTTTCATCAATGAGTTAATGGAAGTAATTTCTCCTAAAGTCAACTCACAAGTACCACAAATTTTCCTGGGTGACTTTAATCTCCACTGGAACAATGCAAACGATCATGGTGTAAAATGTCTTAAAGAGTATCTAAACAAAAAAAAATTCAAGAAAGGGTATTGGCTACTTAATAGCTTTTTATTTTGAGCATTTTTTGATAGGTTTCAAAATGTAATACATAGTACAAAAAATGTTTTACTTCTTCCAAAGACGCATAAATATATTCAACATACATTCAATCATTCATTCAAAAACACAAGCATATCACAAGTAACCCAATTAGAATCAAACACTCACATAAAGAAAGACATTTTATAGACATATCCATCGGTACAACGAACAGAGGAAAGCCACAGTCTACATAGGGTTTCAAGAAATTCTACAAGAACTATTCCATAAAGTACATTCCTACATCTCAAAACATTTGTACGAGTTCATTATAAATTAATAGTAGAAGGTAATGTACAAAACTAGGAACTCCAGGTTAGACTGATTGGACACCTGGATGATCCCGTAGACCACAGTGGCGGGGCCTACGCGTTCCGAATCCCACTGGAGTTGTTTGGGATTCTCTTCAGGGCCTATTGTAGAAATCTGAAGCAATAAAAAAACAGAGAGAAAGGAAAGGAACATCAGTGATACCAATTGTTTTATATTCTTGTAAAGACAATTGAGGGTACATCTGGAGCGCAACTTCGCAATGCAACACTCAGTCAACGCATGAGCTTACCAATATCTTTTTTTAAATAAAACAATCCTGGATTTGTGTTGGATGGACTGGATAGTCATACAGGGTCCTATTCCTATATGGTGGAACGAATGGTGAGGAAAGGCTTAATAAACCGTATTATTTAAAAGCTGCTCTCACTATACTAGCACTTTTCTAACCGCTAAGGAGTTCTACTCACCTATTTATAACCCGAAAGTCGCGTTTCTGGTGTCGGTGCCGTCTTTAAGCCGGAGTCTACGGACGTGGAAATTTGGGATGCAAGTGGTTGCCTGGGGATGGACAGTCTAAATTAGGGCTGTTGTGACACATTGAGACACACACTGCAGACAAACGCCACAAGTAACTAGATTTCGTACCCTTTAAAAAGGATTCAATTGCGTATCGCGGCAGGCAGTTGCAATTGACTCAGGAGGTGGGCAGAATTGTAAACTGTTAAAAGAAAATCAAGAAAGCTGAAAAAATGATGCAATAATCAAAAATTAAAACAATGAAATTGACCCTGTGCCGGGTTTTAAACATATCGCTATGCTATTTACCGAATCTACAACTAAGAATGATTTTACAATGCTTCCGCCTGAAACCGGGCGCACTCTATGTTAACAGTCACACGATAATCACACTAATAAGGTTGGGGGTCTTACCAATGTGATTGGGTCCTTGAGCTTCAACCCGTTTAAATAGCACTATTCGTTTGACCGAGCTGTAAAGATGAGAGATCATAGGAAATGTCAAGACGATTCTTAGCAAAGGGTACAAGCATAGCGCAGAACGGCCCTAAAGACCGACTGAAATTATTCTTACCGGGTGATTCCCAAGCGGCTCTGCACCCGTATTTTACTTAGACTTAGGTGACGTGCAGTTGCGCCTACTCTCGGCGTCTCAGCATTCTGAAAGACAAAGCGACACCCAGGGATATGACCGGGGCCACTGGTGGGAAAAAGGGGGCAGTATACTAACAGGGAAGGAGGAATAAACTTACTTTCGACCGGACCGGATCGCAATTTCGGCGGCGTCCTACTCGACACTGATTTCTCGCGCATGCGTCAAGGGACGATTTCGAAATAGTGTTCCTTTTAAAGGCGCTTGAAAATCTGATCAACCAATCAAGAGGCAGCTTGTGACCGGTATGTTGGAAGTTTCAGAATACGGAGGCCACTTGGATTAGAGTGGCATCTCTAAAAATTACTATAGTGGATGGAAAAAAAGAGCTGTTGGACGTGGCTCATACAAGGTATTACATGACAGCAAGTATGAGCCACGTCCAACAGCTCTTTTTTTCCATCCACTATAATCCAAGTGGCCTCCGTATTCTGAAAGTAAGTTTATTCCTCCTCCCCTGTTTGTATACTGCCCCCTTTTTCCCACCAGTGGCCCCGGTCATATCCCTGGGTGTCGCTTTGTCTTTCAGAATGCTGAGACGCCGAGAGTAGGCGCAACTGCACGTCACCTAAGTCTAAGTAAAATACGGGTGCAGAGCCGCTTGGGAATCACCCGGTAAGAATAATTTCAGTCGGTCTTTAGGGCCGTTCTGCGCTATGCTTGTACCCTTTGCTAAGAATCGTCTTGACATTTCCTATGATCTCTCATCTTTACAGCTCGGTCAAACGAATAGTGCTATTTAAACGGGTTGAAGCTCAAGGACCCAATCACATTGGTAAGACCCCCAACCTTATTGGTGTGATTATCGTATGACTGTTAACATAGAGTGCCGCTCGGTTTCAGGCGGAAGCATTGTAAAATCATTCTTAGTTGTAGATTCGGTAAATAGTATAGCGATATGTTTAAAACCCGGCACAGGGTCAATTTCATTGTTTTAATTTTTGATTATTGCATCATTTTTTCAGCTTTCTTGATTTTCTTTTAACAGTTTACAATTCTGCCCACCTCCTGAGTCAATTGCAACTGCCTGCCGCGATACGCAATTGAATCCTTTTTAAAGGGTACGAAATCTAGTTACTTGTGGCGTTTGTCTGCAGTGTGTGTCTCAATGTGTCACAACAGCCCTAATTTAGACTGTTCATCCCCAGGCAACCACTTGCATCCCAAATTTCCACGTCCGTAGACTCTGGCTTAAAGACGGCACCGACACCAGAAACGCGACTTTCGGGTTATAAATAGGTGAGTAGAACTCCTTAGTGGTTAGAAAAGTGCTAGTATAGTGAGAGCAGCTTTAAAATAATTCGATTTATTAAGCCTTTCCTCATCATTCGTTCCACCATATAGGAATAGGACCCTGTATGACTCTCCAGTCCATTCAACACAAATCCAGGATTGTTTTATATAAAAAAAGATATTGGTAAGCTCATGCGTTGACTGAGTGTTGCATTGCGAAGTTGTGCTCCAGATGTACCCTCAATTGTCTTTACAAGAATATAAAACAATTGGCATCACTGATGTTCCTTTCCTTTCTCTCGGTTTTTTTATTGCTTCAGATTTCTACAATAAGCCCTGAAGAGAATCCCCAACAACTCCAGTGGGATTCGAAACGCGTAGGCCCCGCCACTGTGGTCTACGGGATCATCCAGGTGTCCAATCAGTCTAACCTGGAGTTCCTAGTTTTGTACATTACCTTCTACTATTAATTTATAATGAACTCGTACAAATGTTTTGAGATGTAGGAATGTACTTTATGGAATAGTTCTTGTAGAATTTCTTGAAACCCTATGTAGACTGTGGCTTTCCTCTGTTCGTTGTACCGATGGATAGGTCTATAAAATTTCTTTCTTTATGTGAGTGTCTGATTCTAATTGGGTTACTTGTGATATGCTTGTGTTTTTGAATGAATGATTGAATATATGTTGAATATATTTATGCGTCTTTGGAAGAAGTAAAAAAATGTTTGTACTATGTATTAAATTTTGAAACCTATCAAAAAATGCTCAAAATAAAAAGCTATTAAGTAGCCAATACCCTTTCTTGAATTTTTTTTTGTTTAGGATGTATATTGAATATTGTAGAATCTTTCCTTATCAGTATTGGCACCCTTGTGTTGTTAGTTGATTCCCCGGCTCAGCCTTACTGATTAGAGCCAGCCCCCATTAGTTTTCTTTAAAGAGTTTCTGGCAGACCAGAACTTATCCCAATTCTGTGACAGTCCAACGCACAACAAGGGAGAGACACTGGACCTCATAATAGCAATGTCAAACATCGTCTCATTAGAATCAATTACCCCTTGCATCTGGACTGACCATCACAGCATCTTCTTCTCCATCAATATCGAGGTAATTCCAAAAAAGGAGTCAACCATCAAAAACAAAACATGGAAAAAGAACTTACAGAATATCAACCCCATCACCCTGGTAAACCAATGCAACTCTGCCCCCAATCAATCGTCCCAAAAAACTCTTTGAAATCGTCAAGCAACAAGCTCGTAACACGGCTAACTCTACGGATCTAAACAACCTGGCCAAACCTTCTTGCGATGAGCTTGCCAACTTCTTTCATGAAAAGATTATGTGGTAAATAAATAATTAATTACCGGTACTATTTTTGAATACATTAATGAAAACAGATAGCTCAATAAATAAGAGGCAGGATCCGTGGAATCTGAGTCTAACAGGCTTTAATCAGGCACAAGGGAAGGGACAGGATCGGAACAGCCTGAAATAGAATGGCATGGACTGGCAGCTGCAATGTTTCATTAACAGTACATGGTATATATAGTAAAACATTACAAATACATTACATACAGTAGGCGTATCAAGTGACAAACGGAAGATAAGAACACATGGGCGTGAAAAGAAGGCGTGCATAGGGCGTGCACGTAGACATGTGATGAGAACGTCACAGAAGTGTCATAAATGGGTGGATACATGGAGGGGGCTACCTGGGCAGCTGGAACCTTTAACCTACTGGTGCGCGCAAACGGGCCATGACGTGTAACTAGGGAGAAACTGGGGGCTCTGACTTCTGCACTAGAAGAGGAGACTAAAGTCTGCGATGTCAGGACGACATGTACCTATAGCATATCTGGTATCTGGTGTTTGGAGTACATGTTGATAGAATCTAAAAGTTATCAGGGCAAAGGCTACTTGACACTAAGGCTGGTGTAGGGCATATATTCTTCATGTATTGCGTGTGCTATGAATCTTCTATGAATATTAATTCAGTAATTCTCTTGCTTGGAGACAGGAAGACTAGACTATAGCTGAAGATGTTTATGCGGTTCGTTAGCTTAGGAATGTGAAGACGGAGAGCTGAACTGATAACTAGAGGCATAACATATTCTTGGCAGACAGGCAGGCAGAGCCAGGCCGGGCACCGCGCTGCGCGGCAGGAAGTAAGTGAAGGGTCAGGGATGCAGGTGGGGGCTGCATCGCTCCTCGGAGTGGGTTCAGGAGACTGGAGCTTGAATCTGGTGTCCGGGCCCTTATGAGGCCCAGAAACGGGGACAATTCGATGAATCTAACGTGCATAATGAAAAATGTTGGCAACATAGGCCTAATACTCGTTGCTTTCACGAGGACTGGAAACTAGCATACTAACGTTGGACACAACTATAATTGCGTCTTTTAATCGATCATAGGGGGATATATGCATATCGGTCATGCACATATTACATAGGATGGGGAACACATAGGCACGTATGACAAGGCAAAATTCAATTTTCCTCATTCCCTCCTTGTGCCCTACGTTTCCATCAGGAAACATCAATATTCATGATACCATCTATCATTTCATAGAGCATCATTTGCTCGTCTCGAATCTTCTTGGAACGGGACTTAGGACTTGGAATACAAGAGGTAGCACACAAGCCGCAAATCGCAGGGCCACATTGTAAACATAGGCAGCAACTGAATATGATCATTACTGCTATACCCAGGAATGACAATACTTTCCATCCCCAGGCAGATATTATACTCCAGAGCCAACCGGACCACGTCCAGGTGCCTGGATTCTGGTGTAACTGATGGGCTAATTTGTGAAGTCTGGTTATAGCTGAATAAACAGACGGTGCGTTATTAGGAATGAAAATGCAGCAACTAGATCCGATGACTCTACAAGCTCCACCCCTATCGGCCAGTATGACGTCAAGGACGAGACGATTTTGGAGCACGACAAATCTCATAGCAGATTGTTCTTCAGTTAAGTTACCTAGAGCGGAAGTAGTCTCATTCACTACTGCTTCAAGGGTTCTGGTTAGCCTACGTATTAACTTACTATTCTGGACAGGGCCTATGAAGAAAAAGAAACCTTTATTGAAATCTTGATACTGTTCTAAAGCAGTTTCAGTTTGATCGACAATTGGGGACTCAGTCTCCCTTCTATGTCTAACGTGTACTAGATGTGTGTTTCTGTGATAATCGGATGGGGCTAGAAAAACTGGTGGCAGTAGGAAGGCAATGTAACATGTTCCATCCCAATCTTGGGGCAGACGTACATATGCGGTCTGACCACACACAAAATACGAATGACGTGGGGCTTTGAAAGTAGACTTCCCACTGTCACTATACTCGACCACAGTAGTACAATCACTATGTCCTAGATGTACTGAACCATTCTTTCTGACACATAATTCACCTTTTACGGGTAGGACTGTAATAGCAGGCAAATCTGGAGTAGTCTCGGACTGAACATTCAAAACCATGAAATTCGAGGAATAATTACCTAGATCATATACTTCATTTTCTAGATCTAACCCTGTTCTATGGGAAAGACCTTCCTTGTCTGGGAAACATGTTCTATTCAGAAGGGACATATCATTTGAGGATGACGTTAACGTGGACCATGCTCCACACGAACCATTGTGTGAAAACGGATAGGGAAAAAGTGGCAGAACTCCCTTCGGTATCTGAAAAGGGGGGAGTCGACCACACACCCAACAATTTGTGGCATTGCTAGTCTGGTGTGAATAGTGTAACATTCGGATAAAAGTATTATTGCGCATGGCAAGACGATAGGATAACTCGTGAGGAGGCAGTTCACTAAATGTGTGCTCTACTGTAACATTAGAAAACATATGTACATGTGAATCAATAGGAGGAAAACATAGATGTAAGGCATAACTTATGCAGGTAACCATAAGACTCAGAAATAACATGAATAATAGAGTAATAATGCATCAACTTCGAAGATTCTTACAATAACGTATTCTCTTAGAGTTTTGACTAACTCTCTCACTATGTGGGTCTATCTCATACATGTCAGGAACCTGTCTAACCGTTTCACCCGAGAGGGACTTAGACAATTAAACTGGCTGACTTACTAGACCTTAACTTTTCTTTGTACTCCTGCTGCGGAGTTTTCTCTAACAGGGGAAGTTTAGATTCAGTATCTGGGCAGTCCTTGAGAACGGGGCAGTCTTTGAAGAAAGTTTTTGGACGAAGTCCATGGAATCGCTTCACATGACTGGAGTGCAACCACCCCTTGCGACCTTCGACCTTGATTGCAGTCCTTGTTGTTAGTAAAACGAGTCTTGGTTCTTTCCATCGGGGCTCCAGCGGACTTGAACGATCAAAATTACGAATTAGAACGAGGTCGCCTGGTATGACCTCGTGTGGTTTCACTTGAGTGTTGTCTGGAAAAGCAGCGGCAACCTGTGAACGACAAGAGAGTAGTGCAGACATCAAGGAAGCCAGGTAATCTGTCAGCATATTACTGTCAACATCAGTTATTTTACGTGGTCTAGGTGTACCCCACATGTTTGGGGGACGACCGAAAACTACCTCGAAAGGTGAGAGACCTGAACGGGAGTGAGCAACCATTCTCATGTAAAAAAGGGCGACTGGCAGTGCTACCATCCAATCTACGCCTTTCTCTGCGCATACCTTGGCAATGCGGATTTTCAGCGTCTGATTATGTCTCTCTACGAGACCAGCTGCTTCAGGATGTCGTACACAGTGGAACTTCCACTGGTACCCTAACAGAAGGGATACTTGTTTCATGAGTTCGGATGAGAATGGCTGGCCGTTATCTGAATACACGACCCTAGGTAAACCATAGCGGGGGAAATACTCACAAACCAACTGCCTGGCAGTGGTCGCGGCAGTGTAATCTGGGACTGGATATGCTTCTGTCCATCTGGACAAAGCGCATACAACTACGAGGACATACTTGAAACCTCGACATCGATCCATCTGAATATAATCCATCTGGAGGACTTCAAAAGGGTGGTCAGGAGGATGGAATCCACCTTGTTCCACCGGGACACCTTTACCTGGATTGAACTGACAACAGATCATGCAGGTACGCACTTTCTGCTTGGCTGCTGCTCGTAAATGCTTGTTAAACCAGAGGTTCTGAATACTGTCTAACATGGCTTTTTCTCCTAAGTGTGCTGGACTATGTGCGGTGTTAATAATGACTTGAACCATAGAGTCGGGGAGAAACCATGTGGCTTTTCCCTTCGTCAACCATCCTTGATCTGTCTGGACCCCTCCTTGTTCAGACCATTTCTTGATTTCATCGGGAGTAGCATGTGTCTGTATATCTAGTACGTCTTGTGTAGGGTCCTTAACCACTTGGCTGCTAAGGCACATGATGCACTTCCATTGACTTTCCATTGAAATCAATGGAAACTCCATGACGAGTTACCCTTGTCATTAGCACTGAAGGGGTTAACTGTCATACAAGTTGTCTGAACTGGAGCGTCTGTCTGTGTCGTGTTAACTGGAAGGTCTGGAGTCTGAGCTGTAAGCTTGGCTGTTCGATCTGCCAGGTCGTTACCCTGGGAAATGATGTCAGTGACTTTCGTATGTGCCTTGCACTTCATGATAGCGGTAGCTGTCGGTAAATGTATTGCATCTAACAGAGCTTGAATGAGGGGGCCATGCTGAATCTTGGTTCCATGAGAAGTCATGAAACCTCTTTCTTGCCAGAGTACTCCAAAGTCGTGTACGACTCCGAATGCATAACGTGAATCTGTGTATATATTTACTTTCAGGTTCTTGGCTCGTATGCAGGCTTGGGTCAGAGCGACGAGCTCTGCTGCTTGAGCAGACAGGGTGTCAATACGATGTGTTTCTATAACGTCAGTTTCAGTAGTCACTGCATACGCGGCTACTAGTTCTCCTGTACTTGTCCTCATACATGAACCATCCACATAAAGTGTCAGGTCGGGATCAGGTAATGCAATGTCTGTCAAGTCTTGTCTGGGCTTTGTCATGGTGTTAACAACTTCCACACAGTCATGTGTGGCAGGAATTGAAGTAACTGAGGGTAACAGTGTAGCTGGATTTAAAATGTTGCAGCGTCTGATTTCTATGTGTGGCTGAAACAGTGTCAGTTCATAACCTGTTAAACGTGCAATTGTCAAGTGCTGAGTCTGTGTTCGTTTTAAAAGAACTTCCACGGAGTGTGGAACTTGTACTGTCAGGGAGTGTCCTACCACTATGGAATCACTCTGTCTGATAGCTAGAGCTGTGGCTGCAACTGATTTGAGGCACGCAGGCAGAGCCTGGGCTACTGGATCTAATGTGCTAGAGAAATAAGCACAGGGCTTGTTTTGTCCTGCTTGATCTTGTGTGAGAACAGATAATGCTGTACCATCACGTTCAGTGACAAAAAGTGTAAAAGGCTTACTGTAGTTCGGTGTTGCTAGAACAGGTGCTTGGCATAAAGCTTTCTTTAACTCATTGAAAACAAGTGTATGTTCTTGGGTCCAAGGGAGGACAGTCGATGCGGCTGCCTCCTGTGTCGTTAACTGTATCAGTGGCTTGGCTAGAAATGCGTACTGAGGAATCCATTGTCTGCAGTAAGAAGTGAGGCCGATAAAAGCTCGTACCTCCTTCTGTGTCTTGGGCTGTGGAAGATGTGCTATTAACTGGATACGGTCTGGTGTCAACTGCCTACCCCTCTTGGACAGTAAGTGTCCAAGGTAGACCACTTGCTGGACACAGAATTGTAGTTTCGAAGGGGACACCTTGTGCCCCATCTCGGCCAGAAAATACAAGACTGTAAGTGACGCACGTTCGCAGTCACGTTCAGAACGGGCTGTGATCAATAGATCATCGACATACTGGAGCAGGGCAGTGTCAGTTGGCATGTGAATATTGTCTAGTTGTCTTTTAAGTGCCTGACTGTAAATACTAGGGCTTTCTGTGAAACCTTGAGGAGCTCGTGTGAATTTATAGCTTCTTCCATTTAAACAGAATCCGAAAAGGAATTGGCTGTCTGGATGAATGGGGACACTAAAGAATGCGTTCTTGAGATCAATAACAGTAAAGAACGTAGCTTCGGAATCAATGGCATTCAATAGGGAAGAAATATCTGGGACCACTGGGTACTGGGGTATGATACATTTATTAAGTTCTCGAAGGTCAATCACTAATCGATAAACTGGAGGTGCATTGGGATCAGTACGTTTCAGAATCGGAATGATAGGAGAATTACATACATTGGAGTCAGTTTCTACAACCACTCCTTGAGCAATGAGCTCGTCAATAATTTTTGATAAGGCTGCTACAGCCTCAGGTGGCAATTTGTACTGTCGGATTCGTGGTAATACAACACCTTGCTTCAGAGTGACACGATAGGGTGTAATGTGCATACAACCTACATCAGTTGGACCTTGCGCCCATAAATGCTGTGGTACATTCAATAAGCTTGGATCAAAATCACGTAATACATAATGACCTTTAAAATCTCGCAAAAACAATCGTACTCCCTCTGGGGAACAGCATATAACTGCTCCTAATTCTTTCAGGGTCTTAATGCCTAGTAAATTTTCTGGACATGATTTCGTGAGTAACAAGTCTGTAGTTCGGGACAATGGACCAACTTCTAGGGAAACTGGTTTCGATATTTCATTAACAATAGGCTTTCCTGAAAATCCAAGGGAAACATTTCTAGAGCCTGAGAGCGGAGCCCCTGGAACCTCGTCATGACTGATGGTAGTCCTACTTGCCCCTGTATCAATCAGAAACTTTCTGTCTTTCCCTAATACTTGACTGTGTACATAGGGACCCTCTTGATCTACAGGAATCTCGATGAGAGGCAAGCCAACCTCCCTCTCTAGGCTGTTTCATGAATGCTGCTGATATTCTGGATATTCTGACTGTGCATACTGGTACATCTGCTGTGTAACGTGTTGTGTGACAGCTATAGGCTGCGGTACTGTAACTGTCTGTTGTGCGTTCTGCGGTGGCTGAGAATTCTGCGGAACTTGTTCTTGTCTAGGAGGACGTGGTCTCTCTTTCGTTTTACCAGTAGCTATGTTGTGTTTCAGAACTGCACATTCGTTTATATAATGACCTGGCTGTTTACAGTAATTGCATGTCCCTTTAACGGGAGCGGCAGGATGACTAGCTTGATTCGTACCCCTCTTCTGACTGTCTTGTGAAACAGACTGTGCAACCAGTACTTTCATTTTCGTGTCTTTCATACGTCTCCTTTCGTGCTCTTGCTCTTCCCTGATTCTGTTCTGGTGATATTGCAACATCTGGAGCATTTGAGATGGGGTATTAGCTTGCCAAGTACTCTCGACTTTCAATACTCTATTTTTAACTTGCGGTAAAGAATTCTCAACTAGTTTGGTAACAAAAAGATGTGGATACGACTCACTACTTGTTTTCAGACCGCCATTAATAATGAAACATTTCTCAAATCTAGAATAAAAATCACTAGTGTCTTCGTCTTGTTTCTGTTTACAGACTGAGATGGCATCCCAGTCTTCCTTTTTCGTGGCTAGTAATCTTGGCAAGACTTGTATTAACAATTCGGGCAATGCTTTAGCTTTATCCCCAAGACCGGTACCTGGAACTCGTGTGTTATCTTCAGTCTCTAATGCGGTCCAATCTATCTTTTTCTCTCCCACCTCCCATTCTTTTTCTTTGAGTTTTTCATATATGCCCGCAGGCAACAGGACCTTTAACATTTTAATGATATCAGGATACGTGTATTCTCCCATACGGAGCATGTCCTTTAATTCACGGTGGAACCCTGCTGGATCTTTATCGTGACAGGGTATTAACTTTTTCATTTCTAGAAGTTCTATTTTCGTGATGGGGTGTAAACAAATACTCGTTCTAGATCACCCCCCTCTCCCTTAACTGGATGTACTTCTCGCAACGGATTCTGTCTGTCTATGTAGAATGATTTTCTTACTGGGGGTGGAACAGGAACAAAATGTGGATTCAGGAACGTTCTGCATTTGTGGCGCTGTTCTAATATGACACTAATTAAATCGGTACCTAGACCTTTCCATCTGTTCAGGAGTAACTCGTTTAATACATCATGTAAAGGACCTGGATCAGAATGCTGATCCTCATACAATGTAATGAGGTGTTGGATCATATACATACCCACCAGACGCTGCTCGGCTGGGGGCAGTTTCAGAAACGTTTGGGCCACTATTTCGTCTGGAAACGTGGTAGAATCACTAGTCCATCGAACTGCTGATCGGGCTAGTTCTTGTTCATGGATGGTACTAAGCTCACTATAACCTATTCGTGATTTCAGAATTTTATCGGTGGCCTGGAATACTTGTTCAAGAGACCACTGTTCTGGTACGGGAGGAGGAAAAACTTTCTTGTAATCTAGACGTGAATGTCTGTTGGAAAATCTAGTTCTACCTACATACGCTATTCTGGTGGGATTCTCGCTGTCTACCTCTTCACTTGAAGAGTCATTCTCTTTCTCGGTTGCTCTTTTTGCTTCCTCCTTCTGGTGTATACTTATAATTTCCTTACGAATTTTCCTGTACATACTTTCTATACTACCTTGTGTCTTGTGTTTTCCCTCGGCTATATTGTCACTCCACCTAGTCAGGCCTTTCATCTCGTCTTTGTCTTTATCAGGATAATCTTGCTCTCTTATTAAACAGTTAATCAAGAACTGTAAAATCATATTTTGAATCTCGGTTTTCCTGTGTGCCATAGCTTCGTGAATACTTCCTGGATTCTCTCCTGTACGGACAAAATGATATATTCTGTCTAGATGTTCTTTCATGTCAGGCAGGGTGGCCAAAAAGTTGGCAACCCGTCTTAAACGTACTGAATATAATATCATGTGATCTTCGCCTGGAACTGAATCATATATGCAGTCAGTAAGGTGTCGCTTGAGATCTGCGTATGTAGCCACTTTTGGCGTACGCTGTAACGCCGCTTCTCTCGGCGTCAGTCGTCTTACTTGAGGCGGGGTGATAGGAGCACCTCCCCCCGCTCCTCCTGAACTGGAATCGTCAGTTAATACGGTACGTGCTGGTAGAGTGACTGGCAAAACAGGCACACCTAATGTGGGCTGGTCCGGGGGTACTGGCACATTAACGTGGTCCCCGGGACCAGTGGCTGGAGGAACAGGAATTACATTATTAACAGGGTGCTGAGGGTGGGCAGGCGGAATAGGATTTGTATATGCTGGGACTGTATCGTCCAAGTAGGACGAAAGAAAAATTTCAGCTGCAGTCGGTTTATGACGTAGCTTAATCGGGACCAATGGTGGCGGTAAATTACAGGGTGCTTCCGGGGTTGCCTTCGGCAAGCCCTCGGCTAGAAGAGGATACATACCTTTAATAAGGGCATTTCTCTGTCTGTCTGACTGTTCTAACTCGTTCACCTTCTTCGATTAATTCCCTTTCTTGGGCCTTTTCTGCGGATTCCCTACTTAACTCTGTTTTTCTGAATTCTTTTTCGGTTCTTCTATGAGATTCTTTGCGCCATAACTCGATGGCATCTTTCTGAGACTGTCTGGCTTTCTTTTTCCATAATGCTTCTTCTACTCGCATGATGCACTCGGCATCCCATGTACCTGATACAGGCCATCTATATTTCTCTTCAAGATTCTTTGTATAATCCACCCATAAGTCTAGATATAATATGGCATCTAAGCCATGCTTGTGATACATAAAATGTCCAGGACTGTCCCTATGAGGGACAGGAACTGATTCTTCGAGTAACCCTTTTCTGGTTTTTATCTGACGTAACTTCGAAAACAGAGGCATGTCTGAATTGTACTTGAACTAAACACAATACATAATAATCACAGTAATGAAATGGCAAACAAATCACTCATACCACGACATAAAAATACATTAATAACAGTTCGAACAGAATACTACCTGATACACTGGAAACATAATACTTGAATTTCTCGAGAACGGACTTACTAGAATTACTGGATGCACTGCTAAAACAGTACAGAACATACCGGTCTCATAAAGAGACACGTCATACCGTATCCACCTAGGTGAACACTTCGGACTGGATCTGTGTACCCAAACCCATCGGACCAGGAACAAACTAATGAACCTGTCTAGATACTTCCCCCGCAACGGTACTCACCGGGAAGCAGAAACTGAAGGCCTCGGACTGGACTGGACTGCTACGACGTCTGGTTACTACGAACTTCGGACATCAGAAACAGGTGGGCCTCCGGATACCTCGGACCTTGCTCTCTCGGCTTGGGCTCTGGTCGAGACGAACCGCATTCCTCACCGCCTCGTCTGGATGCCGGACCGCAGTCTCCGTCTCCTCCGTGGGCCTGAGGGAGACTTGAGCAGAAATATCTGCCGGTGCGCAGTAGAGGTTCCGTCACGGCTGTAGAAGGGTCAGGGGGCCTGCGTTACATCGCCGGCGCGTGGGGAAGGGGCTCGTCCCTATTCGGGCGCCATTATGTGGTAAATAAATAATTAATTACCGGTACTATTTTTGAATACATTAATGAAAACAGATAGCTCAATAAATAAGAGGCAGGATCCGTGGAATCTGAGTCTAACAGGCTTTAATCAGGCACAAGGGAAGGGACAGGATCGGAACAGCCTGAAATAGAATGGCATGGACTGGCAGCTGCAATGTTTCATTAACAGTACATGGTATATATAGTAAAACATTACAATTACATTACATACAGTAGGCGTATCAAGTGACAAACGGAAGATAAGAACACATGGGCGTGAAAAGAAGGCGTGCATAGGGCGTGCACGTAGACATGTGATGAGAACGTCACAGAAGTGTCATAAATGGGTGGATACATGGAGGGGGCTACCTGGGCAGCTGGAACCTTTAACCTACTGGTGCGCGCAAACGGGCCATGACGTGTAACTAGAGAGAAACTGGGGGCTCTGACTTCTGCACTAGAAGAGGAGACTAAAGTCTGCGATGTCAGGACGACATGTACCTATAGCATATCTGGTATCTGGTGTTTGGAGTACATGTTGATAGAATCTAAAAGTTATCAGGGCAAAGGCTACTTGACACTAAGGCTGGTGTAGGGCATATATTCTTCATGTATTGCGTGTGCTATGAATCTTCTATGAATATTAATTCAGTAATTCTCTTGCATGGAGACAGGAAGACTAGACTATAGCTGAAGATGTTTATGCGGTTCGTTAGCTTAGGAATGTGAAGACGGAGAGCTGAACTGATAACTAGAGGCATAACATATTCTTGGCAGACAGGCAGGCAGAGCCAGGCCGGGCACCGCGCTGCGCGGCAGGAAGTAAGTGAAGGGTCAGGGATGCAGGTGGGGGCTGCATCGCTCCTCGGAGTGGGTTCAGGAGACTGGAGCTTGAATCTGGTGTCCGGGCCCTTATGAGGCCCAGAAACGGGGACAATTCGATGAATCTAACGTGCATAATGTAAAATGTTGGCAACATAGGCCTAATACTCGTTGCTTTCACGAGGACTGGAAACTAGCATACTAACGTTGGACACAACTATAATTGCGTCTTTTAATTGATCATAGGGGGATATATGCATATCGGTCATGCACATATTACATAGGATGGGGAACACGTAGGCACATATGACAAGGCAAAATTCAATTTTCCTCACAATGACTCCCTGAATTCGGAGCGACGCAAGCTAAGAGCTTCTGAACCATTATGGAAATCAGCACCCACCGACATTCACCTACATCACCTTAGAATGTTAAGGAACTCATACAACAGGAAGATTCTAAAGGCCAAGGTAGACTTTTTCAGAACCCAGCTGAACCAAGCAATCAATCGTCCAAAAAAACTCTTTGAAATCGTCAAGCAACAAGCTCGTAACACGGCTAACTCTACGGATCTAAACAACCTGGCCACACCTTCTTGCGATGAGCTTGCCAACTTCTTTCATGAAAAGATAAAGGTCATTGAGCTCGACATAAAATCTAAGAAGACCCTCCCACGACCTGTAGCCCAGGATGCTAACGGTTATCCACAATTCAAGTTCCATTTCAGTGCTCCAGGGGAAGTCACAAAAAACAATGCCTCCTGGAACACCTTCGCGCCAATCTCTGAACATAAAATCTATAACACTCTTCTTGCAATCAATCCCTCCAATCACTTCTCTTACCCCTTTCCTCCTGCCCTATTCCAAATGATAAAAACATCCATCCTACCATAATGGGTAAACATTGTAAACGCCTCTCTGAGACAAGGCTCCACACCAGACTGTCTTAAAATAGGGCAGGTTACGCCTATACTAAAGAAATCCGACGCCATCCCATCAGATCTCAACAATTACCGCCCTATATCCTACATCCCCACTTTGGCTGAACTGCTGGAGAAATGTGTACAAATACAATTATGCAACCATATTGAGAACTACAACCTCCTAGAGAATCACCAATCTGGTTTCCGTCAAGGTCACAGCACAGAATCTGCACTCACCCACAAATTCGATAACATACTGAAAATGCTTGACCGCAATGAATCTTGCCTAATGATACTGCTTGACCTATCCTCTGCCTTTGACATGACAACCTACTGTCCCTATTGGAAGGAAGGATGGGCCTCTCAGGCACAGTGTTACAATGGTTCTCCTCCTTCCTTAATAACAAGACACAAAGAATCAAGATGAAGAATTCACCCTCTCAACAATCTGTGGTCGACATAGGCATTCCCCAGGGCTCAGCCCTATCATCTATTCTTTTCAACCTACTAATGGAACCTCTGGCGAACGCATTGAAATCAGCGAATATCCTATATCACCTGTATGCGGACGACACCCAACTGTATTTAAAAATCTCCACTCCAGAAGACTTCATTTCCATCAACGATATTTTACAGAACATGCAAAGTTGGCTCACGAACAACCACCTCATGCTCAATGCAAAAAAACTGAATTCATTCTCATCTCCCCACCCAATCACACACCAAAGATAGAGCAATGGTTGAAACACCTAACCTCCATTGACTGTGCTCCCCTCCTAATTGATTCTACGAAATCCCTGGGAGTCACCATAGACAAACACCTGAATATGCAGTCGCACACCTCTAAGGCCACCAAGGGAGACAATCACCAGATGTGTTTACTAAGGAAACTTAAACCCTTCCTCCCTCAGACCGACTTAAAAATGGCAGTGCAAGGCTTAGTGCTACCAAGATTAGACTATGGAAGCACCACTCTTTGCGGTCTCCCGAGATACAAGCTGGCTCCGCTGAGGGCTTTACTTAACGCTGCAGCAAGATTGATATCAGGATCAAAAAGAAATAGCAACATTTCTCCGACCTTGAAAGCAATGCACTGGCTGCCCTATGAGGCAAGAATACAACTAAAGGTTGCCTGCATGACCCATAAAGCACTACATAACAACACACCCAGTTACCTAGCTCTAAAGCTAGAACGATCCGGAGGATGCAGACAACCATGAAACGCAAGTGCTTTACTTCTGAAATCAAAACCTGTAGTGTAGTTCCTATATTCCCAATAGGCTCTGCGCATTGGAATAATATATCCTGCAGTTTAGACGTAGGACTGAAGTCTACTAGGTCTCAACCGGATATATTAAACTTAATTGTGAGTGCCAGCTAGCTCAGAGGTCACTAGAAATTTTCTCGAATACACAAGAAGGGATTAGTTCCTGACAACCGAATAAACATGACAACTTTGTTTTCCCAAGGATGAAACATATCTCTAGAGTCGCGGAAACAATAGATAACTATTGAGAAATAGAGAGACGGGCGTTTTCAATAAAATGTATTTATTGAACAGTCTTCTTTCTCAAGCATAAGAAATGTACTGCTACAATCGTAATACTGGTTATAAAGTACAAGGCATATAATACGAAAAGTATTATAAAGTAGTACTGTAAAAGCATGGTATGGTTTCTAAGCCATATAAAATAACATAGAATACATAAAATGCATAAAATACATACAGTGATGAAGAATGACTAAAAGTACTCAACTGGCGCTTCTAAAATACGCCTACCCCGGTGTACCTAACCTAAGTCTAGTACAAGGGAAGGAATAAGTGAGGTGTAGCCTACGTTTAGTATTTTCTGCCGAGAATCTATTCCAAGAATTCTCTAAGGGTCTAATCAGCTCCGTACCTTGGTTTCAGAATGACCGAGGTCTTGTATCTCTCTCTCAAGACTCGATCTCCCAGCAACCCGCAAGGGTAGCCTGGAAACACCGGAGCTGGATTTCTCGGCTGGAGAAAAGACAGAGTCTCTCAGTGCGTCAGCTGGAGGCTCGGCTTCCTTCGGCACTTGCTGCTACAGGGCGTCGGGCAAGTAGTTAGTCAATCTGCTCCAAACCACCGTGTGTTTGTCTGGGCAAATGTAGGCATATTTATACTTTAAAGGTGCCGAGTTTGACGTATGATTGGACATAATAACGTCATCAAAGACTGAAAACTCCATGATTTCCTAGATAAATTAGTATTCAGGCAAGGGGAAGTCCCTAGCTGCTGAAGGCGGGTTTTTCTAAGAAATCATTGTTGATTCTCGAAACTTAGTGGAAGTGGCCAAGCCGTATTTGGGCTGCATAGGCTCAGTCTAAATATGGTAATGATTTCTATGCCTATATAAGGATCGGGTAATTTATACCTATATATGGGTATGAATCGGGAAAATTACACTAGGGTCCTAGATTCCTACACAACAAACCCTTTCATAAAAAGAGAACTCTTCCTTTATCGCCTTCAAAAAAGAGGTAAAGGTACTCCTAATGAACAAATTCACATGCTAAGACTTGATCCTAAGCTGGCATCGAGTCATTGTACGATCCTTATATCTCTGGCTACCTCGTGTGGATTGAAAGAGAACAATATATGTTTGTATATTTCCACAATACTGACCTAAGGCTCAATAACTTTATAGATTGTAATGTTCTGTTGCCCTCTGGGATCATCATGTGTCATCCATTGGTCACCTATGTTATCTTATACCTATGTTATCTTATACTTTTTACCTCTTTTTGTAAGTAACGATGAATATCAAAGCGTGATTACTACCTTATTTCTTATGTCTTTATAACTATATCCTGTAAAGTGCTCTGAAACCCTCGTGGGGCACGTTCGTACAATATAAAACCATATAAATAAATAAATAAAATAAAATAAATGGAATCCGGCTTCATCTCCTTGAAGAGTCCATGGAGACCAGACCCGGCGACAGACTCTTTTGAGTGCTCTGAAAATGGGGAGTGCTGCCGGTGCGTCGGAAAAAGGCAACAATCTGTGAACAATATTCAACATACTCTTGTCATTTGTCTCCAATAATTATTCTTGTGATCAAAGGTGTCAATGTACAGTTGTTTGTGTGGAGAAATATCTTCACCTCCTATACACAGGTCACAGGTGGAAATCCAAGTGCACCCCTTTTGAAATGCCTGCCAATTAAAACTAATAAATCAGTTTACCCGAACGTGCTCGAACTTGCAGAAACGTGGCCTGGGGCGTAGCTATCAATAGTGCAGCAGGTAGAGTGGTACTAGGGGCATTTGCTACTTAATGCACTCACATTATGGCTGTGATTAGCTACCCAGCAGTGGATTAGGGTCCTAGTTTACCGTGATTGACCAGGGCCAATGGTACCATTGCTACACCACTGAGTAAGGCCACGTGAAACCATCACTGAAAGTACTCCATTGGCAATTTTGTGCAGTCAAAATTATAACAAACTGTGCTTCAATGCCAAGGTGTACTGAAGTGAATGGCCTTGGGCCTGCATACGCTAGACCCCACAATACCCCAACCAGTAATTCTGGTCAGACACTCTCCACTTTCTCAGCAACATCCATTCAAGTGCCTGAAACATTTGGGGCAGATTACTACGACTCCCAGGTTCCAGAGTCGGAGTAACAAAGAACCCTGACCTTGAGGTAGACCTGAAGAAGTCACGAGCCATGAAGCTTTATAGCAGTGTCACTGTAAGGATTTTGGGGGCCCTCAGGCAATACATACTTTAGGAGTCCTTGCAGAGCTAGCTTTGTATTTCATTACCCGTTTCCTGCTAATTCAAGGCCTGCGATGCTAAACAATCTTGTTAAAGGATGAGACAGAGAAATAGAGGTGAGAAAGAAAGAAAGAGAAAGTTCAATTTCTCAGTGGCCCTTTGGAAGATGGGAGCCCGGGGAATTGCCCACTTTGCCCATGCCGTAAACATTTCTGCTCCTTAGGTCTAAATTAATTGGTCTGGTTATCAGCTGAGATCCCGGCAAAAGCAGAAATTGAGAACTAACACACGAGAGATCACAGGTCCCAGTGCTGGAATTCTGAGGCCCCTCAAGCTTTTGTCAAAATAATAATCATAACAACCAAAACATTACGGGGCTCATTTACAAACGCCTTGCTTCACTGGTGTGCCACTTTTTGTGACGCACCGCTGGAGCAACCTCCTGCCCCAGATTTACACGGACACGTAAAGCCACCCTGCGTGGCTTTTCCTGTCCTCATAAATATGGCCCCTTCTCAAGCAACACTTTGAGTGAAAGGGGAGTGACATGTGTGTTGCTGTGGGTGGTCCCACGGTACACCCATGTATTCTGCCGCATTTCCAGATTTAAGAGAATTTGTAAACCTGGAAATGCATTCGAATGCTACGCCAGGGATGGCATGGCGAGGCGCAACGAGGAGAAAGGTTACATTTCTCCTTGTTTGTTCCTCTTTCTAGGGGTGCTGCATTCTGCAGTATACATAGGAAGAGAAAATCACGTCTTTTTATTTTTTTTGTTATTGCTTTTGTACCCCTTCCTGCACAGAAACAATCTCCCTACGACGAAGGCACCGTTGCACCATGGCACAAGGGTGCCTGTGTGGCGCATGACAACCGATTGTGCCCCGGTGCAGGGGAACGCACAGGGTTGCATCATATTGTTGTAAATATAATGCATCCCTGTGCTTTGAAAGAGCTGCAGCATTGCGGGGCCAAAGGGCTTGCGATGCCACGCTGCAGCACTTTCTCGTAAATACAGCCCTAAAACTTCTAATAATGAGAATAATAATAACAATTACTTGTTTTTTATATAGTGCTCAATAGCAGAATTCCCATTTCCAGCCGCTGTTTCAGATAAAATTGGCCTTGCTGGATTTCCAATGTGTATCCTTCAAGTCCCATAAGCATGTCAGCAGCTAGTGATTGACTGAATAGTATATTCTGAATATAAATCAGACGTTAGAACACAGCTCCTTACTCAGTTGTTCCCCTCATGTTTGAAACATAAGAATTATCTATTAATAGGAGATTTCAATGTTCACTATGAGGATGTCAATGACTATGCGGTTAAACATCTAAGTAGTGACATGAAGATCTTGCAGTTAAAACAGTGGATTGGTGAATCCACACATACCGCTGGGCGCACCTTGGACCTTGTGTTTTCCAATATAGATTCTACCAATATATCAGAAATAAAACCTTTATTGTGGACAGATCATTTTCTGATTTCATTCACCTTTAGCCTCCCAGTGAAGCCATCCCGTCCCCAAATGTCATCAGCAGGAGCAAAAAGAGCTTGGAGACTTGTAACCCCGATACATTTGAGCGCCATTTCTATTTAGAAGATCATGCTGCCCTTATGTCATCACCTGTACAGATATGTGTAGAAGATCTCCTTGCAAAAATTTCAAGCACCCTTGATCTCTGCGCCCCAAATTTGGAAATAGACCCCAAGTGAGAAAAAATCCAAAAAATTGTATTCACCAGATCTTAAGATATTGAAAAGAAAGTGCAAAACTCTTGAGCATAAGTGGAGCATGTCCAGATTAGATATGGACAGACTGTTATATAAGACTGAAATGAGATGTTATAATAATGCCATCAAAAATACAAAAAAGTCTTATTTTGCAAAACGTGTGAACGAGAATAGCAGTTCACAAAAAGAACTTTACAAAATAGTTAAAGAGCTCTGCAACCCAGCCATCTTGTCCCAAACTCTGGTTCCCTCCCTTGAGGGTTGTGAGGCGATCAGCAGATTCTTTGCCGAAATAATTGCGGGCATTTGTTCCTCCTTTAATGAACAGCTACTGCCAGACGACTTAGATCAGGAAATGCTAGACCCCAATCCTGATGCACAAGTCCATCTTAGCAGTTTTGCCCCCTTCACAGAGATGTGGGTTGAAAAAGTTATGGCTGAAATCAAATCAGGGTCCCCATTAGACCCTTTCCCTCATTTCATCTTTTCCCGAATTGCTCCAACCATATGTCCCTATGTTTCTCAAATACTCAACCAATCTCTATGTACTGCAGTATTCCCAGAGATTTGGAAAAAAGCTACAGTAGTTCCTCTACTAAAAAAAGCGGGTACCAATGTTCAAAAAACGGCAAACTATTGACCCGTATCTCAGCTTCCTTACCTTTCCAAAGTATTGGAGAAACTCGTAAATAGGCAGTTAACCAACTACCTCGAGTCTAATGAACTCCTGGATATCTCTGAAACAGGCTTCCGAGCTAATAATAGCATTGAAACAACTCTTTTGGCAGTGCTAGATAACATCAGGTGTGTGGTCGACCAGGGCAGAGCCGGCGCCCTGATCCTATTGGTCTTGTCCACGGCTTTTGATACCGTCTCTCACAACCTTTTGCTGAAAATACTGTTTGATAAAGGCATACACTCTAAAGCCCTTCAGTGGCTCCATTCTTTCCTCAACAATCGTACTCAAACCATACAGTTGGGCGCTTTTTCTTCAACTCCAGTACCAATTAAGCACGGTGTGCCACAGGGAGCTTCATTGAGCCCTACCCTCTTTAATGTTTACGTGTCCTCACTAGCAAAAATCTGTGAAAAATGGGGCATCAGTATCTGTTCTTGTGCAGATGATACCCAACTGATGATTGCTCTTGATGGACATGAAGACACTAGGATCAGACTTACTTGGTTGTGCTTTCCTTAGCGCCGTGATATCTTATACGGATGAATGTTGCGCTTTATAAAGAAATAAATAAATAAATAGTAGAAAACTACGGGGCATATTTACAATAAGTGGCGCATCCCTGCATATCAGCAGGGATGCGCCACTTATTGTGCTCCATGCCTCCGCCACAATGGATACGCCGCATTTACAATGCGGCGCACCATGAGGCAAAAACAGCACAGATGCGTCACGCATCTGTGCTGTAAAAGTGGCGCATTGCTGGAGTTGCGTCGCAAGCGCGACACAGCTCCAGCAAGGCTCTAGGGTGCCCTATCCTTCAAATGGTGCGTCAATCCTTACGCCTGCTTCAAGCAGGCGCAGGGTTTTGACGCAGCATGGGACCCAAAGTGAGTGAGTGAAATCTTGTAGATTTCCCTCAGCCACTTTTAGGAGGCGTTCCTGCGCCGGAACGCCCCCCCCTGCACCGGAACGCCTCCTTCTGGCGCAGGGCTTTACAACGTGACACATCCCCCAGATGCGTCACGTTGTAAATACCCTGCACCATGGCGCATCTTTTGCGCCGCTGCAGCGTCACAAAAGTGACGCAACGGCGGCGTAAAAGAGGCACAAGGGGCTTGTAAATCTGCCCCTGAATACTTAGGAGGCGGAGGAGAGGCTTTTCACGAAACAGTTTATAAAAGATTAACCATATACATTAACTATATGACTCCCAGGAAATCCTTTGCACTGTCACTTAGAGTCTATACAGTGTTCAGTCTGAAATAGATTGATCTAACGCCAGAGGTATCCTCTAGAGATAGTAGAAAAAGAAAAGTCGTTGGTGGGTGGAGCACCAACTGTTGAGATAGATAGACAATCTAGAGCGATCACGTTCAATTTTCATCCTTCTTCGGTTGAATGGACTCCTATAGATAATTGTAGCTTTGCTATTCTTCGCAATTACCAAATCCTTTGCTCGGAGAGCCAACATCTTGCTTGCAGTGACTATAGTACCACCTATAGCCGAGAGAGGGCACCAAAAGATAAGAATTAAAGTAGCTCTCAGTTTAGGACACTTAAATAACGGCCATACCGTGGGCAAGGAAAAGCGGCAAGGTTGGGTATTACATTAATAATAACAGGTCGGTTTCAGTAAAGCTCTCGGGTTGGCAGTTAGCAGCTTTATACGTCTGAAAATAAAAGATGATACACATTTCATTGCCGACGGAAGGATGAAGGTGTGAGTCCATCCACTCTGCTGATTGTAGAAATAGTTCACCCGAGACTATCAAGTAGATTTCTGCAGCAGTTGTTTTAACCCCCTGAAGCTGATGCGATACTACCAATTTAAAGTAGAGTCCCACAAGGATCAATTCTTCTGTAATAGATACCAACTATATCCAAGCGCCAAAAACAAATTGATTTTGTGGTTGGCACTATATAAAGGCTGGATTAATTCTCTTGTAACTAACTTTCCAGTGCAGTTGGATGTGAGGATTAGAAAGGCAGAGATCTGGAAGCCCGACACAATAGGGTTGTGTGGCTCTCCTTCCTAAACTCCTGGGGGTCGCTTGGAGCTTTCACTTGTAGTGTAAGATGGGCGGAGCAGGCTTCCGTACTTCTTTCTACCTTAAGCAGACCCCCCAGGATATAGCGGCATGGATTAGCAAATTTAGCGGCACAAAAATGGAAATTTAGCGGCACAAAAATGGAAATTTAGCGGCAATTTTGCGGCATTTTATTGGGCCCTGGACCTTGATAAAGCGGCCTCCAGTGACCCCATTTGTCACCCGTCCTTCCTTACACTCTTTCTGCCTCCCATTTCTCCCTCTCTTAGTTGTATTTTGCCGCTTTTAGCTCCTCTATCTTCCTTCCTGTTACACCCTTTCCACTGTCCCATTCAGCTTTCTGTTTCTCATGCCCCTTCCTTTCTGTGCCTCATTCACTCATCCTCTCTCACACACACACATCTTTCTCTCCTTATCGATATCTCTCTCATCAGCCCAGTCTCTTATCCCCTGTCCCTCTCTCTTTCCATCTTCGGATCTCTCTAGCACCCTGCCTCTCTAGTTCTCTCTTGTCTCCCTCTCTCCCTTCCTCGCCCTCTCTTCTCTCTCTAACTCTCATACTTTCGTTCTTCCAGACACTGTCTTTCTTCCCCTTCCTCTCTCGCCCTCTTTCTCGCGCATTCACCCTCACTCTTTCTCTCCTGCTCACTCCTCTCTACTTTTCTCCACCTTTCAGTTTCATTCGCCCAGTTTCTCTCACCCCATACTACCCTTTCCTTCTTTCCCACCTCTATGACTTCTTTGCTCACCCCCCCTCTCTTTCACCCCTTCTTTCTCGTCTCACCTGCCCCATACCCTCAGTTTTCATTCTTGCTCCTCCTCTTTACCTTTGCGCTCCACCTTTCACCTTCATCCTCCCAGTTTCTCTCACCCCTACCCTTTCCTTCTTTCTCCATCTCTGTGACCTCTTTTACTCACTCCCCCTTGGACCCCTTCTTTCTCTTCTCACCTGCCCCATACCCTCAGTTTTCATTCTGGCTCACCCTCTTTACCTAGCGCTCCACCTTTCACCTTCATCCTCCCAGTTTCTCTCACCCCTACCCTTTCCTTCTTTCTCCATCTCTCTGACCTCTTTTACTCACTCCCCCTCTCTTTCACCCCTTCTTTCTCGTCTCACCTGCCCCATACCCTCAGTTTTCATTCTTGCTCCTCCTCTTTACCTTTGCGCTCCACCTTTCACCTTCATCCTCCCAGTTTCTCTCACCCCTACCCTTTCCTTCTTTCTCCATCTCTGTGACCTCTTTTACTCACTCCCCCTTGGACCCCTTCTTTCTCTTCTCACCTGCCCCATACCCTCAGTTTTCATTCTGGCTCACCCTCTTTACCTAGCGCTCCACCTTTCACCTTCATCCTCCCAGTTTCTCTCACCCCTACCCTTTCCTTCTTTCTCCATCTCTGTGACCTCTTTTACTCACTCCCCCTTGGACCCCTTCTTTCTCTTCTCACCTGCCCCATACCCTCAGTTTTCATTCTGGCTCACCCTCTTTACCTAGCGCTCCACCTTTCACCTTCATCCTCCCAGTTTCTCTCACCCCTACCCTTTCCTTCTTTCTCCATCTCTCTGACCTCTTTTACTCACTCCCCCTCTCTTTCACCCCTTCTTTCTCGTCTCACCTGCCCCATACCCTCAGTTTTCATTCTTGCTCCTCCTCTTTACCTTTGCGCTCCACCTTTCACCTTCATCCTCCCAGTTTCTCTCACCCCTACCCTTTCCTTCTTTCTCCATCTCTCTGACCTCTTTTACTCACTCCCCCTCTCTTTCACCCCTTCTTTCTCGTCTCACCTTCCCCATACCCTCAGTTTTCATTCTTGCTCCTCCTCTTTACCTTTGCGCTCCACCTTTCACCTTCATCCTCCCAGTTTCTCTCACCCCTACCCTTTCCTTCTTTCTCCATCTCTCTGACCTCTTTTACTCACTCCCCCTCTCTTTCACACCTTCTTTCTCGTCTCACCTGCCCCATACCCTCAGTTTTCATTCTTGCCCCCCTCTTTACCTTTGCGCTCCACCTTTCACCTTTATCCTCCCATTTTCTTTTACCCCTTCCGTTTCCTTCTAAACGCCCCACTCTCCCTTGCTTTCACCCCTTTCCTCACACATGTGCCCCCAGCCACTCCTCCTTTCTTTCACCCCTTTCTTCTCCTCACACGTACCTCCAACCCCTCTTTCTCTCTCCCTCCGGTCTGTGATCCTCCGTGCAGGAAGCCGACTGTCTGATGAAAGCTTGCACCACCGCAATCCCCTGACACCTGCCAGAGCCGAGGATAACAGGCGGGGGCGTGAAAAACTAAGCCTCATTAACAAGGGAAAGGTCTTTAAATGACCTGTGAAGTACTCGGGTGCGGATGGCAGTTTTGAACTGCCAGCCGCACCCGAGTACTTCACAGGTCATTTAAAGACCTTTCACTTGTTAATGAGGCTTAGTCTGACTCTCTGTGTGTGTCCCGGGAAGCTGCTGACACAGACGAGTGTGGGGGGGGGGGGGCGGGGCGGCGCGCACAGCCAGGCATTCTTTGTTTTGCTGTCTCACTTGTTAATATCGCGGCTGTTAGACGGACCGGGAGGGTCGGCCGAGGATAAGGGGAGAGGTCTCCGGGGAGAGCCGTCTCCAGTGAATCGTACAGACAAGTAACTCCCCCCCCACAGACGGACACCACACAATGATAAAGTTCAACGATACTTTATAGGCAATTCTTCAAGTACGGTAGAATGGTACAAGGAGGTCTGGACTCAGGGGTCCCCTCTATTCTGGTCTCTGTTTGGGAAAAGGGTAGCGGGACAGTCTTGTTACCAAAGAGATGGAAATAGCTCTCAATCCTCGAGCTCGGTGGTGTAGATGAACGGGCCGCGGCGGAGCCAGCAGGTCCCGTGATGGATGAAGGAAGACGACGGTCCGCGGCAGAGCCAGCAGGTCCCGATGAAGGTGGTGGTTACAAACGGTCCGCGGCCACGCCAGCAGGTCCCGACGACGATGAAGGATAGGGTGGTTCCCAAAGCCGCGGCAGCGCCAGCAGGCAAGACGAGGGTGCACAAGACAGAGCTACGGCAGCGCCAGTAGTCCGTCAAGGATGAGTTCTTCTTTGCGTCTCTCGACTCCAAGATACAACTCCCGTCCGGCTCTGGAGCTGCCCCAGTTATAGGGCTGGTGTGCTTTGATGTCCGGACCCTCGCACTTGGAGGTCGGGAGGTCCGGGATGAGGGGGTTCAGACACCCAGCAGGGGGGTGGAGCCAGCGCCCGGGGAGGCGATGGGCGAGCGGTACTTGGCGGGGGAGAGCCATCGACACCTCTTGCTCCCATTGACTGACCAAGTAGCCCGCTCACCTCCTGGGTGGATGTTGGTGCCGGAATGTCTGAGGCCTGGCCAGGCCCAGGGTTGAGGTCGATCGGGGGCCAGGCGGCCTCGTGGTGGAGTGTCCAAGATGGCGCCCAGGATGGGCGCGCAGGCCGGTAGTGGGTCGGCCTACGCGGTCAACAGGTTCGAGTGTAGGGGTCCCTGCGGGGACGGTGGACGTGTAATGGTGGTGTGTGGTACTTGCGTGGCTGGTTCGGGCCTGGTTGGGCCGGGGGAGAGCGGCCCTTCATGTGGCCTGTCCAACATGCGTCCCCCCCAGCTGAAGGCGGGGAGAGTTACCCATTCTCTTGGGGACTCTTCTCGTCGAGGCGGAAGAACCGGGACAGGCCATCTGCGTTGGCGTGATCTGGCCCAGGCCGATGTTCAACTGTGAAGTCCATCCCTTGTAGGGAGATGGACCAGCGTAGTAACTTCGGGTTTTCCCCCCGCATCTGCATCAGCCACTGCAGGGGTCGGTGGTCGGTCTGTACCCGAAAGGGTGTGCCAAAAAGGTAGGGCCGGAGCTTCTTGAGGGCCCATACCACCGCGAAGGCCTCCCTCTCTATGGTGCTCCAGCGTTGTTCCCGTGGTAGGAGTCGCCGGCTGATGAAGGCCACCGGCTGATCACGGCCTTCGGTGTTCACTTGAGACAGGACTGCCCCAATGCCATGGTCGGAGGCATCCGTCTGGACGATGAACTCCCGGCTGTAGTCGGGGGCCTGGAGCACAGGGGCGGAGCACATGGCGGCTTTCAATTGTTCAAATGCAGCTTGACACTCTGGGGTCCAGTTGACTTTCTGGGGCTGATTTTTTGACGTGAGCTCTGTGAGGGGCCTCACGATAGTACCATAGTCTTTCACGAACCTTCGGTAATAGCCCGTGAGGCCCAGGAAGGCTCGTACCTCGGTCTGGGTAATGGGGGGCTGCCAGGACTGGATGGCGGCAATTTTTAGCTGCAGAGGGGCCACCAGGCCGCTTCCCACCTGGTGCCCGAGGTAGGTTACAGACCCTTGCCCAATTTGACATTTGCTGGCCTTGATCGTGAGGCCAGCTTGCTGAAGGGCGTGCAGCACTGCTCGGAGGTGGCGGAGGTGCTCGGACCACTGGTTGCTGTATACAGCGATGTCGTCTAGGTAGGCGGCGCTGAATCCTTCGAGCCCCGCCAGGACCTGATTGACGAGTCGTTGGAATGTTGCTGGGGCATTCTTCATGCCGAAGGGCATGACTGTGAAATGGTAATGGCCATCGGGAGTGGAGAAGGCAGAACGTTCTTGTGCCCGGGGTGTGAGGCCGATTTGCCAGTAGCCCGCCGTCAGGTCGAAGATACTGAGGTAGCGGGCAGCTCCCATGCGGTCGATTAGTTCATCTGCCCGGGGGATGGGATGTGCGTCTGTCCTGGTGACCGCATTCAAGCCCCGGTAGTCGACGCAGAACCGGAGTTCTGGTGTGGTGCCGGGGGCAGCTGCTTTGGGGACCAGTACTACAGGGCTGGCCCAGGGGCTGTCTGAGGGCTCGATGACCCCGAGCGTGAGCATTTTGGCTACTTCCTCCTGGATGCAGGCCCGTACCCGATCTGGCACGCGGTAGGCCCGGTGGCGGATAGGGGGGCTGTCCCCCGTGTCCACATCGTGCGTACACCAGGAAGTGACACCTGGGGTGAGGGAGAACAGGCTGGCAAATTGTGACAGGAGAACTTGGCACTCCTGGCGTTGCTCTCGGGTGAGGGCCTCTGAGAGTCGGACCCCCTCTACGGAACCATCTTTCTCCCGCGTTCGTAGGAGGTCCGGGAGGGGCTCGGAGTCCTCTTCAGCCCCATTGTCTGTGGCCATCAGGAGGCTGAGTTCTGTCCGTACAAAGTGCGGTTTCAGTCTGTTAGCGTGGAGGACCCGGAGGGGGTTCCGGGAAGATTCCAAGTCGATGAGATAGGTAGCCGGACCCTTGCGCTCGACCACTTTGAAGGGCCCTGTCCACTTGTCTTGTAGGGCGCAGGGTTCGGTGGGGGACATCACCCATACCTGTTGCCCAGGTTCAAATTCGATGGAGGAGGCATTCCGGTCATACCACCTTTTCATGTCCTCTTGACTGGCCTCTAGGTTGGCTTTTGCTAGTCCTCGGAATCGCCGGGTCTGGTTGCGGAGTGTTAGGAGGTAGCGGAAAACATCTGGTGGGTTCTTTAGAGGGGGCATCTCCCAGCCTTCCTTAACTAGGCTGAGCGGCCCGCGCACGGGGTGTCCATATAGCAGTTCAAATGGGCTGAAGCCCAGGGACTTCTGGGGAACCTCTCGATATGCGAAGAGGAGGCACGGCAGCAGCACATCCCACTGGCGACGGAGGGGCTCTTCCAACCCCCCGATCATCCCTTTGAGCGTGCGGTTGAACCGCTCAACGAGGCCGTTTCCTTGAGGGTGATAGGGGGTCGTGAACCGGTAGGTAACCCCGCACTGTTGCCAGAGAGATTTCATATATTTCGAAATAAAGTTCGTGCCTCTGTCACTGACGACCTCCCGGGGGAAGCCCACCCGGGAGAAGATCCCCATCAGAGCCCGGCCGACTACCGGGGCTGTCACAGTCCGCAGGGGAACAGCCTCCGGGTAGCGGGTGGCGTGGTCCACTAGCACCAGGATGAATCGATGGCCTTGTTTTGTGCGCGGGTCCAGGGGCCCTACGATATCGATTCCGACCCTCTCGAACGGGGTGGTGACCACGGGAAAAGGTTGCAGGGGGGCTTTCAGTTTGCGGCCGCTCTTCCCACTGGCTTGGCACGTGGGGCAAGATCGGCAATGCTGGTGTACATTGTCCCTCATTTTGGGCCAGAAGAAGTGGGTCACCAGGCGGCTATAGGTTTTGTCTTGACCCAAGTGTCCTGCCAGGGGGACATCGTGGGCCAGGTTTAGCAGAAAGTCTCTAAAACGGAGGGGTACCACTAGGACTCGGCTGGCCCCCAGCTCCGCGATTCTTTGCTCACTGTACAGCAGATCATTGTCCCAGTAGACCCAGTGAGTTCCGGAGGTATCCCCTGCGCTTTGGGCTAGCGCTTGCTGGCGGAGTCCCTCGAGGGAGGGACAGGTCTTTTGTTCTTGGCGAAATTGTTCTTGCGTGGGCCCCCCCTCTTGAGGCCACTGGTCGAGGTTAGCGAGGTCTGGAGGTTGAGCTGGTTCGGGGGGGACGTCACGGTCGGTGGTTTCGGCGGGGGCGACCGGAGGCGGTGGCGCCGGCCATTCGAGTTCCTCTGGGCGGGTGTTGGCACGGGCGGTCATGGACCGGGTGGTGACGCACGCCCAGTCCGGGACGCCCAGCATCCCCAGGTGCTCTTTTCGTTCGACTGCTGCCCATGGAGAGCTTTCCAGGTCATTACCCAGGAGGCAGTCTACGGGGGCATCATCTCGGACCGTCACCTTCAACATGCCGGAGACCCCTCCCCATTCGAAGGGGACGCAGGCCATCCGACACAGACTTTCTGAGTTATCGGCTGAACGTACAGGGCAGAGAATGTTTGGTAAGTATTGTTCGGGGGTCACCAGGTGACAGCGGACGGCTGTTACACTGGCCCCAGTGTCACGAAGGGCTTCAGCCCGGCGTCCATTGATGCCCACCCATTGGCTGTACTTCTGGGTATTAGCGGGTAGGGGGACCCGCGGGACCATGTCTCTCCCCCCTAGGCAGGCGAGAGCCATGGCGGCTGGCTCCCATTCTTGGTGTTCCTGTTCATATTCTTCTTGTTCCTCTGAGATCTGTTCCTCCCCCAGAGCAGCAGCGGCTACTTGGCGGGGTCTTGGGCTCTGGTACTGGGGGCAGTTTGGGTCGTTTGCATAGTGTCCGACTCGTTGGCATCGATGGCAGGTAACATTGGCTCGATGTCCCGGTCGCGCTGGGGTGCTGCCCCGGTTGGCCGGGGGGGTGGGGCTGGTAGTGAGGGTGACCGGAGCGTTGCTTCTTCCGCGTCCTTGGCCTCCACCTCCTCGGGGACGGTGCTGACCATTGTTGTTCCGGTTCTGTTCGGAGGACCCATTTCGACTCACTCTGGTGATCTCCCACCGGTCTGCTTCGGCTGCGAGCTGCCGGGGATCCGTTAACTTGCTGTCGAGGAGGTGCTGACGAAGTTCAATGAAGCAATTGTTCGACAGATGCTCCCATACCATAAGATTGAACAGTTGTTCGTAGGTTGTGACCTTGCTTCCTTTGATCCAGCCCTCGAAGGCTCGGCTAAAGTAATTGACATAGTCCACCCAAGTTGTACCTGGGATGCGGGTGCAGTCTCGGAACCTCTGACGGTACATCTCGGGTGTGAGGCCATAGCGGGTGAGGAGTGCAGCTTTCATATGGTCATAGGAGGTCATCTGGTGGTCCGGGAGTTGCAGCAGGGCGTCGCGGCCCTCATTGAGGAATCTCCCCCACAGACCGGCCCCCCAATCGCTTCTATCGATCCGGTGTGCAGTCATAGCGATTTCATAGGCCTTAAACCATTGCTGGATGTCGTCCTCTCGGAAGTATTCTCGAACGACATCCTTGGGGATGTGTACCTTCTTCTCTGTTGCCCCTGGAGTGTGGGGTTGCTCGGGCACCCCTGCTTCTTTATTCTGTTTGCGTAGGTCGATTTCAGCTAATTTCCGCTCATGTTCATATGCCAGTTTCTTTTCCTCGAGCTCCCTTTGTCTCTGTTTCTCCTCTCTTTCTTCTCGGAGACGCAGGTGCTCTAAGTTGATTTTCTGTTCGGCCAACTTTAGTTCAACGTCCATTTTGAGCCGGGCCATTTCCAGCTCGTGTAGTCGGGTTCTTTCTCGTTCCTGGATCTCGTCTGGCGAGAGACCCGTTCTTCGTTCTTCAGGGGCCATGGGGGTTTGTGCTGCGATGTCTTGATCGGGGGTTCCGGCAGCCCCGGTTTCTGCCCAAGATTCCAGGGCCTGCTTAAAGTCATCTTTGGTATTTAGTCCGGTGGTAGCGATACCTAATTCGATACAGAACTGTTTAAGTTCACGATGGCTGTACTCGTCCAATTTCTCCATCTGGAATTTCTCCGTTGATCCGCTGTCTTTAGTTGACATCGTGATTCGCCGTGGGGTGAGCTACTCTCTGTACGGTTTATGCGGTGATTCGGATCCCGTCGCTGGCCACCAATGTTAGACGGACCGGGAGGGTCGGCCGAGGATAAGGGGAGAGGTCTCCGGGGAGAGCCGTCTCCAGTGAATCGTACAGACAAGTAACTCCCCCCCCACAGACGGACACCACACAATGATAAAGTTCAACGATACTTTATAGGCAATTCTTCAAGTACGGTAGAATGGTACAAGGAGGTCTGGACTCAGGGGTCCCCTCTATTCTGGTCTCTGTTTGGGAAAAGGGTAGCGGGACAGTCTTGTTACCAAAGAGATGGAAATAGCTCTCAATCCTCGAGCTCGGTGGTGTAGATGAACGGGCCGCGGCGGAGCCAGCAGGTCCCGTGATGGATGAAGGAAGACGACGGTCCGCGGCAGAGCCAGCAGGTCCCGATGAAGGTGGTGGTTACAAACGGTCCGCGGCCACGCCAGCAGGTCCCGACGACGATGAAGGATAGGGTGGTTCCCAAAGCCGCGGCAGCGCCAGCAGGCAAGACGAGGGTGCACAAGACAGAGCTACGGCAGCGCCAGTAGTCCGTCAAGGATGAGTTCTTCTTTGCGTCTCTCGACTCCAAGATACAACTCCCGTCCGGCTCTGGAGCTGCCCCAGTTATAGGGCTGGTGTGCTTTGATGTCCGGACCCTCGCACTTGGAGGTCGGGAGGTCCGGGATGAGGGGGTTCAGACACCCAGCAGGGGGGTGGAGCCAGCGCCCGGGGAGGCGATGGGCGAGCGGTACTTGGCGGGGGAGAGCCATCGACACCTCTTGCTCCCATTGACTGACCAAGTAGCCCGCTCACCTCCTGGGTGGATGTTGGTGCCGGAATGTCTGAGGCCTGGCCAGGCCCAGGGTTGAGGTCGATCGGGGGCCAGGCGGCCTCGTGGTGGAGTGTCCAAGATGGCGCCCAGGATGGGCGCGCAGGCCGGTAGTGGGTCGGCCTACGCGGTCAACAGGTTCGAGTGTAGGGGTCCCTGCGGGGACGGTGGACGTGTAATGGTGGTGTGTGGTACTTGCGTGGCTGGTTCGGGCCTGGTTGGGCCGGGGGAGAGCGGCCCTTCATGTGGCCTGTCCAACAGCGGCCAATATGGTTTTTATCGCGGCCATCGCGGTAATCTGCCGATTTCGCGATTTTTTCGTGAATCGCGAAATCGCGATAAACTGGAGGGTCTGCTTAAGGAAGCTGCCTGCCACCCATACTGGAGCGAAGTGGCAAACCTTACTTCCTAATCCGGAATGCATTTCTCCAGGGAAAAGATAAAACTCACCAGCTCCAGTTTCTGAGGCCAAAAACCACCTTGGATTTAAAAAAAAAAATAATATGAATCCTATATTTCACCCTGCGAATCCCAAGTTATTGAGAACTTTGTAGGGTGGGATGGCCTTTCAGAGACATCACTGGAACATAAAGGCCACACATGTCAACATCACTGGAAATAAAAGTCTTAACAGCACTCTTCGAGACTTCACCAAAACTGTCAGTTGTGACTACACCCTCTGGGAATCTCAGCGGAAACTTGAAAACCGCTCTTCTGGATGTCTCCAGAAATGGAAACTTTGACACCACACTTGAGGACTTAACTGAAAGCGCCTTCCTCCAGGAAATGGGAAATAATCATACCCTTCTGTGACATCATGTTGGACAGTGCTAGAAATGGGAACCCTGACTGCATGCTTTACTTATGTGAAGAAAAAACAATGATTTACCCTTGTGGAACTAAAAATGGGGACCTTGATCCTGCCGCTAGGTCACTTTACAAGAAACAGTAACACTGCCCTGGTGAACATCACCGGAAATTGAATCTCTAACACCGCCATTGGGTACATCACCAGAAAAAAGAAACTTGACATCACCCAGAGGTGACATCAAAGGAAGCCTTACAACTGCTTATGGGGGCTCCATTGAGAACATTGAAATGAACCCGGCGGACATCATTGGGAAAGGAACCAATGGCAAGGTCCACCCACCAGTCTGCAGTGTGTCACCAGACATCCCTCTGCCGTCCTCAGTGGTTTATTTCAATCTTTTCTTTAATTATTTTATTTCTTGCACCCACAAGCCTCCAGGGCTCTAGCCTTATACAAGGAGAGTATAGTGTGCTTTGTATCAACTTAAATTGAAAACAAAGTAAAAGCAGCAGAGCGTGGGACAGGGTTGTCTACACATCTTGCAAGGAAAGACAGTGTGTGTGGGAGAAAGATTATTGGGTTAACAAAAGATGGATTTTTGGAATAGGGCTCGCGACTAACAAGTCAGGTGGATGTCACATATTTTGAGGGTGCTAAAAACTGGAAAGGTCTGTTTCTGTCCTTGGGACTCTGCCAGCATGGAATATTCGTGTTCTGCAAGGCTTGCTACTTCTGTTCCGGGAACCACCAGCAATGGTAAGTTTGTCGTCTCAATGTTCCAAGGTAGGTTGAGGAAAAGAGCAGGTGCCCGCCGGTCTTGAAGGTAACCTTCGCCTCCACTGTTGACCAATGGAGAGCCATCAAAATGGCAATGAGGTAAGCAGACTTCCTTGCTGACATCACTGGAGAGCTGGGCGCTAACAGCAGCTCCAAGATGGAAGCTTATTTCTGTTACACAGCCAGCAGGAATCATCCTTAAATGCGTACATTTCACCACTTTGTCAGCCAATATAGTGACAGACATTGCAATGAAAATGGCAATAACCGATACACACCATAGCCTGAACCCAGCAGATTTCCTACAACTTCAGTCCTAAAAATGTTGTCGCTGGAGCCACACTGTGGCCAAGAAAACATGTGGGAGGAATGTCACACTGTAATGGCTGCGAACTGATGGCTAGATGGAGGTGCAAATCCTTGACTTAACATTGCTGTTGTTTAGCGGGTGACGTAATTTAATTATAGTCAAGAATTCTTAGCATTTTTCTTCTGTTTCTTTTTTATAGATTTGTCTTTTCTTTGTATAGCAAATAATATTCTTTTATTTTACACACACCTACATCTTGTTTGCTAAACAAATTATTTTAAAAGCCTTTATATGGACATCAGGAAGAAGCGTTTCAGTAACCCCTTAAACTTTAATGTCTTAACAAAGAGAGAACACTGTAGTGAAGCTGGTTAGAATCCTTGTATTTGCAGGTGAAGAGTCGGTTGTGATGGTAGCGTTAGCATGTGCTGAGGTTTTACCATGACCATCTAGTCAGACCACCCAGGATATTGCAGCACAGATTTGCATATTTTGTGGCACAAAAATTGAAATTTTGCAGCATTATTGCGCCACTTTATTTTACTCGTAAACATTCATTTTCAGCCTTAAATCATGGAAACTGTTTTAGCAGAGTATTCCATCTTGAAATAGGCATGTTTGAAGTGTCTGAGAGGGTTTGTTTGGTATATTCTCCTTTGTGGCAACATTCTTTAGCATAGGTTGACAATTGCACTGGGTTTCCAGTCATCCTGTTTTCGATGCATTGTGCTGGATTGGGGCTAGCAGTTTCAAGTTCCAGAGCCACATGTGGTAGGACACTAAACTTCTTCCTAAGGCACCCTAGGGTGCAGAATCGCAGTTGGTGGAGGTGCATTACCACGGCTCATTAAGCAGGTTAAAAATTTGCAGTAGGCTAATTCACAACCATCCTTAGATTGCTGGTTGCATCCTATAAATAAACAGTGAAAATTCATTGCATACAATGTGCATTCCTTCATGCATCCTTCCGTCATTCCCTGTTTTCCCTTATTCCTTAATCCCCCCCACCCGATCTTTATCACTGTACACTCTTCCATTTTCTTCCACATCTGGCTTACTTCATGCTCACTGTTCCCTGCTGCATCTCTGTTTTCCCTTCTGCTTCTATCTTCTCTTTCTCTTTTTCACTCATTGTAACATCTCTCTCTTTTCATGTCTCTATTCTTCTCTAACCTTTTTTTCATCATTCACTGCTGCCAGTCACAACCACCTCCTAAGAGTGGATTAGGCTCAGCAGAGCACTATAGTGCTTCTGTGCTGATCTCCAGTTTTCAGCAATCTTTACTGACATCTACTTAAAGAGAGGCCAAGAAACGGATGCGTTTGACTGTGTTTCCTATCATCTTTGGGACCCTCACCCAGGCCGCACCATTTCATCTACAGGTAGGTGAGATGATGTGCACAGTGTGCACAGTACACCACCTTAAACTCAATCACATCTAGCATGCCTGAGGTCTCATTGTGAGTTTGCATAGAGTGATCATATACTCTGAACTTGTCAACATTTGTTCGAAAGCCAACTTAACAGTATCGTGTGCAGAAAAATTGACCAGGATCACACGGTATTTGTTGAGCTGGGATTCAACTCCAGTATTCCGTGCTCCAAGGTTATCATAATTGCTTTGCCCCATATATTTCAATCACCCAGTTTACACACAAGTGCATGGATACTGGGGACACTTCAACAAAGCATGCCACAAAAGAGCTGTAGTTGGAAGATGCTGCGGTGAGCTTTGCAATAAACAGTCACTAATATCAATTGGCTCTCGTATCTGAAAGAAACATTTTAGTGTTAGATTCCTTACCTTAGAATATCCCCAGGAGTCAGACTGGATCCGGAAAGTTTTTGCCAGCAGCACCCCTGCGCGTCGCTAGGCGTCGTCTGCGGCTCTCCGTCCGTCGTCGACATCGTGATTGCCGGGATGACGTCATCGGAGTACTTAGACGCTGACCTTGTGCGCTGACGTCAGTTCTTCTTTTTTCCGTGCCAGCAAGCGCAGATCCGGGAAGAGCAGTACTCTTAGTCAATTTTTGACTAACTTTTTTGATCACTTTTGATCTCTTCTCGATTCGACCTTCGACTCGCGGTGCCGGTAGGGATGCCTGGTTTTAAACCTTGCGAGGACTGTCACCGCTTGATGTTGGTGACCGACCCCCACCGTCGGTGCTTTTATTGTCTCGGGGCCAACCATGATGACAAGTCGTGCCCCGACTGCCGGGCCTTGACCTCGAAAGCTAGCCGGGAGCGGTCCCGTAAGCGACTCGAGCTCCGGCAGTTGGCTCCGTGTCGCTCGAGGTCCCGGTTGAGGAGGAAGTCGAGGGACCGGTCGCAGAGCCGCGGTCATCAACGCTCGACGAGTCAACACCACTCGTCGGGCTCCAAGTCCTCAGGTAAGTTGAGGCACTCAAAAAAGAAGTCAAAGAGGCGTCATCGCTCTACCGACTCCCCCCGACGCTCGCGCTACGGGGCCTGGAGTTCGGGAAATACCGCCCATGCGGCTTCGCCGGAGCTGCAAGCGCCGCGTCCAGCTCCACACCCGCCGGTCACTGGCACGCGACACCAGGGGAGATAGGTGACTTCCTCGTGGCCCTGAGGACTCACTTCCCTCCATCGGACCCTGTCGAGGCGCCTTTGGGTCCTGCGGGTCCGTCTGGGAGTCCTAGCAGGCTGGCGGCTTCAGCCCTGGCGCCATCGGGTGCTTCAGCGCCATCGTCGACTTCGGTCCCGACGCCGCAGAACCCTGCAGGAACCGGGCCCGGATCCGGGTCGTTGCCAGTCGACCTCACGACTCCTCCGCTGGCGCCGACCCCGAGGGTGTCGCCCATGACGCCGTCCCCGGAGGACTTTGTCCCAAGTCCCAGCCCCGGTCCGGGTCCGGCGTCGACCGGCGCCGTCTCCGGTGCCGATGGGTAAGCAATTCACCTACGACCCGGCTCCATCATTATTCCCTGTCTATCTGGAGATGGATGACGAGGGGGACTGGGAGGGGTCAGAGGACTCTCTGGCACTGCAGTGCCAGTTGAGCCAGGACTGGGCAGACGAGCTAGGGGAGGCCAGTGGTCTGGACACTTTGCCCGACACTGGATTTGTCTCTTCTCCCTCCGTGGCTACGGAGGAGGGGGCTGCTTACAGCGTGGTGTTGAACAGGGCGGCCAAAGCCTTGGCTCTTGAGCTCCCTGTCACGGCTGTGAGGACTAACCTCCTCACTGAGGTGCTCAAATTGCAGGCAAGCTCCTCGGAGCCTCTACTGCTGTTCAACAAAGCCCTCACCGACGTTCTGTTGGGCACCTGGTCCAAGCCCTCCACAGGCCTCTCTGTGGATCGGAACGTGGCCCAACGCCACTGCCCGGCTCCGGGCGACCCTAACTTCCTGTCTGTTCATCCCACACCAAGAGCCTGGTGATCCAGGCCTCTACCTCCCAGACCCCATTCCCGACTGCTCTTCCGGATCAGGAATCCAAAAGGTACGATCAGTTTGGGAAGAAACTGTTCTCCTTCTTGAGTTGGGGGCTTTGGTCTGTCAACACCGCTTGGCTTTTGGGCCATTATTCCCACTCTCTGTGGGATACGGTTGCGGAGGCGCTGCCACAGTGCCCGGAGGAGGCCCGGGCAAAGCTCGCCCAACCCCTTGCGGAAGGGCGGGATGCAGCATGCTATTCCATACGGTGTGGACTCGACACAACGGAATCGCTGGGTAGGGTGATTGCAACGACGGTGGCCGCCACGGCTGGCTGAGGTCCGCCAACTGTTCGGGGGATGTCCAGGCCACCCTCATGGACATGCCCTTTGATGGCCGTCGTCTCTTTGGCGATAAAGCGGATAGTGCGCTGGAGCGTTTCAAGGACTCCAGGGCAACGGCCAAGTAATAGAAACCACCGCAATGGAGCGCACACCGCTAGCCCCGGTTGTTTGGCGGCTTTCTCCTCCACCCCTAACCATTTCTCTACTGATGAGGGAAGTTATCCCGAAACCCGAGCCATGTCTCGGGCGATACCCAAAAACCCGGGACATGTATCGGGTCTAGAGATTCATCAGTCCAACAAGTACCGACTTGCACCCACCTGGGTGATCCACTATAGAACTACAAGTGCCAGAGTCCCGAGGGGCGATCCGGAGGAGGGGCTAGCGGTGTGCGCTCCATTGCGGTGTTTTCTACTAATTGGCTCCCTTGAGCTTTGAGCCGACGGGCTCCTGGATGCTGCCCTGCGTGCCGGTTCGGGCATCGAGGCCATTGACGGTTGTTTGGCGGCTTTCTCCTCCACCCCTAACCATTTCTCTACTGATGAGGGAAGTTATCCCGAAACCCGAGCCATGTCTCGGGCGATACCCAAAAACCCGGGACAAGTATCGGGTCTAGAGATTCATCAGTCCAACAAGTACCGACTTGCACCCACCTGGGTGATCCACTATTGAACTACAAGTGCCAGAGTCCCGAGGGGCGATCCGGAGGAGGGGCTAGCGGTGTGCGCTCCATTGCGGTGTTTTCTACTAATTGGCTCCCTTGAGCTTTGAGCCGACGGGCTCCTGGATGCTGCCCTGCGTGCCGGTTCGGGCATCGAGGCCATTGACGGTTGTTTGGCGGCTTTCTCCTCCACCCCTAACCATTTCTCTACTGATGAGGGAAGTTATCCCGAAACCCGAGCCATGTCTCGGGCGATACCCAAAAACCCGGGACATGTATCGGGTCTAGAGATTCATCAGTCCAACAAGTACCGACTTGCACCCACCTGGGTGATCCACTATTGAACTACAAGTGCCAGAGTCCCGAGGGCCGATCCGGAGGAGGGGCTAGCGGTGTGCGCTCCATTGCGGTGTTTTCTACTAATTGGCTCCCTTGAGCTTTGAGCCGACGGGCTCCTGGATGCTGCCCTGCGTGCCGGTTCGGGCATCGAGGCCATTGACGGTTGTTTGGCGGCTTTCTCCTCCACCCCTAACCATTTCTCTACTGATGAGGGAAGTTATCCCGAAACCCAAGCCATGTCTCGGGCGATACCCAAAAACCCGGGACATGTATCGGGTCTAGAGATTCATCAGTCCAACAAGTACCGACTTGCACCCACCTGGGTGATCCACTATTGAACTACAAGTGCCAGAGTCCCGAGGGGCGATCCGGAGGAGGGGCTAGCGGTGTGCGCTCCATTGCGGTGTTTTCTACTAATTGGCTCCCTTGAGCTTTGAGCCGACGGGCTCCTGGATGCTGCCCTGCGTGCCGGTTCGGGCATCGAGGCCATTGACGGTTGTTTGGCGGCTTTCTCCTCCACCCCTAACCATTTCTCTACTGATGAGGGAAGTTATCCCGAAACCCGAGCCATGTCTCGGGCGATACCCAAAAACCCGGGACATGTATCGGGTCTAGAGATTCATCAGTCCAACAAGTACCGACTTGCACCCACCTGGGTGATCCACTATTGAACTACAAGTGCCAGAGTCCCGAGGGGCGATCCAGAGGAGGGGCTAGCGGAGTGCGCTCCATTGCGGTGTTTTCTACTAATTGGCTCCCTTGAGCTTTGAGCCGACGGGCTCCTGGATGCTGCCCTGCGTGCCGGTTCGGGCATCAAGGCCATTGACGGTTGTTTGGCGGCTTTCTCCTCCACCCCTAACCATTTCTCTACTGATGAGGGAAGTTATCCCGAAACCCGAGCCATGTCTCGGGCGATACCCAAAAACCCGGGACATGTATCGGGTCTAGAGATTCATCAGTCCAACAAGTACCGACTTGCACCCACCTGGGTGATCCACTATTGAACTACAAGTGCCAGAGTCCCGAGGGGCGATCCGGAGGAGGGGCTAGCGGTGTGCGCTCCATTGCGGTGTTTTCTACTAATTGGCTCCCTTGAGCTTTGAGCCGACGGGCTCCTGGATGCTGCCCTGCGTGCCGGTTCGGGCATCGAGGCCATTGACGGTTGTTTGGCGGCTTTCTCCTCCACCCCTAACCATTTCTCTACTGATGAGGGAAGTTATCCCGAAACCCGAGCCATGTCTCGGGCGATACCCAAAAACCCGGGACATGTATCGGGTCTAGAGATTCATCAGTCCAACAAGTACCGACTTGCACCCACCTGGGTGATCCACTATTGAACTACAAGTGCCAGAGTCCCGAGGGGCGATCCGGAGGAGGGGCTAGCAGTGTGCGCTCCATTGCGGTGTTTTCTACTAATTGGCTCCCTTGAGCTTTGAGCCGACGGGCTCCTGGATGCTGCCCTGCGTGCCGGTTCGGGCATCGAGGCCATTGACGGTTGTTTGGCGGCTTTCTCCTCCACCCCTAACCATTTCTCTACTGATGAGGGAAGTTATCCCGAAACCCGAGCCATGTCTCGTGCGATACCCAAAAACCCGGGACATGTATCGGGTCTAGAGATTCATCAGTCCAACAAGTACCGACTTGCACCCACCTGGGTGATCCACTATTGAACTACAAGTGCCAGAGTCCCGAGGGGCGATCCGGAGGAGGGGCTAGCGGTGTGCGCTCCATTGCGGTGTTTTCTACTAATTGGCTCCCTTGAGCTTTGAGCCGACGGGCTCCTGGATGCTGCCCTGCGTGCCGGTTCGGGCATCGAGGCCATTGACGGTTGTTTGGCGGCTTTCTCCTCCACCCCTAACCATTTCTTTACTGATGAGGGAAGTTATCCCGAAACCCGAGCCATGTCTCGGGCGATACCCAAAAACCCGGGACATGTATCGGGTCTAGAGATTCATCAGTCCAACAAGTACCGACTTGCACCCACCTGGGGGATCCACTATTGAACTACAAGTGCCAGAGTCCCGAGGGGCGATCCGGAGGAGGGGCTAGCGGTGTGCGCTCCATTGCGGTGTTTTCTACTAATTGGCTCCCTTGAGCTTTGAGCCGACGGGCTCCTGGATGCTGCCCTGCGTGCCGGTTCGGGCATCGAGGCCATTGACGGTTGTTTGGCGGCTTTCTCCTCCACCCCAAACCATTTCTCTACTGATGAGGGAAGTTATCCCGAAACCCGAGCCATGTCTCGGGCGATACCCAAAAACCCGGGACATGTATCGGGTCTAGAGATTCATCAGTCCAACAAGTACCGACTTGCACCCACCTGGGTGATCCACTATTGAACTACAAGTGCCAGAGTCCCGAGGGGCGATCCGGAGGAGGGGCTAGCGGTGTGCGCTCCATTGCGGTGTTTTCTACTAATTGGCTCCCTTGAGCTTTGAGCCGACGGGCTCCTGGATGCTGCCCTGCATGCCGGTTCGGGCATCGAGGCCATTGACGGTTGTTTGGCGGCTTTCTCCTCCACCCCTAACCATTTCTCTACTGATGAGGGAAGTTATCCCGAAACCCGAGCCATGTCTCGGGCGATACCCAAAAACCCGGGACATGTATCGGGTCTAGAGATTCATCAGTCCAACAAGTACCGACTTGCACCCACCTGGGTGATCCACTATTGAACTACAAGTGCCAGAGTCCCGAGGGGCGATCCGGAGGAGGGGCTAGCGGTGTGCGCTCCATTGCGGTGTTTTCTACTAATTGGCTCCCTTGAGCTTTGAGCCGACGGGCTCCTGGATGCTGCCCTGCGTGCCGGTTCGGGCATCGAGGCCATTGACGGTTGTTTGGCGGCTTTCTCCTCCACCCCTAACCATTTCTCTACTGATGAGGGAAGTTATCCCGAAACCCGAGCCATGTCTCGGGCGATACCCAAAAACCCAGGACATGTATCGGGTCTAGAGATTCATCAGTCCAACAAGTACCGACTTGCACCCACCTGGGTGATCCACTATTGAACTACAAGTGCCAGAGTCCCGAGGGGCGATCCGGAGGAGGGGCTAGCGGTGTGCGCTCCATTGCGGTGTTTTCTACTAATTGGCTCCCTTGAGCTTTGAGCCGACGGGCTCCTGGATGCTGCCCTGCGTGCCGGTTCGGGCATCGAGGCCATTGACGGTTGTTTGGCGGCTTTCTCCTCCACCCCTAACCATTTCTCTACTGATGAGGGAAGTTATCCCGAAACCCGAGCCATGTCTCGGGCGATACCCAAAAACCCGGGACATGTATCGGGTCTAGAGATTCATCAGTCCAACAAGTACCGACTTGCACCCACCTGGGTGATCCACTATTGAACTACAAGTGCCAGAGTCCCGAGGGGCGATCCGGAGGAGGGGCTAGCAGTGTGCGCTCCATTGCGGTGTTTTCTACTAATTGGCTCCCTTGAGCTTTGAGCCGACGGGCTCCTGGATGCTGCCCTGCGTGCCGGTTCGGGCATCGAGGCCATTGACGGTTGTTGGGCGGCTTTCTCCTCCACCCCTAACCATTTCTCTACTGATGAGGGAAGTTATCCCGAAACCCGAGCCATGTCTCGTGCGATACCCAAAAACCCGGGACATGTATCGGGTCTAGAGATTCATCAGTCCAACAAGTACCGACTTGCACCCACCTGGGTGATCCACTATTGAACTACAAGTGCCAGAGTCCCGAGGGGCGATCCGGAGGAGGGGCTAGCGGTGTGCGCTCCATTGCGGTGTTTTCTACTAATTGGCTCCCTTGAGCTTTGAGCCGACGGGCTCCTGGATGCTGCCCTGCGTGCCGGTTCGGGCATCGAGGCCATTGACGGTTGTTTGGCGGCTTTCTCCTCCACCCCTAACCATTTCTTTACTGATGAGGGAAGTTATCCCGAAACCCGAGCCATGTCTCGGGCGATACCCAAAAACCCGGGACATGTATCGGGTCTAGAGATTCATCAGTCCAACAAGTACCGACTTGCACCCACCTGGGTGATCCACTATTGAACTACAAGTGCCAGAGTCCCGAGGGGCGATCCGGAGGAGGGGCTAGCGGTGTGCGCTCCATTGCGGTGTTTTCTACTAATTGGCTCCCTTGAGCTTTGAGCCGACGGGCTCCTGGATGCTGCCCTGCGTGCCGGTTCGGGCATCGAGGCCATTGACGGTTGTTTGGCGGCTTTCTCCTCCACCCCAAACCATTTCTCTACTGATGAGGGAAGTTATCCCGAAACCCGAGCCATGTCTCGGGCGATACCCAAAAACCCGGGACATGTATCGGGTCTAGAGATTCATCAGTCCAACAAGTACCGACTTGCACCCACCTGGGTGATCCACTATTGAACTACAAGTGCCAGAGTCCCGAGGGGCGATCCGGAGGAGGGGCTAGCGGTGTGCGCTCCATTGCGGTGTTTTCTACTAATTGGCTCCCTTGAGCTTTGAGCCGACGGGCTCCTGGATGCTGCCCTGCATGCCGGTTCGGGCATCGAGGCCATTGACGGTTGTTTGGCGGCTTTCTCCTCCACCCCTAACCATTTCTCTACTGATGAGGGAAGTTATCCCGAAACCCGAGCCATGTCTCGGGCGATACCCAAAAACCCGGGACATGTATCGGGTCTAGAGATTCATCAGTCCAACAAGTACCGACTTGCACCCACCTGGGTGATCCACTATTGAACTACAAGTGCCAGAGTCCCGAGGGGCGATCCGGAGGAGGGGCTAGCGGTGTGCGCTCCATTGCGGTGTTTTCTACTAATTGGCTCCCTTGAGCTTTGAGCCGACGGGCTCCTGGATGCTGCCCTGCGTGCCGGTTCGGGCATCGAGGCCATTGACGGTTGTTTGGCGGCTTTCTCCTCCACCCCTAACCATTTCTCTACTGATGAGGGAAGTTATCCCGAAACCCGAGCCATGTCTCGGGCGATACCCAAAAACCCAGGACATGTATCGGGTCTAGAGATTCATCAGTCCAACAAGTACCGACTTGCACCCACCTGGGTGATCCACTATTGAACTACAAGTGCCAGAGTCCCGAGGGGCGATCCGGAGGAGGGGCTAGCGGTGTGCGCTCCATTGCGGTGTTTTCTACTAATTGGCTCCCTTGAGCTTTGAGCCGACGGGCTCCTGGATGCTGCCCTGCGTGCCGGTTCGGGCATGGAGGCCATTGACGGTTGTTTGGTGGCTTTCTCCTCCACCCCTAACCATTTCTCTACTGATGAGGGAAGTTATCCCGAAACCCGAGCCATGTCTCGGGCGATACCCAAAAACCCGGGACATGTATCGGGTCTAGAGATTCATCAGTCCAACAAGTACCGACTTGCACCCACCTGGGTGATCCACTATTGAACTACAAGTGCCAGAGTCCCGAGGGGCGATCCGGAGGAGGGGCTAGCGGTGTGCGCTCCATTGCGGTGTTTTCGGCAACGGCCAAGTCCTTGGGCCTATGCCAACGCCAGCAAACTTCTGCTTTTCGCTCCTTTCGTGGCCAAAGAAGAGGCGACCCCACACATCCAGCCAGCCACAGACCGCAGGCCCAGGCTCAACGCGGTCGCGGACATGGTTACCGCTGTGGCGGTACCGGGGGACACTGGCAGGGTCAGTCCACACCCGCCCCTGCAGCATCTGCCTCTAAGCCTTCTTAGTCCGGCATTTCAGGCCCATTCGTCACCTGTGGGGGGCAGGGTCCGCCATCACCTCCCTCACTGGCGTACCATCACGTCGGACACGTGGGTGCTGCAAATCGTCTGAAGGGGCTACTCCCTCCCCTTCGAGGCGACCCCTCCAACCATGCCACCGTAGTACCACCGCATGTCGGAGATCACTTGCAACTTCTGCAGGAGGAAGTTACAGCCCTCTTGGCCAAGGGGGCCATCAAGTGCATTCCTGGGCCAGAAGTAGGACGTGGTTGCTATTCCCACTACTTTCTGGTACCCAAGAAGGGAAAAGGGGGCCTGCACCCCATCTTGGACCTACGGAGGTCAACGGCTTCCTCCGGAAGGAGAAGTTCAAGATGCTGACTTTGGCTCAGGTCTTAGCTGCCCTGGACCCAGAAGACTGGATGGTAGCGTTGGACTTGCAAGACGCGTATTTCCACATCTCCGTCCTACCGGCCCACCTGCGATACCTGCGGTTCACGGTAGGCCTCCAGCACTTTCAGTTTACCGTTCTCCCCTTCGGCCTTACCAGCGCCCCATGGGTGTTCGCGAAAGTGATGGCATTGGTCTCAGCTCATCTGCGCAGATTAGGGGTTTCAGTCTTCCCCTATCTCGAAGATTGGTTGTTGAAGGCAGGCTCACCCCAGACAGTCGTCTCCCACCTCCAGACTACGGCCGCCTCCTGCACTCGCTGGCGTTCTCCATCAATGTGCCGAAGTCATACCTGTGCCCCTCTCAGAAGCTCCTTTTCATCGGAGCGGTTCTGGACTCAGCGTAGTTTCGGGTTTATCCCCCTGAATAGCGGGTTCGGGATATTCAGGCTCTTATTCCGATCTTTCAGCCTTTATCCCGGGTCTTGGTCAGGTTGACGCTGCGGCTCCTGGGGCTGATGGCCTCCTGCATCCCTCTGGTGCATCACACCAGGTGGTGGATGTTGGCTCTGCAGTGGGACCTGAAGTTTCAGTGGGCACAGCATCAGGGCAACCTGTCCGACCACGTCCTGATCTCGGAGGGCACTGCGAGCCAGTTGCAGTGGTGGCTCATGAACTGCGATTGGGTCAGTGGCAGATCTCTCTCCCTTCCCCAACCGGAGCACGTAGTGGTGACAGATGCGTCCCTCCTGGGATGGGGTGGCCACATGGGAGAGAGGGAGATCAGAGGCATCTGGTGTCCGGCGGAGTCCCGGCTCCATATCAACCTTCTGGAGCTGCGGGCGATCCTACTTGCACAGAAGGCATTCCTTCACTCTGTCCGGGGAAGTGTAGTGCAGGTGTTCACGGACAACACCACCACCATGTGGTACTGCAACAAACAGGGCGGGGTGGGGTCGTGGACCCTCTGTCAGGAGGCTCTGTGCCTCTGGACATGGCTGGAACATCAGGGCATCACCCTGGTGGTTTAACCTCTGGCAGGTTCCCTGAACTCCAGGGCGGACGAACTCAGCCCCCGGTACATGATGGATCATGAATGGCGTCTGAAATCGGACGTGGCCCAAGGTCTCTTTCTGCAGTGGGACGAGCCTTGGTTAAATCTATTCACCACCAAAGGGAACGCGCAATGTCATCAGTTCTGTGTGTTGGAATTTCCAAGGCGGCACTCGCTCGGAGACGCTTTTCGTCGCAAGTGGAGCTGCGGTCTATTGTATGCCTTTCCGCCTATACCACTTCTGCCCAGAGTGCTGAAGAAGATCCGGCGAGACCATGCCCAAGTCATCATTGTGGCTCTGGACTGGGCACGAAGATACTGGCATCCCGAGCTACTCAGCATGTCAGTCGATCCCCCGATTCGTCTGCCTCTTCAGGAGGACCTTCTGTCACAGCAGCAGGGGATGGTCCTCCACCCGACCCTGTCCAGTCTCCACCTACATGCGTGGAGATTGAGCGGCAACTGTTGAGGCCATTTGACTTGCCTCCTGAAGTCTGTGATGTGATTCTGGCAGCCAGGCGTCCCTCAACAAAATCGGTATACGCCTGCAGGTGGAACAGATTTGTGGCATGGTACTTAGCAAAGGCTGTGGATCCACTCTCTGCCCCCCTTTCAGAGGTTCTCCTCTTCCTTCTGTCTCTTGCCCAGCAGGGCTCTGCTCTGGGCACTATCAAGGGCTACCTCTCAGCCGTTTTAGCCTTTAAGGCTTCCTGATCAGCCCTCTCTTTTCAAGTCCCCTGTTGTAAATAGCTTTTTGAAAGGCATCACACACATGTTCCCTCCTGTACCCTTCGTGATGCCTCAGTGGCACTTGAACCTTGTTCCGACTTTACGTGGGCCTCGCTGCACACGTTTGCTAGACACTACTGCCTGGACAGCCAAGTCGGGAGAGATGGCTTTTTCGGCCGTTCCGTTCTCCAAGACTTTCTGGTGTGATCTTGGTTCGCAGACCCACCACCGGGGTTGGTTTTGCTGGGGTATCTATTCTAAGATAAGGAATCTAACACTAATGTGTTTCTTTCAGATGCACAAGTTACTTACCTTCGGTAATGATATATCTGTAAGAAACATTAGTTAGTGTTAGATTCCTTACCGCCGCACCCATCCTCCTCGTTCTGCGAACCGATATCTAGGGTTAAGGACATCCCTTTCAGGGCCCTAGTTTCATGGCACCAGTGTCGGTTTCTATCATGGCTCTGCGTTACTGGGGCGGAAAGCTATGTACAGAACTCACGTAAGCACGCGAGGGCGGCGTCTAAGTACTCCGATGACGTCATCGCGATCACGACGCCGATGAAGGAAGCGGAGCCACAGACGCCGTCTAGCGGTCTGATGCCTGGGGATATTCTAAGGTAAGGAATCTAACACTAACTAATTTTTCTTACAGATATATCGTTACCGAAGGTAAGTAACTTGAGTTTAGTTTTATGAAGTTTTGTTTATAAATGGCAGGTCATCTGGCAGTCCCAAACAGTGCATATATAAAATGCACACATCCATTGGACACAAAAAGATGTGTGCTTGGATCTAGGTTTTGAAATTTTAAAAGTGCAGTCTACCAACATCCATGCAGCCAACACTAAAATGTTGATGACCGGTGTAACTTTAGGTAACGCTGACGGCAACGGCATAGTATTTAAATGGGGATTTCTAAGGTTCTCACTAGGATACGAAATTGACAGACAAATCTCCCTCCTGCAGTATTCTGAGGATTCCTTCAATATATCATCATGTTTTGACACTTCTGCGATCAGTCACTTACCCAGAAATGCCTGTACTAGAGGTAAATACCAAATAGCACAGTCCAAATAAAAAAGAGACATGCTTTTCTTACACAGTGCCAAAAGTGCGAAGGAGAGATTGAGGTGTGTCGAGCTGTCTGTAGGAGACACTTTTATAAAGGAGACTACATGCAGAAGCAGCTTGCTCGGATTCCATTGACATGTTCTTCTACTGTGAAGCCCGTGGATGCTCCACAAGAGCTTCATGACTGTACATATGGATGCATGGATAGGTTTTTATATAGCGCAATATCACCGCCAGGTCTCAAAGCGCTTTGCATTGGGAACCCGTCCTGGTTTTTCCCTGTGAGATAGCCCCTACTGGGTATTCCCAAGGTGAAAGCCAGGCATCCTGCCCCGGGGGGCCGTAGTGGAGATTAAGCAAGCTATTGCCCAGAGTTGCAGAGTGTGAACCTGTGATTCGAGTAGGCACTGAAGCGAGAATTACCGAGTCCGTGGACATTTTGGGCTCAAGACCCTGCCGCGTTGGGAATTGAACCCTGGTCCCGGATCTGGTCTCAGCGTCCGGGTCTGCCTCCTCTAACCAGTGAGCCACACTTCTCCACTACATAGAGTGGGAGAACTGTAAGATATGTGCCTCCCCATTATTTCCAGAGGTCACTAGACATTTTTGTTGCAGCAATCTCATTAATTTATTTTCTGCGCCTCTGAATAAACTGTCCCACTTCTTCATTGCTCATCTGAGCCCGTTCTTTCAAATCAGTATCTGCAAAGACCCCTTTAATTTCAGTTTCAACAGTCAGCACTCTGACGCTGGGATTATGTTGCAGGATCTTCACAGCTTCCAACAACTCGTTAACAAATACTTTTCCTGGTGCATTTTGGGTAGATGCTCGATGCATTAGAATTTCGGCTACGCCCTTGTGTTCCTCCGTCTGGTGCCTAACCTTGAGCCCTCTACCCTTCGACACCCCCCCCCCCCCCACCGGTGGTGCTGAAATTTTAAATACAGAGCCTTCAAGGGGTGCACTGTACTTTCTGCAGAGCCCGGGCAGGATGTCACAGACTGTGCCCCTGCCCAGACGGATGGCCGCATGGAAAGTAGGGCTGGGCGTAGTTCGCAAAGTAGTGCTTTGCGAAGCTACGCGAAGTGCACTTCGCACTACACTAGCTTCGTGTAGCACTAAGCGAACTGCGTAGTAGCAGGTTTACACTGTGTCAATGATTGCACAGTGCGGACAAGCATCCCGCACTGTGCAATCATTGAAAATGGTATCTGGCACAGTGCGAGCTGTAGTTTTCTGCCGCTCGAGGAGATTTTTCCTCTAGCGGCAGCTTTCTCAACGCAGACTGGTAGTTTCTCATCGCGAGCGGTCTCGAGCATACACGACCACTCGCAATGAGAAAACAGTCCTCCCCGCGTTGAGAATCTCGCAAGGAGGTTTATTTTCCACGCTCGCGATCGGCAACTTGATGATGCTGATCGCGAACGAAGAAAAAGTCTCACCAAGATGTCATTTTGCTTGCTCGCGGTCGCCAACTTGACGTTGAGGACCGCGAGCAAGCAAAAAATGACCGCTGCACTACGCTACGCTACGCGTGTTCGCACTGTGCTACGTGCAGCTCGCATAGTGAGAATTTGCGCAAACTTCGCAAACTACGCGAGCGTAGTGTAGTGCTTTGCCCTGGAAATCCGTAGCCCTTGCTGCTAAAATCCATGGGACCACAGGATGCATCACTGCAGACGGCAATCGCAGAACCTTGGTCAGGAGCAACATTAAGCTAAGCTGGGCGGAGCTGGCAGAGCAGCACTACGCGGAGGTCCACGGATGTGGGGACCAACTCTGTGGAATCTCTGCTCCGCCGCCCGCCTTGAGGTTCCGTGATTTGCGAACCAGACTCCATTTTGTTTGCGTTGTTCGTGGCGCCATTTTGTGTTGCCCTCACGTAGGCCTGTGGAGGTAACCGAACGAACAATGTTGCATGGGCTTCGTTGTTCATGTGCATATTAACTAGGCCTTTTCTGACTTGTGAGTGAACTGAAGGCCGCTGACCCCATCACCTGAAACTGACCCTTAGCGAGGCCAATTTCCCTGGCTGATCGTTGTCTGAGATTGCCAATCAATGTTGAGGATATCGTTAACTTTTAGTTCGCTTGCACATATCTTATCCTATTCAACATCTGAATTGGTTCCTTTCCTTATGTCTTTTCATTACATGGGTAGTGCTTTCAATTATGGGTTTGTCCGACTTGTGGAAATCGAATTTGGGACATTCCTAATAATTAACTTGTGGGTTGGTACAATGTAAAGTGAGCTTTTTATGATGTAATAATGTGTGGGAAAATGTATTTCATTCATCAGTATTTGTCACAGTGGGTGTGCATTTGTAATGAGCAAAAGAAGGATAAAAGGTGATGTCTTGCTCTACGAAAATTGAGCAGTTTCCTGAGTTGTACACCGTGTTGTATTGCTGGGATTACTGTTACTAGCTGCAGTTAATAAATTTGATCTCTGACGCCACCTAGAAGTATTCCGTGTCTCCGTATTCCAAGACAGGAGAACTCGAAGACTTCGGGTGTGTCCCTGGCACCGCTGGGTTCTAAGAAAACCCGGTTCTTCAGTTGGCGCCCAACGGTGGGCGACTTCAGTGGGACCGGTCCAAGCCCGAGGATCGTGAGGAGCCCCGTGAGAAAATTCTGGAGGAAGGCCAACCACTTCATCGACCCCTGTATGTCGACGTGGACCGAAGGTTTTTACTGCGAGGCCTCCCGCTTTCCGACGGCTACGAAGGACTGCTGCCCTGACTGTCGCCCTGTCTTGGACCCTTGATTGATCCTTTGTAAAGCGAGACGATAGACGGTCTTCTGGTGGCGTGACAGATACTTTGGTTAAGTATAAGTGGGTCGCTCCCACGATCTTTGTTTTGGTCCTTGGTTTTGATTCGAATATTGCAATAGTCGAAGCCGAGGGGCTCGTATATTTACGAGTGTATCGATAGTTGATAACCCCTTGAAGTTTGAAGCTAGACTAGTGAGCTATAAGATGCCTGGTCTCAGCAAAATTAGGAAGTGGTTTGGTTGTGGTTGCAACAGTGATTCCCGATTGGAGGATTAGTGTCCGATACCACCGGTTGGAACTCCGACTTATGAGCTCTATTCAAAACACGGAGTGGGTCCTATTACTTATAATGAAGTGTGGGTCCGCTATACGAAGAAAGATGGTGTTTTACGATGGCCCCAACATGGTAGTTTTGAATGAAATATTTTAGATAATCTGGAAGTTGCGCTATTTTGACTCTTTCCACCTCTGGCGTAAGGAAGCCAAACAGCGAGAAATTAAGCAAGCAAAGAGAGATAGGAAAGATAAGAATATGTCAGTACTACAAGCTGCTAGGCAGTTTAAAGCAGATGAGGAAGATCGAGTGAGTGAAGTCTTAGATAGACAGCGTTGCATGGCTATCGATAAATGTTATCCGGCTTTGCCGTCTTCTCTTTCAAAAGTGAATGAAGACCCTGAAAAAGATCCTTTGATCTCTCATTTACTGAGATTACCACCTCCTTATGTGCAGGGTGCTACTGCACCTCCATTACCCCCGGTTGTTGCACCCCTTGTTGTTCAGCCTCCTGCTGTTGTTCAGCCACCCGTTGCTGCACAGATGGTTCTCCCTCCTACGGCGCAGCCTTCTCTAGGGCCGCCAGCTTTGCTATCAGCTTTGCCTCAAACTCCTTTTCCTTCCACTTCTGTATCTCCGACTCCTGCTACTCTTGTTCCTACGCCTCTTTTGCCTCAAAATACTCATTCTCCTGTTCTTATGGCTACTTCTTCTCCTTCTGCTCGAAAACGAATGACCGAGACTGTTGCTAATCTTTTGTCTCCACTCTTTGGGTCATTGAATATGACCCCTCTTTCGGAACGTAGACAGAGTCGTAGTCAGTTTCCTAGTCCTGAAGAGCGGGCAGTGTTGGACCTTTTGGCTCAACGATGGGTTTTAAATGCTTCGAGGTATGATTTACAAGCGATTATGGATGTTTTCTTTCAGTGGGAACCGCCGAAGCAAAGGTATGTGTTTGATGTGATGTGTACGTTTCTCCGTCAGGAATGGGAAAATAATGAGTTGGGTTCGATTACGCAGGAAGTGCTTGATGTCCAGTCAGAATTTGCTAAAGGGACGATAGTAGAGTCCGATGTTACAGATGCCGTAGAGACGATACTTGTCTTCAGGTCTAGGCTACCGCCTCAGACATTGTACGAACCTGATTCCTTTGTTAGGAGGAAAGTGAAGCAGTATCCTATGAGAGAATTTCCCCTGTATGGAGAGAGGCAGTTGCTGCTAATGTTACTCAGGGTATTCAGGCTGAACCGGCTCATTTTCAGCAAGTATGGGTACATGTCCCTTGGAAAAGAGCAGAGGTCTTGGCTCTTAAGCAGACCTTACCTGACCCCCGTAAGAATCCTGCTGGTTATTACAAAGAGTTGTCTCAGACAGTTGATGCGTGTATTATGAATTTAGCTGACATAGATATGTTGATGGGTAATGTAGTTCCTCAACCTTTGTGGGCGAAGATTCGTCATGTGAATCATGCGCAAGAATTAGGAGATACGTGGGCTAATATTGTTGCTGCAGATGGTCGACAGGTAGGAGGTGCCAAACCTGAGCCTTTAGTTGCAGAATTACCTGGTAGGATTATTAATTTAATGAAAACTATGATGCCTCTTTTACGAGTGAATTGGGATAAGTTAGCAGCATGCAAACAAAAGAAAGATGAGAGTGTGTCTGATTTCTTTACGAGGTTTGAGAAAACGTTTATCGATCATAGTGGTCAGGATATGAGCACTGAAGGTGGTCAAAGGTAGGTTTGTGGACAAATTTGTCTTTAATTTACTTCCCGAACTTTCTAATAAGTTAAAGGATTCTGAGAGTTCATGGGCTGTTTCTTCGTCAGCCCAGATATTGGCTACTGCACAATATTATGAGAATAGGGATAAAGATGAGAAGGATAAAGTAGAGAAGAAGACTAAAGAATTAAAGACGAAAGTTCTTTTGCAGCAAGCTTATCCGCCTTGTTCGAATCAGCCTCAGTTTCAGCAACCCCCACAGTTTCAGAGATTGCTACAGAAGCCCGAGTATTTTGCTCCGCGATTTTTGCCAGGCCCTAATCAGTGGGCTTATTGTAGAGAAGAAGGTCACTTTAAGCATAGTTGTCCGGTTCTGTTACAGCGTGCGAATGGTGTATCTGGTCAGAGAGGTCGTGGTGGTTTTCAAAAAGTTCCTAGGGGTAGGGGACGTGGTGTGTTTCCCCGGAATGAGCGTTCCTTTCCCCCTCAGAATTCTGTGAATTGTTTTGACAGACAGAATGTTCCGACTGTGCAGTCTGCACAGTACTACGTTGAGGATTATTATGTTGAGAGTGAGAGTGCTGGTTATAATGATAGTTAGGACAGCCATGGGCAAAGAGAGGGAGTAGTGTCAGTTCCAGTAGACCAGAGTGGACCTTATATTGAGTGGTTACATTAGGTGTGGCAGAACCTTTTCTTTTGGATACTGGTGCGACAAAGAGTTCTAATATGCACTCTAAACTTCCTGGCGCACCTTTGTCTGGCTTGACCAACGTTTCAGTAGGATTTTCTGGCGCCCCAGTTCGTAATCCGGTTTCTAGTCCTTTGCCCCTTTCCATTGGTCCTTGTGAATTGGAAGCTCCTCTTATTCTAACGACTGGTTGTGGTGAGAATCTGTTGGGTTTGGACTTGCTGAAAATATTGCATGCGACATTACATTGCTCTCCTTCGGGAGTACATCTTACCTTGGGTAAGAAAGTGATTTCCCCGATGTATTTGTCTAAAGATTGTCTTTTACTGGAAATGCGTTCTCTTCCTGATACACTTTGGGCTACAGGTCCCAATGATATTGGTCTCTTGCAGATTCCACCCTACGTTGTTACTCTCATGGCAAATGCTAGGCTACCTCGTATTCCCCAATATAAAATATCTAGTGATGGTGAGAGAGCTCTTCTAGCGATTATTTATGATTTGGTTGAGAAGGGTGTAGTTGAAGAAACGAGAGGTAATGTGTGTAACAGTCCTGTTTTGCCTGTCATTAAGCGTACTGATGCTTCTCAGACACCTGTGTATCGGTTTGTGATCGATCTTCGAGAAGTGAATAAGATTGTTGTGCCACAGTTTCCTGTTGTCCCGGACATTACTGCTTTGTTGACTCTGATCCCTGCTTCAGCTGCCTGGTTTTCGGTTATCGACTTGAAGAACGCTTTCTTTAGTATTCCAATTGCTGAGGAAAGTAGAGATATTTTTGGCTTCTCTTTAGGAGGCCGCAGCTTCCGGTTTAAGAGAGCTCCTCAAGGTTATTGTGAAAGTCCCTCCATCTATAGTCAGGCGTTGAAAACTCAGCTTGATAGTTTTGCATTGCCTTCTGGTGCTACTCTTATCCAGTATGTTGATGATCTGCTGGTTGCTGCTGATGATGAAGAGATTTGTAAAGAAGCTACTCTTTCTTTGTTACGACATTTGTCTGACCTTCATCATAAAGTGTCACCTTCAAAGTTACAGTATTGTCGACAAGAAGTAACCTACTTAGGTCATCTCTTGTCGAAGGAGGGAAGACGATTGACCCCAGAACGAATTCAAGCGATTGCCCAAATGAATGTACCATCCACACAGAGAGAAGTGCGTGCCTTCTTAGGTATTACCTCGTATTGTAGTCAATGGATCCCTAACTTTTCCCTGTTAGCGAAACCTCTGTTGGCACTGACTCTTAAAGATACTGCGTATCCTCTCCCTTGGTCTGATGATTGTCAGAAGAGTTTTTCTGAATTACGTGATGCATTGTGTTCTGCTCCGGTATTGGGTACCCCGGACTACAGTAAACCTTTTGCACTGTACGTACACGAGAAAGAAGCTTGTGCGTTGTCAGTTTTGACACAACAATTTGGAGACAAGCAACGTCCATGTGCGTATTTTTCAGCGACGTTAGATCCAGTAGCTAGAGCGTTGCCGAGTTGTTTGAGAGCTACAGCGGCAGCGGCTGTTTCTATCCGACAGTCTGCTGGTTTGGTATTGGATAACACGTTGATTGTGATGGTCCCACATGCAGTGGATCCACTATTGAATAGGACTAAGACTCAGCACCTTACTAGTGCACGTTTGTCAGGTTATGAGTTGACACTTTTGGCTAGCCATGTGCACATCAAAAGATGCAATGTGTTGAATCCAGCTACGTTGTTACCGATTTCTGTAGAGACAGATGTTCAGGAACAGCATGATTGTTTTCTTCGGACAGAGGAAGAAACGAAGGCTAGAGTGATTTAAAAGATACTCCTCTTTCGAATGTTGATGGTACTCTATGGTTCATGTTTTAAGCTTTCGAATGGAGAGACGACTGCAGCATATGCTGTCACAACTTTACATACAGTTGTTGAAACAGCACGTATTGCACCGAATTCAGCTCAAGCAGCAGAGCTAATAGCATTGACTCGAGCGTGTGTGTTGTCAGAAGGAAAGCGAGTGAATGTTTATACTGATAGCCAGTATGCGTTTGGTGTTGCCCATAGTTTTGGACGTTTGTGGAGAGAGAGAGGATTTCTTACTTCCCATGGTATGAAAATTCAGCATGGACAATTGGTGAATGAACTTCTTGAATCACTAACTCTGCCAAAGCAGATTGCAATTGTGAAGTGTAGTGCGCATAGAAAGGTTACAGATGATGTGGGTCGAGGAAATGCGTTTGCGGACGAAGTTGCGAAGGAAACGGCGAAGGATGTGACGAGTCGAATGTATGTTGCGGGTCCTGCAAGATGGGTTGTGGAAAGAGGAATGTGTGAAGACACAATAGAAAGTGTGAAGTTGATTCAGGCTGAAGCTACGGAAAAGGAAGTGAGTACGTGGAGAGAAAGTACGGGTATGTTGGATTCGACAGGTTGTTGGGTTGAGTTGTCGGAGCACCAGCGATGGTTGTTGCTTGATGCGTATGTGCTCCCAGTGGTTACTATGGCTCATGGAATGGCTCACATAAGTTCGAAAGGGATATGTAAGTTGTTGGCTCCAGTATGGCAGAATGCTGGAATTCCTAAATGTGCTGAGAATTTGGTTAAGCATTGTATGATTTGCTTGATGCATAATCCTGGAAAGGGAACTCCAACTCCAGCTGATCATTTTGCTCCTCCAACGTATCCGTTTGAAGTGATACAGCTAGATTACATTCACATGGAGAGATGCAATATTTGAAGTATGTCCTAGTGGTTGTTTGCGCCTTTTCCAGATAGATAGAGGCCTACCCCCTAAAGGATAATACTGCCTTGTCCACAGCCAAGATTTTGCTCAAGGAGTATTTCCCCAGATATGGTTTGCCGAGAATTGTGTGGAGCGACAATGGGAGTGAATTTGTGGGCCAGATCATGAAGAAAGTGTGTGCGGGTTTGGGTATCAATCAGAAATTCCATGCTGCGAATCACCCTCAGTCAGCTGGACTTGTCGAGTGCTACAATGGCACTTTGAAGCTGAAGTTAGCTAAGATACAAGCGAGCTCTGGTCTTACATGGCCAGATGCCTTGCCATTGGCTATTTTGTCAACGAGGATGACAGTACATTCTCGTGTGGGACTTAGCCCATATGAAATTGTGTTTGGTCATCCGGCCAATGTTTCGGGTGTCCCAAGGCCCAAGAAGTACAGCGACATCGAGTACCCTATGTTGGTGGATTACTTACATGACTTGACTGCTAAATTACGTGTTCTCCACCAACAGGTCTATGACAGTTTGCCGACAGCTACTGCGGATCCAGGCCACACGATTCAACCTGGAGAATACATCTTGATGAAGAATTTCCAACGAACTAAGAACTTGGAGCCAAGGTGGACTGGACCGCATTTAGTCTTACGAGTGACTCGGACTGCAGTTAGAGTAGCTGGTAAAAAGAACTGGGTGCATGCCACCCATTGCAAAAAAGTTCTGTTGCCCTTACCGTATGACAATTGGGTGAGGGGAGGTATAGCTGATTCCGAATGTGAAAGAATTCCTAGATTTGTACCTTTTAGTGATGCACATTTGGAATGGACTCAGTCAGAACGTGCGGACGATGACATCCTGCAAGCTGCTGTGCCTCCACACCTGAGACTTGATACGACGGATCCAGAAGTGCTTTTTCAGGATCAGACTGTACTTGGCAAAGAGCATTACAATTTAAGACCGAGATAAAGGACATATAAATGGACAAATAAAGATTGAATTTTTGTTGTTGTGAGTTACACCTTTTCAGATCAAGAGACTTTTTTTTTCTTTTTCTTTTTCGAGTCACCATCCGGACTCAGCTGCAGGGTCGCGGTACAGACTTAAGGGGTGAGCCGCAAATTGACAAAAGGTCTGTGGTTCATGGTCGTTAGTACGATCTTGACGCACACTTAAGTGAAGAAGGTAATAGCCGTGAGTAGCACGTTAGAGGATGGAGTCTTTTGGATCTGATAAGAGTGTTGAGAAAATTGATTTTAAAATGAAAATGTGTACTTTGGTTCGTAGCAAATGTTTTTTGATATTGTGTTTCTTGATGCTTTTGAATATTATATTGGGTTGTGTGGGTTGGATTGTCTATACCATACAACATACGCTTGCATCTATGTCCCAACCTACTCTTTCTTTTTCTACTGTTTCTCCACATGAGTTTCATACGTTGCCTGAACATGAACAGACAAGAAGATCTGAATTTGTTAACAATTCGTTTATACAGTTGTTGCATCAGCATCAGCTAGTCGTAAATACAACGAACTGCTGGGTATATGGTCTTATGCCGCATACGACAGATAAGGGAATGCCATATTTGGTTTTGCCTTTTTCACCTAATGGGTCAACGTGGGCGCTCCAAGCGATGTTTATTTATGCGAATGAAGCATCTCCTGTACCTTCCGTCAAAGATAATGCGAGTAATAATGCCTTGATATAGGGAATAGTAGATATGATCAGAGATATTGATGCGTATAATGCGGATGTATGACATTACAACGCATGCTTTTACATCGCATGCCTTTACAACGCTGTTTTTAAAACGCATGCCTTTACAACGCATAGTGCTTTTGGGCGCTGGATAGTGAATTGTTTAATTTACTATTCCAACTCCAGTCCCCGTGGATAGTAGGGAAGGTGTTGGATAGTAAATTAAACCTATTCCCTATCCTAGAGCGCCCCCCAGCGCAATGCGTTGTAATGGTTTGCGTTGTAAAAGTTGCATCGTAAATGCACTGCGTGGTAAAAGTTGCGTTGTAAAGGTTGTTCACCATATAATGCTATCCCTAATGATGAGGTACGAGCATATGTTGGTTGGAACAAGACTGAATATAGCATTAGTCTGACAGAAAAGGAGAGACGGAAAAGGTCTCCCCCTATTTGGATTGTACCCCACCGTGGTCATTTTTGTCTGCAAGGTAATGGTCAGAATCCGAGAGCTCAGCTTGGTAAGAGTGTGTGTGTTCACACCTATGTTTATACGTCCCTGAAATCTCCACCGTTCGTGCCAGCTAAAGACACGTATTTTGTTTGTCACGACAGAGCATATACATGGTTGCCATCTGACTTTTCAGGTATATGTTATGTGGTATTTTTGCTTCCCCCTACATACACTGCTGTTTTCAATTACCACAAGACAAAATATGGTAGAGGTGTTATTGATGCGAAAGATACTGTCGCACAAGAAGCTGGAGACTTCTTCAAGGGTTTCGTTCCCTTTTGGGGTCCTATGGCCAATAGTAGGAATATTCGACAGCTCACGAGAGTGGTTGAGGCCACTATAAATGAAACTGCAGGTGCTCTTAGCAATATTACAGCTGAGCTTCAGGCGGATCGTCTTATGACGTTACAAAACCGTATGGTTTTAGATATCATACTTGCAGATAGAGGTGGGGTATGTAAATTGATCGGGTCTAGTTGCTGCGTTTTCATACCAGATAATGCCCCGACAGTGTACCAAGCCATCATGAAGTTACATAAGTCCGCTGAGTCTATACATGTAGATGAAGGGAACTGGTCATTGACTGGATGGATTTGGGAACTGTTATCTAAATGGGGATGGAAGATTCTGACGTTCCTTGGTATGGCTTTAGCTATCCTTTTCTCGTGTTGTTTATGCATCCAGTGTGGTCCCGCCATTTGTAGTCTTTGTGCTACAATCTGTGTGAGAAGACCTGTCCCGAGAGAAGTGAAGGATAATAAGATGATGCTACAGCAACATCTTGATTAACTGATGAAAATAGATATAGACCTGGATTCAGATTGACATGAGTTTAGGTTATTGCCTACGTAATGGCAAAAGGAGGGTCTGAGGTTCCGTGATTTGCGAACCAGACTCCATTTTGTTTGCGTTGTTCGTGGCGCCATTTTGTGTTGCCCTCACGTAGGCCTGTGGAGGTAACCGAACGAACAAAGTTGCATGGGCTTCGTTGTTCATGTGCATATTAACTAGGCCTTTTCTGACTTGTGAGTGAACTGAAGGCCGCTGACCCTGTCACCTGAAACTGACCCTTTGCGAGGCCAATTTCCCTGGCTGATCGTTGTCTGAGATTGCCAATCAATGTTCAGGATATCGTTAACTTTTAGTTCGCTTGCACATATCTTATCCTATTCAACATCTGAATTGGTTCCTTTCCTTATGTCTTTTCATTACATGGGTAGTGCTTTCAATTATGGGTTTGTCCGACTTGTGGAAATCAAATTTGGGACATTCCTAATAATTAACTTGTGGGTTGGTACAATGTAAAGTGAGCTTTTTATGATGTAATAATGTGTGGGAAAATGTATTTAATTCGTCAGTATTTGTCGCAGTGGGTGTGCATTTGTAATGAGCAAAAGAAGGATAAAAGGTGATGTCTTGCTCTACGAAAATTGAGAAGTTTCCTGAGTTGTACACCGTGTTGTATTGCTGGGATTACTGTTACAAGCTGCAGCTAATAAATTTGATCTCTGACGCTACCTAGAAGTATTCCGTGTCTCTGTATTCCAAGACAGGAGAACTCAAAGACTTCGGGTGTGTCCCTGGCACCGCTGGGTTCTAAGAAAACCCGGTTCTTCAGCCTCCGCCCCATAGGAAAAATTATGTTAAATATACTTTAAAGGTTAAAAAAAAGCAACACTTACCTTAACTGCCGCGTCCCCGGGCTGCCGTCCTCCTCTTCCTTGGTTCCACAATGATCTGCTTGGGCGCCCATGCATGCACTTCGCACTACACTAGCTTCGCGTAGCACTACGCGAACTGCGTAGTAGCATGTTTGCACTGTGCAAGATGCCGTTTTCAATGATTGCACAGTGCGGACAAGCATCCGGCACTGTGCAATCATTGAAAATGGTATCTTGCACAGTGCGAGCTGTAGTTTTTTGCCGCTCGAGGAGATTTTTCCTCTAGCGGCAGCTTTCTCAACGCGGACTAGTAGTTTCTCATCGCGAGCGGTCTCGAGCATACACGACCACTCGCAATGAGAAAACAGACCTCTCCGCGTTGAGAATCTCGCAAGGAGGTTTATTTTCCATGCTCGCGATCGGCAACTTGATGATGCTGATCGCGAACGAAGAAAAAGTCTCGCCAAGATGTAATTTTGCTTGCACGCGGTCACCAACTTGAAGTGAGGACCGCGAGCAAGCAAAAAATGACAGTTGCACTACGCTACGCGTGTTCGCACTGTGCTACGTGCAGCTCGCATAGTGAGAAGTTGCGCAAACTACGCGAGCGTAGCGTAGTGCTTCGCCCTGGAAATCCGTAGCCCTTGCTGCTAAAATCCATGGGACCATAGGATGCATCACTGCAGACGGCAATCGCAGAACCTTGGTCAGGAGCAACATTAAGCTAAGCTGGGCGGAGCTGGCAGAGCAGCACTACACGGAGGTCCACGGACGTGGGGACCAACTCTGTGGTATCTCTGCTCCGCCGCCCGCCTCCACCCCCCTAGGAATAATTATGTTAAATATACTTTAAAGGTTAAAAAAAGCAACACTTACCTTAACTGCCGCGTGCCCGGGCTGCCGTCCTCCTCTTCCTTGGTTCCACAATGATCTGCTTGGGCGCCCGTGCATGCACATTTCTCGCAAGGAATGCGTATGCGCGAGCGCGCGCAAATGCGCAGATCATCGTGAAACCAAGGAAGAGGAGGACGGCAGCCCAGGGACGGCACAGTTAAGTATTGCTTTTTTAACCTTTAAAGTATATTTAATGTAATTCTCCTGGGGGGGGTGGAGGCAGAGGCTGGGCAACTCCACTCCGCCACAGAGTGTGCCGAGTTGTGCCTACTCCGCGTTCTCTGTGGACCAGAGGCGCAACTTGAGCCAAATTTCGGGGGGGGGCTAAGAATTTTTTTTGGGGGGGCTGAACCTTTAATCAGTAGGCAGAGGGGAGCTGCGGGGGCTCTTAGAAGGGGTGAAACAACTGCAAGGCCTAATTAACATTCAAATGGTCTTTTAAAGACCTGCGAAACGTTCGGGTGCGGCTCTGTGTGTGCCCGGGATCTGTCTCATCCCGGGCTGCCACACACGACGGGGGGGCTGAAGCCCGGTGAGTCCAATGGGTGTTGCGCGCCTGCTGTGGACCGTGGTGTAGGCACAACTCTGCACACTCCGCGGGTGGACCGGAGCTCTCCGCCCACGGTTACATTAAGCCAGCACACATGTTCTTCCTTTCTTTGTTGTGTTCTTTGACTGTGTTAGGGTGCCACCTCGTGGCTGCAATGTATGATCTCTCTTTCTCCAGTCTCATTCATCTAAGTTTGCAAATTCCTTGGGCACTTTTGTACAAAAACACAACTTTTTTTACAAAGCTGCAGATTTTGTGAATATTTTGCAAATCGCGAAATCGTGGAAGGTCTGTCTAGTGGGACTACTCATGTCCCTGACAGTTGGAAAAGTCTGGACAGAGACAGTAGCTGCTGCTACAGGGCAGTGGTGGTGGAACGGAGAGGGAGGCGGATGGTTAAAAAAACAAAAACATTTAAATGGGAAAAGAATTAAGAAAAGAAAATTCACTTCGCTTTCCGACGGCCGCCTCTCCTCCATCCTCTTTGGTTGACGAAGCAGGAAGTATCCAGGCTCCCAACTCGCCTAGCCAATTACGAAGCTGCCTTGCAGCAGCATTGTGATTGGTCTGAGCACCATGGTTCGGTGCTCAGAGAGGAACTGGGAGGCCGTGCATGTTCTCCACCCAGGCTGTACAATACAGGCGGTGGAGGACATTCAAAGTGCGCATAACATGTTGGCTGGCCCAAGACAGCTGGCCAAACAATCATGCGCATTTGAGAGAGTGCCCATCACGCCTCCCTCTGCTCTGCGGGAAGCATAGCCCGCCCCGTCTGCACCCTTACACAGCTAATAATTCAAACTAAAATAATTAATTACATTGTTACTATCATTTTCTTTTTCATGTGGGTCGACGCTCCTCCGCCTTAGCAGAGGAGCCGCCCCAGGACAGAGAATTATCCCAGTTGAGCCCTTTGAAGACAAACCTTGTCATTGTGCAGGACTCTTGACTCCCACCTACCCACCTACCCAAAATGAAGAAATTGGGAGCAAAAGGTGTTTTGAGGCACTCTTTCCGTTGTTGAGCCCATTGTTTGATGTTGACAGTGTACTCTGTTTTTTGGTCCATACTTGCAATCAGATCTTTTGTATACTGTTTCTGTTTAGTGCTTGCACTTATGATGCTACTTGGGAAGCTTTCATTGATGTCAAGAATATGGCATCAAATCAAACCTCTAGAGTGGGTCTACCATACCCAAAAAGAAGAGCAACGAGATTTAGTGGAACATCTTCCCTCCAGCCTTTTTCTAAACCATTTCCATCTATCCATCCCAATTTTTAACTTCCATCAGAGAATTATCCTCTTGGTTTGCCACAGACCAGTAAAGAGACCCCATTTTCTTGCAGCACCTTCAGATAGGGCTACCTGTAGCCAAGAGTGCTCAATAACCAGAAAGTCTGATTGGTATGTTACACATCAGTGCCGAGGAACAAAGGTATCTTGAAGTTTTACACTTCTTACAATTCTGTTCTGACTTTTGACTCACCATGTATGCCCTGAAAGAAGTGTTCTGTTTTGAAATGACCAAATGGTTTAGAATTCATTGTTGGGATTGGTTTTAGAGAGCTGTGGGTATCTCGAACACCAAGTGCAATCTGTTGTTCAAAAAAGTATGTGTAGCTTGTAATTAAAAGCCATTGTGTGGGTTTATTTATGTATGTACTCTGCTGACACAATTACATTATAATTGTTGATTCATGCTTCGTTTGTTAAGGGGGTGCTGATGCATGGATGCCTTAGCCTGCCATAAACAACAGGTGCTATTTATTAACTGTCCTTTCACTTTTGTTTGTTTTACTCTGATGTCACAATAGCATGCTGTTGGATTTCTCCTTCTTTGGAATGTGGAGATGCACACACTCATAGATTTTCTTGATGATGAAACAAAGTAGTGACCCTTTGTCAAAAGTGTCTGCTATGAAATAATTTGCTGTGTATACCTTATACGTTCTTGACTTATAACATGCACTTTAACTCCTGTCTGACTCCTTTCCACCCTGACGAACAGAATCACAGATTTGTGGCATCATTTGTCAGCCAGCTGCATTGCCTCTATGCCTGGATTGCTATGGGTCAGGCAACTGTGTCACCACCACACTTCCAAAGCCATCATTGCAAGTGTGGGATAATGGCCAATACAACCCTGCTTTCAACTTTCCCATCCATCTGAGCCACAGGTTCAAGAGTAGCTTTTCATCAAAACGGTAGGGTTGCAGAAATGATGTCACTGACCCCGTGACCCCTTCCCAATAACGTTACTATGTTGACCCCGGCCACTCAACAGTCTCCTATATGTTTGGGAGAGACTAGCTGAAGAAAATGACAAGGAAACTAATAGAAGTAAACAGGGCTTCTTTTGTCCTATTTACTTCTGTAGCTTCCCATGCCTTCAGAACTCCAGAGACAGGTGTTGTAGTAGCAAGTAGTGCCAGCGATAGCAACGGGCAATTCGGGTGTAGCAGCCGTTACCCCAGGCAGTGGGGTTCCATGAACCATAAGCCAGTCAATTGTCACTTGAATAAATGTGGACCTCCATATTGGAAGACCTGGTCAGTAGGAGCAGCCTGAGGGGATCCCAGCATACTCCCAACGTTATGTTTTTTGCAGGATGCTAAGGGCCATCCCTGGTTAGTTGAGTCTGCTCACGTTAGAAAGGCACCATTGTGTCCAGAATTCACCGTCCACTGGAACCAGGCAGGCATCTATGGAGACTCTCAATCAGTGGTGCAACATAGGCACCCGCAGCCCCTATGGTGGGGGAGGCCCATGCTCCATGGGCCCCCTCAGCACAGTACCCTGACCGGAGAGCTCCTGTTTGAGTCCAGAGGGGGGTCTCCATATTCATTGCGGGGGGGGGGGGGGGCTCATGTTTTGTTTAGCCACTGCTCTCAATTGAATCTAGTGCCCACTTCTGTGACCCACTCAGAAACATACCCTGAAATATAGCAGCTTCATTTTGCAATGAAATGCACGCTCATTTTAACCTTCTTATCCCAAAGCTCATAACAGCTGTACTCCTCTATTTCCAGGACCTATGGGCAATGTCATGGCACTGGGTGCTGTACAAATGTCCTTATGCATACATGCATTGCTCAGGTGCTTAGGGCACTTTGTTTATGGCTTTTGTAATGGCAATTCTTGCCCTTTGGCTGGTTGTGCTGTATTTTTGTTAAAGCTGACCTTCATGGCCACCAGGGACTTTACTGGCTCATGATGGCTAGAAGAGTCTCCATATAAAAGCCTTCTCATTGCTCAGTCCTGTATCTCTAACAATCACCAACAATAGAGATTCTAAAAAGTTACTTTGTTAGATGAGTTCACCTGGGGTTTCAGACATTTCCTCTACTCCATAACCAGGTTCCTATAACTCCTTAGAATCAGCAAAGCTAGGCAAGGTGGCATGGCTTTCTCTCACCCTGCATTCCCTGTGTACTGTGCTCTTACATCACTGTATAGCATCAGATAATCAAGTGAGCAGTATGTTGAAACTGACATTGGTAGCCCCCAATTACCCCAAAAAGCCAGTCTTATTCCATTGGATCGGCTGTCTCCAAATTCAATCACTGGTCTTATTTTAGGGGAATTTAGGGGTGGAAATGACTACCCTTAAGTAGAGAGTGCAAACATTGTGGACTGCTTAACACCATATCCTATTTGAACATTTTATTGAAATTTGTTGAATTGTGGACTTTTACTGTTATAGCTTATTTTCAATAAAGAGTGACCACATCATTGGAGCTGAAAGGTTTGGTGGTGTTATTTACTGTGATATTAGAAAGCTATGGAGGGAGCAAATTCACTCACCAACACACCACGTTTGAAAGGCGATCATTCTCTAATTGTAATACATCTAATGTTATTTATGTTATTGAATGCCCTTGTCCTAAACTCTACGTGGGACAAACGACACAGAAAGCAAAGACTAGAATCTGCCAGCATAGGAGCCGCATTAGATGCAGAACTGCAAATGCTCCTCTGGTGGACCACTACATTGAGTCTGGACACAATGAAAATGACATGAAATGGTCTATCCTCAAAGTCGTAAAACTACCTCCAAGAGGCGGCAACATTGGCCAACTGCTCAACAGGGAGGAACTAAGAACAATGATACAATTTGATACCATCCAGAACTGCCTAACCCGCTTGGAAGAATGGACCAGTCTACTGTGAGCATAGCAAACTAAATGATACGGACACATGCCCTGTGCACACCATGTGGGACCACATGGATAATGAACTGCTCGCTGCCTCTGTGTAATTAAATGTAAAAATGTTTTTATACAAGTCACCCACATAAGCGCCGCCAGCACAAATTTAATAATGCACTTATCACCGTATTTCACCACCCAAAATGTAAATATTGCACAAACTGTCACCCCATCCGCGATTCTACCTCCCCAGCATGGCGTACAATCTTGCCCACCCAGTCCCCAACCAAGATGGCGTCCTTAATCGGTCCATCTTCTCTGTTTACGTTCCAAACGTGCACGCTTATGTAGCGCAAGGCACTGAGTAGAGACGGTAGCATACAGACGGACATTGCTCCCACAACGCAGATTGATGCATCGTGAGGGCGTCTCGCCACAAGGTAAGAATTGTTTTAGCACAGAACCTTCACGGTTCGTAGGCTTTCTGTCCCACCGACAGGACACTCTACTTATACCCTCATTTTCCCTAACAGTGAATACCATTCGTTATCCCAACCGGTCCCCGGCTTTCCATCGAGAAGTGCGGACCATTTCAGAGTACAGAGAATTCCTCACAGGTAATCCCATTAACTTAGCTCCTGTACTGCGCGTTCTATCCCCCGTGGTCATTACTTTACCCGGCTCCCCTCTTTCATTTCAGGTGGGCGCCTAACACCCGATCGCCCTCACCAATTAGGGCTCCTGTAACCGTAATTCAGGGTAAGTCTACAACCTATTTAGTCTGCCCGTCAAGCCCCCTTAAACACACCCCGTAACAACCGGTGCACAGTGAGTGACTAAAACACGGTTGCATGTGCAAGTGCATGTTCGCGAATTTACGTTAATCTAAACTAGCGCGACGTAATTCTTTTTCAAATTGATTTTCTAGCCTAAATGTACGATATGAGACTTTTTTTATTAGGTGTGAAAGGTCAATGCACTAAAAAGTTTTCACTGGTCACAGACACATCGGTTGGCTAATGCCTCTCTTCCCACAAATGTAACACATTGTATAAAGCACTAATTAGTCGAATCTGAGTACATGTCAAGGACATCATAAGCGCACTAAGACTTTCAGGACTACTGATCATTCTTTACTTGTCATTATTTTATTATTTTTTCTATGGTTATTTTCTAAGCTATCTGCTTTTTTCTCCCCTTTCCTCCCCTTACTCTTACAGGCGGTTATTCAATTGTAATAATTTAATCTGACAGGCAAATGCTGTAAATATGTCAGTCCTGATGATGGTCCCATATAATTGAGCACAAGGGATCGAAACGTCGACTATGTAGAGTGCCTTCACAACCTAACTATTATGTTGAATTCTGTTGTGTCTGGCACTTGTTTGGCATAACTTTAATGTGACACTGATTGAAAAGTGGCCAATCCATGCTCATTCTTTTGCCTGTTTTAAACTCTTTCAATTTTCTTTCTGAACCTCTTGTGTGTTCTTCTCAATTTTGGTACAGGATTGTGCCTTCTTATTATTTTTAGAACTACAAGTCTTACATTGTTGAAAATAAATGTCCTGTCCGGCTGGGCAGTGTCGAATATAGTTCCCTATTATGGCCTATATTTTATTTGTTTGTCTGATTTTGGAAAGCTAAGGACCTTTGTCTCTAATAGCATTAGAAAGCTATGGGCATGCAATGTCCTTTCTGCTATTCCTGTAAATTTCATTTCATGAAATGACTATATATATGCATATGTAAAATATTGTGTAAATCTTCCTCAGTGCAACGGAAGACTGTAGATTGAGGTACAGGGTGCAAGAACTGGTAGGAGAGGTCATGCATATAATCGCAGTAAGAGGATAGTGCCCTTCTTAATTTAGGACATGAAGGAGAGGGTGTCCATTACTAACTGATTATATGCTCCTTGAAGAAACGTATCCAGATGTCATCAGTGATGTCATTTGATATATTTTTAGTGATGTCATCAGTGATGTCACTGACCATGTCATGAATGATGTAATGTGACATCATCAGCAGTGTATTGCTGGGGCGTGAGTTATAGTTAGCTGAACTAACTATTGCAGCTGAATTTCTCTGGTTTTGTACAAGTGAAATATCCAACTAACTATAACGCCCCTGAAACTTGTGGTTTTTTCAGTGAATTTCTAAGGTTTTTTAAATGCTAATTTCTAACTATAACGTCCTTGAAACCTATGTTTTTTTTGTGAAATTCAAAGGTTTTTTAAATGCTAATTTCTAACTATAATGTCCCTGAAACCTGTGGTTTTTTAGTTAATTTCAAAGGTTTTTTAAATGCTAATTTCTAACTATGCCTACAGAGGTAGGACATGTGCAGAAAGAGGAAGAAAGGCGCAGAAAGAAGCAAAAGAAATGCAGAAAGAGGCAACAGAAGTCCAGAAAGACAAAGAAAGGTGCAGAAAGAAGCAAAAGATGTGCACAAAGTACTAACAGAGGAGCAGAAAGAGGCCTTGTTGCAAAGTCATCCTGTGCCCCCAACTTTTTGCGGATGGGTACTGGTGGTAACTAACTCGGACTAACCTGGCCTAGAGCCAGTGCAATGCTAAAAGACACTTACAATACAATGAAAACACCTACATACACTAGGGAACACTATGTGATGGGGTACCCCTGTGATTGGCATGACCTCCTCTGTAAGGCCCTAGTACATATTAGGGCTGGGGGATTAAAACTACCTCTAAGTCAGAGGTGCAGAAAGATGCTTCTTTAACTAGTAGTCATGTTTGCAGAGTTGTGGAGAAAGGGTGCTGGGCCTCCGACCAGCGCTCAGGAATTCCGCTGCATAGGACTTAGAGGAGGTACTAAATGGGCTTATTGGCACCCAAAGTCCCTCAGGAGTAAATTGGACTTCATCCCCCATCCCGTAGTCTGCCAGGAGGCACCTTTGCAAAGTGTTGGAGAAAGGGGGCATGTCCTCTGAAAACTTCTTAGCAATCCCACTGTGTGGGAGTTACTGGAGGTAACAAGAGGGGTAGGCGCCCCCCAAGGACAATCTTGGGGGCCAACTACCCCTCCTATTATCTCCAGCAAGTCCCACACAGCAGGAATGCTAAGTTCTCATAGCAGGCCATGCCCCCTTTGTCCACCACTCTGTAAACGCGCTCCCTGGCGTGCTCTTGGATGGGGATTGAAGTCCCCTTCGCTGATGGGGGTCATTTAGGGACCAACTAGCCTACCTCTTACCTCCATTAAGCCCCACACAGTGGGTTTGCTGAGAGTTGGACAAAGGTGGTGCACCCTTTCCCCACCATTCTGCAAACGCGCCCCCTGGCGAGTTGTAAATTTGGAATTTAAGTCCCCATGAATACTGAGGGTCCCTGGGGGCCAACTAGCCCGCCAGGTACCTTCAGTAAGCGCCACATAGCTGGCTTGCAGAGAGGTGTTCCGAGACCACACACCCTTTTTACACCACTCTGCAAACGCAGCTCCTGGCACACTGCTCAGGGATGAAGTCCACTTGTGTCCTGAGGTACTCAGGACACAAGAGGACCTCATAAATAAAATGCATTTCGTTGCACACGCTGAATCGCATTTGGCAATGCAGCGGGCGCAATGACATTTGTTTTATTTATTTATTTGTTTACTTACCTCTGTTCGCCATATTCCGTAGTTTACTACCTCCCCGCTCCTCCCCCACCCCGCCACTCCGCCCGCTGCACTCCCTCCACGAGCCACTACTGTTGGTTATTTGTGATTAAGGCTCCCGGTTTTCCGTTTAAACGGATTTTTACATATAAATACAGACGGAAAACGTTTTGGTTTTTGTCTGTATTTATATATAAAAACGGGAAAATACTTATAAAACAAATGATCCTCCTGCCTCTATGCTCCTCTGTAAAATCCGAGTCAGAGGTGCACAGGGGCGGCCGAAAAAAACGGGAAACTGCTGCCCTGACACTGCTCCAGAGAGGGGGGAACTGAGAGCGCCGTGTCTGCTGAGACACTCAACCACCCCTCACAGCAGTAGATCACGCAAGATAATCGTCGGAGCAGTGCAAGCAGCCGATGTCCATTAAGAGGTGTGAAAACACCCCAGGACATCGTCTGCAGCTCCAGCAACATTTTGTTTTGTGTTGTATGGGAGGGGGAAGGAGGTAGTGGGGGCTGGGGGCCGATATGCCTCCAACAACTATTAGCACAAATCTTGTAGGGTTCAGAAGAACTTCATTCTTTGTCTTTTATTTGTAACCATTATTTTATGTTTAGTACACAGACAAGGCATCACGGCACCAGTCAGTGCAGGCACGAGCAGGGGCTCTCTGATGCAGAACTATAAACATGGACATTCCTTTCCTGTGCTGACAATGGTGATTTTCATCCTCCCCTTAAAAAATGTCATTTTTGGAACTGTACCGATGGTGGGTAACAGAACAACGACCCAGGTTCATTAACTGATAATTGAAAACTATTGCAAGGCAGCAGTGCAAACAAACACTAATGGGTTTATTATTGGTTTCGTGGTTCTTTGGGTGAGTTGATACCCGATGTCACAAAAATCATTATCAAATGTTTAGGATTGGAGAAGTCTAGTGTATTCTGTTTTCTTCTTTCCTAATATTATGCCTGGTGAGAACGTGTTTATACTTTTTGTTTCGACATTCCACCTTACAGCTGATATACATTTAAATTAAAGTTGCTTTTAGGGGTCAGAAGAACTTCACCCTCTGTCTTTTATTTGTAACCTTTTTTTCTTTAGTTTAGTACACAGACAAGCCATGCATGCGCACTGTCCTGGGGTCTAGTCTGTATATGACAAACTTAGCCTGTGGTTCAACGAAAGTAAAGTGCGTGGCACGTCACAATGGCCTCTCGGGTGCCTTTCCTCGCCTCAGCCCTCTACCCTTGCTCCCCCCACCCCCCCTCTCCTTCCCTTCCAGCACTCGTGTAAAACAAGGAAGAGAACAACAGCGCTCCGAAATAGGACACTGCCAGCCAGCAAAGACACTGACAAATAAGGCTGCTTTTTAGGTCTCGCTTTTACCATTCCGAAGGAATGGGAAATGGCGAGAATTCAAGTGCTCGAACTGATTGTGAAACCACCGCTTTTTTTCGTGGCGTTTTCTTCGAGTGCACGTGGCCACAGGCACGCGCTTTTGGCCCATACACTTTCATGGCCATCTGTTCCTCAATGTCCCTCCCACCCTTCGTTTGATCTTGCAGCGAGTTCAGGCTAATGGCCCTCCCCCCTCTCCCAGCACAGAGCGCGCATCCCGGCCGCACAGCACATCAAAGGGCTTCTCCCAGCGTGTGCTGTGCGGCTTCTCCTCCCCTAATTATGTGGCCGGCCGTACTTGTGTTTCCCGGCCGCTTCCCGGCCACTCTTGTATTTAATTAGCAGCAGCAGCATTTCTCCTGCGCCAGGCCACATCAAAGGCTCTGTGCCACTTTCACCCACACAGCAACACTTACAGACATGCAACGCCACTCACACCCACGCAAGCCCACTATCATCCACGCAACACCACACTCACCCACGCAACGCCACTCACCCAAGCAACACCACTTACACACGCAACGCAACTCATCCACGCAACCCCACTCATCCACGCAACCCCACTCATCCACGCAACGCCACTCATCCACGCAACGCCACTCATCCACGCAACGCCACTCACCCAAGCAACACCACTCACACACGCAACACAACTCACCCACGCAACGCCACTCATCCACGCAACGCCACTCACACACCTAACGCCACTCACACACGCAACGCCACTCACACACGCAACGCCACTCACACACGCAACAAAACTCACCCACGCAACGCCACTCATCCACGCAACGCCACTCACACATGCAACGCCACTCACACACGCAACGCCACTCACACACGCAACGCCACTCACACACGCAATGCCACTCACACACACAACGCCACTCAACACGCAACGCCACTCACACACGCAACGCCACTCACACACGCAACGCTGCAACGCCACTCACACATGCAACGCCACTCACACATGCAACGCCACTCACACATGCAACGCCACTCACACACGCAACGCCACTCACACACGCAATGCCACTCACACACGCAACGCCACTCACACACACAACGCCACTCACACACGCAACGCCACTCACACACGCAACGCCACTCAGACACACGCAACGCCACTCACACATGCAACGCCACTCACACATGCAACGCCACTCACACATGCAACGCCACTCACACACGCAACACCACTCACACACGCAACGCCACTCACACACGCAACGCCACTCACACACGCAACGCCACTCACACATGCAACGCCACTCACACACGCAACGCCACTCACACACGCAATGCCACTCACACACGCAACGCCACTCACACACGCAACGCCACTCACACACGCAACGCCACTCACACACGCAACGCCACTCATCCACGCAACCCCACTCATCCACGCAACGCCACTCACACACGCAACACCACTCACACACGCAACGCCACTCACACATTGTGGGTGCAGATTGTGGGTGCAGATTGTGGGTGCAGATTCAGAGTGCAGATTCAGAGTGCAGATTGTGGGTGCAGATTGTGGGTGCAGATTGTGGGTGCAGATTGTGGGTGCAGATTGTGGGTGCAGATTCAGAGTGCAGATTCAGAGTGCAGATTCAGAGTGCAGATTCAGAGTGCAGATTCAGAGTGCAGATTCAGGGTGCAGATTCAGGGTGCAGATTCAGGGTGCAGATTCAGGGTGCAGATTCAGGGTGCAGAATGTGGGTGCAGATTGTGGGTGCAGATTGTGGGTGCAGATTGTGGGTGCAGATTGTGGGTGCAGATTGTGGGTGCAGATTCAGAGTGCAGATTCAGAGTGCAGATTCAGAGTGCAGATTCAGAGTGCAGATTGTGAGTGCAGATTGTGGGTGCAGATTGTGGGTGCAGATTGTGGGTGCAGATTGTGGGTGCAGATTGTGGGTGCAGATTCAGAGTGCAGATTCAGAGTGCAGATTGTGGGTGCAGATTCAGAGTGCAGATTGTGGGTGCAGATTCAGAGTGCAGATTGTGGGTGCAGATTGTGAGTGCAGATTCAGAGTGCAGATTCAGAGTGCAGATTCAGAGAAAACTCAGCAGCACCACCACCATTGCAATGCAATAGGTCTCGTTTTAACGCAAATTTAAGCTATAGGCCTTGTAAATGACAAAGCCTTTTATTTATGTTCCAAAAACCAGAACGCAAAAATAAAGGGCATTATCATTTACAATGCTAATAGTTCAGACTCGCGTTATTGCGAGACCTATTGCATTTCCAATGCTTGTTATCACTCAGTGCTTTTCTTTTCGCTAGCACACTGGTTGGTACTGTACAATGGCCGATCAGGTGCCTCTCCTCGATTCTTGCGCTGGTATGTGCCTTACAGACGGTGCATACACATGTGCATTAATTGCTAAGCTACATATCCAAAAATAGTATTTAAGTATGGACGGCATGTTTCAAAAGGGACATTTTTACATTAGACGTGTTTAAGATGTTTCATGTACACCACGTTTTGTAAACACTCTTTAGAAAGTTATTATGGTTCAAGGGGACATGTGGTTAAAAAGTGCAGCGCATTCTTAACAATTAGAAAGAGCAGAGCTTTCCCACGAAAACCTATACATTCAATCCATATATTCCATTTAGAGGCATGGTGCAAGAAGCCCACAATATTCAGGGAGCCCCCATTTCTTTAAAAGCCTATGAATATCTGAGATATGGGATGCTGTGGGGACCCACATATTAGACAGGGAAGACCCATGGTTTGTGTTTCGCCACTGGTCTCATTATTGTGAAAACGAGAGAGCAATGTTCTCCTCTTTTATACATATTTGTTTGTGTGAACAGACATTCACATCTGCTTATATATTAAATGTATTATGATTTTTTTCTTCAGTCTGTTCTGTATTGACATTCCGATTCTCTTTAATAATTAAGGACACTTCGACCCTCTATTATGTTGTATATTTTTTTTAATGTGATGTCTCTATGGCCTACTTTGTAATCACATATCTTTTGTTTACCAAATACGTACTCCCATTGTCCTGTCATCTTTGTGTGCATTTTGTGCCAAAGTAGCATACTTAGGTCTTGCATTACTAAAAATTTAAGCTATTGGTGTTGCATTAATATTTGCAACGCCAAAAGCTCAAACTTTTACTAATGCGAGACCTATTGCATTGCAAATGCTTGTTTTATTTAATGTTTATCTAAGTGCTACTGAAATAAAAAATAAAAACAAGAACAGAAATAACTGTTGCACCACCTGTGACCTGCATTTTCCCCATAGTGTCCATATCAAAGCACTATTCTGTACAGATGAAGATGCAGGATTCTTTAGATATTTTGGCGATTTACAATGCCTCGCGGGGTAGGTCGTCTTCTAGTGCACACTAAGAATGATCTGATATTCTTCAAGCAGACACTCTCTGTGATGGTCGATTAAATGTGAGTAAAATAGGTAGCAATGCGTTTACATTTTATTTTGCAAGACAGCTGCGCAAATGGGACCTAATCAAAATCACGAATTAATGCATCTTTTCTTAAAGGACAGGGAAGAAATTGACTCCCAATATGTAAAATGCTCTAAGCATAGGCTCCAATAAAAAAAAAACAGCTATAACAACCTAGGGCAAGTGTGCATGTCAATTTAAATAAATGTGGAAAAATACAAGCTTTAGCGTTTTTTTTCTTGTGTCAAAAAATAAATGTGGATAAATACAGATAACATGACCCAAAAATAAATATGGATAAATACAGACGGAAATGTGAAAAAAATAAATACCATAAAACCGGGAGCCCTATTTGTGATTCACTGAGATGTTTAGTATTTCAGCCAGGGACGGGCGGTGCTCTTACTTGTCACTACCTTGTATGTGACGCAACAGGTCTTTTGAGGTGGTGGAAACGTGAAGTGGCAGCCTGTGGAGGCATTTCAGACTGAACAATATGTGGTTGAATTCCTTGAGCCCCTTAATGAAACATTCAGCAGGGCCAAGGGTGCTCGTCATTGGTGATAGAGGCAACTATGACCTTCCCAAGGCAAGCCTTGCTCACATTCCAGATTGGGGAGCCCGAGGACCAGGCCTGGTTCAGTCAAAATTTTGAGTTAAAAGCCTAAAGTTTGCTTTAGGAAGGTAGGGTTAGGCCTTGCATACAAGCGAGGGATGGTCCCAAGGTTCCTGTGATGCCTTCGCATTCTTTGAAGGACTGGCCGGCTTCGGTAGGATTCTGCAGAAACCGGGAGTATGGTACTGACCGCCCACTGTTCTTTAATCAAAGGGATGGGATTGTGAATTTTGGAACCTACAGTGGCCAGCTTTGTGTCAGATGCATTCAGGGCTCGAGTCGGGATACCACGCAGTTGGACGACGTCCCTCCACTTATTTTAAGAGGAGCTCGATAACTGGAGCAAATGGAGCCACACATTCACTCTTCGGCCTCTCTGGGGCGAAATCGGCGCTCATTCTGAACGCTGCTCACGCGCTGGCCTCACTGATGCAATCGCCTCTAAGGGGTGAGCGAGGGGAGGCAATGAGTCTGATGGTGCAAGCCACATTTCGTGACGTCACTTCCTGTCGTGACGTCAGCGTCACCCCACTTCTTTTTTCAGGACTTGTGCCCTGGATGCATTGCTCTGTGGAAAACTGGCAGAAGAGCCAAGTACCATCCATGGCGGCCTGATGGCCCCCAGCCATGGGGGTGACTTTGATGCAGCCATCCCGGCCTTTAGACACACTAATCTTTATGGGAATATGCAGTTCACCCCGGATCCCCTCTGCAGTTATTACGAGGCTGGCGCGGGCCGCAGCATGCTGACACAAAAGGGGCAGGTGTGTCCACGAGCAATATAAGTAGAGAAGGAAAATTTGTGTCCCCCACCAAGATTTACGGGACAGGCAAAGATGTGTGCCCGGTGCTGGCTGAGATATGTCCCTTAAAATTATATGGAAAACAGGCTGTGAGAACTGGTGCAGGACAGGCTCGGAGGCGCCATCTGTCATCCAGCCCTTCACACACTCCTTGTGCAGCAGGTGCAGCCACGCGCACCATGTAACTTACAGACCGGGCGCAGAGGAGACCGCATAGTATTTATAAATAAAGTGCAGAGTGTCCCCCGCATGACTGACAGGGAAGGTGCTGGGATGTCCCTCAAACTGCTCACAGGGAAGACTCGGAGCTCTCTCCAGAGTCACCTAAGCGGCACTAAGTGGCCTGTCTCTCTGCGTCACCTTAAGGCAGAGTTCTCCAATCTGTGGGGCGCACCCCCCTGGTGGGGCGCGATGCCCTCTCAGGGGGGGGGGGCGGCGGATTGAGATGGACACTCAGGTGCAGGTGTCTTAGTGCACTATACACAGTCGCACTACTTACTTCACCTTTTGAAAAAGCCATCTATCTCTATGCTTTGTGGTGTCTGGCTTCAAGATTTTCTATAATGCTAGGGGCCAGCATTGTCATCCACTATCCTAAGGCTTCACCGAAAAGAGACACCTGAGGCAGCGGAGCAGCTGCGCGTAGGGGCTCAGCACCTCAACTCGGCACACTCTCTGTTCCATTGGCCACGAAGTGATGGAAATTCGAACCCCCACTCAGAGCATAAGTCCTAAAAAAAAGTTGGGGGAACTAATGAGAATAAGCAATTCTTGTCACATGACATCACAGGAAAATATGTCACCACCCTGTGAGATCCTTCCTTTTAAAATAAATGTGCTAGGCTTTCCTTCCTTGCTTGCTATGGCCACCTCCTTTGATAGTTACCCACGTTTTATCAAGACAAAGCTCAACCATTTTAAAAGGTGCAACAAGTCAGGGAGTGAGTTGCTCACTTCCATTCACAATGTTTATGGAGAGGTTGGTAGGTATGTGCCTGGCTTTAGGGTAATTACTTAGGAGGGGAACGGGCTGCACCAGATAACACTGTCCCATCATGACTCAACTGCATAAGTAAAACCCTAGTAAATACAATTTGAGCACATTTTATCTTTGAAAATTGTGATTTGAACTATGTAATAGGCCTGGAATATGTGAATGGCGGTCGATTATGTAGTGTACCAGATTCCAGGGATTTCTGTCAGTGGTGGGGGGCCCGACATTTAAAAAAATTCCGCTGGGGGGGGCTCAACATAAAAAAGTTTGATGACCTCTGCCTTAAGGGCATGCCTAAGGGGAGATGTCCCACAAACTACTCACTGTAAATGTACAGGGCTGTCTGCAAAAGCAGTTACTGGGCAGGTGAGAGACCTCACCCCACACCACTCTCAGGGCTGGTGAGAGACCTCACCCCACACCACTCTCATGGCTGGTGAGATCTCACCCCACATCACTATCAGGGCTGATGAAAGACTTTCCCCCACACCACTCTCAGGGCCGCGTGAGAGACCTCCCCCCACACCACTCTCAGGGCTGGTGCAGATGGCTCCATCTCCTCACCCCACGATGCACAGTGCAGGAACAGTAGAACTCTACACATTGATGACAAGGCAGGAACAAATGTCTCACGCTCCCACACCGTGACTATTCACATGCCAGCTGCATATATGTTCCCGAGCACATTGTTTATAACAGGGAGTCGGTTTGGGGGGCAAGATGGCGTCTGGCTAGTCGCATCGGGAGAACGCTCCCGAAGTCACCGGTTTAAAATGTGTTGTTAGAGCCGTACCTGATGAGAGGAGTTCATGGAACCGGGGGAAGAAAGCGACGAGCAGATCCCAATAGGCACGCTGATTTTAGAGCTCCTAATATCGGTTCTCGAAGCAAGAGAGGTGTGGGGGAGATGCCGCACGGGGCTCCTTGATACCAGCGGAGCTGTAGAGGGAGGCGAGCCTGAAGGTGGAGACTGCGGTGGCGGCGGATCCAGCGGAGCTGATGGAATTGGCGGTGTCAGCAGAAACAGCAGAATCGGCAAGTCAAGCGGGTCAGCAGGCTCGCTGAGCCGAGACAAGAAGCAGAAGAAGGCAGTGTGTGAGGAAATTACTAGCAGCAGTAGCAGCCGGTCTACGTAACATGGGAGAAGCGGGAGATGCCGGTAAACTACAAGGTCCAACATGCTGCACATCGGATTGCACCTGTGACTGCTTCCGTAAGAGCCTGGTGGATGAGATAAGCGAGGCTCTGAGCGGGACGAGCGGAACAGCAGCAAATACATATTTTTAGAATGAGAAAATACGTAAGAGAGTTTCGCTGATTAAAGCGCTCAAAGTGCTTAAAGCACTGTGGCAGAATCTGTCGGCGGGCATGGTGCCAAAAACCATGCGAGGAGGCAAAGGCAGAGCTGTGGAGGAACAGCAAACACCCGCACAAGTGCAGGGCCAGGAGAAAGACGGAGACAAGGAGCCCAGAAAAGAAATGGAGGAGAAGACCCAAGGTGAGGAGAGCAGGGCTAAAAAAAAAGACTAATGCTAACACTGGACATAGCACAAGGGGGAAAAAAATATGGTAAGAAACATTGGGACACACACCAACAGTATAACGGGGTTCTTCTCTCCAGTAACCCAGACTGAAACTGCTAAGAAAAATACAGCTATAGGTGAACCCCCGGGAGGTCGGACCCTAAGTCTTGGAGATGAGGGCTCAGGGCAGTCAAAAGGCCCAGCAATAAATCTATCTAAGAAGGATAATATGACAGGGGGCACCACAGGGGGGCCTACTCAGTGGAGTGAGAGGGTAGAGATAGACACGGGGAGCGTATCAGAAAGTACAATGAACACTGAAGCCCTAGTTCAAAACTCAGCTGGGCCCCCTAATACTGAATTAATGGTAGAGCCTACAGGAGAGTCGGAGAGGCCAAAAGAAAAGCAAAAAGATGATTTAACAACAACAGAATCATTAATTCAAGAAATAACTGCAAGTAGCGGCCATAGCGTCCCCAATGTACCCAGTGGTCCCGAAGAAGCTACTGAAAACTTCTATTCGGTTACAGATGGCTCAGAGGGATCAGAAGGTACACCTTCGGAGGTAGAGGAGCTAGATGAGAGCGAAAACAGAGATACACCAGATTTAAGCTTTATTTCTAGCTCGGAGGCAAGGAGAGGATCTTCACGAGAAAGAGAAACGGTCATAAGAAAGAAGAGACTATCACGCAGACAGAGGGATACGCATTCTCAAGCAAAAGCTGGGATCAGTCAAAAGTCACCAAGCGGACTGAACCCAGAACCAGCGTTAAGATGGGACTACTCAGCCACTCGAAATGTCTATTCAGAGCAAACTCTACAAGAGAGGGCCCCCAGAGACCCTAGGGAGACCTCCTCACTACAGCTCATTCTTGGGTCGATCAAGCAGGTGCAGAAGGAAATTAAGGCAGAGGGGAAGAAGAATAGGTTGGCAAATAAAAACTTACAGGGAGCGATCCGGAAAGTGGCCAAAATATGCACGGATACCAATGCTAGAGTGGCTCAGCTCGAGGAAAGGGTCAGCACACTTGAAGACAATCGAGATAAAGATTCTACATCTAAGAGTGGCCTTGAAAAGTTGATGACCAACGTACAATGGAAGCTAGAAGAGCTGGAGAACCGCCAACGCCGCAATAATCTTCGGGTCCTGGGCATTGAGGAAAAAGTGGAAGGAGACGATATTAAGGCCTTTATGGTGAACATGATGAAAGGGGCTTTTCCAGAACTAAGCCATTGGGATTGGGAGAAAGAAATCCAAAGGGTACATAGATTCCCAATCATGGCAAAAAAGAATCATCAAACCTCACAAGATGGGAGCCCAAGACCCCGAGCAATTTTAATTTACTTTGGGAATTTTCTTTTGAGGGAAGAGGTATACTCTAAGGCTCGGCCTTACTCGAGGCGCTCATTTGAGTCTCACTCTTTCTTTACTACTCCAGACTTCTGTCACTCTACAGTCGAAAGGCGGTGGAGATTACGTGAATCGATTGAGCCGTGTCATCAAATGGGACTTCAGGCCTACTTAATGAATCCCGCTAGACTTAAAATTATGTACAAGAACACTACCAGAGTTTTCACTTCAGAAATCCAAGCAAGAGAATACATGAACTCACTAAAATCAGATACTGGTGCAAAAACCGGATGATTAACTGAATAGAAGTATCTCATTTCTTTGCTACCATTAGCTTTTAATAAATGATCTAGAAGGGAAATAGCAGATTAGAATCTGATGTGGACTTTGATTTTGATTGATAATTCCGTTAGTAGTTTAACTTAAATCCACAGTTTAATTGATAGAATGTCATTGGGTAGGGGTAGAGGTAGTAAAACTATTAGTAGCAATGTCAGGTCGGTGAATATAACTGTATAGAAAAACACTAGGTGATTCTTCGGTGACGGAGGGAACGCGACTGCCAGACACTATCACAGAGGCAATAAGCCTACTTGCCTTATTGGGTGGAGAGGGGGGTGGGGGGAGGGCTCAGAGGGGAGGTGGGGTAGGGGGTGCTACAGGGGGGAAAAATGGGGAAAAACTCATCATCAGAATAAAAATGAAATCAGATATGGCTATAATGGGAAGGGAAAGCAGATGCCAATGGGAAAGGGAAGGTGGCACAATAAACAGAATAGAGACAAAAAAACTAACTTTTATGCGCATAGTCACAATTAATGTTTGCGGTTTAAATGATGCAAGAAAAAGAAGGGATCTGAGAGAATATTTTAAAACATTGCAAGCTGATTTAATTTGTCTTCAGGAGACGCATATTGAGATATCGCAGAAGTTTCTATTGGAACAACTGGGTTATAATTTAATGGCCTGTACGACTCAGGGTACAAGGACTCCTGGGGTAGCGATACTGACACGTGGAAATACTGTTATGCTGAAAAGAAAACAGGTAGACAAATATGGTCGATGGATCTTGTCTGAATGTCAAATAAAAAAAATTTGTTTTACATTATGTTCTATTTACGCACCTACAGTTGATGATCCGGAGGCCCTAATTCATATAAATACACAGTTGACCAATTGGCCGCTCCCGATTATAATGTGTGGCGGTTTTAATATAAATGGCCTTGACGGGCTGGGGCAGAACGACCCGAACAGGTTTAAAGGCAGAAAGAAAAAAAGCCATAGAGCTTTGATTAATCTTATGTTGGATAATGGATTAGTGGATACCAGGGAGCAGTTAATGGGAGGGGGAGGCAGCACATATTACTCGGCACCCCATAACATTTTAGCACGGTTAGACTATTTTTTGATCTCCCCATCGTTGGTGCCAACAGTAAAAATTAAAAAACTACAGAGACTGATGTCAGACCACAATCCACTCTCTCTGGAAATCTCTTTACCAAATTTACACAAAAGTCCAACCTCATGGACATTTGAGAGAGCATTACTTCAGGATGCAGAATATATTTCCCATATGGAAATTTGGCTAAAAGAATTTTTGGGGCATAATAGAGGCTCGGGATCACCTTCAATAGTGTGGGACGCAATGAAGGCTGGTATAAGGGGAGAAACTATAAGCTATTCTCTCAGATTTAATAAACTGCAAAAAGAAGCAATAGAGAAGAAGATAAAGGCGGTAGTAAGCTTAGAGGAAGAACTGGTAAAGATCATAAGGGCCAAAGGGGATGTGACAGGGGTGATACAAAATCTAGCCCAGTCTAAAGCATCAGTAGGTGAAACCTATGCGGCAAAAGCAGCAGGAAAGTATTTAGCAAGGAGGGAAGAGCAGTATGAATATAAACGAACAAGTTGGAAGGATTTTAGCGATAAGAACTCGACAGGCAGCTACTAGGGGGCAGATAACAGAAATTACTACAGAGGCAGGGGTAGTAGTTAAAAGCCCAAAAGAAATTTGTTCAGTATTCCAAAACTTTTACAAAAAATTATATACCCAGGAGAGAGAAGAACCAGAAGGGGGGAAATGGAGAGTTATCTTGAGGCGGCTTCACTAGATAAAATCACTGAGGAAGACAAGAACATGTTGGAGGTAAATTTTACCCGCGAAGAAATACTAATGGCCTTTAAGGGTCTGCCGTCGGGGAAGGCTGTAGGACCTGATTTAATACCGTTAGAATTCTATAAGAAATTCTTCTTAATACTAGAAGGCGATATTAATACACTTATGGTTTCAATTCAGAACGGAGCTGAGCTACCGGGGTCCTGGGGAGAAGCATCAATGGTGGTTTTTCTAAAGAAAAATAAAATCTCTACTGTCCCCGGGTCATACACACCGATCAGCCTGATGAATAGTGACACTAAGGCTTATTCTAAAGTTATGGCTACCAGATTGAGTTTGGTAATTGGCATGGTGGTGTCCCATCGTCAGCACGGGTTCATCCCAGGTAGGGGGACAGCTGACCATATTAGAAGGGTTTCTACTCTGTTTGACGGAACGACAGCCTTTCGAGACCGTATGTCCTTAATATTACTGGACGCTGAAAAAGCATTTGATAGGGTCTCGTGGGGTTTTCTGTGGGCAACAATGAGTAAACTTAACTTCGGGAAGAGATGTTTAAGTGGGTTAAAAGCTTTATACAGATGTCCGGTTATAAGGGTGAGAGTAGCGGGGGAACAGAGTGAAATTATTAAAATCGAGCAGGGAACCAGACAGGGTTGTCCCTGTTCCCCGTTGCTCTTCGCCTTTTATATAGATTCCTTTATAAGACACATAGAAATAAACATGGATATCTGCCCAATTGTTCTGAATGGCTACGAGACCAAAATTCTGGGATATGCAGATGATTTGGCAATCACATCATCAGCCCCAGTAACAGCGCTAGAGGAAATAGAGAAAGAGGCAAAAAGATATGGGTTCCTGTCAGGATATAAACTTAATCAGGCTAAAACACAGATAGTCGTAAATCAATTTGTCACGATAAATGACGAGAGAGTAATAGAATCGGCTGTCTATTTGGGCATTACTATAACTTCTAACTTATCTAAGGTGGTCGAGGAAATCTGACCCATGTGATCAGAAAGGTTAAACTAGATTTGGATAGACTGGACAACCTACATTTAACAATAATCGGACGCTGCAATGTTATCAAGATGTTATTCCTCCCCAAAATTTTATATTTCTTCTGAACAATCCCCTTAATATTCAATAACAAGTGGTTCAAGGAAATTGATGGGATCTGCAACCGATTGATATGGGCAAAGGGCAGAACCCGGAGGGCTATAAAACTGATGGCGCTCTCTAAGGAACGGGGAGGTCTGGCCGTGCCAGACTTTAAGGGTTACTATTTGGCAGCAGCTCTGCATTATCTGAGAGGACTTTTAGGGGGAAATACGAAGAATATTTGGAGGGGTGGGGGTGCTAGCCCGGACATATATGATTTATTGGTTCGGGATTCTAATAAGGGATTGCTCACATTTGAAGAGTTAAACTATTATAAGAGAACAAAGTTTAAGGTCTTTGGCGCTGCTATATCAGTTTGGTCTACTGTTCGGAAAAAGATTAAGCTAGGGCGAATGAATTTCTATACCCCTTTATATAAAAATGAACTCCTCCCGGAGGTGTTCCACGATCAAGTGATGAAGCGTTGGGATAAATCTGGGGTGGGCACAATAGGAGATATTATGGATGATTTAGGTTTAATTACTTTCAAAAGGGCATGTCAATTATATAAGTTAGATCGTAGAGATTTTTTTAAATACTTGCAGATAAGGTCAGTGATACAAAGGAAACTGGCAGAGAACTGTAATTTTAAAAGAGTCGATCTGATGGAATCTATTCAAAATGAGAAGGGATGCTCAATCTCACAATTGTATGGGGCATTTTGTCAATATAACGATGATGATAGGATAAAATCTTTTGATAAATGGAGAACAAAACTAAACTTAGTTGGAAATGAGGGGGGAAAATCATTAAAATTCACAAACTCGATTGTTAAAGTGGCAAACTTACAGGCACAATGCTATAAAACTTTTTATGAACTGTATTATACACCGCACAGAATAGCACGCTGGGGGGGAACGAATGGAATATCTTGCCCAAGATGCCAAAGCCTGCAGGCTGATACAATTCATATGTTTGCATCGTGTCCTAATTTAGATCCTCTTAAACAGGCGATTGTAATATTTTTTAATGATGAATTGGGGATCTCTGTTAGGCTAACAAATTTGGTTATGATTTTGGGGGTAGGAAATGATGGACAGGATATACCGCATCAAGAATTTATATTTATCGCAATGGCTTTAGTTAGACTTTGCATAGCAACTTTATGGAAGGATCCTAACCCTCCGTCATTTCACCAATGGCTTTCAAGAATGTTAGCTATGTACACTTTGGAGAAAGCTCTATATGAAAAAAAAGGGCGTAAGGCGATGCAGATTGGTAAACGGATCTGGGCACCGGTAGAGCAATGGAAATTGAAATTAGAGGGGTAATGGACAAAAAGATATTTTCATAAAGATAGGAAAATAGCCTGTATTGCTCAAAATGGACATGAACTCAACAATATTAGAAACTGTTTTTTTCTGTTGCTAGCCCTTTTAACCCCACCCCTTCTTTTTTCTCCTTGGTATATCTTTTTGGTTAATACTTTGTATTGCATTATACGTTTGAAGAAATGTAAATGATGAGCATTGGCTGTATGTTATAAATATATGGAATGGAATAATTGTTAGAACTGTATTATCTGATGATGAATAAAAAAGAAAAAAAAATAAAAAGAAAAAAAAAGAAACAGGGAGTCACTGATGGCAGGAAAGACAAGAACATACAGCTAATTAAATTAAAAAGAAGCATTTTGTACATTATGGCTAGCAGCAGTCAGTTGGACGTTTTAATAGCAGCAGCTTTTGGAATCGCCAGTCCCTGTTGGCCAGAAATAAAACTTTGAAAACCTGAAGAAAAAAAAAAGGGGAAAAAAAAGAAGACCTCTACCTTAAGGGCATGCCTAAGGGGAGATGTCCCACAAACTACTCACTGTAAATGTACAGGGCTGTCTGCAAAAGCAGTTACTGGGCAGGTGAGAGACCTCACCCCACACCACTCTCAGGGGCGGTGAGAGAACTCACCCCACACCACTCTCAGGGCTAATGAGAGACCTCACCCCACACCACTCTCATGGCTGGTGAGATCTCACCCCACATCACTCTCAGGGCTGATGAAAGACTTTCCCCCACACCACTCTCAGGGCTGGTAAGAGACCTCCCCCCACACCACTCTCAGGGCTGGTGCAGATGGCTCCGTCTCCTCACCCCACGTTGCACAGTGCAGGAACAGTAGAACTCTGCACATTGATGACAAGGCAGGAACGTATGTCTCACGCTCCCACACCGTGACTATTCACATGCCAGCTGCATATATGTTCCCAAGCACATTGTTTATACCACGGGGCAGAAGTGCCACAAGCACTATTTATAGAGCAGCAACGGATGTGTCTTCTAGCAGCATTTAAAGTCAAGACAAAGATGTGCCCGCTCACCCTAACTTTAAAACACGTGAGACTATTTCCTGTGGCACGATACACGGTGCAGGTATGTCCCCCTCACACCAGCCATTGTACAGATGCAGATGTCTTAATCTACAGAGCATAAGCAGATGTGTTCCATCACAGTAGCCATAGCCAGGGCAACTGGAATTATGTGGCAAGGAAGCACCGAATTATGCAGCAGGATTGACTACATTATGCAGCAAGAAAAGGCAAATTATTCGGCGTAATGCAGCACATTTTTTGATCGTAAGACTTCCATTATTGTGTTATTTTCACATATAGTAATACTGTCTGAGCAAAGATTATGTGGCAAATGCAGCAAATCCATAATTATGTCAAAAAAAGCTCTAACCACAGAATTGCACAATTCCAGTGGCCCTGGTCAGAGTACAGATGCAGGTTTGCTTCTCGCTGTATTAAGCACGGGTAGATGTGTCCCTCCACTCTAGTAATAGTGCAGTTGTGCTTCTCTCTCACACTGGTCACAATACAGATGCAGAGTTGCTTCTCACACTATAGAGCAATAGCAGATGTTCCCCTCACTCGAGTCATAGTACAGAGGTACGTGTGCCCCTCACACTATAGAACAGAGGCAGGTGCGCCCCTCACACTACTAATAGTACAGTTGCAGCAGGGTGGCAAGTGCTATATAAATGCAAACCTTTTTCCCTTCTCTTCCCCTCCACTACCCTTCTCAATCCAAATAATCGACTAATATCCACCACTCAAATGACTTTCATATTTCACTACACTCACTCCCCACTAATCCTTTACGGGTTCCGGAGGGGTGTGCTACACGCCGAAAAAGCGCTTTGATGCCTCGTCAGGGGTAGTAAGCGATATATAAATGCAATTACAATACTTTACAATATATACCCCTCACACTAGTCATAGTAGAGACGCAGATGTGCTTCTTACACTATAGAGCAGTTGCAGGTGTGCCCCCCTCCCCACTCCAGTAATAAATCATATGTGTCCCTCACACTCTTTATAGAGCAGGGGCAGAAATGCCACCCTCACATTGTCAGCAGAGAACATCCCTGTTTGCCTTCTCCCTGCTGACAGAGTAGGTCTCAGTGTGCACACTCGCCCAGATTAAGCTGCAAGATGGCCGCCTGGCAAGAGCTCCCGTGAAGAGCTCCTGGTGCTGGGGATCCCATACTGGGCTTTATCCCTGTTAGTACACTCCAGCTCGCCGGAACGTGAAGCTGAAAAGTAACTGGAGTAAAAGTAATTGGATTGGCAAGTAACTGGATTGCCCGAGGGGTCCTCTCACGGAGGTTGGAGTCTGAAGCTGCGGGTGCCGGCCGAGCCGCCACTGGATTGAAGCCCACGCGCACCCACCGAGACAGAGTCTGAACTGATGAAGGAGGCCAGACCCTGAGGAGCTGGGAGCCTGTTGAGCCGGCATTTTTCATTGGGGATTGACGACTGAGGAGCCCCCGCGACCTGCCGAGGGACCCGTGCCTCCAGACACCCCATTGCGGCGCAGCTGAAGCCCCGAGGAGCCTGCTGAGTCGGCTCTGAGGACTGTCCAGCGCTCGCACCACCGCAGCAGAGGACTCCAAACTAGTAAACAACAGATCACCCCAGCAGCACCGGGGCCAAAGCGGATCGAGCACCGGACCCCTCCCCCCCTCCCGATCAAAGTCAGATGCTGGCCGCTACTCGGGAACAAGGGAACAGCGGTCAACACTCGGAGCACCGCGGGATAGCTGGCACCAGGACGAACACCGGACCCCGCCTCCACACACGAGGTGAAGCAGCGACCCCCCCCACCCAGAAGACGCCGGTCGCACACAGGGACGAGGCCATGACAACACCCCCCCCCCTCTCCCGCCCGCTCCACAGTGAAGGAGCCCCAGCGGACTGGAGGACTGAGAGGAGCGGGGGACGCCGGCTTGGTAAGCGGATGCAGACACTGGGGAGGCACATTAGCGTGCAGCGGTCCCAGCGGTCACAGGCTCTAATATCAAAAGAAGGTATTTTTGTACATTTTCCCGGTTCTCAGCCCTAAATCTACATTGCACAAAATGGCGGGGGTCTGAAAAACAAAAAACTAAGGCCATAAATCACCTACTGTGCCCATGAGGTTCCCTCGGGATGAGAGTCTTCCTCACAGGGCGAAAACGAAACTGCTCTCCCTGCTCACAAAGCATGAAAATAAAAAGAGGACTAATGTCTCTTTTCCCCCTTTGTGGCGGCCATTTTGGTAAAGTCTCTCTCTCGGATCACCATCTTGGACTAGTCATTGTTGCTGGGCTATCAATTTATCTCACTATCTGGGGTGCATCAAGAACTCCTTTTTAGGGTAAGCCCAACTACTACCACTACTGTACTCTGAACTACGGATCTGTGATCTATTGCACTCTGATGCACACCTATCTGTGTCATGTAATAGACTGCCTGCAGCTGCATTCGGCTCTACAAGTATTATACTCACTATATATTATTTATAGGTTTACCTGTAAACATAACTACTCCCCAATTGGACACTGCACTACTCTGCACAATCTCCCCTGTTACGCTACCGCATGTATTTTAGGTCTATAGTTTTTCAGAACTATTCCTCCAATTGTACTCTGCACTACCACTTTACACAATTCTGCAACCGCACTGCATTACCTGTACTCACCTGTATTCACTTTACCTATCCTTCATGTAATGCATCGACTGCACATATGCCTGTCGTCTCACTAGTGTATTTTCTGCCTGCTAGTGCCATCTCTGATCCTGATAACCTGTTGTGTTTTCATGTGCATCTTGCTCCGGCATATCACTAGTGTTCACCAACCCCTGCGCTATACTGCCACCATACCAACATGGAGCTCAGCGGCAAACACACATATAAAATAAACTACCCTCCCGTGCTCACCAAAAAAGCCACTAAACGTTTTAAACACAACTTCCTTAGGTCCCACCCAGAAACACCCTTTGCCGACACCTACTTCTCATCGGTCAATGGACCCTTGAACACCGACATCATTTTCCACACCACACGCAGAGCGCAATGGAAAAAAGTGTTCCTCACCCTATTCACCGTCTCCACCTCCAGGAAATCCGCACATGGCCTAACACTCTCCATTACATCGTCCCAACTCCTCCCAGGCAGAACCACCATCACTATATACAACAACGGGATTGTGTTAATTCAAGCGACAGACAGGAACCTGGAACTACTTGACAACATGTTCCCCTCTCTCAAAGAGCACCTTTCCAATCCTCGGACTTACACGCATATCACCCCCTGTCCTACCTCTCCTAACGTCACAGCTCCCACCCTTAACTCTCCTAACCCAGTTCAGCAGCAAGAAGACACGCACCTCACCTTCACACCCTGCTCCACTATCAATCACCTGCCCGTCTCAGCTACCCCTCCCCGCCCCTCATACACAGACATAGACCTGGTCCCTCCACACACCACTCGCTTTCCCAGCCCCCCTACTAACCTTCGTACCTCCGCTCATCCTCCTGTCTCCCCCCCCACACTTTGTACTCCCGTACCTTCCCCCGCACATTTTTTCTCAGAGCACCCCTCCTCCACCAATGGCACCCCACACAACATGACTCTCTCTCCGACTTCCGCCCCCCCCCACACTTAGCACTCCCGCCACGCCTAGCCTGCATCCCTCCTTCAACCTCCCACCCCCCTCGCTCACTCCTCAATATTCCACCTCCTCCCCCACAACAGCCAGCCATCACATCGCCCCCTTATTCCCTTCCCCCCCTAGCACGGATGCGCTTCCCAATAACACCTGTCCTCTCGCTAACGCCCCCAACACCCACATCAGCTCCGCCTCTCCACCCGGACTGCCCCCTGTCAACGTAATCGCCGGTTCAGCGCCAGTACCCTCCCCCAACACCGCGCCCATCATCACCTTAGACATTATTATGTCCACCCTCCTCCAATTGAAAGAAGAATTTCACTCCATTAAAGAGTTGCTCTTCACACACCCCATCAGACACCCCCCCCATCACCACCCTTACCACACCTAACACAATGTCCCCCTCACCTCCTACTCGCCCTACCACACAACACTCCACACACCGGACCTCTATCCCCCCTCGCTATACCAACAATCGCAATAACAATTGCAATACCAACAATCGCAATAACAATTGCAATCTCATTACTACCAAGCGCAATACTCCTCCTTCCTCTACACCCAACAACACCTCCTCCACACCTCCTACTCGCCTCATCACACATCTTTCCCCACATTGGACTTCTACCCCCTCTTGCAATACCACCAATCGCCCCAGACGCACCACCAACACGATCTCTGACCTTGACGTACACACCCTTCTCCACTCTTACGACCCGGCTCCCCAAAAGTCACTAGCTACCAACAACATGTCCATCCCAACGATTATGTCAAACCACCTCAGGCACCAAAAGGATAACAACAGAGGCGCTGTCCCCAACAACCTCACTAATGTACCCCTCGTTTTGGAATCATCCTCCACCCTTTGCACCCCTAGCCTTAAATGCATACTTCTCAACTGCAGATCGGCCCAAAGACATTCCACGGAGGTCGCCGACCTCATCATGTCCCTGGAACTGGACCTAGCCATTCTGACTGAAACATGGCTGTCTGATTCCTCTACACCTATACTGGATATCCTAGTCCCTCCCAACTACTGTATCATTAGACTTGACAGGGACAAAAAGATAGGCGGTGGAATTGCCTGCATCTACAGAAGCAACCTCTCAGTCTCCAAAGTGGCCGTCTCCTCTCTTACTTCCTGTGAATACCTCTGCCTTGATATCATCAGCGAAAGCAAACCGGTATGCTCACTACACATTATATACCACCCACCTGGGGACAATCTCTCCTTCGTCCAACAACTCATGGATACAATTACAGCCAACTCAGGACGGCAGCACACCCAAATTTTCCTTGGCGACTACAATCTCCACTGGAATGACAGCAGTGACACAGTGGTAAACAGCCTCAAAAGCTTTCTCAACGCACTTGATCTCAACCAAATATGCAACAGCCCGACCCATAAGAGAGGCTCTACCCTTGACCTTATCATCTCCAAAGAGGGCGCTATTCAACTGGAGTCAATCCAACCTTGTGACTGGTCAGATCACCATATTGTCTCCTTCCTCATCAAGGAAAAAACCAGACTTAACTCAGTTCAACCCCCTAAGCACAAAGTGTGGAAAAGAGACTTGAAGAAACTCAACCCAAACGCCCTACCACCCAACAGCTGCAATCGGCTACTTCCCCCTCCCGGCGATACAGACGTTCAAATTCTGACTGACCACTATCTCAATACTATGTCCACAATAATCGATGAGGTGGCGCCCATGCAACTAAAAAGAGTCTCGTCCAAGAAGACTTCCAACCCATGGTATGACGGAAGCCTCAATGAGGATAGACGGGCGATGCGAATGGCAGAGCGCACCTGGAGGTCAGCCCCCTCTGCAATGCACCTAAAAAGTCTAAAGAAACAGAGAAACGCCTACTTCAGGAAAATAAAACGCTCAAAAAGAGACTTCTTCAGCCTCCAGCTCGCCCAAGCTAAAAACCGTCCAAGAAAACTGTTTGAGTTAGTCAGAACACAATCCAAAGAGCAACCCCAGACAATCAGTTCCATGGACGTTACTCCTTCCTGCGAAGACTTCTCTGCCTTCTTTATCCAAAAAACTGAGAGAATAAGAAGCGATCTCCTCAATGACGCTATCCTGTACTCCAACCCCCGACACACAGCAGTGCCTCAACCAAAGAACAATGCTACTTGGTCATCCTTTGACACTTACTCCGTAGAAGAAATTGGCAGACTGCTCAGCGCCTTGAAACCTTCCAATCACCTCTCTGACCCCCTTCCTGCTAACGCTGTAAAAGACTTTTCCCCCTGGCTTCTCCCACTCTGGTCTAAGATTATCAATAGCTCTCTTCAACAAGGATCCATCCCCAACGCCCTCAAAGTAGGGCAAGTCACACCGCTACTAAAAAAAACAACAGCAGACCCCACTGATCTAAACAATTACCGCCCTATTACAAACATTCCCACTCTCGCTAAACTGTTGGAAAAATGCGTACAACTACAATTGACTAAACACATAGATAAGTTTGATCTCCTAAACGCTCATCAGTCAGGCTTCCGAGCAGGGCACAGTACCGAAACTGCCATGACTCACATAGTGGACGATGCCCTCCAAATCCTAGACCAAAACGATACCTGTCTCCTCATCCTTCTGGACCTCTCCTCAGCATTCGATACAGTTAAACATGAGAACTTACTCGAACTGTTAAACACAAGAATGGGCATATCTGGGACTGTTCTAAAGTGGTTCACCTCATTTCTACACAACCGGACACAAAGAATCAAAAGCAACAACCTGCTGTCCTCTCCGGTACCTGTATCGCTGGGCGTCCCTCAAGGATCCTCCCTCTCCCCAACACTGTTCAACCTAGTTATGGAACCTCTCACTACGTTGTTACAGGCTTCTAATGTGCACTTTCACATGTATGCCGACGACACCCAACTTTATCTCAAAATACAATCTCCCAAGGACATCATGCTGCTGAACACCACGATCAGAAACACCCAATCCTGGCTTGCTGAGAATCACCTCAAACTCAATGCTCTGAAGACCGAGTTCCTCCTGATCTCACCTCCCGCTAAAATATCCACGGCTCAAACATGGCTTAAGCAATTAACGGCTCTAAATGTACAGCCCATCGTAGTAGACTCAGCAAAATCTTTAGGCATTACACTTGACACCAATCTCAACATGCAGCAGCACATCAGCAAGGCAACCAAAGGAGCAAACTTCCAAATCAATACCCTGAGAAAACTTAAACCCTTCCTTCCTGCCAAAGACTTCCAAACTGCAGTACAATCTATAGTCATCCCGCACATAGAATACGGTAGCACCGCCCTCTGCGGGCTCCCCCTAACTACAACGGCACCCCTAAGAGCGTCCCTTAACGCCGCAGCGAGACTCGTCACAGGCTCAAAAAAACACTCGCATATCTCCCCGGACTTGAAATCACTGAACTGGCTACCTTTTGAAGCCAGAATTCAACTGAAAATCGCATGCATGACACACAAGGCTGTGCATCTGAATTCACCCGCCTACCTCACTCAAAAGTTGACAATTTCGGGTGGCTCCCGAACTACTAGAAGCACAAACAATCTTTTGCTGAAACCTCGAAGATTTCGGAAGGAAAAAACGTATAAACGCTCCTTTTCAGGAATGGCACCCAGGATCTGGAACTCACTCCCTCCTGAAACAAGGCTCATCTCCTCCAACACAATCTTTAAGAAAGAAGTTAAAGCGATCCTCATGGCAAAATACACATGACCTATTACTCCGTATCACTCATGAATCTGCCCTGTAAGTCCTGCCCGACCTTGGCCTATTGTACCACCCGTATTATCGAATTACCTAATTGTATACGCTCACTCTTTGTATTTTGTTATAATGTTTGATGCACCTGGTTGATTATGTATATTGTTATATTGTTGACGCACCTGGTTGACTTTGCACACTTTACCCTCTCCACCTCAACGATCCTTACTTCCCTTCTACTGTCGCACCTGTGGGACTATACATCCTGCACACACCCACCTCAACTTGGCCCACCTTTAAACTCTAAATACTCTAAACACGCTTAAGCAAGTATATGCTCCTTGGTATTGCACTTTATGCTATTGACGCAATTGTTTGTCTATTCTCAGTGTACCTACACTACCACACCTGTGACCTACCTCATGTCCTTTGACCTACCTATGTAATTAGCACCTTGTACCTAACTACCTCATATATCACTTTGCATATACGTTTTATTACTTTGTATTTTTACTTTGTATTTTTACTTGTAAAGCGCTCTGATATCTGCAAAGATCTTGTTCGCGCTGTATAAAACTCTCAAAATAAAATAAACAAAATAAATGTGCCCCTCGCTGCCTCTAGACGGTTGTATGTCATTACAGCGCTTGCATTTACCCCGCATGCCATTACAACGCGGGGATTACAACGAAAGTCGTTACAACGACTTTCGCTGGAGTGTGCTAGATAGTGGAATAGTTTAATTTTCTTTTCCAACTCCAGCCCACGTTGACAGTATGGAAGGTTTTGGATAGAAAATTAAACTATTCCCTATCCAACAGCGCCCTCCAGCGAAAGTCGTTGTAACGACTTTCGTTGTAATCCCCGCGCTGTAATGGTAGTGCGGGGTAATCCCCGCGTTGTAATGGCTGTTCTCCCCTCTAGACAGATGTTAGATGCGACCCCTGCTACCTTCAAGGATGCAAGGGAAATACAGCAGTGTAACCGGCCCTCACTACTACTCACAGAACAAGCACTACTTCCTGGGTTACTAAACTGATCTATTTGAACTCCCTCCCCACCACACAATATTCTCAGAGTCAGAGGTACAGATGCAGTTGTCTTACCCTCGCACTTCCCCCTAGTGCCAGGGCAGGGTCTGAGTGGCCAGTGTGTTGATTTTCAATATTCGTTCTTCGTACTACTCTAACTGGGAATGAGTGAAAGAATGAATGAATTAATTAATTAATGAAAAACTATTTGTAGAGCACACAGTCATGAGATTCTAATGCCAAAGCTCATACTACAGGATACAGAAAAGGACTTCAGATAAAATCATCACAAAACAATCCTTTCTTTAATTGAAAATTCAGTTATAAAAACTCAGCGAAAAGGCACTTAATTTAACAAATTCACATTTACAGTTGGACGCAGTATTTTACACATTTACATGCACAGCCTCGACGGGACCGCCTTTTTCTGGTTTTCTAACCAAACTAGCTATCGGCACATTTATACACAATACACACACTGTACAAACACACATTAGTTGTATGCCTACAATTGTCACCAGTCGTGGTAGGACAGCCACTTCCTCCTGGGTCCCTTTCTAGCAGGTCGCAGAAAAGCAGCAAGTGCTGATTTTTTTAACAAGGAGTAAAGTTTCATCTTTCGATCAGTTTTCTGCAGCTGTGTCACCCTTTTTTGCCGTTGTGCTGTTCCCTTCTGTTACAACTACATCACCACAACAGGCCCAAACCCACTACTTCTTCTGGCCTTGGACATTTGAGTTAGCCTCATCTGGTTGCATTTCATGCCCCTTCCTTCATTGGCCTTTCTGCTGAGATTGACAATATGAGTGCTGGCGGAGACTAGCCCTGGCGAACCAAACCTAAACAAATAGGAAAGCCTTTAATTCCAGGTGATTCAAGGTTTGATGGCCCCTCGAACGTTTTAAAAGGCCGAGGCTTTGAGTTTCCGCCTTACCCAGGATTTTATGCCTTGCATGGGAGGGACGGACCGCGCTTGGCTGCGATCCTTTTTTTGTATTTATTTATTTTTTGCTGAATTCCTGTAGGTTGTCTTCCTCAGGACAGTGTTTGGTTTATTTATTATGTTCTACAGGGGGTGGCAGAACTCGGCAAAACAGTGCTCTGTCTGTGTGAGGAGAAAGCCCTTCCCCCAGCCCCACAAGTCAGAGTTCCGTATTTTTAAACCCTGTGGGGAAGGGCACGCCCTCCACAGAGCAGGGGGGTCCATTTGTCACCCTTGAACCACAGCTGTAGAGAGCAGGGTCCTACTGGGTAAAAAAGTATTTCAAAACAAGCATTGGCAAAGCGAATATTACTTGCTTTTTTGACTTATTGGCTTCGCCAATTGAGAATGCTGTGCAACTATGGCAACAATTTTAAACAATGGGAAAAAGAGTGCAATGATGCGTTCACAACAATATGCGTCATAACGCTATGGCGGCTGAGCATGATGATATATGTGTGTGCATGTGTTACCATACAAGCATGCGCATGTGGCATGACACGGCCACCATTATAATTATTTTATATTTACCATTCCAAGTTGGTGATACCACTTGCAGAGGTACATTTTAAAAACAGAATTTAATGATGTACAAAAGTGCTTTAAAAACCGAACCTGTGGGGCCTTAATTCTCTAACAGGTCTAAATAAATGCACACAGTCCCATAGGGCCTGCCCTAGCATGCACGACTTTTAAAAATGTTTCTGGTGCTAATTCTTTATAGGTGTCCTATGAAAACTGTTGAATATCTCAAATCTTGATGAAGATTCAATGGGTTCTACAGAGCAGAGCAACAACAAAAATGGTCCAGCCTTAGTATTGACAGTAGGCACCAATTCATCAAGGTGTGTGCTGAAATCAACCCTCTAACCTCTAGGTGTGCAGATTCTTGTGCCAGCCTTCACAGCTGGAAAATCCACTTTTCTGTGCTGAGGGCATTCTGATTTTGGAAGAGCATCTCCAATAGCTTGCAGAGTTGGCCAGTAAGGAATATGTCAGTGTCAGATTAAGGAGGCATTAATTCAACGTACATGCATTGAGCCTGCCTTTTCAGCCCTCTACATGTTCTGCCCTCCCAAATGAAATCTTTTATGTGAGGGAGGTAGAGGTTCTCATGATCTTCCCTTTAACCAGACTAATGTTTACAGTGTTCAGTAGAATATTTATCAATTTACCCAAGGATGTCTTTAATGTACTTTTAGTTGCTAACCCTGTTTATACAACTTACTCTGGCTGTAGTGAACAGTAGGCTCACTAATAACACTGCTGGGCTTTAGCGCTATGGATAGTAATAACACCGACAGCCAAGAGGAGGTATCCACTATTAATACTGCCAGCACCGAACAGTACACACTACTAACACTGACAGTCCTGCGAAGTGTGGTAAACAACCTTTACAACGCAACTTTTACCACGCAGTGCCTTTACAACGCAACTTTTACAACGCAGACCATTACAACGCATTGCGCTGGGGGGCGCTCTAGGATAGGGAATAGGTTTAATGTACTATCCAACACCTTCCCTACTATCCACGGGGACTGGAATTGGAATAGTAAATTAAACAATTCACTATCCAGCGCCTAAAAGCACTATGCGTTGTAAAGGTATTCGTTGTAAATACCGCGTTGTAAAGGCATGCGATGTAAAAGCATGCGTTGTAATGTCATACATCCGCGAAGTGTACACGCTGCTAGCAATGTCTGCACAAGCAATGTACCCTCTGTTGACACTGTCAGACCTCAGCAGTGTACACACGGCCAACACTGCTAACCCTGAATAGTGTAAACACCAGTAATATTGTCAACCATGTGCAAAATTATAACCCTGTGGTTACTTTGTGACTGGGCCATCAACAGTCTGGTACTACAGCAATACAATCCCCGGCTTCAGAACTCTTTGTTTCACAAATACCCGGCTCCCCTCCCTTTCCGTGCTCCCCCTCAGTTTCACTCTGTCCTATTTTAGAGATTCTCAACTTAGTCCATCCTCTGCTAATTTTATTGTTTGTGCCATTCCTGTGACCTGCAAAAGCCTCCATTGACAGATAAAGTGCTGTGTTTTCAATACATTTGTGTTAGGACACCCTGGCAAGGGGATCTTGCTCATTTTCCTTGCCTTCCACATTGCTTTTCCAACATGGACATTAATTAGAGATCCAACATCCTTATGGGAACATGCATATTAGTCTTTTTTTCTGTACAAAAAGAATCCTCAAAGAGGATTATCCGTCAATGTTTTTGAGCAAGTTAATATGGAAGTACATGTTCTCCCAAATAGTAGCTTTATCCCCCTCCCATTGGTAGGATGCTGGGAAACCTTTCAAAATCCTTCATTTAGACATACAGAACCTGTGGTGCTGGATGTATCAACCTGTAAGCGACAACAGGAGTCAGTACTCAGTACACCAATGTTCTGGGCGCCAAAGCCTTTATGGTTGTCGGGGTCCCATTGCCTGTGGACACTGTGGTATCCAGCCCTTCCTGTTTGTGGGACGACTTCTCTGACTTGCTGGTGCTGCACTCCAGGATGGGAAAGATGCCAAAGCGGCGGGTCTGGCCCTCCTCGGTGGCCACACACAGGCAGCAGAGCAGTTTGGCAATGGCCCTTCGCATGTCCTTACTGGTCAGAGTGTAGATAATGGGGTTGAGCAAGGAGTTGATCATAGCCAGCCCCAGGAAGTAGTCTGCCCGGTAAAGGATAGGGCAGGCCAGTGCCTCACAGGACACGTCGAAGAGCAACAGGAAGAAGAGGGGCAGCCAGCAGGCCACAAAGGTGCCTACAACGATAGTCAGCGTCTTGAGCAGAGCCATGTACTTCTGAGACTTCTTCAGCATGCCCTTGCGAACGCTACCCAGTCGCTGGCTGTTGAACTTGACAATGCGGTAAATGCGAACATAGAGCACCCCAATGGAGATCAGGATGGCGATGAAGACGGTAATGCAAAAAAGGATATAGTTTTTGGAGTAAAGTGGCAGGACAGTGGAACACTCGGGCAAGTTCTGAATGCAGTTCCAGCCTATGACGGGCAGGACGCCCAGGAAGACCGATGCCAGCCAGCTTGCTGCAATCAGAAGGAACATGCGGCCCTTCTTGTCGCCGTTGTAGAGTTTCATGCGCACCATGGTGATGTGACGCTCTATGGCAATCGCCAGCAGGCTGAGAATGGATGCCGCCAAGGTGATGAAAACCCCCCCTTCGCGGATAAACCAAAGGATGGGCGTCAGTTTCAAGGTGTTGGCCCCTGACAGGATGATGTTGACGGTGTAGGCGATGCCGGCCAGAAGGTCAGACAGCGTCAAGTTCCCTAGCAGGTAGTACATGGGTGAGTGGAACTTCTTGTTCTTCCAGATGGCCAAGAGCACTATGAGGTTCTCAGCCACGATGAGCAAGCAGATGACCAGGAAGACGATGGCTTCGGCCTTCAGCCCGCCCTTGTATTTGCTGGTGGTGAGTTTCCCAGTGTAGTTGTAGTGCAAAGATATGATGTCGTTGTTGTGGTATTCCCTAAAAATCCGGACCAGTCTGGTGGGCGACTCCCTGGTGATGAACTCCATGTCTGCAGCGGAGGGTCGCGCGGGGCCAGCCTTCGACCTACGGGCTCTCCAACTATTCGACGCTAGCCGCCGCTACATGATGACATCACCATGTTTGTCCTTTGTGGCGCCAAAATATTTTCACAGCGAGATCCTTCAGAATCTTGTTTTGTGTTGTGCAGTTGGCGTTTAGGAATTAAAGGTGCAAAAGCAAAGCTTTGTTTTTGTTGTTCTTTTTACCACCAGCCTCGAAAGGGATTTGTGGTTGCGGGACAGGAATGTGTCCTGTGTACGTGGGATTCCTTGGCGCTGTTCCTGTACCGTCCAGCTGGTGGCAGTGTTGTCGCGCTGCAATTTCCGGCTTTCATGCAGGTTTCGCTTGGCTGGACACCAAATGTTGGAATTTTATCCTGAATAAAGTAGAGAAAAAAACGTGTTAGTGGTATTGTAAACTGCTGCAGTTCTTAAGCACCATAGCTGTAAAATAGCCCACATTGTTTAGGGTTCTGTCCCCGTGCCCCAGCCTCAGTATTTTGTTGTTGAATAATGGACAGTTTGGGGAATTTGGTATAGCTTAGCCCAACAGTTAGTCAAATAAATCTTGCTTTCAGATGAATGTGTATGAGAAACATTTACGTATTTTGGAGAGTATTTGTACATTTGGCATGCATTCTCAAAAACCCACTAGATTTTATTATTCGGTGTTTTAAGGCGCTCAGCCCTAGAATGGACTCTGGGAACGGTGCCACGTGTCGGCTGTAGTGCACTGTGCATATATGAGCGTGGTGACCTCATTCAAGTTATCGGAACCCTATAATTTTCTGGAAACTTGACCTAGAAATACCCACACCGCCTCCCACTTCCCGCTTTCCAGCATTTTTGTGGAACCTTCTGAAGGGTTGTGTTAAATCTGTGGTCGCTGCCTTCGAGCAGGGCGAGAGAAGAGGGGAGAGAAAGAGAAACAAGAAAAGGGAAAGAGAAAACGGAGACGGAGGAAAACAAAAGAGTGTAGAGTGAAAGGCGCAAAAGACAGAGGAAGACAGAGAGAGAATCGAGTGAGAGACGAAATAGAGTGATCCCGAGAGAGAGAGCTTAGTTTTTCTTTGCTATCCACCTTCTTTGTATGTTGTTTCCATGCATGAATAAAGCAGTGGGTCACTAGTGCAGTGTCAAATTGTAAAACCTGTACACTAATGTCACACATAAACACAGTTGGAACGTTCTGACATCATATAAAATTGATAAATTATTGTATGCCCTTTCACAAGTCCTGTGTCACACAGATCTTTGAGACACACTCAAACAATCAATCAATCAATCAATCAGGACATTTATATAGCGCACTACTCACCCGTAGGGTCTCAAGGCGCTAGGAGGGGGGGTGCCGCTACTGCTCGAACAGCCAGGTCTTGAGCTTCTTCCTGAAGGCGAGGTGGTCTTGGGTCAGGCGCAGGTCGGTCGGGAGGGAATTCCAGGTCTTGGCGGCCAGGTAGGAGAAGGACCTTCCTCCTGTTGTCGCTCTTCGGATGCGTGGGACATCGGCGAGGGCGTGGCTGGTTGATCTGAGGTGGCGCTTGGGAGCGTAGAAGTTGATTCGGTTGTTGAGGTAGCTCGGGCCTTGGTCGTGTAGGGCTTTGTGTGCGTGGGTGAGGAGACGGAAGGTGATTCTTTTCTTGACGGGGAGCCAGTGCAGGTCTCTCAGATGTCCGGAGATGTGGCTGTTTCGTGGGAGGTCGAGGATGAGTCTGGCTGAGGCGTTCTGTATCCGCTGGAGTCTCTTCTGGAGCTTGGCGGTGGTTCCGGCGTAGAGGGCGTTGCCGTAGTCCAGTCGGCTGGTGACGAGGGCCTGGGTGACGGTCTTCCTGGTCTCGGTGGGGATCCACCAGAAGATCTTCCGTAGCATGCGTAGGATGTTGAAGCATGATGAGGAGACGGCGTTGACTTGTCTGGTCATGGAGAGGGAGGAGTCCAGGATGAAGCCCAGGTTGCGTGCGTGGTCCGTTGGTTTGGGTGCGGTGCCCAGGGCGGGGGGCCACCAGGAGTCGTCCCAGGCGGAGGGCGAGGAGCCCAGGATGAGGACCTCCGTCTTGTCTGAGTTCAATTTCAGGCGGCTGGTAGTCATCCACTCGGCTACATCTCTCATCCCTTCGTGCAGGTTGGTTCTGGCGGCGGCGGGGTCGTTGGTCAGGGAGAGGATCAGCTGGGTGTCGTCGGCGTAGGAGATTATGTTGAGGTTGTGTTTGCGTGCGATGGCCGCAAGGGGGCTCATGTAGACGTTGAAGAGGGTGGGGCTCAGCGAGGATCCTTGGGGGACGCCGCAGATGACTTCGGTGGCCTCTGACTTGTACGGTGGTAGGCGGACTCTCTGTGTTCTTCCGTCGAGGAAGGAGGTGATCCATTCCAGTGCCTTCTCCTGGATTCCGATGTTGCCGAGGCGCTGTACTAGGGTGCGGTGGCAGACAGTGTCGAACGCCGCGGAGAGGTCAAGGAGGATGAGGGCCGCTGTTTCTCCGTTGTCCATCAGGGTTCGGATGTCATCGGTGGCAGCGATGAGGGCGGTCTCGGTGCTGTGGTTGGCTCGGAAGCCAGACTGTGAGGGGTCGAGGGATCCATTCGTCTCGAGGAAGACGGCCAGCTGTTTGTTGACGGTCTTTTCGATGACTTTGGCCGGGAACGGGAGGAGCGAGATGGGACGGTAATTCTTGAGTTCGGTGGGGTCCGCTGTAGGTTTCTTGAGTAGAGCGCTGAGTTCCGCGTGCTTCCAGCTCTCCGGGAAGGTGGCGGTGTCGAAGGAGGTGTTGATGATGTCCCGCAGGTGGGGTGCGATGACCACGTCGGCCTTGTTGAAGACGTGATGAGGGCAGGGGTCGGTTGGAGATCCGGAGTGGATGGAGTTCATAGTGCGGATGGTGTCTTCGGTGCTGATCGGAGTCCAGGCGCGTAGGGTGGTGGTGGGTGGCGTTGCTGTGGTCGTGGCATGCGTCGGTTGGATGCTGAAACTGTTGTGTATGTCCGCGATCTTGTTGTGGAAGAATGAGGCGAGGGAGTTGCAGAGGTCTTGCGATGGGGTGATGTCGTTGTTTCCGGCGTTGGGGTTGGAGAGCTCTTTTACGATGTTGAAGAGTTCCTTGCAGTTGTGTGCGTTGTTGTCTAGCTGGTCCTTGTAGGCATTTTTCTTGGTGGCGCGGATCAGTTGGTGGTGTTTCCGTGTGGCGAGCTTGAGGTTGGTCATGTTGTCCATTGTTGGTTCCCTTCTCCACACTTTCTCGAGGGCTCGGCAGTTCTTCTTGGAGCTCTTGAGTTCGTCGGTGAACCATGGGGCTTTTCTGCTGCCGGGTCTGCTGGGCGGGGTCCTCAGAGGGGCGAGTTCGTCCGCGCAGTTGCTGATCCACTTAGTGAGGTTGTCGGCGGCCTGGCTGGGGTTCGCTGAGCCGGCGGGGGGGGTGCTGGCTCAGGGAGGCGGTGAGCTGGTCGGCTGTGATCTTGTTCCAGCTTCTTCGGGCAACCTGTTGCTGGTGGTGGTGGATCGTCGTTCTTTTGAAGGTGAAGTGGACGCAGCTGTGGTCCGTCCAGTGGAGTCCTGTGGCGTGGCTGAAGGCGATGTCTTTGCTGGATGAGAAGACGGCGTCGAGGGTGTGTCCGGCGAGGTGGGTGGGGGTGGTCACCAGCTGCTTGAGTCCGAGGTTGGCGAGGTTGTCGAGCAGGGTGATGGTGTTGCGGTCGCTGTTGTTCTCCAGGTGGAAGTTGAGGTCCCCCAGGAGGATGTAGTCGGCGGAGGGGAGGGCATGCGGGCTGATGAAGTTGAGGTTCCGTGACGATTTTATTCGTGTTTGTAACATTGTCGTAAATACATAATTTTGGTATCAGTGAACCGCAAATGATCCATTTAGTATATCCTGGTGTTTTCGCTATGCTACGAGCAAGAGCACTCCAGTTACAAACACATTTCTGTTCTACCCATGGCATCTATCTTAGAACACGGAAGCCATTTTGTATTCCTTGCCCTCACATAGTCAATGGACACGCAATGACCTCTTTTTCATCTAAGGACACGTAGGCTTTACCCGGCGATTCACCTTGCAAGGGACACGTGCACCTTAGGCCAGCAACGCTGTGGCAGCATGACTCGGCAAGAACTGCCTCCCCAGCCTGAGGCCAGTCCTGCTATACTGGTTCTTGTGTTCGTTGGCCTGATCATGATTAGGCGGCCGAAGCTGGTAACCGTGCCCATTTACGACCCACAAACATCTCTTATCCTGTCTTTCTATCTTCTACACCTGGCTCTGCTCCTTTCCTTCTGGGCCTTTATTAGGGGGAGGTAACGAAATTTACGATGAGGCGGTCCGGGTCTTGAATGAGAAATTGACATGGGATTATGATAGAATAGTGGGAACCCCTCATTCGTAATGTTTTGACATCAGATACTGTTGACGATTCCTGTGCAACGCCAAATATTTATTGTTTAAGACACGAATGTTTAGAACTGTGGTAACATGTAAAGAATTTGCCCCGAGCAGAATATTTAGTATATAAGGAACAACCCTCTTTGTACAAATTGAACAGGCTCCTAGACACTGCCCGTGTGCAGTTTCTGTGACTTCTGTGTCCCTGCAGTAATAAACCTTTGGTCTTTGATGCCACCATCGAGAAGCCCGTGTTTCTGTTTGTTTGTGCACCGAGACAGGTTGAACTCCGGGGTCTTCGGGTGTTGTCCCTGACACCTCTGGACGGAACCAAAAAGTCCAGAACTCCAATTGGCGCCCAACGTGGGGCGACGTCATTCGGTACCGGTCCAAAAGCCTGAAGAGTTCGAGGAGCTTCGTGTGAAGATTTCAGAGGGAGGCGCCCCACTTCATCGATCCCGGCATATCGCAAAAGTGGCCCCGACGTTCTCTTCCACGAGGGTTCCCGTTCAGACGGCTGCAGTGGTCCGTTGCCTTGACCGTCGCCCTGTCTTGGACCCGAGGTGCAGTCCTCAGTACGGCGAGACGTGACGGGTTTCTCCTTGGTGACGTCTTCAGTACCTCAGTTAAGTATTTTGTGAGGGTTGCTCCTGTTTGGATAATCCTTTTAGTTCTCAGTTCAGTTCAGTTCTGTAAGATTATCACTGGTTATTCTGGTTACGATAATCATTCTGTTCAGTTCGGGTATCGATACATTTGTCAGTTCTGGTAGGCCTAAGTTCTTGGTTCAAGTGCGCACCCTTTTGTTTGTATTTTGTCTGTTCTGTGTTCCGGATTATAAAATGGTAAGTCGGAAAAATTGTATGTTGTCTTGTTTTAGTTGCAACAGTGATTCCCAGTTAGAGGACTCGTGTTTGGTTCCTCCGATTGGAACTCCTCTTTATGATCTATATTGCAAATTTGGTGTGGGCCCTATCTCTTATAACGAGGTATGGATCCACTTCACAGAGAAAGATGGTGTCCTTAGTTGGCCACTGCATGGTAGTTTTGAACCTGAAATTCTCGATAATCTAGAAAGAAGGTTGTTTAAGAAGAAAGCCCGGCCGGCAATGTTTGATTCTTTCCGTTATTGGCGAAAAGAATCTAAACAGAGAGAAATTAAAAAGTTGAAGAAAGAACAAAAAGAGCAAGAGTTGACTTTAGAACAGTCTGCTAAGCAGCTGCAACTCAACGAGTCTGAAAAAGCGATGGAGGTGGCCAATAGAGAGCGTAATTTAGCGATAGACAAGTGCTATCCTGCTTTGCCATCGAGTACAGCTAAGATAGTAGAGGACCCTGAAAAGGATCCCCTGTTGTCTTACTTGTTACGATCACCCCCACCGTATGCACAGGGTGCTACGGCTCCACCTATACCGAATGTTCAATTACCGGTTGCTGGACAACCTGGTGTCCCTGTTCCCGCTCCCCTGAATCAAGTTCCTGTACCTCCTGTGGTCAATATTAATGTTCCTTCGACAACCCCTCTTCCAGGGTTGCCGGCTTCTTTACCTATGCCTGTGTCGCTCACACCCGCTAGTTCACAAGCTATTTTGCCCGCTACTCCTACTGTTCCTGATCTATCTGTCCCAACTGCTACTCTATTTACTGCTTCTGCTAATATTATGACTCCACTTTCTGTTCGTCGGAGAATCACTGATTCTGTCTCTAATATTCTATCTCCCTTCTATAAAACTCTCATTAAGACTCCTACCTCTGACTCTGTGCAGAGACGTAGTCAGCTTCCCAGTACTGAAGAAAGAGGAATACTAGATTCGACTGCTCTTAGATGGGTTTCAAAAGTTGGAAGATATAATGTACAAGATGTATTAGATACATTTATGCAATGGAATGAACCGACACAACGATATGTGTTCGATGAAATGTGTTTCCTTCTACGTGAGGAATTGGAAGAGGATGACCCTGAATCAAATCTAGGAGAATTAATTAATGTTCAGAAAGAGTTTGCTGCAGGTATGATAGTCGGTCAAAATATAAAAGAAGCGATGGAACTGGTTCTAAGTTATAGGACCGACTCATCCCTTCGTTCACCGAGAGAGTTAGAGAAACGTAGTACGAAACAAAATCGTCAATACCCAATGAGAGAGGTTCCACCAATTTGGCGTGAAGCTGTGCAAGCTAATGCACCGCTTGGTATCGCAGCCGCTCCGGCCCAATTCCAGAGAGTATGGATACATATTCCATGGAAGCGAGCTGAAGTATTAGCAGTGAAACAGGCCTTGCCAGATCCGCGTAAAAATCCTGCAGGATACTACAAAGAGTTGGCTCAGACAGTTGACGCTTGTGTATTAAATCTAGCTGACATAGATCTGCTATTTGGTAATGTAGTACCACAACCAATTTGGGCTAAAATTCATAAAGAGAATCATCCAGTTGCCCTAGGTGGTGATTGGGCAGCTATAATTGCAGCGGATGGTCAACAAATAGGTGGTTCTAAACCTGAACCCTTAATTGCTAATTTGCCTGGTAGAATAATCGATTTAATGAAAACCTTGATGCCAGCATTGCGCGTTAACTGGGACAAATTGTCCGCGTGCAAACAAAAGAAAGACGAAAGCGTCTCCGACTTTTTCACAAGATTTGAGGAGACTTTCGTGGATCATAGTGGTCAGGATATGAGCACAGAAGGAGGCCAGAGATTATTTGTTGATAAATTTGTGCACAATCTGTTGCCAGAACTTAGTGGTAAATTAAAGAATTCTGAAAGTGCGTGGGCTGTCTCTACGACTGCACAGATACTTGCGACTGCCCAGTACTATGAAAATAGGGATAAAGAGGAGAAAGAAAAATCAGATAAAAAGACGAAAGATTTAAAAACTAAAGTACTTTTACAGCAAGCTTATCCGCCTCGCACGAATCAGACTAACATGCAGCAAGGGTCATATCAAAGAACGGATTATAATTTTCAAAGGCCACAATACCAATGGAATCAATGTGCTTATTGCAAAATGGAAGGTCATTACAAAAATGAGTGTCCTGTTCGAACGCAAAATAATACTGCGGCTGCTCAGAGAGGTCGTGGTGGTTATATGCAAAATTCTAGAGGTCGAGGAAGAGGTGCTATGCCTCCGCAGACGAGTGATCGCCCTTCTAATTATTTCGACCAGCGAAATGGACAATCTGCCCAACAGAATAGGTCTCCACAGTATCATGTTGAAGACTATTATGAAGCTAGTGAGGAAGGTCAGCAAAGTGAGTACTAGGACAGCCATGGACAAAGAGAGGGAGTAGTATCAGTTCCAGTAGATCAGAGTGGGCCTTATGTCGCAGTAGCAACATCAGGTATAGTCGAACCGTTTCTGTTGGATACTGGTGCAGCAAAAAGTTCTATCATACATGCGAAACTCCCTGGCGCACCTTTGTCTGGCTCAACAAACGTTTCAGTAGGTTTTTCGGGCGCCCCTGTTCATAACCCTGTTTCTGGTCCTTTGTCTATTTCTGTTGGACCCTGTCAATTGAAAGCACCCCTGATTTTGACGACAGGTTGTAACGAAAATCTGCTTGGTTTAGACTTGTTAAAACGCCTATATGCGACATTATACTGTTCTCCAGAAGGAGTACAGCTTACGTTGGGTAAAAGAATAATCTCTCCGATGTACTTGTCGATGGATGCGCTCCCACCAGAGCTGCGTTCACTCCCTGATACCCTTTGGGCGACTGGTCCTAATGATGTAGGTCTTTTGGAAATTCCACCATATGTAGTAACTCTGAAAGCGAATGTCAAACTTCCACGAATTCCACAATACAGAATCTCTAGTGAAGGTGAGCGTGCGCTCCTACTGATAGTACAAGATCTGATCAAGAAAGACGTTATAGAAGAAACTAGAGGTAATGTCTGTAATAGTCCTGTACTGCCTATTTTGAAACGAACTGACCCTACAAAACCTCCAGTATATAGGTTTGTAATTGATCTCAGAGAGGTTAATAAAATTGTGATTCCACAGTTTCCTGTGGTTCCAGACATTACTGCATTGTTAACGTTGATTCCTGCTACAGCAGCATGGTTTTCGGTTGTCGACTTGAAAAATGCCTTTTTCAGCATTCCGATAGCAGAAGAAAGCAGAGATATCTTCGGTTTCTCTCTAGGAGGACGAAGCTTCAGGTTTAAACGCGCTCCACAAGGCTATTGTGAAAGCCCATCCATTTACAGTCAAGCATTAAAAAGCCAGTTAGATTCCTTCGTACTTCCTCCTGGTTCTGCTTTAATACAATATGTTGATGATCTTCTAGTGGCTGCTGATGACAAGGAAACTTGCAAAACAGCTACGATTTCTCTATTGCATCATTTGTCAAATTTGAATCACAAGGTGTCACCTTCAAAAATGCAATACTGCTGCCAAGAAGTGACCTACCTAGGTCATCTCTTGTCAAAGGAGGGAAGGAAGTTGACCCCAGAGAGAATAAAGGCAATTACACAGATGAATGTTCCTAGCACGCAGAGAGAAGTACGTGCCTTTTTAGGTATTACCTCATATTGTAGGCAATGGATCCCAAATTTTTCTCTTTTGGCAAAACCATTGGTAGCCTTGACTGGGAAAGGTGTTCCGAGTCCGGTACCATGGTCTGCTGAATGTCAGCAGAGTTTTTCTGAGTTACGAAATGCACTGTGTTCAGCACCTGTATTGGGTACACCCGACTACAGTAAGCCATTCACGCTCTATGTCCATGAGAGAGAAGGTTGCGCGTTGAGTGTGTTGACACAGAAATTTGGTGATAAACAACGCCCTTGTGCGTATTTTTCATCAACATTAGATCCAGTAGCTAGAGTGTTGCCTAGTTGCTTGAGAGCTACAGCCGCAGCTGCAGCCTCCATTCGACAATCTGCTGGTTTAGTAATGAACAACATGCTAGTGGTTATGGTTCCTCATGCTGTAGATACACTCATGAACCGAACCAAGACGCAGCACCTTACCAGTGCTAGATTATCAGGTTATGAACTGACACTGTTAGCTAGTCATATTCAGATCAAAAGATGCAATGTATTGAATCCAGCAACATTGTTGCCGACTAGCCAAGAGTCGAGTGATTCCGAACCACACGACTGTTGTTTCAAAACTGAGGAAGAAACAAAAGGACGAATTGATCTAAAAGACACTCCGTTATCAGATCCAGATGGAACGTTGTATGTTGACGGGTCTTGCTTCAAATTAGAGAATGGTGATGTGACTGCTGCTTATGCAGTAACGACTTTGAGTACGATTGTGGAGACTGCAAGAGTGAGTCAGAATTCTGCCCAGGCTGCAGAATTGATCGCGCTAACAAGAGCGTGCGTTTTAGCTAAGGGAAAGAGAGTGAATGTGTACACAGATAGTCAGTACGCGTTCGGCGTGGCCCATAGTTTTGGCCGTTTGTGGAAAGAGAGAGGTTTCATTACGTCCCATGGGACTAAGATTCAACATGGCCAGCTAGTTAATGACTTGTTGGAATCTCTAACCTTGCCGACTGAAGTTGCGATTGTGAAATGCAGTGCTCATAAAGCAATCACGGATGATGTTGGTCGTGGGAATGCTTTTGCTGATGAGACTGCAAAACAGACAGCTAGAAATATGATGAGTAGAATGTATGTTGCAACGTCTGCAAGATGGATTTCTGAGTCTGGAATGTGTGAAGACACAGTGGAAAGCGTGAAAGAAATTCAGAAAGAGGCGACTGAGGAGGAAAAACTTGCATGGAGAGAGAGCACGGGTAAATTGGACTCGAGTGGGTGTTGGATTGACTTGTCGGAACAACAGCGTTGGATGTTGCCTGATGCGTATGTGCTTGCAGTAGTAACGATGGCACATGGAACAGCACACATCAGTTCAAAAGGGATTTGTAAGATGTTGGCTCCGGTATGGAAGAATGATGGGATTAGTAAGTGTGCAGAGAGAGTGGTGAGAAATTGTATGGTATGCTTGATGCATAATCCTGGCAAGGGAATCCCCACACCTGCAGGTCATTTCGCTCCTCCCTCCTGCCCCTTCGAAGTTATCCAGCTAGACTTCATTCACATGGATCGTTGTAATAATCTGAAATACGTCCTAGTGGTAGTTTGTGCTTTCTCCAGATGGATCGAAGCATACCCGCTAAAAGACAATACTGCCTTATCCACTGCCAAAATTCTTCTTAAAGAATACTTCCCCAGATACGGAATGCCACGGATTGTATGGTCAGATAACGGAAGTGAGTTCGTAGGGAAAGTTATGCAGAGTGTGTGTGCCGGTCTAGGGATTAGACAGAAGTTTCATAGTGCGAATCATCCCCAGTCCGCGGGTTTAGTCGAGGGTTACAATGGCACCCTTAAACTGAAACTTGCTAAGATACAAGCGTCCACGGGTTTGTCTTGGCCAGACGCATTGCCTTTGGCTTTGCTATCAACAAGAGCAACTGTACATTCTAGAGTAGGGCTTAGTCCATATGAAATAGTTTTTGGTCGCCCTGCAAATGTTTGGGGGGTACCTAGACCAAAAGAATTCAAGCAGCTGGAATACCCAATGTTAATTGATTACCTTTTCGACTTGACTGCTAAATTGAGTCTTATTCACCAACAGGTTTTCGATGCATTGCCAAAGCCACCGGAGAGTCCAGGCCATCAGCTGAAACCGGGTGACCAGGTGGTCATTAGAAATTTTGCAAGAACGAAAAATCTTCAGCCCAGATTCATTGGCCCTTTTCAAGTCCTACTAGCAACGAGAACTGCTATCCGTGTGGCCGGAAGGAAGAACTGGATCCATACGACACATGTCAAACGTGTGCCTCTGCCACTTCCTTACGACAACTGGGTAAAGAAAGGAATCGGTGCCTCTGAAACGGAACAAGTCCCCAGGTTCATACCTTTCAGCGATGCAGAACTGATCACGGATTCACCAAATTCTGACTCTCCTCCTGAAACTGCTCTTTTTAACCCTGAACATTTGCCATCTGCGAACGTGAACATTGCAACGTCAGCTGAAAATACATTGTTTCCAGATCAGACAGCTCCTGCAAAACTGAGATACAACTTGCGACCTCGCAATATGGACAAATAAAGCAGGAAACTGCCTATTTTCAGATTTGAATTTTCTATACATTGCCTCCAGCCAGGAAGTTTGCTAATACTTTGTATTGTTTCTTTTTGTTTTAAAATTGCCTTGCCGTCTGGGTAGCCGTAGGGTCGTGGCTGTGTGCCTAGTTGAATCTGCGGGGGTCAGACACAAGGTCGATCTTTCTGTTAGTTCTGGGAACTCCCAGGGCTGATAGAGGCATTTTCATCTACGTACACATCATCAGTGGTCGCAAACGGTCGTAGAAGATGGAGCTTCCTGAGCTGCAAAGAAAGAATGTAATTTATGTTCGCAGAAATAGACTGTACCGAATACTTCACAGCAAATGCTTTCTAATGCAATGTGCAGTTACGTTTTTAATCGTTTTGATAACGTTGGTGGGTGGAATCATCTTTGGTGTGCATTTGATTTTCATGCCGGTAACTACAGTATCTCCCCTTGATCCTACTACTTCTACGGTTTCTTCTATGCATTCTTTTCACTCATTTCCTGAACACGAACAAGCTTGACGCTCAGAATTTATTAACAATACATTTGTACAGCTCTTGCATCAACACCAACTGGTAGTTAATACTACAGACTGCTGGGTGTGCGGCTTGATACCTCACACTATGGATAAAGACATTCCCTATCTAGTCTTGCCTTTTAGCTACAATGGATCATTTCAGGCCTTTCAGACCATTTTTTCATATGCCCTTGAGACCTATCCTCCGCGTCCACCACGGTCCACTAAATACAACTCAGCCAACAAAGCTTTAGTCCAGGGAATTATTGACATGATCAAAGACGTCAATAATACTCCATCTTACCCTAGAGATGAATTACGGGTGTATTTGAGTTGGAACTCTACAGAGTATCGCCTTAGTTTGGGAGAAAGCAAGCATAAAAGCTCCACTTCAGTTTGGGTCGTGCCTCACCGAGGTCAGGTCTGTTTGCAAGGAAATGGGAGAAATCTGAGAGCTCAGCTAGGGAGGAGTGAGTGCGTTGAGACTTACGTATTTCCGTCTAACTCCTCCCCTGCCTTCCTTACTGCTAGGGGTACTTACTTCATCTGTCAAGACAGAGCGTATACATGGCTGCCTGCTGACTTCTCAGGTTCATGTTATATTGCTCGATTGTTACCTCCGACATACACTGCTTCTTCAGATTATCACAAGACCAGAGTAGCAAGAGGTGTCTTCAGCAAGGAAGATACCGCTGGTCAGGAAGCTGGAGACTTCTTCAAAGGTTTCCTTCCATTTTGGGGGCCTATGGCCAATAGTAGAAATCTACGTCAACTAACACGGGTAGTTGAATCTACTATTACAGAAACTGCTGGTGCCCTTAGTAACTTAACAGCTGAGCTTCAGGCGGATCGTCTCATGACGTTGCAGAACCGAATGGTTCTAGACGTAATACTTGCAGATCGAGGTGGGGTATGCAGAATGATCCAATCGAGCTGCTGTGTCTTTATTCCAAATAATGCTCCAACAGTCTATGAAGCGATCTCTAAGCTACACAAGATTTCCGACTCCATACACGTAGACAAGGGAAACTGGTCCTTCATGGAGTGGTTTTGGACTCTGGTATCAGCGTGGGGATGGAAGGTTCTGATGGTCATTGGTGTCATCCTAGTATTTCTGTTCTCGTGCTGCCTTATTATCCAATGTGGTCCCGCTTTGTGTAGTCTTTGTGCTGCAACCTGTTTCAGAAAACCACCTGCATTAGGAGAAAAGACACGAGACAGGATGATGATGCAACAACATGTCACTGACCTAATGAGCATAGAGTTAGATTCTGACATACACTGAGTAATTGCCTATGTAAGGGCAAAAGGAGGGTCTGAGGTTCCGTGACGATTTTATTCGTGTTTGTAACATTGTCGTAAATACATAATTTTGGTATCAGTGAACCGCAAATGATCCATTTAGTATATCCTGGTGTTTTCGCTATGCTACGAGCAAGAGCACTCCAGTTACAAACACATTTCTGTTCTACCCATGGCATCCATCTTAGAACACGGAAGCCATTTTGTATTCCTTGCCCTCACATAGTCAATGGACACGCAATGACCTCTTTTTCATCTAAGGACACGTAGGCTTTACCCGGCGATTCACCTTGCAAGGGACACGTGCACCTTAGGCCAGCAACGCTGTGGCAGCATGACTCGGCAAGAACTGCCTCCCCAGCCTGAGGCCAGTCCTGCTATACTGGTTCTTGTGTTCGTTGGCCTGATCATGATTAGGCGGCCGAAGCTGGTAACCGTGCCCATTTACGACCTACAAACATCTCTTATCCTGTCTTTCTATCTTCTACACCTGGCTCTGCTCCTTTCCTTCTGGGCCTTTATTAGGGGGAGGTAACGAAATTTACGATGAGGCGGTCCGGGTCTTGAATGAGAAATTGACATGGGATTATGATAGAATAGTGGGAACCCCTCATTCGTAATGTTTTGACATCAGATACTGTTGACGATTCCTGTGCAACGCCAAATATTTATTGTTTAAGACACGAATGTTTAGAACTGTGGTAACATGTAAAGAATTTGCCCCGAGCAGAATATTTAGTATATAAGGAACAACCCTCTTTGTACAAATTGAACAGGCTCCTAGACACTGCCCGTGTGCAGTTTCTGTGACTTCTGTGTCCCTGCAGTAATAAACCTTTGGTCTTTGACGCCACCATCGAGAAGCCCGTGTTTCTGTTTGTTTGTGCACCGAGACAGGTTGAACTCCGGGGTCTTCGGGTGTTGTCCCTGACACCTCTGGACGGAACCAAAAATGTCCAGAACTCCAAAGTCGGCGATGTCCTCGCTGAATCGCGTGCGTGGTCCTGGGGGTCGGTAGATCAGGGTGCCTCTGAGGGTTGTTCTGGGGTCCGTGTGGATCTGGAAGTGCAGGTGTTCGGCGGTGGTTAGGGTGTCGTCGGTGTTGGTCGTGATGCGGATGGTGTCTCTGTGGATGATGGCGATGCCTCCTCCCGTCTGGTTGGCGGTGCGGTCCCTCCGTGTGATCTTGTAGCCCTCTGGGATGGCGATGGCGATGTCGGGCGCTGAGGAGGCGTTCATCCAGGTCTCAGTGAGGAAGGCGACGTCAGGGGCTGTGGTGTCGAGGAGGTTCCAGAGTTCGATGGCGTGTCTGTGTACGTAGCTGTATGTCAGAATATCGACTACGGAAATGACGTATTACAATGTAATTGTAGCAAAAGTCTTGACAACCAAAATATTGTGGAGGTAAATACAGATTTACTATTTTTAACTCCACATATATAGTCTCCCCATGCTACTAGCTACAAACCAGTAAATCTCTCTCTCTCTTTCTCTCTCTCTCTCTCTCTCTCTCTCTCTCTCTCTCTATATATATATATATATATATATATATATATATTCACTGAAAAAACCATAGGTTATAAACCATATATAGTAAGGAATTAGCATTTAAAAAACCTTACTTTACTCACACAAAACCATTGAAATTCCATATATAGTTAGTTGTACTAACTATATATCGCGCACCCGCAATCCACTGCTGATCATGTCACATATTACATCATTCATGACATGGTCAGTGACATCACTGATGACATCACTGATGACATCTCAAATGACATCACTGATGACATCACTGATGACATCTCAAATGACATCACTGATGACATCACTGATGACATCTCATTTGACATTACTGATCACATCACTGATGACATCATTCATGTGATAATACGATGAACCTCTTCAGACTCTAATATAACCTTAGATACACTCAGTGTAAACACAGACTCACAGATTGTCACTCATCCATGAAGTTACACACACACCTAGTCAGTCATGCAAACAATCAATCACACCTCCATTTCCTTAACTATACAGTTAAACACACCTTACTTATTCAAACATATACTAAAACATATTTACTCACTTATACAATCCTTGATACAAGTTCACAATCATCCATACAGCCACTCACACATTCACTGGCTCTTATGCACAGTTATTTATATATGTCAACTCTCACATGTACTGTATTTTACATATGTACTTACTTTGACATGTAGCACTGAGATATCTATTCACTCACCAATACAGTCATGCACACAGTCAACCGCCCATACAGCTGTTTCCACATGCACTTTTGAACCCATACATCTATGCAGAGAGTCATACACCTCCCAGCCACCCATACACACTCTCAGTCTCCCATACAAATACTTGGGCAACCAATCAATAACCCATATAGTTAATCATATAGCTACTGATCAACACATGCAGCAGTTTACAGAACAACAGACATAATGATGCACAAATTAAGACAGTTTAGTCACTAACCCATGCACTCAGTGAGACACATTTAATCACTCACTCATACAGTCAGTCATGCACCTACTAAATCCTTTGTTCAGACACTTCTACATCCACTCATTCTTCAATATGTAAGACATATTTTAACTTTACAGAAACATACAGTCACTGGATGTTGTCATCAGTGATGTCATCAGTGATGTCATTTGAGATGTCATCAGTGATGTCATCAGTGATGTCATTTGAGATGTCATCAGTGATGTCATCAGTGATGTCACTGACCATGTCATGAATGATGTAATATGTGACATGATCAGCAGTGGATTGCGGGTGCGCGATATATAGTTAGTACAACTAACTATATATGGAATTTCAATGGTTTTGTGTGAGTAAAGTAAGGTTTTTTAAATGCTAATTCCTAACTATATATGGTTTATAACCTATGGTTTTTTCAGTGAATTTTCAAGGTTTCGTAAATGCTAATTCCTAACTATATATGGTCTATAACCTATGGTTTTTTCAGTGAATATATATATATATATATATATATTATATATTATATATATATATATATATATATATATATATATATATATATATATATATATATATATATATATATAACATTTCTATGGCAAAATGAAACCCCTTATTTTGTTCCTTTTCAAATTAAATGTATTAAGTGTTACCACTTTATTCCAATCAAGATGACTTCAGGTGTGCCATACTTTTGTCATAAGTAAGACTGTTAGCGTTCTAGTTGTTCTTTAAAACACTCTGGGACATTCTGTCACTGGGCTATAGTTGGGCTACATCTGGCTGATATTTGGGCAACATTTGTTTTTTTTTGTCTCTGGCGGCCATCTTTGGGCTACATTGGGCTTCATTGGGCTTCATTGGGCTACATTGGGCTACATTTGGGCTCCAACATATATATAGCCCAATGTAGCCCAATATATATTTTTCAAAGTTAGTTTTCGTAAAAACCACTGGAGCATATATCTTGAGACATAGCAAAGGCACATCGGGCTACCAGTCCCTACAATTTTGCCAAGTTTCGTGGAAATCCATTCAGCCGTTCGAGCTAAAAGTGAGTCCAACCGCCCTATGGAAAACTCAAAGTTAAAAACACGTTTTGGGACCCCCCTTTTTTCTCGGCCCCCGCTTGACGAAACCCCCCCAAATTTTCAGGGGCTGCTCAGAAACAAAATGTTCAATTTTCCAGAAAATTTCAGCCAATTCCGTCCTCAAACGCCAAAGTTATTCAACATAGAATTTTCAAAAATCCCATAGGAAAAAAATCCTAACTATATATACCTACTGGCGACCGCCAGTAGGTAATATATATATATATATTATATATTATATATATATATATAACATTTCTATGGCAAAATGAAACCCCTTACTTTGTTCCTTTTCAAATTAAATGTATTAAGTGTTACCACTTTATTCCAATCAAGATGACTTCAGGTGTGCCATACTTTTGTTATAAGTAAGACTGTTAGCGTTCTAGTTGTTCTTTAAAACACTCTGGGACATTCTGTCACTGGGCTATAGTTGGGCTACATCTGGCTGATATTTGGGCTACATATGTTTTTTTTTGTCTCTGGCGGCCATCTTTGGGCTACATTGGGCTTCATTGGGCTTCATTGGGCTACATTGGGCTACATTTGGGCTCCAACATATATATAGCCCAATGTAGCCCAATATATATTTTTCAAAGTTAATTTTCGTAAAAACCACTGGAGCATATATCTTGAGACATAGCAAAGGCACATCGGGCTACCAGTCCCTACAATTTTGCCAAGTTTCGTGGAAATCCATTCAGCCGTTCGAGCTAAAAGTGAGTCCAACCGCCCTATGGAAAACTCAATGTTAAAAACACGTTTTGGGACCCCCTTTTTTCTCGGCCCCCGCTTGACGAAACCCCCCCAAATTTTCAGGGGCTGCTCAGAAACAAAATGTTCCATTTTCCAGAAAATTTCAGCCAATTCCGTCCTCAAACGCCAAAGTTATTCAACATAGAATTTTCAAAAATCCCATAGGAAAAAAATCCTAACTATATATACCTACTGGCGACCGCCAGTAGGTAATATATATATATATATATATATCAAAAGTTACCCGCAACAGGAAGGGCCCACACAAAATAGTAGCGCTTTAGGCTACCCACTGGGGCGGGGTATCGTTACGATCAGATGTGCATTTAAACTGCTGTTCTTCTGCCGCCAAGCCGAAGCCCATTGAAGAAGTGCATGAGCATGAAACGCGTCTGGGCGGCATTAATTATTTGTGTTTGGGCAGGTTTCCAGAGACTCTGCGGCAATCTCCAATAAATATTCTAAAGCGCTACTATCTGGTGTGGGCCCTTCCTGTTGCGGGTAACTTTTGATGGATTTGAAAACGGCTCTACCTGGGCCGTGGATTGTGCCCCGCTGCTGGAGCAGACCCGCGGAGCCTCCACCTGGGGGTTCCGGTATGCGGGACAAGAAGCTGTTATTGGAGGTAGTAAGGTGTTACGGAGGACTTGGGATCTGCTTGGCCACCCACTGGGGTAACACTGCTAATGAAAATAGTGACAGATTACAACAGCAACTCACTGAAGTAAGAATTATGCACTTCGGATACCAGCAGGCCGTGCGAACGGCCGCGCCCACTGGGGCGGGGTATCGTTACGATCAGATGTGCATTTAAACTGCTGTTCTTCTGCCGCCAAGCCGAAGCCCATTGAAGAAGTGCATGAGCATGAAACGCGTCTGGGCGGCATTAATTATTTGTGTTTGGGCAGGTTTCCAGAGACTCTGCGGCAATCTCCAATAAATATTCTAAAGCGCTACTATCTTGTGTGGGCCCTTCCTGTTGCGGGTAACTTTTGATGGATTTGAAAACGGCTCTACCTGGGCCGTGGATTGTGCCCCGCTGCTGGAGCAGACCCGCGGAGCCTCCACCTGGGGGTTCCGGTATGCGGGACAAGAAGCTGTTATTGGAGGTAGTAAGGTGTTACGGAGGACTTGGGATCTGCTTGGCCACCCACTGGGGTAACACTGCTAATGAAAATAGTGACAGATTATAACAGCAACTCACTGAAGTAAGAATTATGCACTTCGGATACCAGCAGGCCGTGCGAACGGCCGTGCCCACTGGGGCGGGGTATCGTTACGATCAGATGTGCATTTAAACTGCTGTTCTTCTGCCGCCAAGCCGAAGCCCATTGAAGAAGTGCATGAGCATGAAACGCGTCTGGGCGGCATTAATTATTTGTGTTTGGGCAGGTTTCCAGAGACTCTGCGGCAATCTCCAATAAATATTCTAAAGCGCTACTATCTTGTGTGGGCCCTTCCTGTTGCGGGTAACTTTTGATGGATATATATATATATATATATATATATATATATATTTCCAAACGAAAAACCTCCAGTCCTGGGTTTCAAATACAAATGAGAGCACTCCAAGCCATATATCGCGTAGGTTCATTCATGCATTTTATTCTCCGTGAAACCTCAGCAAATTCAATCCACAAACGCGTTTCGGCGTTTCCCGCCTTCGTCAGTGTAGATTGACACTGTTTCCCAATCACATTTAAACTAGTGACCATTAATAATCATGGTCACATGTTTCCTCATTGTATCGACATAAACAAAGGTACATCAGGTAATTCTTTCATTACTCACACGGCGGCCATCTTAGCACGGTAAATAATTCATGATAATGCAATGAATCATAACTATCATACATGATTACTATTACAAATTAAACTTTTTTGTGCATTCATAAGATATAATCCGCAACTTTGGTACCTATAGTATGATTTTCACACCCAACTCATGGTGAAAATCAAAAAATGTTCACAATGCAGAAAGTCACCAAACAGTCAAAATCAAAGTTCAATGCGGTTTTGACAATCTAGCCCTGGATGGGCACAACGATAAGCACATGATTGTAACACTAATACATCTAGTGATCCTCACTTTGTTGTAATACTAAAAAATGACATAATGATTCATAATGACAACTACTGTTTAGGTGACTAACGTTTAGACATCTCTGTCTATAATAGGAGACTATGTACATCAGATTCCAGGATTCAGAAAGAGTCCCGAGACAGAGACGAGTTCCTCAAATATGAGTCCACATCTCCTCTTCATTATTCATCCCCCCCGGGGTCTTGGTTTGCAATTGGATAATAAATCTTGATTCTAATGTTCTTAATTTCTTTATCCAATTTCCTCCTCTTTCTGTTCTGACTAACTGATCCAGAATGAAATACGTCAGTAAATTACTATTGCTGTCATGTACCTGCTCGAAATGACGAGCTACTGGGTAATTAGGGTCCTTCGTGGTAATCGCCCTCATGTGTTCTAGGACCCTCAGTTTGGTGGCTTTTACTGTGCTTCCTATATACCTTTTCCCACAGGGACATGTTAAGCAATAGACAGTATAGTCAGAATTGCAATTGACCAACTTGGTTATTCTGCCTTTCCTTTCCTTTCCTGGAATGTGATATTCCTTGACTTTTTGGGAGTTCTTACAGGCCTTGCACTTCATGCAAGGATAGAAGCCTGTTACCGTCATTTTTCGTTTTCTTTTCCTTTCATAGTGGCTATTTACAAGGTGATCTTTAAAATAATTCCCCTTTCTGTAAGTAATTAAGGGGTAATCAGATATTGATTTGCCGATCACAGAATCTGATTTCAGAATCTTCCAGTTCTTACGCATTATGTTGAAGACTTCTGGAGATTTCTCTGAAAAATCGGTGATTAATCTGATTTTTGTGTCTATGGGTCTGCGTTTCTCAATCAAAAGATCTTGTCTTTCGACTGAGGCACTCCTCATTTCTGCTTGACTTAAGATACCTTTTCCATAGCCTCTCTGTAAAAATCTATGCTTCGACTGTTCCTTGGCCTTCTCAAACTCCTGTGTGGTAGAGCAGTTGCGCTTGATCCGCAAAAACTCTCCCAATGGGATATTGTTCACGACACTGCGGGGATGGTAACTTCGTGAGTGCAATATTGTATTGCCCGCTGTAGGTTTTCTGTAAGCAGCGGTCTGAATCCTATCATTTTCCACATAGACCCGAAGGTCCAGGTAGAATACCTCACTTTTGCTCATGTTGCTCGTGAAGCTGAGATTCAAGTTGTTTTCATTTAGTTTTGCAATGTATCCCTCAGCCTCCTTCTGTGTTCCCCGCCACACCACAAATAAATCGTCGATGTAGCGGGTCCACAGAACGATATTCTCCATCCACCTGTCGTTGTCTTCCGCCCAGGCCACGTGCTTCTCCCACCAGCCCACGAATAAATTCGCGTAGCTGGGGGCGAAGCACGTGCCCATCGCGGTCCCCTGCAGTTGTAAATACAGTTTTCCTGCAAATAAAAAGATGTTATTTCTCAAACAGAAGTCTGTGAATTCCAAGAGCATGGTGTTATGGCTCCGGTACTTAATAGGTCTGAGTTCAAGGAAGCTTTTCATTGCCATAAGACCATCCTCATGCTTGATGCATGTATATAAACTGGCAATGTCTAATGTAATCAAGATCATATCTTCTTCCCATTTAACATCCTGTATTATTCGCAAAAAGTCCTTCGTATCCTTAAGATACGAGCTTAAGTCCTTCACGAATGGGGCAATGAAGCTATCGATATAGCTTGAGGTTTTCTCCAATAAACTGTCTTTGGCAGACACGATGGGTCTTCCCGGAGGCCATATTTTACTTTTGTGAACCTTTGGCAGGTGGTAGAATGTTGCCATTTGAGGAAAGTCACACTTGAGATTCTTCCAATCTCTGAAGTCAAGTATACCCTTGTTTTTCCATTTTTCAATTAGATCATGGAAGTGTTTGATACTTTCCATATATTTGGCTCTCTTGATCTCCACATAGTGTTCTTTTTTGTTCAATTGGGACCAAGCTTCATCCTCATATTGGCTGCGTTTTAGAATGACAATATTCCCCCCTTTATCACTGGGTTTTATAATGATATTCTCGTCTTCCTTTAGATTTTGGATCACAGTCCATTCATCTTTACTCAGATTTTTCCTCTTGTGGTTAAAACTTCCCATTTGGAGATGTTTCAACTCTTCGATGACCATTTCCTGGAAAGTGTCTATTGCATCATGTGGTGTCCTTGGGTTTATATATATATATGTATATATATATATATAAAATGTGTGTGCAAATGTATATATATATGTATATATATATATATATATATATATATATATATATATATATATATATATATATATATATATATATATATATATATATTCACGCTCCAAGGTTGTCCACCATGTGAGTAGCACGCGAGCAGCAGCTTTATTTATGTGTAGGTGAGGGCGGGGATCCGCTTGTAGACGCCGCTCCGTAATGGATCTGCCCGACGCGTTTCGAAGCTCCATCTGCTTCTCTTCAGGGGCTTTAATGGAAGCGGTGTGCGCACCCGCTACACTTCTCCAATTATATAACTCGCCCGTCGATGGGAGGCTCCAGTGAGACTTCTGGGAAGTGTAGTACGGAAAGCACACAATCAAGTCCTGTATGGACTCCACAAGTGGGCCCGTCCTCGATTCCATGTACGGCTGCTACTTCACTGGCGTGACCCCCACGTTAACGGGGTGGTGCATACTCTGCGGCTGGACTGCCGCATATAGATTCACGCTCCAAGGTTGTCCACCATGTGAGTAGCACGCGAGCAGCAGCTTTATTTATGTGTAGGTGAGGACGGGGATCCGCTTGTAGACGCCGCTCCGTAATGGATCTGCCCGACGCGTTTCGAAGCTCCATCTAGGACTTGATTGTGTGCTTTCCGTACTACACTTCCCAGAAGTCTCACTGGAGCCTCCCATCGACGGGCGAGTTATATAATTGGAGAAGTGTAGCGGGTGCGCACACCGCTTCCGTTAAAGCCCCTGAAGAGAAGCAGATGGAGCTTCGAAACGCGTCGGGCAGATCCATTACGGAGCGGCGTCTACAAGCGGATCCCCGTCCTCACCTACACATAAATAAAGCTGCTGCTCGCGTGCTACTCACATGATGGACAACCTTGGAGCGTGAATCTATATGCGGCAGTCCAGCCGCAGAGTATGCACCACCCCGTTAACGTGGGGGTCACGGCAGTGAAGTAGCAGCCGTACATGGAATCGAGGACGGGCCCACTTGTGGAGTCCATACAGGACTTGATTGTGTGCTTTCCGTACTACACTTCCCAGAAGTCTCACTGGAGCCTCCCATCGACAGGCGAGTTATATAATTGGAGAAGTGTAGCGGGTGCGCACACCGCTTCCGTTAAAGCCCCTGAAGAGAAGCAGATGGAGCTTCAAAACGCGCCGGGCAGATCCATTACGGAGCGGCGTCTACAAGCGGATCCCCGTCCTCACCTACACATAAATAAAGCTGCTGCTCGCGTGCTACTCACATGGTGGACAACCTTGGAGCGTGAATCTATATGCGGCAGTCCAGCCGCAGAGTATGCACCACCCCGTTAACGTGGGGGTCACGGCAGTGAAGTAGCAGCCGTACATGGAATCGAGGACGGGCCCACTTGTGGAGTCCATACAGGACTTGATTGTGTGCTTTCCGTACTACACTTCCCAGAAGTCTCACTGGAGCCTCCCATCGACGGGCGAGTTATATAATTGGAGAAGTGTAGCGGGTGCGCACACCGCTTCCGTTAAAGCCCCTGAAGAGAAGCAGATGGAGCTTCAAAACGCGCCGGGCAGATCCATTACGGAGCGGCGTCTACAAGCGGATCCCCGTCCTCACCTACACATAAATAAAGCTGCTGCTCGCGTGCTACTCACATGGTGGACAACCTTGGAGCGTGAATATATATATATATATATATATATATATATATATACCTCAAAAGAAAATGGACCGCTCACTCAGTAGCTGCATATTGTAAACTGTGTTTTATTGAAGCAACTTTGTCAAAATGTACATAGATGTGGAGTTAAGTATAGCAAACCTATATATATATATATATATATTACCTACTGGCGGTCGCCAGTAGGTATATATAGTTAGGATTTTTTCTCTATGGGTTTTTTGAAAATTCTATGTCAAATAACTTTGGCGTTTGTGGACGGAATTGGCTGAAATTTTCAGGAAAATGGCACATTTTGTTTCTGAGCAGCCCCTGAAAATTTTGGGGGGGTTCGTCAAGGGGGGGCCGAGAAAAAAGGGGGGTCCCAAAACGCGTTTTTCCCATGTTAATTTCCATAGGGCGGTTGGCCTCACTTTTAGCCCGAACGGCTGAATGGATTTGCACGAAACTTGGCAAAATTGTAGGGACTGGTAGCCCGATGTGCCTTTTGTAGGTCTCAATATATGTGCTCCAGTGGATTTTGAGAAATTAACGTTTAAAAAAAGATATATATCTGTAACAGCGGACCGGGCAGCGGCCCAGGACGCGTACTTGTCGCGCAACGGAGCTTTGTGAAGCGAAGCTGATTGGTTCTCCGGCGTCTGTCAACATTCCAAACAGTCCGTAGCGGCCGCCATCTTGTCTCTCGGTAGGATCGAGAGACAAGAGGAGGCCGAAGCGAAGGGGCAAATGACCATAAGGGGGCATAGTACATTGTCGCTCACCCCCTAGGTTTGATGTGGAGGTTTTAAAAGGGCCCCGAGGTGCAAAAAAAAATAAAAATAATAATAATCGAACAGCTGAATGGATTTGCACGAAAGTTGGCAAAATTGTAGGGACTGGTAGCCCGATGTGCCTTTGCTAGATCTCAATATATGGGCTCCAGTGGATTTTGAGAAATTAACGTTCAAAAAAAGATATATATCTGTAACAGCGCACCGCTTCGCGTACTTTTCGCGTTACGGAGCTTTGCGAAGCGAAGCTGATTGGCTCTCCGGCGTCTGTAAACATTCCAAACAGTCCGTAGCGGCCGCCATCTTGTCTCTCGGTAGGATCAAGAGACAAGAGGAGGCCAAAGCGAAGGGGCAAATGACCATAAGGGGGAATAGTAGATCGTCGGTGACCCCCTACGTTTGATGTGGAGGTTTTAAAAGGGCCCCGCGGGGCAAAAAAAATAATAATAATAATAATCGAACGGCTGAATGGATTTGCACGAAACTTGGCAAAATTGTAGGGACTGGTAGCCCGATGTGCCTTTGCTAGGTCTCAATATATGTGCTCTAGTGGATTTTGAGAAATTAACGTTCAAAAAAAGATATATATCTGTAACAGCGCTCCGCTTCTCGTACTTTTCGCGTTACGGAGGTTTGCGAAGCTGATTGGTTTTTCGGCGTCTGTAAACATTCCAAACAGTCCGTAGCAGCCGCCATCTTGTCTCTCGGTAGGATCGAGAGACAAGAGGAGGCCAAAGCGAAGGGGCAAATGACCATAAGGGGGCATAGTAGATCCTCCCTGACCCCCTAGGTTTGATGTGGAGGCTTTGAAAGGGTCTCGCAGGGCAAAAAAAAAATATACCGTTTTTTTAGTTTTTTTGCGTGGAGTGCGCCCGGTTCGCGAACCGGGAAGCGGTCTGGGGAGCGTACTTTCTTGAAAATTAGTGAAAAAAGTTAGAGTAAAATAATAATTGTGAGTGATCAGATGTAGGGTAGCTCTGAGAAGAGCTTTTGGGTTTATGGTACATTTAGGTACTTATAAGTAGGTACCAATGCACAGTCTTAAATTCAGAGTGAAAACTCTGTTGCCCTCATCTGAGAAGTGAACTCCATCTGCTCTGTAGATATCTTGCATGTAGTAACGCAAGTTATTGTTGTACAGGGAGCCCATTCCATGGTCTCTCATGTAAGCTGAAACAGATTTGTTTACATGCTTCCTCGATTTCTCAATTTGTGGACAAAATTGGTTCGACCACCTCCATTTCTGTCTTTGGCATATATTTGAATATACCAAGGCAGTCTGAGGAAAAAGTGCCATCAATTGCTCAAAGGTGTCCTTTAAAAGCATTTCCAGACCTACCCCAGTCAAAGTGCCCAAATCATTACCTCCACAGTGCACAATTAACAGGTCAGGTTTTGGCAAATGCATAAAGGTTTTCACGAATGGTATCAATTGGTGACATTTTAATCCTCTGTGGCCAAACCACTTAATTTCCACATCTTGTAAATTGAGGTTAGGTAAATTCCTGTTTTCAGCGTACCTTTGAGCCCAATAGATGTAGCTATGTCCAACAATCCAGACAGAAAACATGGCGAGAGAAGGTTCTCCTGCAGTCAGATGAAGTGTGGCAATGAAATGGCAGTTGAAAAAATGAGAGTGTAAAATGAAAAAAACTGAGGAGTTTCTGTGTTAATGAAGCAGTAAGAGTGATTGGTGGATTTTGATTGCTGAAAACAGAAAGTTAGTGTGCATGGATGAGTTCGTTGAAAGATGTATTTTGAGTGGCGAAGAAAAAATCATTAAATGAAAGAATGCTTTGGATATGCAGGTGCACTGAGAGTTCAGAGTTCAATTGCAACATTGTTGTGTGAGAGGTCTTGCAAGAGGTGGTTGCTATGCAGAAAAAGCAGAGAGGGGGCAGAGGGGGGAAGGGTTTTGCTTTGAAAAAAAGTGAGGGAAGAGTTTTGATTGGGTGACATGAGAGATCTGTGTGAGGAATTACAGCATTTCTGTGCTTTTGATAGCTGCAGACTCTGGAGTGCATACCTTTTGCTCTGCTGAAGACAAATTGGTGTGTTTCTGAGACTGTTTTGAAACTCAAAGTATTTGCTAAGGTGAGAAAAAATTTCTTTAATTTAGATAGAAAATAGTGTGCTTTAAGGAGAAAATTATGAAGAAAGTTGTGTTTTTCAAATGTTGCTTTGTCTCAAGTGTTTCACAAATAGATTTTGTTTCTTTGAGAAATTGTAATTGGAGAAAATGTGAAGTATTAGTACTGACAGGGCTTTTATGTGCATAGGAGCTGTGGAGTGTTTTCAAATTATGACTTGTAAATCGTTTTTGAGAAAAAGCAATGGTTTTAATATTGATGAGAAGGACATAATGGTGTCTGCTTCTTTATAAGGTAATTGAGAGTCTCTGATGTTATTTTTCCCATTTCAATGTAAGAAGTTTGTCTGTGGAGCAAATTGCTTGTAAATATGCTCCCACCTGTGCATGGAAAATTTAGATTTTGAATGTTTCCGTTACATAGGCATGTTAAAGGTGACTGAAACATGCTGCAAAGGCAATCAAAAAATGCTTTTATGTGTCTTAAGGACATTTTAAGTCATTTCCCCATGTGCAGTGTTTTCAAATTATGAGTTGAAAATCGTTTTTGAGGTAAAGGAATGTTTTCAAAATTTATGTGCGCCATATGACCCCAAATTTTTTTTTCAGGGGTGCAGCAGGGTGTTCTTGAGACACCCCTGCACCGTCGGAAAAATTCGTAATTTGCGATGAGGTAATTGCTAATCGCAAATTGCACCTTCATTCCTATGGGCCTCCTGCTGCATGGAAATGAATGGGTAATCTTGCTGAAATGCAAAGTCGAATCTGTATTTAAAAGGGTCTGCACCTCTGTACGGGTGTTCGCTATGTGAAGCACGAAAGTTTCACGGGCCGAACTCAAGGCCACCTCTCTCTGAGACAAAAGAGCTCTTATTCTTGCCATGCCGTTGAAATGTGCTCCCAAGGTTGGTATTTGTGGCCAGATTGAAAACTCCCTATGTTCATGTGTGGGAGGAAATAGAACATTTCTGCAGCAAATAACCCGTTCATTTACTGTTACGATAAAATGAATACTTTTAATTAACCCAGAACAATCTTCATTATTGAGCATCAAATAACTACCATTTTCCAAGAACTTGAACGTGGGGATGATAGCAGGAACTGGCGTGCCTTGCAACACGCAAGCCATATTTGGTCGGTGTTTGTTGCATGAACCGTGTAACTGTATGTGCCTACACATTAGTGAATGATCTGGCGTCTCAGTGCATTCCTCTCCATTCAGATAAAGGTCTTGATCATCTTTGAAAATCTGTATGTGTATGGAAGCGACCAGACCTCATGAAGAAAACCACTACCTAAAGGTTAATAACGACCTATTGGTATATATTTCATACAATTTGAAAACTTATATAAAGCAAAAGGCAGCGTTATTAAACCGTGGATAAGGCACGTTGCCAAAGCAGTGAACCTTTTGGATTTATACTGGAAATGTTAAAGGAAGAATTACGGAGTAGGGCCTGTAAATCTTTAATGGACAACGAGTAAAATTACTCCAACCATCATATTCCTCTAACTCCGGGATAGTAGGGGTGTTTAATTTTTTAGAAGTAGCCAATCCAAAGCATTTGGTCTGGGAAATTGTTTCATTCACAAACAACATATGATTTGGGATGAGACATGCACGGTGGAAAGCCTCAGTGCCTTGTACCTGCCAGGTTCGTGAACCCCAAACTGATGTAGATCCTGGATATTTTTACACTGTGTTACGTTAGCATGGGCTCATTACTGGTTTAAACGCCATTTTTCCTTTTTTGTAACTTCTGCACACGATACTTAGTTGTTGCTTTAGCTTTCAGCCTACCTGCGTCAAGATCTATGCCTGCTTCAAGCAGGCGCAGGGTTTTGATGTAGCTTTGTCCTATCTGATTGTAAATGCGGCACACCGTGGGTGGCAGAGCAGCGGTGCACGTTAACTGGTGCATCCCTGGGGATGTGCTAGTTAATATAAATCTGCCCCTTTACATTTAATTATGTGCAGGGGACACAGAGTAGGTGAGGTTTATCCAAGGTTAAGAAGAGATGAGTCCTGTTCAGTGAAAAATTGGAGATAGGCTTCAGTATATTATATACTTAAGTAGTGTGTTAAGTTTTTGATGACTGTTATTAATTTACTGTTGGGTAATAGTGGTTAATAACATTTTTTATTATATTTTACCACAGATTCAACTGCAGATTATTTCAAGATTTTAGGATGCCTAGCAAAGAAAGAGTAAGAAAGGCTGCAAAACGTCAAAGACAGCAGGACCATGGAAGAATGCAGCAGTCCTCTAACAAAAAGATTTGTCAAGTCACCAAGAAAGCACCGGGTAAGAGTCGAAAAACAGTCATAAGAAATATGTGTAGTAAAAAAAATATTACTACAGGAAATGTTTCAGTCCAGAAAAGGAGACAGAATTCAAATGGTAAGGAAAGGCCAATGAGAAATGTTACTGCTAGAGTAAGAGATAACTCTATGCATGAAAGTAGAAGGAAACAAGAGTTTAGGGATATTCGTAAACGAATGTTCCGCAACAGGATAATTGGGAATTTGTTAAAAAATATTAAGAAAGGTCAGCAGAAAGTGGTTTTTTATAAGAGAAAAAAAATTGTTGAGAAAGTTATTGATCAGGCATTTGAAATTAAACGTAAGTTATTTATTTTGACAATCAATAGAATTTGGAAGCTAAACAAGGTAATTTATGATTTCAAAAGAAATAGTAGATGGAAGAGAATAGTTAATCGTAGTAATTTTTGTGAAGTTTTTTCTGGAGAATGGATGCATAGTTCAAGCTCTGAGGCATTTTTTAATGAGGAGAGTTATTTCCAGGATAATGATTTGGTGCATGCAGTTGACACCAGTGGTCGAGCTTATGAAGTGAAAGATGGTTGTCCAGTTGAAAAAGAAAAACTTGTGACAACAGAGATAGAAGAGGTGTTAGGTAATGAGGTTTTAGGGAGACGTCCTAAGGGTCCTGTGTACACCTGGAAGTGTAGTAGTATTTGCAGTGTACGACAGGATTCCATCAATTTGCTTTGTGATTTTATACGGTCATTTAGTAAGAACAGTTTGAAGCAGAAAATGAAGTTGTTGCAAGAATTAGATCCTTGCAGAGTGAGAGAAGTGATAGGTTTGCATGGTCATTCACTGGCTTGTCTTTCCAGGAGAGTATGCCAGAGTGTTTTTCATCATTTCAGGATGCTAGCAGTGCATCATAATAAAGTGAGGAAATTAGTTAGAATGTTGTATTATGCTAAGAGTCCAGCAATTATGCTTAAACAATTATGCGCTGCTCTTTTGCATGGTTCTGAAATAGATGTGAAGAATATATGTGAAGAAATTGAGTTTTGTTACTTTGGAAGTAAAGAGGAGAATGTTGAAATTGACCAAGAAGAAGAGAGTAATGTGGAAGATAGTGTACAGGTTTCCAGTACAGATAATTTCCAGAGGGAAATTGCGACGTTTGAGGTGAAATCAAGTGAGAGGCCAAATTTCACTTGTGTGTGTTGTCGACGCACTTATTATAAGAATCAGACTAAGTTAGTGGATTTATATGGAAAAAGTGAAAGGGAAAATAATAGTGAATGGAAGGATTTTACAACATACTTGATGGTAGAAAATTGTTTTGATTTGGGATTGGATCAACGTGTGTGTACTTATTGTTGTAACAAATTAAATCAAAACCAGATGCCTGCTAGAGCAGTTCATAATAATCTGGAATTGGTTGAGATTCCTTCTGAATTGAAGGATTTAAATACTTATGAATCTATTTTGATTCAAAGTATCCATCCCTTTCAGGCTATTGTAAGAATGGAGCCAAAGACAGGGAAATTGCCTCCATCAGATTTACAGAGAGGATTAAAGGGAAGAGTTGTTTATTTGCCTCTAGATTTGAAGAAAAACATTAACACAATTGGAGTAGAAAAAGTGGAAGAGGAACCTCTTGTTATCTTAGTTAATGGGGTTCCGACAAAGAATAAGAAAATATGGCAAGATTTAGTAGATGTTAGGAAAGTCAAAAGGGCAACATTGTATTTGAAAAAATATAATAAATACTATAAAAATGTATATGTTGCAGAAGAGGAAGTAAGTGAGGAAGAGGATAGCGATTTGTGTGCTGGTCAAATTGAGAAAGTAGAACCCTGTACTAGTGAAGAAATATATGAACATTATAGTGTTCATCCTTTGCATTCCAAGGAAGTCATGGGGAATGCTATTGAGTTGTTTCAAATGAAACAAGCGAAAGGGAGTCCCATTAGTGTTTGGGAGGAAAGTTTGGAAGCTCAGTGTTTCCCACAGCTTTTTCCAACAGGTCAGGGAGGAAGATATGATGAGCGACCTCATCAAATTCCTGCTTCTGAATACCGGACTTTGCGATTGTATGCAGGAGATCCTAGGTTTCGACAATGCATTCCTTATTTGTTTCATCTCCTGTTTGAAAGCGATCTGTCTGGACTGTCATATGCAGTGAACTACATCTTGAAAAGTGGTATACACATGCAAAACATCTCGGCAAGTGACTTTATGGATAAAGTCAATGTCCAAGACAGTATTTTGGATTCTCACCTGATTAATCTCATGGCGTGTCAGCGTGGTACTAATGAGTACTGGTACCGTCGTCATGGTGATTTAAAATGTATGCTGAGGAACTTAGGAACTCCCACATGGTTCCTCACTTTGAGCTGTGCTGAGTATGGCTGGGAAGACTTACTTGAATTTCTACGAGAGGCAAATGCTAACGTAGAAAACATCGAATTCAAGACACCCGGAGAACTGTGCTCTTTGGATCCAGTCAATGTATGTAGGTACTTCAATCATAGATTTGAAGGTATGATGTCTTTCATCATGAATAAGAAGAATCCACCTCTTGGAGAGGTGTTGGATTTCTTCTGGAGGAAGGAGTACCAAGCAAGAGGTGCTCCTCATATACATATGTTGCTGTGGATCAAGGATGCACCTAAATTTGGAACGGATGCAGACGACTCAGTGATGAGTTTCATAGAACAGTATTCTACGTGTGCTGTTCCAAACGCAAAGGAGAAAAAAAGCCTAAGAGAAAAAGTTCTACGTTTCCAAAGCCATCGATGTGGAAAGTACTGTCGTCGTAAATTCCGGAACAAAGACAAGTTCTACACCAAATGTCGTTTCGGCTTTCCACGATCGGTGATTTCTAAAGGAAGAGTGAACAGTTTGATGTCTTCGCTGCGACATAATGTGATGAAGAAATCACCTAAAAACACATACAATTTGAAGAGGAACGAAGAGTCTAAGTACATCAACGACTACAACCCGGTGATTTTGTCCATGTGGAATGCTAACATGGATATACAGTTTGTGGCTGATAACTGTATGGCTGTGGCTCGGTATGTGACATCTTACATCACCAAAAAAGAGAAGACAGAATTGAAGGATATGTGGGAGGACATTTCCCATGAAAAGAGCCTCAGCAAGAAGTTGTACAGTTTCAGTCTGAAGATGTTGTCGCATCGAGAAATCGGAGCTTACGAATGTTCTGACCGGTTGTCTTCAGCAAGTCTCTATGCCAAGTCCAGGAGTATCGTTTGGGCGAGTGTTGGTCTTGCTGCAACGCGTAATCGAGTTCTGAAACCTGTGCGGGAAATTGAGTATTTGGCGGAAAAGGAGCCAAACAGTACCGACATTTTGAAGAGCAACATGTTGGATACATATTATCCAAATCGAAGCAGTCACCTCGAGAATGTTTGTCTGTATGAGGTTCTGCAAAATTACATATTCAAGAGGAACATCAAAGAAGATACTGAGAAAGGAGTGTATGCTGTAATAGGAAGTGAGGGATGTCTGGTCAAGCAAAGAAAATGCCACTTGATAAACCATCGAAAATTGAGTGGCGAATCTCCTGAAAAAAAGGAGTTTTTCTATTTAGCACTTTTGCAACTTTTTAAGCCTTGGCGTGCAGAAGAGGAACTGCTTGGAGATTTCCTTTGTTACGAAGACTCATTCAATGCTGCCAAGGAGACCATAGAATGTCCTGCTTTTCCCAAATATGTAGAAATGTTGAATGTGGAAATTGAGCAGGAAGCAACGATTGCAGCCGAGATTGCCAGAGACAGTTCTCAGGACAGTCAGAGTTCTGCTTCATTGAGTCAGGATCCACTAGGAGGACCTCTTATCGAAAATGAAGCTGCCACTGCTATGAATGAAGTGGAAAGAGCCATGGCACATGCTCAGGAGGATGCGGTTAACTTAGAAGAGTTGGAAAGACAACTCAACGTTGAGCAGAGGAAAATATATGACGAACTTACCATGCAAATTGATCATGGATTAAGTCATGACAAGAAAGAGTGCTCATGTACGTCGTTGAAGCCTGTCCGACTGTACGTGAGTGGAGAAGCGGGAACTGGAAAAAGTTTCCTTATTAAAGCAATTTCATGTTATTTGCAGGAAAGGACAGAGTCATCGCTGTCTTGTGTTGTCACCGCTCCAACTGGACTGGCAGCACATAACATTAAAGGGATTACTTTACATCGTTTACTGATGCTGCCAGTGGAGCATGACAACAAATTAGAATATCACAAGCTATCTGGAGATGCTTGTTTTGAAGTTTCAAGAGTCTTGAGGAAAATGAAACTTCTTATCATTGACGAAGTAAGCATGGTTTCCAATGTCATGCTTGCCTTTGTGCATTTGAGAATGCAAGAAGTTCTCAAAACAGAGTATGATGTGTTATTTGGTGGCAAACACATCATTGTTTTCGGAGATCTTCTGCAGCTGACACCAGTGAAAGGGCAACCTGTGTTCAAAATGCTCACGCATGAAGATACCAGGAAGTGCTTAGGGAGTATTGGCAACGTCAATATATGGTTAAACTTCAATTATGCTGAACTGCATGAAAATATGCGTCAGGCAAAGGATGAAGTTTACAAGACTATTCTACAAGATGTTAGAATTGGAAAAGTGACCGAGCATGGGAAAGAAGCTTTACATGCACGATTACTGACAAATTTATATCCAGACGAAGATGTTGTGCCTGAGAATATTTTTCAGAAAGTTACTGAGAAAAAATCTGGAATATGTTTGATGCCAACTCTTGCAGAATGTGCCAAATTCAACAACAAAATGTTGCATTTAGAAAAGCAAGAGATTGTGAAATTGGAAGCTATTGACAGAGTAGAGCATATGGGATCAACAATTATTTTGTCTGAGAATCTGAAAACAAAATTGGATTCATTAGAGAAGAGTATATCTAAAACTGCGGGTTTTGAAAAGACTCTGAATGTGTGCTTGAACTGCCGTATAATTTTAAGAAGGAATTTACATGTTGAAAGAGGTCTGGTAAATGGATCAATGGGTAATGTTGTTGATTTTGTGAAATACAGAAATAGAGATGGAATTGAATTTTTAAAAATTAAATTTGATGGCATTGAGGAAGTACAGCTAATTGCTCGTTGTTCTGCTAGATTTTTGCTTGTAAAAGACTTATATGTTCGTCGTAAGCAGTTTCCTGTTTGCTTGGCATATGCGGTGACAATCCATAAATCGCAAGGTTTAAGTGTAGACTGTGCATTGGTGAATATTGGCAGTTCTGTGTTCAAGGAGGGTATGGCATATGTGGCATTGTCACGAGTTAGGACTTTATCGGGATTGTACTTGATTGAGTGTGATGTCACAAACATTTGTGCGGATCTAGATTGTGTTAAGGAATACAATAGGTTGAGAAGAGAGTATGCGCCACATTTGCCTCAGTATCCTTTGTTTGAGAAACGTGTGGTAGGCCGGAAACGAAGAAATGTGACCAATACTGGGGAGGTTGTAGCAAAAAGACGAAAAGTCGATGAACCTGAAATTATAAGCAGAAACAAAAAGGATTCTGTTGAAGATGTTGTTGGTTTTCAATTTGAAAACAGTTCTGGTGTCAACTGCTATGCTAATGTAGTGATTAATGTTTTGTTTTCTCTACAAAATGTAAAAGAAGAGATTGTGGTCAATTCTGATCAAAGATTTTGCAGTTTGTTAAATTCTGTGTTAGAGAAATGTAGCACTGATAGAACAAACATAGAAAGTGTGTCTGAAATTCGAAATCTGTTAGACAGATGTTCAGGCCAAACACAATTCTCTCAAAATAGTCAGCAAGATTGTCAGGAGTTTTTAATGTATATGCTTGATGTATTGTATGCTGAAGGTGTAGATGTAGATCATCTGTTTGGGCTTTCTTATCAATGGCAGCATGACTGCGAGAACTGTAGGGTATCAAGTAGTACTAGTGTAGACTCAGAAAGATTTATATATTTAACTTTGCCAGACAGTAAATCAGTCTCTTTTAATAAGCTAGTAAAAGCAGCTGATCACAATATGGAGTGTAGGCAATGTAAATCTGAAATGATGTCCACATTATTTATACGAACATATGGCCAGTATGTCATTTTAATGTTCCAACGATGTAGGCCTGATGGAACAAAATTGACAACTTTAATTAAAAATTTTGTGGCTTCACAGTTGTCAATATCAGGAAGGACTTTTGTAACTGTAGCAATTATATATCATGATGGTTCTTCAATAACATCAGGACATTATACAGCTTATTTAAAGTGTAGAAATGGCTGGTCATTCTGCAATGATTCTGTTTTAATTTTCAAAAAAAAATTGCCATATGACCTTAAAAACTCTTACCTGGTGTTTTTAAAACCAAAATTTTAGGGAAAGAATCTCGGGATGTGCTCTGAGGAATTTCAAGAAGTTCTCATGGCTCCTACACTATTTGGCCTTGAAGATAAGTGTAGTACAGAGACATAACTTTTTACCATAACACTGGACGTTATTGAGAAATATGTGCACTTTGAATGAGTTCAGAAAAACTATTTCTTTTTATAAGCTAATTGAAGCAGCGAATCAAAACATGGAGTAGAGGGAATGTAAGTCTGCAATGCTGTCTACTGTTTTACATTGCTTTGTGATTAAAAGTGATGTAGAGAATTAAATAATTGTACTAGTCATAAAGGTAGTGTAAGTCTGCTTCATAGTAAGCAGTATCAGTGTGATAGGAAATGTAGAACATGATTGAGCAAGAAGGGGAAGATATTACTAGTCCAGGATTGTGTAAATGATCTTCAACATTTTAATTCTGAAAGTTGTGGAAATGCGAAAAGACGGGATTGGCTAACAAGAAATCCAAGAGTTATACATGGCTCTGACAAGATTTGGCCTTGTGGAATCTTGTGGTAGAGAGCAAGAAGTCATTTATTGTATGTAACATGTTTTTGAAAACGATGGAGGTTTTCTTTCAGAAAGTGGCGGGTTGAAAGTAATAACAGTACAACAGAGTGTAAGCTGTTCATAGGACATCCTTGGCCGTCATGGAAAGTAAGTTAACTTTAAGGAGTTCTGAATTCTGATTTCTAATGTTGTATGGGTTTTTTAAACACAATCATTTTGATTGTGTTTTTTTTTCCCCGCTGTTATATGATGAATACCTTCAAGTCACTGTTTTAGTGAAATTTGATACATTCTGAGAACAGCAAAAATAAACCATTTAACATGTATAATTAATTCTGTTCTGTTTGCATTTATGATGTACATGTAGAACTGTGTAGGAGGCATGGAGAAGGTGAGGCTTCTGTAAGTGTCAAAGTTGTTGCATACAGTGCTCATATTCTACGTAGTCTTTTATATTTCATTACTTTCACTGTTTCTGACTGATCTAAAAAAATTTTTTAAAAAAGAACAGTAAGTATAAGGGAAGGAAACAGACAGTTATGTTAAAAGAAACACAGCTATAGGGAATAAACTAGGGATACTGTTACCCGCAATCCTCTGCTGATGATGTCACTGAGCATGTCATGAATGATGTAATATGTGACATCATCAGCAGTGGATTACGGGTAATAGTATCTCTAGTTTACTCCCTTATAGCTGTCTTTCTTTTAACATAAGTGTCTGTTTCCTTCCCTTATACTTACTGTTCTTTTTTTAAAAAAAAATTTTTGGGTTCGCTTCCGGTTCGCGTACCGGGGAGCGAACTGGGAAGCGAACTAAGAGAAATAGAGGTTGGCACAGTTGCAAATATTGTACCAATTTTTTAATAACGGGGAGGTAGTTCTGAAAAGAACTTTTTTTTAAATTGTTTTTGTTGTTTTATATTTTTTTTATTATTTTTCTGAACATTTTTTTACTTTTTTTGAATTTTTCTGAACAGTTTTATATTTTTTTTGTTTTTTTTTCGGAGGGGGCAACGAAAACGATTCATTGTAAAGGGCTCAACAGGAGCAAGAAAACAAAAAAAAAGAATTTATTGTTTGGGGAGTTTCGGACAAACATGAGCATGATTGTCAATAGCTCTGTTGATCAGAGTGATGCTACTTTCTGCGTAGCAAATGAATCCACTGCAATGTACGCAGACTTGTTTTACTTCACGAAATCTCGTTTGTATATTTGGCACCATCTCCCTGCCCTCTGGTCCCGTTACTTCCGGTACAACAGATCTTCTGGCCATAATAGGGAGATTATCTAGGTCGTCCTGTTCCTCTTCTTCCTCTTCTTGCTGAATTATAACTTTAGCAGGTGGTCCACTCTTCCTTGGATGTGGTGGAGGTGGTGGGGAAGCACCAGCTGAAGCTAGTAAAGAAGCCATTGCTCACTGGTAACAAAGGGTCTTTCTCTCACAATGATGAAAGTCAGAGTGAGGAAAGAAGGAGGGATTTTCACCATTTGGGAAAAAAATAGTTCTCAACCAATGAAAAGTGTTCATTTTAGATCATATGACCTAGTCTTACATCATTAGGAAACCGAAAGTGAAATGAACCAATGAAAAGTGTTATTACCAAGTCACATGACCTGCTGTGTGTATGTTACGCGCTTTGCAGGGCCTCCCGGTTTGCTTCCAGAAACCTGTGCTTTGCGACTCGGTAAGCGTATGAGTTCGCTAACGTAGCACGTCATATGACGTATCACGCGACAACGCGAAACGTCATGCGGACGGGAGGCGTCACGATGTTGTTTTCTAACGCGGCAGTTGCGGTAAAGAAACGTTTACCGGCTCGCGGTCTATTTCGCGGCATCAAGGTCAGCTAACGGGAAGCTTCCCGATTCGCGAAGCGGGAACGAAGAAAAAAAAATATTTAAAAAAAAAGTTATTAATAAACATATAAAATATATTTTTGGATTTAAAGAAGAATACATTTTACAGCTACAGATATTAGCTGTTAAAAAACCAATGAAATTCACTGAAAAAACCATAGGTTATAGACCATATATAGTTAGGAATTAGCATTTACAAAACCTTGAAAATTCACTGAAAAAACCATAGGTTATAGACCATATATAGTTAGGAATTAGCATTTAAAAAACCTTATTTTACTCACACAAAACCATTGAAATTCCATATATAGTTAGTTGCACTAACTATATATCGCGCACCCGCAATCCACTGCTGATGATGTCACATATTACATCATTCATGACATGGTCAGTGACATCACTGATGACATCACTGATGACAACATCCAGTGATTATGTGTTTCTGTAAAGTTTAAATATGTTTTACATATTGAAGAATGAGTGGATGTATAAGTGTCTGAATGAAGGTTTTAGTAGGTGCGTGATTGACTGTATGAGTGAGTGATTAAATGCGTCTTACTGAATGCACGGGTTAGTGACTAAACTGTCTGAAAGTGTGCATCAGTATGTCTGTTGTTGTGCAAGCTGCTGCATGTGTTGATCAGTAGCTATATAAGTAGCTATATGGGTTATTGATTGGTTGCACAAGTATTTGTATGGGAGACTGAGTGTGTGTATGGCTGGCTGGGAGGTGTGTGACTCTGTGCAGATCAATGTGTACTTGTATCAGTGATTCTATAAGAGAGTAACTATGTGTTAGTATATGTTTCAAAAATGTAAGGTGTTCTGTGTTTAACTGTATAGATGAGAAAATGGAAGTGTGATTGATTCTTTTCAGGACTGACTAGGTGTGTGAGTAACTCCATGGATGAGTGGCAGAGTGTGAGTGTCTGTATAGGTGTATGAGTGCATATGATAGTGTTGTAAAGATGAGTGATTGTATGTATGAATGATTGTATGAGTGAATGTGTGTGTAGACATAGGAATCAGTGAGTGCGTATGTAGTAACTAGTATTGGTGTGTCAATGGTTTCAAAAATGATACTCTCTATTTAACACTGGGTGTAACGGAGGTTATATTACAGTGTGAGGAGATGCATTGTATTATCACATGAATGATATCATCAGTGATGTGATCATTGATGTCAAGTGAGATGTCATCAGTGATGTCATTTGAGATGTCATCAGTGATGTCATCAGTGATGTCATTTGAGATGTCATCAGTGATGTCATCAGTGATGTCACTGACCATGTCATGAATGATGTAATATGTGACATCATCAGCAGTGGATTGCGGGTGCGCGATATATAGTTAGTGCAACTAACTATATATGGAATTTCAATGGTTTTGTGTGAGTAAAATAAGGTTTTTTAAATGCTAATTCCTAACTATATATGGTCTATAACCTATGGTTTTTTCAGTGAATATATATATATATATTTTATTTTATTTTTTTAGCTTTTTTAGCTTGACCATATTTTGGTAATCGATATTGTTGTTATTTTTGTAGCTTGATATTTGAAACCCAATATTCGTGTACCATACCCACACACAAACATGTAATTATACTAACAGCAGTTCATCGAAAATCCCAAATTCACCAGATGAGTTATGGCCCAAAAATGGCAAGTTAGGATTCTGGTGACGTTGACAAGAGACTCTGTCTTCGTCTTCTTAACTATCCACCATGTTGCTTTGCACCTGGACTTCCAGTGATCTATTAAGGCTCTTTTATGTAACAATTAGACTGGTACATTTTTTCCCCTTCCGCTGGCAAAGCACAGAACTAGAGGGCTCAGAGGGCTCTAGTTCAATGTATGTGTTGTTTTGGCTGTGCCACAGTCATAGTCTGGCAGACCCTTGCCATTTAGAACATGAGTTATGGCAAGAAGATTTACTTACACCCATTTTTGAGTTTTGGCACACTGATGTGTTTGTTTCAAGTCAGAAGAGCTGCTTTTTCAAATCCAGAAACATTGGCTATTTTTGTGACAACGTCATTCTGCGTGTTTGTCCCTTACGGACGCAACGGAACATGCTGTCTATTTGCATTACAACTATCAAGGGAGCATAAGGAACAGCTGTGTCAAAAAACATGGTTGATGGCTTTTTATAGACATATTTTTTGTGTGAACAACTATTTTAGTCAGAGACAAAGTATTCGGGCCTTAGAAGCCACAGGCCGTGTGAAAATATGGTGGGCCGAGGTTTCGGAAACACAAACATGATGCTGGGCTGGTCTTGGATCAGGGCCCGTAGTCCGCCGCGTCACGTGGCAGCAGAATGGGTCAGAGGGTGGAAGCGTGTCCTGAAAATGGACGTTCATTAGTAAGAAGACCCTTTTAGGGGCATAGTGAGGGACTTCCAAGATGGCATTTCTGATGAAGGTACACTGACCAGCAGAGGACACTGCATCTCCAGTGCCTGTACCTCTGATAGTCAAGAAGGGAAGAAGCAGGGGCAGTGGTCGCAGGGCATTCTTCCTTGATAGACATAGTGTATTCATTGGGACCAACGAAAGCAACTTCCTACAGGACAATCTAGGAAGCTAGCAACATCTACCCCCACTGCCCATGCTATATAGTTACCAAGGGTGGACAGGTTGGCCAATGATTGACATTCATATATTTAAGACTGCATCTCACTGGTGGGACAGGTTCCAAGCTTGCATCTCATTGGTGAGACAGATCTCCAGCCTGCCTCTCATTGGTGCCAGTTTAGAGCCTGAATCTCATTGGTGCTACATGCTAGGAGCCTGAATCTCATTGGTGCTATATGCTAGGAGCCTGAATCTCATTGGTGGTACATGGTTCCAAATTTCATAGACTTGATGCTATGATTTGCATCTGTAAATGTCATTCGAGCTCCAAGTTTCTGCTTGAATTTCAAGCTGTTAGCCTGGATCTGTTTGTTGCGAGGAGCATCTAGTCTGTAAAACAACACTTCGGGGTTCAACTTTCAATCTTTTAAAAAAAATGTTTATTAAGGAGCCTTGCATGACCTTTTATGTAAGGTTGTGTGGTGATACCTTACCAGGGAGTAGGTGAAGTGTGCAAAAATGTTAGCATACAAGGGTAAGGTGGATATAACTGGTCATCTGGAACGTGTCCTCAACCGCAATCAATGTGTGGTTTAGTGATCTCCGCGACGCCATGATTGCCCACCTTGAATCTCATGAAAACCCAAGTTAGGTTCTCTGGATATCAACAGTTACAAACCTGCATTTCATTGGTGCCACCTAACTGCGTCTTGTTGGTCCTGCTAGTTTCAATTTAGTATATTGTTGGTGGTACTTGATGCAAACTTTCATTGCATCTGTGCTTTTATTTACAAACCTTCTTTGCTTCTGTATTTTTACTTACAAACCTTCATTGCGTCGCTCTTCATTGCATCTTTGCTTTTAGTTTCAGACCTGCCTTTCATCTGTGGGATTACATACAGGTTGTCATTGGTGCTAGTAGTTACCAACCTGGGTCTCCCCCATGCTACTAGCCACAAATCAGTTTCTCATCATTCCTACTAGTCACAAAGCAGTGTCTAATCTGTGATACTAGTTATAAACCAGTGTGTCAGCGGTGCAGCTAATTACAGACCAGTGTCTCACCGATACTGCTGGTTACAAACCAGTCTCTCACCAATTCTGCTGGTTACAAACCTGTGTCTCAGCCTTGCTACTAATTAGAAACTAGTCTTACCTGTGCTGGTAGTTGCAAACCTGTGTCTTGACCTCACTACTATTTACAAAAACACTTTTCATTAATTCTACTAGTTACAAAACCTCTCCTCTTTGCTACTACTAGTTACACAACTTCACCTCCTTGGCCCTGCTAGTTATAAACCAGCATTGCATTGGTGTTAATAGTTGCTAGCCAGCTTCTGATTGGTTCTCCAGTTTCCAAACCTATGTCTCGCCAGGGCTGTTACCCTCTCTACCTCTCTGCAGGGGCGGTCACATCCTAACCTTACTCAAGTAGTCCACAATGGAATACATGAGTAACTCTGAGTTGGCTGATGCATAGCGCCTGGTATCTGTGGTTTTAAAAGGCAAATTCTAAGACCGATTTCTGGTATTATTTCATTGCTCACACTTCCAGACACAACTCTCTGTCATGGCTGTATGGCCCAGCAAGTATGCGTACCTTCGCTCCCCTGGTTGAGCGTATGCGTTACTTCACCCGCTGGCCGCCTGCCAGTGCCAATTATCCCACAAGTGCCTTTGTGTGCCAAGCAGTGGGTGGAAACTGTGGATTAGCAACGCCAGTTGGCCCCAAAGAAAAGGTTCTTTTTGTGGTGTTCAGCTTTTTCCCTACAACTACAGAGGCAGCCCAGGTTTGGAAAGAATGATTTCAGTGGGATGGACATGGCTGCCAAGCGGGCCTATGTCGTGTGTGGTACGCTTTAGACACCCCTGGCTTTTTTAGTCGACATCATTTTGCAGGCGGGAAGATGTAGGCTCATATGTTGACCGTGCAAAATAAAACCACAAGCCTCAGAATGCAGAGTTGTGTCTGACTGGCCAAAGGTGTCACATTTGGCCAATTGTCAGCTATGCATGTGACGTGACTGTACAGACCTCTGGGGATTTGTTGGACAAACGCTGCACCAGCCACATATTAACCAATCAGGCCGGGCCCCTGAAATTGTACTGAGTCCTGAAACAAAACAGTCCTCTACGGTTTCAGGCATGTCCCACTGCCCCCACTACCATGGGGCCAGCCCAAGCCACCCGTTAATGGCCTTGCTTCCTAACTGGGGGACGAAATGGATAGGAGAGATTGAGAAGGCTGCAGTTTTGAAATAGGGTGTAATCGAAAATCTTATTTGTGTGGTGAGGAATTCGAGGGTCATGATATAAACATTAGAGGTATTCACAATTATAATCCTGTGAAAATATACTTTTCCATTTACGTCTCTGTAAAATTCTCACATTTTCGTGGGGAAATTAGCCTACAGAAAGTCAATCAGCAGGGCTTTTTTCTGCAAACCCATGAACATAACTGCTAAAGAAATTTTACTTAGATCTCTGAAAAATAAACTTAAAAAATACATTGTAGGTATTTTTAACTGCAAAACCTATTTTGTGGATATTTCCCCTGACATTTGTTTTTTATTTTATTGTGTATTTCATGACATTTATTTTTTTGCAACGTACGCTGGATGCAAAATGGGGGCCATCATTGAATGGGTAACGCATAGATTTGACTGAATGGGCACAAGCTGAGGAAATACGCATAGAAAGAATACGAAGAGGTGAGAAAGTGGTAAAAGACCATAAAGATTCGATAAAAATGTATGAGAAGTTGTGTAACCGTGATGCAGACATCGAATTATCTGACTGGAAGGCTGAGGCTGAAACGATACAAGTGGGGGTCGAAGTTTACTTAAGAAAAAGTCTTTAAAAACTCATTGTTGCGTCAGACAATGCAAATTATGTATTTTGTGGTAACTGTGGCTCTGCTTGAGTTGCTTAATTAAAAATTAAAGAGGAGTATTTAAAAAAAATTGCAAAGATTTTAGGGTTTCATGATTTTTTGTAGCCTGTTCGCGCAATTTTGCATTGCCCTACTCAAAATGTCAATGATAGGTATTCATTATGTTGGTGTTTCCAAGCGACCGCGTGGGTAGGGCGGGCTTGTGGCTGTGCATCAACCACTGCTTGCGCCCTGGTTTCGAGCATAATGTCCCTCAATTAAGTTCTGGGTCAGTTCGTCCAGAATTACGCAATCTCTAGGTACCTGCCCTGAATTCAGGTTCCACCTTCTTACAAAAGCAGATGCCATCAGATTCCCAAGCTAAATTACTGTGCCTATGCCATGATGTCATCACTTGTAATTGATGTAATTATGAAATACTTGTTTTCTTTAAATACACTTGTCATAATATGAACGTCACAAGCAGAAATATTTAGGTGATTACAAAGGCTTCCTGATCTAAGGTTTCAATGCCCTATTTTTAGCTGAGTACTATTGTAAGTTGCCTATGAAGAATAATAAATGATTTAAAAATAACTCTGCCAGGCTGGCTCCAGCCATGGGGATAGGTGTGCCGGGTTGGAGAGAATCTTGCAGAGATACTGACCACAGGAGTGAACTAGAAACTATCAGGAGACCTAGACAACTTAACCTTGGGCCTCTAAGCGCTGAAATAACAAATGTTTATCTATCTCGGATGCATGAAAAGCTGAGTGGACTTTGAACCTGGGATCATGCAGCCAAGCACAGATGCCTATGGTGGATGCATTAGTCCACTGAGTCATGGTTCCCGCTAGACAATGGGGCAATACCAGTTCCACAACTTGGCTGCTAATGACAAGGGTAACTCGTCATGGAGTTTCCATTGACTTCAATGGAAATTACATTGAGATGCAGGTACCACCCTTAGCATCCAAGTGGTTAACGACAGGGGCCAAACGACTCATTTTTCAGCTCAGTTTCCCAAATACATTGGGGAATTATTTGTGTCAGTAAATTGTGTGTGTATCCAAGCAAGAACTATACACTGTACAGTGTTGCTTCCAATGCTGGGAAGACTGAACACCCCTCTCTCTGTCCAACCCTGGGATCCGCCTTCAGTCCTACTGACTACTGGGGTTTTTCCCAGTATCTCATATGGCCAGTCCTGTGCCCGTCTGAGGGATCGGGTGCCAATCAGGCGAATGGTGCAACACCGGTCCTTTCCATAGCAATAAAATGGCGTCACCCTGAACTCATTACTGACAGTTCTGCTGCCGCGGTATGGGTGGGTCCAACGCATGCTCAGGTGTGGCCGGAAGGGGTATGTAAGCTATAATGATGTTATTATCGCCATTATTATGTTTATTCCCTGCATCTGGCACCCTCCCTTTAGCGCCTCGTGTACGACAGATCTGTCTGCTTGGCGGAAGTGGGATGGAATGTTCTAGAAAGCGCCAGCAGGCCGGGCAGGGTCCTCTCGCCACCTAATCTCGAGGTCTGGCTGCTGATAAGTGCACGCGCTCCAGGCCCCAGGCCTGCCTCGGTGCAGTCAGTTGCAATTCACGAGTATCGGAAATTTCAATCTGGCCCACTTCTATATAGCTTTTAAACTTCCAGAAGACTTGTTTTTTTTAAATATTACTTTGTTTTATCCTTCAGCTTTCTTGTACGTTAATCTACTTAATGTATCACCCTCCCTTCATCAATTTCTCCTTCACTTATTGCTCACCTTTCACTTCCACATAGAATCTTTCTCACCCATCCTTCACCAGAACTTTGACATGAGTATTCTGTCTTGTCGGGATAGAGGGCTCGGATGGGATGCGTCATTCTGTGGAAAATATGTGGATAGAGTAAGAGACCAATGTAAATGTGTACACTAAATCTTCATATAATTTGCGTAGAGTCGCAGTTTACTATATTTGACAAAGAGCTGGTAACCTGCCCTCCTTTCTGTGTCTACCCCATCCTCCTGTGCATGGATTGATGCCTTTGTGAACATGTAAGTTTACTCAGGGCTTTAAGTAGAATGAAAAACCTAGGGGGGGGGTTTCTCTCAAATGGGCGTGGTCGATGTAATTAAAGGCGTGGCTTAAAAATACGCAAGGTAAAAATCTGTGCTTAGCATAGTGTGCCGCACAACTGGTATTTTGCTGCTTCTGTCATTGCATTCAATATATAATACAACAACCAACATTACACCAACATCGAGCCAAGACTATTGGCTTTGTCAATGGTTGTTAGTTGTGTAAGTTAAATAAGCAACAACTATGGTTTCCTAGTATAGAATACTGAAAATGCTTCAATTATGAAATGATGAGACTGTAAAAGAACTATAACGAGTCTCTTTAAAGTTACCTCAAAGGCAGTGATGGGTAGCACTGCCACAGAGTTAAGATTTTGTTTTCCACCCTAAGGGCAAAAATGGAGAACCTGATAGAGACCCCTCTCAGCGCCTTCTTTTTAGAATAGCTGGTGCAGAGCACCGGCAGGACCGGTCGTATGGCATTACAACGCGGGCTTTTACCCCGAGTGCCATTACAACGCTGTTTTTACAACGCAAGTCGTTACTACGACTTGCGCGGTAAGCGCTGGATAGTGGAATAGTTTAATTTTCTATTCCAACTCCAGCCCACTTTACAGTAGGGAAGGTGTTGGAATAGAAAATTAAACTATTCCCTATCCAACAGCGCCCTCCAGCGCAATTCGTTGTAACGACTTGCGTTGTAAAAGCAGCGTAGTAATAGCAGCGCGGGGAAATGCCCGCGTTGTTATGGCTGTTTACCGCAGGACCCGGCCCACTTAAAGCTCTGAGGTTTCTACACACTTAATGCACTGGTATTAAACTGTAAAATAAGTGTTATTGGCTTCTGTGAATGGGATAGTGGCCTTCGCAGTGTCTCGGACATTGCTGTTCTCCACTTCACACCACTTTCCTCTGCAGCCTCTCTGGACACTTGTGTCATTTTTATTCCCACATATATCCAAAATCCTTCATCTGCATATATCACACCTCATCTTCTCCTCTTCCACATCCTTTTCACGCTCTCCTTTTGCATGTATTTCCTTGCATCTCCTACACTTCACCATTCCTTACTACACCCACTCACCTTTAAGCGTTGATTTTTCTTTCATTTTTTTCATCCTTTCAATATTTCAACAGATCTGTACGTCATCACAGACTTTCAAATATAATCACAAACTCGCATATGCCACCATTGCTCTGTGCAATCGGCAAAGGGGCCAAGGAATGGATGTGAATAAATTTTGAGCACCCGTATTACCCACTGCCAATCACTGTGAGACTCTCACAAAGCCTTCAATTCAATTCCAATTCCATTCATTTATATAGCGCGCTACATACCCAGAGGATCTCAAGGCGCTTGAGGAAGGGTGGGGGAATTACTTGTCGAATATCCATGTTTTAAGATGCTTTCTGAATGCTAGGTGGTTCTGAGTAAGGCGAAGGTGAATGGGAAGTGAGTTCCAGGATTTAGCCGCTAGGTAGGAGAAGGATCTTCCTCCCATGGTGGTTTTGTTGATGCGAGGTACAGCAGCAAGGGCTTGATTGGAAGAGCGCAGCTGGCGGGAGGGGGTGTAGAAGGAAAGTCGTGTGTTGAGGCATTCTGGTCCAAGTTCGTAAAGTGCTTTGTGTGCGTGGGTTAGGAGGCGGAATGTTATCCTCTTATTGACGGGGAGCCAGTGGAGGTTTTTCAGGTGACCAGAGATGTGGTCTTTACGCGGGATGTCTAGTATGAGTCTGGCTGATGCGTTCTGGATGCGTTGGAGTTTTTTCTGAAGTTTTGCGGTGGTACCGGCGTAAAGGGTGTTTCCGTAGTCCAGGCGGCTTGTAACCAGTGCGTGGGTGACCGTTTTTCTAGTTTCGGTGGGGATCCATCGAAATGTTTTTTTAAGCATGCGGAGGATGTTGAAGCAAGATGATGAAACGGCGTTGACTTGTCTGGTCATCGAGAGTGAGGAGTCCAGGATGACGCCCAGGTTCCGTGCGTGGTCCGTCGGGATGGGTGCTTTTCCAAGGGCCTCTGGCCACCAAGAGTCGTCCAAGGCGGAGGGGGAGGAACCTAAGATAAGGACTTCTGTTTTGTCTGAGTTCAGTTTCAGACGGCTGTGCTTCATCCACTCGGCTACTTCTTTCATTCCTTCATGTAGGTTGGTTTTGGCGGTGTTAGGGTCTTTGGTGAGTGAGAGGATCAGTTGAGTGTCATCAGCGTAGGAGATGATGTTGAGGTCGTGTTGGCGCGCGATGGCCGCGACGGGGCTCATGTATATGTTGAAGAGGGTGGGGCTGAGTGAAGATCCTTGTGGCACGCCGCAAATGACTTCAGTGGCCTCTGATTTGAAAGGTGGGAGGCGGACTCTCTGGGTTCTTCCGTCAAGGAACGAGGTGATCCATTTCAGTGCTTTTCCTTGGATTCCGATGTTTCTGAGGCATTGTAACAAGGTGCTATGACAGACTGTGTCGAAGGCTGCGGAGAGGTCGAGGAGGATGAGGGCGACTGTGTCTCCGTTGTCCAGTAGAGTTCGAATGTCATCTGTTGCTGCGATGAGTGCGGTCTCAGTGCTGTGTTTGGCTCGGAAGCCGGACTGTGAGGGGTCGAGGGATTTGTTGGTTTCGAGGAAGGCGGCGAGCTGGTTGTTGACAGCTTTCTCGATGACTTTGGCCGGGAATGGAAGAAGCGAGATGGGGCGGTAGTTTTTGAGTTCGGAGGGGTCAGCTGTGGGTTTTTTCAGAAGGGCGCTGAGTTCGGCGTGTTTCCAACTTTCTGGGAAGGTGGCGGAGTTAAGGGAGCAGTTGATGACGTCTCGGAGGTGTGGAGCTATGATGGAATCAGCTTTGTTGTAGATGTGGTGAGGGCATGGGTCTGTGGGGGATCCTGAGTGGATGGAGTTCATCAGGCAGATGGTGTCCTCAGTGGAGATTGGGTTCCAGTCATTAAGGATGTTCAAGGGGGGTGAAGGTATGGCAGAAGGTTGGGTGGGTTGGTATCCGGGTTTGTTGTCGAAGCTGTTGTGGATGTCTGCGATTTTGTCGTGGAAGAATGAAGCTAGGGAGTCGCAAAGGGTTTGAGAGGGAGTGATGTCGTTGGAGTTGGCAGTGGGGTTGGTGAACTCTTTGACGATGTTGAATAGTTCCTTGCTGTTGTGGGCGTTGTTGTCTAGTCGGTCTTTGAATGCGGCTTTCTTGGCAGTCCGGATCAGTTGGTGGTGTATGCGGGTGGCGTTTTTGAAGGCGTCCCTGGTGCTGGTGTTTGGGTCTTTTTTCCAGGTCTTCTCAAGGGAGCGACATAGTTTCTTGGATTTCTTAAGATCCTCGTTGAACCAGGGGGCGTTTTTGCTGCCTAGTTTGATTTGACATTTCTTCAAAGGTGCTAGGTTGTCGGCGCTGTTGGTTAGCCATTGAGTGAGGTTAATGGCGGCTTGGTTGGGGTTCGAAGCGTGGGCAGGGGGGTTTTGAAGAAGCGATGAGGAGATCTGGTCGATGCTGATTTTGTTCCAGTTTCTTCGCAGAGTAGGTTGAGGATGGTTGTGGGTTGTGGTTTTTTTGTAGGTAAAGTGAACGCAGCTGTGGTCCGTCCAATGGAGAACTGTGGTGTGACTGAAGGAGATGTGTTTGCTGGAGGTGAAGATAGGGTCGAGTGTGTGACCTGCGTAATGAGTGGGGGTATTAACAAGTTGTTTGAGTCCGAGGTTGGCGAGATTGTCCAGAAGGGTGGTGGCGTTGCTGTCGTTACTCTTTTCCAGGTGAAAATTGAGGTCTCCCAATAGAATGTAGTCCTTTGAGGGGAGGGCGTGTGGGGTGATAAAGTCAGTGATGTCTTCACTGAATTGTGCACGGGGTCCTGGTGGTCTGTAGAGGAGGGTGCCTCTGAGTGTGGTCTTGGGGTCGGTGTGGATCTGGAAGTGAAGGTGTTCGGCGGTAGCGAGGTTGTCCTCTGAGCTGGTTGAGACGCGGATGGTGTTCTTATGGACGATGGCGATGCCTCCTCCTGTTTGTTTGGCGCGGTCCTTACGGATGATCTTGTAGCCGTCTGGGATGGCTGTGGCGATGTCTGGGGCTGATGAAGCATTCATCCATGTTTCTGTTAGGAAGGCGACGTCAGGAGAGATGGTGTCTAGTAGATTCCAAAGGTCGATGGCGTGTCTGTGGACCGATCGGGTGTTGAGCAGGATGCATTTTAGGTGGTTGGTGTCAGAACTCTGTTTGGTGTTAGTGGATGAGGAGTTGGTCATGGTGCCGTCATACTTGCAGGAGTTGCATGTGAAGGGTCCATGTGTGCGTCCAGGAGCGGCTTGGGCGCAGTTGGGGAGACGACCGGGGTTAAGGGCTGAGAGGGTTGCGGCATCGTACGTTATGCGGGCGGAGTTGATTTTGCGGGGGCCAGGGGCTTTGGTGCTGGGTGCGGTCCAGGCGCGGACGGGCGTAGACGGGCTTACCTTTGGCGCACCTTCGGCGCGCATGGGGCGCGACCGCTGCGCGTATACGCTGCGCGTAGAGGTGTTTGACTTATATAGGCGGATCAAGAGGGGAAGGGGCGAGGTGGGGTCAGCTGGGAGGCGGGGGCGGGGTTGGAAGAGGGGCTGAGAGGCTGAACAACAAAATGGTGGCAGCCAAAACTCGACCAGGTCAACAACAACTGCAACAACACAATCAGGGCTATGCAGGAATAAACAATTAAGTCTATACAGTCAGCGCTACGATCCAATTCAGTTATTAACACACGTTAAGCAGAGCGGGTAGTTGGGATCAGAGAAGCGCTACGGACAACTCAAGCTGCACTTGAATATTTCTATGTATGGGCAGAGAAGCGCTGCAATGTAAACAGGCTGCAATTACATATATCTATGCATGAGCAGGGAAGCGCTACGATCAGATCAAGCTGTGCTTAAATATTTCTAAGTGCGAGCAGAGAAGCGCTACAATGTAAACAAGCTGCACTTAAATGTATCAATGCACGAGCGGAGAAGCGCTACGATCAGATCAAGCTGAAATAAGTGAAGGGTTATAAAAACAATTCTGCGCTACGATCAGATCAATCAGCAATAATAGAAGGGTTAACAATGCAATTCTGGATCAGGGAAGCACTACGGGGTCCGAGGAGCACACGTAGTGGAGCGCTACGATACCAGTGCAGGGAGCGGCCGCTTCTGAGCCAGTCAGGGCGGTCACTGAAGCCTTCAGCATCAGCTCTAGAGCTCTCGTGTGTGACCCGTTGTAAACACCCACCGACAACCTGAACTCACATAGACACCTACATGCAAACACGTTCAAAGCATGCACAATACAAGATTAATATGCTGTATGAAAAAACTACAAAAATACAATATCCCGCAAAAAGGGAAAGTAAATGTAGCAGAACACGTAAAATGTAAACAGCAGCAAACTTGCTGACATTGAGTACATTCATGTTTTCTACAGTCATTGTTGAGATACTGACTCAGGAACACACCTGTATTTTTCGCCTGTAAGGGCTAAGGATGTAAACTGAAGGCTGGATAAGAACATATTTCAAAGTCAACAGGTCTCGCCCACTAGGCAGCGCATTTGCTGTCTGTTTCATGTTTTTGTGGGCTTAGTAAACACTTACAGGGGCTTGTAGCCCACTCAGTGCTTTCCATTGGTTGGCTTTCCTGTCACTCGTACTTGCCTGCTTTTTATTTGTATCCCAGCCTTTTAATCATGTGTTTGTCCCTCCCACGGAGCAGTGCCTCTTTACCATCACTTTTGACCGGCTGAACTCCATGTTACTTTCTGTTTCCCTTGTGCTTCTTTCATGCCCCCTCCATGTTGTGCTCGCCCTCATGCATCCCCCTGATGTTTCTCACCCATGTGCCTCACCTGCTCAATGTTCCTCTCGCCTCTATTGCTTCTCCTCCCCAACTCTGCACTCCCTACCATTGTTGACCTACCCGTGTCCATCTCCCTGACCCGCCCACTTTGCCCTCTCACCCGTTGCTTCTCATCCAATATCCAAAAATTCTTTATTTCGGTCGTCTAGACCATAAAAGATACATTACAAGTACATTTAGACATTTATAAAGAAAAATACGATTATAAAAACACATCATAAAAATTGATTACCAGGATGTTCAAACATGATAGGGATAGAAACCAATTCATAATTAGGGAACACAATTCATAGCGTGATCCGAAAGCACAATCCGTGGTATGGAAACAATTTTCAATATTTACGACAGTTGTGCGTTTAACAGTTTATTCCTAATCTGCCACATAGCAAGGATAAATTTCGCCACTGCGAAAACTATGTGGGGCAAGGTACTTGTTCTTAATACTCTGTACGCATGCATGTGGCTCCTAAATCCCAGATTCCTGCATAGGGGGACCAGCCAATGTTTCCTTGGTCTCTGGTATGCAGGACAAAAAAAGAGAAAATGTGTTTCCTCTTCATCATGGGGGTTACACCCTGGGCAAATTTTGTCATCGACGTGAAGCCAGTTACAAGTGAAGGTTTTGACTGGCAAAGTGCCAAGCCTCCACTGTATAAACAGCTTCCTGGCTAAAATGGGGTAAATGATATCCATAAAACCTTCGAATTCATATGAATTTTTGGATTGTAGGAAACGTTCGGTTAGGGTGCCGTGTTTAGTTGAGGTCAGGAGGAGATCCAAGCTTTTCTCCTTATGAATCTGAGCCAAACGTTTGCGGGAGAGCCTTTGACATCCCGATTCAGGAGCCTCCCATAGTTCAGGTAATTTTAACCGATACAGTTCTTTTTTTATGAAGGTCAGCCAGGGAATTTTGTCACGTTGGTTCAGGTCCATTACATGGACGAGATCACTCCTATAATGGGCAAGCTCTCTGGTAGACCAAAGCCTATGCCAGAATCTTATTGGCTTAGACTCCAGCTCAGCAGTGATGGATGGTAAACCCATGTCCAGTCTCAAGGGAAACAGAGGTGTACTCCGGGGGAGGGCCAAAAGACGTCTAAGGAAGTTGTTTTCGACGCTGGCAAGAACCGAACCTGCTCGATGCCCCCATAGCTCACTACCATACGAAACGGCCGCTTTGGCCTGCAATTTATATAATTCCAATGCCGGACTTATTGGTTTGAAGGTTGAGGAATTTACAACCTTCAAAATTGCACCGGAGAGTTGAGACAGCTTAAGCCGAGATCTTACAATTTGGGGTTCCCAGGATAGGTTCTCGTGTAATGTTACCCCCAGGTATTGGAAGGTTGTGACCCTTTCTAGACTGACTGAACCCAGAGTGGGATTGGGTCTGTTTTTTGTGGATGGATTGAAGATCATGAACTTGGTCTTCTCTGTATTGATCTCTAGACCATGTTGTCTACAGAAAAGATCAAATCCATCTAGAATCCTTTGGATCCCCATGGGGGTTTTGGAAAGCAGGAGGGTGTCGTCAGCAAACATGACAGCTGGCACCCTCCTGCCGGCCAAGAGAGGGGCGTCGTTGTCTTTAACGCCATCAAGGTGAGATATAACGCTGTTAACAAAGAGGCAAAACAGGGTTGGCACCAAGACTCAACCCTGCCTTACCCCTCTGAGAACAGGAAACCTTGATGAAAGCGCTCCGTCCCTCCCACACCTAACCTGGGCATAATTGCCATCATGGAGCCTAGTTATGGTGTGCAACAGATGGGATGGGACACCCAACTCCCTGAGGACCTGCCAAAGTTTTTCCCGGGGAACCAGATCAAAGGCTGACCTCAGGTCCACGAACACCATGTATAGCCTCCCCCCCTCAATCCTCACCGTCTTCCAGTACAGGAGGATGAGGCGGAAGACCTGATCCATGGTGGACGTGTTTTTTCTGAAGTCAGCCTGGAGGGCGCTCAGGATTTTATTTGCCTCCATCCAATCATTGAGGTGGTCCAAAAGGAGGCGAGAGAAGAGTTTTTGTGGGACATCTATGAGGCTGATCGGCCTATAGTTGGCTGGGAGAAGAGGGGAACCCTTTTTGAAAATAGGCACTATCTCTGCTCCCAGCCAAGTACAGGGGATCTCCATACCTCCCAGGATGGCATTAAAGAGAATAAGGAAGTATGGACCCCAAATCTCAGGATGTTGTCTGAATAGGTCACCGGGCAACCGATCTAATCCCGGGGCCTTCCCCATTGCCAATCTCTCTATTGCACTAACCACCTCGCCATGGGTCAATTCTAGGCCATCTACGGGGATAGATGTGTCACTAAAGGCCACTTCATAGGCGGGCAGTTCAATATCTTGATACAGTATACCGAAGTGGCCTTCCCAGGCGGATGGTGCGATGTTGGATTCCACTGCCGCTTTGACCTCTCCCGTGCCATTATTCACCAGGGTCCAGAATTTTTTCGAATCCCTGGTTTCTAATGCAGAGGAGAGGTCATGCCAGTGGTTCCAATCCCACTCCTTTTTGGCCAAAACAATGGTTTCCTTATACTGGATCCTGAGTTTGGCGACTGTGGTCCTATCTGCGCCTGCTTTAATAGCGGCAATTAACTCTGATTTAACCTTTTTACAGGTTGAGTTATACCATGGTGATACTCGAGTCAGCTTGCGCCGAGGGGCTGCCACTGGGAAAAAGACCTCCGCTAGAGATCCCACTAGATTTTCATGGATGGTTGCCAGTTTATTATTAAAATCTATGGATCTAGGCTCATTAATTAAGACATCTATTTCTATAAACTTCGGGAGAGCTATGTCAAAGATTTTTCTTATATTTTCCTCTGAACTAATGATTTTGCCCCATTTTACCCTTCGCCTATTAGAACTAAGAGCCAGATTACCTGGGTCGTCATGAGATTTTGCAGGTTGTGACTCAGGAACAGGAGCGGGGTGTTTCAGATCCAATAGGAGAGCATTATGGTCACTATCGGTTCTGAGGGATACTCTGAAATCAAGGACCTTGGACCACAAAGCGAGGTAGACAAAGATGTAATCCAACCTCGATTCATGATCCTTCCTGTTGAAGGTACACAATGAGGGGCTGTCTGACGGGGTATGACCGTTACAAGCCCTCAGTGCATAGTTCAGAGTGAGGGTCATGATTTGCACTGCAAGTGGGGACCAAGATTTGGGATGGGGAGATGAGCAGGGTGGAACACCCCAGAAGTCATCTTCAGAGGTAAGGGCGCCCTCCTTTAGATCCTCCAGAGGTTCGAAGTGGCAATTAAAATCTCCGCCCAACACAATTCTGTAGTCACTTGGCAGTGACCCCAAAAAAGACAAGAGATCTTCCAGGGTAGGAGATTCCTTAGCTACACTGACAGGACGGGAATAGACATTTACAATAGCCAGTTTTGTTGCATTGGGCCACCTAAGAAGTACACACTGGATGTCGTGCGAAAGCGTAGGAATGCTTTCTGCAATACATCCAATGTGACTAGCCACCCAAATCGCTAGGCCCCCCGAAGGTCTCCCCTTTCCACTCCACCTAGCCTGAATTTCAAAGACTGCAAAACCCACACTAGTCAATGGGTCCCTAGCCCACGTCTCCTGGAAGAGGCAGATATCAGTATAGTCTAATAAGAGCTACCAGTCTGGTGTGTGTAATTTGTTTGCAATACCTGCCACATTCCAGGAGAGGAGCTTCAAAGTCTCAGAAGTGGATTTAGAAGGGGACCCATCAAGTGTTTCAGGTGTAGTGCCCGCATTTGGGAGTGCAGGCCGCCGTACTTCTATTTCCTGGGTAGATTGGACAATTGTTGCTGTGTTAGCAACACAGATAACTTGAGGGATTTGAACATTGCCAGTTTGATTTACGGAACGGGTCGCTGAGGGGTCCCTTGGGTCAGGCGATTTCAAACCACAATCTTCCCGTTCTCTATTCGGGGTGGCAGTCACTACAGCACCCATCCCCTGTCCTGGAGGTTCAACTACGCTGACTGGGCAAGATTGCGAGGATAAACCCCTTCGGAGTCAATCTACCTCATCAAGGCAGTTGAATCTATTTGGATGGGCGAAATTAAATGTGGTAGGATGGACGTTGTGCCTAGGCCTATATCTAGTCCCGTCTACCGCAAAACCCACCCGTGTCCACCCATCATCCCTCCTCAAAGGTTTAGGGTAAAAATACGAGAGAGGGACCAATTCAATGGATGTGTTGCCTATATTGCCGAGCCAGTTGCAAATATAGGTAACAACCTGGGGGCTCTTAAAGCTGACAATTATGCAATCCCCCACAGTTTTCTTCACAGTATACCCAATCCACGGCACCCTTCTAACCAGTAAAACTTCTCCCTTTAGATCAGATGGAAGTGGCCTTTGGATATTAAGCCAGCTAATTACCTTGTTGCGTAAGGAATCATAGGACTCCTTTACGCTGTTGGCCAGCTCAGGGACTCCCGTCAGTATTGCAGTATAGCCCACCGCCTCGGGAGGCAGGTTAACTGCAATACGCCTGGATTTGGGGCTATCCTGTAAATTAGAGCTGTGGACTAGCACATTTGTTAGTCTCTCCTGGGTGTGTTGTCTCGCCGAAGCTGGTTGTTTTGACTTTCTGGGGGGAGGAATCGGGGGCACTGACCTGGGGAGTGGTACAGGTACAGTTGCAGTTTGAGCATCGGAAAGTGTAATGTTATTACTCTTTTCCCCAGTAGGAGCTATAAATGTAGAAGGAACATGAACCATAGTTGACAGGGGAGGACAGGGGACTCCCATACCACTCCCTAGTGTTCCATCGGGATTTTCTCCAATCCCAGGCTGTGTACGAATACCCATACAGAATCTCTCAATCGCTGTCAGTCTCGATTCTATTGAATCCAATTTAAGAATGAGAGGACTCAAAAGACCTTCGAAGACAGCGGTGAGTGAGACAATAAGGGAATCTGAGGTGTTAGGGGCAACCCCTCCAAATATAAATGGCTGTGTGATCACGGGTGTAGATGCAATAGGTAGAACACTTGAAATGGCCCCATTCTTTCCCAAGCTTGTAAACTCAGGTGCACCCATATTTTCCTCCACAATGGGTAGTAAAAGGATCAGTTTTGGTCCTTTTAGCACCTTTGGGCTTACTGACTCGCTTCCTTTTAGTTACGGGATCCTCACTGTCACCCGTGCGCATTGACAGATTAACATCCATACCCTGATCCCCGGGCGTCGCAATCTCTGTGACAGAGGAGACCTCTACATCACTATTAGTGCGTGATGAACCTCTGCCCCTTGGCGCAGATGACGGTGTCCTGAGTTGTTGCAAGACAGACTCAATAGTTTGGTCAATACTGTCCATTAGGGAGAGGTGGGTCGCATCAAGCGGAAGCGGTGTACTAGTGTTTGTTAGTAACCCTGGCGTAGATAAGCAGGAACTATCTACACCTTCCTCGGATACAGAGGTACCCTTTAGGTTAGCTTTGAAGAGAAATGTGTCCAATGTTCCGGAGAGAGTGGAAGCAGCCTTGCTTCTAGTTTCCCTGTTGGCCATGATGGGGCGTATTACCGATAGTCGACCAAATAGACAGAGAACAGTACCAGGGAAACGGGGCGGTAGGGGGGTGGCCCGGTCCGGTCTCTACCGTTCTCTAACGGCCTCAATCGGCCCGCCCTTTGCCCTGGCTTAGCCCGGCGCTAGCCCGCGCGCGTCCCGCGTGACGCGTAAGCCTGCCTTATTCTGATGGCCAATGGTCCTTCGGGATACACAGGAGGGGGGCGGGGTCAAGGGGGAAGAGTCTCACAGGTGCGGCCAACAAGCAAGCCGCTGACGCTCCTGGGACTCGCAGTCCCACTCTTCCTGCCGCCGCCGTCCACACAGGTTACTTCAGCTCCCAGAGGCAAGGAAAAACCAGCAGTCCAGTGTCAGTGTAAGAGCCTCGAGCGGCACCCGCGAAGCCCCCCCACTGCACCCTGTGGTTGCTTCCACCCCACCCACCTTTTATTGAAGAAAAAAAATGTTTTTGCCAGGTTTATTTCTTTTTAGTTACTGATCCTACTCAATGCATGTATTGTGCGCATGCGTACAAAATGACGTTGGTGGATGTGTCAGAGGCTTTTAAAAAAAAAAGAATTGCCATGTTGCCCAGCATCATGCTGTGCAGCATGGTTATAAACCACTGGCAAAGCCAATAGACCCAAAAGGTGTGACTGCCGCGTCTGGGACCCCAAGGGACCCGCCCCACTTAAAGCCATGCTTTGAGCAACAGGGGCTTTCTACTAGAAATTCCAATTTGTTTCCAAGTTAGTTTCCACTGGATCCAATTGTTCTTTTTGGCATCTGCCTCGTGGGCTGGAAGACACAAATATCTTCAGTTCCTTCTACGTAGCAGTGTGCAATGACGAAGCAAGGGTGCCATGGACCCTAATGAAAGCCAGGAATATGGTCCCATTACCATGGTTACACAGTAAAAGGCTAGCATAGTCTGGGAGCTGTGGGCCCCTCACACCCCAGGGCCCAGGTGCCACTGCAACTTCTGCACCATTGATAGCTACGTCCCTGGTCGCGCGCCAAGCGACATTGATGAGCGCTACCCAAATACATATACATTTATTAATCGTTGCCAGGTTTGTGAATAACGAATATATTGAAGGTTTAAAAAAAAACTAGGAAAAAAGGGAGGAGGGTATATGAGATAGTGAGAAGATCTCCTCAATGCCACAATGGGGCTTTTAGCAACAGGCAGTTGAAATGTGTTGATTCCCTGCGGCAGGACGTTCCAGCAGCAGCTTGCGAAAGAGCGTAGTGGGTGGGAATGGGGAAAACTATTTCAACTGAGGAGAAAATGTGGCTGAATCCTTGCTGCCTGAAGTCCCTTCCTCAGTGCTTAATTTGAGCCAGTGTTTGCCAGTGCTCGGCATCCGCAGTTAATTCGCAACACCAGCACTTATGACAGTCTACCACGTGGTGGCACTGCTTGTCGAATGTTGAGGTTCACACAACAACAGCAGTGTTTACTAGTGCAATATATATGAAACATGTTAAATCCCTGCTGCCCAGGCCTTTCTTGTACCTTTGGGAGCCTTGAACAGTATGAATTGCCACACTTTTAGGGGTGTGGTGTTTAGTAGTTGTGTTGGTTCTGGCTTTAACAGTGCATGCAGGGGCGATGGATGGTGCAAACTGCGGTGGTCTGCTTAGAAGGCCCCTGACACTTACCTTTTACAAATTAATCAGTGCCCTTCCTTCGTGGGCGGGACTTTAGGCGACAGGGACTAGGAATAATACATGAATAGGTTTAGCATCACATCTGTGCCTGTGGTAATTTCATCCTGCAATCAAGGCATACCACGAGCTGAGTAGACTGGTGCGTGAAGTGGCTTGTGTCACCGATGGATGGACGGATGGATGGATGGGTGGAAGGACGGACTCTCCTTCACAGGGCCAGAGGAATAGATGGACAGATGAACAGTCAAAGTAATTAACAATTTACAAGGGGACAGGCAATTGAATTAATAATTTACAAGGCTGAGATTAATGGATTGATGAATGGATGAACTGACTGTCATATCAAACGGAAGTGAGTGGCGGCTGGTTGTTGGAAGAGTGACTGGATGAATGGGCACTGATCATATTATAAGATGGTGGCCTTTTGACCATTCGCCTCGACTCGTTCGAATCTTACCACGGGACTCGTTTCCAAACAAGGAATTGTTTTGACTTTTCAAAGACCCGCCTCAACTGGTCTTTATTTGGCTTTTCTGCGAAAACAGATTCATTCCTGGCCTTCCCCCCTCCCTCGAGGGCTTGGATACACACATGTGGAAGCGTGGCAGGCATTCCTAAAAGGCAATCACAATGCTCTTTATCTCTGGAAGCTACCACTGGCGATGGCAGAGGAATCTGAAATATCTGTAGCGCGAGGGTAACGTTTCATTAGGGGGAGGCGGGGCTCACGGGCTGGACTTGTACTAAGCGTCAAAGGTGTGATTTGTGGCTTTCCTCTCACCTGTCTAGTGGCTAAAAAACACACCGGTGTTGCCTACATCAGACCTGGATCAAATCCCTGCTCCAATTAATGGACATTGTTTTGTACTTAATATCTTAAACTGACCCCGAACTGGGTAAAATGTGCATTATTATTAAAGTTGAGCGCAGTAGTTCAGTTTCTGATGTGCTCCACTTAAATAGCCAATATTGCCATTAATAGGTCCGCCACCGGTGTAAAGAGATATATGCTGCTAGACCAAAGGAGGCAGAGTGATTTGGCGAGGGTCACACAATTTATTTTAAAAGGAAAGCGGGGATCACAAAGCTTTTTTTCTGGTTCTACTCTTTGTAAAATAAGAACATGACTCTGGCAAAGGCCACAGGAGCGGCAGTGCGGAGATCAGGCCTCTATGTCTTCTGCAATTGGCTACCCAGATGTGCCATCGTTCTTGGAGGTTGATGGACGGGTCGGGGGGGAGGGAGGAAGGGCAGAGTTGGGAAAAGGTCAATACTGCCCCGATCGCAGGCACAGAGTCATAATCCGGTGCCAGCCAATTCCAATAACCATGGAGTGCCAGAGGACACAAACGAGAAAGGCCTCCAATCTCAATAAAAATAAAAATAAAACTACCTTCGGGCGGCCATTTCCGATGAATAATTAAATAAATCTCCGAAAGCACCAAGGTGCCACTCCCAACAGTGAAAGTGCCCACCACTGAAGGTGGGGTGGGTTTATGCGTGGCATCAGTACTACATCTTCAGAGTCAAGAGCATCCCTGCTGGGGTTGGCCCCTCGTGAATGCTAATGGTGCCAAGACAGCAGCTTGAGGTCAAAGTTCAGGGATGGAAAGGCCTTAATGAGGCGCAGTGTGACCCAAACACTGGGAGATTAAAAGGCTCCGATGCCCCGCCACGTCCTCTTGTGCTGAATGTTACCCAGGTGTGCCAAACAAAACCCACTTTACAGACACTAATCCATCAGGGCGGTTTAATAGTGCATGGGCTCGGGGACATCGACGTTCCCTCATTTGCATAGGACCACGCCCCTTGCTAATGAGAGAATGCCCTCTTGAGGCTCTTCCGGCTAAGAATCTGGTCTGCGGCCCTTGTGTACAACAGAAGGGCCGCGGTGGCCAAAGAAAGGGCTCAAATAACCGCTGCAAATCCGCGCTTCACGCTCGAGCGTTAGTGCGGCATCAGCTGGCGCATACTGCGGTTGGATCATAGAGTCCTAAGCCTTGTCTTTTTTACTTTTGACCCATGAGCCACTTGGATGTCTGGGCACGATTGGAGTGATTCAGTGGGTCCTACAATTGGGAAACGGCCACTACAACGCAGCCGTTTCCACGCATAATCATAACCACCCATGCATTACAACGCATGCGTGGCTACAACGAATAGCCTTTACCACGCATACCTTTACTACAAGATCTTTCTTTCCTACAATTTGCAGAGCCTTTACCACGCATACCTTTACTACGAGATCTTTCTTTCCTACAATTTGCAGGGCCAATCAGGGGGTTCCAGTTAGTGAGAGATTTGTGGGTGTTCCTGTGTAGGGAATATGGAGTTGATCGCCATCCGTGGCACTTCCTGTTTCTTTGTGGGTTATGCTAGGCTGCAGGAAGTCCAGTGTGGTGCAGCACAGATTCATTTACACCTGTGTTATTTTTAGAGATGGGCGAGCCAATAAATGAACAGGGAGAGCCAAGCCAAGGGTTTGACTCGAATCTTGGAGCTCACGCACAAGCCAAGCCATGAAGATGTTTGCTATGTAAATCATACAACAATCATCACATAAAATAAGATAAAGTCTCATCAACATTTAAAAGAAGTGTAGTTCTTTGACAAGTGGAAGCTTTAACATTAATAAGGCACATTACAGCATTACACTGAGACGCACTTATTAAAAATGATTGTTTTGTACAACTGCTAGTCTGTACTCACATATTTGGTGAAGTAAAGTATTTGCTTAAGTCACACAATTCAAAAGGGGAAGCCACAATTTAGCCATGTTTTCTGGGCTCACTTTGTACAAACCTGCCAGGAAATGGTTCTCTATTTGTTGTTGCTTATATTAAGGCGTTGTTTTTACCTCTCTGACAGTAATGCCACATTCTGGGTACATGAAGCGACGGGCAGGAAGAAGCCGCATGAAAGCTCAGCTCGTTCTGGGCTTGAGGTTCCAACAGGACCTCAAGATGAGATAGAGCCAGGCTTGAGGCTCGAGCCTGACTCGGCCTTTCCGTGGCTCGCCCACCTCTAGTTATTATCCATTTACGCTTATTTTCACTTGAAGCTTCTCTGGAGGACTGACATGCTTTGGTTGAGAAGCACATATTTGATCAAAAAATAATTCATGTACATTTTTTTCATATGAGAAATTTGAGCACCCTTCCCTTTAGTGCTGGGTTGTACCAGCCTCTGCAGAGATCAGTTTTTTTGGATTTGCCAATGCATCGCAATTGGAGTTTCATTCATGTGTTCATTTTTCCCAAAACGATATATTTCTGCATAGAGGTTTGGGAAGGAATACAAAGCAAAAGTGTCTGAAATGCCTTAAAATAAGGCATTGTACAACCACTGGTTGTCTGATGGCATTACTCTGAATGGTATCTGAGTACCAAATGTCTTTAAAAATATAAACATTTTTACATTGATGAAAAAACAAGCATTGGCAAAGCCAATTGGTCTCGCCTTTGTAATCTATAGGCTTTGTTGATGCTTTTTGGGGCTGCTGTGCACTATCGGTAAAAAGAAAAATCCTTTTTACCAAAGCTGTGTATCATGAGGAAAGAAAAATAAGGAAGAAAAAGATGCCATGACACAGCTGCTACTGTTGGATGCGTCATTCGCTAGTGCGCACATATGTGATGTTATATGCATCCCCAAGAATATGCACGTCTAAAGAATGATGAGAGTGCATTGTTTATTTACCAATCCAATATGGGGAATGCCATTTGGCTATATAAATAAAAATAGTTTCATTCATTTGTGCTAAAGTGCGAGCCCGCCCAAAAACATAGAATTAAAAAAAAAATGTAATGGACCCCGAGAGGTTTGGGGAGCAGCGAAGGAGTGGGTGTGGGTCAAGGGAACACCGGAAGCACTTGAGGCTGGGCCGGGGGAGCCTTACTTACTCAAAATGCTTCTGAATTATGGTCGCCAGAATCTTGTTACATTCTCAATGAGGCACAAACTCCCTGATTGAAGGGGCAGTTTTGATGGTGCAGATACAAGTGCATGAAGTTGCCAAAGTGAAATTTTGTTAGCCACTGTAACAGAAAGGTGATATTGTCAGGACACTACCAAAATTAATGAGCGCGCGTGATAAGTCAGAGGGCATGACAATGACGCCATCTTACCCAAAGCTACTAGCAAATTTTCAACCTTTGTGTGTGTTCTTTTTCTTGGTGGGACTTCACTTGGCAGCAGGCATGAATTTCTGCTTAGCTAAAGAAATATTCAAATGAGCATTATTGCATTTCTCAGGTATTAAGGGGCTTATTTACAAGCCCCTTGCGCCGCCTTTACGTCACTTTTTCCTATTTTAAAAGTGACGCATTTGCAGCGCAAGGGGCTTTTAAATAAGCCCCTAAGTTTGTTAGTGATAGAGTGGCAAGGAAGTGGAGGAGGGCTATCCTCTTGCGATGAGAGGGCGTCTGGCTCCTGGGGAAGATCTGTAACTTTGTTCTGGGATCAGAGTAGATGGTTCGAGAAGCCGGATCAACGTGGCGCAGCTGGTACTAGGACAATTGGGAAGAACTTCATGGAGTTGGGAAAAACGTTTGGGAGGCAATGAAATAGGACAGCGAGTGCTAGCTGAGGACTCTTCCACGTCGCCACTGAATTCTATTTATGGTTATTAAACTCTCATCAATAAAGATTTCCAAGAATTCAGATAGTCCACCAAAAAACTCTTTTCTCACAGAAAGTTGCGGTTTAAATTTGAAGTTTAGTGTCCTTGAGGAATCTTTTTTCTTGGAACTTACTCTTTGAAGACCATTGTATTTCACTGGAGGGGGAGGGTGTTGGTTCTTTCAGGGAAGGTTGGTGGGGTGACGCAACTGTGAACTTGCGTAGTGATGTTCCCTGAGGTGTTTTAAATTTAAAAGATAGTTTAGGGAAGTATATGTTAACTTTATTCAGCCTCCCACGGTTAAGAAACTTTTCATCCAGTTTAGACACGGCACATTGCCACTGAGGGCCGTGTCACACAAATGGCGGAACGCCCCCCCATCGGTGAGCACTTGCCCTGGTTGTTCGAGCAGCAGAGAGACAGATCTGCATGTTTTGCTCTTCTGCCCCTCCTACGCCAGGGCAAGGGAGAAATGGATTTTGCAGCTATGTAGAGCTAGGGGCTTTAGGGATTTTAGGGAGGTCTTTAGGATCCTTAAATATGATACTTCCCCTTTGATAGTGTTTGCCACAGCGAGATTTCTCCAATCTATGTGGTACACGAGATGTGCGATATTAAAGTTGGAAGTTTGTACTTTGGCCTAAGGGTTTTTTTATAAGGTGTTTAATTCTTTTAGAAATGTATTTTTGTAAATTGATATTCTGGTGTTTTTATTGATGTTTTTATTATCTGCAGGAATTGTTATATGAGATTCTTAATATTTTTTAAAAAAAATCTAGTACTATTAGTGATAATATGTTATTCTGATATATATTTTGTGTATATATGGCCTTTTTATGGTATGTTTACCGAAATAAAGTACTTTGACTGACTGACTGACTTTATTAAACTGTGACTGCCTCCTTGCTTAAAATGTGTAATTCATCGTCAATTAAATACAGAGTCAGTGTAAAGAATTAAAACCATATAGGGTGATTATTTAACCATTACATTAATCTTCTGTTAAACAATCGGTTAAAACTGGAGGTGGGCGAGCCAATAAATTAACAGGGCGAGCCGAGCCAGAGCAGAGCCAAGGGTTGGCTCGGCTTCGAGAGCCCATGTACGAGCCGAGCCCTGTATAGGTTTGATATGTAAATTATACATCAAACATCATGCAAAAAATCATAAAGTTTCTGCAAAATTAAAAAAAGTGTGTTTCTTTAACTTGTATGATTTGACATTAATACATATCATTATAGTACTGCACTGAGAAGAACTTTTAACAAGCATTGAAAATGCAATAGGTCTCGCAATAGAATAGTTAGACATTTTTCTTTTTGCAAATGGAAGAGTGGCGTTGCGTGGATGAGTGGCGTTGCGTGGATAAGTGGCGTTGCGTGGATGAGTGGCGTGTGTGAGTGGCGTTGCGTGTGTGAGTGGCGTTGCGTGTGTGAGTGGCGTTGCGTATGTGAGTGGCGTAGCGTGTGTGAGTGGCGTTGCGTGTGTGAGTGGCGTTGCGTGTGTGAAGGATTGGTAGTGCGGGCACTGCTGCTTGGGGTATCTGCGAGATTTGTGTAAGTAAATGGAGAGGGGGGAGAGAGTTGTAAGAGAGAGTGAAAGAGGCAGAATCGTTGAGAGGAAAAGAAAGTGCGAATCTGTAAGCTGAGAGATGTGGCATAACAGAAGGATTGGTAGTGCGGGCACTGCTGCTTGGGGTATCTGCGAGATTTGTGTAAGTAAATGGAGAGGGGGGAGAGAGTTGGAAGAGAGTGAAAGAGGCAGAAACGTGGAGAGTAAAAGAAAGAGCGAAGGAATCTGTAAGCTGAGAGATGTGGCATAACAGAAGGATTGGTAGTGCGGGCACTGCTGCTTGGGGTATCTGCGAGATTTGTGTAAGTAAATGGAGAGGGGGGAGAGAGTTGGAAGAGAGAGTGAAAGAGGCAGAAACGTGGAGAGTAAAAGAAAGAGCGAAGGAATATGTAAGCTGAGAGATGTGGCATAACAGAAGGATAGGTAGTGCGGGCACTGCTGCTTGGGGTATCTGCGAGATTTGTGTAAGTAAATGGAGAGGGGGGAGAGAGTTGGAAGAGAGAGTGAAAGAGGCAGAAACGTGGAGAGTAAAAGAAAGAGCGAAGGAATCTGTAAGCTGAGAGATGTGGCATAACAGAAGGATTGGTAGTGCGGGCACTGCTGCTTGGGGTATCTGCGAGATTTGTGTAAGTAAATGGAGAGGGGGGAGAGAGTTGGAAGAGAGAGTGAAAGAGGCAGAAACGTGGAGAGTAAAAGAAAGAGCGAAGGAATATGTAAGCTGAGAGATGTGGCATAACAGAAGGATTGGTAGTGCGGGCACTGCTGCTTGGGGTATCTGCGAGATTTGTGTAAGTAAATGGAGAGGGGGGAGAGAGTTGGAAGAGAGAGTGAAAGAGGCAGAAACGTGGAGAGTAAAAGAAAGAGCGAAGGAATCTGTAAGCTGAGAGATGTGGCATAACAGAAAGATTGGTAGTGCGGGCACTGCTGCTTAGGGTATCTGCGAGATTTGTGTAAGTAAATGGATAGGGGGGAGAGAGTTGGAAGAGAGAGTGAAAGAGGCAGAAACGTTGAGAGGAAAAGAAAGTGCGAATCTGTAAGCTGAGAGATGTGGCATAACAGAAGGATTGGTAGTGCGGGCACTGCTGCTTGGGGTATCTGCGAGATTTGTGTAAGTAAATGGAGAGGGGGAGAGAGTTGGAAGAGAGAGTGAAAGAGGCAGAAACGTGGAGAGTAAAAGAAAGAGTGAAGGAATATGTAAGCTGAGAGATGTGGCATAACAGAAGGATTGGTAGTGCGGGCACTGCTGCTTGGGGTATCTGCGAGATTTGTGTAAGTAAATGGAGAGGGGGGAGAGAGTTGGAAGAGAGAGTGAAAGAGGCAGAAACGTGGAGAGTAAAAGAAAGAGCGAAGGAATATGTAAGCTGAGAGATGTGGCATAACAGAAGGATAGGTAGTGCGGGCACTGCTGCTTGGGGTATCTGCGAGATTTGTGTAAGTAAATGGAGAGGGGGGAGAGAGTTGGAAGAGAGAGTGAAAGAGGCAGAAACGTGGAGAGTAAAAGAAAGAGCGAAGGAATCTGTAAGCTGAGAGATGTGGCATAACAGAAGGATTGGTAGTGCGGGCACTGCTGCTTGGGGTATCTGCGAGATTTGTGTAAGTAAATGGAGAGGGGGGAGAGAGTTGGAAGAGAGAGTGAAAGAGGCAGAAACGTGGAGAGTAAAAGAAAGAGCGAAGGAATATGTAAGCTGAGAGATGTGGCATAACAGAAGGATTGGTAGTGCGGGCACTGCTGCTTGGGGTATCTGCGAGATTTGTGTAAGTAAATGGAGAGGGGGGAGAGAGTTGGAAGAGAGTGAAAGAGGCAGAAACGTGGAGAGTAAAAGAAAGAGCGAAGGAATCTGTAAGCTGAGAGATGTGGCATAACAGAAGGATTGGTAGTGCGGGCACTGCTGCTTGGGGTATCTGCGAGATTTGTGTAAGTAAATGGAGAGGGGGGAGAGAGTTGGAAGAGAGAGTGAAAGAGGCAGAAACGTGGAGAGTAAAAGAAAGAGCGAAGGAATATGTAAGCTGAGAGATGTGGCATAACAGAAGGATAGGTAGTGCGGGCACTGCTGCTTGGGGTATCTGCGAGATTTGTGTAAGTAAATGGAGAGGGGGGAGAGAGTTGGAAGAGAGAGTGAAAGAGGCAGAAACGTGGAGAGTAAAAGAAAGAGCGAAGGAATCTGTAAGCTGAGAGATGTGGCATAACAGAAGGATTGGTAGTGCGGGCACTGCTGCTTGGGGTATCTGCGAGATTTGTGTAAGTAAATGGAGAGGGGGGAGAGAGTTGGAAGAGAGAGTGAAAGAGGCAGAAACGTGGAGAGTAAAAGAAAGAGCGAAGGAATATGTAAGCTGAGAGATGTGGCATAACAGAAGGATTGGTAGTGCGGGCACTGCTGCTTGGGGTATCTGCGAGATTTGTGTAAGTAAATGGAGAGGGGGGAGAGAGTTGGAAGAGAGAGTGAAAGAGGCAGAAACGTGGAGAGTAAAAGAAAGAGCGAAGGAATCTGTAAGCTGAGAGATGTGGCATAACAGAAAGATTGGTAGTGCGGGCACTGCTGCTTAGGGTATCTGCGAGATTTGTGTAAGTAAATGGAGAGGGGGGAGAGAGTTGGAAGAGAGAGTGAAAGAGGCAGAAACGTTGAGAGGAAAAGAAAGTGCGAATCTGTAAGCTGAGAGATGTGGCATAACAGAAGGATTGGTAGTGCGGGCACTGCTGCTTGGGGTATCTGCGAGATTTGTGTAAGTAAATGGAGAGGGGGAGAGAGTTGGAAGAGAGAGTGAAAGAGGCAGAAACGTGGAGAGTAAAAGAAAGAGTGAAGGAATATGTAAGCTGAGAGATGTGGCATAACAGAAGGATTGGTAGTGCGGGCACTGCTGCTTGGGGTATCTGCGAGATTTGTGTAAGTAAATGGAGAGGGGGGAGAGAGTTGGAAGAGAGAGTGAAAGAGGCAGAAACGTGGAGAGTAAAAGAAAGAGCGAAGGAATATGTAAGCTGAGAGATGTGGCATAACAGAAGGATAGGTAGTGCGGGCACTGCTGCTTGGGGTATCTGCGAGATTTGTGTAAGTAAATGGAGAGGGGGGAGAGAGTTGGAAGAGAGAGTGAAAGAGGCAGAAACGTGGAGAGTAAAAGAAAGAGCGAAGGAATCTGTAAGCTGAGAGATGTGGCATAACAGAAGGATTGGTAGTGCGGGCACTGCTGCTTGGGGTATCTGCGAGATTTGTGTAAGTAAATGGAGAGGGGGGAGAGAGTTGGAAGAGAGAGTGAAAGAGGCAGAAACGTGGAGAGTAAAAGAAAGAGCGAAGGAATATGTAAGCTGAGAGATGTGGCATAACAGAAGGATTGGTAGTGCGGGCACTGCTGCTTGGGGTATCTGCGAGATTTGTGTAAGTAAATGGAGAGAAATTTGTTTAGCAATATTAGAATCTGAGTGCTTACTCACTCAGCATCAGAGTGGTTAAACTGCTGACCATGGAACGACTAGTTTCGTTCCAATTGTGCAGTACGGTACAAATAAATCTGTTTTGTGGCGTTCATTCAATTTCTTCATGCATGCCAGGTCACGTGCTTTAAACCACAGCCATATTACGTAGGCCATGCATCTTAGAAAGGATTTCTAGTTACACTTTTTTTGGTCATTCCCTTTAGAGAACACACCTCAACTTTCACGAAAGTTACAGCACATTAACAATGAGAGCTGCATTAGTGAGCGCAGGACCCATGATCTTCAAATTGCACACAGTTCTCTACAACATGCACATTAACCCACTTAGCTATGACACCGCTCAGAAAAAAATGCCTTGATAGGGGAGGGTGACACAGAAATTGAGCTGCAGGTGTGCTTCGTGCAAATTATGATGCGATATGTTTGGGGAGCACACTCACACACAACTCTACTCCACACTCCGAGCTCGTGCTAAAACCCGAATCTCGAGGGAGTTGTGTGTCTGTGACATTGTAACCTGGTAGCTTTTCCATCTTCCTTCCTTGTGTGCAGATATTTTCGGTGTGACGATTACGATGCAAATACACTCGTTCGAGAGATTGGAGCTGTCACTGGGGCGCTGGAGTCACAGCTGAGTTTGGAATGAAAGAGGCGGATGCGTGCACTCAGCATTCAAAGACCCTCGGACGCCTTAATGGCACATGGAATACTTTACAGCCTTCTAATGGCAGGCGGCGGTTATTGACTGGGAAGAACAAACAGAAAGCACCAGAAACTAGGCGGAAATGCAAGACACATGGCAAGCTGGAGGGAAAACGTGCGATATCGGCCTCTGCTTTTAAGGGATCTGAGATTTAATAAAAGGTTGGTGCATTTCAAAGGCATGGTGTTTGACGTCTGTGCCCCTTCACATGCGCGGGAAAGGCGGGAAGACATAGCCCTACTTGGCTTTCTCAGCCCTGCTCTCTACAGAGAAATCTCCCGAATAGCCCCTGCATTCTGTTGGTTAGAGATGCTGATTTATCAATTGTTAAGGTAGGTGGAAAATAGAAATGGAACTGTCCCCGGAATGGGTAATCAGCATGCATGAAAGTCTACAATCCCTAAATAAAACGCCTGTCTCTAATTTCTTTATACCTCAAAGAAACAAGTTAAACAGGTTTTAAAAGGAGACACGGCCTCTGGCCGTGAAACTGAAAGTACGGCGGCCGTGAAATGCACAAGGCGGGCAGGGGAGGGGGCGGAGCGGGGAGAGCGGCATGTGGGTGTTAAGAAGCCGGGCCTTTGAAGTGAAGCTAAGCTTCACTTCAAAAGGTGTCGGAGGAATGCGGGAGAGAGGAACAGATGGCGATTGCGGCTGTGCACGCGCTTTTAAGCTCAATGCACATGCGCATTGAGCTTAAAAGTCACGGGCACTGCAAGGAATCGCCACGATTCCTTGCTTCTTAGTTAAAAGTTGTTTAAGCCGCAATAGGCTCGCAAGCTCGATGCGCATGTGCATCGACAGGCGAGACCTAAAAAGTGATAGTTTTTAAACATGTACAATTAGTGAACTAAGAGGCAAGACAGTTGTCATATAAACCATGTATGTGGCCTTGATTATTAGAGAGTAACATTATAGTATATTAAATCGAACACAAAACGTTTTTGTACAACTGGTATTCTGAACTCACTTGTTTGAAAGTGCTTTCATATACAATAATGAAGAAAAAGGAGTTTTGGTGAAATACATTTTTTGTCTAGGAGCTAGCAATTTAAGCAAACAAGTCCCAATATTTATAGGTTTTCTTGTTTCACTTTTTACAAATCAGCCATTACATGGTTATCTCTTTGTCTTTTGTTATGTTAAAGCCTTGTTTTTACCTCTTTGTGGATTTTTCTGCAGTTTGTTTATACAGCACAAACGCGACTTGGAGATATTAAAGCGTTTTACGAAGAGCACCATTTACATTACACATGGTCATGCTCATTTTTATAGGCACGGAGAGATTACGTTATTTGCCCAGAATCCCTGGATGTTGAGCGAACGCCAAGACTCCAATCTAGTTCCTCAGTTCCAAAGTTGGCAGCTCAGTCGTAATGCCACATCCTCTGTAGAAGGAGGGAAGCAGTCAGAAGCCACATGAAAGCTCGCCTTATTATGGGCTCCAGTTTCCAACAGCACCTTGAGCTGAGCTAGAGCCAGGATTCAGGCTTGAGCGGTTCGAGCTTTCATAAGCTGGCCTGCCTCTATTTAAAACTATTAAAATTATATTGGTTAATCGTTTAATTGCTAACAATTTCACTTTCCCCAACACCTACTTATTTTCAGGCGCCTTTCCCATCAATAGGGAAAGCTGATGAAGTTTACTGTCGTGTTTACCTTCTTGCGGCATGCAGTAATTACTCAGGACACTGGTGAAGTTGCAAAGGTACTTCTTTTATTTGTCTTGCTGAGCAGTTCGTCTGGGCACGTCCGTCCGTGTCGTCTTCCTACTGTCCACTACCCTTTCCTGTGGTGTCCGGTGACCTGGTCACCACCCTGTGACCCACAGGGTCCTAGTGTCCACTGTCCATAGTCTGTTGTGGTCATCACATCTCCCCCTTTGTTACAACAAATGCAAGTACTTTCCCCATGCATACATCTTGGCGATATTGTCCACACAGAGTAAGAGGGAGAGAGAGAGAGAGAGAGAGAGAGAGAGAGAGAGAGAGAGAGAGAGAGAGAGAGAGAGAGAGAGAGAGAGAGAGAGAGAGAGAGAGAGAGAGAGAGTCTCTATATTTCCTCTATCAGTCTCTTTGTCTTTTTGCACTCCCTTCTTGATCTTTGTTCTCCGCTCTGTTCTGGCCCCCCATCTTCTTCTTTGTATGTTGTCACCTCTCCGTTTGTTCCTTGCTCTCTTTCCTCCACTTCCGGGGTTGTTATCGCTCTTTCTCCTTCTTCCGTTTTGAACTCCTTGAAGTGGGAGCTGTTTCTTGTTATCTTCCGACGGTCTGAGACCGCCGTCACCATTGAACCATTCACTCCAGTCACTACCAGCGGATCTTTTGAAAAAGGGCTGTCTGATTTTCTTTGCTGGTTTTGCTTCACTATCACTAGGTCTCCTTCTTTTAATTGGTGTTCAGCTGCATGTCTCTTTTTGTCGGCATATTCTTTCATTTTCTTTTTCTCCTTGTCGTCCTTTTCTGCGATCTCTTGTCTGTTGGTGTCTGCCATGGCTTCTCTCTGTGGGAGCCTTGTTTTGCTTTTTCTTCCCAACACCAGTTCTGCTGGACATTTGCCGATGTCGATGACACTTCCCTCACTACCGGGAATCTAGAAAATTCATCGATGACTACCAGCAGGTACCTTCCAGTCTCCAGTGGTCCATAGAAGTCTGCAGCTAGTTCAGTCCAGACAGCTACTGGTAGTTCTGACATCCTGAGCGGTGTGGGTTTACTGGAGGATCCAGTGACTTGACATGTGTGGCATTATGACACTTCTTCCTCCACCATGCTGTCCAGTCCTGGGAACCACACTCTTTCTCTCAACATCTTCTTTGTCGCTACTATTCCTCTGTGTGATTCATGTGCTATCTTGATTGTTCTCTTCCTTAGTCGATGTGGTATTACAATCCTTGAACCTCTCATCAGGACTCCATTCTTGGTCTCCGACAGTTCTTCGCCTATCTTTTTGAATGCCAACAGTTCTTCTTTGTCAACCCCTTCTTCTGTGACGGTATTGCTGTTGATGTGTCTCCATCTCTGTAGCCTCACTATCGTTCCTATTGTCTTCATTGTCGGGTCCCTTTTTGTCTCTCGCTCCAGTTCCTCGCTTGTTATTGACGCTGGAGTGTTTTGTTTCACGATGAAGTTCAGGTATTCCTCCGCCATTGTGGTACCACCATTTCGATACGGGAGCGGGTGTCGCGACATGTAGTCGGCTGGGTTTTGGTCTTTGCCTGGCTTGTGTATTATTTTGAAGTCATAGTCCATCAGTCTTATTCCCCACCTCTCTATTCTTGGTGGTATTTTCGCTTTTGGGTTGCCATAGATAGTCACTAGCGCTTGATGGTCTGTCACTATCGTGAATCGTTTTCCATAGACGAACATGTGGTGGTGCTCACATGCCCATACTACCGCCAGGCTCTCCTTCTCTGGTTGAGAGTATGCTCTCTCAACATCGGACAGGCTTTTGCTTCCGTATGCTACTACTTGTCTAGGCGAATCCTTCCCAGGTTGGTGTTGTGCCAGAATTGCGCCCAGGCCTACCGGGCTGGCGTCTACTGTCAGTTCTGTGCATAGATTCGGGTCGAAGTATGCTAAATGGTCCACTGCCGTCACTGACGCTCTTATTTCTTCAAACGCTTTTGTGCATTCTGCTGTCCATTTGAATGGGTGTCCTTGTTTTGTCAGTTCTCTCAATGGTGTGCTCACCGTTGCAAAATCTTTTATGTACCTCGCGCAGTAACTGGCGAGGCCAAGGAATGAGCGCACGTCGGCAACGTCCTTTGGTTCACTCGTCTTCTCGAGCGTGTCTATCTTGCTCCGGTCTGGCCTCATCCCTTTTCTTGAGAATATGTGCCCGAAGAACACTAGTTCTTCTCTTCCCAGCTCACATTTCTTCTCATTTACTGTCAGGCCCACCTCTACTAGCCGTGAGCAGACTTCTCTCAGTGCCGTGTCATGTTCTCCATCTGACTTCCCAAAGACCAGAATGTCATCGCTGTAGTTTAAACTGTTTGTTATCGGTCTTATTATCTGCCGGATCGTTTCTTGGAATATTTCTGCTGCTGACGATATTCCAAAGCTCAGCCTTTTGTAGCGAAACAGTCCGAGGTGCGTTGAGAATGTAGTTATGTATCTGGATTGTTCATCCAGCTCCAGTTGATGATATCCTTTGCACAGGTCGAGTTTGGAAAATTTTCTCATCCCTGTCAGACAGCTTATCATGTCGTCCAGATGTGGCCCTGGGTGCCTTTCTCTTTCGATGGCTGTGTTTGGGACTCTCATGTCCACACAGATTCTTATCTGCTTACTGTCTTTCTTCGGTACAGCCACTATTGGGGACACCCATGGCGTTGGTCCTTCTGCGGGCTCAATGATGTCTTGTGCCAGTAAGGCCTTGATTTCCTCCTCCACTTGAGGTTGTAGGTGAATTGGTACCCTTCGGTGGTTCTGTGCAACTGGCCTGACAGCTTCATTTATGTGTAATGTTATCTGTTTTCCTTTTAACTTCCCTAGTCCTTCCGTTAGTTTAGGGAATTCCTGTAGTATGCTCTCTTTTTCTGACATGTGATACATCATTTTCAGTAGTCCCATTACTTTTGCCGTTACATTGCTTATTAGACATGGCGCTGGGATGTCTCCTCGTAACACATGGATTTCTTCTACCACCGTCGTGCCTTTGTGCGTCATTGTATCCGTGAATTTTCCCATGTTGGTTACAGGATTTTGTGCGCCCCATGTAAATACTCTTACGCTTGATGGTTGTAGTGGCGGCTTCTTCTTCATCTTGTCATATTCTGTGGCACACATGATGTTGCACGTGGCTCCGCTGTCCAGTACAAATTGTGTTTTATGGGGCCCTACGTCAATTGTCACCCAATCCGTTTTCTTTATTGATTTCCTGTCTAATAGCCTGATGTACTCCTCTTCATGCCCTTCATCTGTGGTCATGAGATATAGGCGTTCCACTTTCCTTGTTTTTTCTTCCTCCTCCTCTTCTTCTCCTGATTCCCTCGACGAGCTCCTCTCCGTCGCTTCCATGTGCCGCACATGTTTTGTTGTTGTTGTTCGTGGCTTTCCTGGTCTGCCACGTTCACCTTTGAATTGTCCACCTTGGCACATGGTAGCAAAGTGGTTGCTTCTGTTGCATTTTCTGCACGTTTGACCAAATGCTGGGCATGGTCCTCTGTGAGGGAATTCCAGGCCGCACCTGTAGCATTGGGAGCTTTGTTTCTTCGCCACCTGCTCCTTGTGTCCTCCTCTCCAGTTCCCTTTCCTGCCGGTGTCAGCCATTCTGTGTATTTGTTCTCCCTTTCTGTCCATCTGTTTCGCCTGTATCATCGCTCTTGCTTCTGCCCTTGCAAGATCCAGAATTTTCTCTACAGTGGTCGGTTCTTTTAGTAGCCTTGTGCGAAATTCCGTGTCCCGGCATCCTTCTATCAGCTTGAGACGAAGTGCCTGTTCGTTGTCGTATTCTTGAAATGCGCAGTGTGCTACTAGTTTTCTCAGCCTCGTTGCAAAGTCATCCATTGACTCGTCTGGTTGCTGATATGCCATGTGAAAAGAATATCTCTCAAAGTCGACGTTTCTTTGCGGGTCGAATTTGGCCGTCAGACACTTTTTTAGCTTCTCATAAGTTTCCAGTTCACCCTGCGGCAGTGTTATGAGGAGGTCATCTATCTCATCCCCCGCGAGATTTAAGAATAGATCTAGTTGTTTTTCCTTCACCACGTCAGTTGCCTTCATGTATCGTTCAAATTTCATGATCCACTTTTCCCACCGGATGCCCACTTGTGGCTCCGATACACTGAAAGGCACTGGTACGCGGTACTGTGCACTCGGTGATTTTGTGTCTGGCATTTTCTTCACTCTCTTTTCTTTCTAGTTCCTTTATTTATTTATTTATTTATTTATTTATTTATTTATTTTTTCTTTCTTTCTTTTTGTATTTTCTTATACTGTGGTGACAATATTGTCCCTTTTTCTGTTTTTCTGCTGCACAGGACACAACTTCGCTTTGCCTGTGCTTTCTTTCTTCTTTTTCCTTGCAATCTGCACTTTGTCTCTTGTTTTCGATATTTTCCTGACTTTAAGATGGCCGCCCGATTTTCCTGCTCGCTGATTGGCCCTCGCGCCTGACCCCAAGATGGCCGCCGAGACTCTCGCGAGACTTCTTAGCCAATCCGAGCGCTGCCTGACTTTAAAATGGCCGCCGCGCTTGTATCTCGTTTCTATTGGCTCTCACGCCTGTTCCTAATATGGCCGCCGAGACTCTCGCCGCGAGATCTCGCGCTGGCCGTTCAGCCCTTCGAATTTTCCGCGCTCTTCCCACTGGCGCTTACCGGCTGTTGTTGCTTCTTTCCTTTGCGGCGGTCGGGGTGGGCTCCCACGTCGCTACTTCTTTCTGGACGGCGCTTCACTCTTCCCTCTTCCTTTTCGCCGCAACGCGATCCAGGGTGGGCTCCTGGTTTCAAATCGCGATTCCTGCACGCAGGGATCGGATCCTTCGTCGCCAGATGTCGTGTTTACCTTCTTGCGGCATGCAGTAATTACTCAGGACACTGGTGAAGTTGCAAAGGTACTTCTTTTATTTGTCTTGCTGAGCAGTTCGTCTGGGCACGTTCGTCCATGTCGTCTTCCTACTGTCCACTACCCTTTCCTGTCCCGAGACAGGAAGTGGTGTCCGGTGACCTGGTCACCACCCTGTGACCCACAGGGTCCTAGTGTCCACTGTCCATAGTCTGTCGTGGTCATCACTCTGACTCACTTGTTTGAAAGTGCTTTCATATACAATAATGAAGAAAAAGGAGTTTTGGTGAAATACATTTTTTGCCTAGGAGCTAGCAATTTAAGCAAACAAGTCCCAATATTTATAGGTTTTCTTGTTTCACTTTTTACAAATCAGCCATTAAATGGTTATCTCTTCGTCTTTTGTTATGTTAAAGCCTTGTTTTTACCTCTTTGTGGATTTTTCTGCAGTTTGTTTATACAGCACAAACGCGACTTGGAGATATTAAAGCGTTTTACGAAGAGCACCATTTACATTACACATGGTCATGCTCATTTTTATAGGCACGGAGAGATTACGTTATTTGCCCAGAATCCCTGGATGTTGAGCGAACGCCAAGACTCCAATCTAGTTCCTCAGTTCCAAAGTTGGCAGCTCGGTCGTAATGCCACATCCTCTGTAGAAGGAGGGAAGCAGTCAGAAGCCACATGAAAGCTCGCCTTATTATGGGCTCCAGTTTCCAACAGCACCTTGAGCTGAGCTAGAGCCAGGATTCAGGCTTGAGCGGTTCGAGCTTTCATAGGCTGGCCTGCCTCTATTTAAAACTATTAAAATTATATTGGTTAATCGTTTAATTGCTAACAATTTCACTTTCCCCAACACCTACTTATTTTCAGGCGCCTTTCCCATCAATAGGGAAAGCTGATGAAGTTTACTAATCTCACTTTACAAAGACCTACAACATAACAATTATGTTGATGCTCGAAACAGAATAGGTATGTATTGTCTGGTACAACTGAGGCGTTGGTAATGTGCACAATTGTTTGGATCTTGTGCTTAAATGTTTACTGCTGCATATTACAGACACGCTTGTAATGCCCAGTTAAATGCATAACAGCTTCCCAAACCTTTTAGAACCATGACCCAATGTTTAGAACAAAAAACATTCGAGGCCCACTTAGCTCCAGTGTAATAGGGCCCAATAGGAAGGGCCACTGGAATCTTGTGATTGTGTGGCTGCGGCAATTTTTGCATGATTATAGATTTGAAGGATTTGCCACACAATCCATCACCTGCCACATAATCTTCAAATTTTAACAAAACAAAGTTTTATTCTAGCTCAAATGGTTCAAAAGTACACTAAGAATTCGACAACGCGTATTTCCACCCAGTGGAAGGCCCTTTCCAAGGCTGGACTGGTCAACTCTCTGTTGCTTATTGCTATGTGTGGGTGTTAAGCTGATACTAAATGATGCAAACAATGCCCACATAGTGTTACCAAGTTTAACAATGATAAAATAATGAATACTATTTCAAATTGTGCCTCATTATGCTGCATAATTTGCCTTTTCTTGCCGTATAATTTAACAAACTCTTACACTTATTTTGGCCTTCCTACCAAGCAGATCTAGTGGCCCTTCCAATAGGCACTCAGTTCAAGCCTGAGACCCAGATGGACCCGGCTCGCTTAAAGCCCTCTGCAGTCCATGGTTCAATTTGTGGCAGTCCTGGGCACTTCCTTTGGTACAGTTCCTGGCAGGTCACTGTTTCAGGAAAGTCACACTACTGGCCGAGGTTCACTTTCTGAAGGCCGCCCTATGTTGCAGGTTCTGGTAGTGCACAGCACACGATACACCACGACTACTCCTGGGGCAGGTACTGAAACACCAGGTACTGAAACACCAAGTACTGCTGGCGGTGCAGTTTCTGTAAAGGTGCCTGTGGGTACTGAATGCTGCCAAGTGACTAACAGCACAGGGTCTTCCTACTCAATATGGCGCCTTGAATGCTATTTGTCTTTACAGAGGCGCTTGGGAGCACCGCAGTGCTGTCGCCTTTCAGCCTTGGCCAGCTGCAGCACCCATTGTGGAGGCTGCCTTCCATCGCATCATCCTTCCTGTGAAAAGGGCATTGTGGCAGCTATGAAAAGATGTATAGTTTCTATAGCACAATGCAAGAAGTGCCTGTCTCCTCTCTCTCTCCCTACTGCAGGGCTGAGCCTTCGGTTTCCCAACTATGATTGGCCGCTGCAGAACGTTGTTGCAAGGAGTAAACTGCCTTCCAAACTTTTTTACAGACTTTAATAAACAATAAAAAAGAGATGTGAATTTGGATCAATTCCATAATGCAAGTTACAAATCGTCTCGTGGCGCTTTAATAGCACGTGTTATCCTACTCCACAGTGCAAACCTGTGACTTATAGATTACCCAGAGTTCTCTCCAGCTGAACCTACATACCTGTCTTTCCAACTAGTGGTGTCAATGCACTTTAGAATATGGAAGGTTACAAATATAGCAAGCACAAGAAAACGGTGAAGCTACTAAGGGCCTGTACACGTTTTTCAGACAAAAATTGGCGCTGTGGGTGAGATCAGGTCAATCAGGCCTTCCTGGCACAATAACTAACATTGTAAATTTGAAAAGCATACTTCTTGCCATTCTTCTACCTGACTCAGCTACGACCATGAACATGTCAACATCAGCAGAATGTGTGCAGTCACTTCTGGGGTCTTTACCCCCTCTGTTTGGAGCTGGCAGTATTTCTTTGTCGCTTGCATACAGTCAAGCTAAAATAGGAGAGACTGAGAGCCTGTGATGAAAATGACAGCATTGATGTGAGAAACTGCATATTCATGTGACTTTATAGATCTTTCAGTGATTTGTGACTATCTGCTCTAATTAAAGAGTGCGTCAAATAACTTCCTGCAGCAGACCTAATAGTATGCATCGTGTTGAAACACGTCAACCCTGTATTAAGAAATTCCCTTATCCTGGGCCTCCTGATCCACACAAATACTTTTAGCTTGTCCCAAAGGTTGTTCATTTAAGAAGGCAGTGCTAATATCCACCAAATTGGAAGCTTTGGAAGTGCACTGCGATGCAAGTCCGCACAGGCAGGATTGTCTGCACTCACCTTGCAGCAGCATCGTGGGTGGTGCTGAGGAATTTCTGTAAATTGCTTCCACGAAGCACCATATCCAAACATCTTCAAAAGAGAAAATGGCCTAGTGTCTCTTTGTTCCAGATTTTGAAAATAATTTTATTCAACAACTAGTTACGGTGAAGAGTCAACTTTGACACTCTGTGCCCCATCATATTTTTCGCAAACTGCCAATCTACATGATGAAAGGTAAGCATCTTATAAAACAGAGATGATGTGTATTACACCCTGCACGCTTAGACCAGAGAGACCGGTACCAGACCTCTCTGAGTGAGCTATGATCTTACACTGACCCTGTTGGCTTTATACACCTGGCTTGGGCTTGCCTACCAATGAGGGCCTTTTTAGGTCGAGCCTGTCAATGCGCTTGCGCATTGAGCTTGTTTGTTTGAAGTTGCTCATACAATTGGAGAGATGTTTCCTATTGTATTCCCTTTGACTCCATTTCCCATGCTGCTCTGCTATGTTGATGATATGAGGCGGCCACAGAGGAAATTGGTAGTCCTTCTTCTGGTTCCTGTCCGGCACCTGGTGACCATGGCATGGTTGAAAGGTGCTGTTCCCAAGCACAGAGACTGCCTGCGTGATGTTTCACTTTGTACTGATCAGGTTGAGACTTACTCATCGATGCAGCCCACAAGGACAAGGCCATGGTCGAGAGACATTTGGGATCCATATTTACCGCTTCTCAAACAACTCGCAGTCTATACATATATCTTATAGTTTTTTGTAGTTGATCAACTGTTTTTCCTTCGGAGGCGCATTGCCTCAATCTCCTCAGAGGCCTGATCCATGATTTGAGTAAGCACAGTGGATCCATTTGCGATCATAACAATGTTTTGCACTGCACCTCGGTTTGATGAGTGCTGTCATGTCAACACTGCCTCTGCCTGAAATTTTGTTTTTCATTTATTATTGCCAGTTCTCCCATACTGCTGCTATTCTTTTTGATTCCAAGTCAAGATTAATTCACGTGATTCCCATTTCTGTAATATGTTTATATTTGTGGTTGTACCGTAAGAGCCCAAAGTAACTTCGGTTACAAACTTAATAAAATGATTATAAAATAAATAAAACTCAGGCTCTGTGATTATATACAATTGGATTTAATGCAAAATAGAAGTACACATAAAACAAACCATTTAAAATACTATATAACAAGCTCAGGAAAAAGCAGTGATTTATCTAGGATCTCACAAACGCAACTTTTTCCCCCCTGTAAATAAGAATGGTCTTAAGACAAAAAATTCAGAAGTAAATCACTCCTAAGTCAAGAACAAAAAACAACTGCTAACAGAAAAATATTTTTGAATTGGTCCAAAATGGCCAAGTGGAGGGCCCGGATCTGAGCTCGGTTTCCTGGTGAGAGACCTGAAACGCAACCATTGATGTTTAAGATCTACTGTGAGATTAGAAAGTAGACTATTTTAGTTTTTTACATAATAACACCGTATTGCTGGCGTACTCATGGTTTGATTAGGCCCGCTAAGTGCAAAACACATTTTTGGGTGTATTATATAATTTTCTTTTGTTTGCCTTTAAAAGTTTTTGGGGTACATGCATCAAGCTAATTAGCGGTCGCAAACAGGCCGATTCGCCTTTTGGGATGCATCAAGCCCTAAGCCATTCGTAAAATAGGTAATCGCAATTTTTGCAATTACCTATTTTGCTAATGCAGTTAGGGAATCGCAATTTGCGATTCCTTAAATGCAATGCAAGAAGCATTCTGAGAATGCGTCTTTGCATTAAGGAGTCACAAATTACCATCAAGTTGAAGTTGATGGTAATTTACAATTCCTTAGAAAAAATGCTCAAAATTGCAGCGCACACAAATGCCCTAAGGGCATGTGTGTGCACCACATGTGCACTCATGCAATTCTTTGGGGTGCATCAGGGTGGCTTTTGCCTCCCTAGCACCCTTGAAATTGCATGCACAATTTGCGATTACCTTTTTGGTAATCGCAAATTGCGAGTGGTTTCCCATTCATTCCTATGGGCCTCTAGGCGACATTGGTGTTTTATCAGGCACATTTTTTTTTTAGCTCTTGCTCCCATTTAGCTTTGCTAGACTCTCTTCCAAAACGCATGATTGTGCCTTACAGTTGGAACGAGGCATCGACTCAGAACCACGGAAATGGAAGAAGGCTATAGTATGAGGTGTGATTTAAATATGTCTTTACATTAATTAATAAAAATGATCACATCGCTAATAACAGTTTTATTTATCACAGGCAAAGGGCAGGACCTGGAGGCCAATCGTTTTCCCGCCCTGGTCACCCATTCGAACCTCCAGTGGAGGCCTCTGATTGGCTCTGGCTGCACAGTGCGAACTTGTCTTTGTGCCTCTGATGACTTGGAAGCCATTTTAAAAAGCAACTGCAGGCATTTCCCGAGGAATTAACTCTGTTGCTATAGCTGCTCGAAGTTTGTTTTAAAGGGCTGCAGACTGATGTGTCTGTCATTTTCTTCCCGTAATTTGCTTTGTGTTGCCTTCCTCGTGTGAGCTGTTCCCTTTCTCTCCTCTTGGATCAGCCCTACCTCTCTTCACCCCCGGCTCCACTGCACCCTCACTTCCTGTTGCTCCCCTGCTCAAGTCATCTCTTCTCACCTCTGGTGCAAGCCTTTCTATAGCTCCTTGTGGTGCTGAGAGCGCCTGTCTTCCTGCCTCTGCTGATCTCCGGGCCCTTTGAAAAAGCAGAGGCCTGCTCCTCGCTCTGCCGTTCTGTACAATGGAAGCAGTGTGAGTCTCCTTTCGCCACATTGTCTCCTTTTTACCCTGAAATGTAATTCCCTACTAATGTTGAAAGTGGAAGTTGTGACTGGGAGACAGTTCTAGAAGAGCAGGAGGGTTGTATGACACAACCACGCATGCCTAAACCATGCACGCCTTTACCACGCGGTCTTTACAACGACCGTGCCTTTACCACGCATGTCTTTACCACGCATGCCTTCACAACAAATTTCTTTGGTGAAGGTGTATGTGTGGTAAACATCCCACCCCAGACCCCTGCCCTAAGCCCTACAATTTGGCACACCTGCTTTATAATCTTCCCGCCCCAGCCCTATTAACCATCCTGACCCCCTACCCTGAGCCCTAAAACCTGGCCCCCTAGCCCACAAAAATGACCCTTCCTCCACTGCCCTAAGCCCTAAACTCTCCCACTCAAAAAAAATACCCCTACCCCTGTCCCCTCCCTGAATACTAACACCAGCCCCCACCTCTAAGACCTACTCCCCACCCCCCTGCCCCCGCTGAACTTACTAAGCCGGACCTTGCTGCTGCATGCCTCTCGGTTCCTCTCCCTGCCTGTCCGCTCGGACAGCTAGAACGCAGACTGCTTTAACCACGCATATGCGTGCTTACGGCAAGTGTTGTTCAGCTTGCAGGGAAACGTCACGTGTGCTTAGGCCCGCATTGTAAAGGCCGTTTCCAGAGAAGTAGGATGCCTCCAGCTGCAAAACTAGAATGATACAAAAGGGGATGATGGACGGAGCGTTTGAGCAAATCAAACACTCAAACCCAGTCAACTGATCTGGGTTTAATCCATCACCATTCTTTAGCTCACTCAGCCCCCCCAGTTCAGACATGGCCATATGCAAATCAGTCTGACCCTGTGCCTCATGGGAACAGTCCAGCCCGAACTGCCAAGCCATGTCTTCCCTGGACCGGAAACAAGCATCCTGGGACCGGTTTCGGATTCATAATCCTCATCAGCCAGGCTATCTTGAATCCAGTGGCCAAGTGAGCAAGGGACTCACGTCTGAGCATACCCTGCCAACTTAGGGCGAACAAAGCAATACAAAAGGAGATGATGGACGGAGCATTTGAGCAAATCAAACACTCACCCCCAGTCAACTGATCTGGGTTTAATCCATCACCATTCTTTAGCTCACTCAGCCACCCCAGTTCAGACATGGCCATATGCAAATCAGTCTGACCCTGTGCCTCATGGAAACAGTCCAGCCCGAACTGCCAAGCCATGTCTTCCCTGGACCGGAAACAAGCATCCTGGGACCGGTTTCGGATTCATAATCCTCATCAGCCAGGCTATCTTGAATCCAGTGGCCAAGTGAGCAAGGGACTCACGTCTGAGCATACCCTGCCACACTTAGGGCGAACAAAGCAATACAAAAGGGGATGATGGACGGAGCGTTTGAGCAAATCAAACACTCACCCCCAGTCAACTGATCTGGGTTTAATCCATCACCATTCTTTAGCTCACTCAGCCACCCCAGTTCAGACATGGCCATATGCAAATCAGTCTGACCCTGTGCCTCATGGAAACAGTCCAGCCCGAACTGCCAAGCCATGTCTTCCCTGGACCGGAAACAAGCATCCTGGGACCGGTTTCGGATTCATAATCCTCATCAGCCAGGCTATCTTGAATCCAGTGGCCAAGTGAGCAAGGGACTCACGTCTGAGCATACCCTGCCACACTTAGGGCGAACAAAGCAATACAAAAGGGGATGATGGACGGACTACTAGAATGAGCAAAGGTCTCCTAGAGCTAGGAAAATGTACCGGGTTTGCCTGGAAAAGAGTAGACAAAAGGGTAGCTATGGACAGGTTGATTTGTTCTTGTGGTGCCAGGGCAGCACCCTACAAAGCGCCTCGTCTATCGCCTTCATATGTGCAGGGTGCATGTCTGGCTGGGGCCTGAGCCGTGGCCAGACAGGGGTCCTCTGCCTTCGAGAGGATGAGAGGGGTGTGGAGCACAAAACCCAGGGTCGTAACACAGGCCCATGGAGCCCCTGCAGTGCAGGGGGCCACAACACTTTAGGGACCCCTTAACTATCCATAGGGGCCTCATTTAACCCAGGGCCAATGAATATCTGTGAGATATGGAAGGCTAAGGGACCCCTTCCTCACTTTCTGCAAGGGGGTCCCATCATTTTACATAACAACACTTAAAACCTGCTCAAAAGTTTGGTATGAGGAGGTGAATTTGGGCCTTTAAAGACTGTACTCTCTGCTAAATTTCCCAATCTTGATTCCCCAGTAGTAGGCAATATTTCTGTCTTTAAAAAATTTGCATTTATTGTCCATTTACTTTATGTTACTCATTTGACAGCACTGTTGCCTTGTGCGTGTGGTCACATGTATGACTAGGCTTTCTCTAATGACCCCCTTTTCTTGGTGCACCCACAACACCTCATTGCCCCTCTAGGTAGGCGGGTGCTGTGTGGATGCCCACGTGTTTTAGTCTTGTCTGTAATTATAATTTGTGCGGGCCCATCACTCTGCTTGGCACTGCACCAGAAGAACGCCTCTGTGGTCACTTTTGCACAAAACCTAAGCACTTACCACATAGGAACACAATACTCCACCGACTACACACTTCCCCACCTGAAGCATGCTACGTGTATGAAATTGTGCTTCAGCGCCCTACACAGGGCTGTGAAGCGCTGTTAAGTTCTACAGCAACAGTACACCTTGGTACAGAGCTACATCTTACAGAAGCCATATTTCCATATTTCCTGTCCCAGAAGTGAAACATGTTACTCGAAAGTATTGCCCAAAAAATCCAGAATGCTAAATAATGAATTATCTGGGCGCTAATCCACTTCTCAGAGCCTGCCTTCATCAAAGTCTCTTCTCCTGCATCTTCAGTGGAGTGGAACAGCAAAAGACAGCCGGTGGACCACATCGCCCACAATGCATTGATGGGATCTACCAGGCTTGTGGGTCCTGAAAGATCTCACATGTCTAGACACTATGAAAATATTTATTATTACCGAGCTCAATGGTGCTCGTTCTGCAATGCCTACGCCTAGATTGGACACAAGCCCTGCAGCAGGGGCTGAACCCACTGAGTTCTTCAAGGGTGCCCTGGCCTAATGTGCACTGTAAACAGGCCCTCGCCCGAGGATGCTGGCTGTGGTCCTAGGGCCATGTCCTTTCTTTGACCCCAGGGCCCAATCCGCAATTTGCGTCTAAACTGGCTCAAAAGATAGAAAGGAACATTCTCAAAGGTATGTGCGTCAAGGAAGCGAGTGGAAGATAAGATAGGCCGCAAATAGATGGCCCTCTGGGAAGAAAGGAAATTGGACGTCTCTAAGGAAGGAAACACTGGGCGAGTGCGATAAAATGACAAACGCGTGACCGGCCCCTACAACATGTCCGTGATGTCACCTACAGAAGAGAGTGGGATAAAGGACTGTGGAGGGAACAGATAGCAAATCGGTCAGTCATAAATCCAAAACCGAGAGCTGTGTGCCTTGTTCCCACCTTCCAGGCGCTCACCAAGCTAGCCAGTTCTCTCCACAGACAACCACCACACCCAGGCGCCCAACTAGTATCTCAGCTGTAGTCAGGATCATTACTAGAAGCTCCGCTGTCCACCCAAATGGACAAAGGCCAGCTACTCCTAAAGCCAATTGCTAACCACTTTATTCTGTCCAGAAATGACTAACTTCAAATACTCAGCTAGCCATCCAAGTGTGTTTGACTACACCAGCCGGGTAACGACACTCAACTAGTCACGCAGCCCCATCCATCATGATCACTGATTCATTTCAGAAACTTGACAAGCCATGCAATGCCCCTAGTGATGCTGACCAGATCCAGGACCCCAGCTAATGGCTCCAGCCCATCCAGGATAATTCCCACACCCAGGCATCCTCTATTCACCCAACACTGTTCAGCACCAGCTGTCCCTTGCAATTATTGGACCAGACATGCTTTCCTGGTCAGCACCACTGAAGAGCCATCCAAACCCTTGAAAATCACATTCACCTTCTGGCACTCATCTAGCTATCCGCTTCAGTACAGAGTCATGGACAACATCCACCTGCTCCACGTGGCAAACATCCTTTATTACGAAGCGGGAATCACGCTGTGCCTTTACGACACCGGCAATAGAATGAACGCTTCGTTACCACACATTCGTTTATCACGCAAGTCATTACAACAACTCACTTGGGGGGGGGGAGGCTTGGTGGAGTGATGTTGAATTTGAAGCCCAACACCTTCCCTCCTGATGCGCAGAATGGAGTTGGAATAGTAAATGATACTAATCCAAAGTACAGTTCCATCTTAAGGCAAGTCGTTGTAACTAATTACGTGCTAAAGGAACTTGTTGTAATGATGCATCACACAACCGGTCCACGCATCCTGATCAGCTCCAATGACTAACTTCCGGTGCTCAACTATCCACCCAAGTGTGTCCACGATATTGGAGGCCGCAGTACCCGAATAGTCACCCAATCTCATCCAACCCAACGGGCACATTCACGCACTCCTGTACCCACTGTACTATGTCTAGCACCAGTGGATCCACAATCCACTATTATCCCAAAGCTGTCCAACACAGCACTTACCCACACCCAGACACTAAACTGGCCACCCAATACCAACCATCGTCACTGTCAGACTTCAGGTTCTCCACCGCCAAAGAACACCACCCTGCACTGCTGACCATTCCCAGGTACCCTACACACCATTCATCACCACCGTCCACCCTTACATTACTAACACCTCTAAGCCGTTCACCAACTATCCAACACTGCTCAACATCACCGCCATTTTAGGTCCACAGCTAGCCATCCAACCTAATAACTGTGCCACTAGCTATCTTCTGCCGCCCCCCTCGCCAGCCATAAGCGATGGGGCACCTCATAGTTAAAGAAAGATTGGCAAACTGTATTTCTGCTAAACGGTTGATAGCCACGGTCCCATCCTCCACCTGCTTCGCTTTGTCATTATCACTTCTTGCATGTTTGAGCTTTACTCACTATTTCAGCAAAACCTGTTTCTGCCAGATTTACTTCAAAGGTGTGTGTCCTATTCTGTACCGAAAGCATTGCGATTTATTTATATTGCGCAACCTCTTGAGGTCCAAGAAGGATCATTTTATTATTCCCTAATGATTGAATATTGCTTCAAATGACCCTGGCGGGATCAATGCCTCTCGCTTCGAACCTATAGTAGCTGGGATCCTAGGGATATTAGATAGCCTACCCGCCATGGGTGGTTAATAATAATAATAGCAATCACAACAATTATTGTTATTATAATATTAATATACAATATAATGCAGAAGAAACTGCAGCACCCCAAAAGACCATAGGACACTTACTTGTTCTTTTACAAGCGAGTGAGCTAACTTCCACCTGTGCGGTCCTACCCCTATCCAAAAGTGAGTACTTTACCCCTTGCCACTTGCTGCCCAACCCCTCTTCCCCAGGAAGTGGTCATTATCCTGAAAGGCAGCAATGATCAGTCCTGATAAAGCTTCAGGTTCCTAGCTCACACTTCCCACCTGTGTTCTCTACCTGCACACTCTGAAGCACTAGTTAAGAGATGCACCAGGAGTTTAACAAATGGCAGGAAAATTTGGGCCACGAAGCAGCTTGAAAGCGCCTGAGCTTTTTTGGGTCATTGGCGGGCCTTCTTTGTCTTGAGTCATTGGCGATGCCTCTACTTGTGTGTAAGACATAGCCGGTGCTTGACTTCCCTTCACCCAATCACGATTCCTGTGTTTTGTATAGAGTCGTTGACAATGTATTTGTGTTTTTGAGGATATAGTGGAAGTTCTGTGCTTTCTTGAGGAACATTAATGATATCTGTGCTTTCTCAAGAGACTGTGGCAATGCCAAGGTTTTCTTATTCGAAACTGACCATGCCTGTTTTCTTGTGTGCCGTAGACGATGCCTGTTTTCTTGTGTGCCGTTGACGATGCCTGTTTTTTTGTGTGCCGTTGACGATGCCTGTTTTCTTGTGTGCCGTAGACGATGCCTGTTTTCTTATGTGCCGTTGACGATGCCTGTTTTCTTGTGTGCCGTTGACGATGTCTGTTTTCTTGTGTGCCGTAGACGATGCCTGTTTTCTTGTGTACCGTTGACGATGCCTGTTTTCTTATGTGCCGTAGACGATGCTTGTTTTCTTGTGTGCCGTAGACGATGCCTGTTTTCTTGTGTGCCGTTGAGGATGCCTGTTTTCTTGTGTGCCATAGATGATGCCTGTTTTCTTGTGGCCCGTTGACGATGCCTGTTTAACAGATGTGTTTTCTTGAGAGAATTAAAAAATGCCTGTTGTTTCTTACTTGACTTTGACAATGTCTCTGTTCGGTACCTGTGTTTCCTTGTGAGACATTAACAATGCCTGCTTTCGACAGTCATTACTGACGCCAATGATCGCTGCCTGTGTTTTCTCGATAGACATATTTATGATGCTTGTCTTTGATGCATGTGTTTCCAAGAAAAGTATTTATTTAAAAAAGGTTTTATATAGCGCTACTGGACCCAGGAGTATCAGAGCGCTTTACAGACAGATAAGAAGAGTACATATCTAGACCAAATAATAAACATAAGAACAAATAAACATCTAGAACAAAATAGAACACAGTACACAGAGTGAATAAAAACTGGCATGGGATCAAACATTTCAGTTAGAAGAGGAGATTGAGGAAAGGGAGTGATTTATGGGTAGGTAGGGGGGATGAGGATGGATAGAAAGATAGGAGAGAAAAGGGTAGAGTGAGAAGGAGGGGAGGTAGTAGGAGAAGAAGAGAGACGGGGTGGGTTGAGGAGAATGAAATGAGGACTGAATCAGTATAGGGACTATTAGGTGCCACAATGCCTCTGTTCAATGTGTTTGCTTTCATAAGAGACACAGATCGCCCCATGTTTTCTAGAGAGAAATTGATTATGTCTAGTCTGTGGTTTATCGAGAGGCACTCAGAATGTCTGTGTTTTCTTGATAGAAATTGATGATGTCTGTGGCATACTAGATTCTCTGATGGTGTCTGTGTTTAATTGAGAGACATTGACAATGTCATTGTTTTCTTCAAACATTGATGTTGCTTTTGTCTTCTTTACAGACATTGAGAATTCCTGTGGTCTACTAAAAGAAATTGATGATGTCTGTGGTGTGTTGATTTTGATTGTGCCTGTGTTTTATTGAGGGACATTGACGTTATCTTTGTTTTCTTCAGATATTGATATTGTCTGTTTTCTCTGGTGACATTGAGAATTCTTATGATCTATAGAGAGAAATTGATGATGTCTATGGTTTGGCGAGAGACTTTGATTGTGCCTGTGTTTTATTGAGGAACATTGACATTATCTTTGTTTTCTTCAGATGTTGACGTTGTCTATGTTTTCTCTGGTGACATTGGGAATTCCTATGATATATAGAGAGAAATTGATGATGTCTGTGGGTTTTTGTTGAGAGACATTGAGGATTGTCTTTTCTTCAGTGATTTTAAGCTCCTTGTTTTCATCAGTAACATTGGCAAGAACCATCACATATTTGGATACACCACTCTTGGAGAAACATGGGCGTACTGAAGTGCTTACTCCCATCTTTTGACTTGGTGTGCTTATGTGAGGGTACACACCTTCTCCCCATGCACTCCACTCTGTTTGCAGAACCTCAACATCTACTTAATGTCCTAAATGCAGCAACAGGAAGTTGATTAATGACCAGACCACAAGCTCAGTTACACCAAAAACCCCACACATTACTCGCCCTTCCGAACCTTTCTTCGTAGTGCCTTGATGCTTGTCGCCTTCAGCTCGTGCAGGCAACCACATAGACTTGATGCTTTCTCTCGAATACAACGCCCTGAAAGGCTGCTGGTAAAAAAGCCACGTGTGACTTTTGCAAATATATTTCCTTTTAGATGTGTTAATGATTTTTTTTGTTGGTCACTAAACTATCGCAGACATATGTTTACCAACTGAGACATGAAACATTGCCAGGCACACACTCTATTCTAGTTCAATATGAAATTGTTCAATAGTTAATGCCAACAATCCTAAATAATATGGTATGCACTGGTATGCATATATAGTGTATTTCTATAGTGTGTTCCAAACTAAATCGGCTAGAGCGGTCAACCTCGAAGCTGGGGAACCGTGTTGCCCATTTGGGGTTCTGGTATGAAGTCTGGGAGGCCATGGAGCAGAGCATTACAATCATCTAGATACAAAAGTATGAGGGCATGAGCAGCATTTCTGAAGTCACTTTCTGAAAGAAACGGTTTGGCCTTCCCTAGAAGGGAGGGCTGGTATCAGGCTGACTTTGTTTTTCCTGACAGCATGTTTCTTGAGAGTGAAGTTGGTTTCCACAGTGAAATCCAGTGACTTTGCAGTCAGCGAAAGTTGGGGTTCGAAGCCGTCAGGGTTCATTTCATTAAAGCAGTTTGTACTGTTTGTTGTTCTTGGCTAATAACACGAATTCTGTCTTGGTTGGGTTGAACTTCAGGTAGGTGCTGGGCATCCAGGTCTGGTTGATGTGTAGGCAGTGATTGTGATGTTGAATGTCTGCAACAGAAGAAGCTTTCAAGTAGAGTTATGTGTCATTGGCACATTGGTGAATCTTGATGCTGTTGTCTGTGAGTAGAGCACCAGCGGCTCCATGTAATTTTGAAGATGACATGAGGTGGTATGGAACCCTGGGAAACTCCGCAGGTCATAGGGATTTTTTGGAACCTCGAGGTGCCCATTTGAAATAACTGGTGTCGGTTGGAGAGTTATGAGGAGAACTAGTGATGGACAATAAATCCCTATCAAGACTCCTGGTTGTATGTGAGGGTGGGATGATCAACTGTGCTGAAGGCAGCTGAGAGATCAAGCAGTATCAGGAAGCAGGAGTCATCTTCATCTGTGGTCGAGGGAGCATTGTCAATGATGTGTAACGTAGCAAGCTCTGTACGGCAACGTGATCTGAAGGCCGATGGTAGCTGTGCAGGCGGTAGTCGGCACTGATGTGATCTTGGAGTCGAGCATAGACTGCTTTATCAATGATGTTGCTGATTAATGGTAGGGGCGAGATGGGATTGTAATCGGTGAGGTCATCATGGTATAGTATAGCTTTCTTTTTAGGAGTGGAAGGATCTGATCTCATAAGAGTTTCTTGGAAGAAGCCTTGAGTGAGGGAGGTATTGGCAATGGGGAGTGGGACTGAGCGGTAAATCGGAAGATACATTTACATCCGATGAATCTGCATGGAAATCATTCACATAGTCAGTGGTCATTCTGAGACTCCAGCCCTTCTTGAGCTAAGTTGAGAACCAATTTTCCAAACTGTTTGGAGCAATATCCTGTCAAAACTAAGATGCAATGAGAATTTTGGGAAATATAATAAAAATGTAAATAAATGTAAATCCAGTATTTGTAAAGCGCAAACAGCTACCCGAAGGCATCCCGGCACTGGGGGCCGTCGGGAAGATTAAGCAAGCTATTGTCCAGGGTCACATCGTGCTGGGCTGACCTGCCGCCGGTGCCGGGGATCGAACCGTGAGCCCCAGATTCCAGCGTCAGTCGCCCTGGCAGCGGCGCCACACCCCTCCAAACACAAAACGAGATGAACACAATTTCAGGCCCAGATATTAAAATGCAACTCATGGTTGAAAAACAGCTAATTCAACACAAAGGGAACTTCCTGTTTCTTCTTCTCAGTCTCGGAATCCATTTTTGATGAGATTTCCAATCATGTTGATCCAGCAGCATGAGTTAGGGCTGGGTCCAGAAGACAGTGAATCACAGAGGGACATTGTCACAAGTTCAGAGAAGTTTGGATGGAGAACAAGGTGTTCGTACCAAACTTGGGCTATCTGATGACAGGTCTGGAACAGCAGGGTTTTTGCTGTGGCCTATGGATGTGGAGAATGTTGGTGACCGTTGGCTTTTGGCTAGGTTCCCACAATGCAAATACCATATAAGTGCATGCATACTTAAATGACTTGATCTCCAGTTATATATTTCCAGATTTAGTGACTGTGATCTTGGAAGCCTGTCCTTTTCTGCATTAACTTGCTATTAATAGTTTGATATTTGCATTAGCAGCATCTACATAGCTGTTGCTTACTTCTCCATAAGGATGTCCCGTTGTAACCAACTTGTATTCGCTGAAGAACAGAGGTGTTTTGTAGGGGGAGCCCTGCTGGCTTCAGACATCCATGCAAACGTCTAGTGAGAAATTGACTGACTGGCATGTTTTGATGCCTCGTGTGGAAAACAAACTCGCCCTCGCTATAGCCCCAGACAGCTCCTAACTTTGCTTTTTTTAAATCAATGTCACGCTATGCACCCACCAGTTTTTGTGGAAAATCTTTTTGTGAAAAACTCTTTCTGGGAGGATAATTCTTGGTAAGAATGGCGTTTGCAGGGGAGCTTGCCCTACTAATCTCACTTTGCAGGACGCGTTTCCCTTTTTTGTATTCTTTTTTTTTTTTATTTAGGACCCCTGCAAAGGTTATAATGTTTTCCAAAAACTTTACAAAGTGTGCAGAGGAAAATCTTTGCTGTTTAGCACAATGCACCAACTCCGTCAGCCTGGTTATAAGGACTGTCAGAGACCTAAGCAAATTTAATATTTTGCCATTTAGGTACTCCTTTTCTAGCAATAGTCATTTTTGAGGCCAGTTGTTTCAATCTGGTTCCCTCTAAAAACATTCATTGATGGAAATGCCTGCTACGGGTTGTTTCCTTGTCCACTAATTTTTTTAAAAAGGTCCAAAAATAAATGTGCTATGTCGAACAAGTGCATGGTCTTTGTAGTTCCACCATGAGCCTAGCAGATTTGATAGTTCACCCGCGTTCGCTACACCACTCATACCATACTACCCAACCGGTAAGACCTGCTCCCTTGAGTAATGTTTAAAGTTCTGCTCATGAGGGCTGGGAGTACCGGTTTCCTTATTCTCTCATTGTTGCATTAGATTTTTTAGGAGACGTCTGGTGGCACCCTAAGACGACATGTTTCTTCCTATTACTACTTAAATGCAGCCCAATTTTCATTTCATGGTTTTTATAACTGGTACTTCATCTGGTCGCTCATCATCTAAAGGGCAACGCTCTTTACCTTTTGAAATTGGCCAGATAAGCTTCTTCAAAGATCTCCCACTAGATATATAACTGACTAACTTTCGCAGCCTAAAAAGAGAACGTAGTCGTATCTACTTTTTGTAATCCCCGTTATAAAGATGTTTTCATAGGTTTGAAAAAAAATTCCATCCACCTAATTGAACAGATCAAACTGTGAAGCTTAATATTGTTATTGTCTTTTCTTGATAAAAGCATGGTGTGTCTATATGCGCCCAGACTCACAACAAATCTAGAGTGCTTATCCTGGGAAGCAACTTTCATAGTTGCAGTTACCTCTAATAGAAGGGGCAGTGGAATTCTTTCTCTGTCCACTGGCACTGTTCACGGTTGTTGATACAGGCATTTTTTTTGTCACACTGTACGTTGCTTTTCTGTGGAAGGTTGTCCTTTTTGTGTCGCTTCTCCTCCATTTTCCTTCCCTAATTCCTCGGCTCCATGTGAGCACTCATTTCATACTTTTGACACTAAAAGGGTTCTGGGATATTTTGATTAGAACAAAGTATTCAGAGATTTGGGACAATTGTTTGCAGGAAATATCTGCAGTGTATGGATCTCTGATGCCAACAAATATTGACAATCTATATAATTTCCAGGGATTACTATGTTGCATCCACTTCTGGTACAAAAAGACAATTTCCCTCCTGGCCTCTCTAAAGGATGACTTTAGCATATTTCATTCCCCAAGAGATCTGCAGAACAGCCACCTGGACATTAGCGCACACCTTCTGTAAACACTGCCACTTAGATGAGAAGGCTCAACTTGGCACTCAGGTGCAGATCCGGCCGTGATAAATAGGTGCCGGTGCTGAGCACCGGACACCAGCGGCACAAATTAAGCACTAGAGGTGAGAAGCTCATACTCGACCTCGATGACCGATTTAGCTAAAGCCTAATTACTCTGAACACTCTTTCTGCCTGTTACGGGCGTGATTATCATGCTAAGGGCGTGATAATCATGCATATATGTAAGACAGATGGAACAATAGCAGCAGAGTGTGTAAATGTACCAACTCTCCTGCTTGGGCGTCTTCCAGATACACTCAATTAGAGTGCACAGATGTACTGCACTGCTTTAGTCTCACTGCACAGATGTACAATACTATTCCAGATACACTGCATCAAAGGGCCCAGATGTACTGCACTACTTTAGTCTCACTGCACAGATGTACAATACTATTCCAGATACACTGCATCATAGGGCCCAGATGTACTGCACTACTTTAGTCTCACTGCACAGATGTACAATACTATTCCAGATACACTATATCAAAGTGCACAGATATACTGCACTACCTTGGTCTCACTGCATCAATATGCATGCTTTTGGTTTATTTATAATGCATTTAGCGTGCATTGATTAAACTAGTATCATCCATCACACTGCAGGGATATACAGTGTAATATCACATGAGTTACAGTATGGCTCACTGCACAGATGTACAATACTCTTCCAGATACACTGCATCAGAGTGCCCAGATATACTGCACCACTTTAGTCTCAGTGCACAGATGTACAATACTATTCCAGATACACTGTATCAAAGGGCCCAGATGTACTGCACTACTTTAGTCTCACTGCACAGATGTACAATACTTTTCCAGATACACTATATCAAAGTGCACAGATATACTGCACTACCTTGGTCTCACTGCATCAATATGCATGCTTTTTGGTTTATTTATAATGCATTTAGCGTGCATTGATTAAACTAGTATCATCCATCACACTGCAGGGATATACAGTGTAATATCACATGAGTTACAGTATGGCTCACTGCACAGATGTACAATACTATTCCAGATACACTGCATCAGAGTGCCCAGATATACTGCACCACTTTAGTCTCACTGCACAGATGTACAATACTATTCCAGATATACTGTATCAAAGGGCCCAGACGTACTGCACTACTTTAGTCTCACTGCACAGATGTACAATACTATTCCAGATACACTATATCAAAGTGCACAGATATACTGCACTACCTTGGTCTCACTGCATCAATATGCATGCTTTTTGGTTTATTTATAATGCATTTAGCGTGCATTGATTAAACTAGTATCATCCATCACACTGCAGGGATATACAGTGTAATATCACATGAGTTACAGTATGGCTCACTGCACAGATGTACAATACTGTTCCTGTTACACTGCAGTCAAGTGATATCAATAAACCTTTTTTTTTTATTACTACTATTGTTTTTACTAGACAAGTACCACCATACAGCACACTGCAGAGACACACTGTGCAACATCGCATCATTTACAATACCTGTCACTGCACAGATGTACAATACTGTGGTGGTTATACTGCATTCCACCACAGGGTACAGAATACTGCTTCCCTCACACTACATCACTCCAGGCAGATGGACGAGAAATCTTCGATTACGCTGCAACCAATTTCACTATCAAGAACACTTCACCTGTTACAATTTCATCCCTCAGAGAGAGGTCATAACTCATATTTCAGTTACACTACATCACACGGCATAGATCTGCAACGCTCCACCACTACACTGGATTCTACTGCACACATATACAAGACTGAATCACACTGCATATATATATATGCCTGCAAGGGAGTTGTTTTGATATAAATAAATATATATATATATATATATATATATATATACATACACACATACACACAGTGTTACTTCTGTGGTACTGCAGCGGAGTGCAGATATACAATACTGCTTCACTTACACTACACCAGGCTGCACGGATATGAACCGCTGGTGCACCACACTGCATCACGTTATGCAGATATATATGCACGACTGCTCCAGAGGCACTGCATCCATCTGCAGCTATGCCATACTGCTTCCTTACACTGTATCCCACTGCATAGACATAGGACACTTCTGAACTACACTGCACCATAATGTACAGATCTACAATGGCGTTTCAGCGGCACCGCATCAGAGTGCACAGCTAAACAATAATGCTTCGTTGCACTGCATCACACTGCATAGACATGAAACGCCTCTGCACTACACTGCATCATGTCGCAGAGATACACACCCCTACAGTACATCAGACCATTGTTTCGGTTACCCTGCACCACACAGCGGGATCATTAACCCAAACCCAGGACACTGCATCACACACTGCACAGTTATGAAATTCTGCATCACACTGCACTTCAGTTACACTGCAACAGTTGGACACCAAGACCACAGTGTTGGGGGACACCAAGACCACAGTGTTGGGGGCCAGCCTACACACACACACCTCCGGGGTACCACAGTGACCAGGGCTTTAAGTGGGCCGGGTCCCACCGGTGCTGAGCACCGGCAGTTTTTTAAAGGGTGCCTCGAAACGGGTCTCTATCGGGCTCTGTTTAGTGCCCGGGCACAGGCGGACTGCAGTGACAGCAGGCACATTGATGTGCGCTGCTCACACTGCTCACTTCTCATTAGTGTAGAAGCTACGGCATGACGTCATGCCAGGTGAGCGGTGTGGGGGAAGGAAAATCCTTTAAAGGGTCATTTTCTCTCTGGATTTCCCTTCTCTTTTTGAAACTCAGGTGCAGGGACATTGTCGTGGTGTCACCAGGGCTTTAAGTGGAAGCTGTTTCATTATTATGTATAGTTGTTGCTTATTTTTCTTATGCAACTAACAACCATTAACAAAGCCAATAGTCCTGACTTGTAGGTATGATGTTACTTGTTGTATCATATATCTGGATGCAAAGACAGAAACAGCAAAATACAAGTCGGGCGGCACACTATGCTAAACACAGATGTTCAGCTTAACTGTTTTTAAGCCACGCCCTTAATTACATTGGCCACGCCCCTTTGAGAGTCCCCCCCAGCTGTTCATTCCACTTAAAGCCCTGACAGTGACTATATTTGATTCTAACAACTCTCTGTGAACTGTTCACGCCATGAGCAAGATTACCTCACTTTTAACATCTAATAAAGAAAGAACGGTTTAAAGCTCGGTGCTGTGTTTGGCGCTATAAAACGTGCAAGTACAGAAGAGTGACCACAGGGAGTGCAATGAAGTTGCAAACACCGCATGAAGCGCCCTGCGTGACCCCCTCGTCTCTTCACTCACCTGCAGACACCATCCAGCGCTGGGGCCGCGCTCGTGTTTTGGGTTGGAGGGGGGTTGTCGCAGCGCTACTGACACCCCCCAGTCTTCAGAAGAATGCAGGGCAGCGGCGACGGGGTGAGATCACTGCCGTGTGTCACGGAGGCTCGCGGGCTGTGAGGGGGTGTGCTTTTGGAGGCTGCAAAAGTTGGGGGAGTAAAACCGTGGCCGGCCCTCCCGCTGTAGAGGGGAGGGGCGGTGCCTTCATGGGGTGGAGACAGACTGGAGACAGTTCAGAGACAGGTTACCAAAACAGGGGCTGGTTTGAAGCACAATTCCTATGAGAGGCGAGTGAGGAATGTATAAATATATTTAAATATATTCACAATGCAGAGGAGGGAGTGGCTTTCTGCCAGCATTTAACCCCTACTCCGGTGCGTGCGCCCAGGCTTGGCAGACATCGAAGTACACAGCAGGAAGTCATTTGACCAGGATCACACGGCGCGGCCACACAGAGATGCCTGGATTTCAGTGTAGGTTCGTTTTGCCACTGGGCATTTTCTGCCTCCACATGAAAGGCTCTGCGACCCCTCGATGGCATACACGCAGCGCGAGGCTGCAGTTTTCCCAAAAAGCACCCCGAGAGGCCTGTGGTCACAAAATGCCAGTGGGTGGTTTGGCGAGAGAGGGTGGACGGGTGCATTAGACAACATTTTCAAGAGGAAAAGCGGTGAGCAGATTGAATAACCTGCCTTTATAAGCGCAGGAGGACCAGGCGGTAAACTGGCCCAAACAGGCCTGGGACGGAAATAATGGATGACTGGTGTAATGAAGGAGGCAGGGCAAAGCCGGAGACCGCGCGCGGGCCATGAGTCACGTGGGCAGGGGTGAGGTGACTGGATACACGGGATCAGTCAGTCAAATGTTGAGTCTCTCTTATAGGGCTCGAGTCGGGGTACCACGCGGGTGGACGGCGTCCCCCCACTATTTTTACTGGGAGCTCAATAACTGGAGCAAATGGAGCCACACATTCACTCTTTGGCCTCTCTGGGGCGAGATCGGTGCCCATTCTGAACGTTGCTCACGGGCTGCCTTCTCTGATGCAATCGCATCTAAGGGGTGAGCGAGGGGAGGCAATGAGTCTGGTGGTGCAAGCCACCTTTCGTGACGTCACGTCATGTCGTGACATCAGCGTCCCCCACTTCTTTTTTTAGGACTTGTGCATAGCGTCTTACACCACATTCCTCACAGGGATGACCCCAGATACGACGAATGACGTGCCCCGCCCTCACACACACATGAAGTCTCAGACGTCTGTAAATAGGTCACAGCGGGTGGTGGATTGAAGCCTGCGTGTGAAAAGGACACATGTTATAGTTCCGCTCACTTCAAGCGAAAACTTCCCAGTATTAATGGATTTCCGCTGTTAGACGAGTCTCTGGGCTGTGTGTGTGTGCGCGGGGGAGTGTGGGAGCAGGGCGAAGTGCGGGAGACGCTGAAACATCTTGCAGGCAGAGGTGCTGTCATGGGAAGTTCTCACCGATAAACTCGGCTACGTGAACATTCCCACCATAGAGGCCGGGCCAGATGCTGGGCACAGCACAGCTGCTAGTGATTATAGCCGACAAGAAAGCCCGGCGGGTTAATGTGCCTGGCGCAGAGACGCCCGCTTCGTGTGTCGTGCTTTTCGAATGCCAGCAAGACAGGTCCGTGGATTAATGGGCCTGCCATGGAGATGTGTGTGTAGTCATGGGGCCCAGTTCCACTAAGACAGCTCAGAGGGTTGACATGCCTGTTTAGAGATCCGTGTGTGCAACAGCCAAGTCAGCTCAGTGGGTTAATGCGCCTGTCACAATTGTTTTGTTTGTAGCCAGCAAGTCACAGATTCAAAATCCAAGAAGGCACCTCAGAGGGATAATGTGCCTGTCAGCAGAGCTCACTTTAATACGTTTTTCTCACCAGCTTTTCTCCGAAGCCTGCGGCCGGTGCTATTAAAGATTGGGGTGCAGTATAACAAGGCTGCGTGGTCCTGATTCCACCTCATGCCTCTCGCTTCTACCCCCATACATTCCCTGCCGCTTTATTTCACTCGCGCAGTTTCTTTTTCATTAATGCTTTCTCCCCTTGACACTGATTGTATGTTTCTCTACGCCCTCTTTGCCTCCATTTGCACTGGCCCCATTACAGATCTGTTGTATCTGGTAGCTCTCAGATAGTCCCACTGGAATTATTCGATTTTGTGGCTGCCACGTTTTTCGCTTGGTTATACATTTGCTCCATAACCCATCGCGTGCTGCATAACCTGCATTTTTTTTAACCTTCCTAAAAACACAGCAACGTATGTTGCTGTACTTGGCAAACGTTGACAGGTCCCCTGTTGCTTATTGTGCATGTGGGTGTTAAACTGGTACTAAAGACGTGAAACATGTTCCCAGACAGTGTTAACCTGAGCCAAAATGAAAAATAGAGTTAGTTATGCTATTACAAAATGTGCAGCAATGCACCGCATAATTTGCATTTTGTTGCCGCATAATTTAGTTAACCATGCCGCATAATTCGGCCCTTCCATGCCGCATAGTTCCAGTGGCCGTGGTCCCAGGCTTCACTTCTAGATACTAGTCAGCTCAGTAGGTAGAGAGTATGCTGAAAACCACAGCTGCAGATCTCATTAACATATCTCAGTGGGTTCATGCTCATGCCACAGAATCTCCAAGCAACCTGCAACCTACAAGTTTGAATCTAAAGTTGAACTTTCAAATAATGCTTCGGGTGCAGAGCCATGTGTGATCTGCAGGTCGTTTAATGTTAATCATTTTTAAACAGTTATTTCTTATATGTTGTAGAGGAGAGAGTGTGACCTTCAAGTCACTTTGCACCCGAGTAAGAAAGATCAGTGGGTTAATGCAGCTATTGCGGCGATTGTGTGCAAACTGCGAGTCACGTGGCAAGGTAGCTCAGCGGACTAAAAACCCTGCGGCTGAGATCTGCCTTGAAAAGCAGGTGACGGAGCTTTGAATCCTGGCAGAACAGTTTTGCCTTTCATCCCCACAAAGTCCACTAAAAAGCGCACTGAGGTAGGCTAATAACACATATTATTTACAACGTTCCATATAATTGAATTACATCTTTAAAAAGAGGGGGTACTTAAAGAGCGGAAGAAAGAAAACTGACAGGGTGAGAGCCGGGGTGTCACCAAGCCAGGTGTGCTCTCCAATATGAAATTAGACATATTGTGGAATAAATAATGAAAATGCATGTGTTCAAATCCGGGCGAAACCTTTTAACCAGTACTGAAAAGTTGGGAACTGATTCACCCCCTGCCTCCGCCCCCAGACAGAAGCAGAAACAGAACATCTGTACCGCGCTGTACACCGCAGCTTATTGGCACGACGAGCCAGGCAAGCATTGCCAAGGATGCATGGAATACATCCCGGAATATAAATTACTTTTTATTTAATAGACTGACATGCCACATTCCAGGTTGTTTCCTGGCCTGTGTACTGGTAAAAGGGGTTGTGAAAGGCAGTCACGCCCCTAAAGGGGTACCTGCCTCAGGGGCTGAGGGCTGCCAACAGGGGGGCATGAAGGGAGAGTGCTCAGGGTGGGGGCTCGGGGTAACATTCGAGCCCCCTCCATTCACAGAATGGTGAATACAGGGATCCAGCCTGCCAGGAGGAGTGACGCAGGCGCGAGCGGCAAAACAATAAGGTCAAGTGGATGGTGCATTCCCACCCTCCTTAGATAAAGGCGCTCTGAAACCCGGTCGGGCGAAGTTGGCGCTATTTAAAGCAATGCATGAATAAATCGGCCATGTGGCTGCATGCACAGAAACCTCCCGCCCTCCGCCGTTCTCAGATCTAAGCCTGCACCTCCAGCGAGGCCGGGCCCTTCTGTCCCCTTTTCTCCGCACGCGGTGAAGAGTGAGCACGGGTACAGCTGCATGAACTAGCGCCAATCACCAGAACACGCAGACAGCTCTAGGACCGATCGCGCCTAGAGGCTTTCTCTGTAAACGGACAGAGATGCTTGAGCGAGCGAGCTCTCTGCGCAGGCCAGGCCAGGACTGCTCCTTCCTCAAGCAAATTTAAAGCTCGCCCCTTCCAAATAGTCCCACCATAATTGACAGTAACTTTTCCCACTTCGCTTCAAGGCGCTATGACGCAGCGTTTCCCCCCTCGTCTGTATTTGAAAGCACTGCCCTCAGTTCATACTGCAAACATACTTACATTTCTTTCTAAGGCTAATGAGCCATTAGTAACCCCCCCCCCCCCTCCCAAAAAAATGCAGGGAAAGCGCAAGAAAGGATCCTGTAAGAGGGCCACTGAGAATAGGGCCACGGAGGCCTCTGCAAAGTGCCCTTCAAAGGGGTACGTAACGTTAGTACAACGCCGTCAGCGGAACAGCTCCCCGTGAAAAGCGCCTCTCAAGGGCACAGTCGCTCTCTCTAGCGCCTTGTACTGGAATACCTTGCTGCAGCGCTATTGTTGAGAACAGTCAGCTCTAGTGTCTAACAGGACGGTATCCCGCAGAATGAGCTCCAACAGAAGGCCTAGGTGCTGCCTACATGTTTCATGGGCGACTCAGCATTTCATCCTTCAATTATAGATAAAGGGAGTATGCCTATTATTAATGCCTTTCAGTTCGTGCTGTGCGCTACTTAAGGAGTTAATATAATTGTATCCATATGCTGCATTCTGCACGTTGCTACACGTAGCGCTTTGAAACATCGTTTGAGGATGTTTGCCGCGCTGCATAGCTGGTGAGCGCCTCGATACAATGTTGCACGTTTGAACCACGAGGACTGGGACTCGCAGCTCCTTCCTTACTGCAGTGAGTAAAGTGCGCCCACATTTCTGCGTGCGTTAACCCATGAGCATCTTGTTCGTCTCTTGTGTAGCGCTACAAAGTCCATAGCAGGTTTGCGGTTGGCGCTGTAGCGTAAGAAACAGCCACATAAACGAAGTTATTAAAAGTGACCTACCTTGGAAGTCCAGGGGACGCGGAGGGGATCTGGCAGTGGTAGGTGTCTGTCAGGGGTGCTCTCTGCTGTGTGCCTGCTCCAGTGCCCACTGGTAGAGGGTTTGTGTGCGCCCCTCTCTGCTTCCCCCGGTGCTCAGTGCAGGACGCGGTTCCTGCCCTCCGGTACCTGGTGGCTCCAGGTGCGCGCGTCCGTCAGTCAGTCCTGCCCGGGTGCTCGCACTGATGTCTGCTGTCCTCTGGTGTCTGTCCGATCGGAGCGCGCGCTGCCAGGACCCGGCTCCACTCACTCTGAGATTTTTTTGGGACAGAGAGGGCAGAGGAGCAGAGGCTGGGATGGGCGGGGGGACAGGGCCGGGGCGGAGCCAGCTCCGGAGCGCCCTGGCGGCCGCTGCGGTTGTGGGGTTTACAGATCAGAGGGGGACCGGTAATCCGGCCTCCCCTTCCGTGTTATGGGTGATTTACGGTGCGCCGCCTGTCTCTGCGCCTGTCCCTTCTCCCCGAGTGCACAGATTCGCTCTCTCCAACCCACATCGCCACTGCACGGCTCCATATGAGAGGCTTGCCCTAACTTGGTGCTCCCAGGGGCCACTTAAAGCATCTCTCTCTCTCCCTCTCCCTCTCTCTCTCTCTCTCTCTCTGTCTCCTATGCTCACTCTTTCTCTCTGTCTCCTTCTATGCGCACTCTCTCGCTCTCTCTCTCTCTCTCCGTCCCCTTCTATGCGCACTCTCTCGCTCTCTCTCTGTCCCCTTCTATGCGCACTCTCTCTGTGTCTCTCTCGGTCTCCCTCTCTCTCTGTCTCACTCTCTCTCTCCCTCCCTCTCTCCTTCTATGCGCACTCTCTCTCGGTGTCTCTCTCTTTCTTTCTCTCTCTCTGTCTCTTTCTATGCGCACTCTCTCTCGCTCTCTCTCTCTCTATGCACACACACTCTTTCTCGTTCCCTCCTCTCATTTTTCCCTCTCATTTTCACGTTCAGTCTCTCTCTCTGGCTGCCTCTCTCACGCCTTTCTTTCACGCGCGCCCGTGGCTGTCTTTTTACTTGCTTCCTGCTCCCTCCCCCGTTTTTCGTCTCTCTCTCAGCCTCATCAGTCTCTCCCTCCCAGTCTCCCCATGACACTCACTCTCTCTCTTTTCACCCCCTTTTCCTCTATGTCCCAAAAATCTCTCTCCACGTTTCCTTCCCTCCAACACACTCCCCCATCTTTCACACTTGCCTATATTTTTAAATGCTCTTCTTCCCTCCAATTCTTTTATTTTTGTCTCCTCTGCCCCCCCCGCCCCCCCATGGACATCTCATGGATACGCTCACATGTGATAAGGCGCGCTATATAAATCTGCAAACTTTAAGGTTGCCATCTCTCCCACGCGCCTCGTTTCCCCGTCAACTTATTCCAGTCTCGTCTTCCCCTGCCCTCTTTTCTCTTTCCCTCAATTTTCACTTACAACTTAGGTCTTTTTCCCTCTTTTCCTCTGATTTTTCTCTTTATCGAAACCCCCCCGTCCATTGCATCTGCTTGTATTCATTATCTGAGTAATTATGGGCTTGGGGGCGCTTGGGTGTGCGTGCCGCAGAGACATCCCCTCTTTAAGCCCCCCATGCCGCTCCAGGAACGTGCCAGTCCGCCCCAGCAGTGGTGGTCGGTCGGCTCCATCTTCTAGATAATTATAGCTTTGCCGCACTTTCCACATAACCCATCATCTTCTGTATAACGTCACTGCAGATTTTAACAAAACAAATGGATCTCGAACGGATCACAAGTTACTGCAAACGCTGCCACAAGTGTTGCTGTGCAGTGTAAGCCCCTTTACTGTGCAGTGTGAGGATGTCTTTCGTTTGCTGACTGCATGTAGGTGCTAAACTAACACTAATGTGGCCACCTCTGCCCAAACAGTGTTAACGTTGTAAAAATGGCAACATAGTGAATAATGCCACCAAGTGTTCTGCACTGCCCCTTATAAACTGCCAAGTCTTGCTGCATACTTTAGTTGACTCCACTGCATGATGTGTTCCTCTGCCCTGGCACAATTCCAGTTGGTCTGGTTATGAGCATTCAAGTTCCTCCTAAAGGGGCCATCCAGTGGCGTAACATTAGCCTGCGCAGTCCCTGCGGTGTGGGGGCAGGGAGCACCAGGCCCCTCTCCCCTACTGTGTATGGGGGGTGAGCCCCTGGCCTGAGAGCTCATGACTGGGGGTTGCAGGCCCCTCCATGAACTTTGCAGGGGGGCCCCCTCAAGTTTTGTTACGCCACTGTGGCTACCATCACCACGTCGTGCGTGTAATGGATAAACCATTTGGAACCTAGGGGTAGATGTATCAAGCCTTTTGCGATTCGCAAAGGCCGAAATTCGCATGCGAATTGCAAAATGCTTTTCTGCATTTTTTGAAATGTATCAAATAATCTCAAAATTAGGAATCGCAAAAATTTGCGATTCCCTATTTTGCTTAAGCATTTGCGATTCCTTGAATGCGATGTATGTGGGTTTTAGAAATTGCGAATTTAGGTTAAGAAATCGCAAATTACCACCAACTTGTAGTTGGTGGTAATTTGCGATTTCATTTAAAAATGCCTTATTTGGCATTTGTGAAGGTGGCATGTGACGCACATACATGCCCATAGGGCCTCCTGGCCCATAGGAATGCATGGAAAATTATTCCTTAATTGCGAATTCGCAAATTGCGAATTCGCAAATAAGGAAGACTAAGAAATTGCTAAAAAATAGCGATTTTCAACATACATTCCATTTTGCGATTTCTAAATAGCGATTCCTTAAAAATCGCTATTTAGAAATAGCAAAATGGAATCTTGATACATCTACCCCCTACAGTGTAAAGTTCCGCAAGTGGCTTTGGGAACACAGCACAGGACAAAGAAAGTGTGCGAGCCATCCTGAGAGTCCAGACAGTTGGACCTTTTCCCGGCTTGGCTCTGGGCGCGTGAGGTCCCCTTTCAACTGCAACGTAAATTGTCCCCGTAACTGTGTAGACTAAAACGTGTAATCAATGTAGTCATGGAGGAGAGCTTTCCTAGGGTTGGAATGGCCTGTTGGGCATTGTGTCACTCTGTCACTGCCAGATGAACCAACTTGAAGGGCCAGTGTGTGGGTCTTTTTCTATCATGTCAGTGCCCATTAGGCCAAAAAATAAATAAACTATCTGCACACTGGCCCTTTCAAGCGGGCTGATCTGGTAGGACTAGGGTGTGTGACAGGACTGTCCAACAGTGAACTCTCCCTACGTAGACTCTGGGCTGGGTCACCAAATATTTTTAGATGGCTCAGTTTCATGTTTTATAGTCTCCGGGCGGGGTGCCAAACCATTATTGACTGGGGCTATTTCATGTCCTTGGTGGTAAGTTAAGGCAGAGCTTGCTCCAACCACCTTCCACCACTGTGTTATGAAAATAGGAATCTGGTGGTGGCAAAATATCAAACTAGAACATTCGTGCACGTTTGCAGGGTGGAGTTTTGTTGTAGTTATGACATGTTTTGTTGTCTTTTTGTGCTGCTGTTTTTGTGCTGGATTATTGCAGTGTGATTTTGTTGTGTTAAATTGCGGTTTCTCCGTTCTGTCTTGACTATTTTGTTGTGATATGCTATGTTATGATTTGTCTTCTTATGTGACTATGTATGGTATTGGGTTCTGTTCCGTTTCCTACTTTAGATAGTGAACATTTTCTTTAGGACTTTCTTTAGGACTCCTCTTTTTTCTCATCTCCGTGCCCTTCACGAAGTGCTTCTGTGGCGTTCCCAACATTTCTAATCCCACTGTTTGGAACAAGATAAAAGACTTTTAAATCCATGGCTCTGGATACTTTCTGCAAGGCTAGGCTCCCCCTGCATTAGCACTTAAAGGGGCAGTTCTTTCTACCCCATGCTTTCAGACCTCCTATGGACCCGCCTTTTGCAGCAGTCTAATATTTCGAACATTTCTCATTGTGATGAGTCCATCCGAGGGCAGCCAGGGGTGACCGCGATGCACCATGGGTTTGAATCCCATCCTCGTCGCCACTGTGGTAAGTTTAGAAGCAGACTTCACAAATTCCTGGTCCATAAAGATTTATTGTGGCAAACTGAAAGGACGTGGAACAGGTGCAGCAGCAAGATTGGATTCCGCTAGTGCGACTGGGCACCAGTGAAGAACAATGGCACAAATAAATGCCCTGTGGGGAAATGGCCTACAGGGGTTCATTCGCACTGACCATCCACCTTCACTCTTTCATAGAATGACGATCTCTCTTCAAGCCCCAATTTCCAACACTTATTCCTTCAATCTTGCCCACATCACCATCACATTCCGCAATTTAACACACACCAGACTTCAGCAGAGAAGGTCCACCCCACACGGGCAAAGAGCAAAACAAAAGAGAAAGGTGTATTTATTCCACAACAATCAATGTGTCCCTTCCCACCCATTTCCAAAATGACTTACTTTCTAAAGGGTTCAGCGTAATCATTATTAGTCCAAATGGTTCAGTTGAAACAATGTCTACACGCCCCAGAATGCACTGAGTTGTGATATGAAGGCCTAGGACAGCAAAAGAGGCCTGTAAGAGTGCAAATGGCTCTAAAGCAAGCAACAGAGGGCAGCTATGAGCCTGATGTGGGGCTGTAGTGACGTGAAGCAATCCAGTCACTCAACTGCCAACACAATGGCCAAGCCAATGAAGGGTCCGATTGATGCTTTCAATGCTAGAAGTCCCAGCATGCACTTACTTGACAAATGGATGCCCAGGATGGGAAGCCGGTGCCTCGGTGACATGTTGAGAGGCAGTCACCCATTTGTACACAAACCGAGGAGAAAAACTGAGTGGGGTTCAATTGCAGTGAGGTGCAATTTCTACCCACCCACACTCTCTGGTTAGCGCCACCCACGTGTGCGCCAAAGACTCACTCCCCAAAAGGGGCAGGAGTTTCCCATTGGCGATTGGTCCCTGTCATGACTGCCTTAAAGACGGTGGATCTTACGACAAAGCAAGTCATTGATGGTGGCCGAGAGGCATGGACTCCACCAACCCGAGGCTGCCACAAATGGATGGCAGAGTGCCAATGGGCACATCAACACCGGAGAGCAGTGCCCCTGGTCACCTCTCCTAATTGGACAACCTCCGCACCAGGCCTCGCGCTCACTTATAATCCAAGATGGGGGGCACTTGGAATTACTACGCCAAAAGGCCTACTCGGTCTACTTTCAGTCGGAGGGAGACGGGGGCTCCCGGCCCGTGGGAAAACGCGGGGACTTAAGAAGGACCACCGAGGTTACTTATTCAGCCAGCCTTTCATGGGGCCTGAATGCCAAGGACGGCCTTCCCCGAGTGAATGGGGCCTGGAACAAAAGTGGCGCTCCTGACGCGGCCTCTGCGCTCGCGCTCCCTCCGGTCTGAGGGGCAGCCATGGGGGCGCCAGGCAGGCTGGTCCTGCCCTGGAAGGTCTCCGTGCGTCGTCATGGAAACTCACCACTTCAATCGGGGCATGCGCCTCATTGTTTCTGTCCTCCTTAGTTTCTTTTTGGGCCTCACTCTGTTTCTTTTGGTTTCTCTCTGTCTCTCTTTATTTCCGTTTTGTTGTTTCTCCCACTGTCCCTACTCCTCTGTCTCGCTCTGTACTTTTGCCCTTCTTTCTTGCACTCTCTTGTTCCCTCTCTATTTCTTTTCTTGCTCTTTTTTTCTTTCTCTTTCCCCTTTCCAAGTATCTTCCTTGCTTTCACTACTACTTCTCTTGTCTCTCTACCACTTTCTAATTATTTGTCTCTTCTTACCCCCTCCCTTTGTGTTCCTTCTCTCTACCTATACATTTCTCTCTATCCTTTTTGTCTCTCTCTACTTGACAGCTGCCACGTTGACGTTCTGGCTGTAAAACACCATGGGGAAGAATTATCAAAACTTTTCACCGGTGCAAAGTCACTAAAATTGCTTTCCGTTACTTTGCTTCAAAGGTGCATCCCAGAGGGTGGGCACGGGCGCCTAAAACGCTACCTCCCATGGTTATTGATAGAAAGCCCTATCTGCCAACAGTGGCTGGCAGCCCTTTGTGCCAAACATATCGCCTCCCCCAGCAGCCGCTAACAAAGAGAAATGTTTTCATTTCTCTGAACTTTCGTCACACAGCATGTGTGCTGCACGGTACTGTACACATACAATCAGGAACAGTTTTAAAGTTAGTCTAAGCATTGTATTTTGTACTAGAAATTGGTGCTTTCAGTACAAAAACACAGACTAGCCATCGCACACACCTCTATACACAATGGTGCAAAGATGTGTGCACGGCGCTAGACAGCCTAACAGAGCGGTAGCTTTGGGGAAGAGAGCAGTTGCTCTCTTAGTATCTTAGTAGATATGGTGCTGCCCTGCTCTCTCATCCTCGCACAATCAGTACAGCAACTGTGGGGACTGTGCTATGTTGCACTATCAATTAGTATATATCCAGTAGTCATGGCCCTCAAGTGCTCCTAAACATGAGGTGCTACATTACTTTCTCCGGCAGCATTTCCCTCTTTCTTGTTGTTTCGTTTTAGCAAAGGGCCCTATTTCTTTGCCTTTATTTGATTATTTTAAACTTCTACATCTTCTGGAACCTTTCAAAATCAAAGACCCTGCAAGTTGGCAACCCTGCCACCCTTGCAAGGTGGCCGTGTTGACTTGTGTCAGAGAATTATATGAGATGTTTAGAGGCGCTGATCATCGCTGCACCCCATTTTGATGCCTACCACTGCCCGTCTTAGAATCCTGGAGGATACACAGCAGCCGGTCCTTTTCTCACAAAGACAATTACTACATGAATTTTGGGACAGCTGAAAGCTATGTCGGCTTCATTGTTAGACAGTCTACTAGTCCCCCTGAGGAATTACGTCATGACAACAAATCCATCACAGAGAAGAGCCTAGCAGACAACCCCCCCACAATGAAAACTCATTACAAAGAATTTTTTTTTTCGTTTACTGGCATTGATTAAGTATTTCTGTTGCTTGTACTTTGAGGGGCAGCATGTTAAGTAAAAGAGTTATGATTATGGTGTGGGTTTAAGTTAGGGTTAGCTAAAGGTAAGGACTAAGTTTACGGTTACATTTGTGATGAGTGTTACAATTAAATGAAGTGAAGGAACTATTGTTAGGTTTAGGGATGGGTTTATGGTTGAGGTGAGGGTAATGATTAAAGTAAGAAAAGGGTTATTGTTAGTGTAAATTGAAGGTTTAGAGCTGAAGTTAGATTTAGGGCCCGAATATGTGTTCGGCAGTCCGACCACCGGACCGCCGTTGCGCAGGTCGGGAGAACGCCGCCAAGCCAACGGCATCTCGACCACCGTATTACGATTACATCGCCGGGCTGGTGGTCTTGTGTCAGCGGTGCCATGGCGGTGGCAGGTATTTGCTCATAGAGAGCCTGTAGCATATGCTGCCGCCATGGCAATGCCCCTTGCATGTCTGTTGCACTCTGTACCATGCACCATGTCTTGCATGGCACACTATGCACGCACCACAGTGTAATAAGAGGGGGGCACCACATGTGCCCCCATGCACTTTGCCCAATGGGCAAAATCGCCCTGTGGTCCGGGCATGGGCCCTTTCCCTGCCTTTCCACCATGGAAAGGTCAGTGGAAAGGCAGGTCTTGATTGTGACAGTGGTGCCAGCATTGGCACTGCCTTTAATGCCTGCAGCTTTCCCAGCTGCTGCAGGATCCAGGATCCTGGCAGTGATGGCTGTCTTGTGGTGGTCTGAGCACCATGATCATAATCAGGTGGACGAACCTCCAAGGAGGTGGCGGTCAGACCACCTCTGTGAGTAAGGCAGTCCTCAGACCACAGTACTCATAATCAGGCCCTTAATAAGTTAAATATTTAGGGTTAGCTTAAAGTTTAGGGATACGTTTATGGCTATCATAAAAGTTAGTATTAAATGTTGGACTGGGTTACAAATAAGGTAAGATTAGGGCTGAGTTACAGGTGGGATAGTGTAAGTGTTCATGCTAGGCTAAGGATTAGTGATCATTTACAGTTAGTGGCATTATTAGGGTTATGTTTAGTGCAAGTGAAAAGTGACCGTTTATGGGTAGAGGAAGACTTACATTTAGGCTTGGGATGTTGGTTAGGATTTTGGTTAGGATTTGTGCTAAGATTAGGGCTAGAATTCGGTAAGAATAAGAGATGAGGGTTAGAATTAGGGTAGGGAGTAGCGTTAGACTTAGTGCAGATTTTGATGAGGTTGTGGTTTACAAAAGACTATTTTGATTGCAGCTGGAAATTGCAATATTTGCCATATGATGAATACTTGTTGTAGGGGTTATCTGTAAAGATAACTCATTGTCGCGGCCGCGTTTGCATATATTCTTTTCGAGGCAGGTGCTAAGACTGCCCAATTGAGTTTAGGTTGGTCTCCCGCAAGGCTTCAAGAGGGATGAAAAAACTGGGGGTCTCGCAAAGGGACGTGGCCGATGCAATAATGGGCGTGGCAAAAAACATGTATGCTGAAAATCTGTGCTTAGCTTAGTGTGCCGCTGACTGGTATTTTGCTACTTCTGTCATTGCATCCAGACATACACTACAATAAGTTGCATTACACCTGCAAAAAGCCAGTACTATTGGCTTTGTCAATGCTTGTTGTTTGCATAAGATAAATAAGCAACAATTATGGCTTTGTTGCATAGCATATTGAAAATGCTTCAATTCTGAAATGGTGAGACTGTGAACAAACTATAATGAGCCTCTTTAAAGTTACATCAAAGTCAGTGAAGGGTGGCACTGCTGCTGAGTTAAGATATCTTTTTTTCATCCCGAGGATGAGGACAAAAATTGAGAGCCCAATAGAAACCCGTTTCAGCACTTGCTTTTTAGAACTGCCAGTTCTGAGCACCGGTAAGACCCGGCCCACTTAAATCCCTGTTTTTTTCGTCAAGGTAGCAATGGACCTCATTAGAATGGAGACCAGTCCTCTGGACGTTTAATTAAGACTGTGTGCATTCTTACACTCTCAAAGTGGGACAAAATCAGAACATTTGGGTTTAACAGTAGTTTTAAATTTTGTTATTTTACTCAACTATGTGAGGCATAGTTAGCTCTGGGTCCCAGTGACCTTTTCAGATTCAAGATATCCCTGTGTGGGTAACACTGTCCCGTGATCATTGTAGGTCCCAGAGAGGACTACACGCAGGTGGGCTGCTCCAAAACCTTGAGTGGGGTGAGTCAAGACACTTAGAGCACTAAATGGTGGCATCAGCGGCAATACTACTTTGTCTGCCATAACAGGCTGCTGATACCTCTCTCTTTTAAAAAAAAACACCAGTAGCAGCTTAAAAGAAGTACAGCTTTGCAAATCCACCTATTACACATATTCCTACAACCCTACATTTCATGTGCCTTTATTCTTTTACTGTATCTGAGCCAAAATGTAACAGGACAGTCATGACTGTGTGGTATTTGTTTGATCCAAGTAGGATAACTTTAAAAAGGTTATCATTGAATTGTTATGAGCCACGTGTGAGTATTTTTACATGTTTACATTTGGCCAAAAGGAATCTGAGTAATTTTATGGATTGCCTTGTTTGGGCTCAAACCCTGCAGAGATTAGGTCTAAGTGATTGAGTCTGGAGGTACAGAATTAGTGCATGATTTAGTGTTGATTTGTCAACAGTCCCTGCCCTCTATATTCTTTGTTTTTAACAGAGTGAAATAGAAATTAATGGGTGGAATGCGTTAATTAATCTCAGTCACTGGCAATTACTCTGGGCCGCATTCCAGTCCATTGTATTTCTTTGTTCTCTGTGTGGGAACACAAGAATCCCCAGGTCCCCGACTGCTTTCTGCTTTGTCGGACCTAATCTGTGAGCTGTAGCTTCAATACTAAGACAAATTGTGGTACGAGACCCATGTCCAGTCCAGTCTCTCAGTGTGACCTAGTTGTTCGCACTGAGGGAAACAAAAACTTACGGGTAGAATAACTGAATAAATATTAGCCACTGGTAATTACTCTGGACAGCATTCCTGTCCATTTTGTTTTGCTCCATTCCTGACAGGTAGAATACAATATGCAATTCAACCTACATTCTGGTCCAAAACAACACAGTCCAGCCTGAACTGCCTTATCATGTCTCCTCTTGAATTGGAACACAAGCATCACTACATCAATTTCAGTCATGTTAAGCTTCATCAGTGAGGTTCAATCATGCGTTTGTAAAGCACAACTACTCACCCGAAAGGGTCTCAAGGCTCTGGGGGTGGGGGTGGGGGGAAAGAGAGAAACGCAGCTCCACGATGCTACGGTGCTTCAGGAACTTGATGAGTGAAGGTGTCTGTCGGAGGTGGAGAGGGAGTGTGTTCCATGCCTTAGCGGCGAGGAGAGACAAAGAGTGTCCTGTTCTAATCTTTCCTGATGCGGGGCACCATCGCAAGGGAGAACTGGGTTGAGCGGGGGGGTCTATCTTTGGGGTGCGTGGAATGAGAGGCGGTGGTTCATGTAGGTGGGTCCGTTGTCATGGAGTGCTTTGTGTGCGTGGGTGAGGAGCTTGAAGGTGATTCTCTTCTTGACGGGGGAGCCAGTGTAGTGTCCATGGGTGTTGGCTGATGTGGCAGTGGCGTGGTAGGTTGAGGACTGGTCTGACGGCGGCGTTCTGGACTTTCTGGAGTTTACGGGTGAGGTTCTTGTTGGCACGGGCATAGAGTGCATTGCCGTAATCCAGTCTGCTGTTGATAAGGGTGTGGGTGAGGGATTTTCTGTGTTTGAGGGGAATCCAGTTGAAGGTCTTTCGGAGAAGGTGGAGGGAGTGGCGCACCCACGGACCCTTCAGCTGCCACGCCTGCAAGTTCACCTGCATCTGGACCTGCCCCACACCAGCACCCGCCAAGCCGAACACCAGCAGCAACCACCTCAAGTGCATCCTGCTCAACACCCGCTCCGTCCACAGGCACGCCATCGAACTCTGGAACCTCCTCGACACCACAGCTCCTGACGTCGCCTTCCTCACGGAAACCTGGATGAACGACTCCTCAGCGCCCGACATCGCCATCGCCATCCCAGAGGGCTACAAGATCACCCGAAGAGACCGCGTCAAACAGACTGGAGGAGGCATCGCCATCATCCACAGGGACACCATCCACATCACGACCAACACCGACGACACCCTGAAAACCGCCGAACACCTACACTTCCAGATCCGCACCGACCCGAAGACCACCCTCAGAGGCTCCCTGATCTACCGACCCCCGGGACCACGCACACAATTCAGCGAGGACATCGCCGACTTCGTCAGCCCGCATGCCCTCCCCTCCTCTGAGTACATCCTCCTGGGAGACCTCAACTTCCACCTGGAGAACAACAACGACCGCAACACCACCACCCTGCTCGACAACCTCGCCAACCTCGGACTCAAGCAGCTGGTATCCACCCCCACCCACCTCGCCGGACACACACTCGACGCCGTCTTCTCATCCAGCAAAGACATCGCCTTCAGCCACGCCACTGAACTCCACTGGACGGACCACAGCTGCGTCCACGTCACCTTCAGAAGAACGACGATCCACCACCACCAACAACCGGTTGCTTGAAGAAGCTGGAACAAGATCACAGCCGACCAGCTCGCCGCTTCCCTGAGCCAGCATCCCCCCGCCAGCTCAGCGAACCCCAGCCAGGCCGCCGACAACCTCACGAAGTGGATCAGCAACTGCGCGGACGAACTCGCCCCTCTGAGGACCCCGCCCAGCAGACCCGGAAGCAAGAAGGCCCCATGGTTCACCGACGAACTCAAGAGCTCCAAGAAGAACTGCCGAGCCCTCGAGAAAGCCTGGAGAAGGGAACCAACACCAGACAACATGACCGCCCTCAAGCTTGCCACCCGGAAGCACCACCAACTGATCCGCGCCACTAAGAAAACTGCATTCAAGGACCGACAACAACGCACACAACTGCAAGGAACTCTTCAACATCGTCAAAGAGCTCTCCAACCCCAACGCCGGAAACAACGACATCACCCCATCGCAAGACCTCTGCAACTCCCTCGCCTCCTACTTCCACAACAAGATCGCGGACATACACAACAGCTTCAGCACTCAACCGACGCACGCCACGACCGAACCACCGCCCCCCACCACCACCCTCCGCGCCTGGACTCCGATCAGCACCGAAGACACCATCCGCCTGATTAACTCCATCCATTCCGGATCTCCAACCGACCCCTGCCCTCACTACGTCTTCAACAAGGCTGACGCGGTCATCGCACCCCACCTGCGGGACATCATCAACACCTCCTTCGACACCGCCACCTTCCCGGAGAGCTGGAAGCACGCCGAACTCAGCGCTCTACTCAAGAAACCTACAGCGGACCCCACCAAACTCAAGAATTACCGCCCCATCTCGCTGCTCCCGTTCCCAGCCAAAGTCATCGAGAAGACCGTCAACAAGCAGCTGGCCGCCTTCCTCGAGACAAATGGATCCCTCGACCCCTCACAGTCTGGCTTCCGAGCCAACCACAGCACCGAGACCGCCCTCATCGCTGCCACCGATGACATCCGAGCCCTGATGGACAACGGAGAAACAGCGGCCCTCATCCTCCTAGACCTCTCCGCGGCATTCGACACTGTCTGCCACCGCACCCTAGTGCAGCGCCTCAGCAACATCGGAATCCAGGAGAAGGCACTGGAATGGATCATCTCCTTCCTCGACGGAAGGACACAGAGAGTCCGTCTACCACCGTACAAGTCAGAGGCCACCGAAGTCATCTGCGGCGTCCCTCAAGGATCCTCGCTGAGCCCCACCCTCTTCAACGTCTACATGAGCCCCCTCGCGGCCATCGCACGCCCACACAACCTCAACATCATCTCCTACGCTGACGACACCCAGCTGATCCTCTCCCTGACCAACGACCCCGCCGCCGCCAGAGCCAACCTCCACGAAGGGATGAAAGACGTAGCCGAGTGGATGACGACCAGCCGCCTGAAACTGAACTCAGACAAGACGGAAGTCCTCATCCTGGGTTCCTCGCCCTCCGCCTGGGACGACTCCTGGTGGCCCCCCGCCCTAGGCAGCGCACCCAAACCGACAGACCACGCACGCAACCTGGGCTTCATCTTGGACTCCTCCCTCACCATGACCAGACAAGTCAACGCCATCTCCTCGTCATGCTTCAACATCCTGCGCATGCTTCGTAAGATCTTCCGGTGGATCCCCACCGAGACCAGGAAGACGGTCACCCAGGCCCTCGTCACCAGCCGACTGGACTACGGCAACGCCCTCTACGCCGGAACCACCGCCAAGCTCCAGAAAAGACTCCAGCGGATCCAGAACGCCTCAGCCAGACTCATCCTCGACATCCCACGACACAGCCACATCTCCGGACATCTGAGAGACCTTCATTGGCTCCCCGTCAACAAAAGAATCACCTTCCGCCTCCTCACCCACGCACACAAAGGCCTACACGATCAAGGCCCTAGCTACCTCAACAACCGCATCAACTTCTACGCTCCCAAACGACATCTCCGATCAGCCAGCCACGCCCTCGCCGCCGTCCCCAGCATCCGAAGAACGACAACAGGAGGAAGGTCCTTCTCCTACCTGGCCGCCAAGACCTGGAACTCCCTACCGACCGACCTGCGCCTGACCCAAGACCACCTCTCCTTCAGGAAGAAGCTCAAGACCTGGCTATTCGAGCAGTAGCAGCACCCCCCCCCCCCCCTAGCGCCTTGAGACCCTCTGGGTAAGTAGTCCGCTATATAAATGCCTATGATTGATTGATTGATTGAGTGGTAGAAGGAAGAGGTGACAACATTGATCTGGCAGTCCATTTTGAATTCAGAGTCCAGGGTGATTCCGAGGTTGCGTGCGTGGTCTGTGGGGGAGAGGGACTACAAAGAGCGGGGGGCACCAGGTGTTCCAGCGGTCGGGTGTGGGCCCATGATGAGAACTTCGATTTTGTCTGTGTTGAGTTGTAGGCTGCTGTTCCTCATCCACCTGGCAACTGCTTTCATTCCTTCTTTAAGGTTGTGTTTGGGTGCGTTGGATAGGGAGAGGATGAGTTTGGTGTTGTCAGCGTACAATACGATGTTGTGTCCATGTGATCTGGCGATGGGTGAGAGCCGGGCCGTGTAGATGTTGAACAGGGTGGGGCTGATGGAGGATCCTTGCGGGAATCGGCAGGTGGTCGCTATGGGTTACGAGAGGAAAGGAGGGGGTCTAACCTGCTGCAGTCTGCTGGAGAGGAATGAGCGGATCCAGTCGAGAGCCTTGTTCTGGATTCCTGCGTTGTGGAGTCTGCAGGCTAGGGTGTGGTGTGAGACTGTGTTGAAGGCTGTGGAGAGGTCCAGGAGGATGAGGGCCACAGTCTCACCTCTGTCAAGGAGGGAGCAGATGTCGTCTGTCGCAGCGAGAAGGGTGGTTTCTGTGCTGTGATTCTTCCTGAAGTCTGATTTTCCATGACTTTTGTGGGATACAGGAGTAAGGAGATCAGTCTGTAGTTCTTGAGGTCCGCGGGTCCGCCGAGGGGTTTTCAGGAGAGGGTTGATTTCAACGTGTTTCCAGGCGGTCTCGAAGCAGCGGTTGATGATTCGTTAAAGTTCGGAGTGATGATGTCTGCTGCTCTGTGGTAGATGTGGTGTGGACAGGGGTCCGTGGGGACTCCGGGGTGGATTGACTTCATAGTCTTCAGCGAGACTTTGTTGTTGAGGGCGGTCCAGCTTTCAAGTGTTCGCTGCGTGTTTTAGAGAACTGAAGGTGTGGGTTCAGCGTGGAGGTGGTTGTCGTCAGAGCTGTCATAGATGGTCTTGATTTTGTGATGGAAGAAAGCACTGAGTCTATCACAAAGGTCCTGGGAGGGTGGGATATCAGTAGTCTCACTGTTGGGTTGGGCAAACTCTTTGATGATGCCAAAGAGTTCCTTGCTGTTGTGTGCATGGGTAGAGATTATGTCCTGGAGTGCTTTCTTCCTTGAGTATCTGATGAATTTGTGGTGGGCGGTGGTGGCTGTTTTGAAGCTGTCAAAATCTACTGTGGTGTTGGAGTTCCTCCATAGATTTTTGAGGCGACTGCAGGTTTGTCTAGATTATCGGAGTTCAGTGGAAAACCAGCTGTCTTTTTTGGCGTGAGGGTTGGACGTTTTCTTGGGGAGGGCAAGAGTGTTGGCAAAATCTGTGATCCAATTGTGTAGGGTACAGACGGCGGTGGTTGGGTCGTCATCTGTAGCGATGGGAGCGGAGCTGCTGAGGGAGGCAGTGAGCTGGTCATCAGAGATCTTGTTCCAATTTCGGAACTGGAGCTGGTGAGGACGTTTGCGAGTGACGTTGGTTTTTGAAGGTGAAGTGGACACAACGATGGTCCATCCATGTAAAGTTTGCTGAAGAGCCATGTCCAGTTGAAGCTAGATGTAGTCATGCTGCCTCTGTTGCATCCAGCCTTCCCAACCTGGGCCGCAGAACTACTTTTAACCCAAAGAACAGAGCAGAGTGCAAGTATCAATAGAGTTAGTTGTAGGATACAGCGATAAAGAACTTCTATTTTGTTGTGAGTAATGTTCCTTGAAGAGATGAATAGTTATCTCCTTCCTGAAATGCAGGATCAATGAGTGCTATTCTCAGTGGGATAACTAGCCATTTTGATACCTCTGGTGGTCCCTTCATTTCCTGCCCGTGGCGAACAAATGTAAGAGTGGGGGGGTGCGGTGCTGGCGTTCCCTTTTGATTGCCGACTGCAAGTAAGTGTGGGGGGGCACCACCCCCAAAACTCATGCCGCTCGGGGCAGACCACCACCCCACCTTCCTTGCTATGACTCTGGCTGTTCTGGTATCAGTGGGCTATTGTAGTGGATTCCTTTGCGTGGTGGAAAAGACCTCTCTTCTGGATTTTAGGTTTCACCTAGGACAGCATTGAAATCCTTTGTTACAAAAAGCTTAAAACAGGCTTAGAGCATGGCCATGACTTACGATTACTTACCATTGGTTGGCTTCGACGTGACTCGTGTTTCATTCCTTCTTATTGGTCACCACCTTCTGCTTGACTCCTAATTCCCCCTCGGGCTTCAGAGTGTGTCCATGCTGTGGAGCATGGACCAGTTTCAACTTCCTGTCTATGTCTAGTGTCCTTCCACTGGTCGTAAGCTCCTGCAGGTACTTTCGTTTTAATGTCAGTCTCTAAGAGTACATGTGTCTCCAGTCCCTCCCTCCTTCTACCGTCCGCACTCTTACCCTTCACAAACCCTGCTCTTCGTTGTGCTGCTGCTCACTCCTCCCCAAACCTCCTTCATGTTGCTTGCCCCCACACTCTCCTCACCCTCCGTTGTGGAGCAGCTCCCGTCCTCCTCCTTCCTACTCCCCCACACCTCCCTCGTGATGCTTGCCTCCTGCATTTCTCCTGCTCTTCATTGTGTTGCGGCTCCCCCCTCCTCCCCCACTCCACCCTCATGTTACTTTCCACCCCACACTCCTCCGGCCCTCCGTTGTGTTGCTGCTACCTCCCTCCTTCCCCATACGTCCCCTGTGTTGCTTTCTCCTCAGTCCTCCTCCTGATGTCTGCTGTGTTGCTGCCCATCACCACTGGTTCCCCTGCTCCCTCCAACCCTCCAACCCATCACAAAAAAATAAACAAAGCCAAATAGCTTGCACAAATGTGAGTGCTATTTGTCTCTGTGTAATGTTTTTTTGACATATTGCACAGCAGCACGGGACGCTGTGCAATACGACATAAAGAAAAAAATAGCTCTATGACGCGGTCAACTGACCTTCGTCGCACTTTTTTTTCAACTCCAAGACATAGTGCAGAGAAGTCTGTGCTGCTGTCCAACATGTCTAAAAAAATTGACAAAGCTAGCAGAATCCTATTAGCTTTGCCAATGCCTGTTACTTTCTTTCATCATTTCTGGGGGGATGTATGTCGTTACAACGCATGCTTTTTCCACGCATGCCTTTACAACGCAGGTTTTACAACGCAAGTCGTTACAACGACTTGCGTTGGGGGGCGCTGGATAGTGGAGCCACGTTTGAGTCTCAGCGTCGGCTTAATAGCCTGTGATTCTGGGCAAATCGCCTAATCTCCCCTGCCCACCATAGATGAATCTGTCCTTAAGTGGTGCTCATGAAAAGCGCTGGTGTTGATGATTAAGTGCTGGTGATGAGCATCGGAAACCATTGGCTCAAATTAAGCACTGCTTCTAAGTGCTCATATGGTGGATGTAAGCCTTTTTCTGGGGATGCTCCTCCTTTGTGAGTTGCAGAATCAGATTGTATCATCTTTCCACGAACACAGAGGAGCCACCAAATTTGCTGCGCTGCATTTTGCAAGGGAAAAAATACAACGAAGAGCCATATATACTGCAAGTCAGACGCTTCTGTCATCCCTGTGCTGGGACTCTAAGTAGACTGCCTTGCACGATTCACAGCGCCATGAAACCCCTGGGTGACCGTGCGCTTGACAAATTTCGAATAACATAACATAACAGACTCTCACTATGGTGACAAGGGTAGTGAGCGCTGCCTACTTTAGGAGCATACCTTTCCAGTACAAATATCTGTGCCTGGGCAAACTCAGAAGAATTCCACACTGATGTGTGCTGTACAGACGTGAGTCCCATGCTCTCCACACCACTGGAGTCAAGCTATCCTGGCTGAAGACGGCTGATAGCCAGAAACTGGTCCTAAGATGCTTGATTCCGGTCCAGGGAAGACATGGCTTGGCAGTTCGGGCTGGACTGTTCCCATGTGGCACAGGGTCAAGGCTGATTTGCATATGGCCATGTCTGAACTGGGGTGGTGTGGAGTGCAAAAAAACGATGGATTTAGGCCCAGATCTCTGTACTGGGGTGAATGTATGACATTGTTCTGCATTCTGTCCATCAACTGTTGTTTTTGCACTTTGCATTATACTTGCAATGTATGTTTTTTTAACTTACTAACGCCTGCTTCACTGAGGTGTTAGCTTTTGATGCAAAGCCTGATCTGGCTCACTTAGTAGGTTAGGTCTTGCATCAAAACCTACTGTGTTTTTTTGTTAATCCCCCAAGTAATGCTCTAGTAAAGGACCCTTCGTGCAAGGGCACATGACAGCGCAAAGCACCATCTGCAATGAGAAAAGGGCACCTTTCCAGAGCAAAATACTGTTTGTGCCAGAAAGTAAATACCAATCCATCACTTTGTGCCATTTTGCATCACTTTGCGAAGAGGCACCGCCTTAATAAATCTAGGCTGCAGTGCCTTTGTGCTGGGCCAGCATTCCTGAGTGTTCCTAATGCATTTTCTAAAGCATTGGGCTCTGCTCTGTATTGATACCCAACTGCTTTAAAGCACCATAATAGGTGGACATTAAAGCTGGAGGCTGTGCAGCACAATCTGTCCTCACTTGCCTCACACCCTGAATATTTGCTTCTGTTTGCTGATTCTGGGGGAGCAGCACTCATGCATCCACTCCAGCAATCTGTGTTTGAACTCATAGTCACTGGTCTAAACCCATGCCCACCCAGCCTTTCATCTTTTGAGGTCGATAAAATGAATTCCATTGAGTTGGGTAACAATAAACACCTGTCATTCGGCCTCAAGGTGCACCAAGGGTTGAATGTGCCTTTATAAATTCATCTTATGTCCCAAATTCACTTTCAACTCACTTTCATAACTTGGTCCAACTCTGCTCCAAAGTTCCAGGTGCCTGAGAGGGGTAGCATGGCCCAGGCATCCTGCCTGGCTCCTTCCCTACCCTACAGGGGTGGGGGTGGTGTCAGCCCTTAGTTCCAGAGGAAGACTTTATTGAAGTTTGGGTCTTGTGAACCCACAAGAAGCAACACACATAAACATACATGTGCATGATCAAAGTTGTCTGAGGCCCTGCATGGCCCCTTCCCCTCTTGTTTGGACAGGGTGACTAATTGCACTTCCCTGAGAAGGCTCTGCGAGGTTTACAGTGAAAAGTTACTCCATGTGGGCAGGAAGTCACCCAGCTTGGCGGGCAGATCCCGGTGACCGCACGGCGGTGAAGCCAGGAGGGAAATAGGAAGGAAACAAGAGAAAAAGAAACTCAGGCATATGGCGGCTCCGAGTAACAATTGAGGAATCGACGGGCAACACTAAAATCACAGGCTTTTTTTTTTAGAACCTCAATTAAACTTGGGTAGGTAAAAAACATAATCTGCGAGGGCATATGTACATTTCATGACTCAGCTCTCTGATTCTCAAGGAGCTGCAGATAATTGTGCCCGCAGGAGGGAAACCCGACAGGAGATGTTCTTTGCTATGGGTGCAGGGCTTGGCCTACGGCCAGGCCCCGATCGCATTAGCCCTGCCCCAACAAGCAATGGCAAAGTCAATAGGTCTCGCCTATGCAAGAGCTATTGGCTTTGCCAATGTGTTTTGGCCATTATGCGCACCAGTGTGGCTGCTGTTCAGCCTGGCTAAAAGTTAGTGGCGTAGTGGTGGTTTATGTGGAGTGTTGTAGGCTGGAATGGTGAAGAGTGGAGTAGAGTGTTTTAGAATCGAGTGGCACAGTGTTGTGTATTTGAATAGCATAGTGTGGAGTTGCGTAGAGTGGCATACCCTGGAGTTGCATAGAGTAGAGTGGAATGGCGTTGAATGCCTTGGTGTAGAGTGTTCCAGAGGATAGTGGTGTAGAGTGCAGTGACCTTGAGTGCAGTGGCATTAAATTCAGCGGCAAACAATGGAGCATAGCATAATGCAGTGGCATAGATTAGAGTGGTGCACAGAAGAGTGCAGCGGTGCAGAGTGGAGTGGCACAGAGTGGAGTGGTGTAGAGTGCAGTATCATAGAGTGGAGTGGCATTGAGTGGTGCAGAGGGCAGTGGCACAGAGTAGAGTCGAGTGGAATACAGTGCAGTGGTGTAGAGTGCAGACTAGAGTCAAGTGGCATGTAGCAGTAGCGGCTCCTGGAGGGTGTACTGAGGGGTTGTGAGGCGGGGAGGGGGAGAGGCAGGGTGGGGGGTAGTAAACTCCTGCATACGACTGCACGGCGGTAAGTAAATAAATAAATAAATTGAATTACATTGTGCGTGCTGCATCGCCATTTGCCATTGCAGCGTGCGCATTGTAATTCATTTAATTAATAATTAAATTAAATTAATTAATTAATTTATTTATTTATTTACTTACCCGTTTGGCCATATGTTGGAGTATGCATGGTATAGTAGCGCACTCCAATTACAGACAACACATCTTCAATTGAAATGACTATTACATTTACACAGACATACAGTTTTACTAATAAACCTATACAGTGCACACATAAAAATGTGTGGCAATTGTATCACCTAGTGTAATGATTTGTTTTGATTATATTCAAGTATTTGTTTCCAACACACTTCAGAAATAACAAAAATGTGCTTCATTTGTGTTCCTAATTCTGATATATTCTGAAATACGTATACAGCTCATTTAAATGTTGTATGCTAGAGAAAAATCTCTTTCCTACCCTCAGTATCCAGTAACATTGTCACATAAATCCTCTCACTTTGAAGTCAGAGAAAGAAAAGTAAACAAGCACCCTCCAAAGACAGCGCCTGACATTTGACCTCTGTCCTTGAATGCGCTGCAAATGTGACAAGAACAAAATTTAAAAGCCTGTTTACAGAAAGGGAGTTTGTGGAAGAATACAGTAAACACAGTTTAGGCAAAAGGAGGGACGGACTGAACTTGGAGAGCCTAAAGCAAATAAAGCCAGCAAATAGAAATCCAGAAAATGTGAGTTACAAATCACAAAGCCAATGGTAATCAACAGGCGGAATGAATTCCAAGGTCAACTTTCTGATAGTCCCCAAGGTGTCCTTAGCAAACCAGACAGCTGCGCTGTCTCGTAGGCTGCAACCTAAAAATTGATTGCACCTTGCCTTTACCCACACCCCATGTCCTCTGGATGCATGGCCTGGCATTATCTTCAGTGATGTTTCATTAATATTTGTGACATGACCTCATGACCTTGATGTGACAGGGCGATATGGCTGCATTCTTGACACTATCTTGCAAATGTCAATGGGTGTGTTTTACGTTTTATATTGTAACTGTAATGTAACTTCAACTTTTACCTTCAAACTTTAACCTTCAACTAATTTGTTCTTTGACGCTTTGTTTTTAAAACAAACATTCTCTTCTTTGCGGTTATCTATTGCGTTGGACAACTTTTTTCAGGTGTTTAAGTTTAGATTGGAAGTTCAAAATTTTAGGCAAATAAAGAGCTTATTACTCATCTCTGCACTGAAGTTTCCATTGTTAGGTTTCTAATGTAGGACATTCATCCAAACCTCTCCCTGTGGAGTTTACTACCAGGTTATCTAGATTTAAAACTTGAAGTGTCAAAATGTTTTGGCCAAAATATTGACTACTAGACTATTGAAAAGGTAAGTATAGATAAGTAAGTATCCAATTACCACTCTTGAACACATTATGCACTTTGAAGAGGGGAACATCCATTACGACGCTGTGTTTACACCGCACCACCATTACAACTATGGTTTTACAAAGCAAGTCGTCCACGACTTGCGCTGGAGGGCGCTCTAGGCTAAGGAATAGTAGATTTACTATTCAAACACCTTCCCTACTGTACGTAGGCTGGTGTTGGAATAGTAAATCTTACTATTCCTAAGTCCAGCACCCCTACAGGGCAAGTCAAGGTAACGACTTGCGTTGTGAAACCAGCGTTGTAATGGTAGTGCGGTGTAAACACCACGTTGTATTGACATACAACCCTTTGAAGATATACACCTTCATGGTTCATAGGTGAGGAGGCTGTTTGGGTGTGCCCTTCGGTCTCTATTGGAATGCAAGAGGGAGTATTCTGCATAAAAATACTCTGTCAGTGGCCCAGTGGCACTAATTAGGGTAATCCTGCTACCGTACAGTTTTAGGTATGACGTTAGTGAAGACCTTTTGGTTTTACTAAAATGATCATTACAATATATATAATTAATTATAGGAGCTTTCAGCCAGCCCTCTTCATCCATTGGTCTGTTGTTTTGTCAGTCATAATGTTCTTCAAACCACTACTGTATATACACCATGGACCACTCAACTCAGACATTAGCTAATTTCACTGTGAGTGTCAATGTTCTTCTCCTTCACAAAAAGAATAGCCTCACAAAATAGTCCCATCCACTACCAGGGACTGCTATGACAAAATGTGCTTTTGAGGCCCAAAAATATTTTTTTCATGACCAATATTTATGTTTTTTTATTGGCGAGGGCCAGGCAGCTCCTCAAACATAAGGTTTAATAAAAACTAAAGCAAAACAAGCATTGGAAAAGGCAAAAGGCTAACAGCCAATGCTAGACCTTCTAGGTTTGACAATGATTGTCCCTCTTTGGGAATGTCATGGATTGAAGAAGAATCCCAGAGTGTCAGAGCCATTGATTTTTAGGTCTCATCTGAGACAGCACATGCGCTGTTGCTTGCAAGACATTTTGTTTACATACAGTTGGGTAAGAGCCTGCTCATTGCTTCTCACTGACTGGTTCATAGTCATTCCTGTGTTTGCTATTCTTTAATCAGTGACTCGGTGCATGCCAGTTTCACTTTCTTTTCTTATGTTTGTCTCTCCCTGAAGCATGGCCAAAGTACTGCTTCCTTGCCCAGTGTCCTGCCACAGCGCCTCTTTTCCAAGCTACTTTTTTCTTGTTCTATAAGCACTCCCTAAGAGTGCATGTGTTAACACTGTCCCTTGTGTTGCTTTCTTCCCTACCGCTGTGTGTTGTGTTGCTTGCCTCCTTCTTCCCGCAGTGCGTCATGTTGCTTGCCCCATCCTGCTCTTCCGCTAACTGTCGTGTTGCTTGCCACCTCCCATCCTCTTTCTGGGGTCGATGTTGGCCCCACCTACCATCCCAAAATATTTCCCCTATGTGGCCAGCACTGTCCGTATCATATCAGTTTTTTTTTTACATCTAACTTTCATTCCACCCTTCCATCCAGCGTTGTTGCACCACCCCTCAGAGAGACCAGTGGCAGAAGAGCACACTACACACACACACACACAACCACTGTGCTGTCATTTGTGTCACGCATACAGGTGTTACTAAAGAGAGGCCTTTGGCATCAGAGCCCGCAAACACACACTGGGATGTCTCCGAGTACAAAATGAACGCACCTATTTCCCAAAAGAACACACATACAGGCACCTACACTCAGGCACACAGAAACATGCACACACAAACTCAGGACTGAGGCGCACTTGGCAGTAAAATACACATATGTAGTGCCCTGCCTGTGGGCACACGATGAACACACACAGCCAGTGACTTCCAGATACAGAAGCAGTGCCAGTGAGAGGCCCATGGATTCAGGTGATGCACAATGTGCTGCTCAAGGGTGTGAGGATACACCACACTCAAGTACACACATTGTGCCAATCACGAGGCTCTTGGCAGCAGAACTAACAAATGCACAGTCGTCCTCCTATCCCTCCACCTAACACTACAGCCTCACATCTTTCCTTGTCATCACATCCCAAACCGCCCTGCCTCTTCAGTCTGTTCCTTATCCCCTCCCAAAATATTCTTGCATCCTGCCGCTGTTCCTCCTCATGTATCCCGTGGTTCCCTTTTCTACCCGCTCACCATCTTGATTTCAGTGCATACCAAAAAAAGAAGAACAAATACCAACTGACAGTAGCTGCCAAAGCAAACAAGCATTGGCAAAGCCAACAGTTCTCACCTATGCAAGCCCTAGCCACATCAGAGTCCAGCTGCCCTGCTGTATAACATGGCAAAAAACCATGGACAAAACCTTTACCTCTCAAGTTGGTGAGATCTATTGGATTTGTCAATGCCTGTTTGTTTTGAAGAAATAAACACCCGCTTTAGGGATTTGTCTCTAGAAAGCCATCTTCTTTGCTTGGCGGCGGAGCAGCATTTCAGTTTTGCTGAAAGAGCTTCTGTTGCACTGGTGGAAACTCTTGTGGCAAAATGATCTCCGCTGTTGTGACAAAGCTCTCTATGTAGAGCAGTTGATCTGCCATCAGGAAGACAGAGGAATTCATCTTCATAGCATGGACATCTTAGCCCACAATTAGAACAGCTTACAAAATCCAACTAGCCTATAGTCAGTCCCACATCCCCAATGCATTTTACAGTGGGAGCGATTGGACTTACAGTGGGGGCGATTGGACTGGCCCCTAGAAACCAAGAGTTGATTTTAACTGGTGTATAATAGAGCCTGAAGGTTGTAAACCAAGAAGATTCACCATATATGTTAGACCCTCGGAAACCGTTTTAACCTATGTCACCCTTAATAAAGTCGCCCGGCTTCTCAAACTCCCTCTCATGCCAATTACAGCCTCCATCTGTCTCCTCGGGCAGGAGCATGGGAGTTTTGCCAGGGAGGCATTAGCTTGTGCCATTTAGTAATGTGGATCTCTGGCCACAAATCAAAGTGTTCTTAATATATTTTCGACTGAAGGATATAGATTTAAAAAAAATAAAACATCGGATGTGCAAGCAGGAACAACAAGCCATTATATAATAAGAATCTCTCATTACAAATCTATTTGGATCTTTTCAGTACCAAAGAAGCTGCTACTGAGTATCTTTCGAGATTAGGTAATGCCCACCCCCAACTGAACATAGTGCCACACAACTTTTTCTACTGACTCAACACTTCTTGCCAGCCCACATGAACCTAGAAATAATAGAATTCAGCACTTTGAAAAACTTTATGGTGAAAGAACACCCTATCACTTTGAAAGAGAGCAAGCGTTGAGTTAATGCAATCATTTTGATTAAGTTGATCCTTGCAACTCTAGTAAATAGCACACGATCCCATATTCATGTTGTTTTTACTTTTGTCAAAAGCATGCACAGTTAAAAACACAAAAAACTGATGTCTTTTGCACCCCGACTCATCAGGTATCTTCTAGAATTGTTGTTTAAAGAAGCTCATAATTTCAGGCGAAGCATCTATGTTGGTGGGCTTCATTTTGTACCCGCAAACAACCACATATTAGGCAATAAGCTAATTTGCTAACTGAATATTAAGATGAAGAGAGACCAAGACTAGAGTCATGCCACCTGTACAGCTTGATCTAATTCCATTCTGGGACATAGCTTCTCATCCCTTGTTCATACCTGAGTTTTACGGATATGGTCTCAATAAAGAGGGCAAAAAGAAGAGGCGAGAGAGATAACCCCGTTGTGTGGCCTTGAAAATAAAAACCTTATCCCTCATTCCCCTGTTTAATACCGGTGGGTCCATGGAAAGGAATATACACCAGGCGCTGGTCTGGTGAACCCATATTTAAAGTAGCCCAGAGAAACTCCTAGATCACCAGATCAAACACTTTTCCTGTATCTCATTAGGCAATTAAGTCTTGGACCCTCCCAATTTTAAAAATAAGTTATCATTGCAACTAGAAAATATGTATGTGCACCAGGGAATACATCCTGTACAGTCTTCACGCACCAAATTTCTTAATATGGTTACTAATTGATTGGCTAAGACATTCATGTTGATCTTATAGTCTGAGTATAGGAGAGTGATTTGTCTATAAGACCTGTACTTCTTCGGGTTGTTCTGGAGTTTTAGGAAGATATATCGTCTCTTCCTTAAATATCTCTCGGCATTCATCTTGACTCATATATAGTTAAAGAATTAAAGGGACTGTGTCATGGGAAACTCTTGCAAACTTTGATAGAGTTCATTACCAAAACATAAGGTCTGGACCCTTTGACCACTTGCAGCTCTTTAACACCTTCGCTGCGGCGGCTATTCCGCCGCAGCGCTAAGGGGGCGGGGGGGGGGCCGCGCGGCACGCCCATGCTGGTGACGGAACCGCTCCGTCACCAGCCTCGGTTGAGCTGTGCTCATGACGGAGCGATTCCGTCATGGCCCCGCCTGCTCTATAGAACGTGCCGTGCAGGCACGAAATCAGCGCCTCGCAGGCGTGAAATCAGCGCCGCGCAGGCGCGTCCGGCGGGCCATGGCGGAACCGCTCCATCATCAGCACAGCGCCACCGCGGCTGATGACGGAGCGGTTCCGTCATCAGCACGGAAAAGGTTAATGGCTCCTCTATTTCTGCTGATTCTATATCAGTGGCGGCTCCTCCACTAAGGTGGAGGATCATCGCCACACTGACTTCAATAGGAAAAATAAAATGATACTAGAGTATCGTTATAATCATTTTTTTTTCCCCTTGAGGTGAGTGGCTCTCGGGGTGAGCAGGGCTGGCCAGAGCAGGGAGAGGAGTGGTTTGCACTTCCTAAGGGCGCAGGACTGCTTGGCCGCCAAACAGTCCTGCACACTTTGCATCTTCCTCACCAGGCTGCATGAAGCAGCCTGGTGAGGAACATGCAAAGACTCCCAGTCCCCGTCTGAGTGCCGTAGTTCAGGGCTCAGACCAATCACAATGCTGCATTGCAGCGCTGTGATTGGCTATTGGGAGCCTGGGAGCTCGGGTGCATACTGCTCCTTCCTGCAGCCAGCAGAGATAGGAAAAAGAGGACGGAGAAGAGGCGGCGGTCGGCTGGCCCAGGTAAGGGTATTTTAACATTTTTTCTATTACATTTTTGTTTTTTTTCGGAGATGCATGTAAGTACAGAAAGGCATACAGCACAATGACTCAACCTGGAACATGTTTGAGAAGCACAATGCCTTGCTAAAATCTTACCTGTAAACATAGTAATGTGTTTCATATATTTTTAAATATCCCTTTCGGGAGAGGGAGCCATGTGCGTTTCTTTACTCCTCTTGATGTTTTCTTAGGTCGAAATGTATCAGACAACGCAGCTGTCTGGTTTGTTAACGATATCTAGGGGGCATTCTGAAAGTTTCCCTAGGAATGCATTCCACCCATTGCTTACCATTTGCTTTATGGTTTGCAATTCACATGTGCTTGTTTTCTATTTGCTGGCTCTATTTGTTTTAGGCTGTCCAGCTTGAGTTTGCTCCTTCCATGGCGCAAACCTTCATTACAATATACTTTTGAGTGTTCTCTTTCTGTAAACAGGCCTTTGAATCTTGTTCTTATCTTGTCACATTTGGTGTGCATTCATAGACAGAAGTCAAATGTCAGGCTCTGTCTTCCAAGGGAGCTTTGTGTTTACTTTTCTTTCTCTGACTCCAAAGTGAGAGGATTTATGTGACCATCATGCTGGCTACTGGTGCTAATTCTGAAGTGTGGTGAAAACAAATATTTTAATACGATCAAAGCAAACCAATACACTAGGTGATGACATTTCCACACATTATTGTTTGTGTGCTGTATACTTTTAGCAGTAAAACTGTATGTCTGTGCAATTGTAATGGCCATTTCAAGTGAAAATGTGTTGTCTGTCATGGCAATGCACTACCACACCATGTATACTTCATTTTACCCCACTCTACTCTCCTCTGCACCACTCCACACCACTGCACTCTACTCTGCACCATGCCACTTCACACTATGCCACTGCAAACTTGCCACTCCACACTGCGCTACTGCACTCTACTCTGCTCCATTCCACTCTCTGCCACTTCACTCTACATCTCTCTTCTCTGCACTACTCTATGCCAATGCACTCTACCCCACTCAGCTCTACTATGCCCCATTGCACTCTTTGCCACTACACTCTACCCAACTCCAGTCTACAAAACTCCACTCTATGCCACGCTACTCTGCAATACTGCACTTGATGCCACTGCAATCTACTCTATACCACTCGAGTCTACACCAGTGCACTCTACGCTACTCTAATCTACGCTGCATCACTGTACTCTACGCGACTCTACTCTATACCACTGCAGTCTACCATGCACCATTCCACTCTACCACGCACCATTCTACTCTATGCCACTTCACTCTACTCTGAAACAATCTACTCTGCACCACTCCACTCTACTCTAAGCTACTGCAGTCTACATTGCCCCACTCCACTCTGCTCCACTCTACTCTACTTTGTACAATTCTACTCCATGCCACTGTACTTTAATCTAACCACTGCACTCTTTGGCAATGCACTCTGCACCACTGCACTCTACACCACTATACTCTACTGTGCAACACTATGCCACTATACAATGCACCACTCTACTTTACACCACTGCAATCTATGCAACTCTACTATGCACCACTACACTCTATGACAGGCTACTATGTAACACCGCACTCTGCCACTGAACTCTATACCACTCTCTACACCACTGCACTCTACTTTGCACAATTCTACTCTATGCCAATGCGCTCTACGCCACCACACTCTACTCCACACTACTCTACATCACTTCTCTCTTAGCCACTGCACTACTCCACTCTACACCATAATACTCTACGCCACATCACTCTACTGTGCAACAATGCACTCTCCACCACTGAACTTTGTACTCTACTGTGCACCACTGCACTCTATGCCACTGCACTCTACTCTACACTATTCTGCTGAACTCTGTGCCATTGCACTGTACGCCACTACACTCTACTCTGCACCGCTCCACTCTATGCCACTGCATTCTAACCCAATCCACTCTAAGCCACTCTAATCTACTGTGCATAATGGCACTCTACTCTATGCCAACCAATAATTTACTGAAAACCAATACACTTTACGCCACTGCACTGTCTGTCACTATACTCTACTCTGCAACACTCTACTTTGTGCCACTGCACTCTACTCTGCACTACTATACTCTACACCACTCTACTCTACACCTCTACACTCTCTCTTGCACCACTCCACTTCACTCTTCACACTTACCTCTACTCTGAAACGATCTACTCTACACTACTACACTGTATGCCATTCTATTCCACTCTGTGACACTCCATCCTACACCAATGTACTCTACACAACTTTACTCAAAAGACCCTGCGCTCTACACCAGTGCAATCTATGCCAATTTACTCTGAAACACAGTACTTTATGCCACTTCTCTCAATGCCACTCTGCTCTACTCTACAACACTCCACTCTACAACACTTCACTTTACAGCACTCTACTCAACTCTATGCCACTCTACGACACTACTCCATTCTACAATGCTCTACACAGTGGACACTTTATGTCTTTCTATTCTATGACGCTCTACCCCACTCTAATCCAGTCCACTCTACGCCACTCCACACCACACTATGCCATGCCACTCCACGATACTCTACTCCACTCTACCCCACTCCACTCTTCAAAACTCTACCTGAATCTCTACCATTCCACTATACTACACTACTCCAATCTATGCCAATCTACTCCCCTCTATGCCATTCTACTCTACAACACTCTACTCCATTCTATGCAACACCCTCTCTGTCATTTCATTCCACTCTAATCGCTTCCTCCCCACTCTGACACTCCACTCTATAACACTGAACGCTACAACACTCTACTCCACTCTATGACATTCTATTCTCTCCATGATGCTCCACAACAATATACACTACTCCATGACACTCCACTTCACACCACTCCATGCTACTCAACTCTACCGTAATCTATGCCACTCCACAACTCTCTACGCCACTCCATAACACTTCACTCCATTACACTCTAGTTTACAACACTCCACTCCACATCACTCTCCTTTACTACACTAACTTTTAGCCATGCTGAAGAGGATCTATGCTGGTGTACAGCCTGGCTAAGACATATTGGCAAAGCCAATTGATCTTCAATGGGGAAGACCTATTGGCTTTGCCAATGCTTGTTTGAAGGAGTAGGTGGCTCCTTACCATCTTTCCTGTTGTTTTCCTTTCCACTGTGGCAGTATGCCCTTAACCACTCTTTCATGCCCCTATGTTTTCGTGTTTATGTGGTTCTAGTGCAGCTTCCATCTCCTCTTTTGCGGCAGTTTTGGAAACAAAATTGCTAGCTTTCATTTTATTTCCTAAGAACGGCAGCATTTCCCTCCAGGAATAAAACATTGAATTGCAGACAGTCAAAGCTATCAAAACACATGTATTTGGCAACGCTCCAACAAGCAACAGAGTCTCTAAAACGTGAACCTTAATTTTAACAGCTCTTCTACTCTTTTTGTAATTATTTTGGCCACCATGAGTGTGGAAGGGTATGCTCAGACATGAGTCCCTTGCTCATTGCACCATCAGGATTCAAGCAAGCCGGGCCGAAGACGGCTGCAATGCCAGAAACCGGTCCCCGGAAGCTTGTTTCCTTTCCAGTGAAGAATTGGCTTGGTAGTTTGGTCTGCCCTGTTTCCATGATGCACTGGGCCAGGGACAGACTAATTTGCATATAGCCAGGTTCTGAACTGGGATGGTGCAATGAGCTAAAAAACGGTGATGGATCAAGCCCTGATCTGTTGACTGGGTAGGAGTGTTCTGATTAACTCAGATACTCTGTCCATCACCACCCCCTTTTTGTAATTATTTTGGCCACCATGAGTGTGGAAGGGTATGCTCAGACATGAGTCCCTTGCTCATTGCACCATCAGGATTCAAGCAAGCCGGGCCGAAGACGGCTGTAATGCCAGAAACCGGTCCCCGGAAGCTTGTTTCCTTTCCAGTGAAGAATTGGCTTGATAGTTTGGTCTGCCCTGTTTCCATGATGCACTGGGCCAGGGACAGACTAATTTGCATATAGCCAGGTTCTGAACTGGGATGGTGCAATGAGCTAAAAAACGGTGATGGATCAAGCCCTGATCTGTTGACTGGGTAGGAGTGTTCTGATTAACTCAGATACTCTGTCCATCACCACCCCCTTTTTGTAATTATTTTGGCCACCATGAGTGTGGAAGGGTATGCTCAGACATGAGTCCCTTGCTCATTGCACCATCAGGATTCAAGCAAGCCGGGCCGAAGACGGCTGTAATGCCAGAAACCGGTCCCCGGAAGCTTGTTTCCTTTCCAGTGAAGAATTGGCTTGGTAGTTTGGTCTGCCCTGTTTCCATGATGCACTGGGCCAGGGACAGACTAATTTGCATATAGCCAGGTTCTGAACTGGGATGGTGCAATGAGCTAAAAAACGGTGATGGATCAAGCCCTGATCTGTTGACTGGGTAGGAGTGTTCTGATTAACTCAGATACTCTGTCCATCACCACCCCCTTTTTGTAATTATTTTGGCCACCATGAGTGTGGAAGGGTATGCTCAGACATGAGTCCCTTGCTCATTGCACCATCAGGATTCAAGCAAGCCGGGCCGAAGACGGCTGTAATGCCAGAAACCGGTCCCCGGAAGCTTGTTTCCTTTCCAGTGAAGAATTGGCTTGGTAGTTTGGTCTGCCCTGTTTCCATGATGCACTGGGCCAGGGACAGACTAATTTGCATATAGCCAGGTTCTGAACTGGGATGGTGCAATGAGCTAAAAAACGGTGATGGATCAAGCCCTGATCTGTTGACTGGGTAGGAGTGTTCTGATTAACTCAGATACTCTGTCCATCACCACCCCCTTTTTGTAATTATTTTGGCCACCATGAGTGTGGAAGGGTATGCTCAGACATGAGTCCCTTGCTCATTGCACCATCAGGATTCAAGCAAGCCGGGCCGAAGACGGCTGTAATGCCAGAAACCGGTCCCCGGAAGCTTGTTTCCTTTCCAGTGAAGAATTGGCTTGATAGTTTGGTCTGCCCTGTTTCCATGATGCACTGGGCCAGGGACAGACTAATTTGCATATAGCCAGGTTCTGAACTGGGATGGTGCAATGAGCTAAAAAACGGTGATGGATCAAGCCCTGATCTGTTGACTGGGTAGGAGTGTTCTGATTAACTCAGATACTCTGTCCATCACCACCCCCTTTTTGTAATTATTTTGGCCACCATGAGTGTGGAAGGGTATGCTCAGACATGAGTCCCTTGCTCATTGCACCATCAGGATTCAAGCAAGCCGGGCCGAAGACGGCTGTAATGCCAGAAACCGGTCCCCGGAAGCTTGTTTCCTTTCCAGTGAAGAATTGGCTTGGTAGTTTGGTCTGCCCTGTTTCCATGATGCACTGGGCCAGGGACAGACTAATTTGCATATAGCCAGGTTCTGAACTGGGATGGTGCAATGAGCTAAAAAACGGTGATGGATCAAGCCCTGATCTGTTGACTGGGTAGGAGTGTTCTGATTAACTCAGATACTCTGTCCATCACCACCCCCTTTTTGTAATTATTTTGGCCACCATGAGTGTGGAAGGGTATGCTCAGACATGAGTCCCTTGCTCATTGCACCATCAGGATTCAAGCAAGCCGGGCTGAAGACGGCTGTAATGCCAGAAACCGGTCCCCGGAAGCTTGTTTCCTTTCCAGTGAAGAATTGGCTTGGTAGTTTGGTCTGCCCTGTTTCCATGATGCACTGGGCCAGGGACAGACTAATTTGCATATAGCCAGGTTCTGAACTGGGATGGTGCAATGAGCTAAAAAACGGTGATGGATCAAGCCCTGATCTGTTGACTGGGTAGGAGTGTTCTGATTAACTCAGATACTCTGTCCATCACCACCCCCTTTTTGTAATTATTTTGGCCACCATGAGTGTGGAAGGGTATGCTCAGACATGAGTCCCTTGCTCATTGCACCATCAGGATTCAAGCAAGCCGGGCCGAAGACGGCTGTAATGCCAGAAACCGGTCCCCGGAAGCTTGTTTCCTTTCCAGTGAAGAATTGGCTTGGTAGTTTGGTCTGCCCTGTTTCCATGATGCACTGGGCCAGGGACAGACTAATTTGCATATAGCCAGGTTCTGAACTGGGATGGTGCAATGAGCTAAAAAACGGTGATGGATCAAGCCCTGATCTGTTGACTGGGTAGGAGTGTTCTGATTAACTCAGATACTCTGTCCATCACCACCCCCTTTTTGTAATTATTTTGGCCACCATGAGTGTGGAAGGGTATGCTCAGACATGAGTCCCTTGCTCATTGCACCATCAGGATTCAAGCAAGCCGGGCCGAAGACGGCTGTAATGCCAGAAACCGGTCCCCGGAAGCTTGTTTCCTTTCCAGTGAAGAATTGGCTTGGTAGTTTGGTCTGCCCTGTTTCCATGATGCACTGGGCCAGGGACAGACTAATTTGCATATAGCCAGGTTCTGAACTGGGATGGTGCAATGAGCTAAAAAACGGTGATGGATCAAGCCCTGATCTGTTGACTGGGTAGGAGTGTTCTGATTAACTCAGATACTCTGTCCATCACCACCCCCTTTTTGTAATTATTTTGGCCACCATGAGTGTGGAAGGGTATGCTCAGACATGAGTCCCTTGCTCATTGCACCATCAGGATTCAAGCAAGCCGGGCCGAAGACGGCTGTAATGCCAGAAACCGGTCCCCGGAAGCTTGTTTCCTTTCCAGTGAAGAATTGGCTTGGTAGTTTGGTCTGCCCTGTTTCCATGATGCACTGGGCCAGGGACAGACTAATTTGCATATAGCCAGGTTCTGAACTGGGATGGTGCAATGAGCTAAAAAACGGTGATGGATCAAGCCCTGATCTGTTGACTGGGTAGGAGTGTTCTGATTAACTCAGATACTCTGTCCATCACCACCCCCTTTTTGTAATTATTTTGGCCACCATGAGTGTGGAAGGGTATGCTCAGACATGAGTCCCTTGCTCATTGCACCATCAGGATTCAAGCAAGCCGGGCCGAAGACGGCTGTAATGCCAGAAACCGGTCCCCGGAAGCTTGTTTCCTTTCCAGTGAAGAATTGGCTTGGTAGTTTGGTCTGCCCTGTTTCCATGATGCACTGGGCCAGGGACAGACTAATTTGCATATAGCCAGGTTCTGAACTGGGATGGTGCAATGAGCTAAAAAACGGTGATGGATCAAGCCCTGATCTGTTGACTGGGTAGGAGTGTTCTGATTAACTCAGATACTCTGTCCATCACCACCCCCTTTTTGTAATTATTTTGGCCACCATGAGTGTGGAAGGGTATGCTCAGACATGAGTCCCTTGCTCATTGCACCATCAGGATTCAAGCAAGCCGGGCCGAAGACGGCTGTAATGCCAGAAACCGGTCCCCGGAAGCTTGTTTCCTTTCCAGTGAAGAATTGGCTTGGTAGTTTGGTCTGCCCTGTTTCCATGATGCACTGGGCCAGGGACAGACTAATTTGCATATAGCCAGGTTCTGAACTGGGATGGTGCAATGAGCTAAAAAACGGTGATGGATCAAGCCCTGATCTGTTGACTGGGTAGGAGTGTTCTGATTAACTCAGATACTCTGTCCATCACCACCCCCTTTTTGTAATTATTTTGGCCACCATGAGTGTGGAAGGGTATGCTCAGACATGAGTCCCTTGCTCATTGCACCATCAGGATTCAAGCAAGCCGGGCCGAAGACGGCTGTAATGCCAGAAACCGGTCCCCGGAAGCTTGTTTCCTTTCCAGTGAAGAATTGGCTTGGTAGTTTGGTCTGCCCTGTTTCCATGATGCACTGGGCCAGGGACAGACTAATTTGCATATAGCCAGGTTCTGAACTGGGATGGTGCAATGAGCTAAAAAACGGTGATGGATCAAGCCCTGATCTGTTGACTGGGTAGGAGTGTTCTGATTAACTCAGATACTCTGTCCATCACCACCCCCTTTTTGTAATTATTTTGGCCACCATGAGTGTGGAAGGGTATGCTCAGACATGAGTCCCTTGCTCATTGCACCATCAGGATTCAAGCAAGCCGGGCCGAAGACGGCTGTAATGCCAGAAACCGGTCCCCGGAAGCTTGTTTCCTTTCCAGTGAAGAATTGGCTTGGTAGTTTGGTCTGCCCTGTTTCCATGATGCACTGGGCCAGGGACAGACTAATTTGCATATAGCCAGGTTCTGAACTGGGATGGTGCAATGAGCTAAAAAACGGTGATGGATCAAGCCCTGATCTGTTGACTGGGTAGGAGTGTTCTGATTAACTCAGATACTCTGTCCATCACCACCCCCTTTTTGTAATTTTTTTTTTCTTCTACTCTTTCTGGTCTCCCATTCAATTGTTTAGTAGCCTCAAATTCATCATTTTCATTATCCTTAACTATGTCTTCATATTTTACTTTGATTCAAATCCAACTAATAATCCTCTCCTTTTTGTTGTTCACCAGAGAAGCTCAGCAGTGCTTGTTCGAAAGAAAGAAAAATATCTATACAATATATTACTTCAGCAGTTTCAGGGAGAGAAAGGCAGAAATGGCCAGAGAAGGTGAAGGTATTAAAATCTACAGGCAAAGCCCTAGCGAGATTGTCCACCACTAAACAATGGAGCATACACCACTCCTACTGCCACTCAGATCCCCCTGTGGAGGACTCCACCACCCCCAGCACTGAAAGACATTTCTTGCTGCCTACTGCATACGTCCATGGACAGAGAAGATCAGGGATGCTGTGTTGGGCAGCACCACAAGAGATGAAGGGGGTGCTATATTGTTTATTCCACATCGCCACTTAAATTCTTGGTATGGATCCCGCCAAGGTAATGGGCAATCTCGCACCGGTTCTCATTACTCCTCTACTCTCCCTTTGGAACACTTCTTTAAATCTGGGTCAATTCCCTACAGTTTGGAAACAAGCCTTACTGGTGCCTATTTTAAAAAAAGCGGATGCTGATCCTTTACTATTCAGTAGCTATCGCCCAATATCTCTCCTGCCCAAACCTGCTAAAATCTTGGAGAAGGTGGTGCAGAGGCAATTGGCCCACTACCTTGAAATAAACCACCTGTTGCATGACTCCCAGTCGGGTTTTAGAGCTGGTTTCAGCACAGAGACGGCTTTATTGGAAGTATCTGAGACAATACGTGAGTGTGCGGACAGAGGTGAGGAGTCCATGTTGGTTCTCCTCGACCTGTCCGCCGCTTTTGATACTGTGTCTCACAACATTCTATTAGATCGCTTACAGCAGCTGGGAATCGGAGGCACTGTACTTACCTGGATAAGATCATTCCTTACGGGACGGTCACAGAGAGTACTCCTACGGCCCTTTCAATCAGAGGATAAACCCCTCCTGTGTGGAGTGCCACAGGGTTCTGCCCTGAGCCCTCTCTTATTCAATGTCTATCTAGGCCCGCTTGCTAGGGTGGTTGAGGCATGGGGGGTCAGAGTGGTTTCCTATGCTGATGATACTCAGCTTGTGTTTTCTTTTAGAGACCACTCTGACTCCCACTTTTCAAACTTCCGGAACTGCCTTAGCAACATTTGTTCCTGGATGGCCTCTAACCACCTGGTTTTGAACACGGATAAAACGGAGGTCCTGTTTTTTAATCAAAAAACTACTCTCTCTGCGACCCTTTGGTGGCCTACTATTTTGAATCCCCCCCGACCCCTGTTCAGGCGGCCCGTAATCTGGGCTTTCAATTTGATAATGCCATGTCTCACAAGGCCCAGATTAATAGGGTTACATCTGCTTGCTTTGGCAAGCTCCGCATGATCAAGAAGATCTGTCCGTACCTTCCGTTGGATTCACGTAAAACTATTGTCCATGCTCTGATTACGTCACACCTTGACTATTCAAATAGTCTATATGCCGGTGCCCCCTTGTACCTTATTGAAAGGTTACAAGTAGTTCAAAATGCAGCGGCAAGACTCATTGGAAATATCCCTCTTCGTCAGTCTGTAGCAGCATATCGGAAAGAACTTCACTGGTTACCTATCTCCTGCCGTATACAGTTCAAAGTCTTGACCCTTGCTTTCCGTGCCATTAATGACTTGGGCCCGGTCTATTTGAGAAAAAGACTCAAACTATCCTTATCATCTAGATCTTTGAGATCCAATAGCTTGCGTCTTTTAGTGGTACCTAGATTCCGCCGCTCCAGGTGTGGGGGAAGAACGTTTGGAGTAGTTGCTGCCAAGCTTTGGAACACTCTTCCTTTAGATCTAAGGTTCTGTGAGTCGGAACTAGTGTTCCGTCGCAAACTCAAGACTTGGCTGTTCACTACTGCTTAATATAGTTCTTCTAATGATCAGTAATCTACAGCGCCGGGACACCCCCTTCTGGGGGTAGCCGTGCGCTTTACAAGCTTCTTAAATAAATAAATAAATAAAGGCTTGTAGAAGTAAAATTGCAAAAGTGCCTCGCCATCATAAAGCTAGAAAAGGTGAGAGCTTTTCTAATAAGTCTGTGTTGCTCTGTTCATATCCGGCTTCAGCACTAATATTCATGACTGACCCGCCAATCTCATCTTTTACTGGACTTTGCTGAGTGTCGTGACTTTAGCAGAAGTAGAAAGAAATTGCTAATATCCGTACCATGTAACTAGTTTAAACATACAGGCCTTTTTTGGTTTGCTGTCTAGCCGTCATCAGTAGCGTGATTGTACATTATTGAGCACAAGAGTAGGACTGCAGTTTCTATTGCTCAGGTGAGGATGTTTTCAGGCAGGGCCTTTCTTTTGTGTATCAACAAAAAGAAAGGGTGAACTTGCTATAAATGATCAGCACATCAATATTATAAGTTACCCATCATAGTCATAGTCCAATCCTATAGGAATACTCAATTTTGGAGTGCCCAACTGGTAGGATGCTTATTCACCCTTAAGCAAATTCTGTCACGAAAATCTACCCACATGCCTGTAGTAAAGTTTCATGAACCATGTATGCAAATATGTCCACCAGTGCACATCCCTGTTTGTGACTTTTCTCCAATTCAGTAGTAATTCGGTCACTTGGTAGAACGATTTCTTTCGAATTCCTCAGATATTTCAAGTAGTACACAGTCCATCAATATTTCAAAAACTTGTTTATTGATTATTATTCTTGCCACATCGTCACAGCCATCTAATAGGGCATCCCTATTATCATCAAAGGTGGTGTCACGGAGCCGGGCTTCCTGACCTGGACGAGCTCCCTGACGCTGTCGGACGGGGTGTGTCTGCTAACGTCTCTTCCTTTACACCCCGTCCGCAGGATCCCTCTGACGTCTCATGGGCTTCCCCGGCCCTGCCTCCAGCTCGTCGGCTTCAGTATCCAGCCTCCATGACGCTGGGGGCGTTCCCGCCGACTACATCTGCACCCGACCAATCCGGCGCCTGGACGTCATCCTCCGATGGCCAATCAGGGGAACTGGGGCCGTTTAAGGAAACCCCGTTTCTCTACTGCAGCGCGGATCCTTCGGAAACGGAGCGAGTAGACGAGGAAGACGCCGCCAAGGAAGAAGAAGGAGGAACCGTCGTCGAACCGCTGTTGAGCCCCCTGGAGCCGAGAGTCGACAAGCCAGGAGGCCAACGTTTCCATGAGCCGCCCCGCCACACTTCCAAGGGAGAAGTGTGGCTACACAAGGTCGAGGGCGTTTTCAAGGGTTGTTTTCCTCACGGGGTGGGACCGGGTAGTCTGAGGGTGGACACTCTTGCCGTACCCTGTCATCCTGCGCAATTAGACAGCTACAGATGGTGGTAGAACCCTGGTGTTCCCTCACTACCCTACCCCCCTCTCATTCTTTGTAAATATCGGATCTCGGCCCTAACGTGGCTCTTTTCTGTTTTGTTTTCTCTTTCGAGTAACCATCCCTGGAGCAAGCCGGCCTTCTCTCTCCTCGAGGCACAGACTGGAAGTGATGACCTCGACAGTTCGCCGCTAAAGGGACTCACGACCTATGTTCATTGTACTTTACCCTTGTTTTGCTTTAAACCCAACCGGTGGTAGAGAAACTCTGAATAAAAACCCGGTTAAAGACACCTCTATATTTGTGACGGCTCTCCTTCCCCCGACCCCCATTCCCACAAGTGGTGCCGTGACTCGGATCCCTCAGTGAACCCCCCCATTCGAAACAGAATGGAGACTCTGTTGACCCAAATGGAGGCTGACAGAGCCGCGTTTACTCAAGCTATTCAGACCCAGTCCGACAACCTTATGAAACTAGCGGAAGGACAAACACAATTGATGACTGTGATAGGACAGGGAAGGACTTCAGCTCCCCCTCCAGGCACTGTTGTACCACTACAAAAATTCAGTCCAGGCGAGGACCCACTGGCTTTCTTTTTGAACTTTGAAAGAGCGGCAAGAGCCAGTTCCTGGCCTGGGGATAGGTGGCCCTTCTACTTGGCGCCCTTGTTGATTGGCGAGGCCCAGGCAGCTTATCAATCTGTAAACCGTGATGGAACAACGGCTTATGCTGTCGTGAAACAGTATATCCTCGACAGGTTGGGGGTGGACGAAGAAACCCATAGACTCAGGTTCCGTCACGAAAAGGGTACACCCGGGGATTTACCCAAAACTCTGTTTTTCAAACTAAAAGAATCAGCAGACTTGTGGCTCAAACCCCAGGAAGGAAACGTCGATGCCATAATGAACAAGATCTATCTTGAACAGTTCATTGAGTCCCTTCCCTATAGCACCCAGAGGTGGCTTAAACAACATGCCGGTTTAACCCTAGATCACGCTATAGAAATGGCGACTTGTTATGCAAGAGCCCAGGGTAGGCCTTATACGAGGGAACCAGAGAAGAACACCAAGCTGTTGCCTCCCATCAAACCTGAAAAAAAGACATTCCAAAAACCCATTCCTGAACCTGTGAAAACACGGTTCCAACGACCTGAACTGCCTAACACCGGCCCTCAATGTTATGATTGCGGTGAATGGGGCCATATCGCTCGCTTTTGTAGGAAAAAAAAAGAAAGAGAAGAAGAACCTATGGACGTGAGCTATGCCCCCAGGTCCATCCTGTACGCACAAGAAACCGGAACCACTTTCTACGTACGTGTCTTATTGAACGGTGCCAAAGTAAGAGCGTTGTTGGACTCCGGCTGCAAACAATCTGTTATACGAAAGGAGTTGGTAGAACAGGCCTCTCTCCTTCCTGGGAGAAGGGTCAGTATCCGTTGTGTCCATGGGGACGTCAAGGAGTATCCTGTGGCAAAGGTCACGTTGACAACGCCCTCAGGGACACCAATGGACGTAGTGGTGGGGGTTATGTCTAGTTTACCAGAACCTGTAATCATAGGGACAGATAACCCCACCTTTAGTACTCTGCTGTTAGAGGCTCTTCACCACCTCTCCCTTCCTAGCGAAGCCTTGTTAGCCGTAGAGCCATGGGCCATGGACACTCATTTCAGAACAGCCCAGTTAAATGACGCCAGCCTTAGCAATGCATGGAAGGTTGCCCAAAACAGACAAGATCCGACCACCCGGAGTTATCCCACCTTTGTTGAGAAAAATGGTCTACTGTATAGACTCGCTAAGGCGGACGCCGAACCCCAATTGTTGGTCCCGCATAGCTTTCGTGATCAAATCCTGTTCTTTGGTCATGCGCATCTGTTAGCTGGCCACTCAGGGGCAGAAAAAACTGGTCAGTCCATCTTACGCCATTTTTTTTGGCCAGGCATTTATGCCCAAGTCCAGAAATATTGCCAGGAGTGCAGGATTTGTCAGAAACGTAATCCGTACACTCCTCCACCTGTCCCTCTGATGCCCATGCCTATTATAGGTGTTCCCTTCGACCGAATAGGGATGGATCTGATCGGCCCTTTGCCGAAATCCTCCCGAGGACATCAGTACGCCTTAGTCCTAGTGGATTACGCCACGAGATATCCCGAGGCTTTTCCGCTTAAGGCTGCTACGACCACCACAATAGCCCAGAGGTTGGTTGAGGTCTTCTCTCGTATGGGTTTTCCGAAGGAGATCATTACCGATCAGGGCACTCCTTTTGTTTCACGGTTAATGCAACAGGTGTGCAAACAGTTAAACATCAAACACATCAAAACGTCTGTGTATCACCCACAAACAGACGGGTTGGTTGAGCGCTACAACGGCTCCCTTAAGTTGACATTAAAAAAACTGTTGTCAGGTGACGGTAAGAACTGGGACCAAATGTTGCCTCTGGCTCTCTTTGTCCTTCGCAGCCAGAAACAATCCAGTTTAGGGACTTCACCGTTTGAACTGCTGTTCGGGAGACCCCCCAGAACTCTTCTGGAAATCACTAAAGACAGCTGGGAGTCTGTGGGAGCACAGGAAGCCGAGGCCCTGTTAGATTACACTAGGCAGTTACAGAGCAGGCTCCATAAACTACGGACCCTGGCTCACGACCACTTAGCAGTGGCACAAACCAAACAGAAAACCATCTATGATCGGGGTACAAAGTGGAGAGTATTGGACATAGGCGATTGGGTGTTAATCCTCTTGCCTTCCTCTACCCACAAAATGAGGAAGGAGTGGCAGGGGCCCTTTAAGGTTTTGAGAAAAATAGGACGCACGACATACTTAGTACAAACGGGAAGAGGTAAAACCCAGATGTATCACATCAATTTATTAAAAAAATGGTTAGGTACACCTCCTCAGGATGTCCATGTGGCGTCTCCCGTTTCCATTACAAGTCACACCGTTGGTGATGCTCCTATCAATCCTGAGTTGTCCACTACCCAACAAGAAGAAGTGACCGCCTTACTCATGTCTCATGCAGCGGTCTTCTCTGATCAGCCGGGCCATACACACTTGGCAGAACACTGTATACCTACTCTTCCCAATGTGGTGGTAAAACAAAAGCCCTACCGCATCCCCGAGGCGAGACGCAAAGCGTTCCAGGACGAGGTTGACAGCATGCTGAAATCCGGGATCATAGTGCCTTCCCACAGCAATTGGTGCTCTCCGGTGGTCCTGGTGCCAAAACCTGACGGCAGTATCAGATTTTGCATCGACTTTAGGGCGGTTAATCGGGTGTCTAAACAAGATGCCTACCCTTTGCCTAGAGTCGATGAGCTGCTGGAACGCCTTGGTGAGGCTAGGTATATAACCACCATCGATCTCACCAAGGGGTATTGGCAAATACCTCTCGCTCCTCAGGATAGGGAGAAAACGGCGTTCTCCACCCCTTCTGGACACTTTCATTTCACGGTACTCCCCTTTGGGCTGCATGGAGCGCCGGCAACATTTCAGAGGGCCATGGATACACTGCTGGCCCCTCACTTACAATATGCGTCAGCCTACCTGGACGATATTGTGGTGTTCAGTAAGACATGGGAGGACCACTTACAACATCTTGGGAACATATTAACCGGTCTGAAGGAGGCCAATCTCCATATTAACGCAAAGAAGTCCCGATTTGCTTTCCAGCAGGTCAAGTATCTCGGGTATCTCTTGGGGGATGGAAAGATTAAACCTCAGACTGAGAAACTGGAAGCGATCAGAGCAATACCCTATCCCTCTACGAAGAAAGAACTCAGGGCCTTTTTGGGGTTGGTGGGTTACTACCGTCGCTTCATTGCCCAGTTCGCAGGACTGGCAGGACCCCTCACTGACCTGCTTGGGAAAACCACTAAATCTGCTACACTCCCCTCTCCTTCTATTGCGCAGTCTTCAGCCTTCCAGGCTTTGAAGGACGCCTTGACTTCCTCCTCTGTTCTGGTGTCTCCTGATTTCCTCAAACCGTTCATACTCCAGACGGATGCCTCTGGAGTGGGTATTGGTGCAGTACTGTCCCAGGAGGATGCGAACGGAGACGAGCGGCCTGTGCTCTTTATCAGTCGCAAACTGTTTTCTAGAGAGCAAGCTTATTCCACTATCGAGAAGGAATGCCTGGCTGTCCGCTGGGGAGTGGAAAAGTTGAGGTACTATCTCGAGGGGAGGCCCTTTGTGTTATATACTGATCATGCTCCCTTGACTTGGCTCCAACGCAACCGTGGGAACAATGACCGCATCCTGCGTTGGTTCCTGGCCCTACAGCCTTACCTGATTGAGGTCCGTCGCAGGAAAGGTTCCCTGCAGGGCAATGTGGACTTTCTCTCCCGGTATCCGATTCCCCCCGATCGGGTCAATCCTGGGGGTGGGATGTGTCACGGAGCCGGGCTTCCTGACCTGGACGAGCTCCCTGACGCTGTCGGACGGGGTGTGTCTGCTAACGTCTCTTCCTTTACACCCCGTCCGCAGGATCCCTCTGACGTCTCATGGGCTTCCCCGGCCCTGCCTCCAGCTCGTCGGCTTCAGTATCCAGCCTCCATGACGCTGGGGGCGTTCCCGCCGACTACATCTGCACCCGACCAATCCGGCGCCTGGACGTCATCCTCCGATGGCCAATCAGGGGAACTGGGGCCGTTTAAGGAAACCCCGTTTCTCTACTGCAGTGCGGATCCTTCGGAAACGGAGCGAGTAGACGAGGAAGACGCCGCCAAGGAAGAAGAAGGAGGAACCGTCGTCGAACCGCTGTTGAGCCCCCTGGAGCCGAGAGTCGACAAGCCAGGAGGCCAACGTTTCCATGAGCCGCCCCGCCACACTTCCAAGGGAGAAGTGTGGCTACACAAGGTACGAGGGCGTTTTCAAGGGTTGTTTTCCTCACGGGGTGGGACCGGGTAGTCTGAGGGTGGACACTCTTGCCGTACCCTGTCATCCTGCGCAATTAGACAGCTACAGATGGTGGTAGAACCCTGGTGTTCCCTCACTACCCTACCCCCCTCTCATTCTTTGTAAATATCGGATCTCGGCCCTAACGTGGCTCTTTTCTGTTTTGTTTTCTCTTTCGAGTAACCATCCCTGGAGCAAGCCGGCCTTCTCTCTCCTCGAGGCACAGACTGGAAGTGATGACCTCGACAGTTCGCCGCTAAAGGGACTCACGACCTATGTTCATTGTACTTTACCCTTGTTTTGCTTTAAACCCAACCGGTGGTAGAGAAACTCTGAATAAAAACCCGGTTAAAGACACCTCTATATTTGTGACGGCTCTCCTTCCCCCGACCCCCATTCCCACAGGTGGCCATCCTTGTTAGCTTGAATTACTTATAAATTCTCAATCACTGCCTACAGATAAGTAGTACGTTATCTATTCACGTTCAGAATTCAATCAAATACAATTGTAAGCAAAGTAAATCTGGGAATTGAGTGCTTGATCAGCAAACTTTAGACATGCATCAACAAAAAGAAAGATTATGAAAAACAGGGTTAAACCCAAAATGTCATTAGGACCTGGGTAGCTATAGGAATGTAAGACAAATGGTCCAAGACAAAGAACATAAAAATTCAACAAATCATTCACAAAGAATTTGAACAGCCGCTACTTCATACAAAACGGTTTAATCAGTTCTGTATTTTTCTGTACATTAGATATTATTCATATTATACGGTTCATTGCAACTGAGACACAATGTCAATTAGCATAGGTGCCCACATTCACAACGGGAAGGGGGGGTGAAGGTGAAGTGAGGGAAAAATGGGATCACGTAACAGTGAAAGTCATTCGGTGACACAAAATATTACAAATTTTGAAGAAACAATACACATGGTCCCCTGGATCACCAAGGACCAAGAAACAAAAAGCGCTCAAAAAGAGTCAGACTGTTAAATGTACCAACACAGATCCAAAATCCCTGATAACCGTCAATGTTCTGCTTGGGAAAAGGGGATTTGGTCGTATTAAATAAAGTCGACGTTTCGACCCGTAAGAAAGGTAGGTATTTGATCCTTACACGGTGGGTCTTCTTCAGGACAGTATAAAGTTGTGGGCGGGCAACCTCCTACAAGGTAGAAAAATGTTTTCATTATTCAGTGAACACCAGTTATGTTAATTAATAAACATAAACGGTGGATCAATTGGAAAGGTGACTAGAGCTATTAAAAAACATGTTGTCGAGAAAATACTCCGATTGGAATATAAAGTCAGGGGTGGATGGATTAATGGGATAGCACAAAAGCAATCTGCATAAAATCTATTCCAAGGATTGGGGCAGGAAAAAGAAGAAAAGAAGACCAACTCTGGATTACTCAAAAAGAGTGGAAGGTACCGTCTCATATAACAAAAACGGGGCTCTCCCCCTTAGATTAAATACATAGACAAAATATTGCTTACCACAGTCGTACAGTGGTAGCTGTACAACGTCAACGTGCACGGATTGGTGTCACATCTAAAATCACAATCAAAATATCCTGTCTGGGTGTAGAGATAAAAAGAAGCAATTTTGAGCCAAAATATTTACAAACCAAGTTAATAAACTCAAAGATACTCAACAGGACGATGCTTACCACTTGTCCTATGATCAGACAGCCGAAAGATATAGAAGACAAAGGTTCTTAGGTTGCGGGGTCGTACCTTGATGGAGGGTAATAATTACCTCCAAATTGGAGCCTAAAGGTATAAAATAAAATAAAAATAGGCAGTACATAACCAGACGAGGGTCAATTGTACACGTCTCAGTTAACGCTAAAGGCCAAATAAATGAAGAAGGGTATTCATTATTCTTAACATACTATCAGATGGTAAAATTGGCGCAGGTCGGTATCATTGTGGAAGGGTTAAAGCTAGATATAATAATAATAAGCAATTTACCATTAATTGTCAAATTGGTCAGAATAGCGCTGAAGTTCCTAAGTGAAATCCTCATTCGGAAGATATTGGGTAAGTTGTATTGTTTGAGCCTGAGAAAAAACGAAACACAACAGGCATTGGTATTTCAGCCTTAAAGGTTCAAAAAGCTGGAAGGACTCAATAACAAACGTGTGTAACATACAGCACATACCTAAGTGCAAAATGAATTTGCAGAAATTGGCCAGACTGCCGCCATCAAATGAAAAAACGATCGTTTCCCCAACACATCATGTCGATTTCCAAAGCGGACACGGGGACTGATGGCTGAGTAAATGTCCAATTAGTGCCCCTAGGGAATATTAGAAAAACGGCCCCAGTGAGCATTCTCGCAGTCCCATCCCATATGGATACTGTCTTTTGAACACAATATAATTTTTAAAGATCCGAGCCGTTTTTACCTGTAGGGTGATTCTCCAAAGACTCCGGTAGCCACAATCTCGGCAGAAAAACCAGCCGCGATTGCTATGCGTTACTTCCTGGTTAGGTGGTAGCAATGGGCGGAGTCCCGTTCCCACGAGCCTCCGAGATGGAGGAAAGACTAAACAAGTAGTCCAAACCATTATTAGGACTACAGCAAAGGAAAACAGCGCTCGCATCCAGAAGAGCGTCCATGAAAAAACAGAATGCGCAACCGGTTTAGGCAATCCGACCCACCAAAATGGTCCGAGGGCAAAATGGATTCCATATAGATAAATCCCTCATCTTGGGTACATTTAGCATGCTTAAAAATTATATAAATAGTTGATTCCTTACATTCCACTAATAGTTGGAATTAAATAATTAACATCAACATAAACAACACATTACTCAACATAGTTATATCCCTGCCTCCTGTTCTACAATTTTATAGCATACCCGCGTATAGCGTGACTTACATCACATAGAGAGTTACTAACTTAGTATTAGCGGATGAGTACACCTGTCCCATGGAGTAATATAGACTCATGTTTTCATATGATACAAGGCTCAGGATCAGTATGGACAAAAATTGCATATCTGGTTGGATAAGCAGACAATAATAATGAGTGCACCTGTCACGCAGGATGGTGTAAACTCACACGATCATGCATAAAGTGATGGAATGAGTTATTAGTGAATGCATCTTACTCACAGGAGGATGTAAAATCATATATATTATATGTCCTTCCCATTAATAATTATACTTCATGCCTAGGGCCTGTAACCGTGAGTTAATAGTGAGTGCACCTTTCTCGCAGGAAGGTGTAAACTCTTACACATTATATGCATATTTGATTGACAGTTATACTTGGTGTATAGGATTTGTAACAGGTCACACTGAGGAACCACAATACTGATTCAGAAAAAACACACATTCAGAGGTTAGCTAGTTGCGCAAAACTACTTTCAGATTCATTGAGACCCTCTGCTACGGAGTTGAAGATGTGTATCCACTTCATCTCTCTGGTATTTAAGATGCTGGATAAATTGCCACCCCTAGGGCCTAGTGTTATGTGTTCCAAAACCGCCCATTTTAGTGTTTCTGGCAGGTGATTATATTTCTCACAATGTTCAACAAGGGGCGCCCCCACCACCTTACACCTAATTCTGCTGCAATGAGAAAGGAATCTAGTTTTCACACACTGTTGGGTTTGGCCGACATATATTAAGTCGCAGGGACAGACGATCCCATAGATCACGTTTTTCGTGTTACAGTTTGTGTGGTCCTTATACACATGTCGGTGGTTCTTGAAGACAAATTCCTTAGACTGAATAGTAGACGGGCAAGCTTTACATTTGCCACATCTGAAATGTCCAACGACTGGCAATTGATTCCAACACGAATAAGCATCCTACCAGTTGGGCACTCCAAAATTGAGTATTCCTATAGGATTGGACTATGACTATGATGGGTAACTTATAATATTGATGTGCTGATCATTTATAGCAAGTTCACCCTTTCTTTTTGTTGATGCATGTCTAAAGTTTGCTGATCAAGCACTCAATTCCCAGATTTACTTTGCTTACAATTGTATTTGATTGAATTCTGAACGTGAATAGATAACGTACTACTTATCTGTAGGCAGTGATTGAGAATTTATAAGTAATTCAAGCTAACAAGGATGGCCACCTTTGATGATAATAGGGATGCCCTATTAGATGGCTGTGACGATGTGGCAAGAATAATAATCAATAAACAAGTTTTTGAAATATTGATGGACTGTGTACTACTTGAAATATCTGAGGAATTCGAAAGAAATCGTTCTACCAAGTGACCGAATTACTACTGAATTGGAGAAAAGTCACAAACAGGGATGTGCACTGGTGGACATATTTGCATACATGGTTCATGAAACTTTACTACAGGCATGTGGGTAGATTTTCGTGACAGAATTTGCTTAAGGGTGAATAAGCATCCTACCAGTTGGGCACTCCAAAATTGAGTATTCCTATAGGATTGGACTATGACTATGATGGGTAACTTATAATATTGATGTGCTGATCATTTATAGCAAGTTCACCCTTTCTTTTTGTTGATGCATGTCTAAAGTTTGCTGATCAAGCACTCAATTCCCAGATTTACTTTGCTTACAATTGTATTTGATTGAATTCTGAACGTGAATAGATAACGTACTACTTATCTGTAGGCAGTGATTGAGAATTTATAAGTAATTCAAGCTAACAAGGATGGCCACCTTTGATGATAATAGGGATGCCCTATTAGATGGCTGTGACGATGTGGCAAGAATAATAATCAATAAACAAGTTTTTGAAATATTGATGGACTGTGTACTACTTGAAATATCTGAGGAATTCGAAAGAAATCGTTCTACCAAGTGACCGAATTACTACTGAATTGGAGAAAAGTCACAAACAGGGATGTGCACTGGTGGACATATTTGCATACATGGTTCATGAAACTTTACTACAGGCATGTGGGTAGATTTTCGTGACAGAATTTGCTTAAGGGTGAATAAGCATCCTACCAGTTGGGCACTCCAAAATTGAGTATTCCTATAGGATTGGACTATGACTATGATGGGTAACTTATAATATTGATGTGCTGATCATTTATAGCAAGTTCACCCTTTCTTTTTGTTGATGCATGTCTAAAGTTTGCTGATCAAGCACTCAATTCCCAGATTTACTTTGCTTACAATTGTATTTGATTGAATTCTGAACGTGAATAGATAACGTACTACTTATCTGTAGGCAGTGATTGAGAATTTATAAGTAATTCAAGCTAACAAGGATGGCCACCTTTGATGATAATAGGGATGCCCTATTAGATGGCTGTGACGATGTGGCAAGAATAATAATCAATAAACAAGTTTTTGAAATATTTATGGACTGTGTACTACTTGAAATATCTGAGGAATTCGAAAGAAATCGTTCTACCAAGTGACCGAATTACTACTGAATTGGAGAAAAGTCACAAACAGGGATGTGCACTGGTGGACATATTTGCATACATGGTTCATGAAACTTTACTACAGGCATGTGGGTAGATTTTCGTGACAGAATTTGCTTAAGGGTGAATAAGCATCCTACCAGTTGGGCACTCCAAAATTGAGTATTCCTATAGGATTGGACTATGACTATGATGGGTAACTTATAATATTGATGTGCTGATCATTTATAGCAAGTTCACCCTTTCTTTTTGTTGATGCATGTCTAAAGTTTGCTGATCAAGCACTCAATTCCCAGATTTACTTTGCTTACAATTGTATTTGATTGAATTCTGAACGTGAATAGATAACGTACTACTTATCTGTAGGCAGTGATTGAGAATTTATAAGTAATTCAAGCTAACAAGGATGGCCACCTTTGATGATAATAGGGATGCCCTATTAGATGGCTGTGACGATGTGGCAAGAATAATAATCAATAAACAAGTTTTTGAAATATTGATGGACTGTGTACTACTTGAAATATCTGAGGAATTCGAAAGAAATCGTTCTACCAAGTGACCGAATTACTACTGAATTGGAGAAAAGTCACAAACAGGGATGTGCACTGGTGGACATATTTGCATACATGGTTCATGAAACTTTACTACAGGCATGTGGGTAGATTTTCGTGACAGAATTTGCTTAAGGGTGAATAAGCATCCTACCAGTTGGGCACTCCAAAATTGAGTATTCCTATAGGATTGGACTATGACTATGATGGGTAACTTATAATATTGATGTGCTGATCATTTATAGCAAGTTCACCCTTTCTTTTTGTTGATTCATGTCTAAAGTTTGCTGATCAAGCACTCAATTCCCAGATTTACTTTGCTTACAATTGTATTTGATTGAATTCTGAACGTGAATAGATAACGTACTACTTATCTGTAGGCAGTGATTGAGAATTTATAAGTAATTCAAGCTAACAAGGATGGCCACCTTTGATGATAATAGGGATGCCCTATTAGATGGCTGTGACGATGTGGCAAGAATAATAATCAATAAACAAGTTTTTGAAATATTGATGGACTGTGTACTACTTGAAATATCTGAGGAATTCGAAAGAAATCGTTCTACCAAGTGACCGAATTACTACTGAATTGGAGAAAAGTCACAAACAGGGATGTGCACTGGAGGACATATTTGCATACATGGTTCATGAAACTTTACTACAGGCATGTGGGTAGATTTTCGTGACAGAATTTGCTTAAGGGTGAATAAGCATCCTACCAGTTGGGCACTCCAAAATTGAGTATTCCTATAGGATTGGACTATGACTATGATGGGTAACTTATAATATTGATGTGCTGATCATTTATAGCAAGTTCACCCTTTCTTTTTGTTGATGCATGTCTAAAGTTTGCTGATCAAGCACTCAATTCCCAGATTTACTTTGCTTACAATTGTATTTGATTGAATTCTGAACGTGAATAGATAACGTACTACTTATCTGTAGGCAGTGATTGAGAATTTATAAGTAATTCAAGCTAACAAGGATGGCCACCTTTGATGATAATAGGGATGCCCTATTAGATGGCTGTGACGATGTGGCAAGAATAATAATCAATAAACAAGTTTTTGAAATATTGATGGACTGTGTACTACTTGAAATCACTGAGGAATTCGAAAGAAATCGTTCTACCAAGTGACCGAATTACTACTGAATTGGAGAAAAGTCACAAACAGGGATGTGCACTGGTGGACATATTTGCCTTTCCTTTGTGTGTCTGATTACTGCTACAGGAAGGCTGAATGACAGCCAGATGCAGGATTCTACACTTCATTGTGCCTATGTTGTGGGTGCACCAGATTAAACACATTCCCTGTGCTACCTGCCTTGAGAAGAATTACTTTACACAAATCCACTGAAACAGACTCTGCTGTCATTCTTCCCACCCAGGTCATCCATTGGAAAGGGGAGGGTCATCTCTATCACAAACATTAAAGTACAACGTTCCTATTTTGTGTTCTCCTTCCATCTGATTTTATGTGAAAATGAAACCATATATATATTTTATTATTATATACTCACGAGTGATGGTGGGTGTATGTGCTCAGTTGTTTCTCATGGCCCACAATGATATTGCAACATATGCAAATAACGTCATTTATTTATATAAGTTTGCAGGTTGTCTCAAAAGCCTCCACAGTATCCCTAAAACTCTGCATGAAAACCAACTTTGAACTCAAACTTCTAACTCTTAATTCTCCTTTTTCTTTCAAATGACTCTCTCCTTCCTTTCCATCCTCTGCATGCCTTCTCTCTCTCACTACAGTCTAATCTAAATCACATGCATGTTTGCCTTAATAGTTACTATTGAATCTCTGAAAATTTACCACACCTTATTTCAAAGATCCAAACCTCTCCTTTAAAAGTCATACCCTGTACCGTAAAAATACCTAATCTACTGTAGTTAATCTATTAATACCACCAACCACTGCATTAAATTCCCATACCCCCCCCCCCACTAAAGATCACAACTAATTCCTACTAATGCAATCTATCACATAGAAACTGGAGTAAAGGGATGGAGTGGTTCATGTGGAGCCACGCGACTAATCAAAATAATCAATAATAACTGCAAAAAAAAAAGAAAAGAAAATCGTAAAAGCACAAAAATGCCTTATTACAGGGGTAGTAAATGCTACATCATGCTGGTACAATACATTATATATCTCAAACAAGAACGAATTCCATAACACTTAGTCAGACAATCGATTGTGGTTCATGCTTACTTTATAATAATTCCCATTTATTGCTTGACATTCTTACAATCACATAAACACAACTGCTAAGGGCTACATCCATCACTAAGTACTATACCAATCCACAGCAATAAACCACCCATTGCCAACTAAACAGGCATGGAATAACTGGAGACATCTTCCAAATATAGCTGGACATCTAATTTTGTCCAACACTGCAGGGCCAACTAGCAACATACTACGGCCACTTCTTGGCACTCCTTAATGACAATCAGATTTGGATTGACATTACCAAAGTCCCTCCCAGAATCTCTCAAACTCTTCTCCCTTTAACTATGCCTGCTCAGGATCATAAACCTTAAACAAAATATCACAGAACACGTTCATGGCTGTCGCATCCAGCATTTAACTCCTCTCACGCCAATAGCTCCCACCCCAAAGCTGCTCCAGCACACCCTGGTGTCTTCTGTGTGACACTCCATCAGAGGCTTCATTGAAATCCAAGGTTGTCCCATGCCCCTCTCTGACCTGATCGCCTGATCCACAATCCAATATTGGAATTATCTGACATGACCTCCCTGTTTGTGAAACGACAAAGCTGCCTGTTCTGTAGCCCACCACGTCCCTGATATTCAATAGTTATTTGAGGGAAGGTTAGCCTATGGGGATGCAGGAAGGCTAGGCTGTGGGGGAGCAGCCTATGTAATGGAGACCTCCCATACCTTGTGTATATCATGCTAATTTATGAGTCTTAAAGTGATATGAAACGTCTTTTTTAATGAAATCTGTACTTTTAAGATTTCTTTTGTCAAATCGAATAAAGTTGATTTGACTGACAATTGACACTTCCCTGACACAGGCTGGAGTTCATTAACTATAGGCACTGCTTCTGGAATTGTGTAACAGTGGAGGGCCAAATTATGCGACAAAAAAGGCAAAATATGCTGCGTAGTGCAGTACATTGTGTGATAGCTGCTCGTTTTGTTTCTGCTTCTAAGCGCTGCATTTTTCTAGTTTTACTTTACCCCTTTGCCAAGTGCATCCACTGTGAGACAACAGTAAATTAAATAAAAAACGTAACTGGCTTTGGCAGTTATAGTCTAGCTACAGCACATTTAATGTAGGCTATGCTTGCTGTAGATTAGAATACCGCCATTTCAATGGGGAACTGGCTAGGGTACAGCCCATTCAACTGAAACTAACGCAAGCATGGAGCCCTTTCAATGGAGGAATAGGGCTCAGCCCATTCAATGGAGACTTTACCTGCCATAGGCTAGGGTACAGCCCTTTCAATGGAGACTTTACCTGCCATAGGCTAGGGTTCAACCCTTTCAATGGAGACTTTACCTGCCATAGGCTAGGGCTCAGCCCATTGAATAAAGACTTTACTGGCTACAGGGTAGGAAGCAGCCCATTCAAAGACGACTAAGGCTAGGGTGCAGCCCATTTAACTGAAACTAACACAAGCATGGAGCCCTTTCAATGGAGGAATAGGGCTCAGCCCATTCAATGGAGACTTTACCTGCCATAGGCTAGGGTACAGCCCTTTCAATGGAGACTTTACCTGCCATAGGCTAGGGTTCAACCCTTTCAATGGAGACTTTACCTGCCATAGGCTAGGGCTCAGCCCATTGAATAAAGACTTTACTGGCTACAGGGTAGGAAGCAGCCCATTCAAAGACAACAAAGGCTAGGGTGCAACCCATTCAACTGAAACTAACACAAGCATGGAGGCCTTTCAATGGAGGAATAGGGCTCAGCCCATTCAATGGAGAATTTACCTGCCACAGGCTAGGGCTCATCCCATTCAATGGAGAATTTACCTGCCATAGCCTAGGGCTCAGCCCATTCAATGGAGACTTTACCTGCCATAGGCTAGGGCGCAGCCCATTCAATTGAGACTTTACATGCCATATGCTAGGGTTCAACTCCTTCATTGAAGACTTTACTGGGTAGGAAGCAGCCTATTCAAAGACGACTGAGGCTAGGGTGCAGCCCATTCAACTGAAACTAACACAAGCATGGAGGCCTTTTAATGGAGGAATAGGGCTCACCGCATTCAATAGAGACTTTACCTGACATAGGCTAGGGCTCAGCCCATCCATTAAAGACGTTACCTGCCATAGACTAGGGCTCAGCCCATTCAATAAAGAAATTACCTGCCACAGGCTAGGGCTCAGCCCATTCAATAAAGACTTTACTTGTCATTGGCTGCGGCTCAGCCCATTCAATAAAGACTTTACCTCTCATAGGCTAGGGCTCAGCCCATTCAATAAAGAATTTACCTGCCACAGGCTAGGGCTCATCCCATTCAATGGAGAATTTACCTGCCATAGCCTAGGGCTCAGCCCATTCAATGGAGACTTTACCTGCCATAGGCTAGGGCGCAGCCCATTCAATGGAGACTTTACATGCCATATGCTAGGGCTCAACTCCTTCATTGAAGACTTTACTGGGTAGGAAGCAGCCTATTCAAAGACGACTGAGGCTAGGGTGCAGCCCATTCAACTGAAACTAACACAAGCATGGAGGCCTTTTAATGGAGGAATAGGGCTCACCGCATTCAATAGAGACTTTACCTGACATAGGCTAGGGCTCAGCCCATCCATTAAAGACGTTACCTGCCATAGACTAGGGCTCAGCCCATTCAATAAAGAAATTGCCTGCCACAGGTTAGGGCTCAGCTCATTCAATAAAGACTTTACCTGTCATTGGCTGCGGCTCAGCCCATTCAATAAAGACTTTACCTGTCATAGGCTGAGGCTCAGCCCATTCAATAAAGAATTTACCTGCCACAGGCTAGGGCTCATCCCATTCAATGGAGAATTTACCTGCCATAGCCTAGGGCTCAGCCCATTCAATGGAGACTTTACCTGCCATAGGCTAGGGCGCAGCCCATTCAATGGAGACTTTACATGCCATATGCTAGGGCTCAACTCCTTCATTGAAGACTTTACTGGGTAGGAAGCAGCCTATTCAAAGACGACTGAGGCTAGGGTGCAGCCCATTCAACTGAAACTAACACAAGCATGGAGGCCTTTTAATGGAGGAATAGGGCTCACCGCATTCAATAGAGACTTTACCTGACATAGGCTAGGGCTCAGCCCATCCATTAAAGACGTTACCTGCCATAGACTAGGGCTCAGCCCATTCAATAAAGAAATTACCTGCCACAGGCTAGGGCTCAGCCCATTCAATGAAGACTTTACTTGTCATTGGCTGCGGCTCAGCCCATTCAATAAAGACTTTACCTCTCATAGGCTAGGGCTCAGCCCATTGAATAAAGACTTTACCTGCCATAGGCTACGGCTCAGCTCATTCAAAAAGTCTTTACCTGCTATAGGCTAGGGCTCAGCCCATTCAAAAAGTCTTTACCTGCCATAGGCTAGGGCTCAGCCCATTCAATAAAGACATTACCTGCCATAGGCTAGGGCTCAGCCCATTCAAAAAGTCTTTTTCTGCCACAGACTAGGGCTCAGCCCATTCAATAAAGACTTTACCTGCCATAGGCTAGGGCTCAGCCCATTCAAAAAGTCTTTACCTGCCACAGGCTAGGGCTCAGCCCATTCAATAAAGACTTTACCTGCCATAGGCTAGGGCTCAGCACATTCAAAAAGTCTTTACCTGCCATAGGCTAGGGCTCAGCCTATTGAATAAAGACTTTACTGGTTACAGGTTAGGAAGCAGCCCATTTAAAGACGACTAAGGCTATGATGCAGTTCATTCAACTGAAACTAATGCAAGCATGGAGGCCTTTAAATGGAGGAATAGGGCTCAGCCCATTCAGTGGAGACATTACCTGCCATAGGCTAGGGCACAGCCCATTCAATTGAGACTTTACCTGATATAGGCTAGGTCTCAGCCCATTCCATGGAGACTTTACCTGCCATAGGCTAGGGCTCAACTCCTTCAATGAAGACTTTACTGGGTAGGAAGCAGCCCATTCAAAGACAACTGAGGCTAGGGTGCAGCCCATTCAACTGAAACTAACACAAGCATGGAGGCCTTTCAATGGAGGAATAGAGCTCAGTCCATTCAATGGAGACTTTACCTGCCATAGCCTAGGGCTTTGTCCATTCAATGGAGACTTTACCTGCCATAGCCTAGGGCTCAGCCCATTCAATGGAGACTTTACCTGCCATAGGCTAGGGCTCAGCCCATTCAATTGAGACTTTACCTGCCATAGGATAGGTCTCAGCCCATTCCATGGAGACTTTACCTGCCATAGGCTAGGGATCAACTCCTTCAATGAAGACTTTACTTGGTAGGAAGCAGCCTATTCAAAGACGATTGAGGCTAGGGTGCAGCCCATTGAACTGAAAATAACGCAAGCATGGAGGCCTTTGAATGGAGGAATAGGGCTCAGCCCATTCAATAGAGACTTTACCTGCCATAGGCTAGGGCTCAGCCCATTCATTAAAGACTTTACCTGCCATAAACTAGGGCTCTGCCCATTCAATAAAGAAATTCCCTGCCACAGGCTAGGGCTCAGCTCATTCAATAAAGACTTTACCTGTCATTGGCTGCGGCTCAGCCCATTCAATAAAGACTTTACCTGTCATAGGCTGAGGCTCAGCCCATTCAATAAAGAATTTACCTGCCACAGGCTAGGGCTCATCCCATTCAATGGAGAATTTACCTGCCATAGCCTAGGGCTCAGCCCATTCAATGGAGACTTTACCTGCCATAGGCTAGGGCGCAGCCCATTCAATGGAGACTTTACATGCCATATGCTAGGGCTCAACTCCTTCATTGAAGACTTTACTGGGTAGGAAGCAGCCTATTCAAAGACGACTGAGGCTAGGGTGCAGCCCATTCAACTGAAACTAACACAAGCATGGAGGCCTTTTATTGGAGGAATAGGGCTCACCGCATTCAATAGAGACTTTACCTGACATAGGCTAGGGCTCAGCCCATCCATTAAAGACGTTACCTGCCATAGACTAGGGCTCAGCCCATTCAATAAAGAAATTACCTGCCACAGGGTAGGGCTCAGCCCATTCAATAAAGACTTTACTTGTCATTGGCTGCGGCTCAGCCCATTCAATATAGACTTTACCTGTCATATTCTGAGGCTCAGCCCATTCAATAAAGACTTTGCCTGCCATAGGCTAGGGCTCAGCCCATTCAAAAAGTCTTTACCTGCCATAGGCTAGGGCTCAACCCATTCAAAAAGTCTTTACCTGCCATAGGCTAGGGCTCAGCCCATTCAATAAAGACTTTACCTCTCATAGGCTAGGGCTCAGCCCATTGAATAAAGATTTTACCTGCCATAGGCTAGGGCTCAGCTCATTCAAAAAGTCTTTACCTGCTATAGGCTAGGGCTCAGCCCATTCAAAAAGTCTTTACCTGCCATAGGCTAGGGCTCAGCTCATTCAATAAAGACATTACCTGCCATAGGCTAGGGCTCAGCCCATTCAAAAAGTCTTTACCTGCCACGGACTAGGGCTCAGCCCATTCAATAAAGACTTTACCTGCCATAGGCTAGGGCTCAGCCCATTCAAAAAGTCTTTACCTGCCACAGGCTAGGGCTCAGCCCATTCAATAAAGACTTTACCTGCCATAGGCTAGGGCTCAGCACATTAAAAAAGTCTTTACCTGCCATAGGCTAGGGCTCAGCCCATTGAATAAAGACTTTACTGGTTACAGGTTAGAAAGCAGCCCATTTAAAGACGACTAAGGCTATGATGCAGTTCATTCAACTGAAACTAATGCAAGCATGGAGGCCTTTAAATGGAGGAATAGGGCTCAGCCCATTCAATGGAGACTTTACCTGCCATAGGCTAGGGCTCAGTCCATTCAATGGAGACATTACCTGCCATAGGCTAGGGCGCAGCCCATTCAATTGAGACTTTACCTGATATAGGCTAGGTCTCAGCCCATTCCATGGAGACTTTACCTGCCATAGGCTAGGGCTCAACTCCTTCAATGAAGACTTTACTGGGTAGGAAGCAGCCCATTCAAAGACAACTGAGGCTAGGGTGCAGCCCATTCAACTGAAACTAACACAAGCATGGAGGCCTTTCAATGGAGGAATAGAGCTCAGCCCATTCAATGGAGACTTTACCTGCCATAGCCTAGGGCTTTGTCCATTCAATGGAGACTTTACCTGCCATAGCCTAGGGCTCAGCCCATTCAATGGAGACTTTACCTGCCATAGGCTAGGGCTCAGCCCATTCAATTGAGACTTTACCTGCCATAGGATAGGTCTCAGCCCATTCCATGGAGACTTTACCTGCCATAGGCTAGGGATCAACTCCTTCAATGAAGACTTTACTTGGTAGGAAGCAGCCTATTCAAAGACGATTGAGGCTAGGGTGCAGCCCATTCAACTGAAACTAACGCAAGCATGGAGGCCTTTGAATAAAGGAATAGGGCTCAGCCCATTCAATAGAGACTTTACCTGCCATAGGCTAGGGCTCAGCCCATTCATTAAAGACTTTACCTGCCATAAACTAGGGCTCAGCCCATTCAATAAAGAAATTGCCTGCCACAGGCTAGAGTTCAGCTCATTCAATAAAGACTTTACCTGTCATTGGCTGCGGCTCAGCCCATTCAATAAAGACTTTACCTGTCATAGGCTGAGGTTCAGCCCATTCAATAAAGACTTTACCTGCCATAGGCTAGGGCTCAGTCCTTTCAAAAAGACTTTACCTACCATAGGCTAGGGCTCAGCCCTTTCAAAAAGACTTTACCTGCCATAGGCTGGGGCTCAGCCAGTTCAATAAAGACTTTCCTGGCCACATGGGTAGGAAGCAGCCCATTCAAAGACGACTAAGGCTAGGGCGCAGCCCATTCATCTGAAACTAACACAAACATGGAGGCCTTTTAATGGAGGAATAGTGCTCAGCCCATTCAATAGAGACTTTACCTGCCATAGGCTAGGGCTCAGCCCATTCATTAAATACTTTACTTGCCATAGGCTAGGGCTCAGCCCATTCAAAAAGAGTGTACCTGTCATAGGCTAGGACTCAGCCTTTTCAAAAATACTTTACCTGCCATAGGCTAGGGCTCAGCCCATTCAAAAAGACTTTACCTGTCATAGGCTAGGGCTCAGTCCATTCAAAAAGACTTTACCTGCCATAGACTGGGGCTCAGCCAGTTCAATAAAGACATTTTTCTGGCCACATGGGTAGGAAGCAGCTCATTCAAAGACGACTAAGGCTAGGGTGCAGCCCATTCAACTGAAACTAATGCAAGCATGGAGGCCTTTCAATGGAAAAATAGGGCTCAGCCCATTCAATGGAGACTTTACCTGCCATAGGCTAGGGCTCAGCCCATTCATTCAGGACTTTACCTGCCATAAACTAGGGCTCAGCCCATTCAATAAAGAAATTGCCTGCCACAGGCTAGGGCTCAGCTCATTCAATAAAGACTTTACGTGTCATTGGCTGCGGCTCAGCACATTCAATAAAGACTTTACCTGTCATAGGCTGAGGCTCAGCCCATTCAATAAAGACTTTACCTGCCATAGGCTGAGGCTCAGCCCATTCAATAAAGACTTTACCTGCCATAGGCTAGGGCTCAGTCCATTCAAAAAGACTTTACCTACCATAGGCTAGGGCTCAGCCCATTCAAAAAGACTTTACCTGCCATAGGCTGGGGCTCAGCCAGTTCAATAAAGACTTTCCTGGCCACATGGGTAGGAAGCAGCTCATTCAAAGACGACTAAGGCTAGGGCACAGCCCATTCATCTGAAACTAACACAAACATGGAGGCCTTTTAATGGAGGAATAGTGCTCAGCCCATTCAATAGAGACTTTACCTGCCATAGCCTAGGGCTCAGCCCATTCAATGGAGACTTTACCTGCCATAGGCTAGGGCCCAGCCCATTCAATGGAGACTGTACCTGCCAGAGGCTAGGGCTCAGCCCATTCACTGAAGACTTTACTGGCAACAGGGTAGGATGCAGCCCATTCAAAGAAGACCGAGGGTAGGTTGCAGCTCACTGCACGGGAAGCCTTTAGCCCCCCCCCACCCCCTCCCCGCAGCTGCAGCTCAGCTGTTGGTGGTTTATTTTCTCTCTTCCTCGCCCTCCCCAGCGCCTCCACTATTGAAATCCCTCGCTATGTCTGCCTCCTGTTTCAATAAACCAGCTCCTTCTCCTGGGAAGCCCTCAAGCACGTGCCTGCTTCCCTATCCATGCTGAAGTACACCCTTCTGCCACCCTCATGTCTTGTGTGTGGTAAGAACAGTCCTTCACAGGAGGGTGTTGGAAAACACCTCCAGTTATGTACACAGTAGTGTGCCTCTCCTTCCTGCAGCCGCACAAAGGCCGCCCTTCACTTGTGTATCCCCTTCTCAACAGCATAGGCTCCAGTACAAATGTTTACAAAGCAAATAGGCCTGTCTTGTTAGGTCTTGCCGGCATATAGCTTTAAGTGTATGGTGAGAGCTATTGCCATCACACAAGACACACCACAACACATAAGGTACACATGCAAACACCTATACAGAAAGGCGCTTTGGGCAGCTGCTTTCGAATAATGGCTGCTGTACTTCAGCTAGCCTTAGGCTTTGGCAAAGACGGGTATACACCAGGACTAGTATAACCCCATGGCTTTTTAGGGCGAGGCCTCCGCCCACGTAAGTGGGAGGAGTTTCGAGATCCTAATGTTAAAGAAGAGAAAAAAAAAGTATCTCCTAGGGCTTTGGCGAGACAAATTCCACACATTCCTTAGAGTGTTCTGTCATCTGGCCAGTGATTCGTCTTCGTTGTGGTGTCGTTTTAATAGGCTTGAAGTGATAGGGTAAATGTAGTTTTCGGACGCCATGTTGGGCATTTTTCGTGCGTGCTCGCGCAAAGAAGTACATTAATTATAATTAGGAGCTGTCAGGGTGCCTCCGTAAGTGAATCCAGATGGCCGGGCGCGTTCACCATTCAGCAGCGCTCCGCGCGCTGCTGCTGCATGCCAGGCCGGGAAAGGGCTTCATTAGCCTCACTCATCCGGCGCTGAGACAGCAAGACACGGGGGCCCACGCCCCCCTCCCTCATCGGTATCGGCGAAGCTCGGCCCACCCTGCCTACCACTTGCCATGCAAACGAGAAGCACCAGTATCGAACGACAACCCTCCTGCTTCTGGGCGCTATCGAAATACAGACGTTACTTTGGTGCAGTTGATGGCGACAGAACAGCGCAGCTGCCCCCTCGTGAGCTGGGTACTAGTGAGACTGCGCCCTCGTGAACTGTGCAATAGTGAAACTTTGCTACAGCTGTGGCGACCAGCGCAGCTGCCCCCTCGTGTGCTCCGTGGCGTACAATCACCTGGTGGTTAGTTGGTTTGTTCATTCGTTCTGTCGCTTGTGACTGGAGCTGACCACGCCGCTGGTGAACAGCGCAGCTGCGCTCCCTACTGGCAGATATTAGTGAAACTGTGAGTAGCTGATGACGCGTGGTGCACGTTCACCAATTTCCATCTACACTGTGTCAGCGCGTAGAAATCCTCACCGGTGAGTGGTGCCACTACAAATCCTTGACTGAATGTCTGTCAGGAATGTAGTGACTGCGGGTCGTGTAGATTCGAGGAGGGCAAAGGTCACGTACTCAATGAGAGGTGGCAGCGGCTGAAGGCACGGAGTACAGCGGCTCCACTGTGTGGTCTGAGGCGCACTGAGCCCACAAGCACCTACCTCTTTTCCAATGGGTGAGAGTTTTGACTGACTGGTGTCAAACAGAGCAGCTGCACCTCAGCCTTCGGGCACAATTAAAGTTTTCTCGTCGTGTATGAAGCCAAAAACAAACACAAAGCGCCTAATTTGGGCTGGGTGCGTTTACACCTCAAAGGGAACCGGCGAACACAAAGCACGGCTGCGTGACAATGTGAAAGCGACGACATTTTGTCATGTTGTGGCCCGAGTTTGCATCCTGGGGGGTTTTAAAGCTCTCTCCGCACCTTTACAAATTGAAATAAACGGACGGGGGTTTGCCCAAGATCACAACGTGTGGCCGAGGCTACCAGAGGCTCGCCATGCGTCCTCGACGCCACGAAGTAGGAGCCCCGTTGATGGTGGGATGCGCGAGTGACTACGTTTAAGCGCCTCGAAGCCCCTCGCCATCCTCATATAGGAGCTTCCAGGGCCCAGTACATATGTCTATAGGATAAGGCTGCCGAGGGGCCCTAGACCTCCCCCCCTGAGGGTGAGTATAGCGCCCTCGCTTGAGCCTCTCCCGCCAAAAGTTGGGCGCTGGCCTCCACCGACCACCCGCCCCCTGTCCACCCGCTGTCACACCCGCAGATGAGAGCAACCGCCGCCGCGAGACTCCCCACCCTCCCTCCAGGCAGCGGCATTTTATTGTAGCGCCTTGAAGCAGGCCGGTATTCTGTATACATTCCCCATTTACTGCACGCGCAGTCCAGCTTCACTTTGAAAAGGGCACCTCAGGTCACTCTCGAAAGACAGAACCACCAGTTTCTGCGTACCATCAAAGAGAAAATACCAAGTGCCCCGCCCCTACCCCCCCCATACCCAAGTTGGAAGCCATCCACACCATGGTGTTATTGGAAGGGAGGAGCATTAATAACTTTCAGCTGCCTTTGAAATACAGAACTGTCTTATTCTGGGCGCAATCCAGGCAGTTTGAGGGTTAAATTCAGCTGTTCTTTTTCAACACGTTCTGGCAGGCACCCAGCTCTGTATTTATAATACCTACACGAACAACTCCTGCTCTCATACAATGTACTTAAAACCAACATAATTCCACGGCATTTTAGACGTATTTATTTGTGAAGGCTGGGAAAGGATTAGTAATGTTGAAGAAAAAAACAAATTTACATAAACGCAGCATTTACATTCTTAAGTTTATGCCTTGCAAGGAGGCAAAGATGGCCATTTGTGCCAAACCGAGAAGTTGATTTAACTAGAGTAGTGGGCATGGCTTCTGGGCTTATTATTCTATGTTCCTAATTTTAATTTCGAGCCGTGCACGACGAGTGCGAGTTGTGCAGCACGTTCTAAACATGGGTGTCCAAAGTAGGCCCAAGAGGCAAAACCGCGCCAGATTTTAAGGCAACAAAGGTAAAATTATTTTATATGCAATTGATCAGAATCAAACTCTTTTACCTGGTTAGCAGTTAAACTAACAAACTTCCATGAATCCGGCTTATGGACAAATGCTGAACGCCACTGCTGCACATATTTGACCCACTGTTAAAATCAGTTTTTGATCTTTATTTGGGGTAGGAGGGCTTTTGACAGTGAGTGCAGAGTGACAGCAAGTGACAATGAATGCAAAGTGACAGCAAGTGACAGTGAATGCAGAGTAACAGCAAGTGACAGTGAATGCAGAGTGACAGCAAGTGACAGTGAGTGCAGAGTGACAGCAATTGACAGTGAGAGCAGAGTGACAGTGACTGCAAACTGAGTGCAGAGTGACAGTGACTGCAGACTGAGTGCAGAGTGACAGTGAGGGCTGAGTGACAGTGAGGGCTGAGTGACAGTGAGGGCTGAGTGACAGTGAGGGCAGAGTGACAGTGAGGGCAGAGTGACAGTGAGGGCAGAGTGACAGTGAGTGCAGAGTGACAGTGAGTGCAGAGTGACAGTGAGTGCAGAGTGACGCAGAGTGACAGTGAGTGCAGAGTGACAGTGAGTGCAGAGTGACAGTGAGTGCAGAGTGACAGTGAGTGCAGAGTGACACTGAGTGCAGAGTGACACTGATTGCAGAGTGACAGTGAGTGACACTGATTGCAGAGTGACAGTGAGTGCAGAGTGACAGTGAGTGCAGAGTGACAGTGAGTGCAGAGTGACACTGATTGCAGAGTGACACTGAGTGCAGAGTGACAGTGAGTGCAGAGTGACAGTGAGTGCAGAGTGACAGTGAGTGCAGAGTGACAGTGAGTGCAGAGTGACACTGATTGCAGAGTGACAGTGAGTGCAGAGTGACAGTGAGTGCAGAGTGACACTGAGTGCAGAGTGACACTGAGTGCAGAGTGACACTGATTGCAGAGTGACACTGAGTGCAGAGTGACACTGAGTGCAGAGTGACACTGAGTGCAGAGTGACACTGATTGCAGAGTGACACTGATTGCAGAGTGACACTGAGCGCAGAGTGACACTGAGCGCAGAGTGACACTGAGCGCAGAGTGACACTGAGCGCAGAGTGACAGGGAGTGCAGAGTGACAGTGAGTGCAGAGTGACACTGATTGCAGAGTGACAGCAGAGTGACAGTGAGTGCAGAGTGACACTGATTGCAGAGTGACAGCAGAGTGACAGTGAGTGCAGAGTGACACTGATTGCAGAGTGACAGCAGAGTGACAGTGAGTGCAGAGTGACACTGATTGCAGAGTGACAGTGAGTGCAGAGTGACAGTGAGTGCAGAGTGACAGTGAGTGCAGAGTGACAGTGATTGCAGAGTGACAGTGATTGCAGAGTGACACTGATTGCAGAGTGACAGCAGAGTGACACTGATTGCAGAGTGACAGCAGAGTGACACTGATTGCAGAGTGACACTGATTGCAGAGTGACACTAGAGTGACACTGATTGCAGAGTGACACTGATTGCAGAGTGACACTAGAGTGACACTGATTGCAGAGTGACACTAGAGTGACACTGATTGCAGAGTGACACTAGAGTGACACTGATTGCAGAGTGACAGCAGAGTGACACTGATTGCAGAGTGACAGCAGAGTGACACTGATTGCAGAGTGACAGCAGAGTGACACTGATTGCAGAGTGACACTGATTGCAGAGTGACACTAGAGTGACACTGATTGCAGAGTGACACTAGAGTGACACTGATTGCAGAGTGACACTAGAGTGACACTGATTGCAGAGTGACACTAGAGTGACACTGATTGCAGAGTGACACTAGAGTGACACTGATTGCAGAGTGACAGCAGAGTGACACTGATTGCAGAGTGACAGCAGAGTGACACTGATTGCAGAGTGTGAGTAGTGTGAACAGTGTGTAAGTGTGCAGGGTGCACATTGTGTGAGTGTGCAAGATGAGTCTGCAGGATGAACATTGTGTGACTATGCAGGGTGAACAGTGTGAGTGTGCAGTGTCAGCAGTGTGTGAATGTGTAGGGGCAGTGTGTGAGTGTGCAGGAAACAAACACTCAAAGTAAGTCCACCACACACATACATACCACCACACACAAGAAGACACACACACCATACACACACATACACCACACACACATACCACACACACACATACCACACACACACACACCACACACACACCATATACACACCACACACACATACACGACACACACATACCACACATACACACCACACTCATCACCACTCATACACACCACACTCATCACCACTCACCCCCACAGACTCACCCCCACAGACTCACCACTACAAACACAACCACACACACAACAACACCAGCCGTCAGTAAATGCTTTCACCAGGGCCAAACACCACCAGGCATCAATGCACTTTTTCACCAAACACAAACACCATCAGGCGTACAACACCAGGCAGCCGTCAGTGCATGCTTTTACAAGGCGCACTCAGCAGCAACCGTCGGTGCACGCTTTCACCAAACACACACCATCAGCCATCTCTGCACGCTTTTACCAAACACACACCCACCAGCCGTCAGTGCACCCTTCCACCAGGCACACACACCTCCAGGTGCCAGTGCACTCTTCCACCAAACACACACACCAACAGCCATCAGTCCACGCATCAATTGTTAACGCATCCACAATGAACTATTGTAGCAATCGCTGTATGATACACTTTACTTTTAAACATATTCATCTAAAGCACAGCATGCAACCATTGGTAAAATTACAATCTAACCCACATAATTCCACTACACACCACATGCACACACTCCATAACACATGGCAAAAAGACATTGGCATTTACAATGCCATTAGCTCAAACTCAAATAAATCCGAGCCCGATTGCATTTCTAATGCTTGTTATAATAGGGATATGCCATGAAGATAGTCCGACACACATTTTTCTGCCACTGCAACCCTGTCTTGTCTGTTGTTCTCCACACAGTCCCTCTCACGGTTTTTAAAGATTTTTTTTTGAGAGCCCAGTATCAGCAAAGTGCTGCTTGTTTTAATTTTTATGCTTCCAAGCGCTTATTTATTTATTTTCTAATAAACAATTTTTATTTATCAACAAAGCGTAGTCGGTAGCCTATTTATTTTTTGTTTTACTTTACCCTTTTACAAAGTGCACCCACTGTGATAGAATAGTAAAAAAAAAAATATACAGGCATTGACAAAACAGACTTGTTGAATTTGCCAGTCTTTTTCTGTGTGTCTTTTTCCAGAGCGAAATTTGTAACATGTGCCTAGTGCAGCCAGACTGTAAACATCGCACTGTTTGTAGCATGTTCTTAGAGTAGGCACAGAAGAGTCAGACATAGTAATAGACACTGCATCCTATGGTTCATATCATTTATACACACAAACACACTAGATGTAAAAACTGGACTATATGTTTAACTTGGGGGCATATTACCAAGGAGTTGCGATAAATATCGCAAAGCGCGCTTAGCGCTGTTATTCTGATCGCAGGCTATCGCTGGATTTAAACGTCGAGATAGTGTTGTATTATCAACATTTATCTCAAAGGCGATAAGAAATCCAGCGATAGCGGGGTTTTCCATGGAACATTGCTGGTTTTCCAGTAATGTTCCATGGAAAACAGCGATAGGCTTGATAATAAGGCCCTGTGGCCTTAGCCGCACAATCCACCCCCCATGTTAGGTATGCCTTAGTCAGGAATTTAACAGATGTTAAATTCCTGCGTTAAGGCAGAGTTAGCGCGATTAATATTATCGCTGCAACTTGTTGGTGATATCGCAAAGCTGCCTTTGCGATATTTACCCGTGTTGTTTCGACAGCCACGCCTACTTGGCATCTCATTAGCGATGCGATGGTAGGCGTGCTGGAAACGGACTCTAAGTTAGGAAAACACGGGCTAGCGTGTCCTTGATGATATTGCGATATAATTATCGCTGCTTTTCACCCGAAAACGGATGCTAAAGCAGAGATAATTATATCGCCAGCGCTTGATAATATGCCCCTTGGTTAGACTTTAAACACTGGACTATTTGTACTGTAAGCTCAATACAGCCACACAAACATACTGTAGCAAGCATTGGCATAGCCAATAAGTCTCGCATTTGGGACCTTATAAATGTTTAGCCATGCAACAGTTGGTGTTGTTGCACCAAGGATATTCTGCTGCATAACTAAATACTAATAGGGTCCAAAAAGCGAGACCTATTGGCTATGCCAATGCTTGTTTGTTTTTTGTTGCTGTTTTGTTTAAGTTGCCAGATCTACAATAGCTGTACATGGTTTTTGTTAACAGTTCATTGCATCAAATGAACTTGATTTCATTGCTCTGAATGTTGTTTCCATTTTGGTTGTAGGAAGCAGTTATTCCCGGGGGTGTGGGGGCTGCCTAGCTGTGCGCATGTGCCAAACTTTGCAAGTGAGAAAAAGCCTGGTGCAGGTGCAATTTACAAGTGTGTAGTGAGTGAGCCCCAGGCAGCATGACTCACTCACACAGGAGTTCATGCACTGCACCTGCATACTCAGCATGGTTTAAGGAAACTCAACCCACTCCCTCCCAGGCATCGAACACATATTTACCAAGAAACTCTGAGAAGAGCCTGCCTGCTGCTCTGACGGCTGGTGGCGTGTGTACCTGGAGAAAGCATGCACTGATGGCTGGTGGTGTGTGTGCCTGGTGAAAGCGTGCACTGACGGCTGGTGGTGTGTGTGCCTGGTAAAAGCGAGCACTGACGGCTGGTGGTGTGTGTGCCTGGTGGAAGCGTGCACTGATGGCTGGTGGTGTGTGTGCCTGGTGGAAGTGTTCACTGACGGCTGGTGGTGTTTGTGCCTGGTGGAAGCGCGCACTGACGGCTGGTGGTGTGTGTGCCTGGTGGAAGCGTGCACTGATGGCTGGTGGTGTGTGTGCCTGGTAAAAGTGTGCAGTGACGGCTGGTGGTGTGTGTGGGCGGAATCTATGACATAATATTGACAGACAGAATATAGACATACAAAAATATTGACACAAAAATATCGAAATCAAAAATATCGGAGTTCTATCTACATAAAGGTATGTACACAAATATCGAAAAAAATATATTAGTACAAAAATATCGAAATTAAAAATATCGTTTTTTAAAATGTGTTAATAATAATGTAAAAATAATTTAAAAATACATATAATTTATCAAATTATGAATATAAACATTTAAACATATTTAAAAAATAATAACTAATACATACACATTCAAAATAAATTAAAAACTACATATAAATTAATATATATACTTACTCTACATATTGCAACAGTAGGAAAAGTGTTGGATAGCGTAGGGGTATAAATTACTATTCCCACTCCAGAGACTGCAACAGTAGGGAAAGCGTTGGATAGCGTAGGGGTAAAAATGACTATTCCCACTCCAGAGGGTGCAACAGTAGGGAAAGCGTTGGATAGCGTAGGGGTAAAAATTACTATTCCCACTCCAAAGGGTGCAACAGTAGGGAAAGCGTTGGATAGCGTAGGGGTAAAAATTACTATTCCCACTCCAAAGGATGCAACAGTAGGGAAAGCGTTGGATAGCATAGGGGTAAAAAATACTATTCCCACTCCAGAGGGTGCAACAGTAGGGAAAGCGTTGGATAACGTAGGAGTAAAAATTACTATTCCCACTCCAGAGGGTGCAACAGTAGGGAAAGGGTTGGATAGCATAGGGGTAAAAATTACTATTCCCACTCCAGAGGGTGCAACAGTAGGGAAAGCGTTGGATAGCGTAGGGGTAAAAATTATTGTTCCCACTCCAGAGGGTGCAACAGTAGGGAAAGCGTTGGATAGCGTAGGGGTAAAAATTACTATTCCCACTCCAAAGGGTGCAACAGTAGGGAAAGCGTTGGATAGCGTAGGGGTAAAAATTACTATTGCCACTCCAAAGGGTGCAACAGTAGGGAAAGTGTTGGATAGCGTAGGGGTAAAAATTACTATTCCCACTCCAGAGGGTGCAACAGTAGGGAAAGCGTTGGATATCGTAGGGGTAAAAATTACTATTCCCACTCCAGAGGGTGCGACAGTAGGGAAAGCGTTGGATAGCATGGGGGTAAAAATTACTTCCCACACTACTCCCCCTTTAACACACAACACACTACACATACAAAAAACCACAATTAATATAAATATCAATTAATCAATTGATAACAATTAATATTAAATTGATGTAATTATAAATTAGCTAATTAACACATATTAATGACCAATTAATAATTAATTAACAATTAATAATTAATTAACAAGATATTTACAAGAATAAACAATATTTATTAATACATTATTTATATTTAATATTATGAAATAATAAAAAAAAACGAATTACCAATTAATCAACAATAAATACCAAGAAATAAATACAATCTCATTAATTAATTTAATTGTCACACCCTATTCCCCTATAAACACACAACCCACTACACATAAATAAATCACATAAAAATTTAATTGTCATTTAATCACTTAATACTAATTAATTACCAATTAATTATTAATTAGCAATCACAAAAAATTAAAAAATATTAGTACATTAACTCTAATTAATTTAATTAACTAATTAATAATAATCAATTACCAATTAATTATTAATTACCAATAAGAAACATAATAAACATCACTACAATAACTCTAATTAATTTAATTAACTAATTAATAATATTTAATTACAAATTAATTATTAATTAACAATAACAAAAAATAATAAATACTACATTAACTCTAATTATTTAATTAACTAATGAATAATAATTAATTACCAAGTAATTATTAATTACCAATAACAAAAAACAATAAACATTACTACATTAACTCTAATTCATTTAATTAACTAATTAATAATAATTAATTACCAATTAATTATTAATTAACAATAACAAAAAATAAGAAATACTACTACATTAACTCTAATTCATTTAAATAACTAATTAATAATATTTAATTACCAATTATTTATTATTAATAATTATTTATTAATCAAAAATATTTTTAAAACATATTAATCAATTAATTATAATTAAATTACTTCCCACCCTTTTCCCCTATAAACCCACAACCCGCTCTGATACTAAAACGCAAAATGTAAACAAAATTACTAATTTCTAAACATACATTAAAAAACATGTTTAACAAACATATAAACAACATAATAAAATACATAACACTAAACAAAATTTCGATATTACTAACATACATACCTTAATATCGATATTCTGTCTATCGATATTATTGCACATCGATATTCTATACCATCGAAATTAAAACTTCGATATTATTGTATATCGATATTTTAATTTCGATATTTTGTCTCTCTACCGTGTGCCCGGTGAGAGCGTGCACTGACAGCTGCTGGTGTGTGTGTGCCTTTTGAAAGCGTACACTGAAGGCTGGTGGTGTGTGCCTGGTGGAAGCATGCACCGACGGCTGGTAGTGTGTGACGGCTGGTAGTGTGTGTGCCTGGTGAAAGTGTGCACTGATGGCTGGTGGTGTGTGTGCCTGGTGGAAGTGTGCACTGAAGGATGGCGGTGTGTGTACCAGGTGAAAGTGTGCACTGACGGCTGGTGGTGTGTGCCCGGTAAAAGCGTGCACTGACGGCTTATGGTGTGTGTGCCCAGTGGAAATGTGCACTGACAGCTGGTGGGGCGTGTGCCTGGTGAAAGCGTGCACTGTGGCTGGTGGTGTGTGCCTGGTGGAAGCATGCACTACGGCTGGTAGTGTGTGACGGCTGGTAGTGTGTGTACCTTGTGAAAGTGTTCACTGACGGCTGGTGGTGTGTGTGCCTGGTGGAAGCGTGCACTGACCGCTGGTGGTGTGTCTGGTGGAAGCGTGCACTGACGGCTGGTGGTGTGTGTGCCCGGTGAAAGCGTGCACTGACGGCTGGTGGTGTGTGTGCCCGGTGAAAGCGTGCACTGACGGCTGGTGGTGTGTGTGGCCGGTGAAAGCGTGCACTGATGTCTGGTGGTGTGTGTGCCGGGTTGAAGCGTGCACTGACGGCTGGTGGTGTGTGTGCCTGGTGGAAGCGTGTACTGATGGCTGGTGGTGTGTGTGGCTGGTGGAAGCGTGCACTGACGGCTGGTGGTGTGTGCCCGGTGGCAGCGTGTACTAACGGCTGGTGGTGTGTGTGCCTGGTGGAAGCGTGCACTGACGGCTGGTGGTGTGCCTGCCTGGTATAAGCGTGCACTGGCGGCTGATGGTGTGTGTGCCCGGTGGAAGCATGCGCTGATAATTGGTGGTGTGTGTGCCCGGTGGAAGCATGCACTGACGGCTGGTGGTATGTGTGCCTTGTGGAAGCGTGCACTGACGGCTGGTGGTGTGTGTTCCTGGTGGAAGTGTGCACTGACAGCTGGTGGTGTGTGTGCCCGGTGGAAGCGTGAACTGACGGCTGGTGGTGTGTGTGCCTGGTGGAAGCGTGCACTGATGGCTGGTGGTGTGTGTGCCTGGTGGCAGTGTGCACTGACAGCTGGTGGTGTGTGTGCCTGGTGGAAGTGTGCACTGATGGCTGGTGGTGTGTGTGCCTGGTGGAAGCGTACACTGATGGCTGGTGGTGTGTGTGCCTGGTGGAAGCGTCCACTGACAAATGAAACTGAGGGGGAGGAGTCGGAGAAGGGAAGGGGAGTTGAGCAGAGGAGCTAAAAGACACAAGTGAAGCTGAAGGCTGAGTGCTGAAAGCAAAAGAAAAAAAAAAAGCCAAGCCACGAAAGATAAAGTGATCAGATGGAGGCAGAGGGGAAAGCAATTTAATGACCTGTGACGGAGGAGACAGATGGCGGCTGCACGCGTGCACACGCACATGCACGCAAGCCCCAGGCGAGCAAAAGCCTCTGGTAGGTAGCACTTTTTTTACCCTTTACTAAAAGTCGAGCAAGCAGCGCATGCGCTGCTCTAGGCTCGACCTAAAAACTGCATTAATTGTATTATGTGTTTAGAACAGCCAGATCCAGAAGCAAGCTTTAAATCCTGTTCTATTTGTGTTGTGTGCTTAATGTATACAGTTAAACCCAGAAGTTATTGTTTTTTTATAACATGCTTATCAAAGACAAACTATAAACACTGCACTAATTGTATTGCCTCCTTGTTGTAGGCAGATTGCAGGTCAACCTAATATCCTGACTTTTTTTGCCTATAATACATCAAATCCTTCATGTGCACCAAGGCTTAGGACCGAAATTAATCAGGAGAAGTAGAACTTGGCCCTGTGATGGAGGTAGTGTGCCAAAAGCGTGCTCTCTAGTTGACACAAGCCTACCATCTGTGTCTCTGGAACATGTATGGTAAGCAGCGGTGGTAGCATACCATTTTTTTAGGTCGAGACTGGGCAGCGCATGTGGTGCTCTGTGAGGCATGCTGTATTCAGGTATGGATTTAAAGCTCCTTCCACTCTCTGTCCATCTTTTTAATTGGATGCTGTGACTCTCCTTTGTAAATGTTGGCTTTTGATTTGTTAATATGCTTATTAGTCCCTCCTTAGTACCTCCCTGTCTTCTTTTGTAACCCTTCCATGAGGACTGGACATTTTACGTGTGTACTGTATAGCTTGCATTAGCCCTTGGGACAACTCTTTACTTAAACTAAAGCACACTGGTGGAACACCAGCTTTAGCAATGGCGGACACTTTTTTTTGTATTTGCACCTCACTATGTGTACTTTCTCTTTCACAATGGGACCACTGGCGGGATGCGCCGTGCAGTTCGCATAAATCGTTTTTTTTTTTTTACATTAAATCATGGGGGCTGAACGTTTTATTGTGTGCAGCTCGCCCAACTCATTTTTTTACCATAAATCATGGCAGCCGCTTGTCATGCACGCAGCTCGCCCAACTCGTTAATTTTTAAACATTGCATCATGGCGGCCGCGCATCTTGAGAGGAGATGGAAAGTTGAGATCCCTGGAAGGCCCCACCCTGTCCTCCTCATCCCTCTTGTACACTGAATTTTCATTTACTGCTGTTGCCTGTATATATTTCCATCACTCTGTCTGCCTCGTTCACATAACAAGCATCTGCATTGGTCCTGCATTGGTGAAAGATTGAGCTATTGGCATTGTAAATGACAATGCCTTTTATTTATGTGTTGGTTTAACAACAGATAAATAAAATGCATTGTCATTTACAATGCTAATAGCTGAAACTCTCGCAAATGCGAGACCTATTGCATTGCAAATGCTTGTTAATCCATAGTGTACAGGACTGCTCGCATAACGTAAGACTTTTGTGTTCTACTCAGACGACGCTCTAACATCGTTGTGCATATGTCAACTGAGTGTTGCATGTATGGTGTATGGTAGCAGGAATCCTTTGTTTTTATGAGAATGTGTATACTGTAGCCAGTGGGATCCATTTTGGAAAGCCCTTGGTTTCGACATGGCATACAATGGAGGTTTTGATTTTGTATCCCCAGCCAGTGGAACGGTATTGCCTACATTTCTGAGCTGGAGGGGTTAGATCTAGACACTTAGGGGCCGATTAGTATGTCGGGCGGATCGCCACCACCCGCATGGAGGTACTGATCCGCCCAACAATAACCTCCGCCCGCATCCCATTTCCCCTCCACCATATTAAGATGGCCGGGGGGACCCCGGCGGACGGGAAGACCGTCTGCCAGTTTTGCGCCGGTAGGCAATCCGCCCGATTGCCTACCGGCGGAAAAGAAGGCACCGCCATCCATATTACAATGATGCCGGTCCCATGTGTTTCCATGGCAGAGACTCTGCCATGGAAAGGCATGCAGGGAATGCCTTTAGGGGCCTGTTACGAGCCCCCATGGGGTTGGGGGGTGGGTGGCTGCACATGGGGGTACCCATGGTACCCCCTGACATTTGCATGCACAAGGTGGCAGGCACCACGCAGTGCCTGTCACGTTGTGCATGCAAATACACAGCGTGCCCTTTTAACAGTGTGGCAGGGGCTGGATACTGCACCGCCCGCCACAATGTTAAGTATACAGGATACTACCGCCATGGTGGCGGTCGCATTCTAATTGGCGGTGCAGGATCACAGCACCACTGGCGGCCGGTCCCAGCACCGCTAGGGTGGCGGGCGGACTGGAGTCCGCCCGCCTTCCTAATAGACCCCTTAGTGTCAAGGGAGGGAGACAGGAAGCCTTAAGAATTTGTATGTGACCCATTTAACAGGGGATGGCTGAGTAGTCCTGCCTGAGCACTTAATTTACCGGATGGTGAGGAATAGGTGTGAATGAGCAGATTCAGTAGTTAGAGGGAGAGAAGTTCCTAGGAAGAGACTTGGCCTTTTGTCTTCCCATAAGTGGCCGAGCCTGGAAGGCTCAGGATAGTCCGGCCAGAGATTCACCCTATTGTGTTTGTATTATGGGTGCCCCTACCTGCATCTAAGGGCCTTATTTAATTCTTGCCAATAAGGATACTCCGTTGTACAACCATAAATGTGGTTTGCTCGCCGCATTTAGATGCGGTGGACAGTACTCCATCTCTGCCATAACTAAACCCCTCTGTCAACCCAGTGGAGTAAGGGCTGTCAGAGGCAGACCTGTAATTCCGCCCACCTAATTTAGATGGGCGAAATTAGAGGTCAGTTTTCACTGCACATCACCACCAGGAAACCCCTGGTGTTAAGAAGTAGTGAAAACTGCTAAATGCTCCCTCACTATGGGAGAGAACTCCTGTGGTGAGGGTAGAATTTTATTTCACAGCTGACAGAGCCCTGCCCCAAACTGCAAAACTTAGTGGTCATCTTTAAATCTGGGAGGCAGCATCTCTACCAGGGTGACAGAGAAATGTACTCCATTACCACAGTGGAGAATCAAGCTACCAGCAGGAATTAGATCAGGCCCTACATGCCGTGGGAGCCATAATCATACACAAAGAATCTTTCTGTACTGCAGAAAGGGTTTAAGTTATGAGAAGGAGCCATCCCAAACCATTCCTGAACTGTAGATCTTGGAGTCACATCCCTGCCTGGAATTCATATATAATTATAGGAACCAAAACTCTCTCACTTGGTTCCATTTCCAAGCTTCTTCACTAACAAAGGGCATGGGCATTCCACAAAGTGCTGAAAAAGCTGCTGTGATCCAGAGCTGGCATTGCCTATAGCCAGTCTCCCAGAGGTGAGGGGGTATCGCATGAATCCAGTGCATCTTGCTGGAGAAGCTGTGGGTCTTCCTAACACCTGGAAGTCTGCCTGCCTGCTGAGAGGATGGGAGGGAGCTCCATGTTCCACATCAGAGCTCTGCCCAAGGAGGATAATCCCACCGACCAAATACGAAGGAAGTAGCAGCACAGTAGAAGCATATTGCCAAGAAATTGTGGCCTGACCTAGCTTGTATAAAACAGAGGGTCAACCTGCCTGTCTGCCAGACCAAAGACCAAGTTCAAAAGCCTGATGATCCACCAGAGTTCCTCCTCAAGCAACCACCACAGAGGAAGAACAAGCATTGGAATAGCCAATAGGTCTCGCCTTTGGGACCTTATAAGTGTTTAGCCATGCAACACTTGATGTTGTTGCACCAAGGATATTGTGCTGGATAACTAAACACTTATACGGTCCCAAAGGTGAGACCTATTGGCTATGCAATGCTTGTTAGTCTCTTGCAGCATAAGCACTACAAGGCAGTCAGGCAATATGATTGCTAATTTATTCGCAGTGAATTCCTTGCTAAACCAAATGAGGATGCAACTAATCATAAAACTATAATCCTATACATACTTAAAGGGTGACTTGTTCCCATACTTTATTCTAAATATGTATTCACCTTAACCATTGTTAACAAAAGATCCTGGATAGGCAGGCTAGCAGTCTTCCCACACACAGTATACACCTGCTAGGTTTCTCATCACATTAAAAAAAACTATTATTTGACATACTAAAATAACAAATTCCGTCTAGTAACAACTAATCTTCCTTTGTGCCAAAGTCAACACCCAGCTAAGTCTAAACAAAAAAGCATTATCTAAGGCAGTCTGAGGACTTCAGTAATAAAATCTCCTCTGTGGAAGAGAACTTCCAAATGTCTGTGCACGGCATCACACTAGAACAATTAATTTATTGGTCTAATACAATCCCTTCAATTTTCTATCTGCATGAGATTTAAAACGACAATCTGAATATGGGCACAAGTTCTCAGAAGCAATATTAATGAAATACAACCATAACTATTAAACAAATTCCCACAATTCCAACGTGGCAAAATGCAGCAAGATAAAAGTTGTCCCCAGCTGTCCCAAGATAAATGTTTTATTCAAAATAGCCATTGCCATAGTCCTGATTTAAGAATAAGATAAGAGCATTGTGGTGCTCTACTCACACATCACTAATGTACTAGGTACGCGTACATACAATAGTTCAATTACAAATTAATTTAAAAAAGAAAAAACAGCTGTCATCACACTGAATGAGCAGAACTTAACATCCTTGAAACGCGGCTGCCACTAACTCCAAAGGCGAATGGTGAAAAAAATACCTCATGAATGGACTAGTTCTGATCTATTGTGAGGCTACAACTATGCAGTGAAAAGAGCAAAGGCACTATTAAACCAATTGGATCTTTGAAGTCCACAACTTAACATGCAAGCTATTTAAAATCTCCTGAGAAGAGACTAAAACAGACTCAGAAGAATATGCAAAGAATTATTTAACTGTCTTAAATACTTATTATTCAATCAACAATAACCTAGCACTGTCCTCTGTTACAGCTGTGTTCCACTCGATTCCAACCAGCTTCACACTAATGAGCCTGATCAAGGTACTAGAAAGAGCCACTAAATTCAAAGAATGTTGCCTACCAGTGAAACTGTGTTTTTAAGAAAATGTTTCACCATAATGCTGGAAGATTTCTTCTTCCAACATGGGAGACTAATCAAACCTTTAATAGCAAGCTATTATCCCTTTTCTTAAGAAACCATCTAATGGCACCCTAGAATCCGGTGGGAGGTCTGATTCAAATCTTACCATAACACAATAGATCTGTGAATTGAACAACTCTGAAGCAACAGGAAGGCAAAATATGGGGCGCTTTGTAAAAATTATAAACAAACAGTAGATAAAAACAGTCAAGTAGGAATGTGGATTTATTTCTGCAGGAGCCTTAATACATTTAGAAAGGATATTAGTAAATTATTCAAACGTTATCTTTGTAATGAGCTCCCATTTCTTTTTTGGCAACGCTATAAAAATGGCAAAATATTCACAGTACAAATATAACCTAACACATGCCTCACAAATGCATTTTTGTCAAAAATAAGTAACTTCATAAAAAGACAAATCTTAAAAAAGCTGATTCCTCACGTCACCCAAAATTGTCAAACGTGGTGTTCTTAATAACTGTCATCTTTGTTCCCTACAAAGGCAAAACACTGGGCATTAGAGGTAAGATTCCAACCGTGTACCTATAATAGTAGGCACACAGATCCCCAATTCATTTCATTTACCAATGTTACAAATGGGGAAAAAACACTTGTCAGAAACAAGCTACAACTTAAATGTTACTGAAAAGGTAAATCCTTGGGAGGGGGGGGGGCTGGTAGCATCGGAGCACCAGCAGTTTGTACTTTGCTTAAGAAAGTGTACCACATACTGACTAAACTAGCTTATATTGTAATGAAAGGCAGGATTGGCGCAATCAGGACAGTTCAGCCAATCCTAGTGCTTGCACAGAATTGCAAAGTGCTTATTGGCTGTGGAGATGGAGATCGCACCTACCTATATCCGAACTGTTCTGAGGCAGACTCTGGGGACTGGGAGTACTTTCACCTAACTGCACTCGAGGCGGTGATAACCTTGGGTCAGACAGGCTGCTGCATTGCCATTGTTGTTTCTTGATGGGAGGAAGGAGAGAGAAAGAAGTGTAGGGGTTTGGTGCATTTGCACATGGCCCCGTTGCGATGTCTGATTTATTTTGAGGCCCAGTTGAAGGCAGAATGGAGGTTTGCTACAGACAACCCCATGGCCGTGTGACTGTGAAAGTGATGGGCCGCGTGGTCGGGAAAGTAAAAGAAACAAGCCAGATTGCTGCCTGTGGTGAGCAGGGGCAGCACGGGCATACTTTAAAACAAAGTGCTAAAAAGCATTTGCCGCGGTGCCGGCCAGCTAAAAGTGACGCGGCCGTGCGGCCATGAAAGTGAAAGTGGCCAGATGGCGCCAGGAGCAGCAGCAGCCAGCGGGAGGGGATGACGCGCTCTGTGGTGGGGGAGGGGGAGGAGCGTTCCAAAGGAAAGCCATGATTGTGTGATGTGTGGAATGCCATTACAGAAAGCCATATGGCGGCTGCGCACGCGCGCGTAACCGCAAGCTTGAGGCAAAGCAAAGCTTGTGGTAGCACTTTGAAAAGCCACTAACTAAATGTCTCGCAGACAGCGCATGCACTGGCTCAGGCGAGACCTAAAAAGGACCTGTGCTGACTCTGCCTTCACTGCACACTGAGGACTTTCATCTAATGTCAAGGATCAGAGGTAAGGATTCCCCCACAATGAGTACGAGAACCACCTATCCTGAGTACCTGTGCCGTGATACTGCAGTCTTCACGGCCAAAGGAGAGAAGAGGAGGCAGGGCTGCCCGACTGAGCTCCAGAAACAGTAAGTATGACTGATCGTCCCATATGAACAAAAGTTGCACAACCATGCTTGAAAATCCTGAGTCTGCCCCAAACCAGATAATCAGGGATGCATGAGACTCATTTTTAAGACAGTTGTACAGATTTTGGAAGGACTAACTCCAACCTGCATACAGGAACTGTAGTCTCAAGGGTCACTGACTGAACTACGGGTCACAGAATACAGAAAAGTTGCTCCACTTCATCCCTGTGAGCCTGCTCATGCCATAATTCTACATCTTCATGTTTCTCTGAGTAGTGAACCCCGGAATTCCAAATCAAGGTCCCCTCTTTCAGGGCCTTAAGTGGGATGAAAAAACTGGGGGGGGGTAGGGTCTCATAAAGGGGCGTGGCCAATGTAATTAAGGGCGTGGCTTAAAACAGGTAAGCTAAAAATCTGTGCCTAGAATAGTGTGCCACCTCACTTGTATTTTGCAGTTTCTGTCATTGCATCCAGCTGTATGATATGGCAAGTAACATCATACCTACAAGAAGTAAGGACTATTGGCTTTGGCAATGGTTGTTAACTGCATACAATAAATAAGCAGCAAATATGGCTTGTATAGAATTTGAAAAAAACTTCAACTTCCAGCCCTGGTGACACAATGTTGCTGCTCCTGAGTTTCATAAAGAGAAGTGACCATAATCCAGAGAGAAAATGACTCTCTTTAAGGGACCTCCCTTCCCCTACAACGCTCACCTGACATGACATAATGCCGTAACTTCTCCACTAGTGAGAAGTGAGCAGTGTGAGCACGTGCACATCGATGTGCCTGCTGTCACTGCAGTCCAGAAAAAAATGGACCACTTGTGCTAGGGCACAAAACAGAGCCCGATAGAGACCCGTTTCAAGCCCCCTTTAAAAAAACTGCTGGTGCACAGCACTGGTGAGACCCAGCCTACTTAAAGCCCTGCCCTCTTTGAGAAAGTTTTTGATACGCACGTTGAACGAGGCTAATACAGCTTGTTTCCAGTCAAAATCAAACACCTTAACTGGGAAACTGATACGATTTCTGGACATAACTTATGGTTTAAATCTTTTTATTGATTTGAGGACAGACAGATAAGAAAATACATGGCTCTCGACTCCGTAAAGTCCATGCAAATGAGACCGTAAAGTCGCTAAAGGTAACTTTACCAAAGGTAATAGTCATTGAGCGAGCCCCAAACTGGAAGAGAACAAGAGCATTTACAAGGACCCCCTCTCCACCCCAACCACCCCTCCGATCCTCATCCACCTTAACAACCAAAGAAAGGAACTGAAAGAAGAAAAATAAAATAGAGTTAAGAGGGGAGGAATACAAGCCAGGGATCATCGTCTGGTTTTAAGTGTCGCTTTAGAAGCCACATCTGGGATTTCTGTGTCTGGAATGCGAAGAAGTCTCAAGTATCGAGGACAAGTTAGTTCTCGGAATTCCGACTCCAACAGTGTAAGGAAGGGTCGCCACAACTCCGGGAATTCAGTGCCTCTGCCAGCTAATGTCAAGGTCAGTTTCTCCATGCCCAGCACTGACCATAATCGCTGGAGCCAACCAGTGTGAGTCGGTAGCTGGGTGGTGCGCCAATGCACTAGGATGTTCTGTATTGCTGCTCCTATAGCAATAGCAATCAGTCTGCCCTTCCGTGACTTAAGGGGGTATGTTAGCGGATTGGGAAGGCCCAGGAGTACGTATGAGGGGAAACACGGGAGCTGTGTGTCAAGATATAAGTCTACCTCATCAAGAACTTGGGACCAGTAGGGTTGCAGAATTAGGCAGCTCCAGAGGATGTGTTCTAAGGTACCCACCCCCCCACATTCTCTCCAGCATTGGTCACTTCGGCGCCGGTCAAAGCAGTGGATACGTTCAGGTGTGTAGTACCAGTATGTAGCAACTTTAGTGAGAGTCTCTGTGAGGCCCATATGGCACGCCGAATTCCTTGCCCTGTAATAAATACCCTCCCATTCCTTGTGGCTTAGAGTCCTTCCCAAGTCCCTCTTCCACCTGGCGCGCCCTGCATTGTATGTGTGTGTGGTGTTGGCCAATAACATTTGGTAGATGTCTGAGATCAGTTTCTTGTCGGAGGTGCGTGTCACTAGCCATTTTTCGTAGGCTGTAAGCAGGCGCTGTGCATGTGGCTTAACTGAAGGATGCAGTGCCCAGTGTCGGACTTGCAGGTAGGGTAATCGCTCCTGCTCTGAAAGACTGTACTCTTCCCTGAGCTGCGAGAAGGGTAGAATGCCCTCTAAGTCAAAAAGATGGCCTAATGATCTACAGGAAGAGGAGCGCCACATCCTAAAGGCAGAAGGAACCGTTCCCGGGTGAAACTCAGGATTAGCGAAGAGTGGTGTGAGGGGGGACGGAAAGGTGGTCAGTTGGTGGGAGATGTTTGTTTGGTCCCAAGAGTCCATTATCGTGCTAGTGATGTATGAGGCGTATAAATTCGGAGGTCTGTGGGATTTATTAAGAAAGGGCACCCCCTGCAATGGTCTACCACCTACCCCCTGATCCTGGAACAGCCAGTGCTTCTCCGATTCCAGGCGGCTCCACTCCACCAGGTATCTGAGTTGGGCGTCGTGGAAGTAAAGTTGGAGGTCGGGACCCCCACCCCTCCCTTCTCAGGTGGCAGCGTTGCGATTTGATGTCGAAAACGTGGCTTACGCCCATGCCATATGGAGCGCGAAAGGTACGCCTGCGTTTGCTGAATCCAACCTCGGGGTGGACGAAGGGGAAGGGTTTGAAAAAGGTATAGAATCTGAGGGAGTATTGTCATCTTGTCCGCCGCAATGCGGCCTAGCCAGGATATTGTGCAAGATTTCCATCTAGGAAGCACCTTACGGATGCGTGCGCGTAGGTCAGAGTAATTGATATCCGCCGTGGCGGGTATTGTGGGGGATAATCGAATTCCCAGGTAAGGAACTGTGGAGGGAGCCCACACCACCGGGTGTTCCTCTTGCAAGTGTACATGGGTGTGTGGAGAGAGAGAGACATTAAGGGCCATGGATTTGTCCAAGTTGATCTTGAAGCCAGACCCCAGCGCAAAACACTCCAGTTCAACAAAGAGGGCACGCATAGAAGTGATTGGGTTGGAGAGTAATAAAAGGATATCGTCAGCATATAGGCTGACTGTATGAACATCCCCCAAACTTGATCCCGGTTATGAGGGGATGCTGACGAAGCCTAAGGGCCAGGGGCTCCATGTAGAGGGCAAAAAGGAGGGGCGACAGCGGGCAACCCTGCCTCGTGCCCCTCCCAATAGGGAGCCGAGATGACATATAGCCATTTACTCGGACTGTCGCCCATGGAGAGCGATAGCAATTCAATATGCGAGTCCGTAGTTTCTCACCGAATCTTGCAGCAGTCAAGACCATTTCGAGATAGGGCCAATGTACCCTATCAAAGGCCTTCTCCGCATCCAGGGCCCGGAGCATATATTCCTCTTGCATGCGAGAGGCTTGTTCTATCAGATGGAGGATACGCTTAGTATTATCACTGGTTTGCCGTTGTGGGATAAAGCCCGCTTGGTCTGAGTCGACTAATTGGGTCATGTATGGGGCTAGGCAGGACGCGAGGATACTGGTATACAGTTTAATGTCAATGTTCAACAGGGAGATGGGCCTATAGGCGCTACATGTCTTGGTATCTTTCCCAGGCTTTGGAATGACCACTATCGCTGCCTCTAGCATTCCCCCAGGAATAGCCTGGTGTGTTCAAAGGTGTTAAACAGAGCTGTCAGGATAGGAGCTAGCTGACTACAGAATGCCTTATAAAAGGCCGCCGTGTAACCGTCTGGGCCCGGAGATTTGCCTGTTTTGAGACGCGAAATGACAGAGATAACTTCCTCTATCTGAATTGGTCTGTCGAGGTGATCGGCTTGGGCCTGCATGAGTGTGGGCATGCTTGCTTTAGCTATATAGTCTGCGCTGGCTTGGGTGTCCAAGGGCTCCCCAGTGTAAAGAGCAGCATAAAAGTCTCAGAATGTTTCGGCTTTTGCCGCGTCCTCAGAGACTGGCTCTCTCTGCGGTGTAAGGATTGTGTGAACTCCCTGTCGCTGCCTGGCTTCCCGCAACTTGTTAGCCAACAGGCGACCGCACCTGTCCCCTCCCGTGTAAAAGGAATGGCCGCATATTTGGCCCTGTCTTGATCAAGGGCTGCCAGATGCTTGCGTTCCATGCAGAGTTGCCGACATGCCCGCGATGCACCAGTACGCTGGTGCATCTGCTCCAGTTCCGCCATTTTCTGGGTGAGCTCCGTTCGTTTACGAGCCCTTTCTTTATTATCAGCAGCCGAAATGGATATAAGTTCCCCTTGAATGACTGCCTTCAGCGCCCCCCACTGTGTAGTCAGTGAAGTATCTGGGTTAGCGTTAAGAGCCACGAAACCCGAAATAGCTTTCTGGATCAGGGTATCGCGCAGGCGCCAATGCCTATGGGGTCGCTCCGAGGCCGGTAGGAGGAAGGAGGCCAAGATGGGGGAGTGATCAGAGAGGGAGGCTGTCAGGATGTCAACATCCTGCACATAAGCTCGCAAGGAGGAGGAACAAAGAAAATAGTCTAACCTGGCGTATGTTTTGTGGGCACCGGAGTAGAAGGTGTAACTGCGCGTGTGTGGGTGAAGATGGCACCAGAGGTCAAGTAGCCCAGATCGTGGAGGCAAGTTCACCCCACGGATGTGAGCACCCCTGTTTGATGTGTCCTTTGGCAGGACCGGTCTAGCTCATTGTCGAAGACAATGTTGAGGTCCCCTCCCAATAGTAGATGGCGATCCGTCGTGGCCGCAGCGTCTTGAAGGGCTTGGAGTAGGAATTTATCTTGTCCCTCGTTGTGTGCATAGATGGAGCCTACCACAAATGTCAGCCCTCCCAAAACAAATTGGTAAGTGAGTAGGCGCCCCTTAATTTCTGCTTCCTTCAAAAGGACCCTACCTCTAAAAGAGCGTGAGACGAGTATCGCCGCCCCGGCTGACTTGGTTGACTTAGAGGGAAATAATTGGATGGGAAAAGCTCGGGATTTCAATCTAAAGTGGTCTTTGGGAATAAGGTGAGTTTTCTGCAACAGGCATAGGTCAGCCTTGGACTGCTCCAAGTAATTGAGGATCGCTCTACGTTTGATGGGATTATTAAGGCCCTTTACATTGAGCGTAAGGATTTTAAGTGGGTCTTGTGGCATTATAGGGACGTGTACATGACAGAGCACTAAGTGGTGTGTGGTGGCGTGGGTAAAGGAGCATCACAGTGTGAGCAAATAACACCCTAGTTGGGGAAAAAACAGGGGGGCAACTAAAAAAGGTGGATGAGGGAACCCATAACCAAAACCAATTCCCCAAATGGGGCACATTCCCAGATAGAGTTCCATATAGCACAAGGAATAGGGAAACTGGTAGCAAGAACAAGTTCCACGGATAAAGTCCGCCCTCCCAGAGGAGCCAGGAGGTCGTCATAGTGGGGGATCGCAACGTGACCAGATGGAAGGATCACATGTCCCCCGCCGTCCACTTAATGTCAGGGAACCTTATCAGACCATACGTAGCTGCTGCCGGTCCTGTGGCCGTCTACCCTTTCCCGAGGCCAGGCTAGGGCCTCTTGTTGACCCTGTGCAATGTCCGCCCCATTCGGCCTCCGTGCCCGTTGTCGCCGCCGCTGTCGTTGCCACCCAGAGGGCATGATCTTGGGTTCCGAAGTGGTGCTTTGGTCATCATCTTCTTCACTGGGAACTGCCAACCCCAAGAGTCGACAGGAGTCAATGAGAGAGCGCATCTGATGTAGCTTATCGTTGAAGCGGAATATCAAGCGGAATGGGTGCCCCCACGAATATGGTATGCCCTGCTGGCGAAGGTGTTCTGTCACTGCGCGGAACTGACGCCGGCGCTGTAAGGTAATGAGGGCTAGGTCCTGGTCGAGTACTGGAGCATGCCCATTTTAAGAAATGGGATGAAGAGTCCTAGCCTTCGATAAAATAGACTCCTTGGTTTTAAAGTCTTGGAGACACACCAAGATGTCAGCCGGAGGAGCGTTAGGTGCACGTGGGGGGCCCACTCGGTGCGCTCTATCGAGGACTATGTCGGTGCTTTCGGGGACTCCTAGGATGTGTCGGAACAGGCTCATCGTGAATGCAAAGAGGTCTTTGGTGTCGTCCGTAGTTTGAACTCCTCAGATTCAGATATTATGTCTCCGTGACCTATTTTCTATTAAGGCTTCGAGGTGCACTTGGGTATCCAGATGCTGGTCCTGGAGGCGGAGTATTTCTTGCTGCAGCGCGGCCACCTCCATTGTCGTGGTGTCCTTTCTGCCTTCCAGTGTTGCCACCCGTTCTCCCACCGCGTCGACATCCCGGCGGATCTCCTTTACTTCGGCAGTCAGGTCCGTTTTCACCTTCTGTATATCCTCCCGGAGGGTGTTGAATAAGGATTCCATGAAATCCTTAGTGATAGGGTCGGACTTCGTTCCAGGGGGAGATTGCTGGGAGGCCATCTTGGGAGCACTGGGCATCATGCTGTGGACTGAGGAGGCTCTAGCAAAAATGTCCGTCAAGGCTTTCTGTTTGCATGTTCTGGATGGGGACATACTCGGGCACACCACCAGTCGGGCGCACTGCTAGGAGCACAGTTTGCTCCGTGGTAGATGCTAGGCCGAACTACCGATGTGCTGGGTCCGTCTATCACTGCCTGGGACTCTAGGTCGTGGAGGTATTTTACCGGCCTCTGTCGTGGACCTGCCACTGCCCCCAAGCGTGTCCGCGAAGTTTGCTTGCTCTGGATGTTAGACCCTGATGAAGTATCTGAGGGGTGCTCTCTAAGGACAGTTCAGCCTCTTATGTCGACTCTCAGCCTTGTGTTGCCCAGTGTGGGGGGGTCCTTCGCCCCCGCCACGGCTATATCAAGAGGGTTGGCTGGCGGCTTTGGGCAATATTTAACGCTCTGGCTGTCTCACCAGCATTCCGTTGTCCCAGTTGTCAGCAGATGTAACTGGGCAAACTACAGCAGCCAAGGTCCCTATTGCACACAGGGTTGATGTATGGGCGCGGGGTAGGCCTCTCTGTTGAGGGAGGAGAAGGGAGCAACTTATCACCGCAGCAACCAGTCCCAGATCCGCCCGTGGACACACTCTTAGTAATCTGGGCCACGGAGGCCAGCGCAAGTCACAGCAGCCAGATTGTGGGCTTGAGATCCGCACCTCTCAGTCACCTTCTGTGCCTCCCGTGAGCTCCAGGCCTTCACTCCCCCGTGTGGACTCTCCGCCGATGGCTTTCTCACCCCCACCGGGCCTTCTCCAAACCCCAGGGACGTCCGCCGGTTCAAGCTCTTTAGTGGCCCAGGCATGAATAGCCGCTATTTGTCGCTGCAGGGTGGTGTCGCAAACTATGGCCCGGGGGGGTCTCACCTCCGTCACTGCCGGGTGGGTCCGCTCCGAGTCCCATGCAGGCGTCCTGTTGCCGCTGGTGTCCTCTGTTCCCCTGCAGCACTGCGCTCGGGATGCACCCAGTAGATAGGTCAGGAGGCCCCGGGGGGAGTGGGGGGCCGGTCCGTAGTGATCGATCAGCGGAGCGCTGCCCACGGGTCTGTCGGGCCTCTGGAATTCGCTGGTGTCCTCGGCTCCCCGGCGGCAGTGCGCTCGGGATGCCTCTAGCAGACAGGTCAGGAAGCCCCGGAGGGGAGGACTGGTCCGCAGCAGTCGATCAGCAGGTCACGGCCCACAGGTCTATCAGGCCTCCGGCATTCGCTGGTGTCCTCCGCTCTCCCACAGCCGTGAGGTCGGGATACCCCCGGCAAACAGGTCAGGAAGCCCTGGGATGGGGGCGGTCCCCAACAGCAGATTAGCGGAGCGCGGCCCGCTGGTCTATCGGGCCGCGCGGCCCAGGCCTTCGAATCCGAAGCCGGCCTCGGCAACCCCAGTCAGGGCCGCCCCTTACGCAAGGCCGCCGCCTCAGCGTGATTCGCGCCCGGTCCCCTCACCGGCCGCTGCTCTGGGAACAAGGCTCCACCATCCGCCACCAGATTCAGAGCAGGGGAGCCTGGGGAGTATCCCAGGGCGATGAGCGGTCTTTCAGGCTCCCGTAGAGGCTAAATGGAGCTATATTTTGTGGACGGCGGGAAGGAGCTCCGATCTATGCGTCCTTCCTCGCCGCCATCTTGGTCATGCCCCCCGAAGTTATCTGGACATAACTTATGCCAGACTAAAAGCAAAAGATAGCATAACTAATGAGCATGCATAGGCAATTGTTTGAATATTATGTGTCGTAGAACAGCAGGGCATTTTTTTAAAGTAATCTTTTATTAATCATGATCTTTATGACTGTTATCCTGGAATTTAGTGACTATTTTATCTTTTCAGTTTTTCTTTTCCTTTCACGTTTGTTTAACATATGGTATATTGTTACGAGTATTAAAATGCATACAATAAACATTTTTGATTTAATTTAGTGAACCGCTTGACTCCGTAGTGTACATCCTTGTAGTGCTACCTTATCTCTACCTACTATATTATATTTTGGTGTGATTTAAATACTTTTCTTTTCTTTAAAGAAAAGGACTGGGCTGGATACACACGTAATGTTCCCTTAATGTTTCATTGCTTGAATTGAGTCTCTACTTCTCACACTACCTCTTCAGAACTCAAGCAGTCCTCTTGCCTTTGCTACTCTGAAAGTCAGGCCTGATTGGGTTGTACTTGTCATTTTGTAGGGCCATGATATGATGGGCCCCAGGACTCCAGCTGAGAAAATTACCCAACCACCATAATTGAGGGCCAGTAACGCATGCTTGCCCTATGCCCCGTGAACGGTTCTGACACACATACTAGTGGTCACTCTCCTTAAATACCGCAGTGTTTGTATCATGTGCTTGTTGTAGACAAAGAATACTTCGGTCTATATGTCTCAAAAAGTTTCAAAATGAGTGGATCATGCCTGATTTAAGGACAAAAGTCCTCACCCACCCAAAGGTGGCATGCTTCATCATAGGACTCCTCCTCACACAGACACCTGGCTAGGGTATTATCGTGCTCTACAGTTCTCATGGAGAGTACCTCTTGAGATGTAAAGGTGGTTGCGGATCCCCCATCATGAGTGGTGTGGGTATGAATTTGTCTGGTGCACGCAGAGAGTAAATGAGATTGAGTTCATCTTTTAAAACTACCTCTTTCTGAACTACGAGTTGTATTCTTGTCCCGAAAGGGCAGATTTTATAACAAAAGGCGGGGTTTATTTACCCAACGGGATCGGTCAACATGTTTCTGCTTTATTCTGTGCCCTCAATTGAGAAGTCTCTAGGCATTCTTCAGGGCAGATCCCCTCTCTGCTCACAGTGTGTGATTTTAACAATAATGAGAAAAATGATACCAAATCAGTATAAGTTTATCTGCGATGAGTGTCCACGGGCTGCAGAACTTGCACTTCTCAAGGAATTAAAATACAACGAATACACATTGAAGAATGCAAGACATACAACAATACAGTGACTTATGTGTGGAGTGAGGCCCAACGTCAGATCGGGGAACCTATACTCGTGACACAGCAAACTTCAAAGTGATCCGCACAGTGTCAGATGTGTGACGCACATTATCCCACACATACATAAAAGCTTCGTGGAGTTCTTAGCCACACTGAATGTAGGCTTCAACACTGCCTCCAGACAGGGCTGAGCAATCTGTGCTTCTGAGAGATAAACATCACAGCAGATTAATGAAGTCACGTGCGGCTGATTCTGGGAATATGGTTCTCGTGTTTTGGCAATCAAAAGACACGTAATCTGGTTGTGAACTTAATTTTCCCGTAGAACTTGGCCGGACTGGAAAGAACTGTAAACAATTGATGGTATGCTCTACCTGTAAATATCCAGGCTAAGCGTGTGGGCCCATGGGCATGGATGTATGACGGTACAACGTGGTATAAAACACCGCAGACCACCACAACGCAGGTTTTACAACGCAAGTCGTTACCACGACTTGTGCTGTAGGGTGCTGGACTTAGGAATAGTAAGATTTACTATTCCAACACCAACCTACGTACAGTAGGGAAGGTGCAGGAATAGTAAATCTACTATTCCTTAGCCTAGAGCGCTCTCCAGCGCAAGTCGTGGTAACGACTTGCGTTGTGAAACCCACGTTGTAATGGCACTGCGGTGTCATTACCGCGGTGTAAAGGATGTTCCCCCATGGGCATACCATAGAAACGTGTGTAGGAATAATGTTGTTTTGATCCTAATATACAAGGCTTTTCCCAAAGTATAGTACCATGGCATACTGGTTCCAAGTGGCGTTGTATATTACACTGATTACTTGTAACATTTCTGGCTATCCCATACCCAGATAATTTTACTCGAGGATATGCCTTGAGTATAAAAGTCGCGCAACATACCGCTTGGTAGCCTTTGTGCAACCATGCAAAATTCAGGCCTTATTTAGAATATTTTTCAGTAGGCCAGCGCCGCAAGCCTTCCTGCTGCGCTGCTCTACCGCAAAGGAAAAAGGCAGGAATGCACCATATCTATCAGATACGGCCTATTCATGTCCTCTTTCCCTCCACCGGCACTTAACTGGCTGCCATGTGCCAACGCAGGCAACCTTGCACCATGGGACACCTTCCTGCACAAAATCAATGAATGGAGGCGATTTCCTCCTTCTATGTGTGCTGCTGAGTGCAGCTCACACAGAAAGAGGAAAAAATGAGGAGAAATAAAGTTATTTCTACTCACTGTGCTTCGCCTGGGGAGGCGTAGGCTTTTGACGCATTCCCATGTTTACATAACGTAGTAAATCTGGGAATGTGTCAAATGCCATGGGTGTTACGTGGGAACACGCAGAATAATGCCCACGGCACGCCTCTCCATCACAGTGTGAGGCAACGTAATGCCATATCAACAAGGCCATGAAAAGCCATGCGGGTAGGGCCGGACTGGCCGTAGAAGGCACCGACATTTCCCCGGTGGGCTGCCAGTGTGGGGGCAGTTTTGGGCCTCTGGGGAGGACATTTTTGTTATCGGGGGCCAGACAATATCGGCCCCCTGTAACAAAATCGGCAGAAACCAGCCTTAGCAAAGCTTGGCCGCACCGGCCAGGGTTGGATTGGGATTGAAAATCGGCCCGGGCACGCAAAAGAAAAATCGGCCCACATTTGCATTATCTGCTTCGGCCTAATCTTATTAAAAAAAAAAAAGTGGGGGGAGGGTAAAAAAAATGTACATGTTAGATTACACTGCTGAAATACACCTGGAAACAAGTGAGGCCTCTTCTACTCGGGCCCCCTGCCATCGCTCAGTATGTGAACACATTAATGGGCCAGCCAGCAAGACAAAGGGAGTGATACCTCTGCCTGTTGCTAAACAGGAGGTAACGAGAGCCCATCTGCCTATAGAAAGGCCACCCAGACACCCACTGGGCCGCTGGCTGTTCGAACAATAGAGACAGCGCCCAAATCGGCCCCCAGACTGCTCAAAAAAGCAGCCCACAGCAGGGACTCGGGCACCGGCCCCTCGGGCATTGCCCGAATGCCTGTTTTACCAATCCGACGCTGGCACCGGCTCTCCCCCCCCAGGGGAGCCAGTCGAGCAGTTTGTCAGGGCCGGTTTCAGTTCCCAGTCCGGCCCTGCACGTAGGGTGTCTTTACGTGGCCTTGTAGATAGGCAATGAACTGTGCGCTGCCGGAGCGTCATTGAAAGTGACGTTCCAGAGGCGCAGGAGCCTTGTAAATGAGGCACTTAGTATTTGAGTTTCCAAGAACCATAACTGCGTCAGTGTGGATGACGCATTGCAATTCAGCGTGGCTGATTTTGTTGCAGCATTGTGTTGTACTTACCTTAGTAACTCTGCTCCACAAACTCTAAACTCAGCAAATGTTGCACCATGGCTATCTGGAGGCAGCCAGACAGGCTTTAAACACTGCACTGATGCGATGAGGTGCATAACGTAGATAGCTAAACACAGAGCAGAGGCGTAGAAAAGTAAATCTGTGTAATTGGGCCTACTTCATAGCTTGGCAACTTCTGGAAATTGTGATGATTTGCACCTATTTCCCATTATGCCCCTACCAGAACTTCTCCTGCTTTTGTGGGAATACTCCCCTGCTAAAAATCGTGAAACCACACAATTTTACACACTTCTAGCATATGGCCTTTAGGTTGATTTCAGCTTTAATCCTGCTTTGAGTACAAACGCCCATCTTTGTAGGAATCAGGATGACAATCTTGGTGCAAACTGCACCCCAAGCGGATGCTCGCACACAATTTGCATGCAGTAACACTTCGGGGCAGATTTACAATTACTGGCGCATCCCTGCATATCGGCAGGGATGCGCCAGTAATTGTGCGCCGCAGCTCCGCCACCCATGATGCACCGCATTTACAATGCGGCGCACCATGGGGCCAAATCTGTGCCGTTAAAGCGGCGCATTGCTGGAGTTGCGTCGCAAGCGCGACGCAGCTCCAGCAATGATCAGGGGGGCCCTATGTGCACAATGCTGCATCAATCCTTACGCCTGCTTCAGGCAGGCGCAGGGTTTTGACGCAGCATGGGCCCAAAAGTGACTCACTCAGCCACTTTTTGGGGGGCGTGCCTGCGCCGGAACGCCTCTCCCTGCAATGGTACGCCTCTTCTGGCGCAGGGCTTTACAACGTGACGCATCTGGGAGATGCGTCACGTTGTAAATAACCCGCACCATGGTGCATCCTTTGCGCTGCCGCTGCGTCACAAAAGTGACGCAACGGCGGCGTAAAAGTGGCGGAAGGGGCTTGTAAATCAGCCCCTAAGTGTAAATCTTGAGAATACCTTCTGATTTTTTTGCACCTTGAAACATGTGCACTTAGCATGTTATTGCAAAGGCCGAAACTCAGGATGTTGCAGTAATGTCGCACCTTGTAACAGTGGCGTAGCTACAACTTTTGCCGCCCCTAGCGGTCCCTGCGTTTGCCACCCTGCAACGGCCGCAGTTAGGAGCCGGGGGTGCTGGCGACCAGGGCCGGCGCTAGGCATGGGCAGTGTGGGCAGCTGCCCAGGGCCTCGCGCTCAGGGGGCCCCCTGCTTCACTGTGAAAGGCCACGCTTTCACAGTTAGCCTCCAGGGCCCCCTGCCCCATGCAATGAAATTACAAATGCGAGGTGTCTTGACCTTGCTGTCAGGGTGTGATGGCATTCCTGGGGGCGCAGGGGTGGGGGGAAAGGGACAAACAAAGTAGGGACTGCACAGCAACTGGGCCAGCAATTATGTTGGCTCACAGTGTCAGGGGCGAGGCAACACCTCTGCTAAGTACCGGCCATTGCCTGCATTTTGTTGCTAGGCGACAGAAGGCCCTCTTTGTTAGCAGAACCAGCCAGACACAGGTAAGGAGAGGTGGGTGAGGGGAGGAGGGAGCAGCCAGATCAACTGGATCCTGTAGACTTTTGTATCCCCTGTTTTTTTTATGGGAATGTGCATTTAAAATGTATGTAGAACTGTCACGGTAGTGTTTTACAAAATGCTTCTTTACTGCTTGGAGGCCCAGGGGAGGGGGCCCCCTTTCCCTGGGCCTCTAGGCACTAGAGCAAGATCCAGGTGTGGGCCCCCCCTCCTTGTGCCTTGTACCCATTTCTCCCTCTTTCCTTTCTTCGTGCCCCCACCAAAAAACCAGGCTTGCTGGAAAGGTTGTCTTTTTCTGACATTTTTCACTTTAAATGTGCTCCCTCGGGACGGACAGAAATAAAAGGTTAACATTGAAAAATAACTAAAGCAAGATAATGTGGATCAAAAAAAGTGGCAAAATTGATTTTATTCAAACCCAAAGCACATTAGCGCCACTTTAAAGAGTTTATCAGTGAAGGAAGTGCTACTTTTGTTTTTATGAGATGGGGCAGAGGCAGGGTGGCAGACGGAGGGTGGCAGACGGAGAGTGACTGATGGAGGGAGACAGGGTGGGAGACAGAGGGAGAGAGACAGGGGGAGAGAGACGGAGAGAGACAGAGGGAGAGGGACAGAGGGAGGGAGAGAGAGAGATAAGGAGGGAGAGAGACAAAGGGAGAGAGACAGGGAGGGAGAGAGACAGGGAGGGAGAGAGACAGGGAGGGAGGGAGATAGAGGGAGGGAGACAGAGGGAGAGAGAGAAAGAGATGTGGGTATGCCAGGTCTGGTGGCTCGGTGGACAAAGGCGTCTGCTGCAGGGACCTGTGTTAAACCTCATGGTCACATTTTTTTTTTGCTTTCCCGCTCTGACCCCGCCCCCACCGGTGCGGCCCTCGGCCAAAAACCACACTGTAAATTTGCCCGCCCCCCCAGAGAAAGTTTGTGAGTACCCATGCCCTAGAGCACAGCTTTCCAAACTGTGTGTCCCGACACAGTACTGTGTCGCCTGAAAGTGGTGGCTGTGTCGCAGGGGAGTGAACGAGTTTTCAAGAGGAGGATTTGGAGTCGAAGTAGTCTATGATATAGATATGTGCCCTGTAAGCTGGGATGAGGTGACAGAGGGAGTAAGACAGAGAGAGAGGGAGACAAAGGGAGCTAGAGGGAGTAAGACAGGGAGCGAGGGAGACAGAGGGAGTAAGACAGGGAGCGAGGGAGACAGAGGGAGCAATAGAGAGAGGGAGACAGAGGGAGCTAGAGGGAGTAAGATAGAGAGCGAGGGAGACAGAGGGAGTAAGATAGACAGAGAGGGAGAGAGAGGGAGCTGGAGGGAGCTAGAGGGAGTAAGACAGAGAGAGTGATGGAGATAGACAGAGAGAGGGAGCTACAGGGAGTAAGACAGAGAGAGAGGGAGCTAGAGGGAGCAAGACATAAAGAGAGGGAGCTAGAGGGAGTAAGACATAGAGAGAGGGAGCTAGAGGGAGTAAGACAGAGAGAGGGAGCTAGATGGAGTAAGACAGAGAGAGGGGGCTAGAGGGAGTAAGACAGAGAGAGAGGGAGCTAGAGGGAGCAAGAGAGAGAGGGAGGTATGGGGAGTAAGACAGAGAGAGGGAGCAAGAGGGAGTAAGAAAGAGAGAGAGGGAGCTAGAGGGAGTAAGAGAGAGAGAGAGGGAGACAGAGGGAGTTAGAGGGAGTAAGACAGAGAGAGAGGGAGCTAGAGGGAGAAAGATAGAGAGAGAGGGAGCTAGAGTGAGCAAGACAGAGAGAGAGGGAGCTAGAGGGAGTAAGACAGAGAGAGGGAGCTAGAGGGAATAAGACAGAGAGAGGGAGCTAGAGGGAATAAGACAGAGAGAGAGGGAGCTAGATGGAGTAAGACAGAGAAAGGGAGCTAGAGGGAGTAAGACAGAGAGAGAGTGAGCTAGAGGGAGCAAGACAGAGAGAGGGAGCAAGACAGAGAGAGAGGGAGCTAGAGGGAGTAAGAGAGAGAGGGAGCTAGAGGGAGCAAGTAAGAGAGAGAGGGAGCTAGACGGAGTAAGACAGAGCGTGAGGGAGGTAGAGGGAGCAAGACAGAGAGAGAGGGGGCTAGAGGGAGTAAGACAGAGAGAGGGAGCTAGAGGGAGTAAGACAGATAGAGGGAGCTAGAGGGAGTAAGACAGAGAGAGAGGGAGCTAGAGGGAGTAAGACAGAGAGCGAGGGAGCTAGAGGGAGCAAGACAGAGAGAGAGGGGGCTAGAGGGAGTAAGACAGAGAGAGGGAGCTAGAGGGAGTAAGACAGATAGAGGGAGCTAGAGGGAATAAGACAGAGAGAGAGGGAGCTAGAGGGAGCAAGACAGAGAGAGAGGGAGCTAGAGGGAGCAAGACAGAGAGAGAGGGAGACAGAGGGAGCGCGAGGAAGTAAGACAGAGAGAGAGGGAGCTAGAGGGAGTAAGGCAGAGAGAGAGGGAGTTAGAGGGAGCAAGACAGAGAGAGAGAGGGAGCTAGAGGGAGCAAGACAGAGAGAGGGATTTAGAGGGAGCTAGAGGGAGCAAGACAGAGAGAGAGGGAGCTTGAGGGAGCAAGAGAGAGGGAGAGGGAGCTAGATTGAGTAAGATGGAGCAAGACAGAGAGAGAGGGAGCTAGAGGGAGTAAGACAGAGAGAGATGGAGGTAGAGGGAGTAAGACAGAGAGAGAGTGAGCTAGAGGGAGCAAGACAGAGAGAGAGGGAGCTAGAGGGAGTAAGACAGAGAACCACGCAAACTCCCCTTAGGTGTTTTAGGGTCGCTACGCTCGCTCGCTACACTGCCTTACTGTGTCCCACAATGATGCATTTCCAAAAAGTGTGTCCCCAACATGAAAAGTTTGGAAAGCTGTGCCCTAGAGGGTCAGTGACCCTGTCATTAAGGTCACAGGACCCTTGAGCAGGGAGTCTCTAAGGCGGTGGGAGCGGTGACATCACACTGAGCGCTCACTTCGGGTGGGGGCGTCATCTTTGCAAGTATATTATGTTTTTAAAAGCACTTGCTGCCTCCTTCCTGGCCTCCAGCAATTTTCGGCAACAATAAAAATGTCATGATATCTCCAGTGATTAATGTTCCTCCTTGAGAGAGATCGAAGTTTAGTCTAGTGGAAGTTTTGACTTGTGGAAAGGTAGAGCAGAGGATTAATGTGCCTGCTGCAAAGAACATGTACCATGCAGATCACAAAGTGCACATATTGTAAATAAGTCAGTTAATAAGTCAAAATCCTAACATTGAACAGTGAGCTATTAACTGTCATCTAAGAGCTGCATGCAAACTTCAAGGTATAAATTGGAGGGTTATGTTTTCCCCCCAGTCTTTGGTTAACTTAATGTTGCAAAAAGGGTTCATTTGGATAGAATTAAATTCTGGCTATTAAAGAGAACCTCCAACCATGGTATTTAGTTCTAAATTCAGAGTTTGTGTTTATCCAGACCAATCACTAATAAACTATAATGCCTAGTAACATGATTGTCTGATGACTCCTACACCTTGTAGTCCTTTGTCTTATGTAACATTTCCTATACAGTGATATACACATTTATGACAGATTGTCTCTGTATAATGTGTGTGATATACATTTCTCCGACACCCTACACTGGTATCAGTAGTGCTGTAAATCAAATTAAATGCATCTCAGTGAGAATGTGTTATGGAGACTCGAGGGGAACTGTTAAAGGGTGGTAGTGAGGGAATCCGTGGCAGAGGAAGTAATTAGGGGCACTAACAAACATTGTTGCATAGGGCTCCACCAGCGCTAAAGCCGGCCGCTTGCATTTCTACAGTTCTAACACCAAATCAAAAACGTTGATTTAAAAAAAAAAAAACAAATCTGCAGCATACCTTCAAGTCAATGTATGATTTAGTAGTGGTCTCGGTTGTTCTAGTTTTTTTTTATTTATATACAATCTTAATTTGTTTGCAATGGTGTCTTGTAATTTTGTATTGTATGTGTTGTGTTTTTGCACTCAACATAATTCTGGCAAGTAAAGAGCCTACACACAAAAAAGATTGTCCTACGACTCTTAGCATGTGCGTGTGGTATACTGGTGAGAAGATATACGTTAAAAGAAATTACTTAGTATTAATGTCATCCTAAGGTGGCAGCATAATGATACAAAATGGTAAAGGAGACTGTTGAAATGTGCGAGGTTTGCTGTTGTGTAATTTTATATTTTGAATGATCCCGCCCCTCATTACCTCAACAGGATCTCCCCCCTTTATGAGACAGAACTGGAATTTCGATCAAGCACTCATCTGGAAACGATCAGTTAACATTGAGTGAAAAAACATCCATCTTTCTAAGACCTGGAACTAGCTTTTCCATCCAATGTGACAAATGTAATCCATTTAATACAGTTTGAAAATATATGGATTTATTTCATTTGTATATTTATCTTTTTGTCATTGTTACTGATATCCACGTTAGGTCTCTTCAGTGATGCCAAATAAGATCAATAGTCCCGCGATGTCACTTTCTGTGGTCACTTCTTGTGATGTTACATGCAAATTAGAGGGGCCTCACATCTTCCTTTTCGCCCGGGGCCCCAAAAGTTCTAGGACCGGCCCTGCTGGCGACCCCTGCATTTGCTGCCCCACAACGGGGCTGCAGGCAAGAGCGGCAGGGGCGGGGGGATGCTAGCGATCCCTGCGTTTGGCGCCCGCCACAGCCACAGGTAAGAGGGGGCCTACTCCCCCCCCCTCCTTTGCTATAACACTGCCTCGGAAACACAGCATCCATCAGTATAGCTATTTACTGAGTTTTAAATGTGGATTGCGCCCATGTCAGAAGAATCAGGGCAGAAACTACTTTAAACCCAGCAGTATTTCTTTAATTAATTAGTGCAGCAGCGGACAGGACACCGACATGCTGTAGGCATGTAGGATATGCATGCTTTTTTGTGGGGAAGACAATACACATTGGTTCTGACCTTTGTTTTCATTTTATAATAAGAAAATATTGCAAGGCACATAAAAAAAAGTGCACATCAAAATGCAAGTGAAAAAAATCGCATTTTCTTAAGCACCCACATAAAAATATGCCCATTACCGAAATGACCATCACATTACTGGAATGAGAAGCTATCAACAGAGTAAGTGACAAGATTAGGAATCCGTCGCATCAGCTTCTCAGCACACAACGCGGGAAACGTGTAAACACAATTTTCGCAAACTTAAATTAATTTCAATAAAATCACGTAAGAGCAAACAGAAAATGATTAATTCCTCACTGAAATTATGCAAGATAAAAGAAAGGACGTTTAAAACAAAGCCCGGATGGAGGGAAAAATCAAAGCACGTCCACAGGGGCAGGTAGTGGCGAAAGAGACTGTGTCGGTGATGGTGCTAGGCTTTTAAGCTTCATGTAGTGGGCTGCCAAGTTCAAGCCAAGGGAGTAACCAGAAAATGAAACTACCCCACAAACCTAGAACAATGCAGATTTCGCGATGTAGGTAGGCCTACCCTGACTCTTTCTCGAACTGTTTCTTTGACCCTTATATCAACCCATTTATCCATTCATCGTCTCATCCACCTTCTGCTTTTACCCTTCCAACCTTGGATTATTTATCCGTCCATCGGTTTGGTCCAGCATTTTCTGGGCCCACTTGCTTACTATTGGTCCTCCGAGCATTAACATCAATCCATATTCAATTAACAGTGCAACCATTTTAGCTACGCAATGAGGACAAGGAATCAGTAACCAAGTTCAAAAGGTTTATTACAAGTTAATAACCAAGTTCAAATAAACAATTCGTAAAACAATACTGTAAATCTACAGAATAACGACTGGGGTTCCCAGGCGCCTGAAGACATTAAGGAGCATTAGTATCAGACAGACAAGTAACTCTGTTACAGCAATGCAGAACAATGGAATCAGAATCTGGTGCTCATAGAATAATCTAAAGTTCTCTCCCCTATATATTAGTAGTCTATAATTTGAAAGTTCAGAGCATAGTTCAGAGAATGGGGCTCTAGCAAATCAGAGAAAGTGCATAAAGGAAATCAGGTTAGGACAACGAGAAAACATGTAGGGAAGCGTTAGTATCACAGAAGCTTAGTCAAGAGTCTTCTATGGGTCAAGAATAAGTGTCAGCCTAAGCCACACTTAAGCAAAAACCAGAAAAAGCATTCAAGTATGAAACCTCTCAAAGTCCATTCAGCTAACAATGACTCAAGGAAGGTGTCTGTTGGGGCAAAAGGACAGGTAGGGATCCACAATGCATCTGGAAAGGAATCTGAGCAGAAGTCCAAGGGGAACGGTATATTAATTGGGTGACACCCCCTTGATCTCACCATCAGGGGTCCATTGCAACCATCAAATCATCATGTTGCAGACTGCAACATTGCTGGTTTATTCCACCTTGGACATAAGAAAAACATACTTCTCCCAAACAGATGTAGATGGCAACTTTTGGACATTAGTTAATTAGGCTAGCTCTCTGTTTCTCCGAGCTCCTTGGTCAAGATCCTTTTCTCAGGCTCCTGTTCCCCCTATCTCCAGTACACTAATGTATATGTTCTTAACTAACAATGCATTTGAACACCTTGCAAGAAATGTTGACTTGAGTTAGTACAAAGATGAAATCAGCTTTATGCAGCAAAATAGAATACAGGCCTACTTTGGAAAAGGTTAACATTAACTTCAATTGTGCACACTTAGGGGCCTATTATGATGGAGGATTTTCCGCATCCTCCGGGCCGGCGGAAGCTACCGCCGGCCTGGAGGATGTGGAAAATCCTCCACGGACCCACCAAAGATCCACCGCCACATTAGGATGACTGGTGGGTCCTGGTTTCCGTCTGCAGCTTTTTCGCCGCGGTTGGCTTACAACCGCGGCGGAAAAGCTCTAATATGGTGACGGTGTCTCTCAGACACCGTCAGCCAGATTAGGATGGGCTGTGCAAAATGCTTTTCCGCTGCGGGTTTTTTGCCGTGGAAAAGCATGTGTAACTTCACTGTGGGGGCCCGTTGCGGGCCCCCTGGGTGAAGGAGGGGTGGGGGGTGCACATGGGGGGTACGTATGGTACCCCTCTGCATTTATATGCAGAAATCTGCAGGCACCGCATGGTGCCTGGCGCTTTCTGCATACAAATGCAATGTATGCATTTTTACCATTGCGGCGGATGCAGCTTGAAGCCGCACCCGCCGCAATGGTAAAAATAGAGGATGTGCCAGCCAGGGTGGCGGTCACATCCTAATTGCACAGGAGGGAACTCCGCAGGCCATGCGGAGGTTCCCTCCTACTCTATGATGGCGGACGGACTCAGGTCCGTCCGCCATCATAATCGGCCCCTAAATATGAACTTAATATGCATGTGCACATTTAAACACAAATGAATATACTTTCTGCTGCATTAGGCTTCATGCCACACGAAATATTCAACAAATCAGTAAGATATTCAACAGTAAGATTGACTGAGAACTGCATTTAAATCAAATATCAATGCACACAACACATAAATTCAATATTGTTTCTAGTAGGATTCCATTCTATGAATACTAGAAAGTGTTTGATCACCGTGCCAATTCATTAAATGGTATGCACATGAATTAGCACACACATTAGGAGAGTCACATTTCATCTCTATGGTGAGTACATTTTCTATTAAATGAAGATAATTCTTTATTGATCACTCTTAAGTATAGCAAAACATTTATGAAAGTAAGTTCTCTAATCCTACAGTGAAGGCACTCTTTAATAATATCAAGTGCAACATTAATTCATTAAACTATAGATGGATCATGTGCAAAGTGTGCTTTCATACCATGTGTTTCTTAAGTGTCTGTGACATATACAAGATGGGCAATCTTGGTGCTGCACCACTTTCATTCAACCATCCATTCTTTCACCATTTCATCATCCACCATCCCTACAATCATCCATCCACCTTTCACCTATCCGTCTTCCATCCTTCTGTCTAACATCCATCCATCCTGTTTTTTCAGCCATCCAACCATCCAATAACTAATCCCTTCACACACTGACCTAACATTTATTATCTCACCCTTCCTTCCATCCTTCTATCTATCTACCTATCCCTCCTTTCTGCCTTCTCTTCTGTCTCCTTTCACACTTCCATTCATCATTTCCCCTTTATACCCATCCAGCCTTGAACCTTTTGTACTTTACACCCTTGCTTTCAACTTCCATACCTTCCATTTTTTTTATCCCTTTTGCTGTCCCATCCTACCTTTCTCTGACTTTACTCCTTTACAGTTCCTACCTGCACATCACCCTTTGTCACCAGTTTTCTTTTTTCCATTTCTCTCTTCCAATGACTCTTTTGGATGTTCTCTCTTTTTTAGGTCTTGGGAAAGCCAAGATCTTTTGATTTTACAAAAAATATATGTATAGTATACTTACCTTAAGCTGCTTTATTCAGCTTTTTTCTCTGTTTTCATTGCCTCCCTCACTGAACTTGATTTGCTTAGAAACCCTTGACGTCTACCCCTTAGCAGCAGTTTTCAAACTGTGGGCTGCTGATTTTTTGTAAGTCATTAAAGTTGGAGCAATAATTAAAGATGCCTTTCAATTCTGTGTTTATTGTGTCACTTTTGCTGGTGCTTCAAAGACAGAGGTTAAATGTCAGGCTATGCCAAATTGTTGCTTTTAATATGGGGATTGATGTCCACTTTTTATGTCTGACAGCAAATTGAGATGAGTTTTTAAAGTGAATAATGTGACAATCTTGCTGGGGGATAGGCAGTGTGAAAGGAAAGGCTGTAGAGTGTAAATGTTTGCAGCACACAACAAATGTAAATACCTGTAAATGAACGGTATGCATTCAGCAGTTCAGAAAGCAAAAGTGAAGCAATGGTTTTGTATTTCCGAAATGTGCTGCAAACAGAGATTTTAATAGGATCAAAACAAGTCCAGACACTTTATTTGGTGATGCACAAATGATGAATATTCACATAAATCTGATCCCCACACTATATCATTTGTGTGCTATATAGTTTTATCAGTAAAAAGCCAAATTTAGTGGCCCTTTCAATGGAAAATGTGTTGTCTATAAATGGCAATGCGCTACCACACAATGCGTTAGTTACATTACAAAATACTCCCATTGTTTCTCCATTAAGGGGTGTTGCAATAGTTTGTCGTTCTGAAAACTGGGTCATGGTACTAAAAACTTTGGGAAGCTCTGGCTTAGAGCATGTTTATGAGCATTTTTTGCCGAAAGAAGAGGACAATATAAACCTAACAACTGTATTAGTTCCACACTGATTATCAGGTCATCAGTTCCAGTTGGCTCCCCCACTTTAGCTGCTGAAATGGCGGTAGTCTGGGGTGGGACACAAAATCCAATGTTTAAGCTCATGTTGAGACCTGATAGTGATTCTGGGTTAATAGAACTGCTAGATATTCCAGTGCGTTTGCAGGAGTATACATTCTTCTTCTGTGCTGTTCGCTAAGATGGGAGCACACCAGCAGGTCTGTTTTGCGGAACATTGCCTCATGGCTTCCTTTTATGGTATATTATTCCCTTTTTGTGAACATCCTTTTTATTATGTTGCCATTAGACTTTCCTTCAGGGCTGATGCTTCGTCTGACCAGACTTAACACATTTAATCTAAGAGAATATCAGGAGCAACACTACTGCAAACTCAACAGCACAAACATGAAGGTGAACTCTCTTTGCCACTGGAGGTCAGATGTTCTAGTAACCTCACCAATGATTTCCTCCATTTATTTCAGTGGTGCTGGACAGAAACGTTTAAAGGTCATGGTCAAAGTGGGTTATTGTATTGCCCAGGCCCCCCACATTCCAAGGGGCCCCCTGAGAAGGTGAACTTTCTGTCTGTGTGAACTCAGTCTTTTCTATTTCTCTAGCACAACCTCTGTCCGGTCTAAATATCGAATCCAAAATATCGAGTCACCTAAATATCGAGTCCAAAATATAGAATGCAAAAAATATCGACTGGACAGAATATAGACATCCTAAATATCGTTTTGAAGGTAAGTACTTTAATATCGAATTTAAAAATATAGACAGTCAAAATATCGAAGTACATAATATAGTTAATTAAAAAGATCAACGTTTTAATAATATCTAATTTTTAAAGTGTTTTATATGTTAGTTTATGTGTGAAAAGTGTATATTTATTTGTAATTTATTGTAAGTAATTAATTTTATGTTATTTAATTTTTGCGTAATTTAATTCTGTAGCAGGTTGTGGCTTTATAGGGGAATAGGGTGGGAAGTAATTTAATTATAATTAATTAAATATGTTAATTAAGTGATTGGTATTTATTTTGAATTAATTGTTAATTTATTTTTAATTGATAATTAATTATTTGTTAATTGATAATTAATTTTTATGAATTGTTTAATTGACAATTATGTGAATAATATTATTTTATATTCTGTAGCGGGTTGTGGGTTTATAGGGGAATAGGGTGGGAAGTAATTTAATTATAATTAATTAAATATGTTAATTAATTAATTAATTGGTATTTATTTTGAATAAATTGTCAATAAATTTTTAATTGTTATTTAATTAATTGTTAATTGATAATTAATTTTTAATACTTGATTAATTGATAATTATGTGAATAATATTATTTTATTTGTAGTAGTGGGTTGTGGGTTTATAGGGGAATAGGGTGGGAAGTAATTTATTATAATTAATTAAACATGTTAATTAATTGGTATTTATTTAAAATAAATTGTTAATTAATTTTTAATTGGTAATTAATTAATTCTTAATTGGTAATTAAATTTTATTAATTGATTAATTTATAATTATGTGATGTATATTAATTTATTTTAACTAGAGTGGGGATATTAAAATGTACCCCTATGCTATCCAACGCTTTCCCTATTGTTGCACTCTCTGGAGTGGGAATAGTAATTTTTACCCTCACGCTATCCAACGCTTTCCCTACTGTTGCACTCTCTGGAGTGGGAATAGTAATTTTTACCCCTACGCTATCCAACGCTTTCCCTACTGTTGCACTCTCTGGAGTGGGAATAGTAATTTTTACCCCTACGCTATCCAACGCTTTCCCTACTGTTGCACTCTCTGGAGTGGGAATAGTAATTTTTACCCCTACGCTATCTAACGCTTTCCCTACTGTTGCACTCTCTGGAGTGGGAATTGTAATTTTTACCCCTACGCTATCCAACGCTTTCCCTACTGTTGCACTTACTGAAGTGGGAATAGTAATTTTTAACACTACGATATCCAACGCCTTCCCTACTGTTGCACTCTCTGGAGTGGGAATAGTAATTTTTACCCCTACGCTATCCAACGCTTTCCCTACTTTTGCACTTGTTGGAGTGGGAATAGTAATTTTTACCCTTACGCTATCCAACGCTTTCCCTTCAGTTGCATTCACTGGAGTTGGAATAGTAATTTTTACCCCTACGCTATCCAACGCTTTCCCTACTGTTGCACTCGCTGGAGTGGGAATAGTAATTTTTACCCCTACGCTATCCAACGGTTTCCCTACTGTTGCACTTGCTGGAGTGGGAATAGTAATTTGTACCCCTACGCTATCCAACGCTTTCCCTACTGTTGGAGTCACTGGAGTTGGAATAGTAATTTTTACCCCTACGCTATCCAACGCTTTCTCTACTGTTGCACTCTCTGGAGTTGGAATAGTAATTTTTACCCCTACGCTATCCAACGCTTTCCCTACTGTTGCACTTGCTAGAGTGGGAATAGTAATTTTTACCCCTACGCTATCCAACGCCTTCCCTACTGTTGCACTCGCTGGAGTGGGATTAGTAATTTTTACCCCTACGCTATCCAACGCTTTCTCTACTGTTGCACTCTCTGGAGTCGGAATAGTAATTTTTACCCCTACGCTATCCAACGCTTTCCCTACTGTTGCACTTGCTAGAGTGGGAATAGTAATTTTTACCCCTACGCTATCCAACGCTTTCCCTACTGTTGCACTTGCTAGAGTGGGAATAGTAATTTTTACCCCTACGCTATCCAACACTTTCCCTACTGTTGCACTCTCTGGAGTGGGGATAGTCATTTTTACCCCTATGCTATCCAACGTTTACCCTATTGTTGCACTCACTGGAGTGGGAATAGTAATTTTTAACACTACGATATCCAACGCCTTCCCTACTGTTGCACTCTCTGGAGTGGGAATAGTAATTTTTACCCCTACGCTATCCAACGCTTTCCCTACTTTTGCACTCGTTGGAGTGGGAATAGTAATTTTTACCCTTACGCTATCCAACACTTTCCCTACTGTTGCATTCACTGGAGTTGGAATAGTCATTTTTACCCCTACGCTATCCAACGCTTTCCCTACTTTTGCACTCGCTGGAGTGGGAATAGTAATATTTACCCCCTTCGCTATCCAATGGTTTCCCTACTGTTGCACTTGCTGGAGTGGGAATAGTAATTTGTACCCCTACGCTATCCAACGCTTTCCCTACTGTTGCAGTCACTGGAGTTGGAATAGTAATTTTTACCCCTACGCTATCCAACGCTTTCTCTTCTGTTTCACTCTCTGGAGTGGGAATAGTAATTTTTACCCCTACGCTATCCAACGCTTTCCCTACTGTTGCACTTGCTAGAGTGGGAATAGTAATTTTTACCCCTACGCTATCCAACGCCTTCCCTACTGTTGCACTCTCTGGAGTTGGAATAGTCATTTTTACCCCTACGCTATCCAACGATTTCCCTACTGTTGCACTCGCTGGAGTGGGATTAGTAATTTTTACCCCTACGCTATCCAACACTTTCTCTACTGTTTCACTCTCTGGAGTGGGAATAGTAATTTTTACACCTACACTATCCAACGCTTTCCCTACTGTTGCACTCTCTAGAGTGGGAATAGTAATTTTTACCCCTACGCTATCCAACGCCTTTCCTACTGTTGCACTCTCTGGAGTGGGAATAATAATTTTTACCCCTACGCTATCCAACGTTTACCCTATTGTTGCACTCACTGGAGTGGGAATAGTAATTTTTCCCCCTATGCTATCCAACGCTTTCCCTACTGTTGCACTCTCTGGAGTTGGAATAGTAATTTTAGCCCCTACGCTATCCAACGCTTTCCCTACTGTTGCACTTCCAGGAGTGGGAATAGTAATTTTTACCCCTACGCTATCCTACGGTAATAATATTGTGTATTTCTTATTAATATTATGTGTATATATATATACATATGTTTTAACAGATATGATTGTATTTTTTTTTGTAAGTTAAATTAATTATTTAATAATTTTAAGGTATTGTAAGTATTTTTTTGGGCTCTTCAAAGTGGGGACGACTGTTTGTTGAATGTGTTTTACCGGCCGGTCCCGGTCGGGGAAGAGCCCTGCCACGTGTAAGTGGACCAAGCTGCAGACATTTGTCTTACACAGCAAGAATTGGCAGAGAGGTTGTTTTGCTGGTTTGGTATTCACAACGCAGGGAAGAGATGAACAATTTCCAGACCCACTGGGGTTTTAATGTTGTTAAATTTTTACTCTGGGAGCAGCTCACTGAAGCAGCACTTATCGAACTACGAACACCATCAGGCCCCGGGGGCGCCAACGCCCACTGGAGCAGGTGATAAAGATCGGAACTCCTAAATGCTCCACACAGAGTTCAGGAAGCCTCTGAAGAAATGCTCAGGAGCGGTACAAAAGGGGGTGGTAATGGACGGAGCATCCGAACCAATCAAACACTCACACCCAGTCAAAAGATCTGGGTTTAATCCATCACCGTTCTTTAGCTCACTCTGCCACCCCAGTTCAGACATGGCTATATGCAAATCAGTCTGACCCTGTGCCTCATGGGAACAGTCCAGCCCGAACTGCCAAGCCATGCCTTCCCTGGACCGGAAACAAGCTTCCGAGGACCGGTTTCTGGCATTACAGCCGTCTTCAGCCCGGCTTGCTTGAATCCAGTGGCAAAGCGAGCAAGGGACTCACGTCTGAGCATACCCTGCCACACTTATGGCGGCCAAAAGCGGTACAAAAGGGGGTGGTAATGGACGGAGCATCCGAACCAATCAAACACTCACACCCAGTCAAAAGATCTGGGTTTAATCCATCACCGTTCTTTAGCCCACTCTGCCACCCCAGTTGAGACATGGCTATATGCAAATCAGTCTGACCCTGTGCCTCATGGGAACAGTCCAGCCCGAACTGCCAAGCCATGCCTTCCTTCCTCAGGAGAGCATGAAACGCGTCAGGCTATTTATTTACTGGACTTTGCTTCCATCTCAAACTGCGCTGTTAACCGGCATAATAAATCGAAATTTGAAATACCTACCTGATTGGGCTCTTGAAAGTGGGGACGACTGTTTGTTGGATGTTTTAACAGATATGATTGTATTTTTTTTTATAAGTTAAATTAATTAATTAATCATTTTAAGGTAATTTAAGTATTTTTAAGTATATTTTAGCTATTTATTTTTAATAATTTTTTTATTTAACATTATTTTTTACAAATTCGATCTTTTTACAATGTGTATATATATATAAACGATATTTTGGGCTCGATATTTTGGTACTTACCTGTTTGTAGATAGGAATTCGATATTTTGTCCGTCGATATTTTGGCCTCGATATTTTGGGTAGTCTATATTGTGTCCGTCAATATTTAGTCATTGATCCCTCTGTCTGCCTATCTTTACCTTTATCTTGTCCATTTCAACCTAGCGCCATCTTAAGAATGTTTTGGGATCTGGAAAGGACAGATTTCAACTGTTTTTATGTGACCCTGTTTCTGAAACATATACTCACTACATACTATATATATATTCACTATAGTAAGTCATCGTGCAGACTTGAATAGCGAAAAATGGATAATAAGATTCATAGTAGTTCTCAACCGTGGCCTCAAAACATGTCTTGCTCGGGCCCCCAAAATTCTTAAGATCACAGTGGTTCTGGAACAATTGTCAGACAGGACGGTGCCACCATCAGTGTTACATCACTGAAGTCCTAGGGATTCTGAAACATCCATGCCTCACATAAAAAGCAAGTTTCACAAATGAGCCATGTCCATTCAGCAGGAGAGTGGTAAGGATGTAGTATGTAACTGGTGCTGCATTTTGGAGCACACTGCCCAAACGTAGGTCCCGTGCTCTCCATGACACTGGATTCAAGCTAGCCTGGCCGATGAGGGCTGAAACCCCGAAACCGGTTCCAGGACGCTTGTTTCCAGTCCAGGGAGGAGCTGGCCTGGAAGTTTGGGCTGGACTGGTCCCATGGGGAGCAGGGTTAAGACTGATGTGCAAATGGCTCTGTTTAAACTGGAATGGCGTGAGGTGCAAAACAAACCTATGGATTTAGGCCTAGATCTCTGTACTGGGGTGAATGTTCGACATTGTTCAGCATTCCGTCCATCATCTGTTCTTTTTGCTAGAGTCTCAATCAGACATGCCTCCCCGGCATCATAGCAACATTCTTTAGAGATGTTGCTGCATGTGCGCTCAGCAGGCACACTTAGTGGGAGAGCTGTGATGTGCAAAAGGTGTGCCAAAGGCAAGACAGTCTGTGCCTGGACTATGCTCAGCACCCAACCTCTGGCCCAAAAAATACCATGTCTCCACACAGGCAGTCATATTTGGCAGCCATACTGAGATCACTGCAATCAGCCAGCAAGCATACTTCAATTCTCTCCATGCAAGTGCATTTTAGCCAATTCTCCTGCTTACCCTCCCATCTCAGCACCAGTGTTTCTGATACTACCTCTCTTTCTGATACATGGCCTATTGGTCCCAACATAACGTCCTTAAAGATTATTCACCTGGCATCTCAGAATCTCAATCTTTGGTTATTAAATGGTAGATTAGTGACCGAACATTTTTTAGATATTCTTAATTTATGTATAGTCTTCAAAGTAGATGTGGCCTTTATCTTTATCACAGAGGCATCGGTTAATGAGGCCTCCGCCCCAGATATTGCTCTTGCAATGCCCACATGGTTTCAACCATTCATCAAGGCCACCCTTCTTGGAGAGGCATGGTTTTGCCATAATTTCTCGGTCTAATTTACTCTTCTCAGTTTCTGAATTGGCTGGAGTATTGGAAGCAAAAGGCATGGTCTTCCATCTCAAATTAGCTGCACATTTTTCTATGCAAGGAGCCCTGATTCATCTGCCCCAGGACACTCAGACACCTTTATCAATTTTCTTATAGAGGCCATTAGTCCCTTTGAGCACAAAATTAAAATTTTACCATCCTGGTAAATGTTAATATTTATGCAAATGACACTTTCAATTCACAAATGGAAGCCTTGAATGAGTTGCTTCTGGCCCTTAATCTGGATGAAAAAGTCTCTAGCATGACTCATATGGGTGGCCATATCATCAACTTAGATTTTTCCAACTGCCCCAGGGTTCAAGGCATTAGTCCTCAATCACTCTCATCCTTAGATCACTATCTTGTTCCAATAGAAATTTCCACGGTCAAACTCAACTTCCTCCAAGAGCTTTAAGTCGCGCACCAGCACTTCCAACCCAAACTAGCCACATACGAACTTGAATCGGCACTCAAATTGATTTGTCTAACAACGCACTCCAATACAACAACTGGCTATCAGCTACCATGGACTTTAGTTCCCAGCCTAGATCTAAAAATCCCCTTAGACAAAAATCTACAGCCCCATGGTTTTCAAGCATGGTGCGAAGCACGATAAGTAAATCAAAAGCGTTGGAAGTAAAATGTAGGGTCAATGATGACCCCACCTCAAAAGTCTTATACAAAGCGGAATTTTAAAAATACCAAAAACTCGTCACAGCAGCAAACCCTAACTTCTTGGCTCAGAGAATCACGCGAGCAAAAAAAGGCCAGAAAGAATTGTATAAAATTTTTAAGTACTTTTCATCACCAGAGGCTTGCCAGAAATCTATTTCTCTTTCACAAATTCTTTGTGATGACCTGTCCAGTTTTTTCAATGCAAAATTAATAAGATCCACCAGGGCTTCTCATCTGACCTTGAGCACCCAGGTTTATATTCCAACGCTTGATCAGTGGCTGGCCCTTTGCTTTCTAATTGTAAGGCTATTTCTTAGGCGGAATCTGAAGCAGCGATCCTTACTTTCAAATCATATCACTCCTGGGTCCTAGCCCCCGCATATTCTAAACCAGTCAATTGACGTGATCAGTTCAGTACTTAGCGAAATCTTTAATAGCTATCTTCGCACACCTACCATGCATCATCCATGGAAGCTTGTCCAAGTTGGACCTTCAGTGAATAATCCTTCAGTTGATCTGTCATCACTAGCACATTTTTGGCCAATATCTTGGTTGCCGCAACTGCTAAAATTATGGAAAAACGGATCAATGGCAAATCCTCTGGATATTTAAAAAATCATTCGCTGTTACATATTTCTTAAACCTATAGCAGATAGACTGCATTTCTGGCTGCTCCAACATTTCACTGGACTGTGACAGTGTTATATTTACATGGTATCCTGTTTTGTATGTGCATATTCTTTATTGCTTAGAATGCTATGATGTTCCAAAGGTTCTAGTGAGATATTGAAGTAGATTTATTCTTGGAAAAAGATCCTAAACAGCTTCTTGCCAGACACAGCTGGACCAACTGATGAAGATGCCACAGAGGTGACATCACACTAGAACCTCTGGAACATCATAGCATTCTAAGCAATAAAGCATATGCACATCAAAACAGGATAACATGTAAATATAACAGACAGCTCAGTTGCTCTTGTGCTCCCTGATCTGTTAGCAGCATTTGATACAGTGTCTTCCGTGATACTGCTGCACTGACCCAACGAGCTGGACATCTGTGGCCTTCACTGAGATGGTTAAACTCTTTCCTCTCCACTCACAGATACCCTACCCTTGCACACTTCCTCTATCACCAGTCATGAATGTGAGGCTCCACAGGGCTCTTCATTCTGCCCTAACCTCTTGAATGCTTATATGGCTTCCCTGGCTAAGCTGGTCCAGCCCTTTGGACTTAAAGTGATCTCTTATGCAGACGATAGACATTATTACAAAAGGCCAGGATTCCTTTAAACCAGGACCAAGTGCATGAGTACCAGCTGCCTTACTCTAACAAAACAGAGATACTTGTTTTTTGGTTCCATCAACTCTCCTTGGCCTTATGCTTGGTGGCTTTCTGAATTGGACCTTCCTCCTTCACCCTCCTTGAAGGATAGAAATCTAGGAGTGAACTCTGACATTAGTTTGTTCTTCATTCTCAAATAGTGTCTGTTTCATCCTCCTGTTTCTAGCTAATGCATGCTCTCCAAACAGTCTGGACATGCTTCCCATCGATACATGCAAAATCCTCATCCATGAATTGATCACTGCAAGATTGGAATATGCCAATTCTCTGTACCTAGGTCCACCTAGAGTTCAGATTCATCACTTACAAATAGTTCAAACTATGGCAGCTAGATTAACCCTTAATATCAACCTTAGGTAGCCCAGTCCCAGCACCCTTGATGCTCTTCATTGCCTGCAAGTGCAAAAATAATTAAATTCAGAGCACTTATGGTTCCACATAGAGACTTTTATAAGATAGGACCTGCCTACATACACAGCTTGATCCACCCTTACTCTCTTTTATGGTCTCTTATATCAATTGTTGTGAAGATTATTGTAGTTCAAAATGTTGGCTGGGTTAAAAGGGAGAGCATGGGTGTACGTTACGCGCTGCAAAAATGTCGAATAATGTACTACTGGAATTTCGTCGACAGGCAGACAAATTCTGCATTTGCACGAAACTGAAAACACCCAAACATGAATTAAACAATTCCACATTTGTAAAGCGCAAACTTATCACCCCTAAGGGTATGCAGGCGCTGGGAGCTGTCTGGAAGATTAAGTGAGCTATTGCCCAGACACACATTATGCTGAGCTGAGCTGCCGCCCGTGATCGAACCATGAGCCCTGCGCTCTGGAGTCAGCCACTCTGGCCGCTGCGCTACACTTCTCTCTTCTTCGAGTCTGATGTAAATACTTTTTGCTTATGGTTGCAAACCCTTTACTTCTTAGCACTTGGATGCCTCTGCAGATAGCTGCTGTTCTCTATTCATATTCATTTTTCATAATGGGTAAAGCTAGTCACCCCACACTAAAATGTCCCCAACCTAACCACACTTTTCTCAAAGGAAATATCTCTCTCTCTCTAAGGCAATCATTACCAGTAGTCAGATCTTCAAAGTTGTATTACAATCAAATATGTATCAACACACCTTTTAACTAAAATAAATGCCTTTGGTTCATTTAAATGACCCAGTGGATTATTTCACCCTAACGTCAGATCATTCATCTACGAGTAAATTATATCCACCCGCTGTATTCATTTTTATACACCCTCATACAAAACGGAGTATTTCAACTCAGTCATGATAATGATGCCCAATAAGGCATTGGGATGTGAAATAAGCTTGTTACAAAAACATGCAATAATGGTAGCATTGACCACCATGATAGCTGAGGTTACGTTAAAGCCCGTTTGCTCATTAAGTGCATTTGCAAAACACAAAGGGCCTTATTTGAGTGTGGCAGATGGGATGTTCTGTCAGACATGTAGTGGATACCCTGGGGCAGATTTACAAGCCCCTTGCGACACTTTTACGCTGCATTTGCGTCACTTTTGTGATGCAGCGGTGTTGTAAACAATGCTCCATGTTGGGACACATTTACAATGTGACGCATCTATGGAGATGTGTCACATTGTAAAGCCCTGCATCACATTATACCTGCGTCAGGTATAATGTATGCAGGGTGGGCTTTCCAACGCAAGAAAGCCTTGTAAAACTGATGCAGTGAAATCTACAAGATTTTACTGAGTCACTTTTACTACACCACTGCATCAAAACCTTAAGCCTGTTTGTTGTATTTTCAATAAAATGGTACGGGTGGGCCAAAAAATTAAAGTGACACAGAGCTAAGAAAAACTGCAACCACTCGGGCACCTTCATATTTCACTGGGAGTTCCAACAGTAGTGAATTAAACAGAAGTAGGTTGCCTGCATTACTAGTAGGGTTGGGAAGAACTCACGGAACGTGAGTCCACGGAGTTACATAAAAACTGTGAGATTCCTGGCAGAAATAGGCATGTTGCGATGCTCACACTGTGATTTAGTGCCGATATAGCTTTCCTCGCTGGAAAAAACGCTCGAACAGCACCACACTGTGTGCCAGAAGCCACAGCTACTCAGGTTGATTTTGCCCCCACTCATGTAGATTCTCTACTCGGGCGGCAATCTTTCGACCTCGAATGGTCACGATCATCCGCAATCCCCCGCATTAGAAAAATCTCACAGCATATCCTCCTAATAACCTGGAATTGCGCTAGGGGATGCCAAGTCTCGCTCAACAACATACCGATCTGTAGCCGCGCAAAAGAAAAAATTTCACCATGCTGCGATTGTCAGAATAGGCCCGGAAGTCTTTGTTACAAAAGTAACATGGAGTCACCAAAATTTCGCTAATTCCGGGGGCAGAAGAGAATATTCCACCCACTCCTAATTACTAGTACAATCAGAGGTAGTACTGCTCACCATGGTTGTTGTTTCTCTAACCCGTGCTGATGTGGCAGCAGTCGGAGGAATAATGGTAACTTCATTATTATGCAAGTGCCCTTTCTGGGCCAGTCATCTCTTAGTCTTCTTTTATTGTAGTGATTGGTTATGCCTTCTGTTGAAGGAGGATTTAAGACTGGTCAATGGGCCTGGCAAACTGTCAGGTCTTGAGTCGAGGGACACGCTGAATGTCCTTTTGTTCCTGAATCCCTAAGTACATATATCTGTGTGATACCAAGTCAGCAGTGAGAACCAGAGGGAAAAGGATAAGAAAGAAACACTGGATTGGAATCTCCGCTTGATGGTTTTGTTTCAGATACAGATAAGTAACAGAACTTCAGGAGCCATGGAATCAACTCGTTTACTGGTAGAAAAAAATGTCAAGGACCACAGAACCAGCTAGAAAAAAAGTAGTACACATACACTGAAAACAATGTGCGTGCCAGAGTGAGAAGAGTATTAGTTAATGCCAACTCAGGCTTATCCAGTTTGGGCGGGAGAAGATATACCCCCCACCGCTAGTTCACTGGACAGACCCACTGATCTGTAGGCCCTGACGACACATACAGCTATGCATCATGCTGACCTCGCTGGCACTCTACAGGACAACTGCATGATAGATTGACGCGCCACGGGATCGCCACACCAACATACATAATGGGTCATACACCGCGGCAGACCTATGCCTGCCCTGTGGGTAGGCCACGGACCCTCCCGGGATCTTTCGATGTCGTCTACCGAACTGAACGATTTGCATCAGCCACTCGGCCCATGCCTACTGTATGATGTAAATCACTTGGTGTGTATTGATGCTGTATCCCTGTGGACATATACGAATGTACTGTATAACTACTTTCATGTTGATTGTATAATGTAAACTAAAACCCAATAAACAAATTTATACCAAAAAACTCAGGCTTATCCAGCATGAGCTTCCTCCTACCCAATTGGAGACTCTGAGACGCCAAGAAGGTTCGCTAGACTGGAATCGAGAAGGCAGAAGATAAGCAGATACCCTTAGGAACCTTGGCAAAACAACACTAATAAAGAAGAGACAAAATGGAGAACCCCTGACCATAAAGGAAGCCAACAGGCACCCAAACAAAAAATCGAAAAAGATAATAATTGTGTAATACTGTGCCTACACTGTATGTACATTCTGCCAAACTGTTTTATGATAGAAAGTGAACGTTCCCTCAGAAGGACATTTACGTTTCTTCCCTCCAATGGCAAATCCAATGCTGCTCGATGTCTTCATGTATGAACTTTCCACGAGCCTAGCTTGCACTATGCATCTTGTCTCTCTTTGAACCCTTTGAAAGCCTGGGTGCGCACCACATAGGGAACAGACGTGAGTGTCTCAGCCCAGTATTTTGTTCATTGAGGCTGCATCAGTACAAAAGATGGACAGATTTGTGCTTCTTATGTTTTATAGAGTGCTTAGCTACCCAACCAGGACTTCCCTGCGGTATTGCAATGCCACTAGGCTATCAGTGCTGCTGGTTTATAAAAGCCAAGGGGCATATTACCAACAACTAGTGATAATTATCGCTATGTTGGCTTAGCGTCTATAATTTTATCGCCGTGTAGCGACGATTTTTATCGCTTAGGAGCCTTGATATTATCAAGGTTGATCTCCTAAGCGATAAAAATCGGCCGAAATGCATGAATATCGCTGAAAAGTCAGCGATATTCATGCATTACCGAGCAAATGTTCTTAGCCATATTATCCACATCCATTGGATAACATGGATAAGAACTGCTCAGGGCAGGTGTTAGCTTTTGGAGATATTCGCGCTTAGCGCGAATATCTCCAAAAGTTGGTAATAGGAGATAGCGATGTTAGCGATTGTTTCCAGTCGCTGACATCTTGGCATGCCCACTTTGCATTTCATTAGTGATAAATTTCTCTGACATGCAAAGCGGGGCCCAAGATGGTCGCTATCTCCTACTAGCTGTCGCTAACTGGTGTTAGTGACAGATAGGTAATAGGGAGATAATTTTATCTCCGCTTTCTTGGCTTTTAAAGCCAAAAAAGCAGAGATAAATCCCTTGATAATATGCCCCCCAGTTCTGAGCAGTTTCCTAAAGAGAAATTCATTAGGACTAAGACGAAGCTGAAAGAGAGGAGAGTTTTAAAGTTTATAGGCTAGGTATTTAAAGGACCGACCTCCCACTCTGGCACCTCTGAACTTAGACTGAATAACCACATTAGAGATGCCAATCTCAGTGCTCTAGCTCTGACATACGGCTAAATCATCTGCCTGAGAAGCACAGGACCAGAATCCATAAAGGTCCTATATGCAAGGCAAAAAGCCTTGAATGTGATCCGTTTCTCCACAGGGAGCCAATGAAGTAGAGGAAACTGAGAGGAAACTGATTGGTATTTCAGTATGTGCACATGTGAATACGGGCAATGATAACCAGATTAGTGAAGGTTCAATGCACAGTCAGACCCGACAAAGGAAGCAGGCAGGGTACCAGGGCAAGGGGTGGGGGGCAATTTAAAATGAGGGGGGGGGGCAATTTCTCACAGAGTGTCACAGCACATTGGGGCAGTGGATCACCTTGGAAATGCTAGCAAAACCACAAAGTACCATAGCATTCTTGCAGGCAGATAAGCAGGGAGAGGATGTGGAATTACGGTCAGAGCTGCAGACTTCAGAGCTGGGGAACCAGGTTTGAGCCTCAACGTTGGCTCCACATCCTGTGATTCTGACAAATCACTGAATCGCCCCATGTCTTTAAAAAAATGAACGTGACCTTGTATAATATAATGAATTCCCATGTAAAGCTCTTCAATACCCTTGGGTCGAGTTTGCGCTATGTAAAATTGCAAAAAAAAAGTATGCTGAAGTAGGAGCAACTTCATTTGCGGTGGTCACATTAAAATGGCGGCCCAACCCCACTATATGCAGCCAAGCTGTCCCCGAAGGCAATCTTCATTTTGTTTTTGTTTCAGCAGATTCCAATGTTATAACTCAGTACTGTGCTCTTGTTGCAGTAGTTAGTAAAGATTCAGGAGATCACAAGATCGGATTTCATGTCACTGTGCTGTGCAATGCTACCTAAAACACCACCATTTATTAACTGTTCCCATTGGTGAAAGCAAATTGTGTTTTGCAAGTACAGGCAAAGCCCAGTCTATGGTTGACTGCGAACACAATGACACCAAGTATTCTGCGTAGGTGGGACACTGAAAACTGAAAGCATATACCCCTCCGCAGTCCGCGGTTCACTCGCCCCGGGGTTGCAATCTTGAGTCGAGCATGCGCGAGCTTGCGCTGTGACGGGGTGCTATACAGACTCATCGGAAGATGAAATTAATCTTCAAAACAGGCTAGGGTGCATTCCAAGCAGGCGGACTGACAGCCTTACTCACTCAAGTCAGCGCTGCTTTGAAAAGGAATGAATGAGCGCTAAGAGTTCTTCAGAGGTGCATGGGCATTCCCAGCCTGACAAATTATCCAGGTGATCCCGTGATGGCGTGTCCCTTGAGTTAGTATGCTCTCGGTCTGTGTTAAACATATGTAAAATGAATACAGATGAATGGAACGCTGATGTGTTTTGTTTAAAGTAGAGCAGGAAGGGGACGCTGCAGGAAGAAAGGGATTCGTTGAATGGTAAAAGGGAAGGAGACTGAATAAAACCCAACCATCAAAAGTCGAGCTTTGCTGGCCTACGTTCTGTGGGCTGCTCAAAAAATACCCAGAAAATGAAATAACAGAGGCTAAATTCTTCTGACCACATTGATAATGCCAAGAACGTCTTTACTTATCTCACATAGATGTTGGTAATCCCTGTACTTGCCTTGTCTACTGTAGCAGTGTAGATGCCGCTGGTATGATGGACCCCTAGCTTGGAAGGGCATACACACTTTGCAACACTCTCTGGGTGGCCATGGCCAGAGACCATAAATAAACGGGCGGGGTTGCTCGTGACTTCCGGCCCAGAACAGTGTACAGTGTGCCAGCATTAAATTTTATTTCTCTCCGCAGCTGGATTATAGATCCCCTGCCACGCGGCATCACACTGGCGACGAGGGTGGACGTCCATCACCGAGATTATGCTCCTGCCTGTCTGGCACCTACTCTCTGTCCGATGGCCCCGCAGGGTGACAACGGCGCCCACGCCGACCGCCATTAAGCCGAGTGCTACCCTCCTCTGCCCCAGCCAGGGGGGCGAGATACAAGGGTCGACGAAACACACCGGCTGAGTCAAGGAAGGCCAATGCATCATGCGAGGTACAGTGCGTCACCTGCTTCCTCCTGCCTTGAACCTACATGTCTGCTGGTGAACCTGAAAAAGTTGTGCGCTCCCGGTGTAAGCCCAGTCTGAGCCCGCCTGCGCACCTGCACAAGTCGTCCCCCTGCTGGTGTCCAGCATCATCGTTGAGTGCAGCGTTTCTGGGCCTGCAAGCACGTGGCACGAAGTCCTACTGTTATCCAAGGAAACAGGCATCTCACCGTGCTGTACCCAAGCCCAGCAGTGGTGTCACCAGAGAACAGACCCCAGAATATTGTGCAGCAGACACCCAAAAGACTTTCTGCCAAGAGGTAGACCAAATTCTCAGACTAGACAAGGAGTCACATAGGCAAAAGGAAAGGGGAAGAAGTCCCCTTCAAACTCAAAACACTGGCTGATGAGGATTATGAATCCGAAACCGGTCCCAGGATGCTTGTTTCCGGTCCAGGGAAGAAATGGCTTGGCAGTTCGGGCTGGACTGTTCCCATAAGGCACAGGGTCAGGCTGATTTGCATATGGCCATGTCTGAACTGGGGTGGCTAAGTGAGCTAAAGAATGGTGATGGATTAAACCCTGATCAGTTGACAGGGGGTGAGTGTTTGATTTGCTCAAACGCTCCGTCTATCATCCCCTTATGTATCGCTTTGTTCGCCCTAAGTGTGGCAGGGTATGCTCAGACGTGAGTCCCTTGCTCACTTGGCCACTGGATTCAAGATAGCCTGGCTGATGAGGATTATGAATCCGAAACCGGTCCCAGGATGCTTGTTTCCGGTCCAGGGAAGACATGGCTTGGCAGTTCGGGCTGGACTGTTCCCATGAGGCATAGGGTCAGACTGATTTGCATATGGCCATGTCTGAACTGGGGTGGCTAAGTGAGCTAAAGAATGGTGATAGATTAAACCCAGATCAGTTGACTGGGGGTGAGTGTTTGATTTGCTCAAACGCTCCGTCCATCATCCCCTTATGTATCGACCCAGGAAACAGAACCAGGAAAATGGACTCCACTTGCGTTCACAAGCACGGCCCTCACACCAACAGAAGCCTGGTATTCCCAAATTGAGAGGGAGGCACTAGCCATCAAATGGGCGTGCAACCGTTTTCACTTGTATGTCAGTGGGCACTTTTTTCGAGTAGTGAAAGACCACCAGCCACTAATCCCGCTGTTCAGAGGCACTGCACCACATCCTCCACCAAGGATTGAGCACTGGGTGATACAGCTGCAGCACTATCAAATGAAGCTGGTATATCGACCCGGGGCGAAAATTCCCGCAGACTTCCTGCCACTGCTCCAACCAGAGGCAGTTGGAGACAGAGGGGATCAGGAGCTGAAGACGGAAGAATACGTTGACATGGTGTCCCAATGGGCCTGTCCGCAAGCCCTGACCATGGAGGAGATCAAAGTCAGAAACCAGCACAGACGCCATCCTCATAAGGGGTCTGAACTCACTATAAAAGGGATCCTGGGAAGACTCCTGGCACGGTGTGAACGGATGGAATGAAGCAGAAAGAGACCGGCTGATAAAGTTCTGGAAGGTACGAGATGAGCTGAGCACTGCTGGTACTGGAGTGATACTGAGGGGCTCTCGGATAGTCATCCCTGGAAGCCTCCAAGAACAGGCCACAGCACTAGCCCACAAGGGACCATGTGGATGAAGTCTTGCATGAGGGAGAAGGTGTGGTTCCCTGGACTCGAAGCCGCAGTGGATACCTTGGTGAGAAACTGGAGACCCTGTCAGCTCATGAGAAGCCAAGAAGAACCCGCCCCAATTATAACAGAAGACCCGGTAACATCCCCATGGACACGAGTAAGTTTGGACTTCGGGAGTTTTCTGTACAGCAGGGTAAAAGCTGTGTTAATCGACAGTTACACAAAATACCCCGTAGTCGAAGTGATAGCATCGACATCCTTTGTTCGCCTACAACCAGTCCTGGGGAAGACATTCGTACTCTTTGGGTTACCCCATGAAGTCAAGACCGACAATGGGCCCCCATTTCAAGGAGCAGAGTTCCAAAATATGTTGGCGCTGCTGGGAGTCCATCATCACTGCATCATTCCCCAATGGCATCAAGCAAATGGAGAAGCTGAACGATACATGCGGACCCTCAACAAAGTGATCCGGATTGCGATCTCTGAGCAGGTCGACCCAGAGGTGGCGTTGCACAGATTCCTACAGGAATATCACAGTACCCCACATTGCACAACGCAGAGATCACTCTGGTCCCTGATGCTGGGCGGGCCCCAGTGAGACACAATTCCCACCGTTGACGGCTGGACCCCAGAACTGTTCGACCCCGCTAACATGAGTGGGCTAGTGAGAGGAGAAGGGCCAAGACCAGAGACATCACGCCAGGGCACACCATCCTAGTACGGAACCGCCGTCGCGGAGGACAGTTCTGCACAGCGTACGAGCCCGGGGAATGGACCGTGCTGAAGATCAACAGGACCGCCATCACAGCTTGAAAAGGTAGTAAGACTATCACCCGAAATGTATCCTGGTTCAAGTGAGTACAAGACCTTGAAACGAACCCGATACCTCCCGGCCCTGTGGAGGATAGGGAAGTAGCAGTGGTCAGTCTCCCTCCAAGTCGGGATGAAGAACAAGCTGTGGGGAGCTTGCAGTTGGCCATTGCAGCAGAAGCAGGCGCGACCCTGACCACCAGCACCTCGTCACATGACAGTCCTAGAGCGAGTCGAGGAAGCCACCAACAGAGGTATAGTTTGAGACCCAACCCAAGACCAATTCAAAGACAGACTTCATATGTTGATTTCTTTATTTGTTTTGAACACTGACTTGGGATGGGATGAAGCGGTCTACTTGCTGCGCTGGTATTGTGGACCCCTAGCCTGGAAGGGCATACACACTTTGTAACACTCTCTGGCTAGGCGTGGCCAGAGAGCATAAATAAACGGGTGGAGATCGCTTGTGACTTCCGGCCCAGAACAGTGTACACAGTGTGCCAGCTTCGCGTTTTAGTTCTCCCGCAGCTGGATTATGGGTCCCCTGCCACGTGGCATCACATCTACTCTCATTTTACCTGGTGTCAGTCTGGCTCCCCAAATCAACACTTGTGTTGAACGTTGATGATCGCACTGTTCATTAGTATACATTGATTAGTTTCATTTCAACACTATGACGTGCTATCTATCTGCTGTGTTCTTGATGGCTGAGTAGAATTTACTTCTCCACCTTCCTCGCTAGTCTCTAAGTTCTAATTGCTTATGTAACATCCCATCCTTCCTGAAGTATATAAACAATGGTGCACTCAATTAACCCCTTCGCCACGGCGTGAATTTCGCTGCGGCGTGTGGGGGCTAGGGAGTAAGCGGGGCGCTTCCATGCTCATGACCGAACCACGCCGTCATGAGTCATGGGCGGTGTGCGCTCATGATGGCGTGGTTCCGTCATGACCACCCCGCTCACTAATTCGCCCGCACAAGCGCGGAATTAGCCCCGCCTGGGCGGAGCAGCAGCAGCATGACGGAACCACGCCGTCATGAGCACACGCCGCCCGTGGCTACTAAAAATTTCATGGGGGGGGGTAATTCTTCCAGCAATATGAAGAGTGGAGATGTAGGGGCTATAAGAAGGGGTGAAAACACAACAAAGCCTCGTTAGCAAGTAAATGGTGTTTTAAAGACCTGTGTAGTACTCGGTGCGGCTGTGTGTGTGCCCGGGAAGCCGTCTCTGCCGGGTTGACACACACGAGGGGGGGCTGGAGCCCTTTGAGCCCAATGGGCATTGCGCGTCTGGATGCCAGCCTTGTCGTCTCTGGGTGCCCTTATTCCAGTGCAGTTGCACCCGACTCCCTGCACACTAGACTCTGCTTTCTCACGGGTGCGTGTTCACACATTTTGTTGACATTCGCTGGTTGTGTCGTGATTTTACCTCGTGAGGTCCCACCTGGGGAATTTGTTTTGAGTGTTCTGTGTCTCTGTGTCCTTAAAAATGCTACATTTCTGTATTGACGCATAAACTATGAATTTACGATTTCTTCGAACAGCAGTGAATGGGATTCCATGGCCAAAAAATACTGTACATTGAATTATTCTTCGGGCCACTAAAAATTCACGCAAAACTCTCGGTGGTGCCCTTTTAACACTCAGTGTACCTTCTCTAGACTTTGCCTCACAGAGTAAACACAAGTCTCACCTGTCAGTGTAACTCACAGTGTTCATCTTAGCAGATGATCATACACCTAGCCCTCTCTATGGCTCTGTACCTCACACCCACTGCTGCACCTCACAGCTCCCTGACTATGTCTGTACTATACCTGCCAAGTGGCACCGTGTGTCACACGATTACAGCTCTCTTCACACGATCACCTAATGAGGAGTCAAAATCACACGGTGGGAGGGCCAATGCTCTGAAAACCACTGTAAACAGTGCATTTTCAGCTCGTTTTCAGAAGCAGTAAGCAACTGATGTCCAATGAAAGGTGTGCAAATACCTAGGACATCAGCGACAGCCTGAATGACCCTTTGTTTTTATTTTTCTGGGAGAGGCGCAGGAGGGGTGGGGGGGGCAGAGTGCCTTTTAGGTAGCTCCCTCCAAGGCCTCGCCTCCTCCTCAGACAGTCGCATTAATTTGTAAGTTTACAGGTATGCTGTACCTCATAGTGCCCACTCAGTATCCCTGCAGACTCACTCACTGTCTCGCCCCTCTCTGTCTCCCGGTGGCTCTCCTCTAATCACTGGGCTGGGCTTGGCCTTGTGGTGCTGTACATGCCTGGCACCTGGGGCATGTCTGAGAACTCAGAGTCTGGCACCTGTGGGCTGAATTAGGGCAAAGCAATATTGTTCCATGGCAGTAGGGAGGCTTGTTTCTGGTTCCCTGAAAGGCCACCGCCCAGCCTGCTCACCTCTGCAGTGCAGGCCAGATTGAAGGGCGTTTGTTCAAGCTTTGCTGGGCAACTCCAGGCCAGATCACCCTGGGACTGAAGCCTTGTGGTATGATCCAGGGCGGAGAGGTTCTTCCCACCACATGGTCCACCAAGCTCCACGTATTGGTGCAGATTGTACTACTGAACATCCACCCTAGGAATATTGCGGTACAAGAATATCGAGGATAGAATATCGAAAGGTGAGTGCAAACAGGCAAGCATAGATTTACTATTCCTAACTCCACATCTATGTACCATAAAGATATATGTACCACTTAGGTACATATATGTGGGCTTAGGTAGATAAAATCTAGACTTACTTATCTGTCAATGTTTGTTTTTAATATTTTGTGCTCGATATTGTATCCCATAGATATTCTGGGGGCAATCTTCAGAGTGTTCACCCCTGGTGCCACCTCAGTCTCCTGGGCCAGATGTATTCCTAGACCTCATGAAATATTCTCACTACCCAGTTCTTTAATCTGGCAGACCGCTTCAGCTGTCTGTTGGACCTTTTCCTACAAATCCTTTACAATATGCATTGAGTGAGCTCAGATGAGTATGGCTCATTCACCCCACGCTATCCACAGTTTGGTGTATCTTTCTACCTCCTGTGGAATGCTTACTTTGTCACACATGTGAGGGGTATCCCGTCCACCATATTACAAGTCCATTATATCCCATGGCACTTGTAAAACGGCGGATTGGATATCCAGAACGTTTGTGACAGAGTAGCCTGTCCGCCAGACTCTAAATCAAGCCTTAAGTACTTTGTAATATACATTGAGTACGCTTTGACTTAGCTAAGAGGAGCGTGTCTCTCTCACCTCATGCTATTGGCTGTTTGGTGTATCATTCTACCTTCTGCATGTGCTTGCATTTCAATATAGGAGAGAGCAGTCTGCCAGACCATTTTTTTTAAAACAAATTCTTTGAAATATACATTGTGGGATTTTGCTCCACCCACAGTAGTAGGTCTTTCTCATCTCATGCCACTGACTATTTGGTATTTTACTCCCCCCTCATATCAATTTTACATTTAAAAAGGACATTCAACCATTATACTTTGTGTCACATTCAATTCTTTATCTCATATACAGGGCCACTGCAGTTTTGCAATTCTGCGGCTGTGACAGTTTTTTCATAATTTTGGATTAGCTGCTTTGGCCACATAATCCATCATCTGATGCCTAATAGGATGATTTTTAAAAAAAATGGTTCCTAGATCAAATGGATCAAAAGTTACAAAAAATATGGCAACTCAGGTTCCTGCGCATCAGAAGGCTTTATGCAAAGGTTGGCCAGTCATCTTTCTGTTGTTTATTGCTGAATTTGGTTAGTAAATTGGTACTAATTTAGATAAACTATTTTCTCAGACACTCTTACCTGGTGTAAAAATGACAGAATAATGAAGTAAAACTATAACAATATGTGCCACATTATGCTGAATAATTTGGCTTTTCTTGCCACATAATTTAGTCGGCTCCACCACGTAATTTGGTCCTCCTCTGCTGCATAATTCCAGTGGCCCTGCTCATACAGTCCACACCACTACTACCAAAATTACCACCCCCAGTATCACAACCAGCACAACTAATACTACAATGATAGAACTAACTCTTCCACCATCCCTATTACTAATACCACAACCACCAATGCATTTACCACCTATATCACCACTTCCACCTCTGTCACCTATTCCATGCCAATGCCAAAACACCAATATCAATATAACCAATACCCCCACCAATAACACAACTGCCAATATCACCAATATCACCACCACCAACAGCACTACCAGTGTCAACACCAGTATCACTACCACCACCCTCACCAGTAACATACTAGTGCCACCTACACCACACCATCGACAATATCAAACAGCCAGCACCACTAATAGCACAACAATACCAATTCCACATTACCACTAATAATGTGCCACAACCAATACCACCAATACAACACTAAATACCACAACACTATTAATATAACAGTCACCAATGCCACCAACAATACATCACCGCCAATACCAAACCACCAGTAATAACCATACCATAAATGCCATTGCCTCCAGTAACATCACCAGTACCACACAACCACCAATATAAATCCACAACTAATACCCCCAGTACCACTAAATATGCCACCATCAATACTACACCTACTACCATCTTCAATACCACCATCAATATCACCACATACACCACTAATACAACCACCAATGCCACTGCCACAATATCACATCAACACCACTGCATATGCCACCAATACTACCATCACACCATCACAATGACATAAACCAATGCCACACAATTCCACCACCATCCATCACACTATGAATACAATGACCACCAGTCCCAGCACCAATAATACCACCAGCATCAATGCCACCAACAATTACCAGCCCACTAGCTCGATTACTGTATCCAGCACTGATACAACCACCAACATAATACCATTACCACACCATTACCAAAACCACCACCTCCAATATCACACTACCCATTCCTACTAATACCACAGCAGCACCAGTTATACACCACCAACAATAGCACACCCAAACAAAACCACCAATACAAAACCACACATACCACTAATATACAACAACCAATGCCACCTATAGTACACCGAGGTGAATGACAAACCACCACTAATACCAAATACCAGCAATACCAGTACTAACAGTACAATCATCAGTAGAACATACTACCACCAATATCACACCACAGCCAATAAGACTATCAAAAAGAACACCACCAACACTGTTGTGTCGCGCTATGGTGCGCTGGATAAACACCGCACTCTGCACACAGGTTGGTTATTCAAGATTCCTTTATTTATACTGTATCTGCTGCAGGTCACATACACGTCCTTCCCCTCTGTCCGTCCTGGTCAATCTGATGTCCTTCCTGTCCCCCTAACCGGATGTGGTGTCTGGTGACCTGGTCACCTCCCTCATGACTCACAGGGTCCTAGTGTCCTCCAGTCCTTATCTGTCAGGTCACGACATCTCCCCCTTTGTTGCAAACACATTTTCATGGTATCCTTCTTTGTTGTGGTGAGAAGAGAGAGAGAGAGAGAGAGAGAGAGAGAGTGTCCATAGGTCTGGTTGACCCTTCTCCCCAGTCTCTGTCTCCTACGTCTTATCACTTAGTCTCTTTGTCCCCTTGCATTCCCCCCTTGGTCGTTGTTCTCTGCCATCAGCTTTGCTTCTGTTTTTCAGTTGTCCTCCGTCTGCTCTCCGCTTGCCAGCCTCTCTTCGTCTTGGTCGTTGTTCTCTGCCATCAGCTTTGCTTCTGTTTTTCGGGTGTCCTCCGTCTGCTCTCCGCTTGCCAGCCTCTCTTCGTCTTGGTCGTTGTTCTCTGCCATCAGTTTTGCTTCTAGCTCCTCTCTTTCTACGGCCGCACTTTGTTGTGTTTGTTCCCTCAGTAATTCTTTTTCGTTCTCTTCCTCTTTCTCTGGTCCCTGCGTCTTCTCTTCGCTTGCTCTCAGTGTGTCTTTTGTTTTTTTCATATGTCATGGTTATAAGGCCCATCGTTTGGGCGGTGCTGTTGCTCATCAGGCATGGTCCTGGGACATCGCCCTTTAGAACATGGATGTCCTCATTGTTCTTTTTGTCTTTATATCTCAGTTCCCCTGTGAACTTTCCCAGGTTTGTTACCTGTTTCTTTGACCCCCAGGTGAAAACCTTCACCTTGGACGCTCTCAGTGTCGGCTTGACTTCCATCTTCTCGTACTCTGATACACACATGACATTGCATGTCGCACCACTGTCCAGTACAAATTCCGCTTCATGCGCTCCTACTCTTATCTTTGCCGAGTCCGTCTTTCCTGGTGTGCTTCTGTCTGTTACGTGTTTTGTTTCTCCTTTGTCGTCTTCCCCACTTAGCTCTGTGTGTACCTCCGACATGTGGTATAGTCTTTCCACTTTCTCTTCTTCCTCTTCTTCGCCTGACCCTCGTGATGAACTTCTCCTTTCTCTGTCGACATACCTGACGTACCTTGTTGTCGACTCTTGTTGTCTTCCTCTGTCGTCTCTGAGTTGGACGCCTTGGCACATACTGGCGTAGTGATTTCTTCCATTACATCTTCTGCACGTCTTGCCAAACGCTGGGCACGGGCCTCTGTGTGGAAATTCCATTCCGCACCTGTAGCATGTTCCTTCAGGTTGTCTCCTCTCTTTTTGTTCCCTCCAGTCATTCTTCCATCGGCCTGTGCGATGTCTGTTTGTCATGAGGTGTGCGCTTTCGATTTCAACGTTCTTCCCTCTTTCCATTTCTTTGGCATGTTCCGTTGCTCTCGCCTCTGCTCTCGCTAGTGACAGGATGTTCTCCAACGAGGTCGGTTCTTTCAGTATTCTTGCCCTGAATCCCGTGTCGCGACAGCCTTCTATGATCCGTAGCCTTATTGCTTGTTCGTTATCGAATTTGTCGAACTTGCAATGTGTCACCAGTTTTCTCAGCCTTGTCGTGAAGTCATCTAGCGTTTCGCCTACTTGTTGACACGCAGTAGTAAAGGTATATCGTTCAAAGTCAATATTCCGTTGTGGGTCGAATTTGGCCGTCAGGCATTTCTTTAGTTTCTCGTATGTCTTTATTTCTTCGGTCGGCAGTGTCACCAGAAGTTCTTCGACGTCATCCCCTGCTAAGTTCAGCAGTAACCCTAGTCTCTTTCCATCTGTAACATCTGTTGCTTCCATGTATCTTTCAAACCGTCTGATCCACTTCTCCCATCGAATTCCTGTTTGTGGCTCCGATAAGTTGAATGGCAGTGGTCTCCTGTATTGTGCGCTGGGCTTTGGGTCTGCCATTCTTGCCTTTATCTACTTTTTCCTCCTCTTGTTCTTTCGCTCCTTTGTGCGTTGTTTCATGTTTCTTTTGCTGTTTGCCTTTATCTTCTTTTTCTTCTTCTTTTTTTTACTGTCTGTTTCCTCCCTTTTATTGTTGTTTGCCTTTTTTCCTTCTTTTCTCTTTGTTTGCCTCTTTTTCTTCCTTTGTTTTTCTTTGTTTATCCTTTTCTGGGCTTTCTTAGTCCTTTTTTTCTTTATTTCTGTCTTTTTCTTCTCTTTTTCTGCTTCTTTTCTTCCTTGCCTGACCTCAAAATGGCCGCCCTGTTGATTTCTATGGCCCCTCTTTGTGTTGTCCTTTTTCTAAAATGGCCGCTGCTCTTCTCGTGAGATTTCGCGATCGAAATCTCGCTCGCCTGACTTGGAAATGGCCGCTTCCCCGATCTCGCCTCTGATTGGCTCAGCTGCCTGATCTCAAAATGGCCGCCGAGACTATCGCTAGAGCTCGCGCCTCTATTGTGAAATCACGCGTTCCTTCGCGCTTACCGCAGTTTGCCAGGCGATTCTTCAGACGCGATCGGGTGGGCTCCGATGTCGCTCCTTTCCTTTTCTTTGCTTGGCACATCCAGGGTGGGCACCTGGTTCTTCTTGCTACTTCGATGTCGCCGTCAATCGATGTGCGACGATCTGCGCGTCGGCTCATCTCACCCTTCGTCGCCAGTTGTCGTGTCGCGCTATCGTGCGCTGGACAAGCACCGCACTCTGCACACAGGTTGGTTATTCAAGATTCCTTTATTTATACTGTATCTGCTGCAGGTCACATACACGTCCTTCCCCTCTGTCCGTCCTGGTCGATCTGATGTCCTTCCAGTCCCCCTAACCGGATGTGGTGTCTGGTGACCTGGTCACCTCCCTCATGACCCACAGGGTCCTAGTGTCCTCCAGTCCTTATCTGTCAGGTCACGACAAACACGACTAACACTGCTTTTAATACCCCTCCCAATGCCACTACCACCAGTATCACATCACTTCCAATACCAATACCACCCATACTGATCAGACAGTGCCAAAAACCGCAACCAACACCAATGTTACCAACTACAATATCACACCATAAATACAACCATCAACAATGCCACCACCATTAATACAGTCATCAATGGCACCAAGACCAACAATCAATACTAGCCTGCCAAGCCCTACTATTGTCATGTAATCCATCATCTGCTACATAATGTTCCGATTTTAACTACAACAACAAAAATTCTAGCTCAAACGGATCAAACGTTACTAAAAATGCTGCAACTCGCTTTGCTGGTCAGTGAAATGAACTTCACAAAGCGTAAATGTTCACCTTTCAGTTGCATATTGCTCAATTTGGGATTTAAATTACTATTATTAAGGTGAAACCTTTGTCCGGACAGTGTTAATGTGTAAAAATGACAAACTAATCACCTGCTACTATCACAAAATGTGCAGCATTATGCCGCATAATTTGCATTTTCCTGACGCACAATTCAGTAAACCCTGCTATATAATTTAGGTATCCCTTACAACATAATTCCTGTGGCCCTGACTATACCACTACAAATACCACACCATAAATGGAAAACCAATAACACATTCTCCAATACTACCATTGCCACAAAATCACCTTTACCGCCACCTCCAATAACACCACAACAAAAATTACCATCCCTTCCAAACACTGACAAAGCCACTGCGTCGAACTTTAATGTGCTATTGCATGGAAATGCATTTAAGATTGTCAGTGTTTGCATGCTTTGTCACATTAAATGTAGACATATTGTCTTTTCCAAAGGTTGTTCCTGTTGCCAATGATGAGTGAAATGCAAATGTAAAATTTTGCAAATTATACAGGTTTTACACCTCACAGGATTGCTAAATTGTGTAAACTTCGCAAAGCAACTCCCACAGGTGAAAATTCCTCCTACAAAACATACTCTTTTTTCCACCTGAAAATATACACCCTTTGCAACTCTTGTGATGATGCAAAAAAATCTTTAATTTTGCTGAGGAATCACTTCACATCTTTGCACTTCAAGTTTTGTTATAAAGAAGACAAATTAAATAAAAGGTGATAAAATAACCTGCACAGGATCACACAGTTTGATGAAGTCTGGAAGTTGGGTCTAGATCACAGGTTTCTGTTTCTGCAGGTGGCAACTTATTCGCCTCTTAGCCACATAATTCCAAACCCAAACTAAGCAAGAATGCCTGTACCTGAATATACCAGTTTCAAGCCCGGTCAGCGAGGGATGACAGACAGATTAACAGTGAAGGCAGCCCGACCTCTGGCCGGAGGAGAGCCGCCTCCACTGCAGTCGGGCCGCTGCTGTCTTGTCATGTTGTTTTTGCTGATTTACGTCTGTGTCTAAGCCTGTTTGTTCTCTGATGAATAGCACTGAATTAATGCTCCTACGCAGGGAGCATGGCTGGCTGAGCTCACCTGGAGCAGGTCTATCCGCCTGGGCAGGGGCCCTGCGTCATCCCAGGCGGGCTCTGTGCCAGGACAACGGGCCCTGGCCGCCCCTCTCTGCCCAGGGCCTGGAAGGGGATGTGAGCTAGAGGTCGCTCGCAGGCGAGTTGCCAGAAAAAACCCCTTCCACGCTCATGACGAGCTGGGCTCGTCATGAGGTAGCCTCCTCGCACGCTCATGACGAGCCCAGCTCGTCATGTAAAGTGCGGTTTTAAAAATCTCAGCGTGCGAGCGGAATTCCGCCCGCACGCATGTTAATATACCCCCTCTTTTAATCTAAGCGTTAATGGCACCAAAGGAGCGAGCCCGACTTTCTCCAGAAGAGCACCCTTGTTTCTTCCATGCTAGCATCTATCCATTCACCCGCTGATATCCACCATTTCACTTTCACCTTCTGTCCTCCATTTGTTCTTTCATCCATCATTCAGTCTTTCACAATTCCATCCATCCATCTTTTCACCCGTCCTTTCACCAATCCATCCTTTCAACCACCCACCCATCCACTGTTCCTTTCACACACTAACCCATCCTTTCAACTTTTCACCCACTCGTGCATCCATTCACCCGTCCTCTTACCCACCACCCTTCCTTTCACTCATCCATCTATTCATCCACCCACCCTTTCATTCATTCACCCTTTCACCCACTCATGCATCCTTTCATCACTCATAGATCCTTTCACCCACTCCTGCATCCTTTCATCACTCATAGATCCTTTCACCTACTCCTGCATCCTTTCATCACTCATAGATCCTTTCACCCACCAATGCATCCTTTCACCCATTCACCCTTTAACCTATCCTTGCTTTTACCATTATTATTATTATTATTATTATTATTTAACGATTTGTAAAGCGCCTGGTGACCCGGAGGCATCCCCGCGCTGTAAAAGACTTGTGATGACCAAGGGGGAGAGGAGGTCCTATTTGGGAAAAAGGAAAGTTTTCAGTTCTTTGCGGAACCGAAGATGGCAGGGTTCCAGGCGCAAGCAGCGTGGAAGCGAGTTCCAGCCAGAGGACGCCTTTACTGCGAAGCGTCGACCACCAGTGCGCACCTTCCTGAATCTCGGGACGTTGGCCAGACGCTCATTGTCAGAGCGCAGGGATCTGGGAGCCTTATAAGGAATGACCATGTCTCTCAAGATCGAAGGGCCTAGGCCATTGAGGAGTTTGTGGGCGGTACACATAGCCTTAAATTCAATCCTCTGTCGGATCGGAAGCCAATGTAGGGCCTTGAGTGCTGGTCTGGCAGAGGCTCTGGTGGGGAGACTCATTAGGAGCCGGGCAGCCGCATTTTGGGCACGCTGGAGTTTTGCCAGAGTGGATTCGGGGGCTCCTAGATAGACGGCGTTGCTATAGTCCAGACGAGCAAGGATCAAGCCTTGAACAAGGAGTTTCCTCGATAGGGGAGGGAGTAGCGGGAGGATCTTTCGGATAGAGCGCATGAGTCCGAAACAGGTACCTGCTGTTTTGGCTGCCTGGGTCTTCATGGATAGATCAGGTTCAAGCCAGACTCCCAAAGTCTTAATTTCCTTCTTCGGGGTGGGCACCTCGCCAAAAACATCAGGCCAGACCGATGGAGGAATAGTAGCCCATTTCTTGCCCATAAGCATGACTTCCGTTTTAGATCCGTTGAGCTTAAGTGATGAATCGCACATCCAGTGGTGGATTTCCTGGAGGCAGTTCAACAGATTGTCTGGGCGGTGGTCAAGATGTGAGAGTGAGAAGACCAATTGCGTGTCGTCCGCATAGCTCACTATCTTGATCCCGAATGGGGCTACTACATCCTCCAGGGGGGCCATATAGGCGTTAAACAAGGTGGGGCTTAGCGAAGACCCTTGGGGGACTCCGCTAGAGAGAGGGAGTGAGGCTGAGCGGGAATTGCCGTCCCAGACCTGGAACGAGCGGCACGATAGAAAGGACTCTATCCAGGCAAGCGCAGTACCCCCGAGTCCTGCCCTGGCCAGCCGGTGGAGCAAGACACGGTGGTTCACCGTGTCAAAGGCTGCACTAAGGTCCAGGAGGATCACTGCCACTGACCCTCCTGAATCCAAAATGCACCTTGCCTCCTCGATGACTGCGAGGAGGGCGGTGTCCGTGCCGTGGCCAGGGCGAAACCCTGTTTGGGACTGACGCAGAAGGTTGTTGGATTCGAGGAACAAGGACAATTGGGCATTGACCAGTTTTTCGGCCATTTTGCTAATGCCCGGGAGGAGCGAGATCGGCCTGTAGTTTGCCAGATCGGAGGGGTCCAGCTGAGGTTTTTTAAGGAGGGCTTTGACTACTGCACTCTTCCAGCTTGGAGGGACAGAGCCTTGGGACAGCGAGATGTTAATCAGCTCCGTGATCGGGGGTACGATGGCCGGGGCCACTGTTTTCAGGAATCTCATGGGGGCGGGGTCGCAGGGAGATCCGCTTTTCATCTTGGCCAGAGTCTTTCCCACTTCGTCCAGGGATACAGCCCTAAACGCGGTCAACTGTGGATGAGAGATGTTTCCAGTGTGGGCGACAGACACATCAGTGTTGCTGTGGGTTGGCTGACTGGGAGGTGGGAGAGAGGCCAAGATACGGGAGATTTTGGCATCAAAGTAGGTTGCCAGTTCATCGCTTCTGCCCAGAGGGGAGCTGTTGGAGGAGGGGGGTGTTGGTATTTTCAGAAGCTCTTTGGCGATGTGGTACGACTCTCTCGCCGAATTAGTGGCATTTTTTATTCTAGCATCGTAATATGAGGCTTTAGTGAGTTTCAGGGTGGATTTATAGGTTCTCACCGACTTGCGGTAGGCGTCCTTACTGGAGTGGAGCCAGTCCTGTCTCCACAGTCGCTCCGCTTTTTTGCATTCTTTGCGGAGAATTCTAAGCTCCGGGCTGAACCAGGGGGCTGATCCTGTCTTTCCGTTTTTGTCCTCACGAGTTTTAATGGGGAGGATCGAATCCAGGGAAGTGGAGATCCACTCTCTGAAATTTCTGTCCGCTGTGACAGGGTCCTCTGACGGAGTAAGGGTCATCGAGTTCAAGGCTCTGGCCCAGTCCTCTGTAGAGAGTCTGGGCCAAGCCCTGTCCCGAGTGAGGGTGGCAGGCTTATGGGGCTTCCTAAATACTCCTGGGAGGAAGAGAGGGACCAAAAAATGGTCCGTCCAAGGGAGGGGAAGAGACACTTTGGTTTGGAGGGTGTGGACATTGGTGAAGACTGGGTCTAACAGGTGACCCTTGGTGTGGGTGGCCCCAAAGTTGGTCAGTTGGAGGCCATAGGCTGCCAGGTCTAGAATCAAATCGGCGGCCCCTATATCTAGGGGGTCGTCAAAATGAATATTCAGGTCTCCAAGTATAGTAAAGTTGGAGGTAGAATGGGCCAGTAAAGATATTGATTCTAAAAGGGCACTAGCAAAGGGGCCAAAATGGCCAGGGGGACGATATACTAGGAGGCCTGACAGCGAACTTGTCGGTGCCAGCTGGATGGTAAAATGGCAGCTTTCTGAGTCTGAGATATGGGCGTCATTAATTCTGCAGGAGAAGTGGTCCCGATGGAGGATAGCTAGTCCACCTCCTCTGCCAGAGGGACGTGGTTGGGACTGGATGAGGAAGCCTGGGGGTAGGGCTATGACCACGTCCGAGTCCGAGTGAGCGGTGAGCCACGTTTCCGTGAGGAACAAAGCATCGAGGTCGTGGTCTACAAGTAAGTGATTGATGAGCAAAGCATGCTTGGGGAGCGACCTACAATTCAGTACGGCTAGTTTGAGGCCAGGATGTGGGGTGGGTGGATCGGTAAGTTGTAGCCGGACTGGATGACAGAGTGCGCAGCCAGTGAAGGGTCCATCACCTTCATGAACATAATTGCACAGAGTGTTGTTGGTGGGTCTGAGACTCAGGAGGGCTCAGCGAGAGTAACTTACTCTGTTGGAAGCTGGTTCCGGCATAGGTTCTGGCCCTGAGCCCGGTCGAGCGCGGACGGGCGCAGACGGGCTTGCCTTAGGCGCGCCTTCGGCGCGCAAACGGCGCTCCCGCTGCACTCGTCCGCTGCGCTTCCTGTTCATGCACATATCTACCTGAGGGGGGCGTGGCCTCGAGGGGGCGTGGTCAGCGAGCACGCCGGCGATGGCGGCCGCTGAAGTAAACAATGAACGCTACAGCGTTTAACTCGGCTGTGCGCTGCCACAAGCAAAGCAAAGGGCTTCTACCCCGAGTGAGGGTTAAGCAAGGTAGGTTTTGTTTCGGTATATTTTTAAAAGCACACAAGTATAAATCACACTAAACAATTTTAAAACAGTAGGCAGGTAGAGGAAATCGTACCGCCAACTCCCGGCTTTCCGCCTCAGGAGTGGATTAGAAAGTCATAGAGATGCTAGTAGATCAGCGTCTTTATAGGCAGGGCGGGGGGCGTGGCCTCGAAGGGGCGTGGTCAGCGAGCACGCCGGCAATGGCGGCCGCTGATGTAAACAATGAACGCTACAGCGTTTAACTCGGCTGTGCGCTGCCACAAGCAAAGCAAAGGGCTTCTACCCCGAGTGAGGGTTAAGAAAGGTAGGCTTTGTTTCGGTATATTTTTAAAAGCACACAAGTATAAATCACACTAAACAATTTTAAAACAGTAGGCAGGTAGAGGAAATCGTACCGCCAACTCCCGGCTTTCCGCCTCAGGAGTGGGTTAGAAAGTCAAGTGGCACTAGGTCCATCTTTCCCTTTTCTGTTGACACATCTTTCTTTATCTTTAATTGTGAGCTTTTGCCTGCCGAGTTGAAGGCAGAAGAGGCCTGTAAACCACTCAACCCCCTCTGTAGCTGGTAAAGCGTGGGGTTAAAAATGCCCGTGGTCACTCATCTTCCCGGGTGACGAAGGAAGGTTGTGGGTTCAATCCACTGGTACACCATTGAGTCTGACTTCCCCAATGTTAGGGGGAAGGTGGCATCTTTGGATACACTGATCCCTAATGGTCACTTCTTCTATGGAAGAGAGGTCTGTGCAGTGCTTAATTTGTAAAAAAAAAAGAAAATAAGAATAATACGTGCCAGGGGCTCCATGAGGAGGCCACTGTAGCTTTTACTTCCTATTGCCCCTGGCAGCACTGCCAATGACAGCACCAGCACAAATAACTACTAACTACCACACCCTTACAAGTGTGACAATTCAGACTATTTCAGGCCTCCAAAGCTACAAGAATGACTTGGGAGGCGGTTATCAGTCATTTTAAATGTATATTGAAGTAATTAATTAACAACTGTTGTGGTTCTGATCTCCAAATTAGACAAACAGTGCCACTATGTGGCAGACTGTCATAAGTGCTGGTGCTGAGCACCAGAAACCACCGGTTCAAATTAAGCACAGGGTCAGTGGTTTCTTTGACACTCGTATGTCAGGTTCCAAATTCCATAGATATCTGATGTTCAGAGAGCATCCACTTACTCCCCTGGTGCTGGTTGTTTCTGCAATTTATTTGCCCCACTGGTCTTTTCTCCAATACTCAAGGGGTCTGTAGTTTAAGAGAGTATCAAGTTACTCATCTGTGTGTTGAATGGGTCTGTAAATTCCCGGGTCCCAAGAGGTCCCATCGTCATTGGGCTGGAGGGATCATGATTTTAGTTGCCCACACATCTTTCTCTGATCCCGGTGGGCATCCATCTTACTTGCCTACGGCGATTCCATTTGAAGTGCTTTTCATCATTTGTTTACTTGCCGCAGGTGATTTTTTTTAACACCCCATTTGGCCATTTCAATGTCCTTCCCTCTCACCCCCTCCACTGCACACAACACCACCCTCAACACATAACTTAGCACCTGCGTGACAGACCTGAGCTGTGAGTGATTCAGGAGAGTTAGGGGGGGAGGGGGGGAGGGAGGTTTGTTCTCAGAGGCCAGTCATTGCTGTAAAATTATCGGTCAGTCGCTGACCTGTGAATACAATACCCCCCCCCCCCCCCGCCCCATTTTATTCAACAGCAGCAGGGAGGGCACAACGTTGCTACTTTTCTTTCAGCCCAAGGTGCTATCCGTTGCAAAGGCATGCTCTGCCACTGGGTGTCTGAGGTTCCACTGACGCGGTCACAAGGTCTTCTCCCTGTAGCTGGAGGGGGTCTGTGGTTCCAATGACGTCATAAGGTCTTCTCCCTGTAGCTGGAGGGGGTCTGTGGTTCCACTGACGTCCGTCACAAGGACTTCTCCCTGTAGCTGGAGGGGGTCTGTGGTTCCACTGACGTCACAAGGTCTTCTCACTGTAGCTGGAGGGGGTCTGTGGTTCCACTGGCTTCACAAGGTCTTCTCCCTGTAGCTGGAGGGGGTCCGTGGTTCCACTCGCTTCACCGGTGTTTCTGATACCACTAAGGGTTTGTGAATCATCTGACTTCATCAGGTCTTTCTGCTGATAGCAAACAGGGTCTTTGGTCCCAGGGACTTCCACATGTCTTTCCCCAGATGCAGGGCCAAGTTTCCACTAACTTCACCAAATATTTTCCCCAGTGCCGAAGGGGATCTGATGCTGGAGTGTCGGGTTTTCTCATCAGCGCCATTTTGTTTTCACATATACGTTTCTCACCCGTGTGTAGCTTTCCAAGTGACTTCCCTTTAACTTTTTTGGCACGCATTGAGTAGCCTTTCACACATTTTTTTCTACTGTAAAACATTATTTTAAACAAACCCATGTTTAATCAGCTGTGGAGAGAAGGATATTGTTATGCTTGGGCAGTCTGCGAAGGACACATGAGGTAATGCCTTTGGGCCTTGGACTGGGGGAACGCGCGGGCAGAGAGTTAGCGGACTGCGTAGGAGAAAAGTTTGCAGTTTTTTATGGCACATTCCTCATGAAGGCAGACTATACTCAGTCTATGGGCATATTTACAAGCCCCTGGCGCCGCCGCTGCGTCACTTTTTGTGACGCACTGGCAGCGCATTTTACTGCCCCTTATTTATACCCTGCGTGGCTTTTCGTGTTCTTGTAGATAGGCCCCTCTCCACGCAGCAGTTTGCATGAAAGGGGCATGCCATGGGTGTTGCTGCGGGTGTTTCCATGCAACAACCATGGCTTCTGCTGCATTTCTAGATTTACAACCTTTTGTAAACCTGAGAATGCGTCAGAATGCCACGTCTCCCCAGGAGAGGCGCACAGAGGAGAAATGTTTTAATTTCTCCTCGTTTTTGCCTTCTGCAGCAAACGTAGAAAGAGGAAAACACCTCTTTTGATTGTTTTGAGTGCAGGAAGGTTTGCCTTCCTGCCCAAAAACAATCCCCCCTAAAACGCAGACATGGTGCAAGGGTGCCTGCTTTGGCGCATGACAGCCAATTGTGCGCCAGCACAGGGGAAAGCACAGGAATGTGACATATCATAGTAAATATAATGCATCCCTGAACTTTGAACGTGACTTAGTGCGGTGCAGCCAAATGGCTTGCAGTGCCATGCTGAGTCACTTTCTTGTAGATAAGGCCCTATGTTTTGAGAGACTAACCCTCCACATGTTGGAACCATGTTTTTATTTTGTTTAGTATTGTTCACCTGTGCTAAATTCCACTTATTTTCACATTTCTTTGTCTTTGTGCCGAACGAGATTGTGGTTTCATCGAAAACTTAAACTATTGGCTCTACTCAGCACTAGACTCCTTCCACCATCATGTCAGAAGACTGGGCAGTGCTTAATTTGTAATAAAATAAGTGCCAGGGCCCTCATCAAGGGGCCACTGCAACTTGAACCATCCATTGCCCCTGCCAGCGCTGCCAACAGTACCTATACTACTACTAACCTTAACACTCCTACACACGTGACAATTGAGACTAATTCAAGGCCCTAAAGCAATAGGAATACCTTGGGCAGCAGGTATTATGCATTTTTATTTGTATTTTCAGGGCCACTGGAATTATGCAAGAGGAGAGGGCCAAATTATGTGACATGGTTGAGTAAATTATGCAGCAAAGAAAGGCAAATTATGTGGCAGAAAATGGCACATTTTGTAATAGTATTACTTTATTATTTAGTGATTTTTAAACTTGGTAGCACTGCCTTGGCTTTGCTTGCACCTAATTAGTGCCAGTTCAATACCCAAATATAATAAGCAACAGAAAGTTGACCAGTTCAGCTTTGCAACGGGCCTTCAACTGCTCATCAACAAGTGCCAATGCATTTTTTGTAACTTTCGAACCATTTGAGGTACACTTTTTTTTGTTACTGCAGGTTGTGCGGCAGATGATGGATTATGTGGCAAATGCAGTCAATCTATAATTATGGGAAAATCACAGCAGCCACACTATCCCATAATTCCAGTGGCCCTGTGTATACTGAATTAATAAACAACTGTTGTTCTGCTCATCTCTAAATTACATAGACATCGCCACCAGGTGGCTGACTGTCATAAGTGCTGGGGCTTACAATTACGTACCAGTGCCGAGCACTGGAAGCCACAGGCTCAAATTAAGCACTGTGGTGCTGTAAAGACTTTGGGGCCTTCTCCTCTGCTGGTGGACACGGCACAGATTCTGGGAGTCTGATTCAATTAACCCGTAAGTTTAAAGAACCACTGAAATTAAACGAAACCACCTGCAGCTTTGTTATAAAGACATTGAGAAAGATATGCTCCCTATCTCTTGTCATCTTCTTGTAAAATGGTCCCTCAGGTGTTGTCTCCTCCCATCTTAATCACCGAAACTCTCTGCATCCGGGACTCTACAGAGTCTCTCTACAAATGTCTTCTTTTTCGCCTCCTGATGTAGCAGAATGTGGCACCTCGGCTCATCCTTTCGAGGTGCGTGAACCACTGAAAGCTCGATCTAGGCACGAGCCTGAAGCCTGGCTCTGGTTCAGATCGAGGTCCATTTGGAACTTCGAGCCCATAACGAGCCAAGCTTTTAGGTTGCTACTGCCTGCCACCCTCCCTCTACCCAGGATGTGTCGTTATGGTCAGAGATTCCCACTGTGGACCTGGGGAAACAGGTTTGAGTCTCAGAGTCAGCTCAACAGCCTTTGATTGTGGGCAAATTACTTAATTTCCTCATGTATATAAACAATACATGTGTCCTTGTGTACTGTAACTGGCGCTCATGTAGAGTACTCCAATACCTTTGGGTCGAGGTTGCACTATATTTTAACAATCATTGGCACAGGCAATAGGTCTTGATTATGCAAGAGATATTGGCTTCAGCAATGTGTTTTAGCCATGTTGTACTCCAGTGTGGCTGCTGTTCAGTCTGGCTAAATTGGGATGGGATGGAGTACAGTACATTGGAGTAGGGTAGAATGGGATCGATTGGAGTGGGATCAATTGAGGTTGGATCGATTGGGGTGGTGTAGAGGTGAAACAGCCATCACAACGCAGGCATAACAACGCAATACCATTACAACAAAACTTTTAAAACGCAAGATCCATTACAACACATGCTATTATAATGCATGCCATTACAACGCAGATGCTATTACAACGCAGGCTATTTCAATGTAATTATGTTTTTTTAAATTTAAATAACTTAAATTAATTTAATTATTTTAATTACATTTAATTTAAATTTAATGTAATATATTTTAATTTAATTTGATTACATTTTAATATAATTTATTTTAATTAAACCCCTACACTATCCAACACTAACACTACTATTACACCCCCTGGAGTTAGAATAGTTATTTTAACCCCTACACTATCCAACACTTACCCTACTTTTACACCCCTTGGAGTTAGAATAGTAATTTTAACCCCTACACTATCCAACACTTACCCTACTATTTTACCTCCTGGAGTTAGAATAGTAATTTTGACACCTACACTATCCAAAACTTACCCCACTATTACACCCCCTGGAGTAAGAATAGTTATTTTAACGCCTACACTATCCAACACTTACCCTACTATTACACCCCTGGAGTTAGAATAGTAATTTTAACACCTACACTATCCAACACTTACCCTACTATTACACCCCCTGGAGTTAGAATAGTAATTTTAATCCCTACACTATCCAAAACGTACCCTACTATTACACCCCCTGGAGTTAGAATAGTAATTTTAACCCCATCACTATCCAAACCTTACCCTACTACAACACCCCCTGGAGTTAGAATAGTAATTTTAATCCCTACACTCTCCAACACTTAACCTACTACAACACCCCCTGGAGTTAGAATAGTAATTTTAACCCCTACACTATCCAACACTTACCCTACTACAACACCCCATGGAGTTAGAATAGTAATTTTAACTTCTAAACTATCCAACATTTACACTACTATTACATTCCCATTAAGTAAAATTAAAAAATACTTTCCCATACTTACGTTGTAATGGCATGCGTTGTAATAGCTCTGCGTTGTAATGGCATGCGTTGTAATAGCATGCGTTATAATGGGTCTTGCGTTGTAAAAGTTTTGTTGTAATGGTATGCGTTGTGAATGTATGCGTTGTAATGTCATACATCCGTGTAGAGTAGGGTGGAATGGAGTGGGGTGGGGTAGATTGGGATATGGTGGAATGGAGTGGGGGGGGGCGTGGCTAGCAGCCGATGGACACGGTCGCAGCCTAGCGAGGCTCCCGACCCTCAGCCCTGTAATCCGTCTTTCATCCTGATTTAGACCCGGGATCCCCGTGGAAATCGGGTCGATCCCGGAGCCAACCCACAGGTCTGTTCCGGTGGGGTCGGAGCGCCGCTACGCCGAATATACCGGACGCTGAGGGGTGAGAGATTCCCGAGACGGCTGGGGACAAGATGGCGGCTCCCTGCATCGCTGCCACTGCGGAGTAGAGACGTGCCCGCTCCGGAGGTCCTGAGGCCACAGCGTGGGGCACAGTGGAGTGCGGGTCTGGTGGAGAGCGGCGGCGGCGGCCCCCTGGAGCGGCGGCAGATCCTGTGATCGGTGCGAGGTCCGCCCGGGAGTGGGGTTCCAGCGGAGCTCCGCCCACAACAGCGAGGGGGCTTACTCGAGGCCCCGGCTTTGAGGCCTACGATCCCTGTGGGCGCCTCTGAGCCCTACACCGGCGCAATACCCCCGGAAGCGGCCGTGACACTACAGGCCTGCTTTGGGAGGGGCATCCATGGACACTGTGAGTGGAGGCTGCCCGGAGGAAGCACGACCCTGCTCAGGGGGACACATTATAGCCCGACGACGGGGCCTGCGACTTGCTTGGGCGGTGGCCCAACCCGGACCGACTGTGCAGGGTGCAACTGTCTCCGCGACGGAGGGGCATTGACTCGGCCCTAGCCCCGAGGGAAGCGGGGAGTCGGGACCGGAGGGAGCAATACGCCCGCTGGGGCCCTGTGGATCCTACACTTTCCACCCCACCTCTGGCACCCGGTGGTGATCCCTGCGTGGAGGGTGGCTCCGGGTTAATGGCGCTGCTGTACCGCTGAGAGGAGCTCCACGGACTGCTGACCGGCAGGCGGGGGCCGGCTGGTGGACCCCGGTGCAGACCCCTGGCGCCTGGCTACCGGGAGAAGCGGATGTGCCCTAACGGTTCACTGGCGCCAATTCTGATCTCTGCCGCACGACCCCCAAAGACCCGGCTCTCCGCCCGACGACGGTTGGTTGCGAGACTGCATTGGGGCTAGCAGCGGCCTACTGCGGGAGACGTCGTTGACGCCGGACCACCCGGAGGGCCCTGAATTGCTGGGAGGTGCAGGATGGGTAAGCCTAGAGGACCCAAAGGGGACGGGAGCCCAGCCACGGAAGCGCCAGACGACTCCCCGCAACCCCCCACGGAGCTCCAGCTGATGCAGGACCGGATTCTAGACGCCATTGCTGCCACGAAGGAGGCCCTACAACACGATATTGGTCAAGTAGCGACGGGGCTGGGGCACCTGCGCGCAGATCATGCGAAGCTACAAGACAGGGTCAAGGCCACGGAAGTTGCCCTACAAGATGTCGTACCGGCCCACAAATCGATGGAGGGACGACTCACGGAAGCGATGGAGCGGATACAGGCCCTAGAGAAGAGAGCGGAGGACGCTGAAAACCGCAGTCGGCGGAATAACGTACGCCTGGTTGGCCTGCCGGAAAAAAAAGAAGGCACGGACATGGTGGGCTACCTGACTGACTGGTTCAAAACCGTGGTTGCCCCGGAGGGCTTATCTCCCTTCTTCACACTTGAGAGGGCGCACCGCGTGCCTTCCCGACCCCCACGCCAGGGTCTCCCGCCGCGACCGGTGGTCATCAAATTGCTCCATTATAAAGACAGAGACTGGCTCCTTCAGCGGGCCAGGGAAGCGGGCCCATTTCAGGTGGACAATAGTAACGTCACGCTGTTCCCAGACTATACATTTGAAACCCAAAAACAGCGAGCCTCCTTCCTAACCGTCAAAAAGGAGCTACGTACCGAGGGTCTGCAATACTCCCTGCTGTTCCCGGCCAAGCTACGTGTGATAGTAGACGACAAGGCGTTGTTCTTTGAATCTCCGGCGGATGCCTGGGCCTGGTGGGACACCTACAAGGCGGGCACGGATGGGGCTCGCTTTCGGGCCGAGGAGGTGCACCAGAATCATGCGATCAGGCGGTCGAGAAGACTCCGGGGGCGCAACCGGGGATCCAAGAAGCCTTCTACGTCGCAAACTGAAGAAGAACGGAGAGCTGCGCTACAGGCGGTTAAAGAGGTGTCGGGAACGGCGTCGGTCCACTCGGCAAGAGAATCGGCCTCTGAGGCCCTGGCCACGGGATCGGACACTGACTTCTCGGGACTGGAGGGGGCTAGGGGCCCGAAGATCACCCCCCAGACATCGGGGGAAATCGTTGAACCCTGACAGCTGTCCGCGGCCTCTGAGTGAAGAGAACCTGGAGGCGGCGCCCCCCATGGATATTGGAACAGACTACTGTGAGACTTTCCTTTTATAAGTCGCATTGAGTATTGTGGGGCAGAGGGACCTGGGACCGAGGCTTGAGAGGTTCAGTAGCCAGCTCACGCACCACAGGGCCCATAAGGCCTCCGTGGTGATTACTGCGGACTACAAGTTTACGTGAGCACGTTTGCTCACTAGTTTGGATGGGTGCCTCAGCTTCGCAGTTGGGTCCTGTTCTGGGGGTGGGGGGACCTGGAGTAGTTGGGGTGACTCGAGGTGCACTTGGGGTTGGGAAGTTGGGCGGGGGGGTGGGGATGGGAAGTGGTGGGAAGATGTCTGGTGTCCGGAAGCGGAAATTTATTGATCTAACCTGCGCTGACTGGGGTGATGGCTGACATGGGTTCGTTGAAGTGTGTGTCCTGGAATGTGCGGGGACTAAATTCCATGACTAAGAGACACAAGGTACACGCCTACCTGGTTCGCAGGGGGATACACATTGCCTTCCTCCAAGAGACCCACTTAACTAAGACGGAGGGCACCGCACTGCAGAGGAGATGGAGGGGGCACTTATTCCACACCACGTACTCGGCGTTTGCCAGGGGAACACTTCTTTGGATCCGGGCGGGGGTTCCCTTTCAAGTTACTAGGCACACAGTAGACCCGGAAGGGAGGTATGTGGCAGGTTGAGGGTTTGCTTCGGGGGCGTCAGTTGCCACTTTGCAGCGCCTATGCGCCAAATGTAGAGCAAGCATCGTACTTCAATAGACTGACCAAACGGCTAGCCTCCTATTTAACAGGTTCAGTGCTACTGGGGGGGGATCTCAACTCCGTGGCAGATGCCACCCTCGATAGGTCGCACCCACCACTACACGCATCCCCAGTTCACAGACTGGCAAAACACAGATCAAACTGGCAGGGGCTGTGGGACCTGACGGATGCATGGCGCGCCCAACACCCCACTGCAAGGGATTACTCCTTTTATTCGGGTATACACGACCTCCACGTGCGCATTGACACGTTCCTCTGCTCCCAGTCGGTGTTACCAATGGTTGCCCGTACTGAATATCTAGCACGCACGATCTCGGACCACAACCCCCTACTTCTTACCTTTGCCTGGATGAATGTGGTTTCACCAATTCCGACGTGGCGGTTTCATCCGGACACTTTGGACGATCCGCCGTTCAGCGGAGCGTTGGAAGATAGAATCACCCACTACTTTGCCGAAAATGAGGGGACGGCCTCTTCCAGGGCGGTGGAATGGGACGCGCTCAAGGTGGTGGTAAGGGGGCATTGTATAGGGAAGTTCGCGGGGGTGCGGCGAACACTGGTAGAAGATGTGGACAAGGCCGAGCAAGCCTTGCGGGAGGTGGAGAAACAACGGCCCAACCACCCCGACATGCAGGATAGCGTATGCTCGGCGCGGGAAGCGCTGGCGGTAGAGGTGGAACGCCTTCGCTGTTTTGATCACAAAACATACTTAACCAAAGCGCTAGCTGAGGGAGATAAGACGGGGACGCTCCTAGCCTGGTTGGCAAACCCCAATAGGGGTGCTGCTCCAATATTGTCCCTGATTGATGCGAACGGCACCAAGTGTTACACCCAGCCAGACATTTTACAATGCTTTAAAGCGTACTACGAGCGACTGTATAGGGGAAGCCCAGCGGACCGAACCGAGATGTTAGAGAACTTGTTGTCTGAGATACACTTGCCGTGCCTAGAACCGGACCAAGCGGAAGCCCTTGGGGGCCCGATTGTCCTAGCGGAAATTAGGGGGGCCATAAAGAAAATGGCGCGCGGGAAAACGCCGGGAGTGGACGGCCTGCCCGTCGAGTTCTATGGTAAATACATTGATATCCTAGCCCCACGGCTCCAAATCATATATAACGAGGCGAAAGAGAGGGGGGAATTGCCCTGTTCGATGCGCGAGGCGCTCATGATCCCCTTGCTCAAGCCGCATAGGACCAGCTCTGACCCGGCATCGTACAGACCACTGTCGATGCTCACGACGGACTATAAAATCTTGAGCACTGTCCTGGCCACCAGGCTGATGGCCCACATGCAAGACTTGGTGCACAAGGATCAGTCGGGCTTTATCCCCACTAGGAATACGTCTCACAACATCCGTAGGTTGCTGAGGCTCGTAGCGGATCCTCCTCCGACCGCCAAGGCCCCGGTGGTGATGGCGATCGACATAGAAAAAGCCTTCGACAGCCTGGAATGGGGCTACTTGTACAAAGTGCTGCGAAGCTTCGGCATTGGGGATGAGTACGTGCGGTGGACGGAGGTGCTGTATGCGTCAGCGGGCGCTAGGGTGCGAATAGGAGCGTTGATATCGGATAAATATGCAGTGCTTAGAGGCACTAGACAAGGGTGTGCACTCTCTCCCTTGCTGTTCGCCCTCGCGATAGAGCCGCTGGCAGCACTAGCTAGGAAAGGTGACTCCTACCAAGGACTGGAGGTGGACGGGACCCGTCATTACATATCATTATATGCGGACGACCTCCTACTGTTCCTGGAGAATGCCGAAGAGGCAGTGGTGGGGGCGGAAGACCTGTTGGCGCGTTTCGGAGATGTATCGGGCCTGAAGGTGAACTGGGCGAAGACTTGCCTCTTTCCCCTCCGGAAAGCGGAGAGGTGCCCCATGACCCGTCCCGAGCCCCGCTGGGAGCCGGCCTGTTTGCCCTACCTAGGGGTGTACATTTACCACGAACCCGCAGATTTGCTAGAAGGCAATATAAACCGTTGCATCCGAGCACTGCAGGGTAACATGCTTTTCTGGGCCACCCTCCCGCTGTCAATGACAGGCCGGGTCTCGTTGCTAAAAATGATCGCCCTGCCGCGGTTACTGTACTTCTTTCGAACCTTGCCAGTGTGGATTCCAAGTGCCGTATTTCGACGGCTAAGATCCCAGGTAGTGTCCTTTCTGTGGGGGGCTGGCAGGCGGAGGATAGCCTTGGCGACCCTGACCCGCCCGAAGAACGAGGGCGGACTCGCGGTCCCTGATTTCGAGTATTATTATTTGGCCGCCCAGCTGCAATTCCTCACACAGGAAGTGGCAAGGGTATACCGGGGCCCGGAGCAGGAAAGGGACACTGGCACCCCTCGCCATGTGCTAGCGTACATCACCCTGCAGCAGAAGCTAGCACTCAGAGACTTATCTCAGGAGGAGCGGACATTGAGGCTCTGCTGGAACCGCGTGCATAAGCGCGCGGGCACCGGTCACCCGTACGCACCCGAAATTCCACTGGGTATGCTCACGGCGCTGCCGCATGGAGGCGACTGGTCGAGCCTTCAGAGTTGGGAGGAGGCTGGCTTACAGATGGTGGGAGACCTCTTCACTGACGGGGTACTCGCGCCGTATCAATCCTTGCAGGAACAATTCGACCTTCCGAGAGGTGACTATTTGCTACACGCGGCGGTGGTACGAGGGATCCAAGCGCACTGGGGCGAGGGACTGTGTGAACCCACGACGTCGCCACCGTGTCAGTATGTGATGATGGCCGCAGGCACGGTCAAGGCAGTCACGTGCCTACACTCCAGAATACTCGAGAGCACCTTACGACCCCTTACGCGCTTAAAAACCCAATGGGAGACTGACCTGCAAAGGGAGATCCCGGATACGACGTGGGCCCAGTTGGTTCAGAGGCCCAAGAAGAGCACCAGGAACGCTCGGTTCCAGTTAATACAGCTCTACATCCTTCATAGGGCTTATCTCACTCCGCACAAAATAGCGCAATACTTTGGAGCAGAGGATGCAGCGTGTCCTAGATGCGCACGGTTGGACGCAGACTTACTGCACATGCTGAGGGACTGCCCACACTTACAGGACTTCTGGAGGGATGTGGGCGATACCATGAACGCGGTCACAGAGAGGGAGCTACACTACGATAGTGCAACTACACTCCTACACTGGTTTCCGCACACACGTAAGAATAAACTGACAAGCAAATTTATAGACATGGGCCTACTCCTTGCGAAGAGGGAACTCACTAGGGGATGGAAAGCGAAGGCAGCGCCGACACATAGGAAATGGCTGACTGAGTTCCAGAAATGGGCGGCGGCGGAGAGCACGATCAGATATCAACTGGCTCGACGGGGGCCTGACGAGAAGGCCCAGGAAGCGGCACTAGCTTGGGAAACTCTAGTCCAGGCACTTAGGGATAACACAGTAGAGAGCGAGGGAGAAGATGAAGCTGAGGACCCTGGGGAACCTGGGGAGGTGATACCCGCCATAGCTCCCATCGTGGACACACACACTCCTTAGACATTTCCAGACTCCGCAGGTCACCAACACACTTCAACATGCGACAACCCAGACACGAGACACCATTGACCACCGTGGGTGGGGGGAGGGTACGGAAGGTGGGGAGGGGGGTTGCAACATTCCATTGCCACCGACCTAACAGTTTGAACGGACCAGATGCTGGAAGGGGGGGTTGGTGGAGGGGGGAAAGTAAAGTTAAAAGCAGACAGCGGTTGATCATCAGATACGCCATTGAGTAGTGATGAAGGGGAAGCAATTGGTGTGACAACTACCACCCAGCCCCAGACCACGAATCGCGATGATGTGGAAAAGTATATTACAGAGACTTGATTATTTTGAGATCCCGCATGCTCTTACATGAGAAATACCTGTAATGTTTGCATTATTATCTGCAATAAAAAATGTTTTACAAAAAAAAAAAAAAAAAATGGTGGAATGGAGTGGGGTAGATTGGGGGTAGATTTGGATAGAGTGGAGTGGAGTGGAGTGGGACAGATTGGAGTGAAGTATGGTAGATTTGGTAGATTGGAGTAGATTGGTGTGGAGTGGGGTAGATTGGGGTAGATTGGAGTTGGGTAGATTTTGAAAGATTGGAGTGGGGCGGAGTGGAGTGGGATATATTAGAGTGGAGTAGAGTGAAGTGGAGATTGGAGTGATGTGGCGTAGATTAGAGTGGACTGGGATAGATTGGAGTGGACTTGGGTAGATTGAAGTGGGGTAGATGGGGCGCCAGGTGCAGACTGGAGTGGAATCACATAGATTGGAGTGGAGTGGAGTGGAGTGTAGTAGGTTGTCGTGGAGCCGGGTAGATTGGAATGGAGAGTGCTAGATTGGAGTGCAGTGGGTTAGATTAGGGTATGTTGGAGTAGATTAGAGTGGAGTGATGTAGATCGGGGTGGAGTATAGTGTGGTAGATTTTGGTAGACTGGAGTTGGGTAGTGAGTGGTAGATTTGAGTGGAGTGGAATAATTTGAAGTGGGGTATGTTGGAGTGGAGTGGGATAGATTGGAACGGGTGGATTGGAGTGGAGTGGGGTAGAATGGAATGGAGTGGTGAGGTGTAGATTTAGGGGACTGGGAAATATTGGAGTGGACTTTGGTAGATTGGAGTGGGGTAGATTGGAGTGGAATGGGGTTTATTTGGGTGGAGTGCGGTAGATAGGAGTGGAGTTGGGTAGATTGGAGTGAATTGGAGTGAATTGGAGTGGAGTGGGGTACATTGGGGTAGATTGGAGTGGGGTGTGGTAGATTGGAGTGAAGTGGAGTATATTGGGTTGGACCGGAGTAGAATGGAGTGTAGTAGATTTGGGAGTAGAGGAGTGGGATAGATTGGAGTGGAGTGGTGTAGACTGGAGTAGAGTGGTGTAGATTGGAGTGGATTGGGGTAGATTGGAGTGGAGTGGAGTGGGGTGGAGTGGCGTAAGTGTTTTGGAGTGGAGGGGCATAGAGTTGAGAGGCACAGAGTACAGTGGAGTGGCATGTCATAAACTTACTTAGAGTAGTGTAGAATGGAGTGACGTGATGTGGAGTGTCATAGGGTGGAGTACCTTGGTCTAGAGTGGAGTGGAGAGTGATAGAATGGAGTGGCATAGAGTGGAGGAGCAGAGAATGGACTATAGTGTTGTAGAGTGGAGTGCTGTAGAGTAGAATTGCTAACTGTGGAGTATGCATGGTGTGATAGCGCACTGCCATTACAGACACCATATTTTCATTTGAAATGCCTATTACGTTTACACAGAGATACAGTTTTACTGCTCACAAACAATAATATGCGGAAATGTCATCAGCTAGTGTATTGGTGTGGTTTGATCGTATTCAAATATTTGTTTCCACCACACTTCCGGGATACAACAAAATGTCCATCAATTGTGCTTTCTTAGTTCTGATATATTCTAATATAATTTATAGACATTTACATTTTTATGTGCTAAAAAAAGCCATTTCTTTCACAGCAACAGTGTCACATAAATTCTGTGGCGCCAGTGAGTAAGCCGTTTCTTTTGGTTTGGTGAGCTGCGTTGAGTCAATCATTCCACAATCTGGCTCTTTCTAGACCTGCCAGACAGGCCAAAAGGCCTGTCCAACCTGGCCTGGCAGTGCCGGAAAGCCTGGTCTGACAGCAGGGATGGGCTGGGAAACCAAAAGCAGTCCTGGCAAACATGCTCAAACCAGTCCTGCTCCCTTCCTGTCCTTGCTCTGTCTCTCTCTATCCATCCATTCTCTCTGATCTCCCTCTCTCACTCTTTCTCTCACTTGAAGTCCCCTGTGTCTGCTGCATTTAGTCCTCAAATGTCTCCAGCCCACCAGGGAAATGCCCAATTGAATAAAAGGCTGATTCAGTCCTGGCAGGGCAGTGTGTGAACTGGTTTTTGGCTTGGTGTGGGCTTGTTGGGTTGGGTTTTACTGTTGATTTCCCTGATATTACTACAAACATTGCCTGCAGGAAGCTCAAATGGTTGCAGCCTCTTATACTTAGCAAAACACCTACACACCATATCTTTACAAGTTTAAAACCGCCCGATTTGCAAATGTGGGCAACTTTTTAATCTAAATAATTCGTTAAAGGATGCCACTTTTATTTTGGGTCTGGGCCTATTTTCTGTCCCAGTCTCACCCTATGTGCAAGGATTTTGTTAGTAAGCCTCCAGTCACTTGTCTGTGTATCTTCAGCCTCTTTTCTGTGTTGATGGATTTCGTGGTTTTAGTGTCCTATTGGTCATTTCTCCTGCGCTGCTGGTGGTCTGGGTGCCTGAGAGGCCTAGGGGCCCCTCAGGGGGATCTGCTGGTTTATCAGTCTCAAAGGTCTCTTGGCTCTGCATGCAGTCTGAAATGCCTCGGTGAACATTCCTATGCAAACTTGCCCCTCCCACCTGCAGAAAGTGTGGGCCCGGCAGGCATTCTGTGGCCTGGGTTCAGTACTGCTCTTTTAATTTTACAGGCAGGGGCGGCCCCTCCATTAGGGAGGAGGAGTGTCGCCCCACTGTTTCTCGCAGTGCGAGAAGCAGAAATATAAAATGGTATTTTAAAATACCATTTTATGTTTCTGACTCGCGCTCTGCGAGAAAGAAGATTGGTATGCATGGTTGGAGGCGTGCAGGTGGGCGGGTCGGGGAAGAGTGGTATGCCCAATGCTGTGGGCCCTGACTGTTTTGTCGGCCCTCTGGGGCTGACCAAACCAGTCATGCACACTCTGCATGTTCTCTATGTAGGCTGCATGCAGCCTACATAAAGAAAATAGCCTCCCTACAGGCGCCTGGCCGGGCGCCGTCCGCACCAATCACAACGCTGCCATTGCAGCGTTGTGATTGGCTTAGGGGAGGGAAGATGCCTGCTTCCTGTTCCTGCTGGAGGCAGGAGAGCAAGAGAGCAGCAGGAAAAAGGGGGTGTGGGACCTGGCCAGGAGCGGATTTGGCACGGGAACCGGGAACCGGTAAGGTAAGTTTTTCAAAGTATTTTTTAAACACCCCCCCCACGCAGACCCCCACGTAACCCCCCACATGCGAGTCATGCGAGCCGCAACTGTTTACAGGAGTGTATTAAAAGGGCTATAGCTCCTGGGTCATGAAACACAGGCCCTAAATACGAGTAATGCTGCTATTTATCACACCTGGTAAATAACAGTACACAGGGTATATTATTTATCAGGTGTAATAAGTATCACCTATTACAAGTTTATGGGATATACTGTGCGGATTTTGGAGTTTAATGTGCAAAACACTACATGGTACGGTAAATACCGTATGCTTTTCCACCTTTAAATTTCAGTATTGCTTGATCTGACAAAATGTAAAGAAGGTGAGGTACTAAACGCACCAGATGATTATCAGATACATTAAATACCTTTATAAGCAACAAAAGACTCACCCAAAATACACTGAATCATAACATAAATGACAAACCCCGGGTTTTCAATTGTCCTCTCAATTCCCTCGAGTGTAATCCTTTCAACTACTCTGATTTGTCACAGTGTATCACTAACTATCCTCAATGTAAAATGACAAATACTCCCATCCAGGCTCACCCACCTTCCACCAATGAAAAAATGTGAGGAAAGAGAGAGAGTACCTCACAGTAGAACCGCCAACGGGGTTGCTGACTAACTTTCGCCAGTTTACCCACGTCTCATCATCGGCAACTCTCTCTCCGAGTGTGAAAGAAAAAGAAGAAGTCAGTGTGTGTTCTCCCTTCGGAGAACCACAACGTAAAAAATAGTGACAAACGTGATAGTAAGACAGAATAACTATGCTTACTAGTGTATATGTGTGCCCAGTGAACCCCTGTGAGACTTAGTTAGCATAATTCTCTCCGCTACAAATTGGTAAGGCTTGCTGGCCAACCAACTTTTATTCCAATCTGCAAGCCTTCCAAAGTAAAAATGGTTCCCGTCAAACCATATTTAATTCCACATTGCGAACATGTTTCGTTGCTACACCATCTCGCAACTTCATCAGGGCTAATAGGGGTTCAACTTCTCAATCTTCGCTTCATATCTACTTAGATTGAGAAGTTGAACCCCTATTAGCCCTGATAACGTTGCGAGATGGTGTAGCAAGGAAACATGTTGGCAATATGGAGTTAAATATGGTTTGACGGGAACCATTTTTACTTTGGAAGGCTTGCAGCTTGGAATAAAAGTTGGTTGGCCAGCAAGCCTTACCAGTTTTTAACGGTGAGAATTATGCTCACTAATTCTCACAAGGGTTCCCTGGGCACACATATACACTAGTAAGCACGGTTATTCTGTCTTACTATCACGTTTGTCACTATTTTTTACGTTGTGGTTCTCCGAAGGGAGAACAAACACTGCCTTCTTCTTTTTCTTTCACACTCAGAGAGAGAGTTGCTGATGATGAGAAGTGGGTAAACTGGCGAATGTTAGTCAGCAACCCCGTTGGCGGTTCTACCGTGGGTGAGCCTGGATGGTGGTATTTGTCGTTTTACATTGAGGATAGTTAGTGATACACTGTGACAAATCAGAGTAGATGTAAGGATTATACTTGAGGGAATTGAGAAGACACTTGAAAACCCTGGGTTTGTCATTTATGTTAGGATTCAGTGTATTTTGGGTGAGGCCTTTGTTGCTTATAATGTTGTGAGTGGGGGGCGGCCTTTCCTTTTTGTTCTTCCCCCTTGACTTCGAATGGATTGATACATTAAATACCTACCAATTTGTAATTTGGAATACACTGACCAGCTCGTAATCAGGCCCATAGTGTTTGAAATGGACATATACCATTAGGTACTCATTACCTGCAGTTCTTTAATTTGTACTGATAGAGGTGTAAGTATTAGACTCTAGAGTTTACTGCAAAACCCTCCCTTCACATAGCCCCCACAAACACTATCACTTTTTAGGACATGCTTAGAGACAACTTTAAAAGTTCCGCCACCCTCATTGTTTCAAAACATCCAAACTTAAAGTACATACATCCAGGGCCGGACTGGGAACTAAAACCAGCCCTGGCAAAGTGCTCGGCCGGACCCCTCACCCCCGGGGGGGTTGGGGGTGCGACCGCGATCTTTGCCAGGGCCTTTTTTCGGCCGATTTTGTTACAGGGCCGTTTTTGCAGCAAGGCTGAAAAAACGGTCCTGTAACAAAAACGGCCCCCAGGGGCCCAAAACCGGCCCCCACCCTTGCGGCGCACCGGGGGTTTGCCCGGTGCCCGCAACGGCCAGTCCGGGCCTGCATTCATCTGTACAAGGACTCTCGATCAGCCCTCTATATCCATTGCTCTGTGTCATCTACGTGCCGCTCCCATCAATTACAGCATAAATATGGGGTAACAGGTCAGCAGGGCTTATAGTGGGCAGGGTCTCACCGGTGCTGGGCATCGGCAGTTTTTAAAAGGGAGCCTCGAAATGGGTCTCTATAGGGCTCTATTTTGTGCCCTGGTACAGGCGGCCGTTTTTTACCGGACTGCAGTGACAGCAGGCACATCATGTGCGCATGCTCACACTGCTCACTTCTCACTAGTGGAGAAGTTACGGCAAGACGTCATGCCAGGTGAGCGTTGTAGGGGAAAGGAAATCCTTTAAGGAGATTCATTTTCTCTCTGGATTTCCCTTCTCTTTTTGAAACTCAGGAGCAGCAACATCGTTGTGGTGTCACCTGGGCTTTAAGAGGAAGCTTTTTCAATACTATAAACATAGTTGCTGCTTATTTATTTTATGCAACTAACAACCATTAACAAAGCCAATAGTCCTGACTTGTTGTAGGTATGATGTTACTTGTTGTATCATATATCTGGATGCAATGACAGAAACAGCAAAATACAAGTTGTGTGGCACACTATGCTAAGCACAGATTTTAGTTTGTGTATTTTTAATCCACACCCTTAATTACATTGGCCACGCCCCTTTGAGAGAGACCCTCCCCAGTTTTTCCATCCCACATAAAGCCCTGCAGATCAGCCCATTTAATTCATCTGCCGTTTTTCACTGTGAGTGGCAGCATTTATCCTGATCACATGTGCCCCGCCGCTTGAAAAGGAGTGCACTTCAGCACCAGTTTTAGTCTGTCTGAGCTGCTAGGCACTCCTTTATACTGTATACTTTATATGTTTCCCACTTTTCGAGATATATGTACGCAATAAATAAATAAACACAAGTGCCAAAGTCAGACTGAATGGCTTTTCCAATGCTAGTTAAACATGGCAACCTTCTACACAGTCATATGCCATGCATTCCAAGCAATTTCTCCTTCTAAGTCTTGATCAAAGATGACCGTCAACGTGCACAGTCATTGAAACAGAAGATGGGCCTAACTTATAAAATGGCCACTATAGGCCACCCCCTTTTGTACCGCTTTGTTCGCCATAAGTTGGCAGGGTATGCTCAGACGTTGAGTCCCTTGCTCAATTTGCCACTGGATTCAAGCAAGCCGGGCTGAAGACGGCTGAAATGCCAGAAACCGGTCCTTGGAAGCTTGATTCCGGTCCAGGAAAGGCATGGCTTGGCAGTTCGGGCTGGACTGTTCCCATGAGGGACTGATTTGCATATGGCCATGTCTGAACTGGGGTGGCAGAGTGGGCTAAAGAACGGTGATGGATTAAACCCAGATCTGTTGACTGGGTGTAAGTGTTTGATTGGTTCAGATGCTCCGTCCATCACCACCCCCTTTTCTACCACTATAGGCCTGTCAGGATCTATGCATCACAGGGCCATGACAAGGGGTAGCAGTCAGGCTGTGTTCCCCAGACTCGGCCTGCTTTTGTGATGTACTCATGATGGGGCAGGCAATGTCATTTGCCACTAGGTGGCAAAATATATTTAAGGTACCTCGAAATGTGCCTCAGGACATTGTTCTTTTTTCACATCAGGTGCTCAAGCACCAAAGAGGGGTCCTCTATAATATTGGCGACCCAGGCCCCTCAAAAGTTTCTGTCAGGCTATAGTGCACGGGACACTTCCCTGGAACTAGCACCTTCTGTGCTTTATCAGAGTGACGAGACACTTGCTCTGTATTGGAGAGGACAGCAGTGTAGGGCTCTATCATTTTCTCCTGCTAAAATACATAAACATTAGGTTACACGTGGTTATAGGACCACGGGCATACCCAATCCGTGAAATCACAATAAGTTCAGCGTCTGCCCGTAGACAGTACTCCATCAAGCATGGCTGTCCCTGAGCCCCGTGTGTGACGGGACAGGAGGGGAGGATTTGCAGCTTATTCCCGGCAGCAGCAGCTCTGGCTGTGGCGCTACGCGGCCTTTGTTGCACATTCCGGGGATTTACAAGGCTGCTTTCAGGGCGACAAAGGGAGCAGTGGCTGCGCACACAGTGGAAAAACACTCTGCAAGCGAGGGGCAGAGGAGGGGCCATGGCAGCCGCTTGCTTGGGGACAGGCCAGGGACAAAGGGGAAGTTCAACTCGAATCCTCCTCCCCTCCCCCACTGGCTGCTGTATCCATATTTCAGACACGGATCATGGGCCTCTAGACGACCCACTGGCAACATCTGTGTCTGTGACCAATGTCTTTCTCCGAGGGACCACCTGTTCCCCTCAGGAGCGTTTACCTCAGGAACCGCAGCCAGTGCATTACCAGAACCGGCCACTAGGGATCACTGTCCACCGTGCCATTTGTTCCCATGGGGATGTGAGGATTAGTCTAATTCTTAAAGGCTAGTGGGTGTCACAGTTGCACCTGCGTTATTGGAGGGCCCCCACCGACCACCTCAGCCCATGCCTTGTTACTGTGAAGGACCACTGAGCGTCAACCTATATCTAGTTCCGCTACTCAAAGGGGTAAAAGGTGGAGGATGGCTTCCGCCTCCCCCCCCGAGAGGCACAGCCACCATCACACACTGCCCAGGAAATAGCCAGGTTAAGTGGGCAACAAGAAATTTTGCTTGGGCGAAGTTGGATTATTTCATAAAATCTTCGCCAGGCTTCAGAGATGCCAAGGGGCATATTATCAAGAACTGCGATAAAATTATCGCCGCTTTAGCGGCAGGACACTGCAGCTAAAACGGCGATGTTAACCTGGGCTGCTATGGGAATTAACAAGCTCTCCACACCACTGGAGTCAAGCTATCCAGGCTGATGACGGCTGATAGCCAGAAACCGGTCCTTGGATGCTCGATTCCGGTCCAGGAAAGACATGGCTTGGCAGTTCGGGCTGGACTGTTCCCATGAGGCACAGGGTCAAGGCTGATTTGCATATGGCCATGTCTGACCTGGGGTGGTGTGGAGTGCAAAAAAACGATGGATTTAGGCCCAGATCTCTGTACTGGGGTGAATGTATGACATTGTTCTGCATTCTGTCCATCAATTGTTGTTTTTGCATTTGTCACCCGAGTGGGATGGGTATGCTCAGACGTGAGTCCCATGCTCTCCACACCACTGGAGTCAAGCTATCCAGGCTGATGACGGCTGATAGCCAGAAACCGGTCCTTGGATGCTTGATTCCAACAACAACGACATCACCCCATCGCAAGACCTCTGCAACTCCCTCGCTTCATACTTCCACAACAAGATCGCGGACATACACAACAGCTTCAACAACCGACCAACGCACACCATGACCGAACAACCACCCCCACCACCACCCTACACGCCTGGACCCCGATCAGCACCGAAGATACCATCCGCACGATGAACTCCATCCACTCCGGATCACCGACCGACCCCTGCCCTCACCACGTCTTCAACAAGGCCGACGCTGTCATCGCACCCCACCTACGAGACATCATTAACACATCCTTCGACACCACCATCTTCCCTGAGAGCTGGAAACACGCCGAACTCAGCGCCCTACTCAAGAAACCAACAGCGGACCCCACCGACCTCAAGAACTACCGCCCCATCTCGCTCCTCCCGTTTCCAGCCAAAGTCATCGAGAAGACCGTCAACAAGCAGATGGCCGCCTTCCTTGAGACGAACGGATCCCTCGACCCCTCACAGTCCGGCTTCCGAGCCAATCACAGCACCGAGACCGCCCTCATCGCCGCCACCGATGACATCCGAGCCCTGATGGACAAAGGAGAAACAGCGGCCCTCATCCTCCTAGACCTCTCCGCGGCATTCGACACGGTCTGCCACCGCACCCTAGTACGGCGCCTCAACAACATCGGAATCCAGGACAAGGCGCTGGAATGGATCATCTCCTTCCTCGGCGGAAGAACACAGAGAGTCCGCCTACCACCGTACAAGTCAGAGGCCTCCGAAGTCATCTGCGGCGTCCCTCAAGGATCATCTCTGAGCCCCACCCTCTTCAACGTCTACATGAGCCCCCTCGCGGCCATCGTACGCAAACACAACCTCAGCATAATCTCCTACGCCGACGACACCCAGCTGATCCTCTCCCTGACCAACGACCCCGCCGCCGCCAGAGCCAACCTGCACGAAGGGATGAAAGAGGTAGCCGAGTGGATGACGACCAGCCGCCTGAAACTGAACTCGGACAAGACGGAGGTCCTCATCCTGGGCTCCTCACCCTCCGCCTGGGACGACTCCTGGTGGCCTCCCGCCCTGGGCACCGCACCCAAACCAACAGACCATGCACGCAACCTGGGCTTCATCCTGGACTCCTCCCTCTCCATGACCAGGCAAGTCAACAACGTCTCCTCGGCATGCTTCAACATCCTACGCATGCTACGGAAGATCTTCTGGTGGATCCCCACCGAGACCAGGAAGACCGTCACCCAGGCCCTCGTCACCAGCCGACTGGACTACGGCAACGCCCTCTACGCCGGTACCACCGCCAAGCTCCAGAAGAGACTCCAGCGGATCCAGAACGCCTCAGCCAGACTCATCCTCGACATCCCACGAACCAGCCACATCTCCGGACATCTGAGAGACCTTCACTGGCTCCCCGTCAACAAAAGAATCACCTTCCGCCTCCTCACCCACGCACACAAACCCTACACGACCAAGGCCCGAGCTACCTCAACAGCCGAGTCAACTTCTACGCTCCCAAACGCCACCTCCGATCAGCCAACCACGCCCTCGCCGCCGTCCCCCGCATCCGAAGAGCGACTACAGGAGGAAGGTCCTTCTCCTACCTGGCCGCCAAGACCTGGAACTCCCTCCCGACCGACCTGCGCCTGACCCAAGACCACCTCTCCTTCAGGAAGAAGCTGAAGACCTGGCTGTTCGAGCGGTAGCGGCACCCCCCCCCCCCCCAGCGCCTTGAGACCCTACGGGTAGGTAGCGCGCTTTACAAGTGTCACTGATTGATTGATTGATTGATTCCGGTCCAGGAAAGACATGGCTTGGCAGTTCGGGCTGGACTGTTCCCATGAGGCACAGGGTCAAGGCTGATTTGTATATGGCCATGTCTGACCTGGGGTGGTGTGGGGTGCAAAAAAACGATGGATTTAGGCCCAGATCTCTGTACTGGGGTGAATGTATGACATTGTTCTGCATTCTGTCCATCAATTGTTGTTTTTGCATGGGAATTAACAAGGGCATATTATCAAGCCCATTATCGCTGTTTTAGCGGCAGTTTCCTGCCGCTAAAGCGTCGCAGTTTTTGATAATAAGCCCCCCTTGTTTCCAAAATATCCCAACTTGTTTGCGCCCTTTCCTTAAAGCATTTGTACAGTAACTACAAATATAGGGGCATATTACCAACAAATAACGATATTTATCGCTAAGTAGTGTTAGCGGCAATATCTTTATCGCCGCGCATCACCGGTTTTTATCGCTGAGATAACTTGCTATTAGCAAGGTTTATCTCAAAAGCGATAAAAATCAGGCGAAATGCGTGAATATCGCAGAGAAAACAGCGATATTCACGCATTAGCGACGAAATGCTCTTAGGCAAGTTATCCACCTCCCATTGGATAACATGTCTAAGAACTGGTCTGAATAATTTCAAAAGGGGGTGGTGATGGACAGAGTATCTGAGTTAATCAGAACACTCCTACCCAGTCAACAGATCAGGGCTTGATCCATCACCGTTTTTTAGCTCACTGCACCATCCCAGTTCAGAACCTGGGGCATTACAGCCGTCTTCGGCCCGGCTTGCTTGAATCCTGATGGTGCAGTGAGCAAGGGACTCACGTCTGAGCATACCCTTCCACACTTGTGGTGGCCAAAATAATTTCAAAAGGGGGTGGTGATGGACAGAGTATCTGAGTTAATCAGAACACTCCTACCCAGTCAACAGATCAGGGCTTGATCCATCACCGTTTTTTAGCTCACTGCACCATCCCAGTTCAGAACCTGGAACTGGTCTGAGCAGGCGTTGGTTTTTGGCGATAGCGGAAATATTTCCATCGCTATGCCTGCCTTGCTAATAGGCGATAGCGACGTTAGCGACTGCTTTCAGTCGCTAACAGGTTGGGTACGCCCACTTTGCATGTCATTAGCGAAAAATATCGCTGACATGCAAAGCGGGCCCTAAACCGCTCGCTATCGCCTAAAACCTGTCGCTAACATCAGTTAGCGACAGCTTGCTAATAGAGCGATAAAATTATCACCGCTTAGCGGCCGAAAACGGCCGCTAAATCGGCGATAATTGCCTATCGCCACCCTTGGTAATATGCCCCATAGTTTACCACACCTTCGAGTCACATTGCCTGTAGATACATAACATAGTATGCGGTCACTGACTTTCGGAGAAGCAGGACAAATGAAGCTAGGAACAGGGCCGGTCTTAGGAATTGTGGGGCCCTGGGCGAAATGGAAGATGCGAGGCCCAACTAATTTTCATGTGACATCACATGAAGTGACATCATAGAAAACCGACATCCAGTGGCGGAGGAGGTTCGCCCCAGTGCTTTTAAGCAGTGTCACTTAAGGAAAAATGAAATTATAATATCTAAGTTATTATTTTATTTTTTGCTTGTTGCAGCAGCTTTGCAGGAGGGACGGGGCGTGGCTGCTCTGCTGACAGAGCAGGGGAGTGAAGGAGTGGTTTGCACTCTCTAAAGTGCACATGAACGTTTGGCCGGCCATTGGGGCTGGCCAAACATTAATGCGCACTTTGCATGGTCTCCTTGCAGGCTGCATTACAGCCTGCATGGAGAACATGCCCAGCCTCCCATTCTCTAGCTGAGTGCCGATCCATGGTGCTCAGACCACTATCAGGAGGCTGGGAGTGGGATGCATCCTGCTTCCTGCCCTGGAAGTGGGGGAGAGGACCGAGAGGAGGCAGCGGTGATGGCAAGCGGCAGACAGGTAAGTGTGTGTTTTTTTAATTTCATTCCCTCTCCCCGCTCCGTAAAGTGTGTTTGTACTCAGTACATGCAAGAAACAAGGCTAAATATGTGCAAGGCCTAGATCCTTGTGTGTGGTTGTTAACTGAGTAACTGGATTGGATAGTAAATCTGTTGACCAACAAAGCCTGGAGAGGAGGCAAGCAAAGACCTCTGTATCTTCACAGATGATAGCAGAATAGTTCTGTGAGTTGCACCCATCTGTATAACTGTATAACGGCTGTATAACTGCAGATCAGTAGTTTGAATCTATGTGTTGGACAATCATCCTTCGAGGATCCAATATGTGAGCGTCATTATATAGTATAATAGCAACTCCTTAGAAAAAGTGGAATTAAACACTTTTATATGGTAGTGGTAATTCAAATGACAGCTAAAAATACCTTTATCACACCATTACATAGGTATTGTGTGTTTCACTACTGTGTTAATACCCAATGTGTTGTGTGCATCTTTTCATGGTATTCTTGGCAAGGGCTCAGAATAACATAACCTTTAACAAGCATTGGCAAAGCCAATAGGTCTCACCTATAGGAGCAATTGGCTTTGGCAATGTGGCAATGTGTATTTGGCATGTTGTACATTAGCGTGGCTGCTGTTCCACATGGTTAAAAGTTAGTGGCACAGAGTGACCTTGAGTGGAGTGGTGGGGGTAGAGTGTCAGACTGGATTTTATGGAGTGGAGTGTTGCAGAGTGGAGTAGGAGGGAGTGCAGTGTCATACAGTTGAGTAGAGGGGAGTAGAGTTAAGTGGTTCAGTGGCGGTGCAGTGTCTTATAGTGTAGTACGATAGAGTGGAGTGCCGTAGAGTGGAGTGTGTTGGAATCGGGTGAAGTGGGTTGGAGTGGATTGAGACAGTGGGTAGATTGGATTGGAGAAGTTAGGGGTGGATTGGACTGTAGAGTGAATTTGATTTAGTGGAGTGAGGTTGATTGGAGTGGATAGACTGGATTGGATTGTAGAGGGGTGGATTGAAATGGGGTGTGTTGGATTGGTTTGAGGTAGGGTGGATTGGATTGGGTGGATTGGACTAGAGTAGGGTGGTTTGGAGTGGGGTGAATTAGACTGGACTGGAGGGAGTGGATTGGATTGGACTGGAGGAGGTGGATTGGACTGGTGTAGTGGGGTGGATTGGACTGGATTGGGGTGAATAAGAATGTGGTGGGCTGGAGGGATTGGATTTAGTGGGTTGGATTTAACTGGGGCGGGGTGATGGATTGGAGCAGATTGGGGGGGACTGAATGGGGTGGAGTGGAGTGGGGTGAACAGGAGTGTGGTCCACAGGAGTGGGGTGGACTAGACTGGAATGGAGTGGGGTGGAATGTTGTGGGGTGGGGTGGATTATAGTGGGGCGGATTGTAGTGGGGCAGATTGGAGTGACCCAGATTGGATTGGAGTGGGGCAGATTGGATTGGAGTGGGGCAGATTGTTGTGGATTGGAGTGGGGCAGATTGGATTGGAGTGGGGCAGATTGTTTTGAATTGGAGTTGAGCAGATTGTTTTGGATTGGAGTGGGGCAGATTGTTGTGGATTTCAGTGGGGCAGATTATTGTGGATTGGAGTGGGGCAGATTGTTGTGGATTGGAGTGGGGCAGAATGGAGTGGGGGAGATTGTTGAGTCCTAGACACAAAAGAGCCTTCTGTTGCTGGGAAACGGAATACAAAAAGGGCAGACAAGGTTTTTAACGGAGGTGCTGCCCCGCCCTTGTCCCGGAGAGGCGGCATAATTGCTGGCCTTGCTGCTATCACCTACTAGACCGAGCTGTTTGTTGTCTTCCAGAAAAGATTGGGGCCTGGCTTCTGGCCAGCCACTCTAAGCCAGCACTAATATAATTCACAACTGGAGGAGGAAGGCGATCAATTAATCAATACAATTTGGAACTGACCACGGTACTAACAGTCACGGCTATTAGAATCACTGCCTGACATCCTTTAGGATTAATGAGGTAGCAACAGCGACAAACGAAAGATTCGTGTAAAGGTGTATTTTTTTACCCGGATCAAGTTGGCCGTTCTATGTTGTCATTTTTTAAAAGTTGGATACGTCAGCTTGAAACAAACACCGATGTACGTTTAGTGCACTGTTAGGTGTAAACGAGCCTTTCACTGAAAGCTTACAACCAACATGACGCAGTTTGTTGCACGTGTATGTACTTTCATAGAAAATTCAGGACAGGAAGCCAGGGATGTGATTGTGTTTATTTACATAGGCGTAAGCACTCACACACACCCTTATCCCCCCATCCCTCAAAAAACCTTGAAATTCACACATGAATAAAAAACCATGCTGGGGCCGGCGGCAGGGCCCCCCTGAGAAACACACACACTCTCGATATTATTGGATGGACGGAAGAATGCACTGTGCTGTGCTCACCACTGTGCAGCGCTTTTCCCCAGGCCATCATCATTTATTATTCCCGCAACTGCGGGGCCGGCGGCGGGACCCCCCTGAGCGCGAGGCCCTGGGCAGCTGCCCATACGGCCCATGGCTAGGACCAGCCCTGGCTAGGAACCACCTTTAATTCAAGTTGCACTGTGTTTATAAGTAGCGAATTCTGCTCTGCCCCAGTGACCTCACATTTGAGGGGTGACTTGTACCACCAATTCGTCAACATGCATCTGCCAATAGACACGATTCAGGCGGGAAAATCCTGATTTCTGAAGCAAAAAAATGCTTTTTTTTAGATGTCTCCTACCTCAAATTCCCGTTGCTGCAATTGCACCCAATGAGAAAATACATCCACCCGATTTTTTTTCAAAAACCCCCATTTCCCAGTTGGGAAATGCTGGCATGCATGCTTCAATTTCCCTGCAGCTCAGAGAGTGCCAGGTTTAACCTGTAACTTTTTTTCCTGTCTTGAACGTCTTCCCAGCGGCCAGCACAGCACTTTTTAATCAGACGAATTCCTTTCCCATTACAGCATAGGGATGCAAGCCCGTTGCCTGGCAACCAACCGTACCTTCCGTCTCCTGAATGGCTAGAATTCCTTTTTTTAGGACTAGATTGTGGCCATACAGCCTATAGGGAATAATTCTTTCCAACCCCCACGGTCCCCTAGCGGTCTAGGAGGGGGTGCTTTCAAGTCTGGGAGAGCTGATGGAGTTTTAGTCCATTGAGGCATGACATCATCCGGGTAGGGTAGTAGTAGGCGTTGTTACCAGTGTAAAACCCATTCTGCCATTCAAACAACTCGTAAAAAAATTACTTACAAAAAGTTTTTCATGTGTGGGAAGATACTTCCGGTTGGGGTTGGGAGGGGGGGTGTTGGAGTTGGGGGGGAGAAGAGTGGACAAGGAGTGCCCTGGAAGTATTGGGACATCCTGAGATTTCTCACTTGTGTTTCCTTGGTCCGTTACCACCCTGAAAACACTTAACAAATTACAAAGGCGTAAAGAAGGCTTTTGCAAACATTTAATTTGGAATTCGCTAAGTTTACTGGAACCTGGAAACCTTAGTGAATTCCTAGAAATTGTAAATCTGAAGTTGTACAAAACCGTAAACCTGACAGCATAGATCTACACATTTTTGGGGAAACGGGTCCACAGGGAAAGTGATAATCTACCATAAAACACCATGGCACCTCTGAAAGGCCATCGGAATTGAGTAAGCCCCAGCCATTTCTCATGGCAGGGCATTAGCCTACAAGAACTCCTGGGGCTGTGTTACACAAGGCGCAGTGGGGGCTCAGCAGGCATTTGCGCCCGCTTTGTGACCCATGGGCCATTTGGTAATACTGAAGGGGCCGCAGATGTTTGTGAGGCCCCCTCTGTAATACAGATAGCGCTGGCGCACATATTCAGGGGAGTTCCCTCATTTGCAAGGGGAGTGCCCCATGCAAATGAGGGAATCCCTTTGCCTCTGTGCCCACGCCGTATTACAGAAACAGGCGCAGAGGCAAAGAAGCCCTCAGAAGGCACACTGTCAGTGTGCCCCCTGATTACAGGCCTCTGGGGTCCCATGGCCCCCCAGACATCACCTTCAAAAGTGCAGGTGGGTGCCATCTGCACTGTGAAAACTCGGAGCAGCTTTAAAGCAGCCGCTCTGTTTTTCACATGAAATCGCGAGTTCGCGGCTGCCCTGGGGGCAGTGCATTCACCATAATGCGCCGCATTTTACGGATTCCGTCCCATGGATTATATGGCCCCTTGATGGTCCGGAAGTTAAGATCATATCGTTGCTGTCCTCTGTGACCAATCACCTGTACGCTCGCTCTTTGGATAGAAAGTTCACTGCCAAGACATCTGTCAATTTGCCAATCGCAGGTATGTATCACAGAGAGCTGACTCTGCCTTTCCTCTTTCCATGATCCACATATTTAGTTGGAGAAATAATAACACCTATTGTTTAAGAGCAGAGTAAAAATCTAGTGTGACAAATTAATATTAATGAAAGAGGGCATGGTCCTGTGAGCACCGGATGAGATGTTTCCTCCACCCTCTACTCAGCGGTGTTCTCTGCCCTTAGGTATGGCAACTAACTCCAAGAGAAGTTCTCCTAACATGGTATCACTCTTCTGATGGAGGGATCAGTGATGCTTCCCTGAAGATGAAGGCAATCACTGTGGTGTCACCAGGACCAGAAAAATGTGGAGTGCCTGAGTGATATGGTCCTCCCACCTGCAAGCTGGGGATTCTCAACGTGGCAGGCATACTAGTCAGATGGAGGTAGGAAGAGCCCGGCTGCTGATGAAGGCAGCTGGTGCCTTGGTGAAACAATAGGAGAGCGGACCACAGTAGATTGGACAAACCAAGCCTCAACCGGCCGTGTCCTCCTGACACTGAGAGCCTGGGGACAAGTCTGGGGTAATTAGGTGTGCAGTCCGCTACACAGCCTTTTTAGGGCAAATGATCCTGCTCACAACTTTCTTGCGTAAGTGGCTTGGGTGGTCGGATCTGGAGGAAGCTGTGATATCATTGGCATGGTGACTAGTGAGGAACTATCCCACAGCGTAGTTTCTTTTAAATGTAGAACACGTGATTATTGAATAAATGTGATCCACCATGTGGCAAGGCCCGAAAAGAGATGAAGCAACGCTTCCAAAATCTATGTCATAACGACGACCCCAGAACTAATTTGAGTAATAGAAGACACAGAACGAAGGTGACCACAGGAGGTGATGAGTCTGATTTGACACATGGAGAAAGAGCCCTGATGAAGTTGTTGGCAAGTCTCCACAAAAAAGTGGATGGCACCGAAACAAAAGTAACAGTAGTCGAGAACATACTGGAGGCCATGTCCTCCAGGATAGCGAGCCTAGAGGTGACCACAGTGGTTCTCCGTTATCAATTTTGAGGACCAGTTGGAGAGACTTGAAAATGCTAAGACTGTAGCTAACATCAGGTTGCTTGGTTGGGATGAACTGTATGATGCTACGAACCTTCACTCTGACATTGAAGAATGTCTTTGGAAGGAGATGGACCTAGATCAGATGTAGTGAGAAGAGCCGTACGGTTACCCCAAGGGGTAAATATGTCAGAGGGTCCCGAGAGTGGACAGTGTTCTTCACCTTGCAGGAAGAGAATCATTGTGACTCTGTGCTGTGATAGGCTACTGGTGAGGTGATGCTCAACAGTAAGAGATTTATGTTACTCTCAGATGTCAGAGCTGTTTCAGTTACTAAGAGAAACAAACTGCAGTCTTTGAGGAAATGGTTCTTGTCATAGAGGGGTCCAAGTCAGTGCGATTTTGTATTTGAGAATAGTTGCTGATGGGAAAGTCTCGATGTTGCTCTGATCGAAGGAGATTCTTTGTTAGAGCAAAAAGTGCACCAGCAAAATGAATTAAAAGTTGGTATTCCGCTCTTCCCATGCTAGATTGGCAATGCTGTTAATATGTCTTCCTCCATTAGCGAGATGGATGCGTTGGCCCCTGTAACTGAATGTTGTCCTATTACATAGACATTCCTGTGCCAACAGCTTATGAATAGGTTTTATGGCATTTCGTTTTTTAACATTTCCATCTGTATATATCCATATTCATTTTTGGGCCCTTTTGTTAGTATTTATCCATATTTATTTTATGTTTCGAGAATAAATGGAGTCGTAAAATGGTATTGTTCCACATTTTCACTTGAGTACGGCCGCCACCTCTCCTCCGTCCTTCCTCTGTTCATGACTCCCAGCAGCACAAAAGCTCTCAGACTCCCCTAAACCAATCACGATGCTGCTGTCGTCAGTGTGATAGCAGCTTCGTGATTGGAATGAGTGGCCTGGTTCAGTGCTCAGACAGGGGAGGGGGAGCCTGTGCATGTTTTTTTTCCTCCAGGCTGTGCAATACAGCCGAGTGGAGCAATGCTAAGTGCGCATGTTAGTTTGGACGGTTGGACAAACCGTCATGTGCTCTTAAGTGCGCCAACCACTCCTCCCCCTATTCATCACATAGCTCAGCCCTGCCCCACCCTAACCTGGTTCGTACAGTAAATATAATGATAATAATGTAACATTATTAGCGTTGTGTTATTATCATTTTATTTTTCCTTTTGCACTCAGTGGGGCGATGCTCCTCTGCTTTAGCGGAAAAGCCGTCGCTGGCATCCTTGTAGCTCCTCGTGCGATATTTTAAAAATGGGGGCTGAGGTAACACCCTCGGAGGTTTAGTGTCTTTACACAGAGTAGCATGAAATGCCTCACATTTTCTTGGCCGCCCAGGGGACAGTCACTCTGACCATAACCATTGTCCCAGAATTTTGTGTAGGACTGAACCTGTAGTGTACCTAGCCTGAATCTGAGGTATAAAGCCCTTTGCTCAGGTGTCGAAATCAGGTCAAAGAAAGGCTCCCTGCGAGGTTGAGCTTTCATGTCCACATATATGGATAAAAGGGCACTTTTTGTGGTGACGTGCTTTTGCTTCTGAAAAAGCCCAATATTTAGTTTTCCCATTGGTAAAGTGGCTTTGGTCATGTTTTCTGGGTGTTGCTGTAAATCTGAACAATCTATTGATTTTAGCATGTACTCTAGGTGTCTGAACCAAGGCCAGCTTCTACAATTCGAACACGTCAGGATGTCCATGCTCATCTGATACTCTCCAAGAGCCAGGGTGATCCTTACTTTTATCCAGTAGCATACTCTGTGGAAAGCGGTGAATTCGACTAGAGAAGTCGTTTCCAGTTCAACTCTGAGGATTACCATTGGAGTCCCTGGACCTAAATACAGCAATCATCTTGGGAAAGAGTTTTCCACTATTTGTAAAGCATGTACATTTACATGAGCCCACATTTCGGCACCATAAGAACTTGGGGCCACCGCTTTAGTTTTGTACTCTACTCTTCAAATCTGAATGTTCCTTAAATTATTCTCCTATGTGCTGCTGGAAAAGTTATCCAGGTGCATTATACTTAAAATATCACTAACTTTTCAGTCAGTTGAGCTGCTACTGGTGAATGCATGAATGAATTGGCTTGCTAAATCCACCCATTCTAACCATGTATGTCCTTAAGCTGGTAGAGATTCCAAGTTACCCCAACTCTATCTTCAAAGATACCCTCAATGTTGTCAATTGTTTTATATTCGTTTTTAATGGTGTATGTTGGTATCGGTTGACTTATTGAGTTTGCTCCACTGGTCATCTCTCTTATACTTTATTATATGATGCCTAAATAACCATTGGCCACCTGGACCAACTTGCAACTATATAAAAACTAACAAGAATTTATACTAGTGGTTTACAATGTTTTATGAGAATGTGCCCTTAAGTGGCCTCAGCCAGAAGTGTTAAAACAGTATAAAATACATAAATGTAACATATGAAATTAAAGTGTTACAGTAATTTTTGTATGTTTGGGAACAATTATTGCCACTGGAGCGGTGTGGATTTGTCCAACCCAAAAGCAAGAAAGGCAACTTTTAATCAAATTTCAATTTTGTTCAAAGTTTCTCCTCCTCCCTCCACTTTTCCAACACTAGCATTAACAATTTAGAAAAAGAAGTGGTCAATTTCTAGTAAACGTGAATGCATCTGTAATATAAATATATCTAATTATGAGAGGCATAAAACCTAACTAACTAACTAACCCCTTCTTTTGGTTCGCTTTCACATGTTGGTCTTTTACCACATTGAGCCATGCCCCTCATCAGAAATGGATTAGTCCAGGAGCTTCTGAGTTACATACCATATGCAGAAACCTTTACTTTGTTTTTGCCACCCTGCACCCGCCTGCTTTTCTTTCTTTGCCACAACTGACATCTGTGTTTCCCCCTTCTCTTCTCTGTTTCTTTCACTTTCCTTATAACCCCCACTTTCTCTATTGAGCTATAGGAGATTAGTCTAGCTTCTGCTGCATTTTCTTAGCACAGATTTCAGTTTTGTAATGTAGAATTAATAATACTGAATATTCATAGAGTGCACATTACAACCTGAATTGTGTTTTGACTTGTAAGTAAAAGGCGTAGCTATAACTATCTTATGAAACTCATTTAATCACCCTAGAAATGATCAAATATTGAATATTCACTGTTCACCAACTGCATACACCAGTTTCAACCCTTCCCACGCTCATCCTCTCAGCGTAGCTCCAAGCTATAGATTTAGCCTAGCAAACACCGCCTCGTTACTAAATTCATTATTTTTTTTACTGACATACCTACATCCTTACAGCGTTATATTTACAAATTATTCTAAACGAGGTACCATAACTCTACCCCACATTGAAATGGCATCTAAGTAACTTAGTGGCAAATGTGCCTGCTACAACCACCTGAAGGCGAGCAATGAACACTCATACACCCCAGAAAAATGAAACAAAAGGCACAGTCCTTCAGCACTAGCATCTAGGCACATATTTGCTCCACACAAGTCCATAAGAAGCTCTTGCTGGCCACTGTCCAATTTAACCCAGCCCTAAACAATACATTAATCATTCTAATGTGTCAGCCACAATCCAGTGTCATTCATCCTATACTGTAGAAAATCCTACCAAACACAGGCTGAACAAGCCACATTAACTGCGGTCAACAAAAAAAGAACAGCCATACTATGAAAGTGCTTGTGGACTATACACACGAAGAGAACGTGCTGTACAAAAGTACTTAACATAAGTTAACAAAAGCACATTTGAGTGTGGTACATATGAAATGGACAGTCCTGCAACTGGAAGCAAGGGTCCTTAGCGTAATATAGTACGCAGATGCCGGTACCAACTTCATAAAATGTAACTCAGTGTCTCTTCTTACAGTCTTGTTTTTACTCTGCTTTTTTTCATCTAAAAACAAACAGTTAGCTGATAAACTGTTAAGAAATATTTGTGTTGGTGTGTTTATTTATTGCACTGCTGGAGTTCATTACAATCAAGCAGGGGTCTACCCACTTTTCACTACATAAAATGATCTAATCACTCTTGAGGAAAATGCCTAGTGAAATTTAGCTTACAAATACAAGCTGTTAATTTCTGTGCTTATGTACACAGTATGTGTTCCATATTTTTACATACATTTCTGCAACCAGAGGAACCCATTTATAATAAGGAGCAAGGAACCAACGCTTTAAAAGTTGGCTTCTAGGGGAGGAATTGAAATGACCAGGTATTATATGGAATAAAATGCCCTCTCCATACCTTATGAGGAAGTTGCAAGCCACCTTGGATTTCCACAGCAATAACTCATTATTGACCCTCGTTGCTTTATATGGTCACATGATTTCTTGGTGACTTGCAGTATCTCTACAACGCATGATAGAAATACTTTATCCAATATACATACTTAAAACATTTGTGTTGTGTTCCCCCATGTTACATCATACCATTGTACTTATTACAGCTTGCATTCACTTAATTTTTATGGGCAGGTAGCAATGTGTTAGTCAGGAAAAAAAATCTGCATATAAGACTCTATGATTATACATAGGAGACAGTACAATTAACCAAATAGGTTTTTATTGACATATATATGGCAATGGAACACGTTTCAGTTAATGCCATACAGTTGTTTTCAGCAACTCTTAAGAGAGGTGGTTCCATAACTTTCAATCGTGTCCTGTGGGATTAATGTATCTATTACAAATATTGCAATTTATGACATCTTAAGGAGGCATGTTGTCTGATTTGTGAGCAGTGTCAGATATAACTGCTTCCCATGCCTCCAAAGAGTTCTCTAAATTAAAGTATGCAGAAAGTCTATTTCTGATCAAACCTACTTAATTACACCAGATTTCCATATGGGTATTGTAGCTGCATGTGAGGCTTACCAACCCATGGCTTCCCTCCTTTTGGCCAACACCAGTGCCAAGTCTGGGAATTTACTCACATGTTTCCCTGCTTCTTCATGTGAGAGCAATCCTCCATTATCCCACATATAATAACATTTATTTCTTCTAGCATGAAATATCGCACTTGCAGTGCTAGTTATTGCTTAACGTAGGCCAATGCAGCCTTGGTCATGACACTGCCCAGTCTTAAAGCGATAAAGGCAGCAGCAGGAAATTAGCCTTTTCTACGGGGTCACCCCATGTTGTTTTGCTTCTTGCTAGACCTTATCATTTTGCTGGTTTTAGAACCAGGTCGGTGCACTTTACCCCTGCTATCTATCAGTAAAGTGCCTGTGCTCCTCCTTTAAATATGGTTGAATTGGCATAATCCTATCAGTATTTTGAACTTACTTATAAATCCTTAGCATATGGTACAAAATGTACCCAGGGCCGGAAAGTGAAATGCCACTAATTGACTGTAGTACCTATTGCACCATCCACTACAGTGACAGTGCAAACATAGCTTTATGCCTACCATTGTAGCCTAACTCTAGTAGAATAAAAACTGCAATTTCCACCTATCAAAATAAACCCTTTCTACAGGTCAAAACCTCCCTTTTAAATATTAATAAGCCAACTGCGTTTAGACCTTGTAGCCCACGAGGCAAGGTGCATAGTATTTAAAAGTAAGACATGTTGAAATTTAATGTTAACATGTCCTTACAGTAACTGGCATTCCAAAGCTATTTTTCATTGTGGCAGACCTAGCTGTCCTATGTAGTAAACCAAATACAGATTAAAATCCTAATACTGTATGTTAGGAATGGGACTAGCTGGAAAAATAATTAAGCAACTATATTTAATAATTATAAAAAATCCAATGCAATGGTGAAGTCAGATTTTTAATAAACAATAACATTAGGGAAAAGTAACTTCTAGAAAGCTACATTTTCCCCGCCTGAAATTCCTGGAGGATAATTTTTCGTTTGCTCTCCTGCTTCTTCCTGCCAAAGATTAGTATATAAATAGGTCTGAAAAAGGTGTGAAATGCCTCCCAGCAGCAATCAATGGGTTGACCTGAATGGGCAGAAATGATTCCTCTGTTCCTCATAGAATACGCAGAGTGGGGCCTGTGGGCAACCTTTTTGACAGTAGTCCTAGGTGAGATTTTAATTATGCCAGAGTAATTGGTGTAGTTTTCGTATTTTCACGTAAACAAAATGTATGCAAAATTACCACAATTATGCCATTACACCACATCACTTAATTTCAAGGAGAAATTTTAACATGAGATGGACTATTCGGGTACTTTTTTAACGGAAGCTTCCCTTTAGGTAGATTATTTTTCCCTTAGAGAACTATTCGGGTAATTTTGGAGTGAAAAACTACAAATCTGAGAGTGAGTGACAGTGTTTTGAACCTGAGCAGCAGTTCCTTTAATGTGAGAGGTCAACAAGCACTTCTGGTAGGTTTTGTTACCTAAATGGGCCGTTGGGGTAATTTTTAGCACAAAACTACAAATCTGAATGCGAGCTGTGGTGTTTTAAATGCAAGCAACTGGAAATCACTTGAAATTACATTTTCAAGATTAATTTTTACCTGAATGGACCGTTAAGGTACGTTTTCGAGTGCAAGGTACATTTTGTGTAATTATGAATACCTTTTTGCATAACTTTGCGGTAATTGTGCAACACAAGTCATTTCCCATTTCTATATTTACAACACAGAGTCAAATCCTGCTTGACAGGTCTGATGGGTTTTACATATAACTCTTGGTGCACAGTTGAAAGGTAGAGAACAGGATGCAAAGACAATTCGTATACATCCACTGTCTAGAAACTAATGAACCCTACCAGACTTTTCCTTCTGGTTTTATTGGGGGAACAGTGGTTGCTTCAAACTGGATTTTGGTGTTCGGAAAACCAAACTATACTCTAATCACACCCTCAGCCATCAGATCCCAAGTTTAGTGTGGATGAAGACTTTCACCATCTTGAAAATGCTCAAAGTGGATAGGATTGGTTCCAGGAACTTTCAACTCTTTGGTTGGGGCATGCTCAAGAGTAAGAGTGGTGGAACTCAAGGAGTTTCACTCTGCGGAATTCCATGGAAACTCAGCGAGATTCCGCAGAGTTCCATGAGAGGTGGAATTCAGTATGTTGTTCTGCTTGTTCAGATTTTTAGCGCTAGGAGCTTGTCCCACACTGTACAATCAGAGCGAACAGCACCAAGTGGCGTGCCAGAGGGTGCTGCTTCTTTCTGCTACTCGAGTAGATTTTCTACTTGAGGGGCAGCTTTCTCAACGTGAGCGGTAGCGACCTGCCGTGACCACCCGTGTGAGAAATCTTGCAAAAAGGCAGTCTAGCGCTCGATTTCCTCACTCACGCTCGGCAACTTAACACTGGTGAGCCACGCCATGCGGCAGTTCGCTGAGTTTTTCCAGAAATCCGCTCTTCAAGCAGAGTGGACAAAGCTCCTCAAACTCCATCGGAGGAGTGAAGTTTACTGGCCCACCCCTGCTCAAGAGTCATTGCCACCTTCTATCTTGTGACAGTAATAAATGAGGCATCTCCAGGCATCCACTTCAGAATATTGTTGGACCAGATGAAGAACAGAGGAGGACTGCTGTCTGTGACTTAAGAGAAACCTTGAAGGACCGGGTCTGTAGACTCCAAGGATCAGCTGGCTGGCCTCGCATTCACAATTCAGGGAAACAAGAAGCTACAAGAGGCTTTTCTGCCACTGCCCAGCTGACTGGGGCAACCGGACCTGATCTGGACCCTGCTATTGGACTCTATCTGACACTCTGTGAATCTTTAAGTGCCTCCTGTGAGGTCCTAGAAGTCTTTAAAAGTGTACTCCTGTGGTGAACTGGGATTTCAAGGACGAGGTCAGGAGGTAAAATCATTGACCAGAAAGAACCTGATTTATGTACCATTGTAGCCAGCCTCAAATTGGGCCTAGTTCCAGGTCTATCGTGACTATGGACAATCACTAATAAACAATGTGGTGACCCAAATTTAACTCGGAAGACCTGGGTAATATATGATACAAACAGTGTTCCGATCGGGGGAGCAACCACTACAACAATAAATGATTGAATCACTTTTTGTTAAAATTATATGAGAAAGCACAGATGAGGGACAAATAAATTATTATTTGCAACAAATGTTTCAGAAGAAAATGACAATACACAAACACATATAGTCACTTCAACAATTGTTTTAGATTTTAGTCGAAAATAATAGAAAACACTGTAATTTATATAGCCGGCCACAAGAAGAGAAACTACTGTTTGGACATAAGGTCCCTCGATTATAGAGTTATCAAGCTTAAGTATGTGGAGCCCATTTATTCGCATTAAGGTGGAGATATATCCCCCGAGTCTGGTAGTTGTCAGTTTGGCCTTTTGTGGAACATCTTCGGATTAGTTTACCTTTAAGTAACCTTGGATGACTCTGATATCCAGGTGGATCTCAATCACCTAAGAAGACAGAAACATCCAGTCTGTTTTACTGCACACTTTCTGCATTCGTTGTCATATTGGTTTGACGCCTGCATCCAGGTCGCTCTCCCCTTTAGTCCTGATGAAGCGTTTGAGGCATTCAGTAGCCCCTTCCATTGTGTTGGATCAAAATATCGATGCTCCATTAAAACAAGACTGAACAAAGTTGTTTTTTTGAGTCCATATGTGGACAATTGTGACTAAACAGCTGTGCCCTAGATGGGATGGAGCTAATGTCATATTCATGTTTTTGACAGGCGTTTGGATGAAGAAATCTAATTAAGAAAAGCATTTCCTTCTTTCCTTTTTACACCTTTACAAGCTGCTTTCTTGGGCACTATTCCTATCCCCTAATTCTACGGGAGCTTGAGCACTTATTGATCTCAGTCAGTCAAATACTTTATTGCGATAACTTAATATCATACAAAGACAATGACAAATGTATAAAAACAATAACAACACGTACATTAAAAACATTTAAGAAACAGTTTAAAAATGACAAGTTTAAAAAGAACCAGCGACGAATTAATGAGACCAACATACACAATATTACATTTTAACATCAGCCTAGCTGGTAGAAAGTGCATAGTGCTAAAGTGCAAAAGTGCAAAGGTACTAAGAAATGTTAAAAAGTATGCTAAGGGTGTCCCATGAAAAATAGTTAGAACAGGCAACTACTGACCATGTTACTTCGCTTCTAAGAATGCTGACCCAAAAGGTCAACATACTAGCTAAAATATTAATCTGTACTACAAGGGCCAGTAGGCACATTTTTAAGTCTAATATTCCTGCTTCTAATGGCTCTCACCAGGAAACTAGCCACATAAAACATGATCCTGGGAGTTTGTAGCATTTGTAAATAAATAAGAGCAGGTCTGACCAAGATAAATCCTGCCTCCTTGAGTATAGGTACAAGAAACATTTTCCGGGCTTCATTATAGTGGCTACAAAACATTATAAAGTGCATGGTACTTTGCTCGGAAAAATGATCACAAGAACATGGTGGTGCCTTTTCAGGGCTACTCCAAACAGGATAAAACCCCAAGCTAAAATGAATCAAATTAAATCGAAAACGAGTTAAGATAAACCTCTGGTAAGGATGGGTCACCACATTAAGATAATTGTCAGGACCATTGGGTATAGCCAACAATATACTGGCCCTGACACAGGGTTTCTTCAACTCAATTTCTTCCCTCTCCAAGGTTAGGAGCTCCTTCATTCCAGCTTTAATGTAAACTATATCTTTTAGCGTTAGAGAATCAGTAGCAGTATAAAATTCAGGCCTCCCTAGCTTCAAAAAATTTTCCTTGATGTACATCAACCACCTAATCCTATGTACATTATCTAGTTTCATACAGTCCCTCAATATGGTATGATTAAGAGGAATTTCTGGGTTCAGCCACATCCTCATCCAAGCAACTAAAGGAGCTGTTCTAATGAGATCTGAAATGTAGCCTTCCCCCAATTCCATGTGGACTGTATAGGTCGGGGTTGACTGGGGGACGCCCAAAACAGATCGAAAAAATTTATTTTCCATTGTCTGTATGGGTTCCATACCCCTATAACCCCACACTGAGCCACCATATGATGCAACTGAAATACATTTAGCTTTATATATTTTGCTGATAGCTGCAAATGGCCTACTCCCCAGTTTTTTAGAAAACCCCTGGAGGGCAGCAGATGTCCTAGCCAACATTGATGCTCTATTTATAACTTGAGGGCCCCAGCTACCATTGTCATCAAAGGTGAGACCCAGGTAGGGAAAGGAGGAAACACGTGCTAGCTTTTCCTGCCCACAAAGGAAAATTTTATGGAAGGGTCTCCTAGAGGCCCTACCCATAAGCATAACCTGTGATTTTTTTGCGTTTATTTTCAGGTCAAGTGAGGCCATAAAAGATTCAAAGGCGTCCAGGAGTCGTTGAAGCCCCACCCCAGTACGAGCAAGAAGAACGGCGTCATCCGCATAAAGGAGGACTGGTATCCCCTGCTCTCCTGCTCGTGGGATGTCGTTAGTAACGCCCCTAAGGGCTGGCTCCAGCGTGTTCACATAAAGCGAAAATAACAGTGGTGCCAGGATACATCCCTGTCTTACTCCTTTTTCAGACGCAAAGACATCTGTACACCTTCCGTTCATTGTGACTCTAACTTTAGCGGTAAGGCCAGTGTGTAAATCAGCTAGTAAATTAACTATGGATCTATCCAGACCCATATCGAGTAACTTCAACCAGAGCTTGGATCTATTGACCATATCAAACGCCGAGGAGAGGTCCATGAACCCAAGGTACATGGACCCGTCCATGGCCCTGGTGTATTTCTCGATCAAGAGGTGAAGATTAAGACACTGATCCAGGGTACTTCTTTTAGATCTGAACCCATATTGCACATTGCTCAAGATGTCATTCTCAGTAGCCCATTCATTCAATTTCACCAATATGACTCTCCCGAGAATTTTAACTGAAGAATCAATCAGCGAAATCGGTCTGTAACATGCAGGATCCTGCCTGTTTCCTTTTTTAAAAACAGGAATAATTATTGATGTTTTCCATGACTTGGGAATATTATCACGGTTTAAGGCATTAAAGACCCTGCAGAGCAATCTTGACCAGAAGTTAGGGAAGCATTTAAAGGCATCAGCAGGAACGCCATCTGGTCCTGGTGCCTTTTTCTTTAAGGTACAATCTATTGCAGATAATACTTCACAGACTTCAAAGTGCAAATAGTTCCCTAGTGAAATAGTGTTATCTTCCTGTTCCCTAGTAACAGCGATATTATGAGCTGAATAGATGTCTCTAAAATGCTTAATCCAACCCTCATCAGGAATATTAGTTTCTAAGGGGGAGTTATCCTCCCCTGTGAATAAAGGTTGGTTGACAATCCTCCAGAATTCTCCACTATTTTTTAAAATGGCTTGGTCAGTGAGTTGAGTCCAAGCTTCATCTTTAAGCTGTTTTTTCCTTAATGCAATGGCCTTTTTATAAAGTGCTCTACTGTTGCTAATGAGGTCACGATCTTTTGGAACGGTTTTCAGTGCATTAAGCAATGCAGAATGTGCTTTCGAGCAACTGTGATCAAACCATCTTTTAGGAGGTTTCGGCTTAGGATTACTAGTCACAGAAAGCCTGCCATTTATCTTATTACATATGCTACTAAATGCAAAGATCACTTCCCCATCGTTAGAGTCGCTAGATAGACACACTCCTACCTCCTCCTCAGCCTCTAAAAGAACTTCTTGAATGAAGGGTTCTGGGATTATACTATCCCATTTCAGTTTCCTTCCCTGATCCTTAACTTTAAGCTTTTTTATCCCATAGCAAGAACCATGGTTGCGCCCCAAAAGATCAGACACTACAAGGTCCATGGAGACTGGGTTATGGTCGCTAAAAATGGAAATCACAGTTCTATACATTAAAACCTTGGATAAAAAACATGCAGAAATAAAAATATAATCAATAACAGAGTCATTGTCTGAGCCCTTAAAAGTAGGGGCCCTATTCCCCCCCTCCCCACAGCTGGATTCATATAGGTTCCATCTAGCGAGAAAGTTTTCTAAACAGCCCCCCTGTCTGTTATGTTCAAGATGGACCAATACGCCATATGGAGGGGATTCTCAGTCATCGCAAACACACATGAGTGAGCAGGGATGTATATTAAAATCCCCCCAAAAAATAATTTCAAATGCTGTAACATCCTCACTATAGACTGACAGAAAATAGTCCAATCTACCAAGGCTATATGTAGTACAGTCGGCAGCATTGGAATTATAAAAATTAATAAATAAAATATTAGGAGATTCCACGCGAGACAATTCAACAATAAGACATTGCTCAGATCCTGAGTCCCTTTTCTTGAGGCTACCTTTGATATCTAATTTGAAGAGGCTTAACAGTCCTCCCCTCGCTCTTCCTGCCGTGCTAGTCACGGCAGGGATACAAAAATAGCTGTAGCCATCAGGAGAAAAACAGGAATTTGTGTCCCAGGTTTCCTGCAGAGCAATGATGTCAAACCTAGTTATAAATGCCAACCAAGGTGCATTACCTACTTTGGACTTTATACCAGCTATATTCCAAGTAAGTATACTGAAGGCTGACACGCTATTCTCTATCTGGCTAGAATGATCTGACACACTATTCTCTATCTGGCTAGAGTGATCTAATAAGAGTCAGTCATTATGATCCAGAAAGGATAAGGGTGCAAATCGATTAGACAATAACAGGGGTTGGGCAAAAGGATTCTGATATACTCTGGGGGCGGATTGGTTTACAGTATTCCGCTGTTGTTCCCAGCCCCTTCTATAGTTTGAGTCAGAATTAATATCCCACCCGAAGGCTGGTGTTTTAGGGTAGGTGACATTCTGCTGTTCACCATAAAAGAACTTCAATGTTAATGGTACAACAGAACCCTGCCTACGTTGGGGTGGGAGTAGGTTAATAAGAATGTTAGGCAACACGCCTGGATGCAAGAAACTTACTGCCACGCAATCCCCCTTAAATTTTTTAGGGCGATTACCTAGCCATGACACCCTTTTAACAGTTTTGATCTCTTGAGCCAGCAATTGACCCCCCCCTGGAGCTAACCTGATGTTAGTAGTGAGCCACTGTAAGGCTTTGTTAGACAGAGAGGAAGGGGATTCTTCAGTGCCGGCTTCTAAGGGTGGAACATTCGCCAATACCAAAACAACAGGGGACGCTTCAACTATAAATTGAAGAGGGTCAGTTAACTGAGCATGTACAGGGGGTATCTCAACCGTTAGCGGACCATCCCCTCTATTAGTATTGGGAGCAATAGGTTTTGGATCAGGTGGTTGAGATGGTAGGTTATTTGTTGCATCATCCGTATTCTGCCTCTCCTGATCATCATTTCCTCTGCTGTTTTCATCCAGGTTTGCTACCAACGTCGTAACGTTAACAACTCCCTCTGTTAATTTGTTCAACTGCCCTCCCAGCTTTTTGACTTCAGATTGTAATTTATCGATTTTAGAGAGTAACGGTTTAACAATGGATTTGATTTTGCTATCTATTAGGTCGGCAAATCTTACAAACAGATCTTCATCGTAACAAACATTAATCTCCGCACTTCCCCCTTCGGCTTCCTTTGAATTTGCCTTTGGAATGTTTACCCTCTTCCTCCTAGCCCCAGATCTTAGTCCCCCCCGTCTAGGTGGATTTTTGTTTTTCACAACGGCTAATCGTGAAGTTTGTTCAGTGGTGGAAATATCTTCATCTGTGAGGTCAACACGATTATCATGTTCCATATCACTGTCAGAGTTATTTCCATGCTCCACGATAAAGACCTCGGGACCAGACAGCATATTATCATTTAGAGGGCCAGGTTCCTGTGTAACCGGGCAATTTGAAGAGGCATCAAAGAAAGTCTGAAGGGACACTGCATCTTCAGGTAAGGGGGATGAAGATGGCGACAAACGGTGTAAGTCTGGTGAGAGACTCAGTCCCAGCGATTCTCTCCTCTGTAAGTTAATTTTTTTCACTGTTTGCACCAAATAATTTTCCATTGTGTTAGCAGGTTGTGGGAGTGGTGCTGGACCCTTTTTGGGCATACTGCTGGTAGCTAACAGGGAACCAGTACCCCTCAGGCAACAACAAAATATATATTACAACAGTATAGTCTTACTTGAGCAGTAGAAAGCCTCGCAAACCTCACGCAGGATTTCTGGCCCTGCCCTGCCTCCTCGTGCCGATGAGGGCCGTAGAGGGCCCGCCCTTTGCCCGGGCTTAGCCCCGGGCGTCCCGCTCGCGTCCCGCGACGCGGGGGTGCTCCTCCTTTTCTGCGCCTCTGATTGCGCTCCCTGTGCGCTGCCGCGTCACTCAGACGCGCCGCCGCGGTGCCCGCCGGGATTTGGAGTCTCCCGGAGCGGCGGCGCGGAGTCAGCTGTCCCTTGACTCTTGGCGGTGGCGGCGGCGTGGGCAATGGCCTCTGCCTTCCTCTGGCAGTTCAGGAGGTGAGTAAATATGACTCTCGGCGGTGGCGGCGGTTCAAAAATGGTCTCCCCCGCTCTGCCGGGGTGCTCCTCCTTTTCTGCGCCTCTGATTGCGCTCCCTGTGCGCTGCCGCGTCACTCAGACGCGCCGCCGCGGTGCCCGCCGGGATTTGGAGTCTCCCGGAGCGGCGGCGCGGAGTCAGCTGTCCCTTGACTCTTGGCGGTGGCGGCGGCGTGGGCAATGGCCTCTGCCTTCCTCTGGCAGTTCAGGAGGTGAGTAAATATGACTCTCGGTGGTGGCGGCGGTTCAAAAATGGTCTCCCCCGCTCTGCCGGGGTGCTCCTCCTTTTCTGCGCCTCTGATTGCGCTCCCTGTGCGCTGCCGCGTCACTCAGACGCGCCGCCGCGGTGCCCGCCGGGATTTGGAGTCTCCCGGAGCGGCGGCGCGGAGTCAGCTGTCCCTTGACTCTTGGCGGTGGCGGCGGCGTGGGCAATGGCCTCTGCCTTCCTCTGGCAGTTCAGGAGGTGAGTAAATATGACTCTCGGCGGTGGCGGCGGTTCAAAAATGGTCTCCCCCGCTCTGCCGGGGTGCTCCTCCTTTTCTGCGCCTCTGATTGCGCTCCCTGTGCGCTGCCGCGTCACTCAGACGCGCCGCCGCGGTGCCCGCCGGGATTTGGAGTCTCCCGGAGCGGCGGCGCGGAGTCAGCTGTCCCTTGACTCTTGGCGGTGGCGGCGGCGTGGGCAATGGCCTCTGCCTTCCTCTGGCAGTTCAGGAGGTGAGTAAATATGACTCTCGGCGGTGGCGGCGGTTCAAAAATGGTCTCCCCCGCTCTGCCGGGGTGCTCCTCCTTTTCTGCGCCTCTGATTGCGCTCCCTGTGCGCTGCCGCGTCACTCAGACGCGCCGCCGCGGTGCCCGCCGGGATTTGGAGTCTCCCGGAGCGGCGGCGCGGAGTCAGCTGTCCCTTGACTCTTGGCGGTGGCGGCGGCGTGGGCAATGGCCTCTGCCTTCCTCTGGCAGTTCAGGAGGTGAGTAAATATGACTCTCGGTGGTGGCGGCGGTTCAAAAATGGTCTCCCCCGCTCTGACGGGGTGCTCCTCCTTTTCTGCGCCTCTGATTGCGCTCCCTGTGCGCTGCCGCGTCACTCAGACGCGCCGCCGCGGTGCCCGCCGGGATTTGGAGTCTCCCGGAGCGGCGGCGCGGAGTCAGCTGTCCCTTGACTCTTGGCGGTGGCGGCGGCGTGGGCAATGGCCTCTGCCTTCCTCTGGCAGTTCAGGAGGTGAGTAAATATGACTCTCGGCGGTGGCGGCGGTTCAAAAATGGTCTCCCCCTTATTGATCTGTTTTACGTTTTTATGTAGGATGTGTATACATTACTGTGTTTTCTGTTAATTTCAACTAAAATCTGAAACAAATGTTGAAGTTCCTATATGTGTTTGTGTCTTGTCATTTCATTTTGAAACTTTATTGCGGCTATTACAGCCATAAAAGAACATTTGCAAAATACAATTTTGATCAATCTCTTAAAAAAATCGGGAAAGTAATCAATATGGAAGTTCAAAGATACCAAGTACACAAACATTTATGAGTTAACTTTTTGGGGGCGTTGGTCAATAAATATACACCAAAATGAGAAATGTAATTACTATAAATATCTTAAAAATATAAATTAACATCTGAATAATAAAACCAATATAACATTTCATATAAAAACTTGACTAAAGCCCATCCTCAGCTAGCAACCAATGGGTATGTTACAATCAAATGATTAACACGTGCCTAAGAGGGAGGCCATGAATCTTGCCTCATCTTTCAGGAAAAGATAGGTGTGCTACAGATGTTATGTATTCACATTACAATTGTCATTTTCTTCTGAAACATTTGTTGCAAATAATCATTGATTTGTCCCTCACCCATGCTTTCTCAAATAGTGTTGACAAAAAGTGATTCAATCATTGCTTGTTGTTGTGGTTGCTCCCACGATATGACCACTGTTTATTTGTATCACTGACACTTTGTGCTTCTTGGCGCTATTCCTACTTTAATCTTTACAAATCTATATCCTCTGTTCCCCATCTTGGATTTTTATCATTTTGGTGTCGTTGTGTGTATAAAGTTTGACCATATTTTTCTAATTTGGTTGAGATTTTCAATGTTTCGCATTTTGACTTTATTACTGTTTTGTAACAGCATAAATATTTTACACAGTGCCCAAAGTAATGCCTGTCTGTTCTATGCTATAGTTACCACCGGGTTGCACTCAGGTTAATTTAGTGGCTTTGAATGTTTACCTTGGGAGGGTTGTGATTACCTCTTGATGTGGGTAGCCCCAATCCAAAATAATAATCCAATTTCTTACAGCAACTTGCTCCATTTGTATAAAATCTCTTTTGGATTCTCAGTCTACAGAGGTGCAGATAGTCTCGATAAGCTGTTAGGGATGATGCTCCTTAACCACTTGGGAGCTAGTAAACAAACCTCCCCAGTGCTGCGCTGTCCATTATCCGGTGCTGAACTGGACGTCCAGCGGTCGCACGCAGCACTGGGGAGGTAGTGCCCGTGACGACCGTTGGCCGACGGCAGCACTTAAGGGGTTAAACCATGATACGTTTGTATTCGCCACATTCCCCTGATACTGCAGTGATAACTCCCAAAGTATCCTTTTGTGTACTCAAAATAGCAGAACCACAATAGGAGGTGGGCTTTAGAGCATTCTTACAATCCGCTGTTTTATGAAGTTCGTGAACTTCCCAGTAATTCTGCTTTGGGGCCTAGATAATCTATTTTTGCAGGAAGGGCGTATGAGGGGTTCCTCTCTCTCAAAATTTGGTGGAATTTAAATCCCACAATAAACACACATTGTCAATTTGCTGGTACCATCCCCAGGTTGTCTGTTCTACTGCTACCTCCCTGTCCAGCCAAACAGTCACTTAAGACTGGCCACCTAAGACGCTCTACCACTTTGCCAGCTGGTATGGTGTGAATGTTTTGGACCATCGCTTTCAATTTGCAAGGCTCCTCTTTCATTCCCTCTCCACTGATTCTCCATATTTTATACCCATATCCCCTCCACCCCACTATATGCTTGCCATAAGACAGCCTTAGTGAAGCTTAAGCGATTTAGAAGCAACCAATAAAACATCTCACTCTGCAACCTTTGAAGTTCCCTGGAAAATGTCAAAAAGTGGGTAGGAGTGAATCCCACAACTTTAAATGCCCAATATGCTCAGGCGAATCACTCCCTCTAGGAGTTAATGTCTGTGAGACAAGCTTGTTGGGTCTCCTGTAGACAGAAATAGTGTTAATGCTCCTTTTGGAAATACTCACAGTAGTGTTGATTCTATATGCAAAACCTGACTGCCCAATTCAGTCTTTAATTTGCATAAATAAATAAATCAATAGGACAGGAGCCAAAGTCGTTATCTTTTTTCTTCCTCCACCCTGTCTCTTTAACTCCCTCTTGCAGGTTTTTCTTTCTACCTACATTCTTACTTTGTTAATATTGTCCTATCTCTCTCACGTTTCTGCTTTTTTCCCTCTGGCGTTGGGTTAAAACCTGATGATTTATTATTGATTTAATAAAAGAGCTTTATATAGTGCTGGCAAGGCCCACGGGTATTAGAGCGCTTCACAGATATGATCGAAACAGTGTAAAGGAACATGAGTGGCAGAAGTCACAGACTTGTTCGGCGTTGGGTCACATAAGTTCTGGAGAAGAGCAGGCCTTCAGAAGTAGTAAGCTAGGTAATAGAGCCCAGAGGGTTGATGAGTTGATTGAGGAGAAGATCTTTTAACTGTCTTTTGAAGCTCACATAGGAGGGAAACTTCCTGATTTTGGGAGCATAGCCCTAAAAGGTGCCTGCACGGGCTTTTAGTTTGTGTTTTTTTGGTGGGATGAGCAAAAGAGTATTGGTGCTTCTTAGATTTCTTGACTGGCCTGCCTTTGATAGTTTGGACACAAGGTTGACTGATTTCCCGGTATGGAGGACTTTGTGCGTGAGCTTCGATCGAGAGCCTCTTGAGATTTTTTAGGTTCGGGGAGAAAGGATTCTGTCTTTTTACTCCAGTGACCATCTTTACTGCTGCATTAAGTATGGCTCTGACTCTAACCATCACTTGCGCCTGCTGGTCCTCAATAAGCACCATGTTAAGCCTGAACATCTGTGTGCCATACAACATAACTAATGCTGAAGGACAGGATGAGGTGTCCTAGAATAAGCGCTTGCCAGGGACATAGTGCCAGAGTGAGATCTGAGTTTGCGCATGTACCAGATTCTTTTGGGAGGGGGCTGTCAGTATTCAAGTTACAAAATGACTCAGTGTACCATTTATAAGGACGATTTAGTGCATTGGGGTGTAATGTGCCAACATCAGCTCCACACCACCACATGAAAGTCTTTGAATACGGCCCTTCATTTGACAATAGCCATGGAAGAAGCAAGATGGGTCTTGAGTTCTTTTTTGAAGGTTAGAAGTGAATGGACCAGTCCCTGGAAGTTGACACAACAAAATACAAGAGTTAGCGGAAGTGACATCACACAACCTTTGACAGCTCAATTGCATCACAAAATGACCTGTTGTCTTACCCTTAGACCCAGAAAGACCTGATCCCATATCTCAGTTTATAATGATTCAGGCCTTGTTTCCGTATACTGTGAGTAGCCAACCTGGCTGTGGGAGTCTATTTGTTGTTGAAGAGCCAGGGGAAGCAATTTGTTGAAACCGCAAGAAGAAGCAGGGCTTTCAGAGCACCAATTACTGTATATTCTGCCACTGCCATCCTTGCCCCTGAGATCAGGATCATCAATGGCAGTGCCAGGGTGCCAAAGCGTAAAGCCTAGTGGCAGCAGCTGCTGCCCCTGGTAATCCCTAATTGACATCCACGGGCCAGGAAAGAGACACCACTGCAGCAAGTCTGGAGCATGCTAAGACTACATGTCTGTTAGTGTAGGCCTAGAATTTGAGTCAATATCCATCACTGCAGTATGTTTCCAGGCTCCAGTGGATGCATCGGGAAGGTGAGAGATTCAATTGAATTGCATGCTGGCAGTGTCTTGTGTATAAGAGAGTGAGTCTGAAAGAAGTAGAATCTCTCCTAAGGTTGAGTGGCGCCTCTTCCAAAGCCCCATGGATGGTAATAAGCAGAGCTCTGAGGATACGTATCGTTTGACTGGCTTGTAGCCCTTTGAACTAGAAGCTCACATGATAGCAAAGTCCATTTCTTCTCAAGTTTTTAATATTTGTGTTAACACTCCTAACACCACACCACTATCACCTTAGCCTTCTGTTCAATCTCCTGTCCCCATTTTTTACCCATGACTTGCTCCCCGGTGGCATCTTGACATGGCCTTCTTTTTCCCTTTCATTCTCCTATGATTTAACTCCCGGTCGTGCTCTCATTCTTCATCCTCCCGCACCGAATTCCACTCTGTATCTGCACCATCATCAGCTTTTACCTTCACTTTCCACTACATATCTCACAAAAACATCTCTAAAAATTTCTCTCCTCCACCTCTTGCTAATGCTCCCACCACAACGTGTGCCACAAAAGACATTCACCTACCTTTAGCAACAATCACCGCTCTACCACTCTTGAACCACTACACAACACAATCTATTCAGTCCTAATATTTAATCTTTTCTCCACCAACACGCTTGCAACTCTCTTTAATGATTACCTAACACAGTTCACCCGTAAGTCTAAGACACCCCACTTCTAACACATCACCCCAAAGCCTTCCCTTAAATCAAAGTTCTACTCTTACTTCTGGAGCACAGATACGAACAAGGGGCAGTATCTTACTAGCTGATCCTGCTGCAGCAGCATGAGCAAACAGAAGTGCAGTCAAATTAACGTGGGTCAACCATCACCTAACAACCCAGGATCCTGTTCAACTGGGGGGACTTTGACTCCCCAACAAGATATTAGGATCACCCTGACAGATCTCAGGGGATCCGGGACTCAGGGTAAGAGAAGCATCGAAAACGGGAACCAAAGAGGGGAAAAGAGAATACACACTACCATCCCTACAGCGGAACTCCAAGGACTGCAAAATGTTGAATCTGTGAGACTCTACATCTGGTGATTTTAGGAATTTCTGAAACAAACATTGGGTGGTCGAAAGCTCTTCGTTGTGGGTTGGTCTTCTTCGTCAATTTCTAGGTTCAGGTCCAAGGCACACCCTGGATGTTGATGCAGACGTTTCATGGCCAGCACGCGGTCCCAGAACCTGTCCTGCTGCTCCTGAGCCTGCCAGATATAGAAGGAAGTATTTACATTACTGAACGCGAATGTTGGCCGGTGATCAATTTTCATGATTTGACTTCCACTGACTGTCCATCCATCAGCCGGCTAAGCACGGCAAAAATAACATTCCACTAGCTTTCTTTTCTTACCGAAATAAGGAGTGAAGTTACAAAATTCGAAAGCATCAATAAATAAAACAAACCATGTGATTCAACCTTCTGGAAAGAGTGAATTTGCCTTTACTAGAAACCTGATTTGGACGCGCATCAACACACCTCCAGTTGCTAAGCTGAGCTCCACCAGCATCTTTGTTAACGAAGGAGACCGAAATATACCCCTCACCCACACACATATTAAGGCGGTTGGCCGAAATGCAGCCCCTACACCCACCCCTATACCAGGGCTTGAAGTGGGATGAAAAAACTGGTGGGGGGGGGGTCTGTCAAAGGGGCGTGGCCGATGCAGTTAAGCGCGTGGCTTGAAATTCTCTTAAGTTAAACATCTGTGCTTAGCACAGTGTGCACGCTGGCTAGCATTTTGCTGCTTCTATGATTGAATCCAGATTTATAACACAAAAAGTAAGATTACCTACAACAAGCTGGTACTATTCGCTTTGTCAATGGCTGTTAGTTGCATAAGATAAATAAGCAACAACTATGGCTTTGTTGCATATAATATTGAAAATTCTTCCGTTCTGAAATGATGAGACTGTAAAAGAACTATAACGAGTCTCTTTGAAGTTACCTCAAAGGAAGTGAAGGGTGGTATTGCTGCAGAGGGCAGTTTTTTTTTCACCTCAAGAGTGAGGGCAAAAATGGAGAGCCTGATAGAAACCAGTTTCGGCACCTGCTTTTTAGAACTGCCAGTGCTGAGCACTGGCAAGACTTGGTCCACTTAAAGCGCTGCCCTATCCAAAATCAAGGGAAAAGGCAGCACCCCCCTCTGCGGCGCAGCTAGACCTTTGTCCGTCCGTGGCGGTTCCTGCGTTTGCTGCCCCGCGGTGACCGTATGTAAGAGGGGGGCGCTGCCACCAAAATTAGTGCCGCCCAGAATGGAACGCCCCCCCCCCCTCAACTCTCCCTTGGGCAGTACAATTAGACCTTGGGCAGTACAATTAGACCTCTTAAAGAACGTGTGCATAGTGCCCACACCGCCAGCGCTCGCTCCGCTCTGCGCACATTAACACTTATATACCAAGGAAAACTCACGAGACATATTTGTGGGAAAGCACTGTTGCAGGTTTATTTCGTACAACAGGTAGCTGATAAGGTGGGTCATCTTACAGGCGATCCAATGCGGCAGCCCCTCGCTGACCCGCATGCCTAAGGAGCCATCTTGCACGGCGAGTCGATGCTCTGACGGTGCATTAAATTACCATTTTATTTCGTTATACTCCCGCCCCCCCTGTCAGGGCGGAGCGATGAGGCACACCCCCGGTTGGTTCAGGCCCCCCGACCGCCCGAAGGACTAACGGGGCGCCGACGCTGTTTCCTGGAACCCCCTCGGCTCCAGGTTCTTGGCTCAGGCACCCTTACTGTGCCAGGCAGAGGTATTTAGACTGTATCCTTCTACCGCAGAGGTACCCCTACTGTCCATCTGCTTCCAGATCGCCCTGTGACTCCGCCTGCAACACAAAACATGACCATTAACAAATTCACAACTTTCGCCCGCCGCTCTGCAGCTGGGTCAGGGTTCAGGGTGGGATCAGCGCAGAGCCTAGGGAACCAGGCGCGGGAAAAAGAGGCCGAGCATAGTTGCTGGGCCTGTTTTATACTCCAAGGAACGCCCCATTCCCCAGGTGAGCCCTCCCTATTGGCTGTTGGCGAGGAGGGCGGCTCAAAGGGGTTGACGCGCTACAAGCTCTGCTCGCCCGTCGTGTGGGACTAGGGCGCTGTCCCGCCCATGCTCCCCTGCGTGTCGCGCGGTCAGCGGCATAGTGCCCACACCGCCAGCGCTCGCTCCGCTCTGCGCACATTAACACTTATATACCAAGGAAAACTCACGAGACATATTTGTCGGAAAGCACTGTTGCAGGTTTATTTCGTACAACAGGTAGCTGATAAGGTGGGTCATCTTACAGGCGATCCAATGCGGCAGCCCCTCGCTGACCCGCATGCCTAAGGAGCCATCTTGCACGGCGAGTCGATGCTCTGACGGTGCATTAAATTACCATTTTATTTCGTTATACGCCCGCCCCCCCTGTCAGGGCGGAGCGATGAGGCACACCCCCGGTCGGTTCAGGCCCCCCGACCGCCCGAAGGACTAACGGGGCGCCGACGCTGTTTCCTGGAACCCCCTCGGCTCCAGGTTCTTGGCTCAGGCACCCTTACTGTGCCAGGCAGAGGTATTTAAAGTAAAGTAAAGTCCACATTTGTAAAGCGCACAATCACCCGTAAGGGTCTCTAGGCGCTGGGGGGCCGCCGGGAAGAGTAAGCGAGCTATTGCCCAGAGTCACATGGTGCTGGGCTAACCTGCCGCCGGAGCCGGGGATCGAACCGTGGTCCCCAGATTCCAGCGTCAGTCGCCCTGGCCGCGGCGCCACACCTCTTCCTTTAGACTGTATCCTTCTGTCGCAGAGGTACCCCTACTGTCCATCTGCTTCCAGATCGCCCTGTACTCCGCCACAGCTCTGGAGGAGGCCCCCGTCGATGACAGAGCCCCCGCCCCCGCACACGCCGCCCTCCCAACACAGTGCAAATTCAAGTTTGTGAGTTACAAGTATAATTGTAAATAATGGAAATCATTCCAAAATCTTGTCCTCTTTAAGATTGAGTAACATGAGTAGTTTTATAGCAGTCCTTGCACCACCCACAAATATACTGTCAGGGCATTTTACTCTTTCCTTCCTGTTTAGGGAGGAGGTGCAAAGATGTAAATTAGGTAAAGCTAGTCTATCTGCACGTGATTTGAACCACTAGTTCCTCTTACCACCCTCGGTAGGCACGGGGAACCGAAACCGCCGCATGGCGTGCCAACCCCATCACGAGGGTTGCCGTGGGCAGTGCAGCATGGAAGGGGCCCCACTCATTGCCCTGGATGACACGCCCCCCCCTCGGGCTATGTATGACTGTCGTCAAAATTAATCCTGCTCCCCAATTGGACCTGCGAAACCCGCACATTAAACTGCCACCTGCCTCTGCGAGCACGCCCGAATTGCTGCGTGCCATTCTGCTTCTGGTGCATCCATCATCCTGGAGGAGAAGCCAGAACTTAACAACTTCGTTACTCCCTTTTAACTGCGGTAACAAAACTCTCGCGCTATTCATTTGTTCATACATTGAATGTATGAACCCTGCAAAATAAACACATTCACGTCATAATGTACCCGCTGTTGCAGATGCGCGCAGGACACGATGCGGGCAGCCTTTGAATTAGAAATGCACATGCCTGAAATTGTTCGCTTCCTATAGACTCCCTTCCCGCCCCAAAAACAGACTTGCAACCCTGCGTGATCACCCGATCGGGTCCGTACCTGCCGTAAATCAACATTGTGGGGATGCCGAGTGAACCGCGCACTCACACCAGCAACATTGGAGAGCTGGGCGAAATGTTCGCACCAAGGTGAGCAGACTCCACGTGCGGCGGCCTCGGCAAAACCGACCGTGCATGCGTGCGGCGACCATGGGGGGGTTTTGGGTTACTGTGTTCTGACCCCACCCGTGCTTGCGGACAACCCGGTCCGCTCCCTGACTACTTTGCCCTATTCATTATCAGGCCAAATTAGATGCCGGCACACCGGAGACCAAAGCGGAGCATGGGGGCGCTCGGCGCCTGGACCGCCCAAACTTGCACCGATCAGTGACTCGATGGGAAAGAGCCCCACAGGCCCCTCCCCCCGATGCCTCTCGGCGACCTCCCCTGACCTGGAAAAAGGGGGGGAGGTGGGGGGTGGATGCCAGGCTGCCCTTCTCGTCTCTTCCTAAAGTCCGGAAATCTCCCAGGTCCGGGCAGCCAAAGCGACTCCACGACCCGGCAAATAACCCCCCCAACAGCGGCCCGCGCCTACTCAAGGCGCCCAGCTCAGCCCAGCTTCAAACCTTAAAGTGGGGGGGAGCGAGCGAAGAGGGAGGGGGCTGGATGGACCAGCACTCGCCGTGAGGCCCAATCCATGGAGACGAGGTGAGCAGGAATAGCGTGTCAACTCCCGATGCATCCACGCCGCCAACCCCTTAAAAAACGCCTCGCGCTTCCAACCTGCCCAGTTAACTCTTCCCACTGGCTCATTACCCTGTTCCTGCTAATCTACCCTACACGCGAACCGCCACCACCAACCCCCCCGTGGTCGACACCATTGGGCCCCATCCACCTGGTCATGCCCAGGGACGGGGCCGGGGGAGGCCAAGTAGCTGCAACATACCTGGGAATCACCCGACGAGATAACACGACGATCCTAATCACCCGACGAGATAACACGACGATCCGATCAGCGCAGAGCCTAGGGAACCAGGCGCGGGAAAAAGAGGCCGAGCATAGTTGCTGGGCCTGTTTTATACTCCAAGGAACGCCCCCTTCCCCAGGTGAGCCCTCCCTATTGGCTGTTGGCGAGGAGGGCGGCTCAAAGGGGTTGACGCGCTACAAGCTCTGCTCGCCCGTCGTGTGGGACTAGGGCGCTGTCCCGCCCATGCTCCCCTGCGTGTCGCGCGGTCAGCGGCAAGAACACATTAGAGCAATCCACAATGGCAACACACTCTACCCACTGGCAGTACACTATAACAATGTACATGCTGCATCTGAAATAATGAATATTACATTTCATGGCATTGCTATAGCAGTGGACTTTAGCATTGAGGAAATTGGAAACACAGTGGCTAATTAAACTCAGATCTGTTGATCTAGGGTTGAATGTTGACAGGGAAGTACATGTCTTTTTTCAGGACTAGAAATGTTCATTAAGTCTTGTCACTGTTTGTGTTCTGAATTATATAACATCATTACAACCTAATTATTGTGTCATATTACTGTACTGTTGAAATGTGTGACTTTCTGAGTGCACAGACTATGTTTCTTTGGACCTGTCTTTCATCCACTTAGAACTGGTGATGGGCTCTCACCTGGAAATACATTCGCCATATCAGTTGGGAGACGGCCTTTGGATTACAGTCCAACTTAACAATATATTGGCAGACTGTGTGCTATAGACCACCTTGTGGCTGCGGCAATTCCCTTCCGGTTATGGATACTTCACTCTCTTTTCTCTTTGCAGTGGAGTGTTCAGAAATGCGATTAGCCAACTGAAAATGGGCAATGTCACATGGGGGCTCATTTCTGTGCTTCAAACAACTTTTGATATCAGTAATATGCTCTTTTAGATGCATATATATCTGACAGATTAACAGAGAATAGACTAGCTATTAAGACCGGGCCACTACATATATACAAATAATTAAAAATAGTATTCCGTTCTAAGTAAGCGGTTCGTCTCCACCTTATCTCTAATGAGACCATACAGGAATATTGCGGGCTGTGTGGAAGACTATTACAAAACACAAGGATCCACCTGTAGAAGGGGCCCTATCGGTTGAGATTCTCTCAATGTCAAAAAGTGTGTTTCCTACATTGGTTGGACGCACATAGTGTTTGCTTAAATACCCCTCACACACCAAAAGGGCCCTTGGTGTCATGCTTCATCATAGGGGTCTTACTGCCCGTTGCGGGTTGGGCGTGCTACGACCTGCGACTATGCGGGAACACTGATCTTTCAGTACTATGTGTGGTGTAGGGGTAGTGAGAGGAAGAGTCAAGAGTGAATGAAAAAAAGTGAAATAAAAAGGACCTGGCCTCTGTGGACTAAGTCACTGGAGCTGGTACTATTAAAGAAGTGGGCCGGAGATGTCCTGCGTGTAATGTGCGGATACTCCTACTCAAGCCAACATGTTTTGAAGCACCGAGGCTTCTTCATCAGAACTGAAACTGACCCTTCAGTACTCACTATGTTGCTATCAATAAAGTGAAACTAGTTCATGTTGACCTGATTTGGAGTATCCGCACATTACACGCAGGACATCTCCGACCTACTTCTTTTAATAGTACCAGCTCCAGTGACCTATCAAAGTTTCTTAGTCCACAGGGGCCAGGTCTTTTTATATCACTTTTTTCATTCACTCTTGACCCTTCCTCTCACTACCCCTACACCACACATAGTACTGAAAGATCAGTGCTCCCGCGTAGTCACAGGTCGTAGCATGACCCGTCCCGCAGCGGGCGGGAAGACCCTATGATGAAGCATAACACCAAGGGCCCTTTTGGTGTGTGAGGGGTATTTAAGCAACCACTGTGTGCTTCCAACCAATGTAGGAAACACACTTTTTGACATAGAGAGAATCTCAACCGATAGGGCCCCTTCTACAGGTGGATCCTTATGTTTTGTAATAGATTTCTAGAGGAGGATGTATCCACCTCCAGTGTCCGCTAAGGACACTACCTCTTCACTCCCCACTTTTGTAGCTGTGTGGAAGACTATACTTTGGGTCATGCTAGATTGTTCATACATACTGGAATAGGTATCCACGGCTTCTACGGATGATAACTATTCCTGCACTCCTGGGCATCCCACCCACGATTTGAGCCTGCGTGCCTTCTTTTATAATGTATCTACCTGTTTTAATTTTTATCCTACATGTAGCCGGGACCTTAGACTGCGTGTTTTTTTTAGTTTATAATGTGTCCACTTATTTTACCCAATTGATCTCTTCCTTCCTAACGCTCTGTATACCACCCTTAATCCTGTAAAGCGCTCTGATACCCTCACAGGTCTGGTTCACACTATATAAAACTATAAAATAAATAAATTCAATAAAATAGGTACTAGGAGAATGTGATGGGTTCCTAGGTTACTACTTTAAGTAATAGGCTTCCCTCCATGACGGGTTCCCAAAGGGAATAATTTACATTTTAGGTTACCCTCCCTATATGGGCTACACTGTAGTAAGAGAATGTTATTCATTCAGATTTACCTGCTCTGGATACTTTACGATTACGAGACTATGATTACGAGAAACTGCCAGTAGGAGACTACCCCTTCAAGATGGCGCTACACCTCACTAAGAGTTTTGATTCATTCAGATATATCTGTTCTTGACATTTGTCCTTATGATTACGAGACATTGACATGTTGAAATTCATGTGTGCTCTATAGAAGCACTTATCCTTACTCCCGGAATGTAGATATTGGCAACAGAAGGTCGATTAATTAATTTCTTAATTTTAACTGTGAGTCCTTTATTTATGCATTCTTTTAAACTAAATGTGCACAGACTATATTTCTCTATCCTAACATGTGTATGATATGGTCTTATCCGTTATCATATCATATTCCTTTAGAGAAATAATCTCTACAAGATGGTGGCGCGTGTAGTATTCACTGATCGCTTGAATGCAAGAGGGAGAATATGCAGGTGGGTCATGCGTCCGCAACCTACAACTTACTAAAAAGAGAATGGCGGGCTAAGGGAGGAGAAAAAGGTGATTCGCCGCGATCGGACAAGAAGGGACCAGTGGTGACCCAGGCGCCAGGACCAGAGCTGACTCTACATGATGTTATGGCGGCGATAGGTGACGTACGTACCTCTGTTAATTCTGTCACGGTGGAGGTCTCGTTGCTCAGAGCTGACTTCAGGAAAATGGATGAGAAGGTGAAGGAACTGAAAATTGTGACGAGTGCCCTGCAGGTGGACCTTTCGGAGCTCCAGAGCCGGATGCTAGAGCTGCAAAAAAAACCAGGAAAGGATGTCACAACAGTTGAATGATTATGAAGGGCGGGCCCACCGCAACAACATCCAAATTTTGGGGGTTCCGGAATGCACAGAAGGGCCAGTAGCAGATCTATATGTGGAGGACTTAATCACGAAGCACCTGAAGCCCAAGACGTTGTATAGCTATTTCTCTATTGAGCGAGCCCACAGGGTGCCAGGTGGTCGACCTAAACCGGGCACGCCCCCGAGGCCGCTGATTGCCAGAGTGTTCAACTACCGTGACCGGGATATAATATTGCAAACTTCGAGGTCCGGCCCCCCTCTGAAAGTGGTTAACTACGAAGTATCATTCTTTCCGGACTTCACGGCAAAGGTCCAGGCGCAGAGAAGAAGTTTTCAAACGGTCAAATAGGAACTGAGGGAAAGAGAGGTGAAATATGCGATGTTCTTTCCGGCGCGGCTGAGAGTGGAATCAGATGGTAAACCGTGGTTTTTTGACTCACCAGAGGCAGTGTGGGACTGGAAGGAGGGCTGGAGCACGGTGGGAAATCGGAGGAGAAACCAACCTGATAGACCTGGACTGCAAAAAGACACTCGCTCAGAGTCAACGGGGACGGCGGCTGCAGTGGAGGAGCAGGAATGAGCAGCTCCTGGGATCCATGGCAAGATCTGGGACTTGAAACTATACGCAAGTAGGGGATTTAACAGGGGGTGAGATTCTGCTTCATTGAAATTAGACTGTTTTTGCACTCGGAGTAAATGATGTCTGTTGACTATATTGATGTGATATGGTGTTGCTTAGCTTTAACATTATAAGGATGGCTGGGACTTTAGACAACTGTATAGTGTGTCTGCGGGAGGGGGGACCGGTTCCCTCTGCATTTTTAGCATTTCCGGGGGGGTGAGAGGCACTCTGCCATGTTTGGGGGTGGGTAGTTCTAAATCCACAGGCAGGGAAGCAGGGTGGGGGGATGGGGGTGTAGGGGGGATGGGGTGTTGGGAGAATTGTGGTTGTTTTCAAAGTATTGCTATGTGTTTTCACGGTGGGCGAGCTTATTTCAGTGCTAGGGATCTGTTAAACTGTTCTCACTGTGATTGTAACGAGTTATATTGTTTTATTTCTGATGTTTTGCTTATATGTGACAGGATGATGAATGTTGCGAATTCCTTTCTATGCAAGTTGCCAATGATATTGTTGACTATGTTTTCGACCTGGGACATGATGGACATGATGTACATCAATTTGTTAGATGATGGCTATTCGTGATTCCATGCTCTCTGTCCTTACTTGGAACGTTAATGGTTTGGGGGACAAAATATAAAGAGGTATTGTTCAAAGAGACAAGCCCCGGATTTAGTCCTCTTACAGGAAACCCACTTGGTTGGTAATAAAAGTAAGGCCCTAAATAGATGGGCATACAAGCTCCTTGTGCGTACTGACTACACCACTGGCTCTCGGGGTACAGGTATTTTGGTTAGAAAAACCGTCCCTTTGATAGTTCGTAACACATGGGCGGACCCAGCTGGGCAATTTGCAGCGGTTGAGGCTCAGTGGGAGGGGAGAGCCTTAAATATGGTTTCAGTTTATTTGCCACTGGCACTGGGTAGGGCGGCCTTGGTAGAGCTGGGCCGAGTGCTAACCGATTTACTAGATGGAGTTCTATTAATGGGGGGGGACTACATTATGACCATGAACAACACAACTGATAGGCACCAAAGACGGCAGGGCATGAGGACCAATGAGTTTATGGCAGACTTTACCACGGCACTGGGTCTCTCAGATGTGGGACGGGAGTTATAAGGTGTTCCTATAGACTTTACCTATTTCTCTAATGTGCATGGCAGCCTTTCCCGGATTGACTACTTTCTAACGTACGTGGCCTCAGTTGGTAACTTCAGACAGCCTAGGACATATCCCCATTGCCTATCAGACCACTCCCCAGTAGGGATAGACTTTACTCATGGGGAAAGGCAGCAGAGTAGAACTATAGTTATCAACCCATGGTTGCTCAAAATACCAGATATCAGGGAGGAGCTCGGGGTGCAGACGGGATACATTCTGGAAGAAAATGTGGGCTCTGTAGAGTCGGCACAGACGATCTGGGAGGCCTACAAGGTGGTTCTGAAGGGATATGCCCTGTTGCTGAAGGTGAAATATGTTGCGAAAGACGTGAGATTTTAGAACAGCTTGAGGATGCGCTTAAACAGCTTGAGGCGGAATATGCGATACATCCCTCAGACCGGGCACTCCATAGCCTGATGCTCAAGAAGGAGGAATACAAATTAAAGGCTTGTGAACATCTGTTGGCTAAACAGGCGGCTACCCACCACAGGCTATATGAGCTTGGAGATAGGGCAGGAAAGACGCTGGCTTGGTTGGAAAGGAAGGAGGAAGGTGCTAGATGGGTGCCTCGATTGACGCTGCCGAGTGGGGAAGTTCTTTACCCCGCAGGTGAAATAGCAGATGCATTTGCTAATTATTTCAAAACAGTATACTCGCCCTCAGCCGTATATACCGTGGGAGACTCACGTCAATTGCTGGCAGAATGCGACGTGACGACTCTTTCAGTAGTGGATAGGGAGCTACTGGAGGAGGACCTTTCCGATGAGGAGATTCGAAAGGCCATTGGTCAAATTAAATCTGGGAAGGCGCTGGGGCCCAATGGTACCACAGTAGAATTTCTTAAGGCAGTGACTTCCCAGGTGGTCCCGCACCTGCGAGGAATGTATCAGGAAAGCTGGGAAAGGGGAGCCTTACCGCCAGATCAGCGACTGGCAAGCATTGTGGTGATACATAAAACTGGTAAACCGGTGGATGACTGACGGTCTTACAGACCGATCTCACTGATTAACGTAGAGGCAAAGGTCTTGGCGAAGGTGCTCGCCACGCGGTTGGGAACAGTGATATCCTCTCTTGTGCACCCGGACCAGTCTGGATTTATGCCGGGGAGAAATACGGCACTAAATATGCATCGGCTTCATAACGTTCTGGTGCGTCAGAGATATATAGAAGAGGATGCAGTCATACTGTCCCTTGATGCCTCCATGGCGTTTGACTCAATTGAATGGCCATACATGTTTGAAGTTCTGGAAAGAGCAGGATTAGGCCCTAAATTCATACGGTGGACACGGCTACTTTATACAGACATTCTTGGGCAGGTCAGAGTGAACAACTACATATCCAGACAGTTCTCCCTCCAAAGAGGCACCAGGCAGGGTTGCCCTTTGTCGCCACTGCTGTTCTCGCTTATGCTGGAGCCCTTGGCGGTCTGGATACGGCGTGATGTTATGATAAAGGGTCTGAGATGGTCCCACGATTGCGAAGAAAGAATATCACTCTATGCAGATGATATATTGTTGTATCTTGCAAACCCATATAGGTCCATTCACATGGTCCTTAATATTTTCACAAACTTTGGGAAATATTCAGGGTACGCGATTAATTGGGGCAAATCGGTGTTGTATGTGCTCCATGGACAGACCCCACGTCTTCCAAAAGACTGCGCTTTAATGGTCTCCGATGACGGTTTTAGATACCTGGGAATTTTTATCACGCCGGATCCGGCCCTCTTTCATAGTCGCAATTTAGTGCCCTTGTTGGCACGGTTGCGAGCTGACGTCCAACACTGGAGATCTCTGCCATTGTCATTGGTTGGCCGTGCTGCTCTTTTTAAGATGCTCGCCCTTCCGCGGTTTCTCTATATTCTGCAGAATTGTCCGTATAGAGTTCTAGATGCCTATTTTACGGCAGTGGAAGGTGAGGTGCGTACGCTACTATGGGATGGGAAGGCCCCGAGGATTGCGCTTCGGAAATTGATGAAGGGATGGTATGATGGGGGCATTGTGTTACCCGACATACGGCTATATTACTGGGCCTCGCAACTGGTGACTGTGAATAGGTGGCTCTACGCCCAGCAGGATGATCCAGCATGTGCTTTGGATAGATATCAGATGGATAGATCTGGATACCTTGGGGCACTTTACTCTAGTACTAGGAAGACGCATTTTGTAGGTCTCACTCAACACACGCTGCAGGTATGGAAATTAGCTAATTTTCGTCTGGGTTGCACGGGCAGGCTTACCAAAATGACACCGCTGTGGTATTCTCAGGAGCTAGGTATGCTTTGCCAATACCCGGGATTCGATAAATGGGATGTGATCGGTATCTCGACGGTTGGTGACTTGATCAAGAAAGGTAAAATCCTTAGGTTTGAGGAGCTCCAGAAGGCATACCAGTTGGCGCCCAGTGAGGTCTTTCGCTATCTACAAATATGACATGCTTTGATGATGGTGTTCCCTAGCTGTGTGGATATACCGGAGTCGTCCCCTCTGGAGGACCGTCTGCTGGACGGGCAGCTGCACATCAAGGCACCCTCCCTCACTTGTAGGAAACTTAGTAATAATGTGCCTGACTCCTTCGGGAAGCTTAAAGAGAAGTGGGAGGGGGATGTAGGGACAATTGAGGAAGAGGATTGGAGGCAGGTGTTAATGTCTCCCAGAGAGGCTGCCATCACGCTTAGATTCCGCCTTATCCAACTCCGTATTTTCCACCGTACATATCTGACTGGAGTCACTCTTGCGAGGATTGGGTCTAGGCCAGACGATCTTTGTCTAAGGGGCTGCCGGCAGTCAGCCACATTTCACCACATGATATGGGAATGCCCGATGGTGCAGAGCCGTTGGGACAGAATTACGACACATATGCACTCCGTGCTGGGGAAGCCGCTTACTTTGACATCACGACTGGGCCTGCTCAACATATGGGAGGCGACTGATCCTACGGAGGTAGTACAGAAGTTGTAACTTTAGGTTTCACACTATTTAAGAGGGAAATTGCTAGGGGATGGGGTGGAGTACGAACACCTGCAGTGTAAGTATGGGCGAATTTTGCGGATCTGTGGTCCGTGAATTCACGCGATATCGCACAAAAATCTGCAAATTCGAGGATTTTCCTGCAAACGTGCGGATTTTTTTGCGATGTGCACTCTACTCAACTGGAGTACTTTCTACTGGCTAATCAGTAAGTGCTACCTCGTTTGGTAAATGTATAGTGCTTTTCCTACACTGCAGCTGTGTAAAGGGCCAGAAGATTTGTCTCCACTGACCATGTGTGCCTGTAACTTTGCCACTGCGCCAAAAGGCGCCGAGGTCCCTTGAGTGAGCGGTCCATCATAGTTGAGAAAGGGCGGGATGACATTTGATACCGCTAGTGTGTGGTGCGGGGCTTCTATGCGTGTCAACATGCCTCTTGTGTTTAAAGGGTCAGAGAGCGAGCAGGGCAGCAGGTGAGGAGAAAGCAGCCTCCTGGTCACAGGAACTACACGGGGATTGCTCTCGAGAAACTCATGGATTCAAAGACCTCCCTCGAGTATTACAGCTAATTTTCGACAACAGATATGGGGTTCCTGTTGAGGTTTAATTTTTGTGACAGGAGCCTCGTGCCAGAATGAATCCTGCCCTGCATAGTTATCCAAGAAGATGCCACCATTTTGTGCAATACCTCCACTCAACTGGAGTACTTTTACTGGCTAATCATCAGTAAGTGCTACCTCGTTGGGTAAATGTATAGTGCTTTTCCTACACTGCAGCTGCGTAAAGGGCCGGAAGATTTGTCTCCACTGACCATGTGTGCGATTGTAACTTTGCCACCCCGCCAAAAGGCGCCCAGGTCCCTTGAGTGAGCTGTCCATCATAGTTGGGAAAGGGCGGGAAGATGTTTGATACCGCTACTGTGTGGTGCGGGGCTTCTATGCGTGTCAACATGCCTCTTGTGTATAAAGGGTCAGAGAGCGAGCAGGGCAGCAGGTGAGGAGAAAGCAGCCTCTTGGTCACAGGAACAACACGGGGATTGCGCTCGAGAAACTCATAGATTCAAAGACCTCCCTCGAGTATTACAGCTAATTTTCGACAACAGATATGGGGTTAAAGCACACTTGCACAGCCTCGACCGTGCTCACTATTGTTTTGGGCAGATTAAAACGTTACTGATTTTGAGCTTCAACTCGGGCACCTGCTTTATTTATATCTGTAAGTGCTTCCTGTTGAGGTTTAATTTTTGTGACAGGAACCTCGTGCCAGAATGAATCCTGCCCTGCATAGTTATCCACGAAGATGCCACGTTTTGTGCAATACCTCCACTCAACTGGAGTACTTTTACTGGCTAATCAGTAAGTGCTACCTCATAGGGTAAATGTATAGTGCTTTTCCTACACTGCAGCTGCGTAAAGGGCCAGAAGATTTGCCTCCAGTGACCCTGTGTGCCTGTAACTTTGGTCCCTTGAGTGAGCTGGCCATCAAAAAAAAAAATCCGCGAGCGAATTTGTGAATTTTGCGGCATTTTTACGAGATTCCCGGATTGCGAAATTGCCGAAAATCCGCAAATTTCGCGAGCTGGACAGATTTTTGGCCCAGCGGTTTGGCAGAGGGAGCTAGATAGGTGCATGATAGCCGAGAAAGAAGTGTTTATTGCAAGGGGGTGCCCAAAGAAGTGGGGCAGGAAATGGTCCAAATGGAACTTGTATAGGGGGGACATCTGTGTATCACCTGTGGTGGAATTGGAGGTGAGAAGGAACAGAGATGGGGAGCAAAATGTGTAATATGTGGGTCTAACTGAACTTGATTCCTAAGGTGATGCTAAATGTAACTTGTATTGTGAATTGTATGAATAACAGTGAATTTGTCTGTCATCTTTCAAATAAAAATATTGTATAAAAAATAAAAAAAGAGAATGGCAACTGTACTTGACATCTCGGTTCGACTAGAGGGTACACACGTTTGGATTTTTCCAACCACTGCTGGTAATAGGTAAGGGAGATTTAAGAGATTACTTTAAAAGTTTGTCTGACATTACCATGGACTAGCGTGGTCTTTCAGTACATTGACCATGGGCTAGACGTTTACTTGCAGGGTGAAAACTTATCAGGGTTCTCCACGGAGTGGAGCGTTGTCCTACAGGTTTACAGAGGAAGCGAAAATTACGTGACTTGGGGTAAGATGTTCCCGGGGGGTTCTTTTCTTTTTACCAGTTGTATCCATATAAATTAGAACTTACATGACATTTTTACGGCCAGAAAACTTCTTAATATCAGTTTACAATTTAGAGAGACCATCCATTAGGACTACCCGTGGATGAGGTAGTGAATCAGTTGGACGTGAGTGCGCGCATTGGAGGTCGCGCAGATTCACCACGCCAGCTCAATACGGTGATTACATATTTGGGAGGCTTGAGAGTGCAGTGACATGCCAATATTTTATGAGATTTGGAATGAGAGCTTAGGACAAGTGAAAGCATATTTTAATACTGGTTATCCTTTGCAATGCCCCGCTAGATAGCTTAATAGCGATCTTGCTGATAACGTATTATTGGAACGTAGACTGCACCGCAACATAAGAAGTGGTCTGGATACTGGGCTTATTCTATGCCACATAGACATCAGTGGTGTCATAGGTAATTAAATTCGTTTTTCATATGCTAATATTGATAGGCATGTCACAGGTAGCTGACTCTTATTCATTATCTTGAACAGGGAACTCTACTCCCAACTACCACCACTTAACTGCATAATAAATATAATCGCAGTTAGGATTTCCAAATTCCCTCATTACAAAATTATACTTATTGGACTGGGGTATTACAATTTGAAGACTTATTTATTGAAGAGATATCCAAGTCATTAGACATGCTGGCCGAATAGGTGTAATAGGTAACTTACATGCCAATATTGATAAGTACAAGACATATAGCCCACTCGTGTGCAAGAAGCTAAACAGGGAGCCTCCACCACTATACAACTGTGTTGGAAGTGCCATGGTAGTTACGTTTTTTAAAATTCCCTCATAATTACAGGATTTCATTACTTGGACCGGGGCACCTTCAATTGATAACCCTTTCGCGGAAGATATATTTATTTTGGATCATCCTCCAACTAACAACAAGTATGTTCATTTTGCATATCTCTTGATGTACTCAGACATTTTCAGAGACCTGGGGAATACACTAGGGGACATGAACTTTTGAGCGCAATATACAATGAGCACCAACTATCAGCGCTGCATAGAAATACTAAATAGGTCAGTGCATTAATGAAATTCTGTTCATCTCAAATAGATTTCCTTGGATACTTAGAATGCTATCAGGATTACACAAGACACAGCTACGTCAAAGTATACTCCAGGGACATCCTAATTAACTTGTAATATTGGTGGGTTTGACAGTACATTATAAGACTGTTTTATTATGTCAAATACTATTTACACTCGGTGAACTATATGTCTCTAATCACATCTTTCCTTATATGTCATTATATACAGTGTTAATCACCGCATCTGTTGTCATATATCAGTGTTAGAAAAGGGTTGCTAACATTTGCCTTATTTGTCTTCTTCACAACCAAATCGTGTTTTTTCTTTTGTATACTGGTGGTTTTTGGATCTTTTTCACCATCTTTTGCTCTCCTTTTTTCTTTTTCCAAATCGCAACACACTCTTTGGCCATAGTGTGATTAATTACACAACATGGTCTTATTTATTGCAATTCTCGCCAATCCTGTTTTAAATAATTTGTAGAAATGGAATCTTTGTAGTAACCAACAAATACAAATATTTGTTATCTATTTTTCCAGCCTTGAGAAAGTCTACGAGTAGACAAAACACATGTTGGCAAATGTCAAATTCTATGCTGGGAGAAACATAAAGAATAAACCAACAAGTGGAATACTGAAATTTGGGACTTTTTGTGACTCTTTGAATTTTGTATCAAGATATCATTGCCCTTTACTGGAATATTGTTTGAATATTTACTGTGTACTAACATAACAACTTATGATGGTTGAATTTATCCAGTACAGTTTGGATTAGTAGAATTGTTATGGGGAGTGCTGAATGAAGCTCTATGTTTTTATATATGTATACACGTTAGGTTCTAATGTGTGAATAGCACCTTCGGTAGTAAGTGAATCGAGCTGTATTAGCATTCCAACAAATGAAGACTTTGCAATTGATTGACTCACACTAGACTGAAATACTTTGATACATATCTCTCTTCTGATTGTGCGGTTATCTCCCATTCAGGGACCACTACTACCCATCTTAACTCAGTATTGAAAATACTTCAGTTCTGAAATGATGAGACCGTAAAAGAACCATAACGAGTCTCTTTGAAGTTACCTCAAAGGAAGTGAAGGGTGGTATTGCTGCAGAGGTAAGATTTTTTTTCACCCCAAGAGTGAGGGCAAAAATGGAGGGCCTGATAGAAACCCGTTTTGGCCCCTGCTTGAGCACTGGCAAAACCTGTCCCACTTAAAGCCCTGCCCTATCCTATATCAGGGGAAAAGGCAGCACCCCCCTCAGCGGCGTACCTAGACCTTTGGCCGCCCGTGGCGGTTCCTGTGTTTGATGCCCCACAGTGGCCGTATGTAAGCGGGGGGGCACTGCCATCAACATTTGTGCCCCCCATGATGGAAAGTCCCCTCCAATTACCCCTTGCTACGCCACTATCCCCCCTCCAATATCAAAGAAGGTGACAGATATACACCCCTTCCTAATATCAGTGGAGGAGGGCACGCCTCTGCTACATCATGGCGGCTCACCAAAATGAATCCCCCCTAATATCATTGAAGGTGTCGGAAATACATCTCCCCCCACCTTATCAAGGAAGGTGCCCGAAAAAAACCCTCCCTGCCTCCATCAACGAAGGTCACCAATATCCATCCCCTCTTCTGCCATCGGCAAACAGCAAAAGAGCTTTGGAAAGAGCAACACTTTGCTCATACTCGGGGAAACTAAAGCATGGACGCACCTGGGGCAATATACCGTAAACCAGGAGACACACCTGGGGTAAGGTACCGTTTAACAAGACACCCCACAGGCAATGCACCATGAACTGGGAGACACATCTGAGGCAATATTTCATGTATTGGGAGACACACCTAGGACAATACACCATGTAACAGAAGACTAACCTGGGGTAATGTACATTTTAATAAGACACCCCGCAGGCAATACACCATGAACTGTGTAAGACACCTTTACAATACACCATAAACTGTGAGACACATCTGGACAATACACCATGAACTGGGAGACACCCCTGGACAATAAACCATGAACTGTGAGAAACACCTGGACAATACACCATTGACTGGGAGACACACCTGGACAATACACCATGAACTGGGAGACACACCTGGAATAAAATACACCATGAACTGTGAGACACACCTGGACCATACACCATAAACTGTGAGACACATTTGGACAATACAGCATGAACTGTGAGACACACCTGGACAATAAACCATGAACTGTGAGACACGCCTGGACAATACACCATTGACTGGGAGACACACCTGGACAATACACCATGAACTGGGAGACACACCTGGAACAATACACCATGAATTGTGAGACAGACCTGGACAATACACCATAAACTGTGAGACACATCTGGGCAATACAGCATGAACAGTGAGACACACCTGGACAATACAGCATGAACTGTGAGACACACCTGGACAATACACCATTGACTGGGAGACACACCTGGACAATACACCATGAACTGGGAGACACACCTGGAACAATACACCATGAATTGTGAGACACACCTGGACAATACACCATAAACTGTGAGACACATCTGGACAATACAGCATGAACTGTGAGACACGCCTTGACAATACAGCATGAACTGTGAGACACACTTGGACAATACACCATGAACTGTGAGACACGCCTTGACAATACAGCATGAACTGTGAGACACACTTGGACAATACACCATGAACTGTGAGACACGCCTGGACAATACAGCATGAACTGGTAGACACACCTGGACAATACAGCATGAACTGGTAGACACACCTGGACAATACACCATAAACTGTGAGACACATCTGGACAATACAGCATGAACTGGGAGACACATCTGGACAATACAGCATGAACTGGGAGACACACCTGGACAATACAGCATGAACTGGGAGACACACCTGGACAATACAGCACGAACTATGAGACACACCTGGACAATACACCATGAACTGTGAGACACGCCTTGACAATACAGCATGAACTGTGAGACACGCCTGGACAATACAGCATGAACTGTGAGACATACCTGGACAATACAGGATGAACTGGGAGACACACCTGGACAATACACCATGAACTGGGAAATACACCTGGACAATACACCATGAACTGGGAAATACACCTGGACAATACACCATGAACTGGGAGACACACCTGGACAATACACCATGAACTGTGAGACACACCTGGACAATACAGGATGAACTGGGAGACACACCTGGGCAATACACCTTGAACTGGGAGATACACCTGGACAATACACCATGAACTGGGAGATACACCTGGACAATACACCTTGAACTGGGAGATACACCTGGACAATACAGCATGAACTGTGAGACATACCTGGACAATACAGGATGAACTGGGAGACACACCTGGGCAATACACCTTGAACTGGGAGATACACCTGGACAATATACCATGAACTGGGAGACACACCTGGACAATACACCATGAACTGGGAGACACACCTGGACAATACAGAATGAACTGGGAGACACACCTTGGGTAATGTACAGTTTAATAAGACACCCCACAGGCAAATGCACCATGGACTGGGAGACACATCTGAGGCAATACATCACGTATTAGGAGACACACCTAGAACAATACACCATGTAACAGAAGACTAACATGGGGGAATGTATATTTTAATAAGACACCCCGCAGGCAATTCACCATGAAGTGTGAGACACACCTGGACAATACACCATGAACTGTGAGACACACCTAGACAATACAGCATGAACTGTGAGACACATCTGGACGATACAGCATGAGCTGTGAGACACACCTGTGTAGGAAGGTGGATACCTGACTATGGTTACCCCCAACTTTTTGCCTTGTGTTTAGCTGGTTTTCGACTTAGTTGGCCTGGGATCCTGCTAATCAGGGCCCCAGACTATATGCTCTCACTGTAAAATGGACTCCATGTACTCTAGGTACATCTCCAATTGGAAATTGGTTCACCTTGTGAGCCCCTGTAGAAGTGTACCCTAGGTACTCAGGGCATAGGTGTAACCAAGGCCTACCAGGGGCTGCATCATGTATTATGCCACCCCTGGCTGGCCACTCAAACTGACACAACTGGCTGATCACTCAGCTGGGGCAAGGTCGTGTAATCCCCCCTTGCTTAGGTATAGTATTCCTATATCTACCCTTATATATAGACACACAGTAACCTATAAGTCCCTCCTATGGCAAGCCTTGACAATCCTGGAGGAAGAGTGCTTGGTTATGTGTGAGATGGTGCTCTAGCATGAGCTGAGCCTGTCTGCAGCTTTCGGAACCATGTCCTTATAGCTGTTCTATGATATTGCCATACCATATACTCTTAAGTGCATTATAATCCTCGCGGTTGAATGCTAACTTTGGTTTGGCTTTATCTAAACATTTTGTGTAAGGTGTCATATGCTTTGGAATACTACCCCCTCGCCAATTCTGGCGACGGGGGTAGCATTCCACCCTTCTAGAGGGAGAAGACATGTTGCTGCCGACTATCCCGGTTAAAGTTAACCAGAGCCCCAGCGTCACAAAATGGACGCTGCTGCCACAGACACAAGTCTGACCTCCTGCTGCTGGGAGTCCTTCCAGTCACGGAGGTTTGGACAATAGGTTTCCTGCCTGGAGAGGTGCGAGCACCACCCCAGACAGGACTTTGTGTATTGGGACAGGGAGGGCTGAATAGAATGAGACACTGCCTGGGGCACACTAGGTGCTCCATGCATACCCCAGTTCAAACCGGTTGCTGGGGCACTCCAGCCCCAGCTCTGGCGTGAAACTGGACAAAGGAGAGGGGGTGTAACCACCCCCTTCCTGGTCCCACCCATAGAAGGGACCTAGAAAGTAATCCAGCCTCTTTTAGTTGTATAAAGGTAGGAGCTGAGTCCTAGGACTTTAGATTTGATCCTGAACTGAAACTTGAAACAAAACTCTGGACCTTCGACATTCTGCTGAAGCTGAAGACTAAAGAATCTCCCTTGTGGCCAAGGAGTGACCACCCTGGGCAACCAGACACCATCCAGCAAATCAACGGCTTGCTTTGTCAACGCTCCTGCTGGGACCCGAGTACAGAGCATGACAAGACCCAGACTTCCAGACCTCTCTGACCCTCTCTTCACGTCTGCAGCATAGCTGAGATCCGTGGAGGCGACGAGACACGTGGGACCGGACATCTTGAAAAGTCTGCGACTTGCTAACTGTGCATCTCCTGAGGTATCCTCGCAGCTGTGCACTGGGGATTGAGAAGCCCCGAATCCGAGCTCCACCTGCACCGAAGATCAGCCCTCCACACTCCACGAGTTCTGCGTGGGGCCCTTCTGCTTGTGTTCTGCTCGACGCGTTGTCTGGTTGCTGGCCCGTTGGCTAGTAGCCTCTGTGACGACAATCCTTTTGAATCAACTCACTGGTCTGGTTGCTCCAGACTGGCCCATGCCTCCCTGCAAAGGTGAGGCACCTCAGACCTTGCTGGTCTGCATCAGAAGCTTTCTTTGAATCCTGCGTGGGTTGCCTTTGCCAAGGCTGGTTGACTCCAATCCGGCAGTCGACCCCTCCATCTGCGAGAACCTTCGTGGGACAGCTCCTCTCCAGCATCTGGTCATCCTCGACACCTCCTAGTCCGCGTGGCTGAAGAGACAAGCTTCACGACAGTTCCTGATTGCTCCTCGACGTCGTCTGGTTCCTTCCTGGTTCCACCCGGTCACTGGCTAGTGACCCAGACTCTGTCCCCTCTGCTTTCAGGTCCTCTTCATCCTCGATCCACCCGGACATCTTCCTCCTGGTCGCCTGCAGCATCTTTCCTCCAGGTCTCCATAGGCTTCAACGGCGAAACCCGACACATCTTCACACCTATGCACCCGCTTCCTGTGGGTGAGGTAACGCGAGTACTTCAGTGCTCCCAAGGGTATTGACTATCCAAGTGTCTAGGTTTTTAGTTATTTCCTCCTAGCTAAACCGGAAGTGTCCTAAATCCTTCTTTTTCTAACTTTTAAGTTCCCAGTTACTTTGTATTGACTAACGCGTGTGTGGAAAGACACTGCACGCGCCACCTGTGGACCTCCTACTTCTTAACTAAGGTTCAGATAGTGTAGCCCCAGCGATTCCCTAGGCCCTAGGCCTTTCCTTTTCTCGTGACGTGGTACTTATATCACTTTCTTAATATATGGTTTGCTTCGCCCCTAGAGCCTAACTGTAATTTGTGCAACTTAACGTATTCTGACTAAGTAACTTGTTATGTGCTTTTGCCTCTGATCTCATAAAGAGTTCAGAGGAGTGTGGTAGTGAATAAATACATATATATTTTATATATATTCTGTGTGGTGTCCTTTCATTTGATATTCAAGGGGTTACATACAGTAAAACAGCTGGCTGTACACGCCCTCAAGAGTCTTTTAGCCTAAGACTGTTCTGTCCACGCTACCACTAGGATAGCTGGTCTATAAGGTTGACTTACAACCATCACCATAAGGGTTGTTTGGACTGGTGCAAGGTGTTCACTAGAATAGTGAACATCATATACCAGGCCAACTTCTCACAACCTGGACAATACACCATGAACTGGGAGACACACCTGGACAATACACCATGAACTGGGAGACACACCTGGACAATATACCATGAACTGGGAGACACACCTGGGCAATATACCATGAACTGGGAGACACACCTGGGCAATACACCATGAACTGTGAGACACACCTGGGCAATACAGCATGAACTGGGAGACACACCTGGGCAATACAGCATGAACTGGGAGACACACCTGGGCAATACACCATGAACTGTGAGACACACCTGGGCAATACAGCATGAACTGGGAGACACACCTGGGCAATACAGCATGAACTGTGAGACACACCTGGGCAATACAGCATGAACTGGGAGACACACCTGGGCAATACAGCATGAACTGGGAGACACACCTGGGCAATACACCATGAACTGTGAGACACACCTGGGCAATACAGCATGAACTGGGAGACACACCTGGGCAATACACCATGAACTGTGAGACACACCTGGGCAATACAGCATGAACTGGGAGACACACCTGGGCAATACAGCATGAACTGGGAGACACACCTGGGCAATACACCATGAACTGTGAGACACACCTGGGCAATACACCATGAACTGGGAGACACACATGGAAAATGCATCATGAACTGGGAGACACACCTGGGCAATACAGCATGAACTGTGAGACACACCTGGGCAATACAGCATGAACTGGGAGACACACCTGGGCAATACAGCATGAACTGTGAGACACACCTGGGCAATACAGCATGAACTGGGAGACACACCTGGGCAATACAGCATGAACTGGGAGACACACCTGGGCAATACACCATGAACTGTGAGACACACCTGGGCAATACAGCATGAACTGGGAGACACACCTGGGCAATACACCATGAACTGTGAGACACACCTGGGCAATACAGCATGAACTGGGAGACACACCTGGGCAATACAGCATGAACTGGGAGACACACCTGGGCAATACACCATGAACTGTGAGACACACCTGGGCAATACACCATGAACTGGGAGACACACATGGAAAATGCATCATGAACTGGGAGACACACCTGGGCAATACAGCATGAACTGGGAGACACACATGGAAAATGCATCATGAACTGGGAGACACACCTGGGCAATACAGCATGAACTGGGAGACACACCTGGGCAATACACCATGAACTGTGAGACACACCTGGGCAATACACCATGAACTGGGAGACACACATGGAAAATGCATCATGAACTGGGAGACACACCTGGGCAATACAGCATGAACTGTGAGACACACCTGGGCAATACAGCATGAACTGGGAGACACACCTGGGCAATACAGCATGAACTGTGAGACACACCTGGGCAATACAGCATGAACTGGGAGACACACCTGGGCAATACAGCATGAACTGGGAGACACACCTGGGCAATACACCATGAACTGTGAGACACACCTGGGCAATACAGCATGAACTGGGAGACACACCTGGGCAATACAGCATGAACTGGGAGACACACCTGGGCAATACACCATGAACTGTGAGACACACCTGGGCAATACAGCATGAACTGGGAGACACACATGGAAAATGCATCATGAACTGGGAGACACACCTGGGCAATACAGCATGAACTGGGAGACACACATGGAAAATGCATCATGAACTGGGAGACACACCAGGGACAATTCACCGTGTACTGGAATCCATATCTTCAGCAATGTTTTGGAGAGATGCATAAGACTCAACACTGCAGACTGTCTGTATGGGAGACACCCTTGTAATTTGAAGCCATAGGGCATGTACGCTATTGTCATGTTATTTGACATATCCAGGCAAAATAACAATACCGAATAATTGAGATAAGCTCCATAAAACCTCGAGCTTGTGGAATAATTTGCAGTGCTCATTAGTACACCATGAAAACAGTGAGAGCCGGGAAGAGCAAGAATGGAGAACGCTCTAAAATACAGCCCACTTACAAAGACATGCCGGGTATCAACATCGGTTTCAGTGAGCTCTCAACACTGCCTGAGAAAACCCTGAGATGAAAAACTCTTTGTCGGTGGGTAACTGCCCGACACACCCAGGAACTGTTAAATGCCCCTGTGCTTGACGAGATAAGAGGATATATAAAACTACAAAGTAGCAGCACGAAAGACCACAAAAAGTTAATCTGGCAGAACTAAGATCCAGACATACTAATCCTTCTTATGGTCTCAAACAGTCCCAATCTCTGTTAGAGACTGCAAAAATGTTTACTATGTAATAAAGTCATTTTAGTACTCAGTAAATGTTTATCGACCACTCCAAAGCCTTTGTGACTCCATACCAAATAGCTATTTAGAAGGGGCCTGTACTGACTCCCAAGTTGGGGTGTGAATGCTTTTGATAAACGGAAGAGAAGTCCTCTTGAAACTCCTACCACTTTGTGAATGTAAAAAAGTGTAATGGAGAGTACTCAGTGGTACTGCTGCCAACTCTCTAAAACACACCACTCTACCCTAAGCCACTCTACTCCACTCCGCTCTATGCCATTCTACTCTACGCCACTCCACACCACTGTACGCTCCTCTATGCCCCCTCCATGCCACTCTATGTCATGCTACACCACCCTACTCCTATGTCACTCCACTCTACTCTAGGCCACTCTACTCTATGCCACTCCCTTCTACTATGTGCCACTTCTCTCAACTCCACCACACTCTATTTCACTCCAAGCCACTCCCCTCTATGGCCCTCTTTGGATTGCCACTGCATGCCACTCCACTCCATTCTACATCACTCCACTCTACAACAGTATAGTCTGCGCCACTTCATGCCATTTCACTCCATTTCATGCTATGTCTCTCTACTCTATGACACTCTACTCTATGCCATTCTATGCCAATCCACTCTACTTTGCTCTACACCACTCCAATCTATGCCACAATACTCTATACCACTCCATGTCACCCCACTCCACTCTATGACACTCTACTCTATAACACTTTTCTACATGCCACTCTACTCTACTCCACTGTACTCTACTCTACTCCACTCAATGCACTCCACTCTATACCACTCTACTATATGATACTCCACTCTACGCCGCCCCAGTGTATGCCACTCCATTCTACATCACTCCACTCTACTCTACGCCTCTCCATTCCACTTTATTCTACACCACTCTACTCTATGCCACTCCACTTCACTCTAGGCCATTCCACTCTATGCCTCTTTACTCTACACCACTCCACTACACTCAATGGAACTCTACCGCATTTCACTTCACTCCACGCCACTCCACTCTATGTCACTTTACTCTACACCACTCAATGCCACTCCACTCTATTCTAAGCCACTCTACTCTACACCAACAAACCACTCTATTGAAATCTATTCCATTCTACTCCAGTCTTCTCACTCTACTGTACAACACTCTACTATATGGGACTATACCCTACACAACTCCTTTCTACGCCACTCCACTCTATGCCACTCCACTCTATGCCACTACATGCCACTTCACTCTACACCACTCTTATCTAAGCCACTCCATTCCAATCTGTGCCATTTGACGCCACTCCACTCAACACCATTCTACTCTATGCCACTCCATGCCACTCCATGGCACTCAATACGACCATATGCTAATACACAGCACACTATACCGCTCCACTCTACTCTCCACCTCTCCACTAAACTCTATGCCACTCCACTCTAATTTAGACCACACAACTCTACTCCATGTCACTCCACTATACTCTAAACCACTCCAGGGCACTCTACACCACTCTACACCCTGCCATGCCACTCTATGCCACTCCAGTCCACTCCACTCTACGCCACTCTACTCTGCATCACTCCACTCTACCCCACTCTGCTTTATGACACTCCACTCTACGGCACTCTATGCTACTCCACTTCATTCCAGTATGCTCCCGCCTTTTAACACCACTCTACTCAGCTCCACGCCACTCTACTCTATGCCACTCTACTCTGTTCCATTCTACTCGCTCTACTCCATACCACTCTACTATAAGCCACTGCAATCTATGCTACTCCACTCTATGCCACTCTACTCTACTCCACTCCACCATGCGCCACTCCACTCTATGCCACATCACACCACTCTACGCCACTCTATGGCACAAAGTTCTTTGTATTTTTGTCTCAGCAGCATCCCAGAGGTACATAGCGCTGCCAAGAGTCACAGTGCGCAGGCTAAGTGCTTCCTTGTCAAATATTGATTCTTTGACTGTAGTCTCAGAAGGCAGTCACCAAATTTTTAACATAAAATGTGGAGAATTAATTCCTGGTGTAAGATTCACTTTACTGTTTTGAGGGTCTTCATTGTATTATTGTTTCATACCACCTACACAGGAGCATGCCACGAGTGTTAGGTAATGTGGTTTATTATATGGTGTGGTTGTGCGACCTCACAAACCTATCTTGGGTCCGGTCAGGCTCGTTTGTAAAACTTACGCTCAACCCTAGGTAACTGTGGTGTCGAACAGTGAGGCTTTAACAAAGGAACAAGTACAAATCATTCAGAAGTACCAAAACAAAATGTAACACAAAGGACATCCAGCTCCAACTTTTAATGATAGATTCTATTATGAAGAAGTTTTAGACATCATAACAAACAAAATCAACTAGAGAGTTTTGAAGACACAAATGTTAAGCAAATTGTAAATCACTGCTTTGTCACTCTAATTGCAAACAAGCATTGGCAACTATTGGAATTAATGTTTACTTTGGAAACATTTTGTAAAGTTGTATTTGGTTACTGAGGCCCACTTTGTGCAACCGACATCAATAAGGAGCAGATCACAGGGGACATTAAGGCTTAGCAGGACAGTTACCTTGCACTCAAAGCAGTTTCTAGTCCACTTCCAGTCTCTACGGGAAAGCAGCCATAGCTAGCAACTGAGTGGTCTTGATGCGTGGGATAAAGGATGCTGAAGATGCTTCGGATGATGGGGGTCTTCCTGGGGCCACCCCTCTGTCAACAAACACAATTGGGTGACTTTAGCCACAGGGGCCGATGTCCCTTGAAGTTCAGCCAAAAATTCGTTGTCACTCATCGGTCTCCGTTAACAGTGAAACCAGGGGGTCCTTTTAACTGAGGCTATTGTCTGTCTTGGCAACCAAACTGCACTCCAACAACTCTCCTGGATCCAGCAGACATGGGTGCAACCTATGAGTGTTCATTCTTGGTTTCCTGGGCAGCACTTCAGTGGTCAGTGGCAATTAAGCAATTGTGGCTACAAACGCATCAAGGTGGATTCTTTAACTTTCGTGGCCCTGGTGCTGTAACAGGAAATCAGCCAACTGACTCTTGGAGTTCATTTCTATTATCTGGTCCTGGGGGAATTTTTTTCGAAAGCAGGGCACCACAGGGACAGTCCTCGCTTTTCTTGCCCAGGAGCAGCAGGTGCAGTCCAGTCTTTGGGACAGCCTCTCTATGCCAGGTCCAGGTAACAGCAGAGCAGTCCTTCTTCAGTCCTCTCACAAGTGCAGACATGATCTGATGTCTGTAATGCCCACAACTTGCCCTCAGGGGATGCGATGGCCACTAGTCAATGGGCGTCTAGGTTCCCTTCCACCTGACAACGACTTCTTCCAAAGTATGGGATCTAGCTATCCCGAAGTGCAATATTCTGCCCACTCCCAAGATGGCACAACCCTTCCCTGGGTGTGTGGAGCTGACATATTAAACACATGTCCTACTTTTTTTAATATACAGAACCCTGCCTTAGGGCACGACAGTAGGTTTAAGTCGAGTTATACGTTTAAAACTGCTCTACCAGTCTGCAGTTGCAGGCTGGGAGGCATGTTTTAATGTGCCACACGCATAGTGGCACAATAAGTGCTGCATCCCATGAGGAACGCTTTAACTTACAGGTCATTGGTACCTCTGGTACTATATACTAGGAAGTTATACGTAAGTTAACTTTTGCCAATTGGGTATAAGCCAATTAAACATACACTTTCAAGGGTCTGAGCGCTGGCACTACGGTCTAGTTAGCAGGCCTCAGTGCACTCGCTGAGCCATTACACCAGTGCCTAATAGAAAGTGGCGCAAATAGTGGGGGTGAACCTGCTGCAAAAAGCCATTTCCTCACAATGATGAGTCAGACCCACGTCATGGGAGCACAGAGAGTTGGGGCTCCGGCCTAGTGAGTCAGCCAGACTTTGGTCATAAGTGTCAGTGTGTCTGAAGTGTTTGTGGACCCCTGTTTCTGCTACTACGTCACTCTGCTTAAACAATATCGCACCATGTATGAAGCATGGTGGCAGTGAGTCAGGGCCAAGAGAAAGCCTATAGGGGTGTAGCGTGTCACGAGTCGGGCCTAGTGCGTCAGTCACATTAAGTGCAGACGATGGGCCTCAATGTCTGGAGTGTTTGCGGGCCCTGTAGTGGAACCTACCTCTGCCTGCTCTCTCAGCGTAGTGCAGTGAGTCAGCCCCACGTGCCATGCGCATTGAGTCATGGTCCAAAGCTCTCCGGGTGGAATGCCCTTTGACCCGGGGAGGACGAGAGCCCGTGTGAAGCCATTCCGGGAATGTGCTGGCAACGCTAAGGCCTGGTGCCACGCGGTGCTGCGCCACCCTCACCCTGTTGAACTCGCGGCATCCCCATGGCCCGTAGCCCCGCGCTAAAGGTCCCCAAGTTTCCCTGTTCACTCCCTTGGTTCCGAAGAATGGCGTCTTTCTTCGCCCCAGGATTGTTCCCACAGAGCCTGGAGGCGACTCAAGGGGCCTCTCGAGCAGCGCACAAAGGCCGGGAGAGGGCTCCTCAGGCAGCCCCCACTCATACACCCCCAAATGTTGCCTTCGAGGGCCCGGGCGCTGCCAGGCTTTGTCTCCAGTTTATGGGGTTCTCAGAGGGCACTGAGCAAAAAACTGCCTGCTATTATTCATCTCAGCCCAGAGTACTAGGTACCTAATACCCTCTGCAAAGGTTAACAAGGACATCCTAATTTCACTTTTTTTTATTTCTTTTTTTTACACTTTTTATATAGTGCGAACTCGAGCCGAAGGTAATGGAGCATTATAGGAACACTAGGTATATTACACAAGGGCACATTCATTACATTTCACAAGGACACATTCCCCTATCTCCCCAGTGGTAGCGGATTGAGCAGTCAATTCTTACTCAGAGAAGTAGTTGTAAAGTCAGGGCTTTAAGTGGGCCGGATCTCACCGGGTCTGAGCACCGGCAGTATTTCAAAGGGCCTTAGCATTAATGGGGTAACCCTGTGTCCCTCAAAACCTGGGTAAATTTATACAGTAAAGAGAAATGGTTCTGTTGGGTAGGACAACTAATTTGTACACAGTATTCAATACTCTAGAGACATTTGTAAAATACACACCAAAAGAAAAACACGGTTCTTAATCAGCAGTGAATAGTATTTTTAATTTACATGTTTTAGAATGGCTGTCAAGTGACAAGCTACACAATCAAAAACGCTATAACACACTCAAGTGTATAATGAGTGACTTAAAGTAACTTAAAGCGATCCTGAGTTGTGAAAAAAGACATCCGAGTCCGCAGTTACGGACTCGGACGTCTTTTTTCAAAACTCAGCATCGCCTTGGCGGCCACCTTCCAACTTCAATCGGCTGGTGAAGTTTGTAACAGTGAAACCACGACCTACCGGTGTGAGTCTGAGGTGTCGGGTGACACCTCCATGCATTAATGCTCCAGTAGGATTCCAATTTACAAGGATCCTTTACTACTGGCGTTCCCCGTCCCACCCCCTGCCCTGATGAAGATCTGGATGCACACACTAATCTGCACCAATTCTTAGGGTCGAAACGTCAACGTTATTGTCTCCACTAGTCCACGCAATCCCCTAAACTGAAAAGAAAATCCTAATCCTTGTCGGAGGGATATGCTTGTAAATTTGGACCTGATGATCAAGAACCCCCCGCCGTTTGTTTGTATTCATATGTCATCATTGTAACTTCATGTATAGCACTACAGTCACTAATCACTTTAAGTCACTTATTATACACTTGAGTGTGTTATAACGTTTTTGTTTGTGTAGCTTGTCACTTGACAGCCATTCTAATACATGTAAATTAAAAATATGATTCACTGCTGATTACGTTTTTCAAAGGGGGCCTCGAAACGGGTCTCTATCTGGCTCTGTTTTGTGTCCTGGCACAGGTGGTCTTTTTCCCCTGACTGTAGTGACAACAGGCACATTGATGTGCGCGTGCTCCCACTTCTCACTAGTGGGGAAGTTACAGCATGACGTCATGCAAGGTGAGCGTTGAAGGGGTGGGGAAATCCTTTAAAGAGAGTCATTTTCTCTCTGGATTTCCCTTTTCTTTTTGAAACTCAGGAGCAGCAACATTGTCAAGGTGTCACCAGGGCTTTAAGTGGAAGCTTTTTCAATATTATATATATAGCCATAGTTGCTGCTTATTTATCTTATGCAGCTAACAACCACTGACAAAGCCAATAGTTGTGACTTGTTGAAGGTATGATGTTACTTGTTGTATCATATATCTGGATGCAATGACAGAAACAGCAAAATACAAGTCGGGCGGCACACTATGCTAGGCACAGATTCTTAGGTTATGTGTTTTTAAGCCCCGCCCTTAATTACGAGACCCTCCAGTTTTTTCATTCCACTTAAAGCCCTGTGTAAAGTGCAATGTAAGTCAGTTATTTTTTAGAAAATAAATGTGTCTTTAGTTAACAGAAACCGAAAGCAGATAACATCCAAAACAACGAGTGAAAGCTAGAAACGTCTATCATTTAAGATTACTGATTTATTATATAACATGTGTGTTGTTCTGAAAATGAAGGCTACTGCCTGTACTTTGCATAGGCTAATGTCATGGAGGAAGCTTTGTGATCACTCAGAAGTGCACCTCTACTTATGAGCTCAAATCACGCATGGCACTACACTCTCTCAATGTCTAATAGGGATTCCAAAACTACTGAGTAGATTTTTGTTGATGCTGTGGGTTTTTCCCAAATGTCCATTTGAATCCATATATCTAGAACTAAACAAAATTTTTGTGACACTGGGCACTTCTAAGACCCCAGGTTAATGTTTTAAGTGTCCGTCAGAGGAGTCCGGAACTTGGCTCTTAGGTTTCCATTGCAGCCGCAATGCGGAGAAACTGACCAATATGTGATAACTGGATGGCCGCAGTCAAGTCTTTCTGGAGAGCGTGAGGCGCTGGGTCCTCGCATTCATGGCTGGGAAGGCTTAATGAGCTCAGACCTTGGAACTGGCTAGTCTCAGACGAGATTTCTTAGTGTCATGGGGACCGCAGATTCTTCGGAGCATCACTGTTATGGTCAGGGGTCCCAAGGGAACGTCAGATAGTACTATCTCATATCTACTAGGGTAAACAACCTTTACAACGCAACTTTTACCATGCAGTGCCTTTACAACGCAACTTTTACAACACAAACCATTACAACGCATTGCGCTGGGGGCGCTCTAGGATAGGGAATAGGTTTAATGTACTATCCAACACCTTCCCTACTATCCACGGGGACTGGAGTTGGAATAGTAAATTAAACAATTCACTATCCAGCGCCTAAAAGCACTATGCGTTGTAATGGTATGCGTTGTAAAAAACACGTTGTAAAAGCATGCGATGTAAAAGCATGCGTTGTAATGTCATACATCCGTGGGACATGGGGAAGTTGTTTACTTTAAGAGGCCAAAGTGATTCGCAGTCTGACTCTGGTTCTTTGAGCGCCATGCCAGGCTGAGTAGTAGTCAAATGGAAGCCCATAATATTTTCCTACGAAAACTCCTACAGCCTACTGGCCCCAGCTAGATGGATGCAAGGAGAATGCACAGGAATAAGAACATTTGCACCTTGGCTCTCTCTAGATAGTCAATCCTCCAGGCGGCACATATGATGCACTTTTATTGTAGTCGGCATCCTGATGTTTTGGACCTCCTCCTCCACTTCAACCTCTGTTGGTCCTCACTTGGACCTGCATCACAGTCTCTGAGATGGGCCGGCAGGCTATGGTGGACTGGTCACTGGAGCGCTCCTATTGTTGGGTGTAATTCTGTAGACAAGGACTCAACCAGGGAGATCAGTAAGTCAGTGTATGGCTCTGGCAGAAGTCTTACAACTCTTCCGGCACAGTTGGAACCACCATTGGAGGGGGAGGTGAGTCAGTGTTGGCAGCATGCAACTCCGGCATCCATAAGGCATCGCCTACATCCACACGGGTATTTTGATATACAGCCCTAGGAATAAAGTTTTTGTTTATTTCTAGGCCTAGCTACACAGGGTCCAGCTCCAATCAGCACAGGAACTTGATTTAAAGTTCTGGCACCAGACCAGCCAGAGAGGGGCTACCTGCAGGTTCTCACCCAGCCAAGACCTACTTTGGGAATTGGTTTGAGCAACATGATGTGTATTTCTGCATCTACAACAGACATCGGGTAAATATTGCCTTATAGAAGTATCCAGATATAGATAGGGCATATGGGTTATGCAGATCGTCAGATAATGATGTTTACCGCGAAAGGGGAAAGCATAACTGTTATATCCTCTGTTTTACATGTAATCAGCCTAGGTCCTCCTAGCTGCTCAGACAGAGTAGGAGACGGTAACGGAATGTTGGTGTGACTGTGGAACCAATAAAGAAGACGTACAAAATACTACAAGGCTACCAGTGTCTCTATGTACAGGGTACAACAATAACACTCCATCCTCCCACACCTTGAACGGGAGTGACAGGCATCTCTTGACATCAGTAAAGGAAGCTATATGCTACTACACTAAACAATACTAATTGGAACACTACTAAGCAAAGCTCAAGTAAGCTATCCATTGCTAACACTCCTAAGCTAACCGCTGCCAAACGAATCAGTACTAATTTAAACACTACGAACTGTAGCTAACTTTAGCAGATACTAATAGTCTAAATTCAACATTACTGTGTTAGTAGTATCACCAAACACTACTGATCACTATTGAAAACCTTTATCCAAACACTAACGGGTGTTACTAAGCTCCACTCTACACCACCAACTGATTTAAACACTAAAAAACACAACTAAACAAAAAAAAACACCAAAAGTATTATCAAAGAAAATATCACAAATTTAAAAACTGCTTTAATAAACCGAAATGATCACAATCAAGCTGCACGGCACAAAAATAAATATCACCAAAATAAACAATATTGAAATGCCTTGAAATAAACACTGTTGACGTAATCATTTCCAAATACTAGTACATTTTCCCAACCATAACCAGGCCAACCCAACTAAGCCCACCACTTCTAAACTAAACTAAAGAGAAACACTTCTGAACCAACCACTGCTAAACACAATAAACTAACCACGACTGGAGTAACCGCTACTGGTTTAGGGTACTAAATCTAACATCAGTTAACTAAGCACTAGTAAACACAATTAAACAATACGAAAGGTTACTAACTGTTACCAACATAACCGCTATTTATCCTAAACTCCTTCAATTATAACCTACCAAAGGTAAGTCATTAACAGGTAACTACAAACTACCCTTGAACCCCCAATGATGGGGTCTGGTTTCTGTGTCCCCTAAGCACAAAAGCCCATAGGGGCTCTTTCTAGGCCAGTGTGGGAGGCTTCAGGCTGGCGGTCTAGCGTTCAGATTATTGTAAATGCGATTTACCCCAACTCAGCATAAAGAAGGGATTTTATTTGTCATAACAAGAGGAGATGGAGCGGGGGCGTCATGTTCAAGGCTTTCAGAGTGGGGGCGATAAGAAATGGCCGGTGTCTGTCCTGTAAACACAGTGTGGGGGAACCTTTCTACCCGTCATTTCCCAAAGTTGAAATGTTTAAAGGTTATATCATGTCCCAGGGATCAAATGTGACAGCCGGGGTTATCTTCGAGCAATTTCCTTTCAAGGCGCGCGCCTCTGAAACACATAAAATGCGTATTTCCCTGAAGTGTTTTTCAAATAGCGCCGCTTGAGTTTGACAAAATCAAGGAGCCCGTCTTCGCCCCCTCACAAACGTTCTCGTAAATTCCAACACAGGCGTTCATCCCGGCACTGACTGTCTCCTTAGCCCCAGCTCAGACTCTCACTCATTAGCTGGCTCTTATTTTCATTACATTTCTAGTACAAGCTGTCGCCAGGCCTAGGACAGACTGACCCCATTCCCCAGCAGAGACTGCCTCATAATCCCCAGCACAGTCTACGCCCACTCCCCAGCACATACTGTCTCGCATGTTGCGGCCCTGACTGTCTCATAAACTCAGCACAGTCTGCGCCACAAGGCCAGCACCAACCGCGTCACAAGCTCCCGCCAAAACTGCCTGCTAAGCCCCAACTCACACTTTACACAGGCGCCAGCAAACTGTCACTAACCCCCAGCACAGGTTCAGACGGTCTCGCATGTTCCCTGTGTGAAGTGAGTGCAAGACCCTAGAACAGACTGTCTCGCAAGCCTCTGCTGTGACTGTCTCCTGAGCCCAAGCACAGACTGTCGCCCCAACACCAACTGTGTTCTAAAGCCCCAGCACAGTGTCCCCCAAGTCCCAGCACCAACTGTCTCTGAAACCAAATATAGACGGCCCCACAAACTGTCCTCCGAACCCAGAAAATGAGGCTCCTCAAATGTGATTAAATACAAAAGTGGTTCTGTTGGGTGTGTCAAATTACTTTGGCGTTGCTATTTGATGCTAAACACAACATACGTTTGAGAACTCTCCGAAAGACGTATTCAATGAAGAAATAAATACTTGAGCAATCTCAAAACAATTACATGTAGCCACTGGGTGATAAGGAATGAATTTATATTGGACTTCAATCATATTACATTTGAATGAATTCATTAAATAATGACCATCAAGCAAGGGTGAAAAAATTATGTGACAATTAGTGACAAGTGCTCGGTGTGTAAAACAAGTTACAGTGGAATCGGAAATACATATATGCAATTATGTACAGGGGTATTGCTGGCCAGAATCTATTTTGCATCCAGGGAATCCTAGCATTTATTTCAATGATCCTGGAGTTTCTGGACCGAAGGTGAGCGTCGACGTTTCGACCCTGTTGCGCCCCAATTGATGGTCACGTCGGGTCTTTATCAAGACAGGAGGGGTGGGGGTGGACAGTATGGCGGACAGGAGGAAGGATCTCAGCCTGAACGCAAACCACACTGTCAAATCTTATAACAGATTAATCGGTCAGTAGCTGGCAAGTCGCAGTCTCATCACTCTGTGGTGGCGTGAGCTCGACCTATCCACCAAGTTTCAGGACAGACTGTCATCAAGACTAGCACATATTCCCCCTCTACTCCATAACAGGCAGTCCCTAAATCCCCAGCACATGCTGTCCCTTAAATTCATCACTGACTTCCTACCCCTCAAGATGCAGCCCCGGCTGTCCGTCTGACCCCCAAGTTCCATCACAGACTGTCATAAAGCCTAGCACAGCTTGTCTGCTGAGAATCTCCCCAAAATATGACACGAAACCACAGCAGTCCTACAATGTAGTTGGGGAACAATATAATGCACAGGTTGTCCACTTTTTCTATGAGCGAGAAATGTGTAGACAATGCATATGGATCTACAGTGGGGTAAAGTAGAGACCATGTGAGACATACCTAGTAAAAGAAACAAATAAGAAAGCACCTGTAGGCCACAAGGGCACCCTCTTAATTATCAGTAGGTGCAACCCAACAACCTCATTGGTGTTCTGCAGTGCAGATACCTGAGATACACCCTGAGGAACTCTTGCAAGCAGAATCTTGCGTACAGCTCCCTTGAAAGGCGAAGGACCTTCAGTTCTTCCGAGCTCTTGGGTGATGTTGCCCCTACGACTCAAATCATTATCGATTAAGCCTGTCCTAGAACCTCAGGAGCTCCTAAGATTTACAGGGAACAAAGCACAATTCCTGCCACAGGACAAATTGTCCTGTGGCATCAGGACCAGATGCTTCTTGACATCTTGGGATTTACACTAATTCAACCTGTAACTCATCGAACAAGGAAAGACCAGGTATACTGAAAGACTTCCAGGTACCTTCAAGGACAAACATGAAGAATCAGGGAAGAGAGTCACCAGGTAAGTAAAATACTGAGAAGATTTGGGTAGGGGATGTAGAAAAATGCTCTACAGTCTATAAGCTAAAGTAAATCAAAAACAGGTGAAGGGATAGTGGGTTACCAGTTCATGCTTAATGGAAAGACTCAGGAATCAGAAGCAGGCATTCTACTAACTTGTGAAGCATCAGAACTGGAAAAGCAAATTGTGCCCAGATGACACAGAAATGAGCTGACACAGGCAGGGTTTAGCTAACAGGGGACATGCATGAATGTATAAAGCTCAGTTGGCAGTGTGCAAGCAATACAGACAACTAACAAATCATTGGAAGAGGTTGGGCTCAGGAGCATGAAATGCAAGGTACAGGGCAATACTGGCACAGGGATGCTGGCTACAGGAAACAATATATGGTGATTCATAGTTTGCTATTTATTTGGGAAAAACACCTGCACAGGGATACTGGCTACAGGAACCAAAATATGGTGATTCATAGTTTGCGATTTATTTGGGAAAACACCTGCACAGGTACACTGACTACAGGAAGCCAAAATATAGTGATTCATAGTTTATTATTTCATAGGAAAACACTGGCGTAGGCATACTAACTGCAGAAAATCCTAAAACGGTGAATCATGGGATGCTAGTTACCAGGGAAAATATGGACACAGGGATGCTAGCTACATAAAATCAGAAAATAGCAATTCATGGTATGCTATTTGCTGGGGGAAACACCGGGAAAAGGGATGTTAGCCACAGAAAATCCTAAGGAGTTATTTTACAGGCAGAAACTCGTGTAGGTGAAATGCATCAACAAGAAAAGCGGGTTGTGATCAGGTTAACAGCTTGCAGTGGATATAAAAACACACCATGGGATTACAGAATACAACTACTCACCTGCTGTACATCATCAACAAATGTTGTGTCGGCTGGAACAGCCATAAAAGTGCAGCAACCAATACATTTGCACAAATAGATCAAATATATTCAAATACACAACGAAGCTGCTTTAATTCTAGTGCTGGATGGAAATCAGTTGAAAGACCACATGGTAACTCCAAATAGATTGGGTCTGGCATTCTGGCAGATGCAGGCCTTAATAATAAAAATGAAATTAGCACGATTCTGAATTATTACTTATTAAAATCATCCCTATGCCAGAGCACCTTGTCAATAATGCACACATCTGTGGTACTGCTCCCCTGAACTCCCTAGCACCAAATCTCCCCACTTTCTAACTCAAAGCATGCACAATAACTCACAACCCACTCCAGAAACTAGGGGCCAGATGTAGGTAGCCCAATACCGGTCGGTAACGGCCGAAATTACCGAATTTCGGCCGTTCCTGACCGGTATTGGGCATTTGAGATGTAGGGGTTAAATTGAAGGATTCGGTAATTTACCGAATTGGTAATTTAAGGAATCGGTAAATTACCAGTTCATTAAAATACTGATTCGGTAAATTACCGAATCCTTAATGTAGGGAACACTCAAGTGAGTGCATTTCTGAGTTAAGGATTAGGTATTTACCACCAACTAAAAGTTTGTGGTAAATATCGAAAACCTTTGAAAAAGCAAATTGGTGCTTTTCCAAAAGTGCCATGTGGCAGACATACATGCCCTTAGGGCATGTATGTGTGCCACATGTGCACCCATGCACTATTCAGGGGTGCAACAGGGTGTCAATGTGCCACCCTGCCACCCTTGTAAGTCTTCCCCCTATTACCGATTCGGTATTTACCGAATCGGTAATTCTCATTCATTCCCTTGGGCCTCCAGGCCCATAGGAATGAATGGGAATTACCGAATCGGTAAATACCGAATTGGTAATTACCAAATTTTACCGATTCAGTAAAATTTACTGAATTTTTTCCTACATATCCTTTACCGATTCTAAAATACAGAATCTGTAAAATTCGGTATTTTAGAATCGGTAAATATAGATTACCTACATATGGACCTAGGTCCCTTAAACTAAAGCACCAATGGTCAACTCTCTAGAACAGTTTCGCAGTGACTCTGAGGTTCTGTGAATTCTGAACCCTTGGGTTCCATTTTGTGCATGGTAGCCATTTTGTGGTTGCCCTCACATAGGCCTATGACTGTGGCTGAACAAGTCTTTAGGACACGTACACCTTAACTTGAGTTTGTGCTGACTCCTGTTTGACCTGAGTGAACTGACCCTGTTGCCTGAAGCTGACCTTGTTAAACCAGTTCCTGCCCTTAGCTGATCAAGATTGAGGATCAAAGCACAGGACATCATAAAGTTTTACTGCACACAAACATGCCTTATCCTACTTCTATCTGTTTCTGTTCCTTCTTTTATGGTCTGTTTATGATATGGGTTGTGGTCCTTTTATTATGGGTTTGTCCGGCTTGTGTAAGAAGGAATGTTAGGCATTTTGCATGCTTGCAAAAGCAAGGACTGCCCCTTACTTTTATGCAGAGTTTTGTAACCCTGAGCATATATATAAGGCCACTGTTCTCTGTATTCCTCAGACTACCTCATTCAGTTGCTACGGCTTCTGTGTGACGTGGCCTCACTTATTAAATTTAATAAAGATGTCTTTTCATATTTTCAGCTTCTGTGCCAAGTTCTTTTTTATTAGTAAGTATTCCCTGAGAATGAAGATTTCAGTTCTTCAAATGGCGCGGCCAACGTGGGCTTCATCAGAGAAGTGACTTTCTGTGGGAGTGATCTTGTCAGGAGACTGAAATCTACTGAGGAGGACAGAACAGGATTCTACTAAGGAGGTACTCTGTGCACAGGGATTCTGGAAATTCTTTGTTTCTGCAGTCCAGTATATTTCTGATCTTCCTGATTTTGATCCTCCACATGATGTCACTCCTGACTGAGAACCTTTTTGGCGTGAGTATTCTAAAAAAAGACCGTTAGGTCATGTAGAACTTGGCAGTTAGAATTTGGATAAGCTTTTGATTAAGAAGTACAAGTGGGCCGCTCCCACGACTTTGTTTGGTTTCTTGGTTTTGATTTGGTTATTGCAATTACCAAAGCCGAGGGGTTTGGTTTCTTGGTTTTTGATTTGGTTATTGCAAATTACCAAAGCCGAGGGGCTCGTATATTTGCGAGTGTATTGGTAGATATAACCCCTTGAAGTTTGAAGCTAGATTAGTGAGCGATAAAATGCCTAATCTTAGCAAATTTGGGACTGTAGCTTTGGAACTTTGGAATTTGTGTTGGCCAACTTTGGATTTGTATAGGTTTGGATATGCGAATTGCAATTTTTGTAGGCAGGTAATGAGGAGATATTTCTCCATTTGGTTTAGTTGAACGGTGCACGTACGAAAAGTACCTTAAGCACCACTTTGATTATAATACTTGCGTATTCCACAGTATTTTTGGCATGCCTGTTTGTAAGCTCACATGGAAAAATGTGTTGCTTTTTTGGAAGGTACCATAGTGTGATGTGAAGTAAATTAGCCGGCCCCCCTAAAGGGAATATCTAAATAGGTTTAGATTTACAAACATATTTCTTCCTTGGTGATTTTGTATCCCCAGGGAATTAAAATATGACATAATACAAAACAAGGATCCTTTGTTCTGCGCAGTTTTATGAATGAAGATATGCAGAACGATTTTGTTTGGTGTTCTGCTAGCCAAAGCTAGTGAATTGAGTGTATTTTCGCTTCTTGGACATACATCAGTCTGTTGAGCTGTTTTTGCAGTCTTTTTGAAACACAATTGAGAAGTGTTTCTTGTAAATATGACTTACAACTAATATTTACAAATGGTTTGGTTTAAGTACAGTCTGTGGGCTGTCCTTTGTTTTTGTTCTGAGTATTGGTTTGTGGGTTAAATGTGTGTTTAAATGTCTATGTGGTTTTCACATTAGTGCAAACTTCTGTAAGTGAATAGCGATGGCGCTATTCACGAGATGCATGGCTAAAGCGCGCTGTATTGTGTGTCCTGAGAGTTTTGACCCCTTTCTGTTTATGTCTGAAATGAGCTCAATGTCTGTTCGTGGTTTTTCTTGATGTTTTCAGTCTATTAAGCAACATTTTGTAAGCATATTCTTGGGTCTGTTGCTAAATAAAATTGTCCTTTTTAGAAAGAAAAAAATGGTGCAAACATTTTGTCATGTTTCAAGTTAGGCCTCTGTGCTTGGGCTTATAAATGAATGCGTCTAAAAATGATAGGCAAGGGATGCAGCTTGCTCTTATATGTGGAATTATCAAAAATAATTGGGTTTATTAATTTTTTTATTAATTATGAAAAATAATTATTAAAAATAAGTGCTACAAAATTCGTTTTTTACTATTCATGAAGCTTAATGCTCATACTATGACATCCTAGCATTAAAATTTAATTTAAGTTGTGCTATACCGCATAATGAGAACATTAGCATATGGAATTTCACTTAGCGCAGGCGTACAAAACTAATTTTTCTAAAGATTTACATGGGATATGTCTGATTAAAAATCTCTGTAATTTGTAAAGAACATTCTAAGGATGATTAATATGTATCACAAGTATAGGATATTTATTTTTAAGTGCCCCAAACATCAAAGTAGAATTTGGGTAAAATAGACCATTTAAAACAGCATTCTTGCCATTTATGATAGCTTTAAAGTGCTTTAGGCTTCAGTAAATGCATACATTTAGGTATAATACAAATTTGCAGACTGTCCCCATTTGGGGTTTGCTTTTAAATGACCCAGTGAGATCCATTTAAGGTTGATGAAATGAGTACCATTGCAACAAGCATTTGTTCTAAAACTGGTATGTGTGTTATTAGGTTCGGTGAATTATTCACAGTAACTGTTGTTTAATAATCTGGGAATAGAGATAATTTTTAGCGCCTAAAAAGGAGAAATTATTTTTCAAAATAGAGTGAATTATTGCAGGTTAGGAGGATTTAGGAAGGCCTTTCGCCTTTGTCAGCCTCAGAATGAGCAGAAGCTGTGGGCTAGGAGAACAGGCTGCTCAAGTTGCTCTAAGATGCTATCTTTAGTTTTCCTGTAAAGAATGGAAGAGGCTGTCATGTAGACATTTGTGACCTTTTAAATTAGGGCCTTGTCTCTGTGGAATGCAGAATGACCTTGCTAAACAGGCCTCTAAAAGATGGGGTTTCTGGTCTCTAAATAAGAACATCAATAAAATTAAAGAACTTAATTCCAAAGGGAAAATATAAAAAAAAGGATTTCTTTGAAAGTCCCAACATCATGTTAAATGCTCTGCAGAACTGATACATTTGTATTTCTGCTCTAAAAAATAATGTCTGCTTGTTGCTTTTATTTGACAGAAAACGAAGTGGTGCATTAAGTCTTAGACAAAAAAATAAGACAAAGCCCTTTACTAAAATTTTGAAGACTACATGCCTAAGTGAGAACGATTTGCCAATTAAGAATTATTTTTCACAGTGGGAAATTGTAGGTGCCAAATTAATATGGAGTGTCAGTGTAACAATTTTACTTTTAGGAAGGCAAAACTAAGGTGGCTTGATGTTGCAAGCTGCCTGACAAGATGGTAACAGTTAAGTAATGGAAATTTATTTTTGTGTTTGTTAATGTGTATCATGTTTTGTCTTCTGATTAAAAGTTATAATTGATATTTGTTTGTTATGAGAAATGTCTCTCTTTTGAGTGTCGTGTATGTTTTTTGTTGTTGTTTTTTTTGCTTCTATCTACAGATCATTCATGGATTGTTCTGGGTGATTGGAGGCTGACAAGACACGTGAGTTTGGTTGGTTGAAAGGAGATGTGTTTTTTCATAAACTCCCTTGGAAAGAAATTTTCATGTATTTTTTATGTTTGTGTATTTGGTCCTATCATGAATTGTTGTTGCTGGTCCTGTATGTTAGAAGAGAGACAGTATAATTATATTTGACAGCAGATATCCTCTAAATGGTGATCTACTGTCAAAAGGAGGGTAGAGATTTTAAGCCTGACAAATTAAGCAGGCCCGAATCTTGGTAGTACATGACCTGGTGTTGTGCTTCACCGCTCATTTATGTATGCTATTGTTTTACAGCAAGTATATCTGATGGCTTGACATGTGCGTTTGGTGCGTTTTTTGTGTGCATGTTTTTGTTTTATTTTGCTGCTCTTGATACTATTACAAGTTTACCTGTGTTGTGAAGGGATATACATGACGATGCGTATCGCTCCACAACAGTTGGGTTGATTTGCTAAATTCCACAGATATGATATTTTCATTTTGTGAACACGACACAGACAACACTTCACCAGTGTATGTCAAATTTGGCTATAATAGTATTTAAGAAAAATAAAAGAGATATACAGAATCAAAGTGTGTCATCTGCAATTAGTCATGATACTGTCCTCTTCCCTTAAAGGAACAGACAGCGCTAAATCTATGTATCCTGATTGGACGTAAGGATAAATTATAGATTTGTGACTCTTGTACATGGTGACCTAATTTCTATATTACATTACTCAGTTTTGTTCTGCTTCCTAAGTAGTATATGGCTTTGTACCATAAAGGAAACCAGGTTTCATTTTTCCCTGAAGAAGGAACTGGAACATTAGCTGAGATTACCGTATATGGTGTAGCGGCCAGCGGTAGAGTTTAAATTTGTGTATTATTTTGACCTTTTGTGTATCACCCATACTCTTGTTATTGTGTCACATGCCTGACTATCACCCAAGCGCATCATGCCTAGCTATTGGGATTTTAGCTGTGTCCTAGTTCCATTTCCCTTTTCCATATTCTTTTCACCAGTTAGCCCATTTCTTTATTGTTGGTGAATTATTCAGGTTCACACTTTTAGATTGCAATAATATACCATGGACCCCCATCTTATGTATAATTCCCTTTTGTATAACCAGACTGTTTTCCCTGATAATCTGTATTATGCGATTTTTCTTTTGAGATGTTCTAGATAAGGAATTTAGGAACACCTATATGTAATCATTGAGATAAAATGTGTTACCCCATTAGACGATGCCACTATGTGTGAGGACATCCATTCAGATAGAATTCCCATGTCGCTATCTACCCTTAGATGGTGAAGGGTATGCTCTCACACGGAAACCCAATTGAAGAGCCTAGAGGCACTGTTTTGCCTACTGCCTTTGTTTTTGTATTGCCTTTGAGAATGACAGTGTATTTCAACGCGTATGGCCACTCCTTTCTTTGAAGATTGCAGGCCACCTGTTTTCAGTCCCCTTGTTATACAATGAACTGTTTAAAGCATCGCACTTGCTCCATCAGACGGCATTGGACATCACAGAACCATAATTTCAGTTCAAAAGAGCGCCTGTCATGTGCTGGTAACCTCTGACAGTGTGCAGTCCCTTGAGCCCCTTGGCCTGAGTTTTGGCCACACCCCCGCCGCCCCTTTTCCTTTGCTCCAACGGAAGTGCAGTGCACCAGAGGATCCAAGATTGGCAAAAGGCACTCCATTCTGGTGCCCATGAAAGAGCAGCCTGAGCGTCCTCTGACTCTGAATGATGAGTGTTGGAGTCTTAGAATGGTCCCGGGTCTGCACGAGATGATTTATGCTCATGATCAATGAAGATCATGCTATCTGTAGCGTCTGCCGCAGAGGAGAGATACTGGTGCACTGCCTTGAGACATTGAGACTTTCGAATGAGCTATGAGTGTTTGCCAGGAGTGCACTCCAACGGATACTGAGAAGCACCATTTACATGAAAGGCCTGAATGAAGAGGCCCATGCGGAAGAAAACAACAAAAGAAGATTTGATGGACAATAGAAGCCTGCCAGAGAGGCTTTTGAACAGACTCTGGGCATAATTGGTTTCACAAGTGGTTTCCGTGCGATTGCATATAATGGGTGTTAGGAGACTAATTTTTGCTGTTTTGCTGGCATTGTTTTAAATTAGTATTCTGTTTAGTAAAAGCAGAATAAAGTCCATTCTCTGTGGAAGAGTATTCCCTTTTCACCTCTCGCCACTGTTTCACCTGAACATATAATAAGTTACTGAAATGCATAGGCCATAGAGCCATACAAATGTTACTAGATAATTTTAGGATTTGCTTTCTGCTTAGGGTTGTGAAAAATGATAAATTTTGTTTGTAATAGTGGTCATTACTTTCTCCTGTTGTCTATATGTTCTTAAAAACGTGTTTTCTAGTGTTTTTAAGCATGATGTTGTCTCTGATGGGTGGGATTGTTTTTGCTACCCAGTTGACATCTGTACCCACCTCCCAACCTATGTCTCATCCTACTACTACTTCTTTGCATTCTTTCCATACTTTACCTGAACATGAACTGGTTAGGAGGTCAGAGTTTACTAATAATTCCTTTGTACAGCTTCTGCATCAACACCAGTTAGTAATGAACACCACTAATTGTTGGGTGTGTGGTCTTATGCCACATACTACAGATAGAGGTATTCCCTATTTTGGTTCTGCCATTTAGTTACAATGGGTCTGTATGGGCATATCAGACGATGTTTATTTATGCCAACGAAGTCTATCCCTTGTGTTCCATGAAAATAACTCGAGTAATAGTGCCTTAGTGAAGGGAATAACGGATAATATTGATATCGATTCAGACACAGACTGAGTGATTGCCTATGTAAGGGCAAAAGGAGGGTCTGAGGTTCTGTGAATTCTGAAACCTTGGGTTCCATTTTGTGCATGGTAGCCATTTTGTGGTTGCCCTCACATAGGCCTATGACTGTGGCTGAACAAGTCTTTAGGACACGTACACCTTAGCTTGAGTTTGTGCTGACTCCTGTTTGACCTGAGTGAACTGACCCTGTTGCCTGAAGCTGACCTTGTTAAACCAGTTCCTGCCCTTTAGCTGATCAAGATGGAGGATCAAAGCACAGGACATCATAAAGTTTTACTGCACACAAACATGCCTTATGCTACTTCTATCTGTTTCTGTTCCTTCTTTTATGGTCTGTTTATGATATGGGTTGTGGTCCTTTTATTATGGGTTTGTCCGGCTTGTGTAAGAAGGAATGTTAGGCATTTTGCATGCTTGCAAAAGCAAGGACTGCCCCTTACTTTTATGCTGAGTTTTGTAACCCTGAGCATATATATAAGGCCTCTGTTCTCTGGTTTCCTCAGACTACCTCATTCAGTTGCTACGGCTTCTGTGCGACGTGGCCTCACTTATTAAATTTAATAAAGATGTCTTTTCATATTTTCAGCTTCTGTGCCAAGTTCTTTTTTATTAGTAAGTATTCCCTGAGAATGAAGATTTCAGTTCTTCAACACAAAATAATAAATAATCAGCTAAATCCACACAGCCTGGCTAATGATCTCCTTTCTCTTAAAGCGTTGTTCAAATGTGGCTCTCAGAAGTAGTAGTGTAGCCAACTGAGGCCTTCATGCAGTCCAGTCACCGTTAGCAGGTTACCACCACAGAGACCACTGCCGAAACCACAATACAAGAGTTTTGATAATAACAGATTACTCTTTTCATATCATCCAGGCCTGAAAAGCATAAAATGGTACGGGTTGGCTCCTGAATCAACAGCAGAGCTCTCCAGCTTGACTGAGAGAGAGAGAGTGAAAGAGAGAGAGAGAGAGAGAGTGAGTGAGTGAGTGTGTGAGTGAGTGTGTGTGTGTGTGTGTATAGAATAATTCACATCAAGGATATCCAATGTTGGTCTACGAGGGTCTGAGCCATGTCTTACTTTAAGGATCTTTACAAAACATGTACATACAATTAATGTAACTGGGTTTCAGTTATGTAGTCAGTAAATAGCTTGAAAATCTTACATTGCCTGGGCCATGGTGAAAATCAAAGGACATCCCTCTTTGATATCCTCACAGGTACTCCTGAAAATCTGACGGGAGTTGCCCTTGCAGATCCATGCTGCCCCCCACCCCCCCTCCCCGGAGTCATCTTTTGATGCTGCTCACGCGAGGAAATTGGATGTATGTCAGTACAACGTGATCTTTTAGATCACGGTACTTGACATCGCAGATTTTACAACACAAGTCGTTACAACGACTTGCGTTGGAGGGCGCGGATTTAGGAATTTTATATTCCAACACCAGTCCCCGTAACAGTAGGGAAGGTGTTGGAATATAAAATTACAACATTCCTTATCCCACAGCGCCATCCAGCACAAGTCGTAGTAATGACTAGCGTTGTAATAGCTGCGTGGAAAAGGTCTTGCGGTGTAAACACCGCGATGTAAACGACGCTTCCCGAGGAAATTGAGTAAGTCATAGGAAGGTTTATGTCTGCAAATGTGGGAGCGTGCCTTTCATCTGACTTCCCTGACCTGTCTCCATATGAAAGTTCTTCTTGGGGCTTTACTCCGCCTTGTGCTAGGCAGGCCTTTTGCATGGGAATAGAAAACAAACGTGTTGGCTGGAAAATGCCTCTATTAATCATAGCCACTGGCATTGGCCTGCATAACATTCCAGTACATTGTTTTTCTCAGTACGGCATACCAGAGCCCATGGGAATTATGATTTTAGTGGGAACACCGCGGCTCAATGGCACTCCACATAAAGAACTGACCCACTCTGAACAAGCAAAGCTTCGGAGTCAAATATGATGAGAAACATGCGGAAAACAGCGTTGTAAGTTGGATTTCCGCATTATATGCTCCAAAACTCATAATCCTTATTGTTCTCTTCTTCCAATTCTTGGAAGGGAAATAACAGACATTTACCAGCTACTTCGACTTAGGCCCTACATAGGTAAGTGTTGGTTTACCATTAACGCCGAACTCTACGAACCTTTACACAGAGATGGTCGTAAACACCCTCATCGAACAAGTCAACCAGTTGAGGAGGCAGTAAAGTCTTCCCGGGCACCGGGAGGGTGTTAGGCCCAGAACAGGAGAACAGCCTAGTCCAATGGTGGAGAGTGACCAGTGTCTTTTCTGTGTAGGATGGGAGATGGATTTCTTTGCAGGGTGAAGGCACAGTCGTGATGCTGACCTTCAAAAGAAGTGCAGTGCTGCCTTTGAGGTAAAAAGCGTGGAACACCTTTGCTTCTGTGACCAGAATCAGGGCTGTCTCATGTGCGTAGACATAAGGGAGCGGGGTCTTCTCATTGGGGATAATCTTGTCTCAACTCTAACCATAGAGGAAGGACAGTGCTGCCTTGTTCATGAGGGATGGAGTGGAGATGGGTATGGTGACCAACCGTCTGTAAATTTCACGGACCATTCAATATTTTGGTGTCAGTAATGATCCCTTTTACGGACACCTTTGGTCCATAATTCTGGGGCTTGCACCCAGTTTTGCTGTTCCTTGCGAGGAGCCTCCAGGGGCCAGCTTGCACAGCTCTGAAGTCAAGTGGCGACAGCATCCCCTCCCCGACATACATCAGTCTGCAATGGGTCCATTGTCATTCTGTCTGTCATGACTCCTCTTTCATCTGCACTTAAAAATTACGGGCTGGGTGCAGGATGGGATTCCATATACTTTTTTAACTGCATACAGTTGACAACATAAACAATACTATTTCCATACCTATGCTTTCAAAGCTACACAGGAAATTTCTGCATCTAATTTACATTCAAGGGAAAAGTGTGTTGGAGGGGTGGATGGAATGGACCTGCCTTTGTATTTCTAGATTTATTGTAAATGCAGGCAAAGGTTTCCAGACGCCTATCCCTTTTAATGGTGAAAAAGTCGCATGTGTAGAGTGATACCATTTAAATACCATTTAAATTGCTCATGTCGGTCACAGTAAACAGATCATTGAGCTGATTCCTGGTTGTGATATTCTCTATTTAAAAAAACTGAAGGGAAGCCCGTCCAGATGTACTTGTAAACTGGATTTAAGAAATATGAGCCAGGTTTCCCTCTTTAAAAAATGGTGCACCTACTCCTGCCCCGGCCTAGACCCCGGCCTAGACCACAGCATTCTACTTTTGTCCTGGGGCCTGCACCACCGAAACTTTGGGGGCGCTGTGTTTTGAAATTAATTAAAATGTTAAATGCACAGACTTCAGAGTTCCTTATGTCCCACCAATTTTTAGGCAATAATACAAATGTCAGTTTAATTGCTGATTAATGTATCTGTTGGAAATATCAGAGTTTTACCTAGACCCAGTTTTGACTCCTAAAGTAGCACAGTGGGATAATGTGACACCTGGAAAACACAAGCCTAACATACAAATCAAATAAATATTTTCTGGTGTAGATAGTTCAGTGGGTTACTGCTGTTGTTACAAAGTTCTTTGCAGTTCATAAATGATAATCCTAATACAGCACAGTGCCCTACGAACTGCTATCAAAGCGCTGCATACAAAATGCAATACATTGTATTAGAACATTATTATGTGTTCCCAATCATTCGTTATAATCTAAGGTTACTAAGTAGGATTTCTTTGCCTAATAATAAATATTTATTAGTGATGACACTCCAGCCACTATGTTGTATTTAAAATCCTGATGTTGTATTTCTCCAAAAACAGGCACTCTCAACATACAATGCCTGCCAGTATGGATGGCATGTGATTCCTACACCTTGTAAACCTCATTGTCTTAAGTAACGCTTCCTATACTTTGACTTACACATTTATATGAGTCATTGTCTCTGTATAATATGTGTGTGATGTAACACACTCTGACACCCTACTCTACATACTTGAGATGAGTAGCACTGTAAAAAAAAATAGAATGCACATGAAAGTGGTCTGTGTAGAGGGGAGGGGCACCATTGGAGCATTAAAGAATGGTAGTGAGAGAATCTGGGGAGAACAGGTCTTTGGTGGGTGGGCAACAAAGATTGTCACACCAGCTGTCCCGTCCCCAGCACTAGCGTTTGCCCTGACAGGGGCATAGCTAGAGGCGGCAGAGTCGTGAAAGCTTGAGCCAGACACAAGCCGGGCTCTGGCTCGGCTCAAAGTCCCACTGAAACTTCAAGCCAATAACAAGTCAAGCTTTCGTATGGGTTCTGCCTATCACCCTCACACCCTCATGCACCAAGAGGTAAAAACATTTAGTGGCTGATCTGTACAAAAGAAATCACAAAACCTGGATTCATTGCGACTTCCCCTTAACCAAATTGTTTGATCTTAGAAAAATATTTTATTTTATCGACCCTCTTTTTCTTCACTTTGACATATGATGGCACCTTCAGATATGTGAGTTCGGAATTGCAGCTGTAACAAAAACGGCTGTGTTTGATTTAATAGACTATAATGTTGCTCTTTCTATAATAATCTGGTTCACATACAGGGTTCACATGATAAATGTCTTGCCTCTTAGTTCACTAATGCCACTGTTGCCAGAGTGGGGAGGGGGAGTGAATGGTTAAAAAACTACCACTTTTAATAAGTATTTCTCAGTGCAATGCTATAATGTAATTTATTAATGTCAATGCTTTTGAAAAAGATATTTATAGCAAACATAAGATTAATAAGTGCCAAATCTCTCAAACAAAATTGTGAAAAAAATCAATAAACAGAACATTATACGACCAAACATGTAATGTGATAGATTAAGCGACACAGTATGTAATGATATATAAAGGCTTTTTATTATAAATAGATAATTACTTATTTTCTTATTTGACTAATATATTCAGTTTTCATTTGGATAATGATTTCAGTACAAATAGATTATAGAAAAAATAAAAAAAATGACAAATACTACAGAAAGTCACAATGGATCGGTCAATGTTCTATTATGGTAGGCAAAAGCGGTTAGTTTTGACCATGCGCGTTTCGGCATTCTGCCTTCATCAGGTGACCGTCATTCGCATATAGACTCAACAGGACAAGGAACTGGAAAAAATACAAAAATATATAACCATATATACATATTAAAAGTTTAAGGTCGCATCATGGTGGTATTACATTTGACGTGCAATTTATACGCTAGAGAGAGTAGGTCACTATTTACAAACGTTATGTATGTTAATGTCAATGCTTCCATATGTTGAAGAAATACACTTTTTTTAATCTTAAAGAGACGTTTTCGTATTTGACATGATGTTTGTAGCCAAATATTTTCAGCGTTTAACTTGTGCATGGACTCGAAGAGTCAAGCCAGACCCTTTCATTTGTTGGCTCACCTTTTTTTTTAGGTCTCGCGACCTGTGGTGCACTGCGTAGCAGTGCTCACGCAAGTCGCGTCAGCTATAGTGGGTAAAAAACGGGGATTGTGAGCTGACCTAGGAATCGCACATGCTCGTGCATGTGCGTTTCCTTTTCAGCTCCCCCATTGGCCTTTCCGTCTTCTTATTGTTAAAGACTGCACCCAATTGGCCCGGAGCACGCGCATAGCTCCTTCCATGGCCTATTGGTGTCTATTACGCGCTTGGTGCGCATAATAGACACCAATAGGCCATCACGTGGTTTCTATTATCGTGCCCACACACGGCGCGATAAGAGAAACACACGGCTTGCAGTGGGCGAGCTCGCGCTTCTTCTTTATTTTTGGATCCATTTCACAGAAGCAACAAAAGCCGTTTCTTTTCCTTGTTTGAGCTTTGGTGGAGGGCGAGAGTCCTAAATGTGATAGAGTATATCCACTGTGAGCATAGGCTACCTGGCTTTCTTAAAACGTTCAGTGTATGTAATGTTTTGATATATTTGTTGTTTCTAGCTTACACTCGGAGTTCTTTCCTCTGAGGTGATGTGAGTTGTGGTTCGGGACACGTGTGCCATAAAATGATAAATGATCTAGAGTCAATTTGGGAGTGAAAACCAGAGAGCTGCAAGCATGCATGGAGGAGTGCAGCCGTAGCCTCTGTCTAACCATTCTGGGTGAAGAGTATTCTGATGGTATTTACTCGTTACAGAGGAGTGTCAGAGTCCCAGGGTCACGACTGGGCGAGCAGACCCACAGGGTACAGAGAAAATAAGGCAAGCACATGGCAATTCACAGATCAAGGGGTTGTGGTCTAATGCTCAAGCTTGTACATTGACAAACGAGTTCCATCACCAGACATGTTTTTATTTGATTTTGCTCGGCGCAACACACAAACATCTAATTTGGGATAGCTTGCATGATTTGAACCCTTGTACTCGGGCTCAGCTCCTGTCTTGTGTGTATACCCATTTAATATTATTCAACACACAAACCACACCTATTTGGAAGTAAAGACTAGTTTTTTCAACAGTTTTAATTCTAACAGCCCACTCGCAGACTGCCTGTCAATTTTTATTCATGGCGAGAAACCTGATGAAGTAACAGTCTTTTAGACCTCGTCGGATGTGGTCCAGGACCTAGTCGTGGGTAGGGTGAACCACAACCACATTTATTGTGCCATTATGAAGGCCTTGGACTGCGAGTGACAAGTCTTGTGCTGAGGACCGCACTCCCCTTCCCCATTGTAATCTCACACCACTAGTTCACTCTGCCGACAGGCAACCAAAGTTGAGCAGCTTCTGTCTAGCCACCTTCCACATCCTGCGAGGGGAGGCCCCTTCATCCTTCTGACCTTGGTACTTACCACCAAGCCACCCTTCGAGTAAATGTCCCAAGGAGACTCCCACCAAAATTCTCTTCTGTATATTTCTTTTACTCGCATCCTGCGGTTCTCAAAGCCCCTCCGATGTTTTCCCAGAATTTTTCTTGGACCTTGTCTGTTAACTGTATCCTGTACCCTGTTTATTATTCCGACTTTCTTAGGTTGATCAAACATGACTGATGAATTAAAAAATCTTGTGCTTGAAAATGTACTATGTTCAGTTTGCACCTCAAGCTCTGTACCGCGCTATGCCCACCTGTCATCCTTTGTATTAACTCATACCAAAAGAAGGTCGCCCTAACTATTATCCCTGAGACCTCTAAGTCATGTGTAATCCTGAACAGCAGCCGAGGGGTGACTGACATCCGGTGGTGAGGTTACTATCACAGTCCTCTCCATTGTTTGCACGAGTTGCCCCCACTTCATTCCAGGGACGCTGTACCTTTTGATAGTTGTGTTCCAATAAACAGCCCTCCATCCTGGGTAGCCTGTGTACCCAATGTCATGCCCTGGCTATATACGGGTGGCCAATCAGTCAGACCTTGTTCGATATGACCTGCCCTGTACTGTTTTAGATTAGCACAGTATACCTCATCAACACCAACTATCGGAGGATAAGCCATCTGGGGAGGTACAGGTGGAATAGCATAGTTTCTCTATATCATCTAAAGCTTTATGAAGTCTTGGTATTGCCATCGGCTCACTGCGATTATCCCTTGCTGCATACCTATCTGCGCTACTGTTGTCACTGCCCCAATGAGAAATGAGTGTAAGCCGATTTGGTGTGACTGCAGCCCTGCCCCTGCTAGTGCCTTATACGTTCCTGGCATAAACTAGAATTTGATGAGATATGAACCGTCCGCATGAACGAACAAAGGCTGCACTGAGGCAGATTATCATGTACATCTTCAACAGACAGACTGGGCACTTTTAGTGGTCGTTTAAGCATATTAACTTGACTTTTGGGCACTTGCCCAAGAGATCTGTCTTGGATCGCTTCAGAGTCAACTCAACTCAACCACCACATCATTCATTGCAAGGACTCCAATTTGTAAGAATGTATCTACCACTACATCCTTTACAGGTGCCACCGGTTCTCTCACTTTCAGTACTTCAGGTAATGCTTCGGCAAAAGCAGCCTTGAACAGCATATCTTCAAACTCTGAGGCTGTCCCTGCTCCGCGGCCGCCAATAATACACCCTGCTTCTCTAAATCTGTCAGAAGGTGGTCCTCTTTCTTTACTTGAGTCCTTTCCAGCCTTTAATGGCTGTTTTTGTGTACTGGGAACTGCTGGGATCGTGACCCACTTCTAGTTTTGACATATGGGTCGCAGTCGCTAGGTGTGCCTGAGAATTGTACTACTTTTGAGCATGAGCCCACCCTATAAAGCTCTCAACTGCTGTGGCGCTGCTCTATGCGGCTCTAAAATCACAGGTGCGTGTCACTTTCTGCATGCTCCCCAAATCACTTCTGTATTTCTTTGCTGTCCCTGGAGCTATTGCTTGCTTTATTAGTTGGGACAAGGTTTGCCAGGTTCTATAACTCTTCAGGGATCGGGGTCATAGTTGGTTTCACTTGGGGGCGCTGGATCTCTGAACTTGATCATTTGGAAGTGAGAAAGCGCATTGAGAGTAGCTCAAAAAAGTGATAGCCATCCTTCTGGTTCGTACCAGGTGTGCATTAACATTGCTTCAAAGTCCTGGCTGCCTGTTGTGTCTGTGAAGAGTTCAGTTTGCCTTGATGTCACCCATCTCTCCCTCCAGAATATTTTGGCATTAATGTGTGAAAGGAATAAATGCCACATCATTAAATTCTGTTTCACTCTGGCTCACAGTCTCACATGGTGATACTTCCTCTGAACACCTTTCATGACTTGTGCTAGCCTTCTTGTGAAACCTCTGCCTGCCAGTATCACCGTAGTGGCAAAGTTTAAATGACCCCCTTGGTTCTGGATTTCTTTTAATGCTGCCTTTTATCATCCCAAAGGAAATGATAGACGGAGCGTTGACAATACAAGCACTCACCCCCAGTCAACTGATCTGGGTTTAATCCAGCACCGATCTTTAGCCCACTCTGCCACCCAAGTTCAGACATGGCCATATGCAAATCAGTCTGACCCTGTGTCTCATGGGAACAGTCCAGCCTGAACTGCCAAGCCATGCCTTCCCTGGACCGGAAACAAGCTACCGAGGACCGGTTTCTGCCATTTCAGGCGTCTTCAGCCCGGCTTGCTTGAATCCAGTGGCAAAGTGAGCAAGGGACTCACGTCTGAGCATACTCTGCCAACTTATGGCGAACAAAGAAAAACCAAAGGACATGATGGACGGAGCATTGACAATACAAGCACTCCCCCCCAGTCAACTGATCTCTGTTTAACCCATCACCGTTCTTTAGCCCACTCTGCCACCCCAGTTTAGACATGGCCATTTGCAAATCAGTCTGACCCTGTGCCTCATGGGAACAGTCTAGCTCGAACTGCCAAGCCATTCCTTCCCTGGACCAGAAACAAGCTACCGTGGACCAGTTTCTGGCATTTCAGCCGTCTTCAGCCCGGCTTGCTTGAGTGGGATGGGTATGCTCAGACGTGAGTCCCATGGTCTCCACGCCACTGGAGTCAAGCTATCCTGGCTGAAGACGGCTGATAGCCAGAAACCGGTCCTAGGATGCTTGATTCCGGTCCAGGAAAGACATGGCTTGGCAGTTTGGGCTGGACTGTTCCCATGGGGCACAGGGTCATGTCTGATTTGCATATGGCCATGTCTGAACTGGGGTGGTGTGGAGTGCAAAAAAACGATGGATTTAGGCCCAGATCTCTGTACTGGGGTGAATATATGACATTGTTCTGCATTCTGTCCATCAACTGTTGGTTTTGAATTTGTCACCCCGAGTGGGATGGGTATGCTCAGACGTGAGTCCCATGCTCTCCACGTCACTGGAGTCAAGCTATCCCGGCTGAAGACGGCTGATAGCCAGAAACCAGTCCTAGGATGCTTGATTCCGGTCCAGGAAAGACATGGCTTAGCAGTTCGGGCTGGACTGTTCCCATGGGGCACAGGGCCAAGGCTGATTTGCATATGGCCATGTCTGAACTGGGGTGGTGTGGAGTGCAAAAAAACGATGGATTTAGGCCCAGATCTCTGTACTGGGGTGAATGTATGACATTGTTCTGCATTCTGTCCATCAACTGTTGGTTTTGCATTTGTCACCCCGAGTGGGATGGGTATGCTCAGACGTGAGTCCCATGCTCTCCATGCCACTGGAGTCCAGCTATCCTGGCTGAAGACGGCTGATAGCCAGAAACCGGTCCTAGGATGCTTGATTCCGGTCCAGGAAAGACATGGCTTGGCAGTTCGGGCTGGACTGTTCCCATGGGGCACAGGGTCAAGGCTGATTTGCATATGGCCATGTCTGAACTGGGGTGGTGTGGAGTGCAAAAAAACGATGGATTTAGGCCCAGATCTCTGTACTGGGGTGAATGTATGACATTGTTCTGCATTCTGTCCATCAACTGTTGGTTTTGCATTTGTCACCCCGAGTGGGATGGGTATGCTCAGACGTGAGTCCCATGCTCTCCACGCCACTGGAGTCAAGCTATCCTGGTTGAAGACGGCTGATAGCCAGAAACCGGTCCTAGGATGCTTGATTCCGGTCCAGGAAAGACATGGCTTGGCAGTTCGGGCTGGACTGTTCCCATGGGGCACAGGGTCAAGGCTGATTTGCATATGGCCATGTCTTAACTGGGGTGGTGTGGAGTGCAAAAAAACGATGGATTTAGGCCCAGATCTCTGTACTGGGGTGAATGTATGACATTGTTCTGCATTCTGTTCATCAACTGTTGGTTTTGCATTTGTCACCCCGAGTGGGATGGGTATGCTCAGACTTGAGTCCCATTATCTCCACGCCACTGGAGTCAAGCTATCCTGGCTGAAGACGGCTGATAGCCAGAAACCAGTCCTAGGATGCTTGATTCCGGTCCAGGAAAGACATGGCTTGGCAGTTCATGCTGGACTGTTCCCATGGGGCACAGTGTCATGGCTGATTTGCATATGGCCATGTATGAACTGGGGTGGTGTGGAGTGCAAAAAAAGATGGATTTAGGCCCAGATCTCTGTACTGGGGTGAATGTATGACATTGTTCTGCATTCCGTCCATCAACTGTTGGTTTTGCATTTGTCACCCCGAGTAGGATGGGTATGCTCAGACGTGAGTCCCATGCTCTCCAAGCCACTGGAGTCAAGCTATCCTGGCTGAAGACGGCTGATAGCCTGAAACCGGTCCTAGGATGCTTGATTCCGGTCCAGGAAAGACATGGCTTGGCAGTTCTGGCTGGACTGTTCCCATGGGGCACAGTGTCAAGGCTGATTTGCATATGGCCATGTCTGAACTGGGGTGGTGTGGAGTGCAAAAAAACGATGGATTTAGGCCCAGATCTCTGTACTGTGGTGAATGTATGATATTGTTCTGCATTCTGTCCATCAACTGTTGGTTTTGCTTTTATCATCCCAGCATCCCCCTTTTGTTGCTTTTTAGTGCTCCTTAATTGTTATGTGAGATTCTGGATGCGCCAGTCCAGTTCTAGGCCTAGAAATACCAGTCTGAATGTTGCACCAGCATGATCCAGAAGGATGCCGTCAGTTTATTGAATTTGTGTAGAACTTTGGTGCATTGATATGTGGCAGGCACTCCTATAGGCAGGAAGTAGTCTAGCTTTCCCCCTCCAGGGTGTTGTTTGTGAAGGGCTCATTCCAGGAATGGGCTGAAGCGCATGATATTACACAGCCCATAGGCATGCACTTGTCAAAGTAATATTGGTCTTTAGATTGGAAGCCTAGTAAGTGAAAACTGTTGAGGTGAACGGGCAACAATCTGAATACAAATTTGATGTCAGCCTTAGCCACTAATGCACATTTTCCTTTTTCCCTAACCAGCTCTGTGGCATCATCAATGCACACGTAGGCCACCATGCATAGCTCCTGACAAATAGAATAATTAGCTGACTCTCCGTCTGGGAGTTATTACTAGATCCTAAAAGGGGGCGTGGTTTCAAATGGGCCCTCTAAGCGCCCAGGCCCACTTTCCTTCTGTGTTTTATAATATAAGCCACAACTCTTGAGTGCTATGCTGCTGATCTCAGGTTCTTGGTAAACCTTGCAGTCATCACTCTATCACAATGACTTTTAAATCCTTAAAGCAGTAGCATGTCATCCGCTCTGTTGTGGTAGGTGTCAAGCAATTCTCCAAGTTTATTTTTTTTATATTAGTATGTCTGCTGTATGGAATCTGTGAGCCTCTGGTTCCTCTCCTGTGACCTCTATCTTGTTGCTGTTTTCTATTATGGGCCTATTTCTTTTTCCCCTGCTCATTTCTTGTTGCATTCCATGGTGGGGTGATGCCCCACCACATGCACCACATTTGTGTCGAAACTAACAGGCTAGGCCCCTGGAGCTCTCATTCTGCTCAAATTTCCTAGATATAACTGGGGTGTTACATCTTGTTGCCTGGTACTTCTTCACTCAATAAGGACTTTTCCTGTTAATCCCATACCTGCTGTATCCCCCTCTCCGTCTCCCATATACTCATCCCTTTTTGGGCTATTTGGGGTAGTTGGGCCTCCATAATGTTTTGTCTACATAAGATTTCCAAGCCATATTTGCATCCTTTTTTTCCAACATACAGGGGATTCTGCAGGTACCCATAGTTTGTGTTATTACCCTGGAGAGGACTGAGAAAGTAGGCAAAATATAGCTACGTTTTGAGTTTTTTTTTTTAGAAAGCAAGGGAAAAATTACTCCAGTTAGTGTCTTTGTTTTCTTGCAAATCGCATCAACGATCATTTTCCCTGGCTAAAGTCACAATCTTCCCAGCTTTCACGAACATGCAAAGCTGAATCAAAAAATATATATATATTAAAAAAAACAAATTTGACCACAGTTTTGGAATTTTTCCAAGAGGTAACCCATGTTTCCTATTTTTTGTGTTTTCAACCTAGATGCAGTTTGTGCTGGAAAGCACTGCCAGACCCAAAGGTGATCCACTCAAGCTATAGATTTCTGAAAAGTAGACACAATTCTGAATTCCGCAAGGCCTCTTAAGTATAGCTCCCTCAAGGTTTTCCCAAAGAAACAAACTGGTGAAATAAACAAAAATTGAAGAAAATAAGTAAGAAAATGTGGCCATTTGTGACAACGTTTTCATCTGTAACTACTTGTCACAATGGCCGATTCACAAAAGCAATATACAGTTACATCTGCTAAACCCTTATGGTTACAATGATATATAGGGTTTGTAGGTTTACCAAAATCCTGGGGTACCCAGAGCCAACAACTGAGCTGCACTGTACAATGGTTTTAGATTGTATATAGAGTATAGGCTATTTCATATGGTGAAATATGTAGTTAAAAATGGGAATCAGTAAGAGTGACAGCATGAGTGACAGCATGAGTGAGAGTGACTGCAGAGTGAGAGTGACTGCAGAGTGAGAGTGACAGCAGAGTGAGAGTGACAGCATGAGTGACAGCAGAGTGAGAGTGACTGCAGAGTGAGAGTGACTTCAGAGTGAGAGTGACAGCATGAGTGACAGCAGAGTGAGAGTGACAGCAGAGTGAGAGTGACTCCAGAGTGAGAGTGACTGCAGAGTGAGAGTGACAGCAGAGTGATAGTGACAGCATGAGTGACAGCAGAGTGAGTGTGACAGCATGAGTGACTGCAGAGTGAGAGTGACAGCATGAGTGACTGCAGAGTGAGAGTGACAGAAGTGAGAGTGACAGCATGAGTGACAGCAGAGTAAGAGTGACAGCATGAGGGACAGCAGACTGAGAGTGACAGCATGAGTGACCACAGAATGAGAGTGACAGCAGAGTGAGAGTGACAGCAGAGTGAGAGTGACAGCATGAGTGACAGCAGACTGAGAGTGACAGCATGAGTGACAGCAGAGTGAGAGTGACAGCATGAGTGACCGCAGAGTGAAAGTGACTGAAGAGTGAGAGTGACAGCAGAGTGAGACTGACAGCAGAGTGAGAGTGACAGCATGTGTGACAGCAGACTGAGAGTGACAGCATGAGTGACTGCAGAGTGAGAGTGACAGCAAGAAAGAGTGACAGCAAGAGTGAGAGTGACTGCAGAGTGAGAGTGACTGCAGAGTGAGAGTGACTGCATGAGTGACCGCAGAGTGAGAGTGACTGCATGAGTGACAGCAGAGTGAGAGTGACTGCAGAGTGAGAGTGACTGAGTGAGAGTGACTGCATGAGTGACAGCAGAGTGAGAGTGACTGCATGAGTGACAGCAGAGTGAGAGTGACTGCATGAGTGACAGCAGAGTGAGAGTGACTGCATGAGTGACAGCAGAGTGAGCTGTGACAGCATGAGTGAGAGTGACAGCATGAGTGACAGCAGAGTGAGAGTGACAGCATGAGTGACAGCAGAGTGAGAGTGACAGCAGAGTGAGAGTGACTGCAGAGTGAGAGTGACTGCAGAGTGAGAGTGACTGCAGAGTGAGAGAGACTCAGCAGTGTGAGCGTTCCAGAGAGAGCAGGGTATGCTTATGCGCTTACACGGTGCACTGACGCACAGGAGCTAAAACAAAGAACAGCTGAACATGTGTCTTGGTAGCTTCATGGAGGCAGCCGGCCCTCTGTGAGGGGAGCAGCAAGGAGGGGACGCCCCAACCAATCAAGCGCAACTACTCACAACCTACTGTACGATTACAACACAGGCCAAAGGGCAGAGCTAGGTCTTTTCGCATTATGTAGGATGAGCAGTGTGTGAGTGTGTAGGGTGAGCAGTGTGTGAGCGTACAGGGTGAGCAGTGTGTGAGCATGCAGGGTGAGCAGTGTGTGAGCATGCAGGGTGAGGAGTGTGTGAGTATACGGGGTTAACAGTGTGTGAGTGTGCAGGGTGAACATTGTGGGAGTGTGTAGGGTGAACAGTGTGTGAGTGTGCAGGGTGAACATTGTGTGAGTGTGTAGGGTTCGCAGTGTGTGAGTGTGCAGGGTGAGCAGTGTGTGAGTGTGCAGGGTGAGCAGTGTGTGAGTGTGCAGGGTGAGCAGTGTGTGAGTGTGCAGGGTGAGCAGTGTGTGAGTGTGCAGGGTGAGCAGTGTGTGTGTGTGCAGGGTGAGCAGTGTGTGAGTGTGCAGGGTGAACACTGTGTAAGTGTGCAGGGTGAACAGTGTGTGAGTGTGCAGGGTGAGCAGTGTGTGAGTGTGCAGGGTGAGCAGTGTGTGAGTGCTGAGGGTGAGCAGTGTGTGAGTGTGAAGGGGCAGTGCATGAGTGTGCAGGGTACGAAAACCCATACTAAGTCCACCACACACACACACATAAGACCACACACATAAGACCACACACACCACGCACACACCACACACACACACCACCATACACACACTCTCACCACCACACTCTCACCACCACACTCTCACCACCACACACTCACCACCACTCACCACCACACACTCACCACCACACACTCACCACCACACACTCACCAACACACACTCACCACCACACACACAACCACACACACACACACTGCCATCCGTCGGTGCGCGCTTTCACCAGGCACAAACACCACCAGCCGTCAGTGCACGCTTTCACCGGGCACAAACACCACCAGCCGTCAGTCAATCAATCAATCAATCAATCAATCAACAATATTTGTATAGCGCGCTACTCACCCAGTGGGTCTCAAGGCGCTGGGGGGGGGTCCGTTACTGCTCAAAAAGCCAGGTCTTGAGTTGTTTCCTGAAGGAGAGGTGGTCCTGGGTCAGCCGTAGGTGGAAGGGGAGGGTGTTCCATGTCTTGGCCACCAGGTAGGAGAAGGATCTTCCTCCCGCGGTGGCTCTGTGGATGCGTGGTACGGTGGCGAGGGTGAGGCTGGCCGATCGTAGCTGGCGGGTGGGTGTGTAGAAAGTGAGGCGGCTGTTGAGGTACTTCGGGCCCATGTCGTGGAGAGCCTTGTGTGCGTGGGTGAGGAGTCTGAACGTGATCCTCTTGTTGACGGGGAGCCAGTGCAGGTCTCTCAGGTGGGTCGAGATGTGGCTGTGGCGAGGGATGTCCAGGATGAGTCGTACGGAGGCGTTCTGTATGCGCTGGAGACTTTTCTGAAGTTTGGCAGTGGTTCCCGCGTAGAGGGTGTTCCCGTAATCCAGTCGGCTGGTGACGAGTACCTCGGTGACTGTCTTCCTGGTTTCGGTGGGGATCCATCGGAAGATCTTGCGGAGCATGTGCAGGGTGTTGAAGCACGATGATGACACGGCGTTGACTTGTCTGGTCATCGTGAGGGAGGAGTCCAGGATGAAGCTCAGGTTTTGTGTGTGGTCCGGTGGCTTGGGGGTGGTGCCCAGGGCAGGGGGCCACCAGGAGTCGTCCCAGGCGGAGGGCGATGATCCCAGGATGAGGACTTCCGTCTTGTCTGAGTTCAGTTTCAGGCGGCTGTTCTTCATCCACTTGGCGACGTCTTTCATCCCTTCGTGTAGGCTGGCTCTGGTGGTGTCAGGGTCATTGGTGAGGGAGAGGATCATCTGGGTGTCGTAGGAGATGATGTTGAGGTTGTGTTGGCGTGCGATGGCTGCGAGGGGGCTCATGTAGACGTTGAAGAGGGTGGGGCTGAGTGAGGATCCTTGTGGTACGCCGCAGATGACTTTGGTGGCCTCGGATCTGAACGGGGGGAGGCGGACTCTCTGGGTTCTTCCGGCGAGGAATGAGATGATCCACTCCAGAGCCTTCCCTTGGATACCGATATTGCTGAGGCGCTGTACTAGGGTGCGGTGGCAGTCCGTGTTGAACGCCGCAGATAGGTCCAGGAGGATGAGGGCCGCTGTTTCACCGTTGTCGAGCCGCTTCCACCGGGCACAAACACCACCAGCCGTCAGTGCAGGCTTCCACCAGGCACACACCACCAGACGTCAGTGCACGCTTTCACCAAACACACACACACACCACCAGCCATCAGTGCACACTTTCACCAGGCACACACAACACCAGCCGTCAGTGCACGCTTTCACCAGGCACACACCACCAGCCATCAGTGCACACTTTCACCAGGCACACACACCACCAGCCATCTGGGCACGCTTTTACCAGGCACACACCCCACCATCCGTCAGTGCACGCGTCCACCAGGCACACACACCTCCAGCCGGCAGTGCACGCTTCCATCAGGCACACACACCACCAGCCATCAGTGCACACATCAATTGTTAACACATCCACAATTAACTATTGTAGCAATCGCAGTATGGTGCACTTTACTTTTAAACATATTCATCTAAAGCGCAGCATGCCACCATTGCTACAATTCCAATCCAACCCACATAATTCCACTACACACCACATGCATACACTCCATAACAAATGGCTAAAAGAAATTGCCATTTACAATGCCATTAGCTCTAACTCAAATAAATCTGAGACCTATTGCATTTCCAATGCTTGTTTGTTCATTCCTGCAGGCTGCGCAGTGCCTCGAGTCCTGAGGCAAAAGTACTTCAGGAGCTGATTGTTGGACAGACTGGTAGGAAGGCATAGTTGTAGAATGGAGAGATTTCATTTTATTGTAATCTCAGTTTCTGTAAAGTTTTTATTTCAACATTTCCAGTTAACGGAGAAGAAAGAGCACTATCTGGCCCATCTTCTTCTGTAATCCTCTTTTCGCTTTTCACTGCCTGTTCTTTCTCTCTCTCAGCTGCAGACCGTCGCTTGCTTTCCTCTTCTCTCACTGTTCACTCTCACTGTTCCAAATTTCTGTCTGTTCATCGCTGCATACAGTCCTCTCTCTTCCTTTCACACCATAATTTCTCTCTCTGTTTCCCACTCTCTAGTAGTGCTACTCAGCGGCGTAACAAAACTTGAAGGGGCTCCCCTGCAAAGTACATGAAGGCCTTACCCTGCCCATCACCTACCACTATGGTCCCAGATCCAGTCAACGTACTGTACTGCGGGGTCCCCTGGAGTTCGAGGCCTCCAACACCACGGGGCTGTGGGGGCTAATGTTACACCACTGGTGCTCCTGCTGTGGGCCTTACTGTGAGTTTGGCGGTCTAAAGGACCTCCAAACCGGCAGTGGTGGTCTTCTGCAAACCGCTATAGGACTGTGGCAGTTTGACAGCCACTGGGCTACTGCTGCCGCCAGGGATCCTCAATCTTGGGCAGTGGCTTGGTGATCTGATGCCCCATATATGCTGGTGGTGCAGCTGCAGCACTGCCAAGCATATTAGGACTTTCCTCACCGCTGAACTTTTCATGGTGGTGCGACTGCCATGAAAAGTGTGGTGGTTAAGAAGAAAAGGGGACCCTACAAGGATCCCCTTGTGCCTCTGTACCATGGGGTGCATGCCGGGGACACATGATGTGGCCCCCTGTCTGCATGCACCCCCATGTTTGTGCATGGAACAAAATTCACAACATTGTGCATTTTGATCCGTGCAGGAACATGCTTTGACGTTGCCATTGCGGTGACTATTTCAAAGGCAACGCCGTGAGAACACCCGCGACCTTAAAAAGTAGTAACCTGGCAGGTGGTCTGTTTTGGCTTTGGTGGTTTGGAAGCGGGGCAGCAGCGTGGCGGCCTCGCTCCCACACTGCCAAAGTCACAACAAGGCCCTGGGTCTACTTACAGCAACACATCATTCATGGTACGAGGTAGAATTGTGAAAACTGCCCTTTATGTCGGCTATCAAATTCTGCAGAAGGGGCATATGTTTGCTAGTGTTTTTTTATCATTTAATATGCCCAGCTATGTGTGAATGTTTGCTCAATACTCCAATGTGTAATGTAAACTAAACAACCTTAACCTGTTTTAGCTTGAACGTTTGTTAGCAGTTTATTTTATAACTGTGCAACCTCCTCACATATGTCTGTAAAAATGACCTTTTTGTCCAGAAAATTTGTCTTGAATTTTGAACCTTGGTCCTGAATGTTTACTGTCACTCTTCAGAATTGTCCTTTTTGCCAGGTGTTCCCATAGCCAGGGGTGTTCTGTGAGATATGCCACATTGAGTGGATTGCGGACTCGGAGTCATGTCTGGGCCGTGCACCTCTAAAGCAGCTGTGTCACCATCCGCTGAAGCACTCGTGGCCTCCAAGCCCACAGGAGCGAGAAATGAGACATTTGGACCAAAAGTTAACGTTCCAACAAAAAACATGACCGTGGCCATTCATGAGTCCTTATCAAACCGGCATGGCAGTTACGGACAAGAGTTAGACTACTCGTCAAGGCGTGAGCTCTACACCAAACGCGTGAGACTTCACGTTGCTGCTGTGGGGCGCGTGGACAGCATCAGAGCCCACGTGCGTGAGAACAGCCTCCTCTGCGCAGCGGCCAATAAAATTTGCTTCTCTTTTGGCAAAGCTCAATCTGGCGGTAAAGCAGTGTTTTCTTTGAGTGTTGGAGGAAGCTGGAAGAATGAGGAGGGCGCGGAGGAGGGGAAAGGATGAGTGATCCTGCCTGGCAGCGGTTTATAGGATCCTTTCCCGGTGATGTTCACGGGAGGCCGGCAGACGCTGTCAGCATCCTGTGCACGTGGATTACGTTGATGCTTCAGAGGGCCCTGACCACTGGTGACCGCTGGGGTCCAAGGGGAAGCCCCTCCGGTACGTGTCGTATAATTCGAGGAAAATGACCCCGCCCCCTCCTCTCTCTGATCAGTCTCTGTCTCAGTGTTCATATCTGACTCACTAACTTTCTCTAGTTACTGGACATCTTGCCGCGCCGCTCTCTCTCTCTCTCTCTTTCTTTCTCTTTCTCTCTCCCACGCACGCACGGTTCTTTTCTCCTTCATCTCTTTCCACTCTTTTACCATCTTTTCTTTCTCTCCCTCTCGTTCTTTCTCTCTGCCAGTTTCTATCTCCTCCCTCTTGTCCTTTCTTTCTCTATCAGTCTCTCACACACACACACTTACCCTTCTCTCACTTCTCCTCTCCCCTTTCTCTCTGTCTGACTCTCTTTTGCGTTTCTCTCATTCTCTCCTCGTCCCTCTCTTTTTCTCCCCACTCTCTCTCATACACACAAAAACACAACCTCTTTGCATTTCTCGTTATCTCTTTCTCTCTCCTTTGCGATCTCTGGCTTGCTTCACCTCTCTTCCTTTGTGTAGTGGACCATCTATAGCACCCCATCTCTCTGTTCATCGTTCTCCCTCATCCTCGCTCTCTGTATCTCTTTCCGACTATCCATCCCTGTCCTGTGTCTCTGTTACTTGCAGTCTCTTACCCTTAACCCTATACATTTCCCTCCATCCTCTACCGACACGTCTATCTGTTCAATCTGTAAGTTTTTTTTTCTATCCTCTTACTCTGTCTCACCATCTCCAGTTTTTTCTCTTATGCTTGATCTTTTCATATCTTTCTGCCTCTCTGGCTCACTTCTCGCTCATGTCTATATTTTGTCTATATTTTGTCTCAATGCTTCCATTTCCACTCATGTCTCTCCATTTATAACTCTTTTTCAGTGCTGCCATTTAGCATTTATGTTTGGGTATCCTCATTGACCAATGAGCTACACGCGGCTTACCTTCTAATTTGAGATCCAGTCACTGGAACCTTTTTCGATCTGAGCCCTCCTTAAGAAACCTTGATGAGAAATGTGCAGTAGAACATTGTGGAAACCGCACAAAGGGTCCTGTTCGCGGAAACATACAACCTGCAAATGTGTGCTTTACTCCAAATGTTTTACTTTATTTGGCAATGATATTCTTCTCTATGCAATTTGCACTTAGCTGTGGAATTTGTACTTTATTGTGCAATGTGGGAATTGGAAAATGTGTGCTCTACCTGCCGTCAGATGCTTTACTAGGCAATGTGCGCTTGACCGTGTAATCTGTACTTTGTTGGCCAATGTAGAGATCAGGCAATGTGTGCTCTACTGCACAATGTGTGCTTTACTCTTAATGCAGAAATCAGGCAATATGCAGGTTAATCAATACGAACATTGAACAGCGCATACAACATGCAATATATACTTTACTGGCTAATCTGGTACCTGGTCAAGGTGGACTCTTCTGGGCAATGTAAAAGCAAAGCAGTATGAAAACACAACAATATATTGAACTGGACGGTCTGTGCTTCATTGAATAATTGGGAAACTGGTCTGAGCTATACGAATACTTACCAATGTGGAAACCAAGATATGTTTGCTTAACAAAGAAATGTGTGCTTGACTGGGTAAAGTGGAAACTCTGAACTATAAGCTTTGCTCGACAAGGCATGCTTTGCTGGGCAATGCAAATACTAAATCGCATGCTAAAAATGTCGCAGGCATGCTTTTCTAGGTAATATAAGGTTGAATGAAACTGCTGTGTGGAAACTGTTGATAATGTACATTTTGCAATGGGTAAATTGTTAAATGCACAGTGCTTTACTGGGAAATGTATACAACGGCCCTTTGTGCTTTAGTGAGCAATATGAAAACCTCTATTATGGTCCCCTGGTTAAATTATGCAAAAAGTGAAAGTATGCTTCAATTACTCACCGGTAATTGCATTACTCTGAGTCCTCTTCTCTCTCTTCTATTCATTACACACAAGGCATTCCTGCCTCACCAGACACCCGTACCACGTGATTGTAAATTCGTAATAAAAATCCCCCCTCCAATCTCCTGTAGTACCACATAATATAACCACACCAAAGAAGGTTGGCGTGGACTACCAGTGACGGAGGGAAGGATATAATGAATAGAAGCGAGGGAAGATGACTCAGAGTAATGCAATTACCGGTAAGTAATTGGAGCTTTACCTCCTCGTCTCTCCCCCGGTTCACTTCATTACACACATGAGATGTACAAAGCCAAATAAGACAACCAAATAGGAGATGCACAAAAACCTGTTTATTAGTAGAATACATACAAGAAGGAAGCGCCACTATTCAGATACCATAGCAGAAATAACCCTGGAACCAAAAACCATAGATTGGTCTACCTCCTGGACAATCCGGTAACGAGAGGCAAAAGCCAATGGGAAAGCCAAGGTGGCCACCTGGCAGATCTCAGAAATGGAAGACCCCTGGATCTCAGCACAAGAGGTCACCATGCAAACCTAACCAGCAAACTTGTGTGCCAGAGAAATCAGTCTGAACCTACTGATTCAAGGAAGAAGTAGAAGGACGCAACCTTACTGCAACAAAATTCACAAAAAGGGAATCAGAAAGACAAATGGAAGACACACATTCCATATTGATTGGGCGAGCCCTTCTGACATCCAAAGAGTGCAGCCACATCTGAGACTCCGAAGAGGGAGACTAAAAAAACGAGGGCAGAATCAATTCCTGGTCCCGATGGAGCTGGGAATCAACCTTAGGACGAAAGGAAAGGACAGGACGCAAAATGATTCTGTCATCAAAAACCCTACAAAAGGGATGCTTAAAAGACAAAGCACCCAGTTTACTCAAACACCGAGCAGAGCAAATAGCTACCAAAAAGAAAGTCTTAAAAGACAACAGACGTAAATCCACAGAAACAAGAGGCTCAAACGGGGGAGGCATCAAGGTCTCCAACACCAAAGACAGAGCCCAGGAAGGGAAGTGCTTCTGAGGAGAAGGAAGAACATTACACAACCCCTTGAAAAGACACCCAGCCAAACCATCAAGATCCGACAGATTGTCCCAAGAACTCTGGAAAGCCTTATTCGCAGTCCACTGAAGCTGAAAGGAGGCAACCTTCAAACCCAAAGAAACTCTGTCTTGGAGAAACATTATCACCTTAAACAAGATAGAAGACGTAGTATCCAAACCCTTACCCTGACACCACCTACTGAAACAATGCCAGTTCCTAAATAAGACTTGTTGGAAGAGGAGCGCCTAACCGCCTGCAGAGTCAAGGTCACACCAGCCGGAACCCCCTTATACAGCAGCCCTAAACAATCAACCTCAAGGCCATCAAGCACATCTGGGACAGAACATCCTGTTGTAACACAGGGAACTCTAAGGGTGAGGGAGTCAGGGGCAACACTCCAACTCCAACTTCATCTCCACAAGGAGAGGAAACCAAGAGGCTTGGGGCTAAACTGGAGCAATCAGAATGACAGATGACCCCAATGTCTGTCCGGACCCTGAGAAGGAACTGGAGAAGCAGAGGAAAGGGAGGGAATGTGTAAAGAAGACCCTGGGGCCACGGGCAGGAAAGAGCATCCACTGCCCAAGCCAAACCCTCCCTACTCCAAGAGCAAAACCTATGCACTTTGGCACTGAGAACACTTGCAAAAAGGTCCACCACCAGAGCCCCTCAGCGCACCGTCAGCTCCACAAACAACTCTCAACTGAGGCAAAAATCCACTGACGATGGAATGGCTCTGCTGAGATCGTCCGCCAGTGTATTGGAGACCCCTAAATATGAATTGCATATAGCACCAACAGACGGGACTCTGCCCAATAGAACAGCTCTTCCAGAGCCAGGGAAGGGGATCTGGTCCCCCCACCTGTTCCCATAAGCCATTGTCGTGAGTCAGTTCTGATCTGAACAACTGAACTCCTCAGCAACCAAGAGAAGGACCTCAAAGCCAAGCAAACAGCCTCCAACTCCCTCCAATTTGAAGACCTCAGCTCTGAGATTGAGATTAGGAGACTCTGGTCTAATGAACCCCCATCCAGGTCCCCCAACCCAACAAGCTGGTGTTAGAACAGGGATTCCCTAGTTGACTGAGGTAGGTACCTTAGGCCAAGTAGGGACCCTTGCTTCCACCTCAGGGAAAGGAAGGACACCTTCTCAGATAACCCCTGCTCACCCCCATGGTAGCTTGGCATGAGCAGCCAGGCGTATCTTCAAGGCAAGTGTGTAAGGTATTTGCAACCACGCTCCCAGTGACCCAATGGTGACACCACAAAAGGACTCCACAAGAGTTTCATATAAAAACAAGTATAAGTTTAGATAAAATGATATACAATGAGACCACGCAATAAAAATCCAACATATGTGTTTTTGTAATATACCTCCTGGCCAGTTATTAGGTCAGCCAGCTCTTGTAAGTTCTGGCAGTATTAATGAGCAATTCTAGGTGATCCTATGCAGTCCTAATGCAAGGCTATGCAGTTCGTAATGCAAGAATCAGGCACTTAGCAATGTAAAAATAATGCAGTTTGTGATGCAAACAAATGCAATGCGTAATACAACCATCAGGCAGTTTGTTATGCAGAAATAATGCAATGCATAATGCAACAATCAGGTAGTTCATTCTGCAAACTAATGCAATGCGTAGTACAACAATCATGCAGTTCATTATGCAGAAATAATGCAATGCGTAATGCAACAATCAGGTAGTTCGTTCTGCAAAAGAAAATTGGTCCAAGAGGAAAAAACTCGCTACTTTGCCACAGCCATTCTAACTGCAAAAACACTCATCACAATAACTTTTTTCGATAGTAGACTACCGAGGAGGTCATAACCCTTCTGCAGTCCACCAAATCCGGCTCCCCAATGGATCCTTGTCCCCTAAAATCTTCCATCTTTTGCCTGATTTATTCGCCCTACAGTTGTCTCAAATTTTTAATCAAATGTTCTTGTCAGGCATAGTCCCCACAAGTTGTAAACTGGCGTTGGTTCTCCCTCTGCTGAAAAAGCGAAATCTGGAGGGGGGGATCCTAACAATTATTGCCCAAGCTCCAGACTTCCTCTGCCTGCTAAAATGGTAGAGAAAGGCATGAATGGTGTTATATCCGGATTTATTGAAAAGCATGCCTTCCTGGACGAAACCCAGTTTGGCTTTAGAGAGCATCACAGCACCGAATTGGCAGTGGTTACAGCGTCCGAATTGATTAGGAAGACCATGGATGCAGGAGGCAATGCAGCACTTGTGCTGTTTGAACTCTCTGCCACATTTGATATAGTGAACCATCAAAAATTATTGGATGTACTGAAGGAGATCGGTATTAAAGAGAAAGCATTGGCGTTACTCGCATCTTTTTTTTCTGATCAAGAACAATTTGTGGCTCTTGGGAAGTTCAAATCACCATATTTTACATTGCCATGTGGAGTGCCACAGGGCTCTTCATTAAGCCCAACCATTTTTAACATCTTTGTGGCACCACTGGCTAGGCTAATTAGGTCTCTGGGTTTCTCGGCTATTTCCTATGCCGATGACACCCAGATTGTGGTCTCAGTGACAGTCTCCCCTGATGACACTGCTGCACAGTTTCACACCTGTCTGCGTCAGGTTGGGGACAGGATGGCCGCCAATTGTTTGAAACTGAATTCCATTAAGACTGAAGTTCTCCTCTTTGGCGGTCATTCTAAATTCTGGTACCTAACTTGTGGCCGGTAGAATTGGGTCCACTACCAACACCTTCGAATAAGGTGAAAAATGTGGGGGTCACGTTTGACTTTATGCTCTCCTTTGAAAGCCATGTCAATCAGGTCACATCCCTCTCCTTTTTCACACTAAAAGTACTGAGAAGGATTCTTCCATTCATTCTGGTTGAGTTACAGAAGCTAGTGTTTGTGGCTCTGGTGTTATCTAGAGCCGACTACTGTAATGGCCTATTCATCAACCCGCGAAAGAAGTGCCTATCCAAATTACAGATTGTGCAAAACGCGGCGGCGCGTCTTTTGCTGAACATTCCAAGACACAAATCTGTCTCACCAGTGCTTAAGGAACTACACTGGCTGCCAGTGAGGAGGCGTATTGAGTTTAAGGCTCTTTGTATCGCTTTTAAGGCCACGGATGATACAGGGCCGGGTTTCTTTAAACATAATCTACAGCCTTCTATACCTGCCCGCAATCTTCGTTCATACCACGCCCATAACCTAATAATTCTGAGGTTTAAAAAATGCGCCTGGGGTGGAGGAAGGTTTTTGGTCGGCACAACTAGACTTTGGAATTCCCTTCTCTAAGGTTAAAACAAGAAACACACCTGTTAAGCTTCAGGAAGGCCTTGAAGACTGGCTGTTTAACCTCTAACGTGGCCTTGAACCGTCCAGTTAATTCTGTTTGATGAGCTAGTGCCTTGATGCCCTCGGGTGAATGTTCGCACTTTATAAGTTTCCTTTTCATTTCATTTGAAACGAATGCAATGCGTAATGCAACAATCAGGGAGTTTGTTCTGCAGAAATAATGCAATGCGTAATGCAACAATCAGGTAGTTTGTTAAGAAGATATAACGCAATGCCTAATGCAACAAATAGGTAGTTAATTCTGCAAACTAATGCAATGCATAGTACAACAATCAGGCAGTTCATTATGCAGAAATAATGCAATGCGTAATGCGACAATCAGGTAGTTTGTTCTGCAAACTAATGCAATGCGCAATGCAACAATTAGGTAGTTCGTTCTGCAGAAATAATGCAATGCGTAATGCAACAATCAGGTAGTTCGTAATGCAGAATTAATGCAATGCGTAATCTACTCCAGCACCGATCACAGTGCTTCAGATGGTCTCTCCGCCCCTCATACTGACTCAGTTTCCGTCACCATATGCCCCCGACACGGATCTGGTGTAAACCACAGTGAAGCTCCACACTCCAGCCCCCTGTACTGCCACTCCTTGGCACATACCGGCCACGATACGAGCTGGAACAGAGGCTCACGCTACCAGAAGGGGAGAGGCCCAGAGTGTCTCTCTCTGAGCCCGCACCCCACCCCAGGCGCCGACACACGTTACCTGGGGGTGCGACCTCGCTCTCCTCTCCGCCTCTCGCAACTTGGGTGCCCGATGTGACTTGTTTGAATCCGGGCTGATGACGATAACGAAGATCTCAGGCTGCAACAGGGCACACACACACACAGCATCGCTGAGACTCTCTTGAGCCTTGGGTGTGTGTTGTGTCCTATGCAGAAAGACACCAGGAGCCAGGATGTATATTTAGGTCTTCTTTATTCAGTCTTCAAATGTAGGTTACATCTCTCTTGACTCCAGCCAGCCTAGTGTGGTACCAGCCCCACCAGGAGCAGCCTGCCTAGCTGCTCAGCCCATCTCTAACTGCCACATTTATCCCACTCAGACACCCAGGCATTCCACGCATCTCAGGCACACCAGCATTCTAAGACCAAGTCACACTCTGGCTGAGCAGCTAGAGGCAGCAGGGCTAGAGCACATGTTATACATTTAAGTAGGGTATAACAGTGTGCATGGTCACAGGGTAATCCTCACGAAGGTCTCAGGCTGCACGAAGCACATGTACACAGTGTGACTGAGACTCACTTGTACTTCTGGTGCCCACGATCACAGGGAAATTCTTCAGAGGGTCTCAGGCTGCAAAAAGAACACGCACACAGCGTCGCTGAGACACACTTGAACTTCTGGTGCCCACCATCACAGGGCAATTCTTCCAAGGTTCTGATGCTGCAAAAAGCACACGCACACAGCGTTGCTGAGATTCACTAGAACATCTGGTGTCTACAATCACAGGGCAATTCTTCCGAAGATCTTAGGCTGCAAAAAGCACACGCACACAGTGTTGCTGACACTCACTTGAACTTCTGGTGTGCACGGTCACAGGACAATCCTCACGAAGATCTCAGGCTGCACGAAGCACAAGCACACAGCGTCGCTGAGATTCATTCGGACTCTGGGTGCACACGAACACAGCACAATCATCATGAAGGGCTCAGGCTGCAAAAAGCACACGCACACATCATAGCTGAGACTCGATTGGAATCCAGGTACCCAGGATCACAGGGCACAGCTTAGGAAGGTCTCAGGCTGTAAAAAGCACATGCACACAGTGTTGCTGAGACACTTCTGGAAACATTTGTGTTCCTGAGTTTCCATCATAGGGAGCCAGCTCACCTCGGGCCCTTGGGGTTACGCTACTTCAGGACACAGCACAGCAAAGTCCTTTCAAGCAGGGGGACATAGCATACAACAAAGTCCCTTTAGCCTCTTCCTTGGTTAAAGCAGCAAACTGCAGACCAGCCCCAGAACACACAGCAAAGGTCAGTCCATTCCTTCACTCTATACAACTGTTTCTTCCTTGGCAGAGGTTCCTCTTGACCACAAAGTCATTTTCAATCCTTTTCAGTCTTGATCATTCCAATTCTCCCGTTCAGGGGTTTCAGCTCTCATAGTTATATGCCTAAATGTATTTGAAGTCTTTGTGTTCAGGGGGGCACTGACCCCTGTCCAAACCTGCTCTGGGTATCTCCCTGCCAGTGACACCTTCTTAATTTGATAGTGGGGGTGTGGATCCTTAATCACTCAGCAGGGTATGGAGCCATTGTTTTATGGCTTCAACCCAGGCCTCTTCACCTCTAGGGGCTACTCCTCCCCCCTACACTCCAGATGCAGGTCAGCCTTTTTCTGTCTCAACTCCTCATCTGGGTCAAGACATTCCCCGGATCCTATCACTTTCAGATCCAGACAGTCAATCCACAACCAGGCAGAGACACACAGAACTGTTAGAGCACAAAAACCCAGCCACTTCAAAAAGAGTGGTTTCTAAACACACAATGCAAACACCACCTTCACAAAATGATGTGTTATTTAACTGTGTATTCAGGCATACTAAACTTCACCTCTCCATCTTAAGCCTTTGGGAAGATAGGCTGGAAACATATTACACAGCCTCCCCCATTCTCTCCTATGGGCAAGATGCCTTTCAACGGTGAAAAACGAAATGGATAGTATTTCACTGTCGGGACCTGGTACACGCCTCAATACATGTCCTACCTTTCACCTACACTGCACCCTGGCTAGGAGGTACCCTGGACCTGCCATAGGGTTATCTGATGTGCATAGAAAGGGAAGGGTAAGGTCTGGCATGTGGGTGCACCTGTCAGAACAACATGGCAGTTAACCAAACTGTGTGCAGGCCCTGCAGTGGCAGGCCTGAGTTCTCTCTTCAAGGTTACTTGTGTGGGTGGCACAATTGGTGTTGCAGGCCCACTAGTAGCATTTGCATTACCAGCCCTGGCACACATAGTTCACTTTACTAGGGACTTTACTAGTAAGGCAAACATACCAATCATGGATAACCAATTACCAATACACTTTACACAGGGAGCACTTGCACTTTGACACTGATCAGCAGTGGCAAAGTGACCAAAGCATCTAAGTTGGCAACATCATGTCAGAAAAAAGATCTAGGGGGAAAGCAAAAAGTTTAGGGATCTTTAGCCAAAAAGTGCCAAGTCCAACTGCTGGCATCAGTGGTGACAACTAAGGGGGCAAGAGGGGGAGAGAGACACGCCCACAGCAGATGATCCTGAACCAGCCACCAACCCAGATCCTTCCTGATCTGAGGGGAAACAGGTATGGGAGAAGAGAGGGGGAGACAATTGGGAGACCAATAAACCAGAACGTGAGCCATCAGTTTGTGCAAATGAAAACGGGCTGAGGGAACCAGAAACACTGTGGCAGCCAAATCCCCCTGAACCTGGAGCCAACGAGCAGCCACCTTGATGAGCTGGGCCAAAAGATTCAGAATGTGGGACCAGATCTTTGACACCCGAACCACTGGCAAAGTGATCACCCCAAATTGGTACGAAATCCTGCCCCAATAAAGAGATGCTCCTGGGACGGAACAATGTAGGATTTTTCCAGATTGATAAGAAAACGCTGCTCCTGCAAAATGTCCAGAACCACCCTTGTGTGACTGTGAGCCAGCCTGAAAGAGGGAGCGTGAACCAACCAGTCGTCGAGATAGGGATGAAGAAAAATCCTCTGACTATGAGCCAGAGCCACCAACTGAGTCAACAGCATTGTGAAGCCCCAGGGGTGGACCTCAGCCCGAATGGCAACACAGCAAACTGAAAGTGGAAGTCCCCTATTGCAAAACGCAGAAACCTCTGCCAAGGGAACATGGAGGTCTTGGAGGTCTATGGAGGTCGTAAAGTCCTGTAAACTACCAATGGGATTATGAAGTGTAAAGTCACCATCTTGAAATAAAAGGTCTTGACCCACTCATTCACTCTCTTTAGGTCCAGAACCGGTCTGAAACCCCAGGACTCCTTCTGATCCAGGGGGACAGGAACGATCGCCTTTTTTCCAGAAGAGCCTGAACCCCATCCAGCAGAGCCCGCATCTTACCCGGATCCCTGGGGAGAGAAGTATGGATGGTGCCCCAGCTGGGAGGCAGAGCGACAAAGTCGATATGATAGACGTTCCTGACAATGTTCAATGCCCAATGATCCCTCACGTTCTGACTCCAAGCCTCCAGAAAACACAAAAGTCTCCCGCCCACAGGCATTGAAGCAACCCTGCAATCGTTGTCAGAACTTCTGCTTGAATGAATTAGGGTGACTCTTGGTGCCTGCCAATGATTACTTTTTCGGCTCGAACTTTCGTCAACGGTTCGACGGTCCAAAAAGGGCTTGGAGGCCTGATGGGAGGAATGAAAGAAAGAGGAGGAAGAAAAAGGATTCCGAAAGCGACAAGAGTAGGAAGAAGACAAACCATTCCCATTGTAAGGAAGAGCAAGCTTTCGATCCTTGAAAGCTTTGGTAATCATGTTGTACAGTTGATCCCCAAACAACATTTTCCCCTCAAATGGAATCTTAAGGAGATAGGACTTTTCTGAGAAATCCGCCTTCTCATCTCGCATCTACAGATTCCTCAGAGCCAATACCATGGAACAAGTCACCTTGGCAGAAGATCTCAGAACATCCGAAGATATGTCCGCCAATAATTTTGCCTGTTGTTCCATTTAAACCATCAATTCAGAGCAATCTGTCTCCTCCTGAATTGCTGTGGCCAACTTCTCAAAGTCTGACAACAAGGACTGAGCTGCATAATCAGAATAGATTCCTACCTTGAAATCAAATTCTCTGCACAGAAAGCTTTCTTTAGAGCTCCATCAACCTCCTTGCCTGTAGTATCCGCAGGAGAAAAATCCTCAGGATTAATTGCACTACGACCAATCAAAGTGGCCAACCTGGTGTCCACCGTAAAAGAGTGAGAAAGAGAGTCCTCCTCCTTCTCCAGAGAATAGAGCTTCTGCAGAAAGCGTGGAACTAAAGAGCGTTCCAGGTCATGCCATTCACCAGAGATCAAGATCCTTGATCTGAACATGAAAGGGCATAGCAAAAACAGGGGCTTAACATACTGGGAAAAAATGCCTTCTGTCCCCTCAGATGAAGAAAAAAGGCGCAATTTCCAGGTCCTCCTGGATATGCTGCAGAATATCCAGAACTTCCTCTCTACGCACAAACTTCCCCTTAGAGGTAGATGGACGGCAAGTCTCAGAAGCTGAGAAGTCGTCAGAGGGCGAATACACAGTACCCACAGCAGAACAAGAGCCTCTTCTTTAGGGTGGAACCCTGGACTCCAGAGCACGAGCTACAGCAGCCTTAATCATTGCCTGAACCTCAGGAGCCGAGATTACGGCATAAGAATCCACCGAACCCCTGGATTTGCTTCAGTGGCGGGAGAGGGAGGGGGGGGGCAGGGCACTAGGGCATTATAAAAAAAACAAATTTAAAAAATGTACCTGCAGCAGTCCCCGTTGCGCTCTTCTCTTCAGGAAGCACAGGCTCCCAGAATGCCCTGAGGCCAATCCTGAAGCTGCTCTCGTGCAGAAAGCAGCTTTAGGATTGGCCTGAGAATCCTCAATTCATGCTCCAGGGCAGACTGTGAGTCTGTGCCTGCTCTGTGCAACTCAGCTGCGTTGCTGGGTTGGAGAGATCTTTCACAGTGCATGATGGTTTGGCCGGTCTGAGACGGCCGGCCAAACCATCATGCACAGTAAGGGGAGTGCAATACCACCTCCATCAGTGCGTTTCCCTACGAGGCCCCACCCCCAAGACTCGGCAGGAAAGGAAAAAAAATAGCAGAGGAGCCCCGCTGGTAGTTGCATTAGTGCTCCTGCTCCAGAGTTATATTTGTTTCCTGCAGGGATGTTTTTAGGTCGAGCCTGATCCATCCCGAAGGTATGGTGGGCGAGATTATAGTAAGGCTTTCGAAAAGCCTCCCCAAACTGCGGATCGCGTACAGTTCATGTGACCACAATCACGCGCTCGTGCGCGTGCGCCGCGCTCCGCCGCCACTTCAGCTCACCAGGCTGCACACCCCCTCACTCTCCATATGCTCGCTCTCGCGCCTTTCCTTTGATCTCCCCCGCCCCCCGCCCCCGCATCAGACTTGAAAGGAATGCGCTCCCCCGCCCCCGCCACAGCAATGCCGAGAGCTTGTTTTAACTTTGAGGCAAGCTCGTTTCAGTTTCGCTCGAGGCAATTCTTCCCGTCCCTCCCCCGTCCCGCAATACGATGCCTTTTAATTCACCCCCTGCCCCCCCTCCCCGTTCGTGCCTTCAAATGTTTGCTTTCTTCAGAGCCATGACGTCACGGCTCGCCCCCCACCCCCACAGAGGCCATTTACAAACTTCTCCTTGTTTCGTTTATTTACAGTGCGAGCTCTAGTTTTCCCTTTTACTGCTGGCGAGCTTGATTTCCACTTCTTTCATGTGGTCGCTGGACAGGAACATCTGAAGTGAATACTTGCACTGCTATTGGCTCCGTGTGTTTGCTTAGCTTGTAACACTGCACATTCACTGGTTAAAGAAGTTTATTATCCTAACAAGTTTACAGTGAACCGCTGCGGCGCTGCACAAGGCATTACCAACGTTACCAAAGGACACATATATTTGATTTACAGCCACAGAGGCCATTTACAAAGTTCTCCTCATTTTGTTTATTTAAAGTGCGAGCTCTAGTTTTCCCTTTTACTGCTGGCGAGCTTGATTTCCACTTCTTTCATGTGGTCGCTGGACAGGAACATCTGAAGTGAATACTTGCACTGCTATTGGCTCCGTGTGTTTGCTTAGCTTGTAACACTTCAGTGTTTACTTTCAGGCCTTTATGAACAACTGTTTGCCAGAGTCCTGGGGCCAGTTTGAACTGGAGCCGGTCCAACAGGGTACCATATTAGACAGGGTATACTTATGGTAGAGTTCCAAGTTCTCAGCTGCCGGCATGCGAAAGACCTCTTGTGGACCATACCAAAAATGTACACTGGGTTTATATCCCAGCCAATGCTTATCATTGGTTGGCTCTATTTTTACACAACCCTCCCCACACCCACACCTCCCCACCCCCCACATCCCTACACACACATCCCCACACCCACACCCATAACCCCCCACACACACCCCCCACACAACCCCACCCCCCACCCACACACACACACACCCCACACACAGCCCCCATCCCCCACACCCCCACACACACCACCCACCAGACACACAAAACCCCCACACACTCACGTACCCTCACACCCACCCACACCCCCCCCACACACACACACCCACACACACAACCCCACACACACCCCACAACCCCACACACACAACCCCACACACACAACCCCCACACACACACACCACACCACCCCACCCACACACACAAAACCCCAAACACACAATCCCCCCACACATAACCCCACACACACAACCCCCCACACACACACCCCAACACACACCCCACACACACACAACCCCACCACACACACAACCCCACACACACACAGTCCCACACACACACACAGCTCCATACACACAACCCCACACACACAACCCCCACACACACAACCCCCCACACACACAACCCCACACACACACAACCCCCCCACACACCCCCCCCCCCCCACACACACAACCCCCCCGCACAGCACACACACACACACAACCACACACACACACACCCACAGACAACCCCCCCACACACACAACACACACAACCCCACACACACACAACCCCACCACACACACAACCCCCCACACACACACAACCCCACACACACACACAGCCCCACACACACAACCCTACACACACAACCCCCCACACACAACCCCCCCCCACACACAACCCCACACACATACAACCCCCCACACACACAACCCCCCACACACAACCCCCCACACACACAACCCCCACACACACAGCACACACACACAACCACACACAACCTCCCCACACACACACCCCACACACAACCCCCCACACACACAACCCCACCACACACACAACCCCACACACAACCCCACACACACAACTCCACCACACAGACAACCCCAGTGCACACACAACCCCCCACACACAACCCCCCACACACAACCCCCCCCAAAACACAACCCCACACACATACAACCCCACACACAACCACACAACCCCACACACACACACAACCCCCCACACACAATCCCACAACCACACACACCCCACATACACAACACCCCCCACACACACACACAACACCCACACACACCCACACACACAACCCCACACACAATCCCCACACAACCCTCCCACACACACAACCCCACCACACACACAACCCCACCACACACACAACCCCCCACACACACAACTCCACACATACAACCCCCCACACACACACCTCCACACACAACCCCCCCACACACACAATCCCCCCACACACCCCACACACAACCTCACACACACAACCCCACACACACAACCCCACACACACACCACCCCACAAACACATACACACCCACACACACACCCACACACACAGCCCCACACACACAACTCCCCCCACACACAACCCCACACACACAACCCCACACACACAACCCCCCACACACAACCCACCACACACACAAACCCACCCACACACACACACCCCACACAAAACCCCACATACACACAACCCACCATACACACAAACCCACCCACACACACATCCCACCCACACAACCCCCCACACACACCCACACACACTGCGCCCTCACACTACTTTAGGCCACACACACTGCGCACTCACACACTGCGCACTCACACTACTTTAGGCCAGACACACTGAGCCCACACACTACTTAGACCACACACACTGCGCCCTCACACTACTTTAGTCCACACACACTGCACCCTCACACTACTTTAGGACACACACACTGCGCCCTCACACTACTTTAGGCCACACACACTGTGCCCTCACACTACTTTAGGCCACACACACTGTGCCCTCACACTTCTTTAGGCCACCCACACTGTGCCCTCACACTACTTTAGGCCACACACACTGTGCCCTCACACACTGTGCCCTCACACACTGTGCCCTCACACACTGCACCCTCACACACTGCACCCTCACACACTCTGCACCCACACACACTCTGCACCCACACACACTCTGCACCCTCACACACAATTACATGCTACTGAATGCAAATTACACTCCACACAATACCACTCAGTGCCACATAATTCTATGCTACATAATTACACTGCGCTCAACGCAACATACACTCCAAATACCACTCAGTACTACATAATTACACACCACATAATTACACTCTACTGAATGCAACACACACTCCACAACATACCACTCAGTGCCACATAATTATATGCTACATAATTACAATGCAACATACACTCCAAACAATACCACTCAGTGCCACATAATTACACGCCACACAATTACACTCTACTGAATACAACATACACTCCTCATAATACCACTCAGTGCCACATAATTATATGCTACATAACTACACTGTGCTCAACGCAACATACACTCCAAATAACACTCAGTGCCACATAATTACATGCCTATCTATTGCCCTCACTCTATCTATGTATCACCCTCACTCTATCTATCGCCCTCACTCTATCTATCGCCCTCACTCTATCGCCCTCACTCTATCGATTGCCCTCACTCTATCTATCGCCCTCACTCTATCTATCGCCCTCACTCTATCTATCGCCCTCACTCCATCTATTGACCTCACTCTATCGCCCTCACCCTATCTATCTATCACCCTCACTCTATCTATCGCCCTCACTCTGTCTATCGCCCTCACTCTATCTATTTAACGCCCTCTATCTATCTGTCGCCCTCTATCTATCTGTCGCCCTCTGTCTATCACCCTCTATCTATCTATCTATCGCCATCTATCTATCTATCTATCTATCTATCTATCTATCTATCTATCTATCACCCTCACTCTATCTATCGCCCTCTATCTATCTATCTATTGCCCTCACTCTATCTATCGCCCTCTATCTATCTATCTATCTATCTATCTATCTATCTATCTATCTATCTATCTATCTATCTATCTATCGCCCTCACTCTATCACCCTCACTCTATCTATCGCCCTCACTCTATCTATCTGTCTATCGCCCTCTATCTATCTATCTATCTATCTATCTATCTATCTATCTATCTATCTATCTATCTATCTATCGCCCTCACTCTATCGCCCTCACTCTATCACCCTCACTCTATCTATCGCCCTCACTCTATCTATCTGTCTATCGCCCTCTATCTATCTATCTATCTATCTATCTATCTATCTATCTATCTATCTATCTATCTATCTATCTATCTATCTATCTATCTATCTATCTATCTATCTATCTATCTATCTATCCACCCTCACTCTATCTATCGCCCTCTATCTATCTATCTATCGCCCTCACTCTATCTATCGCCTCTATCTATCTATCTAGCGCCCTCACTCTATCTATCGCCCTCACTCTATCTATCTATCTATCTATCTATCTATCTATCTATCTATCTATCTATCTATCTATCTATCTATCTATCTATCTATCTATCTATCTATCTATCTATCTATCTATCTATCTATCTATCTATCACCCTCACTCACTCTATCTATCTATCTATCTATCTATCTATCTATCTATCTATCTATCTATCTATCTATCTATCGCCCTCACTCCTATCTATCTATCTATCTATCGCCCTCACTCCTATCTATCTATCGCCCTCCCTCTATCTATCTATCGCCCTCCCTCTATCTATCTATTGCCCTCACTCTATCTATCGCCCTCACTCTATCTATCTGTCTATCTCACTCACTTTATCTATCGCCATCACTCTATCCATCTATCTATCGATCGCCCTCACTGCAGCCACGGCCGGTAGTAGGTGTGACTGCAGGGCGTTGACGTGGGGAGGGGACAGGGTGGGGGGTAATAATGTATGGATTACGGACTTTAACAGGTAAGTAAACATATAAATAAATAAAACGAATTTCGTTGTGTGCACTGCATCACCAAATGTGATGCAGTGCGCGCAACGAAATTCGTTTTATTTATTTAAATGTTTACTTACCTGTTAAAGTCCGTAATCCATACATTACTACCCCCCAACCTGCCCCTCCCCCTCCCCACGTCACCGCCCTGTAGTTACACCTACTACTGGCCGTGGCTGCCTCACTCTATCTATCTATCTATCGCCCTCACTCCTATCTATCCATCTATCATCGCCCTCACTCCTATCTATCTATCGCCCTCACTCTATCTATCTATCGCCCTATCTCTATCTATCTATCACCCTCCCTCTATCTATCTATCGCCCTCACTCTAGCCATCGCACTCACTCTATCTATCTATCGCATCACCACATCATCACTCAGCACCACCACAGCATCACTCAGGGGCACCACAACATCACTATGCACTACCACAGCATCACTGAACGTCACAGCAACACTGTCGCCACCACAGCATCAATCTGTGCAACCATTCAACAACTGGTTCAAATATGTTCCATCAATGTTTCAAGCTTTATTACAAATGTCACAAAAATATGTTAATATTTCACTTCTGTTCTTGGATTTTCATCCCAATAAAATACACTGAACATAATCTTCACAAAAGTTATTTCCAAAAGTTTAAGCTATTGCCATTATACATTACAATAACTTTTATTTAAGTATTAATTATTTAAAAAAATTAGAAGCCATTTTTATTTGTAATATGTTAGTCACGTAAATACAACACATTGCATTACAAATGCTATAGGTGTCACATTCGCGAAAGTTAGAACTATTGGCATTGTAAATGACAAAGCTATTGATTTGTTATTTTCAAAACCAACACATGAATAAAAAAATTGTCATTTACAATACCAATAGCTCAAACTTTCCTAATACGAGACCTATTGCATTGCAAATGCTTGTTTGAATTCCACTAGGGATTACTTTTCTCCCTGTGTGTTGGAACAAGTGGGTTCAATGCGGTTCAAAATGGTTGTGTTTGTTGAAACAGCATCTGGATATCCTAGTTGAGTTTAAGTGCTTTATAATACGCTCTGTAATCCCATAATAAAGGGCAGTCTCTGATTTCTTTATAATCGGCAACTTCATCCAATCGCCGATTATAAAGAAAAGACCCGATTATAAAGAAAAGACGGCAGAATTTGAACAGTATAAGTTATTACAGTCGAGTTCTGACATCACAGTGTCTGCTGCCAGAGCTAGCAGCAGAGGTGAAAGTCATGTCAGGTCAAAGAGCTTCAATGAAGCTGCTGTTTAAAGCAAAGAAAACAGAACTTGCTTTTCTTTCTTCTGTTCTATTTTATTAGAGTACAATGACAAGCAGAGAAAATATGTTTATTTTTGTACTCCTTAGAGAAAAGCTAGAATCTTTCTGCATGTTTCTACAAATTTAGAGCTATTGCAGCCCATTTGAAAAAATAAAAATGACTTCTATTGAATTGTTTCTAATATAATTTTGCTACAAATTCCTAGCATGTTGTTGATATGTTTAATTTTCCACTAGAGGATATATTTTTATTCTTCATGTTTGCAAACGGGCTTGCTATTTCATATGAAAGAGCTACGAACCAAGGTTGTAAGTGGTTTGTGGAAAAAGTGATGGTGTGTCCATGTGTTATATGGGATAAAGTACCCCTCTGGCATACATGTTAAGATTAATACAAGTCACTTCTGAGTTCCATTACTATATAAAGGAACTCAAACTTCGACCTCTTTCCTCTATATGATTATGGAACTCCTCAGTGACTTGCAATATCCATATAATGTGGCACTATATTATTGTCAAAACCTCTCTAACAACCAAAAATCCAATAACAATAGCCATAAGATACACTGACTTTGAGGACATAAGCTTTTGAACAAACAGATAAGCACAGTGTTGAATATTGAGTGCATATTTAATTGCTAAATTGTTATCTATGCAGCCTGGAGACAGCATTCTCAACCCAGTATTCCCTACTAACCACTCCATGTGATCCGGGGCAAATAATGTCATCTCCCTGTGCCTTAGTTCTCTTATCTGACATAATTGGAACTCTCTGTTAAGTGCTATATGAAAATGCTGTATGTTGAAACGACCTGCACAGGAGCGGCCCGTGCAGGTTAGAGCAGTGGGGCCGGGTTGGGTGGGGATTCGACACGACCACGAGGGACAATGAAATAAATAATTAATTTTACCTGGTCATCGTCTGTCGAAATCCCCTCCCACACAGCCCCACCGATCTTACCTGCACAGGCCGCGGCTGGACCTGCATTTATATAACACATATGTTGCTCTGGTGGTGACCTGCTTTTTAGCTTAAAAACTGGTACCAGGGTGTGATTTAGCACTCAATAAAACCACGTTGTTAACTAATACTTAGTGCCTTTTCCAAGTATTCTGTTTATACTCACTCAATGTATCACAAGTTTCTTTAACAGCAAAATGAAATATGGCACGGGTAAAATAAAATATTAATCTCTCTAATGGACAGGACTAGGAGAAAACAAGGAGTGTAAAAGGGCAATGAAATGTGCCAAGGAAGTGAAGAAGGAAGCAGTCCCAAAATCCAGATAAAATCTTGAAGTTATTTAAAAAAAAAATGTTGTAATAAGAAAAGCATATGTTTCTGAGGCCTAACAAAACAGCTGTAATGTAATATTTCAGGCAGTGCATTTTTCAGTCTACCGGAGAAACTGGTATATTCTAGTAGCAAGCAGTTTTAATGTTGACCACTTGCAATGTGCACATCACACACCTAGTATGTGTTTTGGTCCTTGGTAGAGGGTTTTACTACGTTCCTGGAAGATATCTGTCACATTTACTCTGGAGGGGCGATGGGGGGAGTCAATCCACCAAGACTCAACCTTATGACCTTCAGGTTACTCCAGTACTCTGCAGATCTCTTTAACAAACCTGACCTCTTCATGTTCTTGAATACAACATTCCTAAGAAAGCCTCAGTATCCATGGCACCGCAATGAGCATGATCGCCAATACAGCAAAGCAAACATGCTAACCATAAGTGTGTTGATTCTCGAGGCGTGAGAAGTTGTCTAGCAGGAAAAGAATTTGTGAAGACTAAATTCTTGCCCAAGAAGGATAACTTATCTCCAGCCGCAGAGAATTTCACGTCCCGTTGATGATGGAGCTGACTGCCCTAATAACATTTCTTTAAATAATGGATAAGCAGTCATCTGAGTAGAATTTATCTCTGCATAACCCCTGTAAAGTCTGCTTTCATGCATGTACCAAGCCACCTGTAACCATACAGTACCTTAGTATAAGAACCAGATTACTTATATGCTCTCATGTACCAAGAAACATATAGGGTCTGCGTCAAAAAGTTTGGGGTACGTAAAATAGTACTATATACTTACTACAAAATGCAATTTACATACATTCTGATGAAAATCACAACAGTGGCAGAGATCTATGCACACGCAGGAACACTGTACTAAAAGTGGGAGGGACCTGGGGAATAATAACTACCAAAATTGGTGTGGTTAAGGTGCAATTAAGCAGGAGTTTAGGGAGGGGCACATTAACACAACACACACACCTATAAAAGAATTAAGCCATTGTAATTCACAAGTTGTACTTCTAAATTTACTACAGCTTAAAAATAGTGTCCTCGTAGTACTGCATGTACTCCATCCAGGCTTGGTGAATTCAAGCACCATGCAAGGGCAACCAAGGCTACCACAAAACACTCCTATAGAAAAAAAATGGAGGGAAGGAATTAATTAAGCCTAAATTTGAATTTGATCAGGGCTGTTCATAGAGGTAATTTACACTTGTTAGTAATTTACACATGTATATTTACGCTTGCACTTTGAGTAATGTTACTACTTTTTGTTATTCATAAAATCAGGGTGTAACGTTACCCAGAAATGTATGATTACACACCTCCACCCCATGAAAGGGGGTAGGAACAAATGTACGAGTGTAAATTACACTCATTCAAAATTGGCATAAGATCCGAATGCGATCACTTGCCTCAGGAATTAGAATTGGCCACTGTCCAGAGAGAAAATGCACACATGATAGAAGCTGACAGCTCATCATACACAACAGATCTAAAGAGAGTAAAGTGGACCTCGACAATAATAGAATCATTGGCTCCCAAGGCAGAAAACCATCTTCAAATCACTATGAAACAAACAACTCCGCAGTGGACAACAAGGAAGCGTTACAGATGTGTTCGCAAAACAACATGCTTCAAGTGTAAAATCCAACAAGAGCACCCCAGTGGGTCATCACGCCACATGAGATGGGTAGTGAAAGAACTGAAACGAAAAGTTAACAGGGCTATGCTGGCAGTGAGGAAACTCCCAAACAATGCAAACTTAATATCGGATTTGAGGAGCTCAAAAAAGGACCTAAAACTGGCCATTTGAGAGTAAATAAACAAAACACAAAAGCCTTCTGGGACCAATTCATTTCGGACATTAAGTACCATAAATCCAATTCCATTTGGAGAATGATGAATGATTAAAACAACCCACTGTGATACTTTTATGAAACTGGGCCGGATGTAAAGGCGATGAGGCTTACTTAACTTGTTTCGCAATGGTGTCTTTTATTCAGATTTTAATTGCAACTTTAATATGCATAAACGTAAATAAAAGTTTCTTCAAACTATGATTTCTGTCTTCTCCTTTTAGATCTTCGGGTGAGGCTGGATTTCCCAGATTCATGGCAGAAAAAGACACGAGCGGTAAGTACGGGTTTAAGAGATAATACTTACAAGTTTCTGTCACCAACAGCATTGGTGGTTATGTGGGAAAAGAAAGAGTATCCCAGTAAAGACAACCTAGGGGCTGTACTGTGACTTGGTTTGACATTCACTTTTTAGGGCTCGGCCTACGTCCCACGAAGTGGGCGTGGCTTGAGTCCTTTTGAGAGTGCTGCGAAAATCTAACCTACGAATTCCAGAGAAGCTCGTGAATTTTGCCATGTTTTGTGCCAGCTGCATGGCAATTGGTCCTCGAATGCCTGTGCTTTTAAAAGAGAGCACGCAATAGGCCATACGCGGTAGACTAGCTCCGCCTATTGTATATTGTGTTCAGTTACGCGCAGGCAGAAGGCCATATATCATCAATTATCTCGGCGTCACGGCCGAGATAATTGAAAACATATGCCTGCAGTGGCGCGCGCGCGCGAGGCAGAGGCTTTTCTTTTTTTTCATTTCATAGTCGTTTTATGATTGTTGCTGAGCTGCAACCCACACTATATTGACAGATGAGCACTCCTCAGTCCAAATTGTCACAATGGCACCCGAAAAGAGACTATAACCAATAAATACAAGCAAAGATAATATGGCTGTATTCTAATGTGCTATGGCATGTTGCGAAAGCACATTAAAGTCGGCAGAAGGGGGGGCGCGGCTAAGCCGTGGACCATAATGGCTGCATTGCATTGAAGCTCCGCTGGCTACACCAGCAAATCAGCAAATATCCCCCATTAAACATGACCGCACCATAGCAAGAACAGAACCGCCAGACATATGAATGTCGCCTGATTTCGACACTGGCTCCAAACTGCTGATCGCCGCATGGAAGACCGCGATTCCCAAACCCCGACTGCATCCTAAAGCGGAGGACAGGCCCGGAGGACTGGACACGACTTGAGGGAGGAACTGTGGTGTGGTCAATGTGCTGAGAGTGTGGCAATGCCTTCTGCCCCCTCCTCAGTATATGCAGATCTCAGGCAGGCCGTGCAGTGATCCGTTTGATCGTTAGCCTGCAGTTAACATGTGCGCCACCTCGCTGTGCACGGCTCCGCGTGGATAGTGCCCGCGCAAGCTCACCGAGCGTGATCCAGTCGATTGGCTGAGGTCCCTGAGGGAGATAAGTGGGGTAAGATGTCACCGGAGCATAGGTGCCTCCCCCACCCTTGATGATTCGACACCTCAGCGGCCTGTGCATTCACCAGCAACGGGCCCCCCCAGGATTACAAACCTGCCGTTGGGACTGCCACCTCCATTGTAGACAGGCAAAAACACCTGAAACACTCCACCAGCACTGGTCTCTATTAGCGCACAGACTCCAGGCACAGCAGCTACAATACATAGCAGGCTACATATTCAGTACCGCTAGCCCGACATCAAAAAGAGTGCCGGCCGGGCTGCGCCCATCCTTGGTGTGTCTCTGAGGCTGCTTTGAGCCACACAATCATCCTGGACCCCTGCTGTTTCCAGAAGCCGCTGCGCTCTCCCCTGTGATTGAGCCACCCCAGTCTACAGGCAGTAAAACGCCAAATCCGCCACACCATTCCCTGGGCGCGTGCATAAAAAGTCGCTCTACACCAGTGACCCGCCCCAGCTGCTGACCCTGGCCCACATTCTTCAGCGCACGAGCGGCATGGGCCGCAAAGACCCGAAACAGAGGACTGTTGAGTGCAGAGTGCTGTGTGCTGTTGAGTGCAGAGTGCTGTGTGCTGTGTGCTGTTGAGTGCAGAGTGCTGTTGAATGCAGAGTGCTGAGTGCTGTTGAGTGCAGAGTTCAGAGTGCTGTTGAGTGCAGAGTGCTGTGTGCTGTTGAGTGCTGTGTGCTGGTGAGTGCTGTGTGCTGTTTGGGGCAGAGTGCTGTTGGGGGCAAAGTGCTGTTGGGGGCAGAGTGCTGTTGGGGGCAGAGTGCTGTTGAGTGCAGAGGGCCATATATCTTCTGTTGAGTGCAGAGTGCTGTTGAGGGCAGAGTGCAGTTGAAGGCAGAGGGCAGTTGAGGGCAGAGGGCAGTTGAGGGCAGAGGGCAGTTGAGTGCTGTTGAGTGCTGTTGAGTGCTGAGTGCTGTTGAGCGCAGAGTGCTGTGTGCTGTTGAGTGCTGTGTGCTGTGTGCTGGTGAGTGCTGTGTGCTGTGTGCTGGTGAGTGCTGTGTGCTGTTGAGGGCAGAGTGCTGTTGGGGGCAGAGTGCTGTTGGGGGCAGAGTGCTGTTGGGGGCAGAGTGCTGTGTGCTGTTGAGTGCAGAATGCTGAGTGCTGTTAAGTGCAGAGAGCTGTTGAGCGCAGAGGGCAGTTGAGGGCAGTTGAGTGCTGTTGAGTGCTGAGTGCTGTTGAGTGCAGAATGCTGTGTGCTGTGTGCTGGTGAGTGCTGTGTGCTGGTGAGTGCTGTGTGCTGTTGAGGGCAGAGTGCTGTTGGGGGCAGAGTGCTGTTGAGTGCAGAGTGCAGAATGCTGTTGAGTACAGAGTGCAGAATGCTGTTGAGTGCAGAATGCTGTTGAGTGCAGAGTGCTGTTGAGTGCAGATTGCTGTTGAGTGCTGTTGAGGCAAAGTGCTGTTGAGGGCAGAGTGCTGTTGAGGGCAGAGTGCTGTTGTGTGCTGTTGAGTGCAGAGTGCAAAATGCTGTTGAGTGCAGAATGCTGTTGAGTGCAGAGTGCTGTTGAGTGCAGAGAGCAGAATGCTGTTGAGTGCAGAGTGCTGTTGAGTGCAGAGTGCTGTTGAGTGCTGTTGAGGGCAGAGTGCTGTTGTGTGCTGTTGAGGGCAGAGTGCTGTTGAGGGCAGAGTGCTGTTGAGGGCAGAGTGCTGTTGAGTGCTGTTGAGGGCAGAGTGCTGTTGAGGGCAGAGTGTTGTTGAGGGCAGAGTGCTGTATGCTGTTGAGTGCTGTGTGCTGTTGAGGGCAGAGTGCTGTTGAGGGCAGAAAGCTGTTGAGGGCAGAGTGCTGTTGAGGGCAGAGTGCTGTTGCAGGCAGAGTGCTGTGTGCTGTTGAGTGCTGTGTGCTGTTGAGGGCTGTGTGCTGTTGAGGGCTGTGTGCTGTTGAGGGCAGAGTGCTGTTGAGGGCAGAGTGCCGTTGAGGGCAGAGTGTTGAGGGCAGAGTGACTGTTCCAGAGAGAGCAGGGTATGCTTGTGCGCTTACACGGTGCACTGACACACAGAAGCTAAATCAAAGAACAGCTGAACACATGTCTTGTTACACAAGGTTCCAAAACACAAAGGTAGGTTACACTATGCTTAATTCCACGAGGATAATGAAATTCAACAGTACTGCGAAAGCATGGCTTACATTACAAACAAAGTCTTGCACTTGCCCATTGTAAATGACAATGCCATTTATTTAACGATTAAGCTATTGGCAATGTAAATGACAATGCCATTTATTTATGATTTAAAGAAAAAAAAAAGAAATGTCATGAGCAATGCCAATAGCTCTACCTTTAATGATGCCGAGGCCATTGCATTGTAACTGCTTGTTATTTCTGTATTTCCACCCTTAAGTACGAAATAAATGGTATAAGGGGGAAAAAAAGAAAGAAAAAAATATCCTTTATCTTGTGAAAAAAGGGCGGTTTGATCTACAATATCACTTTTCTTGCATTTGTCTTAATCCCTTCTGGTTAGACAAGCAATAGGGATTTCAATCTCTATCTTGAATTATTCTGCCCAAAGCATTATGGGACTTGTAGCCCTTATCAGGTATGCCTAATTACTTTTCTACAAGTATCGCCTTTTAGTTAAGGCCTTAATTAGGAAAAGCATAGGCTTTTTAATACACCTTTCACCAACACCCCCGTGTCCCTTAACCCTACCACAGTCTCCTCCCTTTGCCCTCTCCCTGGTAAATCCACAATTTGGCCTCTGGTGCACACACGCTCTGCTGCGGCAGCTCATCAGTGTCCTCCGGGGCAATTCACCACTCCTCTGGGCCCTACTCAATGTCCTCCTCCTCAGGAAATGGTCCTTCGAGGTCCTCCGAGTCGGCGCCTTCCACAGCGGTCTCCTTTCCAGTTGGGCACTTCTTCCTCTCAGCGGGATAAATCCAGTTAATCCTTCCTTCTTTTCCAGTTCCGTTCTGTCCTCCCGAGGCTCTGCATCCTCGTTTCTTCTCTCCTCTTCCGGCAGTCATCTTTCCATTTGCCAACTCCGTGGGCCTGTTTAAAGAGACGTCCCCTTTTGCTGAGTTGTGTGTCTGTTTAAACTTTCTGCCTTTCTTTTCCCAGATCCTGCAGCGTCAAGGGAATCCAGCAAGAGGACTGGAAGGAGAGGATCCCCAGGTTTGTATATCCTGACACCCATTAAAGCACCATTTGGACTCAAACCTCTCTGAGGAAATCTGGGCTAACGTGCTGTCTGCTCATTTCAACGCACACTCATGCATAGAGGCAACACTGACAGCAGGGTTATGTAGGCAACAGCATGATGCCATGAATCAATTTTGACTCCAATCAACGGCAGATATCTAAGGGATGAATCACTAGAGCTCCAAACAGAATCCCGCCTGTCATTTTTAAAGCTGATCCAACCGAATGGGCTAAGCATATGGCCCCATCGTTTAATCACATCTTAACAGGTGCCACAATACCGGCGTCATGGAGAGGGTCCATTATATCGCCTTTGTTCCAAGGGGATGGGCTTTTGTACGTGTAAGGAGTCCATAAGAGATGAAAAAGTCTTACTACAAAAAACATCAATCTAAGGCAAATATTATGTAGACTTTTTGGATACCAGATTGGATATTAATACTATACACATGTGGACAACCTACCAGACCCATCCAACATACAAAAAAATATGTTGGCTGTCAATTGGTTGTGAAAAAAACTCTATGCGGAAAGATTGTACTATATCTTTTTATAATTGTCTACATTTTGCAAGGGTTGATGATTCATTGTATAAGGAATGTGGTGGTAATAGACATGAATTTGATATAAGAGAAAATACAATATGAATAAAGTAGAGTTGCAGCTATCCGGAGCTGTTTTTTGACACACTTTCTAGAGATGAGTATGTAAAGCAATTGTGATACTCCAACAGTAAATAATATTCTATTCCTAATGGAATAATACACAAAATGTATCCCTCGTGGGCCGCTTTCCTTATGGTTGCTTATAGTAATCAGCCAACACCTAAGAGGGTGATAGGGCTATCCTTCCAGATATATTCACAAAGGGGATGAGAAGGCAGCCAGAGAGAACTACAGAATCATAGCCCTATTAAACAACGAGGCAAATACTTTGCTGGAGTGCTACTGGAGCACATTTTGATTGAACCACCACAAACTCTATAATATTGATCAATCAAACGGGATCTATAGGAAAGCGGGGACAACATCAAACATCATGGTCTTTATTGATTGATCCCTATAAAGCCTTTAAACTTGCCCTTCACTGCTGTTATGTTGACTACAAAGCCGCTTTTGACTGCGTAAATCAAACCAGGCTCTGGAGGAAACTCACCAACTACTCATCCCTACGGTGTTTTTAAGAGCAATAGAAAACTTGTACACAGACACATGGGTAAGAATTAAACTGGGTATTGGAGCAAACTTATCCACATACCCACAACTCAAGGCCTCAAACAGGGGTGCATTTTGGCACCTACACTTTTCAACCTGTTTCTTGCAGGCCTATCCCCAGCTTTGCAATTGGGGGTGGGGTCGCACACTACTCACACACCAGCGGTAACGCCCCTAAGGACTTTGGTAAATGTAGTTACGTGTTCCGGGATGCATCTTCTTTCGATTCTCTGCTATCTTCACTATCTTCGCCATCCCTGGACACATGTTTCGGGGTATCACCCCTCGTCAGCAGGGATAGGCCGTGTTCTGGGGTTGCCGGTGGCTGCCAAATATCTGCCAGGTTAGTACCACTCAGGCGCGTAGGTGCGGAATCCCAAGCTCATCGCCAACTGCTCGAGGGAGCTTTAACATTACAATTGGGGGTGTGGTCGCACACTACTCACACACCAGCGGTATCGCCCCTAAGGACTATGGTAAATGTAGTTACGTGTTCCGCGATACATCTTCTTTCGATTCTCTGCTATCTTCGCTATCTTCGCCATCCCTGGACACGTGTTTCGGGGTATCACCCCTCATCAGCAGGGATAGGCCGTGTTCTGGGGTTGCCGGTGGCTGCCAAATATCTGCCAGGTTTAGTACCACTCAGGCGCTTAGGTGCTGGATCCCAGGCTCGTCAGCCAACTGCTCGAGGGAGCTTTAACATTACAATTGGGGGTGGGGTCGCACACTACTCACACACCAGCGGTATCGCGCCTAAGGACTATGGTAAATGTAGTTACGTGTTCCGCGATGCATCTTCTTTCGATTCTCTGCTATGTTCACAATCTTCGCCATCCCCGGACACGTGTTTCGGGGTATCACCCCTCGTCAGCAGGGATAGGCCGTGTTCTGGGGTTGCCGGTGGTTGCTAAAAATCTGCCAGGTTTAGTACCACTCAGGCGCGTAGGTGCGGGATCCCAGGCTCGTCAGCCAACTGCTCGAGGGAGCTTTAACATTACAATTGGGGGTGGGGTCGCACACTACTCATTCACCAGCGGTATCGCCCCTAAGGACTATGGTAAATGTAGTTACGTGTTCTGCGATGCATCTTCTTTCGATTCTCTGCTATCTTCGCTATCTTCGCCATCCCTGGACACGTGTTTTGGGGTATCACCCCTCGTCAGCAGGGATAGGCCGTGTTCTGGGGTTGCCGGTGGCTGCCAAATATCTGCCAGGTTTAGTACCACTCAGGCACGTAGGTGCTGGATCCCAGGCTCGTCAGCCAACTGCTCGAGGGAGCTTTAACATTACAATTGGGGGTGGGGTCGCACACTACTCACACACCAGCGGTATCGCCCCTAAGGACTATGGTAAATGTAGTTACGTGTTCCGCGATGCATCTTCTTTCGATTCTCTGCTATCTTCACTATCTTCGCCATCCCTGGACACGTGTTTCGGGCTATCACCCCTCGTCAGGAGGGATAGGCCGTGTTTTGGGGTTGCCGGTGGCTGCCAAATATCTGCCAGGTTTAGCACCACTCAGGCGCGTAGGTGCCGGATCCCAGGTTCGTCAGCCAACTGCTCGAGGGAGTTTAACATTACAATTGGGAGTGGGGTCGCACACTACTCACACACCAGCGGTATCGCCCCTACGGACTATGGTAAATGTAGTTACGTGTTCCGCGATGCATCTTGTTTCGATTCTCTGCTATCTTCGCTATCTTCGCCATCCCTGGACACGTGGTTCGGGCTATCACCCCTCGTCAGCAGGGATAGGTCGTTTTCTGGGGTTGCCGGTGGCTGCCAAATATCTGCCAGGTTTAGTACCACTCAGGGGCGTAGGTGCGGGATCCCAGGCTCGTCAGCCAACTGCTCGAGGGAGCTTTAACATTACAATTGGGGGTGGGGTCGCACACTACTCACACACCAGCGGTATCGCCCCTAAGGACTATGGTAAATGTAGTTACGTGTTCCGCGATGCATCTTCTTTCGATTCTCTGCTATCTTCGCTATCTTCGCCATCCCTGGACACGTGTTTCGGGTATCACCCCTCGTCAGCAGGGATAGGCCGTGTTCTGGGGTTGCCGGTGGCTGCCAAATATCTGCCAGGTTTAGTACCACTCAGGCGCGTAGGTGCGGGATCCCAGGCTCGTCAGCCAACTGCTCGAGGGAGCTTTAACATTACAATTGAGGGTGGGGTTGCACACTACTCACACACCAGCGGTATCGCCCCTAAGGACTATGGTAAATGTAGTTACGTGTTCCGCGATGCATCTTCTTTCGATTCTCTGCTATCTTCGCTATCTTTGCCATCCCTGGACACGTGTTTCGGGGTATCACCCCTCGTCAGGAGGGATAGGCCGTGTTTTGGGGTTGCCGGTGGCTGCCAAATATCTGCCAGGTTTAGCACCACTCAGGCGCGTAGGTGCCGGATCCCAGGTTCGTCAGCCAACTGCTCGAGGGAGTTTAACATTACAATTGGGAGTGGGGTCGCACACTACTCACACACCAGCGGTATCGCCCCTACGGACTATGGTAAATGTAGTTACGTGTTCCGCGATGCATCTTGTTTCGATTATCTGCTATCTTCGCTATCTTTGCCATCCCTGGACACGTGGTTCGGGCTATCACCCCTCGTCAGCAGGGATAGGTCGTTTTCTGGGGTTGCCGGTGGCTGCCAAATATCTGCCAGGTTTAGTACCACTCAGGGGCGTAGGTGCGGGATCCCAGGCTCGTCAGCCAACTGCTCGAGGGAGCTTTAACATTACAATTGGGGGTGGGGTCGCACACTACTCACACACCAGCGGTATCGCCCCTAAGGACTATGGTAAATGTAGTTACGTGTTCCGCGATGCATCTTCTTTCGATTCTCTGCTATCTTCGCTATCTTCGCCATCCCTGGACACGTGTTTCGGGTATCACCCCTCGTCAGCAGGGATAGGCCGTGTTCTGGGGTTGCCGGTGGCTGCCAAATATCTGCCAGGTTTAGTACCACTCAGGCGCGTAGGTGCGGGATCCCAGGCTCGTCAGCCAACTGCTCGAGGGAGCTTTAACATTACAATTGAGGGTGGGGTTGCACACTACTCACACACCAGCGGTATCGCCCCTAAGGACTATGGTAAATGTAGTTACGTGTTCCGCGATGCATCTTCTTTCGATTCTCTGCTATCTTCGCTATCTTTGCCATCCCTGGACACGTGTTTCGGGGTATCACCCCTCGTCAGCAGCGATAGGCCGTGTTCTGGGGTTGCCGGTGGCTGCCAAATATCGGCCAGGTTTAGTACCACTCAGGCGCGTAGGTGCGGGATCCCAGGCTCGTCAGCCAACTGCTCGAGGGAGCTTTAACATTACAATTGGGGGTGGGGTCGCACACTACTCACACACCAGCGGTATCGCCCCTAAGGACTATGGTAAATGTAGTTACGTGTTCCGCGAAGCATCTTCTTTCGATTCTCTGCTATCTTCACTATCTTCGCCATCCCTGGACACGTGTTTCGGGGTATCACCCCTCGTCAGCAGGGATAGGCCGTGTTCTGGGGTTGCCGGTGGCTGCCAAATATCTGCCAGGTTTAGTACCACTCAGGCGTGTAGGTGCGGGATCCCAGGCTCGTCAGCCAACTGCTTGAGGGAGCTTTAACATTACAATAGGGGGTGGGGTCGCACACTACTCACACACCAGCGGTATCGCCCCTAAGGACTATGGTAAATGTAGTTACGTGTTCCGCGATGCATCTTCTTTTGATTCTCTGCTATCTTCGCCATCCCTGGACACGTGTTTCGGGGTATCACCCCTCGTCACCAGGGATAGGCCGTGTTCTGGGGTTGCCTGTGGCTGCCAAATATCTGCCAGGTTTAGTACCACTCAGGCGCGTAGGTGCGGGATCACAGGCTCGTCAGCCAACTGCTCGAGGGAGCTTTAACATTACAATTGGGGGTGGGGTCACACACTACTCACACACCAGCGGTATCGCCCCTAAGAACTATGGTAAATGTAGTTACATGTTCCGCGATGCATCTTCTTTCGATTGTCTGCTATCTTCACCATCCCAGGACACGTGTTTCGGGGTATCACCCCTCGTCAGCAGGGATAGGCCGTGTTATGGGGTTGCCGGTGGCTGCCAAATATCTGCCAGGTTTAGTACCACTCAGGCGCGTAGGTGCTGGATCCCAGGCTCGGCAGCCAACTGCTCGGGGGAGCTTTAACATTACAATTGGGGGTGGGGTCACACACTACTCACACACCAGCGGTATCGCCCCTAAGGACTATGGTAAATGTAGTTACGTGTTCCGCGATGCATCTTCTTTCGATTCTCTGCTATCTTCGCTATCTTCGCCATCCCTGGACACGTGTTTCGGGTATCACCCCTCGTCAGCAGGGATAGGCCGTGTTCTGGGGTTGCCGGTGGCTGCCAAATATCTGCCAGGTTTAGTACCACTCAGGCGCGTAGGTGCGGGATCCCAGGCTCGTCAGCCAACTGCTCGAGGGAGCTTTAACATTACAATTGAGGGTGGGGTTGCACACTACTCACACACCAGCGGTATCGCCCCTAAGGACTATGGTAAATGTAGTTACGTGTTCCGCGATGCATCTTCTTTCGATTCTCTGCTATCTTCGCTATCTTCGCCATCCCAGGACACGTGTTTCGGGGTATCACCCCTCATCAGCAGGGATAGGCCGTGTTCTGGGGTTGCCGGTGGCTGCCAAATATCTGCCAGGTTTAGTACCACTCAGGCGCGTAGGTGCGGGATCCCAGGCTCGTCAGCCAACTGCTCGAGGGAGCTTTAACATTACAATTGGGGGTGGGGTCGCACACTACTCACACACCAGCGGTATCGCCCCTAAGGACTATGGTAAATGTAGTTACGTGTTCCGCGATGCATCTTCTTTCGATTCTCTGCTATCTTCACTATCTTCGCCATCCCTGGACACGTGTTTCGGGGTATCACCCCTCGTCAGCAGGGATAGGCCGTGTTCTGGGGTTGCTGGTGGCTGCCAAATATCTGCCAGGTTTAGTACCACTCAGGCGTGTAGGTGCGGGATCCCAGGCTCGTCAGCCAACTGCTCGAGGGAGCATTAACATTACAATTGGGGGTGGGGTCGCACACTACTCACACACCAGCGGTATCGCCCCTAAGGACTATGGTAAATGTAGTTACGTGTTCCGCGATGCATCTTCTTTTGATTCTCTGCTTTCTTCGCCATCCCTGGACACGTGTTTCGGGGTATCACCCCTCGTCACCAGGGATAGGCCGTGTTCTGGGGTTGCCTGTGGCTGCCAAATATCTGCCAGGTTTAGTACCACTCAGGCGCGTAGGTGCGGGATCCCAGGCTCGTCAGCCAACTGCTCGAGGGAGCTTTAACATTACAATTGGGGGTGGGGTCACACACTACTCACACACCAGCGGTATCGCCCCTAAGGACTATGGTAAATGTAGTTACATGTTCCGCGATGCATCTTCTTTCGATTGTCTGCTATCTTCACTATCTTCGCCATCCCAGGACACGTGTTTCGGGGTATCACCCCTCGTCAGCAGGGATAGGCCGTGTTATGGGGTTGCCGGTGGCTGCCAAATATCTGCCAGGTTTAGTACCACTCAGGCGCGTAGGTGCGGGATACCAGGCTCGTCAGCCAACTGCTCGAGGGAGCTTTAACATTACAATTGGGGGTGGGGTCGCACACTACTCACACACCAGCGGTATCGCCCCTAAGGACTATGGTAAATGTAGTTACGTGTTCCGCGATGCATCTTCTTTCGATTCTCTGCTATCTTCGCTATCTTCGCCATCCCTGGACACGTGTTTCGGGGTATCACCCCTCGTCAGCAGGGATAGGCCGTGTTCTGGGGTTGCCGGTGGCTGCCAAATATCTGCCAGGTTTAGTACCACTCAGGCGCGTAGGTGCTGGATCCCAGGCTCGTCAGCCAACTGCTCAAGGAAGCTTTAACATTACAATTGGGGTGGGGTATGCGACCACACCCCCAATTGTAATGTTAAAGCTCCCTCGAGCAGTTGGCTGACGAGCCTGGGACCCCGCACCTACGCGCCTGAGTTGTACTAAACCTGGCAGATATTTGGCAGCCACCGGCAACCCCAGAACACGGCCTATCCCTGCTGACAAGGGGTGATACCACGAAACACGTGTCCAGGGACGGCGAAGACAGCGAAGATAGCAGAGAATCGAAAGAAGATGCATCGCGGAACACGTAACTACATTTACCATAGTCCTTAGAAGCGATACCGCTGGTGTGTGCGTAGTGTGCGACCCCACCCCCAATTGTAATGTTAAAGCTCCCTCGAGCAGTTGGCTGACGAGCCTGGGACCCCGCACCTACGCGCCTGAGTGGTACTAAACCTGGCAGATATTTGGCAGCCACCGGCAACCCCAGAACACGGCCTATCCCTGCTGACGAGGGGTGATACCCCGAAACACGTGTCCAGGGACGGTGAAGACAGCGAAGATAGCAGAGAAGCGAAAGAAGATGCATCGCGGAACACGTAACTACATTTACCATAGTCCTTAGGGGCGATACCGCTGGTGTGTGAGTAGTGTGCGACCCCACCCCCAATTGTAATGTTAAAGGCCCCTCGAGCAGTTGGCTGACGAGCCTGGGACCCCGCACCTACGCGCCTGAGTGGTACTAAACCTGGCAGATATTTGGTAGCCACCGGCAACGACAGAACACGGCCTATCCCTGCTGACGAGGGGTGATATCCCGAAACACTTGTCCAGGGACGGCGAAGACAGCGAAGATAGCAGAGAATCGAAAGAAGATGCATAGCGGAACACGTAACTACATTTACCATAGTCCTTAGGGGCGATACCGCTAGTGTGTGAGTAGTGTGCGACACCACTCCCAATTGTAATGTTAAAGCTCCCTTGAGCAGTTTGCTGACGAGCCTGGGTCCCCGCACCTACGCGCCTGAGTGGTACTAAACCTGGCAGATATTTGGCAGCCACCGGCAACCCCAGAACACGGTCATCCCTGCTGACCAGGGGTGATACCCCGAAACACGTGTCCAGGGACGGCGAAGACAGCGAAGATAGCAGAGAATCGAAAGAAGATGCATTGCAAAACACTCAACTACATTTACCATAGTCCTTAGGGGCGATACCGCTGGTGTGTGAATAGTGTGCGACCCCACCCCCAATTGTAATGTTAAAGCTCCCTTGAACAGTTGGCTGACGAGCCTGGGACCCCGCACCTACGCACCTGAGTGGTACTAAACCTGGCAGATATTTGGCAGCCACCGGCAACCCCAGAACATGGCCTATCCCTGCTGACGATGGGTGATACCCCGAGACACGTGTCCAGGGACGGCGAAGACAGCGAAGATAGCAGAGAATCGAAAGAAGATGCATTTCGGAACACGTAACTACATTTACCATAGTCCTTAGGGGCGATACCGCTGGTGTGTGAGTAGTGTGCGACCCCACCCCCAATTGTAATGTTAAAGCTCCCTCGAGCAGTTGGCTGACGAGCCTGGGACCCCGCACCTACGCGCCTGAGTGGTACTAAATCTGGCAGATATTTGGCAGCCACCGGCAACCCCTGAACACGGCCTATCCCTGCTGACGAGGGGTGATACCCCGAAACACGTGTCCAGGGACGGCGAAGACAGCGAAGATAGCAGAGAATCGAAAGAAGATGCATCGCGGAACACGCAACTACATTTACCATAGTCCTTAGGGGCGATACCGCTGGTGTGTGAGTAGTGTGCGACCCCACCTCCAATTGTAATGTTAAAGCTCCCTCGAGCAATTGGCTGACGAGCCTGGGACCCCGCACCTACCCGCCTGAGTGGTACTAAACCTGGCAGATATTTGGCAGCCACCGGCAACCCCAGAACACGGCCTATCCCTGCTGACGAGGGGTGATACCCCGAAACACGTGTCCAGGGACGGCGAAGATAGCAGAGAATCGAAAGAAGATGCATCGTGGAACACGTAACTACATTTACCATAGTCCTTAGGGGCGATACCGCTGGTGTGTGAGTAGTGTGCGACCCCACCCCCAATTGTACTATCCCCAGCTTTGACAAGTGTCAATTTTCCTCCACCACAAATTGGTTCAATACATTTAACTAACTTTCTATTCGATGACGACCTGCAGCGCCTTTTGAATGATACCCAAGAATACTGAAGCATGAATGGCCTGGCAATAAATATGAAGAAGATGAAAATCATAACCTGCAGGAGAAAAGATACTGGAAAGACCAGTTGGTTTCTTGATGTAGCCAAGATTGACAAAATTTGCAAAGAAAAATACCTTGGCCTACTATTTGCTAGCCATGACACTTTTTAGTGCCTGGAGGAGGAAATGAAAAGAAAAGGGATCGCTCTGGCAATAGGGCTGAAGATCCTATTCAGAAATGAACAGACCCTTTCTTTGAAATTGCCAGGGCTAAGGTAGTGCCTACCCTGGCATTTGGCAGTGATGCACTATGGGGCAGACACTCAAATATTTTAGATACAACTATAGCAAGGATATACAGGCAAACCTTGCAACTCCCTATCTATACATCACCAGCACAGATTAGGCAGAAGTTCGTTCTTGTAAAGCAGACAGTAGCTAGGCATGTGTCCTTTGTCAATTCTTTCTATAGTTTTAAATCCTCTGAGTGGAACACCATTAATCATAACATATGGCTGTAGATAACCAACAGATATCACTCATCTGCTGGAGAATATTTATTCACAGTAATTGTTGGGTTCAGTCTAGCAGAAGTATGATCTGCAACAGCAAGTTATGAACTTTTTTGATGAGCTGTGAGCAAAAACTCTAAAAACGATTATCTCGAGGCCAGTACCTGAAATACTAACTGGCCATTCTGCCCTCAAACACACACACCATTCCCTGGTAAAGAATGGAAGGCAAGGGAGACTGTAGGCTGTGCAGCCCTACAAATGAAGACACCATTCGTGTCATGTACCTCTGAAAAACGATTGATCTGCCTCAACTCAGCCGTGCTGCAACTTATATCCCGGGCTGTGAAATACCTCCAGGGGGTTGAAGGGACATTAAAAAGGAACACAACAAAAATGACCCTAAGACTCGACAGCTACAGATCCCTAGAAAGTCCACTGGAGGTACGACTGGTCCCAAGTAATCCATAAGACGCTTTATTGATGCTCGAGAGCCAATGGAATGGACTGATACCTCAAATATATTGCCTGACCATAATCAAGACCCATTTTCCATTTTGGTCTGTGGCTGACCGAAGATGGCCAGAATTAACTGCCAAAAACTCTTATTTTGGGATTTCGAGGCCAAGTACTGCAAGCAACTTTTTCCCTCAAAAGATGACTTGCATAAATGACTCCAAAGCTTAAAATCGGCACTTAATTTCTGTTTAGTATTTTAGTTTTCACTCTGGCTCTTGCCAATGGGAACGATGTTTGGGGGAAGCACACTAAAGCCCCACTATAACCAGGAGTGGGACAACACACTAACGCCCAGATCTAGATCACTAGTTTAGTTAACTAGTTGCACTCCAAGGGTCGTAATCAAGCACTTTAACTTGCTATTGTGCACCTCCTCCCCTTATTAGCCATCTGTTCTCGGTGCATCAAGGAATTATGAAACCATGCACTTCAACCTGCTTAATATATGCAAAGGGAATAATTTCTGAATTTAGTATGACACGGTGTTAATGAGCATGTTTTGAATCCTTTAAGGGACACACTACCTCAGAGCCCTTGCCCTTCTTGCATGCTAAAAACTGAGCACTTTATTTAAGCTTGTTCCCAATCCCTGTGTCCTGTTTCCTAAGATTCGTAAGATGCCATGGGAAAACCCACCTGCAAAGTGAAGACTAAAACAACGAGGTCCTTGGGCTAATGTTGTTATCAGTATCTTAACGCCGCGTTACATTGTGTTTTTACTAATATTAATGTTGAGCATTGTATATGCAAAAGATGTTATTGATCATGCGTAATTAAACTATCTATCTGGAGTGTAAGTTACGACTGCCAAAAAGACCTCAGCAGTAAGTCCAGCACCACATATGAGCAACCACTGATACTGTAACACCTGGGAGGAAGGTACTTACGATTAAATTCCATAGGAAATAATGTTAAATTAAATAAAAAATGTTAAAGTAGATAAAAATATAAATAAATAAAACTTAATGTTAAGCATATATAAAAGTAAAAGATTCTTTAGCAAGTAGAAAACAAATGCTTGAAGCGGTTGCTGGCATTCTCCGCAGCGGTGCACATTTTATTTGCCATGAAGAGCCAGGCATTCCTTTCATTGAGGATAGGATCCATCTTGCCCCCTTACTCTTGTGGTGAACATTATGCCGCAAGCCAGCAGCTTCTTTGAATAGAGCGATTATTCAGGATTGCCTAGCCCTAGATGGGGTGGGTAAAATACCCTGCCTAAAGTATGTTAGGAAAATGTTTGGTAAAAAAAAAATAATCTTTTCTTAGATCCTTAATCTATTGTTGTATGAGAAAAGGGGAACTGAAAATGAACTTCCTCGATCTGGTTAGGAGGGAAAGGGAGAATGATGAATTTTAAAATGCCATTGTTTCTGCCCATACCCTTTTACTCATCCAGCCCTATATTACAATGGTTACCAATTCAGATCTCAGGGTTTTATTAACATATTTTGTCTGAACATCGTACACTGTTTATTTGCCTTCACTGATGCGGATGCAACGGGTTGGTCTCTTCCGCTTTGCCCATGTAATAATTTCTTGGAACAAAGCACTTTACATTTATGTGCCTTCTGTAGCGTTTTTACGATACCCAGAAGAGAGCTGATGGTTCCTGAATTAAACATTGTAATTTTGTGCAATGCAGACCAGCATTGGTATACCTTCAGCAATTACATTCAGAAGCTATATGTTAATCCGTACCCAGCTTTCTTATCCAGAATAGGAAGATTAGGAAATGTTTTGATTGGTATTAATTCTTTTTATTATGTGTATTTAAATTATGCATTTTTAGCAAAATGTAGGGAATATATGTTGCGCATATATATATATATATATATATATATATATATATATATATATATATATATATATATATATATATATATATCATGTGATCAAGGCAGGGATCTGCCGAAATGCGTCGTGATGGCTGGTGGCACTCGTGAAATAAACTAAAATCAACACAGAATTGGGTCTGCCTCGTCTTACTTGCAAGTCCGTCGTGAAGTTGTGGTGGAGGCGAGCTTTTGAAGCATATATATATATATATATATATATATATATATATATATATATATATATATATATATATATATATATCCCACAAACAGCGTTTTCTTTTCCGTGAGCCAGGAATCCTCCACGCCAAAGACCACGCAGACACGGACCAGATTAAGGTGCAGTTTCTTTATTGAGTGCAAGATGGCCGCATGACGTTTCGGCTCGGTGGAGCCTTGTTCACATGACAGTGTTCACATCACTGAATGGTTCTTTTAAAGTGCCAGTATCTGATGTAAGTTGGGTCACATGTTAGGGCTATGTATGGACATAGAAGAGATACTATCACTGTAATACCCCCAAGGTATAGTTCATCATTATTACCGCTTTTAGTACGTAGCTGATCAAACAATCACGGTTAAATACCCGTTTGCTATATAATGTTAAACTCTGTCTCTTGTATATTTCATTATTTCACACTAGATAAAAACGTTATCGTAAAATACATAACTCGACTGTATATATGAAAATAACCATAATTATACATATGAATAACTGTACATTCAACACAAATTGGTAGGGAAAGGAATACTTCATAATCTCGGTTTTAAAGTGCTAGTGCTAAAGTGCTACTGCAAATACAATGTGCAAAATACGCAAATGTGCAAATAACCTTATTGTGAGATACATGATTCTTGTTCTGACAATGGTGCAAATAAACGCATAAATGTAAACATAGTTTCATGAATTTCCTTCCCCCTTAAAAATGCATTAGAATGAAAGTTAATCCTCTAGTTTCTTCATCATAATGGACAGAATAAAATCAGCTACATTTACAAATTGTTAAACTATTATTTCAAGGTTTCATCAGTTTCAAAATCGTAGACTTCCAATTATCCATACAATTAGTGTGCTTAGTGAATAAAAAAAGAAATTCCTGAATTCATAATTAGTGTTCTGAAAATCAACTATTGGGGTATGAGGGCCCTCTAAGTTGGAACAGATACAACATAACCCTGTGATAAATATTTTACAAAAGTTCATCTATTCAGTTCGCAGCAGTAACTATACATTTGAGATCTCTATCAATATTCGGTTGATTTTTACATTTCAAAAGGTTAATATGATACATCCCCGCCGGAACTGGTATCAAGTAAATAACACTCTGATGTACATGAGGTAACCTAGTGCTTGCTGTCTAATCAATTCATGGTAGGCATGTGTACATGTCCTCTGTGACGTTCAATCCTGTCGGTGCCTTCGTGTTGAGTAACAGAATATATCTGGTCTCAAGTTTTCTTAGCTTGGCCTCCCTGTCACCGCCACGTCTGTTTGAATTGATCGTATCTATAACAAAATACTTTAGTGAATTGTTGTTACTTTGGTGGTGTTCACGGAAGTGCCTCGCAACAGGGTAGGTATTATCCCCATTGGCGTGAGCCCTTAGATGTTGGAGTATCCGTTGGTGCACAGGAAGTTTTGTGCTTCCAACATACTTCAATAAACAAGGGCACTGCAGCACGTAAATAGCAAATTCAGTTTTGCAGGTCAATACCTGCGATATTTGGTGTTCCGTCTCGCTGAAGCCATCCCTGTAAGTTTTGGTGTTAACTCCATGGCCACACGCTTTGCATGTTTTGCATTTGTAGAAACCCCTGTTAGTTTGCCACCAGGTACTACTCTTGACTGGTTCTGGATTAGTGTCCACTATCTGATCTTTTAGGGAGGGTGCCCTACTGTATGTTAAGGATACTTTCTTGGGCAATCCCTCACCAATGATGGGGTCACTTATAATTAAGGGCCATGTTTATTGACAATCTTGTAGATGTCTCGAGATTGTCTACTGAAACCAGTGATAATTCTGAATTTGATTTCTTCCACCGCCTCATCATTCCTGTGGCTTCCCTTAAGGAGTTCCTCCCTAGTGATGGCATTGGATTTGGAGATGGCCTTCTCAATGATTGAGGCCGAGTAGCCTCTTTCAAGGAATCGCTTTTTACTTTCTAATTGGGCTTTTTTCAATTCAACAGGATTGCTACACCCACGTTTCATTCTAAGCATCTCCCTGTAGGGGATGCTTGATATAAGGTGCTTAGGGTGTGCACTAGCCGCATGAAGACTGCTGTTCCCAGCAGTTGTTTTGCGGAAGATTCTAGTTTCCAACTGGTCATTCTCAATGTATACTTCTGTATCCAAGAAGTTGACTGTGTCCTGACTGAGTGTGGCAGTACATTTAAGATTCAATTCATTGTGATTAATATTGTCAATGAATGTTAATGCAGTCTCTCTACTGCCTCTCCAGATGACAAATAAATCGTCAATAAAACGATACCAGGCAATAATGTTGTTCTCAATTTCCTGTTTATATGAGGTTCTGAGAACCAGCTCCTCCCAAGCCCCCATGTGCAAACATGCGAAACTTGGGGAGAAGCTGGCTCCCATTGCCACTCCCTGGAGTTGACGGTACACCTGGTTGTTATACATAAAGACATTACTTCTCAAGCAAAATTCCAACATGTCCAGTAGCATGATGTTATGTGATTCAAATGAATTTACACGTTTGGACAAGTAATGTTTCACCGCTGTCATACCTTGCTCATGTGTTATACTGGTGTATAGCGAGGTCACATCCAGCGCTATCAACCAGTCCCCCTGTATCCAATCAGTTTCTCTTATTTTAACCAATCACGAATATAAGAGTGCAATTGCTGAACATAACCCTGTAAAAATAGTCAATGTAGATTGAGGTACGTTCAAGTAAACTGCCTCTGGCCGATATTATCGGTCTACTAGGGGGATTTTGAGGGTCTTTGTGTATCTTAGGGATAAAGTACATAATGGGCAGAATGGGGTTATCCACTTTAAGATATTTGTATTCAGCTTCACTGATCAGTTTGGTGGATTTTCCAGCGACTCCCAGAATGCTGTGAGCTGGTCTGGCACTGCACCGGGGGGGGGGGGGGGGGGGGGAAATGTGCGGATAGAAATCACCTGTAAATTGCCAAGCAGAAACATCCTCTGCTCCCCATACTGCACCAACCACACAGTCCCGGCAGTCCATATAGCAGGGGCAGGACCAATGATGCGCGTTGCCCGGCGTGAGGTGAAATTACTCCAACACTGTAATTTTTCTTGCCGGTTCCAAGGGTGGGCCTCCGATATCCCAGTTTCCTGGGCAAGCAATACTTCCACCGAGGCAGATACCAGCTTGTCGGGAGCCGCTTTGTGGTCTAGGGGCCTCTTGCAGCGCGTTACTGGCACTCGCGCTGAATATGTAACCAGTATCCTCTCCATGGGCAAGAAGAAGAGGCCACGCAGGGGAGTCTGTGGAGGGTTCTTTATTGCAAACAAAAACCAAATTCAAGCGGATGCATTTCGGCTTAGGTTAAGCCTTCTTCAGCGCAAAATGGTTCAAGCAGAATAAGGACAGAATAGCAGGTATAAATACCTAGTCCCTTCCCGCCAGGTGAAAGCCAGCTCCGCCCCCCGAACAGCACTGATAGTCATTGGCTGGTGAACGAACATGGTAGGACGCCCAGTGCGTCAATACTACGACTCCCAGAATGCTGTGAGCTGGTCTGGCACTGCACCGGGGGGGGGGAAGGAAATGTGCGGATAGAAATCACCTGTAAATTGCCAAGCAGAAACCTCCTCTGCTCCCCATACTGCACCAACCACACAGTCCCGGCAGTCCATATAGCAGGGGCAGGACCAATATATTTGACTGATATTACGCATTTCTTAGGCTTGAGAGCTTAGGTTAAAATTAACATATAAATCGCCATCTTTATATTTTAATTTTGTACTGGTTGCTACCTTAATTGCTGATACTATATTGTCGAGGTGTGCCATGAGCCAATGTGAAGCACCACACAGTAAATGGCTGATATTTAATGTTTATGATTAATTGTCATGTTTATATATGGCCTTATGTTTTATTTGATTGCATGTTTTGGATTTCTTTTACTGTATGTCTGTACTTTAATGGTTTTAGAGAAACCGGATAAAATATTTTATATGAATGAATACAAAAAAATTATTTATTGTTTACTACTATTTATTTTTACAAACTTTTTCCAAATTTATAAATGTTCTTACTTTTCGCTATACTTTACCATACAGAGGTTTCCACCTTGACTGAAGAATCACACTTTGGAAAAGTATAGGAAAATGTAAAAAAAATAATTTAACAAAAAAAAAAGAGTAAAAATATTTTTATATTAGATATTCATGTAAATGGGGGGACGTGGCTAACCACCACCCGAGATGACCGGACACCGAGGCAGCTCTGTAGCTTCTAGTGAATTATAACTGGGTCTACACTGAGCCAGGGTAGTGCTTCATGGCTGACTCTGGTGCGAGACAGAGGCGGGGACATGCAACATCTACGGAGATCTGGAAGCCTTGTGGTGGCGATAAAAAGGCCATACTATATAGGCACTGACAGTGGTGATTGAAGGGAGCAGTGAGGCCTACTCTGGATGGAGCTAGAAAAATCCTTGTCTATGTTAAGGAGCCTTGAACAGGTCCTTAACTGGTCCAGGAAAGTTGTTCCAGAAAGAAATAACCTTAGAGTGGTGGGGGCTCCAGTGGGGGCAGAGGGGCCCAGTGGTGATGTCTCCTTGGAAGACGTGGTCCTCAATACCCTTCACCCCAAGAGATTGTCCAAGTTCTTCTCAATTAAGAGGGCCCACCAAGTGTGGGACCCGCGTCCGAAACCAGGAGCACCCCCATGCACTATAGCAAAAATCTTCAATTACAGGGATCGGGATGCAATCTTCCAAGGGGTTCGAATGCATGGAGGCCTACACATCGACAACGTGACCATAGACTCTTTCCAGACTTCACCCTGCAGGTGCAGAGACAGAGACGTAGGTTTGAATGAGTCAAATGAGCTTTGAAAGAATAGTCGATTAAATATTTGATGCCCTACCCAGCCAAACTTTGTGTCATTTCTGAAGGCAAGACGTGTCACATTGACTCCTACAAGGAAGTGTGGAACTGGATTAAGGGCTGTATGTTATGCAGCGGAAAGGGGCAAACACTGGGCACCTGGAGGCCAATCATGAATCTGACCATCATGCCTCTCCAGGACGACGTTGGCTCCAGGAATCGGATTTGAACACATGAGCACAATCCGGTAGGGGAGGGGGGCCACATTGTACTAAGGGTGAGAAGGTTAATGATTGGCTCTGTACTGTGTTTGTAATGTGTACTGGGTGGAAATGGTGGCGATAGAAAGGTTGAAATGGAAGTGGACCTGAATTGATTGAACCTGAGGCATTGTTTCTCTTGAGATCTGGCTCTGAACATTTAAGGCCCATTTATGTGATGAGGACTAAAATGGGAGGACATCCTACTGCATAATGACAATGGTAGCAATGTAGCCTACCCGCGTTTTCAATTGTTAATTTTGGGGTGACAGGCACTCTGCAAGTTGGAGTGAGGGGCGGTTCAGAGCTCACGATGCAGGGATGCATGGAGGGGGGAGTTAGGGGATTTAAGATGTAAGTCTTGGTACCAGTTGCGGCCTTATGCTTATTCACTTTGATTATTGTTATGTTATTTTTACAAGTTTGCTTGCTCATCTGTGGAGGGTTCAAATGTATTGGGGTTAGTCGACAAGTGGGGGGAGGCGATGGAAACACTAAGCAGACTACGGAGGGCTGGGGGCCTTACAGAGACTGAACCTTCATTCATGGTTGGATGTGGTAGAAATGAGTTGAATATCTGGACCTGGAATATTGTCTGGGGAACAAGACAAAATGGACATTAGTGCTTCAGCATCTGCGCAGGCACTCCCCAGAGCTCGTCCTATTCTAGGAGACACACCTCAGGGGAAATCAATACAGAGCCCTAAACAGATTTGGTAATAAACTGATTGCACATACTGGATATAAAACCGACTCCCAGGGGGGTGGGAATCTTACTTAAGCAATCAGCTCCCTTAGTAGTACACCACATGTGGCAAGACCCTGGAGGTCGATATGTAGCTATATCCTGAGCGTGGGAGGGGCTTACCCTCGATATTTGCTCACTGTATGTCCCACTGTGACTTCACGCGGCTACACTCCTGGAGGTGAGTGCTATGCTGCTAGATATGTCAGATAGGATCTGGGTCTTGGGAGTTGATAAGAAAGCATTAATGGACATAAGCCTAGTTGGTAGACAAGCGCGACTACAATACTTGATCAGGGCTCCCTGAGGCCCTTCTTGGAAGCACTAGGAATGGTAGACCATTGGCGGTTACACCACCAACAGTTGAGGCAATACACATACTTCTCCCCTGCCCACAGATGCTTCTTTCGGCTGGATTACCACTGCACCCACTTGGAACATGCTGGTAGATTTAGGGCAGCCATACACTATGCAAGAGGTGTGTCAGATCATTCACCAGTTGGAGTGACACTTGAAGGCCCTAACAAGGAATTTACACTACTCCTGAAAATAGACCCATGGTATTTAAAAGATAAGTGGATTATAGAAAAACTTAGAGAGGGGAGAGAGCAGCACTTCACAGAGAACATTGGGTCAGTTGATTCTGTGTGTGTCATGTGCAAAGCGTTTAAAGCGGTTCTGAGGGGTCATGCTCAGGCACTGATTGGGGGGGTGAACATGGAGCGCAGACTTACTTGCTCAGCGATCAAGGAGGAGATTGCATAACTGAAAGCCAGGGTGATGACGGGGGAGGTGGAGTTAAAGGACCAGTTGTGGTTCTGACAGCATGATCTGAGAGTACTAGTGGAGCAGGTGACCAGGATTCATGCATTGGCGACGCATCATCGCCTTTGCAACATTGGGGACAAGACAAACAAGCTATTAGGGTTTTAGAAATAAGAGATCAGAAAGGCTAACCTGAGACAACTAGATCTGTAATTGCAGACACATTCGCCAAGTATTACGAGGAGTTCTATAGCTCCACTGGGTCCAGGTCTCAGGCTGAATGCACTGACCTCCTTCGGGATTTACCATTAACTATAACAGAGGAGGAGCTTGTGGCAGTGGTGTGGGACCTTCAATCCAGTAGGCAGCGGGCCTGTATTCCGATAGAATTGTTTAAAGGGATGGTAGACAAGATGGCACCACATATGCTGGCTATGTTTGAAGGGATGCGTGAGGATGGGTACTTGCACCAGACCAAAGGACTGCCTTGATAATAGTCATTCATAAAAAGGGTAAGCCTCCAAATGAATGTGGGTCATATTGGCCCATATCCCTGCTCAACAGAAAAGTCAAGGTACAGGCAAAAATATTGGCGTCCAGCTTACATACAGTAATAATTTCTATTATTCATCTGGATACTCCCACAGGAGTACTTGCTTCAATTTACATTGTCTGTTTGGGGTGATGCTTGTGACTGGATGCCAGGACATGCGTGCATCTGTGGAAATATCACTATACGCAAGGATGGCTTTCAATAGTATCTGTTTGCCACCCTGACAAGGTTTGGTTTCAGGCTAAACTTCTGTGGCTGAGTCTGACTCCTGTATCAAAAGCCGCTGGTGAGGGTGCGAGTCAATGGAGTGGTTTCTCAAGACTTCGCCACACCCCCCATGATCTTTGCCCTGGCCCTTGAGCCACTTGCTGCCAGGATACAGCAGGACCCATTGCTGCATGGAGTGAAGTGTGATGGAGGCTGGGAGGAGGATATATCATTATATGCTAATGATATATCACTGTATCTGACAAATCCAACCTTCTCCATAGACAGGGTGCTGCACGTATTCAACCTCTTTAGCAGTTACCCGGTGTACCATATCAATTGGTCAAAGTCGTTGATCTTCCCGCTTGCGGGAGACAATGTGAGACTCCCCTGCTCCTGTAAAGGTGCCTCTGAGTGTGGGTAGCTTTTAATACCTTGAGATCCTTATCACTAGAGAACCCCAGGAATTTTGTGATAAAAATCTCCTGCCACAGCTGGAGAGATTGAAAGTGGATGTCAAACACTGGGGTACATTTCCATTCTCCTTTGTGGGTAAGGCGGCGTTATACAAAATGATGACCCTCCCACAGTTGCTTTATGTGCTCCAAAATAGGCCATATAGAGTTCCAAAGGATTTTTTCGGAAGATTGAAAGTGAAGTCTGCACATTGTTGTGGCACTCGCTAAACTTCAACGAGTAGTTTGCAAAGGCGGTTTGGCGATCCCAGACATTACTAAATATTACTGGGTGACTCAACAGCTCGTAATAGACAAATGGGTCTTTGCAGATCACCAGGAACCAGAATATAGAGTTTAAAGACAAGTAATGGGTGCAGAGGTCATATTGCACACTTCTATAAGAAGAAGAGAGAGAAAGAGTTACTGCAGCAGATGCAGATGGTAGTTAGGGCATGGAGGGAGACCACTGGATTATTGAGTTGTAATGGGCAACTTACGAATATGACACCACTATGGTACAGCTACTTGCTTCATGAGGTGGGTGGACTATGGGGGTTTCTCAAAATGGGAGTTGTTGGGGATTGAACACCTGGGAGATATTTGGCGTGATCAGGCATACATAAAATTTGAAATCCTAAGCCGTGAATTTGAGTTGCAAGAAAAAGAAAGGTAGAGTTATCTCCAGTTTAGGCACTCCCTCAAAAGACATGTACAAGAGGGGCAGCAATTGTCGGAGGCTTCTCCCTTGGAGGACTGCCTCCTAGCTAAAGATATCCCGATGCGGCACTATCCATCATATGTCAACAGTTGGTAAATAACTCGCCCAATCCATTGATGGCATTGCAGGAGGCCTGGGCTGAGGATCTCAATGACTTAGACGATGATGACTCGCAGGACTACATTCAAAAACCCCTGTGAGGTGGCCATAGGAGCCCAATTTCACTTGTTCCAGCTACAAATTCTTTATCACTCCTATTATTCAAGGTCCAAGCTAGCAAAAATTGGGAGGTCACCCACGTCGACATATCTGCGGGAATGTAGTGGGGAGGATACTTTTTTCCCACATTCTCTGGGAGAACCCAGAAATACAGGCATACTGGAAAGGAGTCACACAGATTATGTGTCGGGTGCTGGCCTTGGAGTTCTCCATGGACGCAAAGTGGCTCTTGCTAGCGATACCGGCGGAGGAAAAATGGGCCAAATTTCTGAGAATGGGGTTGGTGCTGGCAGCAGGGGTAGCCAAGTGGAACAGAGAAAGGGCATGGGGCCCGGAAGATCCACCCAGATTAAACAACTGGAAAACGGACCTACACTGGTGCCTGAGGGCAGAAAAGGTGGTCTAGCGAAGCCGGGGCTACCCTATGAAGTGGTAGAAAATATGGGGAGCATTGCAGGCCTATAGGGGGTATCGATAGGACTGGTTTAGGTGATAGAGGGTCCATGATTCGGAACAGGGGCGGGGGATGAGTGATGGGTCTGATCTCCTTGATGGGCTGTAAAAGTGCCCGATTTATGTTCTACTTTGCAATATTGTTTTCTGTCATATGTCATGTATGTACTGTGCTATTAGACATGTCCTGATATAAGTCCTGATATAAGTCCTGATATCAGTCCTGATATAAGTCCTTCCGTGGTGAGTAAGACTGAAATAAAAAGAATAAAAATTAAATATATATTATATATATATATATATATATATATATGATCAAGACAGCTTGCTGTCGAAACGCGTAACCTTTTGTGATATAAACTCTGTTTTTTTTCTGAGGGCGAGTGCTTCTTTGAAGAAGATTGCTGTTAATGGAAATTATTTTAATATATTCTTTAAAATTTATAACTCAAGAAAGAAATGCTACAGTGCTATCAACTTAAATTTAAATACAATATTTCATTAGTTTAAACATACTAAATTAAATAATATTTAGCTTGCTGAAGTTTAACTTAAATAAAGATTGCACCTAAAGTAAAAAAATAAATTATTAAACATTAATAATGATTAAAAGTAGTGTATGGAATTACTTACAAGTAATTTCATTATGTTTATATGAAATTGTAATGTTACATTAATTTTTAACTTGTGTAACGGTTGCTAAAATATTGTAGAGTTAAATGATACATGTACGTAATTTCTATACATTAAATCATATTTCTGTTTTTAACTAATTTAAATAATGTAATTTCTTTTCATTTAGCACTATTTCCTACAGCGCTTTATTTTAATTTGTTGCTTCCCTTATTTTCAGTGTGGGGTGGGCTGGTGTTGCAGTGCTAGTGGTTAGCCATGTGTGGTGAAGGACTTACTCAAGCTTTGCACTGGAGTAATTTGCTATAGTTTGGGTCCCTTTTTGGCTTCAGTAACTTTGGTGCAATTTTTGAACAGCAATGGACTTACACATTTTTTTGGGGTTCATGTCCCTTCCTAATCCCTTGCCTGACCCTCGCCAAAGTCCTGCTTTCCCCACCCTATAGCCATCCCATTAAGTAAAGAGCTTGGCCTTTTTTCCAATCCTTCCCACATTTACTAAAAAGTAGTAAACTTAGATGTGTGACGCTCTTGTTATAGAAAAGGTCAGACAGATGGAGATTTACACCTGTAGGTTTTTGCACATCATTTTGCAGTACTTCTTTAGCAGTACTATTTGTAGTATACTAAAGTACTGTAATAAGCAGTTTGTGAATAGGTTCCTCCTATTTATCTATCTAACTATCTATCTATCTATCTATCTATCTATCTATCTATCTATCTATCTATCTATCTATCTATCTACCTATCTATCTATCTATCTATCTATCTATCTTTGTGATAATTAGTATAATTATTGATTGTTGTTCATTCTGTTATCAATTCAACAATACATTTAATTTACTACAGTAACATAAAATTGTTCACTTATTTTTAAAATTGTAAATAATTTCTTAAATAGATGAAAAAGGTGTGCCATGTTTATTACAAGTTGAATCGAACAAAATGTTAGTGAGGGTGTGAGCTTTTATTTTTAGATTAATATTTAAAACAAATATTTCTAAATACAATTTATATATTTAAATTGTTTAAATATTTAGTATATAGGATAATATTGTTTTAAATTAAGTAGCATTTATATGTTAAATTAAAATCATTTTATTTAATTTTTATATATTACACTTTAATATGTTTCCCAATATTTTCTATATGGAGATATCCACGCCAATGATGATGATGTCCCCAAATAGCTGAAAATTTAGTAAAAGTAACTTTGTGGTTATAAAATGAGCTATAAGTAACATGTAAGACTAGAGACAGGGGTAAGTCTCCACTTGGAAATGGCGAATTACAAAAAAGAGGAGAGTTACATCTAGGTTTAGGACTAGCTCTACGTATGAATAGATCTACAAATATAAATGTATATATGTGAATTCAGATCATGTGTATCATACAGGAGGGAGTTGTGCTCTACTGGTTGATTTGACTGTTCCTATTAGAGCAGGGTGGTGGTTAATTTGCATATGGCTGCTCCCTTTTCATATTGCCACAGTGAACTAAGAATAATGGACTGAAATACAGCCCTGAGGCATTTCCAGGAGTTGAGATTAATTCAAGGATTCCACACATAATTGTTTTGTTGTTCTCATTATGACACCCAAAGTGCAATTGCTATGGCTAAATATGGATCTAATCGTTCACGTGCAATTGACACAAAACGCATTTCAATGGTTAGTCACAACAGGGTTGACCCTGGTCTAGGGTTGATTGTGTACTTCTGGGCTGGCAATTACAGCTGTACACTTCATGTATTGGAATAGAACCATAGTTGAGTTGCATATGGTTGTTTCCTGAAAACACTAATGGAGTGAAGCAAAATATGGATTTAAATGTGGCACACAATACTTACTAGTGGCTGAGATTAATTCAAACAGTCCACCACCTCTTAGGTCTGGCACAAACCAAGACATTTTGATTTTTACTAAACTTATATGCATAATACACTTACTTACAGCCAGCCATCTTCATCCATTGGTGGGTTATTGTGTAATTCCCGTTGTTATTCTGCCCTGTGCAGCATAGAGAATGGGGCAATCAGTCAGCCCACTTCAACCATTGACTGACTTCACTGTGAGTGACAACATTCTGCCCATTCACAAGATCACGTCCACCCACAAAGTAGTTCATTTCAGTGCCAGGGACTACTACAGCAACCTGTTTTTTTGACACCAATAACATCTTTTTTCTTTTAGACAATTTCCACAGTAAGTTTTGCAAAAACCCTGACAATACAAGAAATTCATTGACAAAGACTAAACGCTGGCAAACAACCCCAGACATACTGACTTCATCAATTCTTGTTTTGTTTTTGTCAAGTTGTCAACCATGGAACCACGAGGCATGACATTCTAATTGTATCTTTTCCCCTTGGCTGAACTGGGCGATCCTGGGCAAAGTAATACATCCTCTCATCCTCAGTTATGTTGGCATGGCCTGTTTTGCCCTTTGTATGGGTCACTTGCTATGCCACAGTGTAATTAATGAGAAAAGAATGCACAGTGGTGCATCAGTTAAACGTAGAACAGTTGAAACAGGTGTCTGGTGTTTTCCTAAAGTTATTGTGCTCTTGGGGGTGTTTTGTGATGTCTTAGGAAGAAAGTGCCTCCTAAAAACCTGACTGATCCTGAACGGGAACATATTTTGCTATCAAGTCATCCAGATTGCAAATGGACCTGTTATAATTGTACAGTAGTAACAGATTCTTTTAAAAATATCTCCCGAAATATTATGAGTAGCTAATAAAGATTAGGGGTCAGATTACGAGTTTGGCAGTCTTACCACCAGCACGTGGTGGGCCAGTCAACGTATTAATGGTTATGTTGTTCTGGTGGCCTTGCAGCGGCAGTCTTTCAATGGAGGTGGACAATCGCGCTAGGAGCCTCACTATGTAAGTTTTGGTCCACAGTGCAAATACATATGTGTGTATGTACACGACGCAAGTCTGAAAATACACACATATTTATTACACCTATGGAAAACATACCTTGTCCGAAAGCATGGGTCCACAGCCATTGTAACAGTGAAGAAATGTAAGAGTGGCTTACCTTAGGAGTTGACGTCAACGGTGTGTATTTTCTTCATGGGCATAGGTCTGCAGCAAAGGAAGGACTTGGACAAGGGCCTCCGTGACATGAAGAGGAGTGGAAACTAGAAATAAGGTGAGTTCTCACCTTATATCTTGTGTTCCCACCAGATCGAATGTGGCGGTCTTTCCACCACATTGGGCTTGGCTGTGAGCCACATCGTGATCTCACCTGCTGCAACAAGGGCTGGGTTTCGGGCGTAAGCCACTGTAGCCTGTGACCACCGTCGATGTGGAAAGGAAAGACCTGTGGCAGTGGAGGGACTCGGTGGGCTTTCTTCAATGGAACCATCAACATTGTAATTCATTGGTGGACCGCCTAGTCGGCGGTCGGAGAATCTACCTTGACGGTGGTACCAAAGTCATGATCAGACCATAATTATTTTATCTCAATGAAGTTCTTTAAAGCTAATATAAATATATTACCTATAATGCTCAGGATAACGCCAGCCTGATATAGAGTTTGACGGGCTGGTACTCTATCACATATTGGTTCTGCGTAGGGTTTTGAGTGAACAGGAAAAATGGCGCTCTTAACAGATAGTGGTGAAGTAAAAGTATATAGAATGAACACGGTGCTACCAGGTCAGGGGAAACCCAACAACCCCCGAAACATGTGGGCACGGGCCCACCCTGTGAAATTCAAAGCAAGTCCTGGGCACATGTTAGGGTGAATACTTGAAAAGGTCAATCAATAATAATCGTATATTTAAACAAGAATGATAACAGGGTCGACACCAGTGGATGCTTTTAAAAAAATATATTTAGGACTTTCTTCAAAGGGTAACATCAAAGGAAAACCAGCCGACACGTGTTTTGTCACTCGGGTGAATGCCCGTGACTCTTCAGGGCTGAATGGAGATGAAAAACATGTGGGATCCTAGGACCAGTGATATTTCCAACCCGGTCAGAGCGAGTTTGAATGAAATCGGAGGCCAGTGGTGGCGTGTTGTACAAAAGTAAATGAGGGGAGGATGGGGAGGTCCCTTTCCCATGGATTAGGAGCACTGTATAAGACAGGCGGGTGCAACCGTCTCCAATGCTTCCTGTATGTTGCACTGCAAGGTGAATTCGTCTCACTTTCCGGATGATAAAATTAGGTGTGGACATAATTTATGTAATTCCATGTAACATAATACCTCAGAATTACCTAAGAATTCCACCAGATTATGGTTGCATTATGGAAGAAGAGTAATTCTGCATTTAGCACTATTTCTTAGTGAAAAAAGGCCCCCTTCTGTCTAAAATGGACACAGGGATGCATTTTGGGCTCAGCAATAGTGCTATATGCAACAGAACATGAATAGCTCACACAAGTTGCTATTTATGATTGCTAAATGTGCTCTTAGGGTAGGATTTTACCCCAACTTACTACTGGCATTTAGTGCTATTTTCACAGTGCAAAATGCACTCCTGCATCCAAAATGGATGTAGGGGTGCATTTTGTGCTAAAAAAAGCGCTATATGCTGTGCAACAGAACCCGAATAGCGGGATAAGTGGCCGCTCGCTGAATGTACTCTTGCAGTAGAATTTTCCCCTTCAAATTACTCCTAATTATGTGAGCAGGAACAATAGAGTAATTATCAGTATTTCTGCCTCAAAGAGTAATGCAAATTAACCAAAATTACTCTGGAGGAATCGACTTCTGCCCAGGCTTAGATATAATGCACTTGTAATAGTGCAGACAGGCTATCTGTCACGTTTGTCAGGATTATCTGTCTTCCAAACTAAATCAGGCCCTAAGTGTTGCAGGTTTGAGACAGATATCTGGATTAATTGTGTATATATCGATGTATGACGGAACCTTGCATGCCATTACCATGCATGCCTTTACAAAGCGTCCATTACAATGCATAAGCTTTTACCTCATATGTGAGTGCAGGATGAGCGTGAAAGTGAAGGGCGAAAAATGAGGATTGAGTTGTCTGAATGCAGGGTGCATTCCCAGACACTTGAATTAACTCAACATGCTATTGACAGAAGCATAGAGTTTCAGCTACAAGTTCAACTATTGCTATTATGCAGGGCTATAAGTGGGATGAAAAGCTGGGGCGTGTAGGAAGCTGGCTTTCTGTTGCAGTAACCTCCCCCATTTTTTGCTAGATTTCTTATGCACTTTGACTTGATGTGCCCTGGGTCCCTGCCAATCAGGTTAGCAGGTCCTGTGTTCTTTCCCCAAACTGTACCTTTGTACTACCAATTGGCACCTCTCTTGCCACATGTAAGACCCTGTTAAAGGTTACCATGTGTACTGTGACCAGGGAAGCCCTCTAAAGGCTGCAGCACCTATTGTGCCGCCCTTAGAAGTCCTGTACCTTCACACACACACACACAAACACACTGCCGTTGCAGGCTGCATGTTTTGGTGCAGAGAAAAGTGAAGAGTCGACATGGCACACATTGCTGAGTGCCGTGCCTGCAACCCACTGCCTATGGTATAGGTAAGACACCACTATAGCTGGGGGCACAATACCACTGGTAATGGTACAGTTGCATGAGCACTGTACCCCTACAGTGTCTAAGTCCATTTTTAGACATTGTAAGTGCAGTAAAGCCATAAAGAGTATATAGTCTGGGAGTTTGTCATTACAAATTTCACAGCACCATAATGGCATTACTGAATTCTGGGACCTTTGGTAGCAAACATCTCAGCATAATAAACCCACACTGATGCCAGTGTGGGATTTATTATATGACGCACTCCGAGGGCATCTTAGAGATATCCCCTGAAAAATGACCAGCCTCTGGTGGGTTCCCTGACTGGTACACACTGACCTGCCACCACAAGACATGTTTCTGGACCCCTGGGGTGTGAGCCTTTATTTCCTGAGCCCACAAACAAAGCCTTTCCTGGGTGGAGGTGGTCACACCTCCCCCAGGCCAGGAAGTGCCATCTGTGGCAGGAGAGCCTCAAAGGTTCTGCTGCCTTTGTAATGTGAACCCCAGCCTCTCCTGCTACCAGGAGCAGGCCTCCTTCCTGTCTTCCCTACTTTTTGGCTGGAAGACAGTCGGGAAAATTTAGCACAGCCCAGAAGGTGTTTTCACCTCAGCCAATCCCACCCCTTGGGGGGGGAGGCCCACTCTTCAGTGCCCTCCATTTTGCAGACAGCAGGCACTCTCCAATCAGGATTAGGGTAGGGTACAGTCACCCTAAGGTCAGTAGCTCATTCGCTACTAACCTCGAGACCCCTAAAACGTCCCCTAAATTGAGCACTTAGAGGGCAGCCCTGAAACAAGTAGACAGATTTCCGCAACCTAAGAAGAAGGATGAAAGAACAAGCACAGCAGAGGGGACCTCAGAGAAGAACTGACTTGGCCACAGCCCTACCGGCCCGTGTGCAGTTTCCAGAGATCCTGCTTCAAAAGTCCCCTTGTCCTGCCACCAGTGACCTCCATAACCCTTTGGAGGACTGACTGCCTTCAACAAAGACCGGTTCTCCTGTGAACAGCAGCTCTGTTCAAAATAAAATCCCAAAACAGACTCTGAGCCTGCTGAGGACGAAAAAACCCGACGCCTGGAACCACCACTGCACCCGACACCTACGGTCTGAATCTGGTTCGCTCACCGGCCCCAGCGAGGTCCCCTACCACTCCAGGGCCCGAGTTCACTGTGGGTTGAACCCTCCAGGACTCCCCGACATCACCTGCAGCCTCTGCACGGAGACCTCCCCAATCGCGAGTGGTCCAGTAAGGTGAAATCCGACCTCAAAAGACACCCCTGCATCCAGCCGCCCTATGCCCTGGAGAAGAGATTCCGAGGTGCACCTACATGCCCAAGCCCTCCATATTACCTGATCAGCTGTTGGTTCCTCCTGGAAGTCTTCCTGGACCGAGCCTACAGCCAAAAACCAAAACCGGCAATCCCCATTGAAAACAACGGGGCACCCGACACCAAAATAGCCCCGTGCACCCGCCGTCCCTGCACTGCTATTGGTGCACCTTGTGTGCTAACTCAGACCCCCTTTGCCCTGTGCCTATCACCAGGAGCTTTGCTCCCACAACCTTGTGGCTTGCTTGTGAGCAGCCACCAACTGGAGGCCCCCTATCCCTTGTTGGAAAACTTTGGGCCTCAGCACTCTGCACCCGGCCGCACTAGCGCCCATGAGGGTGTTCTGAGAGTGCATCCTCATCCCTGGGGGAACCCTGCTTCTAACCCCAGAATACCAACTCCCACAAACCAACACTTACCTGCAAACTGATAACTTCATTTCCTCCCATAGGATTGCATTGACTGTTTTTCCTTGAAAATTCTGCTAATTGTGGAGTTGGTTTGTATGAAACATTAAAAAAATACATATGCGTAAAAACTGAATTACTTACCTATTGTCTAGAAAATGTCTCAGTGTGATATCTAGGCATAATCACACTGATTAGCAAAAATAACTTAAAAAGTAATCTAAAAAGTAAAGTGCACAGTAATCTGTAAAGTAACTGAAAAGTAATTTCAAACTGTTCACTTACTTGTAAATTAACCAACTGCATTTGAACGAGCATTCAACTGTAAATCACTGCATAAGATTTTGCAAAGTATTATTTCACTTACCTGCACCAGGCCTGGCTTGGTTTTAGAAATAAAGTAACAAAATAATATTTTTATACAAACAAATTGGCCTGAGTTCAGTCTTTGAGTGTGCGACATCATTTCTTGTCTGAGTGTGTTCAATAAATGCTTAACACTACCCTCTGATGAAGCCTTACTGCTCGCCCACACTACCACAAATAGAGTACGGTGCTATCTATTTTTACCTCTGCCTACCTTTGGGGTTCCACTGGACTCTGTGCACACAATACCTCATTTTGGTTTTGTATATACAGAACGTGAGTCACCCCTAATTAAGGATTCCCATCAAAAGTCTTGTATGGATCAATATTCACATTTGGTTGTCCTTATCGGGTATCGTGTCTCTTGATCATTGAGACCGGCATACCCAGACAGCCAGTTCGGGGTAGCGACCCACAATCACTCGGTACTACCACATGATGTTGATACGATGGGAAGTGCAGTGCAAAAGCAAAAAAGTGGTGATTTAAAAAAGGATAGGGAACTTAACACAAACCAGTTTTAATGAACGTTAGCCCCTTCCCCTTTAAAAACAAGAACAGTATAACATCATCAACGCAGTCCACACAAATAGCTGCGAGGAGACCAACATTTTTCAGCCCCAATGGGAAAATTCCCCAGGCTTTCGTCAGGGTCTCTGTTCTAAATATATGCTACTGCTTATAAGTGAATAAAGTGTGAAAAAACTATACAAAAAACACACAAGTGAAAACCAGTAAAGGATATAATTTTCCTTCAACTGTATCAACTCCTCTCTTCGGCACCTGGTCGACTTAGTACCAGGGTGTCCGGGGAGTGGACCTCACCTCTTCCTGGACCTGGCTCAGGATATGTGAGACCCCGCTCTGTCCGTCGTTGTCTCAGGATGTGAGACTGAGTCAGGGGGAGGCCTAAGTCGACCAGGTGCCGAAGAGAGGAGTTGATACAGTTGAAGGAAAATTATATCCTTTACTGGTTTTCACTTGTGTGTTTTTTGTATAGTTTTTTCACACTTTATTCACTTATAAGCAGTAGCATATATTTAGAACAGAGACCCTGACGAAAGCCTGGGGAATTTTCCCATTGGGGCTGAAAAATGTTGGTCTCCTCGCAGCTATTTGTGTGGACTGCGTTGATGATGTTATACTGTTCTTGTTTTTAAAGGGGAAGGGGCTAACGTTCATTAAAACTGGTTTGTGTTAAGTTCCCTATCCTTTTTTAAATCACCACATAAGCGTGGAAGGGTATACTCAGATGTGAGTCCCTTGCTCATTGCACCATCAGGATTCAAGCAAGCCGGGCCGAAGAGGCTGAAATGCCAGAAACCGGTCCCCGGTAGCTTGTTTCCTTCCCAGTATAAGAATTGGCTTGGTAGTTTGGTTTGCCCTGTTCCCATCATGCACTGGGACAGGAACAGACTAATTTGCATATAGCCAAGTTTTGAGCTGGGATGGTGCAGTGAGCTAAAAAACGGTGATGGATCAAGCCCTGATCTTTGGACTGGGTAAGAGTGGTCTGCTTAATTCAGGCACTCTGTTCATCACCACCCCCTTTTCTGAATCATTTTGTCCACCATAAGCGTGGAAGGGTATACTCAGATGTGAGTCCCTTGCTCATTGCACCATCAGGATTCAAGCAAGCCGGGCCGAAGAGGCTGAAATGCCAGAAACCGGTCCCCGGTAGCTTGTTTCCTTCCCAGTATAAGAATTGGCTTGGTAGTTTGGTTTGCCCTGTTCCCATCATGCACTGGGACAGGAACAGACTAATTTGCATATAGCCAAGTTTTGAGCTGGGATGGTGCAGTGAGCTAAAAAACGGTGATGGATCAAGCCCTGATCTTTGGACTGGGTAAGAGTGGTCTGCTTAATTCAGGCACTCTGTTCATCACCACCCCCTTTTCTGAATCTTTAAACAACACATGGCTGGCATTTTTCTTTTAGCAACTCTACTTCATATTCATTTTCATGAAATGCATTCTCACACTACAGCAGTAAATGTAAAATGCAATGTAAGGAATAGGCAAAGTGGGGACCCACGGGGTACTGGACCAGAAAAAAAACTAAGCCTCTGTAACTAGTTTACAAAGGTATGTAAATATGCAAATGGTCTTGGGAAAAATGTGGGCGTGCTGGAGATAAGACTCCAGACACTGCCCAGCCGGGCCCACAGCTGCTCGAGCTACAGGAGCCCGGGCTAAGACACACGACAGGGGGGGGGGGGCAGAAGCCCTTTCAGCCCTAAGGGCATTGCGCACCTACCAACAACCCCTCCTGTTACCTCCAGTAAGTCCCAAACAGTGGGATTGCTGAGAGCTTGTGGGAGGCCCTGCCCCAGTTCTCCACCACTCTGCAAACATGCCTCCTGGTGCACTACTTGTTGGGGGATGAAGACCCTTTAAATGCTGAGGATCTTTGGCTGCCAAGAAGCCCTCCTGTTACCAGCCACAAGTCCCACACAACGGGATATCTGCAAGCTGATTGGAGGCCGTCCCCTTTCTCCACCACTCTACAAACACGTCTAATTGTTAAAAAAAACATAAGCATTTATTTGAAAAGATAAAGGTTACAGGGGCGTGATAGTTAGGAAATAGAATTTAAAAAAACCTTAGAAATCCACTGACAAAAACAATGGTTAGAAAGACGTTGTAGTGAGGCTCAGATTCCACTTGTACAAAACCATAGAAATTCAGCAGTTATAGTTACCTGAGCTAACTATTGTATTGTATTGTAGTTGCATTTATATAGCGCTTACTACCCCTGACGAGGCGTCGAAGCGCTTTTTCGGCGAGTAGCACGCTACTCCGGGACCCACAGAGGATTAGTGTTGAATTAGTATAGTGAAACATGCAAGTACATTTTAAGTGGTGGCTAGGTTAGTCAGTTTTTTGGATTTGAAATGATAGCAGAAGGATAGAGGACAAAGGTTTGTATTTATATAGCGCTTGTTGACATACCCACACAACCATTCACATACCCATTCACAGTGCCACTCAAGTACTCACACACCCACTCACTCCTCTATAGAACCACTCACACACCCACTTACTCACTCATACAGTAACTCAGACAACCATTCACTTACCCATACAACCAGCCCCTCACCCACACAGCAATTCACACAGCCATATACTCACCCATACAGCTACTCACACACAGACATATGCACCCACACAGCCACCCACACACCTATACAGCCTCGCAACACATCCACTCGTGCACCCATACAAGCACTTACACACAGACATAAACACTTACATACCCATTCACACATCTTTACAAGCACTCGTATATCTGCTCACTCACCTGCACAGTCATTCAAACAGATACTCACTCTCCAATGCAACCACTCACATACCAACTCACCTAACCACTCACTCACACACCCGTTCACTCACTGACACAGCTACTCACATACCTCCGTATACACTCATATAGACACTCACACATCCACAGAATCAGTCACGCATTCTCTCACACACCCATACAACCACTCAGATACCCACTCACACATCCATGCAACCAATGATACAACCACTCATACACCTACAGATCTAGTCAGAAATCCACTCATTCACACATACAGTCACTTATGCATGCACTCATACAACCATACAGGCACTCACACAGCCATTCACACACTGATACAGACTCACCCGCTCACTTGGATCACACATGTCAGGGATAGTATCACTCATTAGTAGTTCACCTAGCATACTAATTTAACTTTTGTAGTAGCTTAGAATGCATGTTTAATAATCATAAACTCCTAGAAAATATTTACACTCACTGGATGATGTAAGCATGGATGCCATTTCAGATGTTATCAGTGATGTCACTGGCCATGTCATGAGTGATGTACTGTTTGAGGTCATAAACAGTGTTTGGGGGGGCGTACGGTATAGTTAGATAAGGTAACTATAAATGCTGAATTTCTATGCTTTTGTACGAGTGAATTCTGACCCTGACTATAACATCCCTGTAACTTTTGTTTTTTCGGTGAATAAGTGGGGGCGATCAGGGATATGGTAGATCTCGTTTCACCACGTTGGCCATTTCCCAACCCTTGTGCGGGTGGTCAGGTTTTTTAAATCTAAGACTGAACAAGCCATTTAACTTGCTATGGCTCATCTCGCATATCTTTACTCACCCTTACTAGTGGGGTTTGGGCGTTCACGCAATACATGGGAGTCATATCATCTGGGATTTTGTTGGGCAATTTGTGTCATATTACCATCACTGCTAGTAACTCCACACACTTGCTTCATAGTTGACTTCATCGTTATGATTTTCCTGACACATGCGCAAGCGTATTCCACGCAACACTTTAGCTTATTACCTTTAGACACACCAGAGTTTCTTGAACTTCATTACTTATGATTCGTTATTCAAAACTCGTGGCAGTTCCATTTAGCACAGTCTTCCTGACACATGCCCCAGCGTAACATATGCGTTAATTTAGCATGTTACTTTAAAGACACTAATTTGTCTTTACCACCATAGCTTACTCCTCTTTCATCCATCCCACAAATCCTTTGAAGAACTTTAGAGGCTCTTTGGCCTATGACCTCGCAACCTCACAGCCTGAGATCTCTTTAATAAGGATATACAGGTGGTTCTTTTCGGCCTGATGTATGTTTCGTCTGCATACATAGCGACTGGTCCTTGTGTGCCTAATCACACACTAGTGGCCTTTTAGTTACTCGTACCACTTTTTCTCCCATATAGGCCTCTTTCGTTCATACAATGTACTTATCTTTGGACGTTCCACGCCAACTACGCATTACCAGATTGAATCTCTTTGGCAAACACACTCCACAATAACTATATTGATAAGCTGGTCAACTACGAGACCTCTTCAACTTTTTTATCACGGTCTGACACTTGGGTGTTTGATTAAATTATGGGACCACACCATAGCTCTTTAAATCCGCTGACTCAGACACTCCTTTTTCTTCCTCCTCCATCACCCTTACAACTCTACTCATTCTCGATCGACTATTCATTCACAAAACAGCTATTTCTTTTGTGGTCCTCCTTCTCTTGGATTAGGACTGTCCAATCCCAATCTTCTTCTCTTTTCTTTTACTCTCTCTCTCTTAAAAGAGATAAATTTGCTCTTGCACCACAGATGTCTAAATTATGTTCATATTGTATGCTATTACAGCCCTGAAGAAGCTCAAGTTAGGGCGAAACGCATTGGCTGTTTCTAAAGATGTACACAAAGAGTGTGAAAAATAGACATACAAAGACATTAACAAACGACTATTGATTGTTTATCAATTTGTACACCTTGCAAATGTGTTATTTGCCGCACGTGTCTATTGCCTCTCATCTACTATTTGTGTTTCTATTTGTGGTCATGTGGAAGCTGACCATTTGAGGTGGGCAATACATATATACCACGTGAGTGACCTGGGTAGTGCAGTTGTCTATAACCCGGCTGCCTTTTTATATGGAGGTCCCATCTGGGGCAAGTCGAAACCTTTGACCACCAGGTCCCCCCCTTTTATTGTCCACAGATGAGGACCAAGTCAGATGCATTTTGTGGGTCCTGTGTGACTTGTCAGGCCAGTGGCAAGTCAGGAGTGAAGTACAAGGCTCCACTCCAGTCTTTACCAGTGGCTGGAATGCACTTTGAGAGAGCGTAGACATTTTTAGGCCTCTGGGCCCTAATACTGCCCTAGGGAACAGATTTATCAAGGTCTATGTGGACCATGTCACCTGGTAACCTAAAGTCATAAGCCCAAGAACTGCACCCGTGGTGGCCAGGGCACTAATGGGAATCTTTACCCAAGTGGGTTTTACCAAAGAGGTTGTTTCTGACAGGGATACCGACTTCATGTCTGCTTACATGAAGGCCATATGGGATGAGTGTTAAGTTACTTACTAGTCCTCCACCCCACACCACCTCCTGACCAATAGACTTGTTCACTTATTCAAAAAGACCTTGAAACGCATGATCATGGCCCTATAAGAGCTTGAGATCTAAGTGGGAAATCCTGTTGCCATGCCTTTTGTTTGGGCACAGGGAGGTACCCTAGAAGGGAGTGGCCTTTAACCCTTTTGACCTTCTGTTTGGGCACCATGTGTGAGCGCCTTTCAGTCTTGTGAAAGAGTCGTGGGAGCAAGCTCCCAAGAGGCCCCCACAAGATGTTGTGATAGCCCTCAGAGCCAAGATGGGGCACCACATATAAGAGGCCACTGAGAATTTAGATGTCAGCCAGGACCTGATCAAACAATGATACGACCAGAAGGTCACTGTGATTGAGTACCAACCTAGGGAGAACGTGTGGGTTATGGAGTCTGTAAAGACCCAAGACTGCCAGGACAGGTATACAGGGCCCTATGGAATTAAAGAGTGGAAGCTTGAGGTCACCTACCTGGTTGACCTCTAGACATCCAAACATGTCTTAAGAGCCCTGCGTGTCAACCTTCCCAACCCATACTTTGAGAGGTCTGAAGTGGCAATTCTCATGACAGATGGTGGTGAGGTAGATGAACGTGAACCCCTCCCAGGCCTCCTTTCATACAAGGAGCAGGATCGGTCAGTAGGGGGATAATCCTCTTCCCTACACAGATAGACGGTCAACAGAGGGACAGTCACTATTTACTGGGGCAATTTTTCACTTTTTTCTTACTGACCCCAGAGTTCACCAATTGATGTGCCCAGTATGTTGATACAAGGGACAGCTTGTCTGACAAGAAGAAAATGTACAGTTTGTCAAACAAGATGAGAGCCATTATCAAGATTGAGATTTCAAAGATGCTGGAGCTTGGGGTGGACCATAGACTTGGTCTAGCACAGAAGTGCTTGAAACCAAGTCTGTCCCACCAGGTAGTACCCGAGCATTAAGGTAACTAGAACTAGGGGCTGCTTAATTCCTAATTACCTTTGACTTGACATCAGAGTTTTGGCAGATTGCCCTAACTGAGGGGGGCAAGGAAAGGTCAGCATTCTCCACACCAGAAGGGCACTTCAAATTCAGGCTTATGCCCTTTTTGGTTGAAGATTGCTCCTGCCACCTTCCAAAGGTTGGTCAATCGGGCCCTGGCGGTATTGGAGAATATCTGTGCCACCTAGCTGGGTGATATTGCAGTCTTCAGCTCCAGCTGGGAAGACCACTTGAACCACCTGAGTGAAGTGATTCAGGCCCTGCAGTAGGCAGGCCTGAATATCAAGACCAGATAGGGCCGGGATCTGTTGTGTTTTTGGCCCACCAAAAAGCTGGAGGCCATATATAGCCTCTCTGACCCACAACTCAGACCATTACGGCCTGCGAACCTCCTGAGATAGAGACAGAGGTGAGGCTCTTTTTATACCTCATTTACAGGTTCAGACAAACCACTGGCCCCTCAGATAGCTGAGGGGAATGTGGAGTGAACATCCTAAACTGATGAAATGGTCCAACTCCCAACAGGGTATGGACTACACTGTGGAGCATTGCCCTGTAACTGACTATGCCAATGATGATGGTCTTTTCAGATGTCTCTGCCTTAGCAATGAGTTCTTTATGGGCGGGCAGTTCTCCTCATATTCTGCTGGTGGGTACCCGTGTAGGAAATGATCGTCTTTTGCATGGTGTACCCCAGATGTTTTCTTTAGCTGTTTTACTAGTGGTAGAACTCTGTGCACTTTACCCCTGCTGACCAGGGGTAAAGTGCATGTGCTCCAATCTAACCGTGCTGGAATTGGTAAACACTTGATTGGCATATTTAACTTACCTATAATTCCATAGTATATGTTACAAAATGTATCCACGGCCTGGAAGTTAAGTTTCAGCAGAGGGCTGCAGCACCGATTGTGCCTTTCACTACAATGGCAGTGCAAGCAAGGTTCCATACCTACCGGTGTAGCAGTGTAATAACCTTTTGACTGGTCAAACATCCCTTTTAAATATTATTAAGTCATCCCTAAGCAGGCTTTGCTATTGATAAGGTAGGATTCATCGTATTTAAAAGTGGGGCATGTAGAAATGTAATGTTAACATGTCCTTAACGTAACTAGCACCCAAAAGCTATTTTTCGCCGTGGGTGGCCAAGCTGTTCTATGTAGGAAACCAGAACACTGATTAAATATCCTAATGCTGTAACTTGGAATGAGGCTTGCTAGAAAAAAAATTAAACAATTATTTTTAATAGTTAATAAAATTCCAACATAATTGCTAAGTTGGATTTTTAATAAATACTAAGAAAAAGTCACTTTTAGAAAGTTAACTTTTCCTTGCCTGAAGTTCTTGGAGGCTAATTGTCATTTTCTCTCAGACTCCTTCCAGCCAGGGATTAGCATTTGAATTGGTATAAAAAAAGGTTTGAAATGGCTCTTAAAAGAAAACAAAAGTTTGACCTGAATGGGCAGGGCTAACTCTCTGAACCGCACCGAATATGCAGAGTTAGGGCTGTGAGTATCCTTTTTGACATTACGGTGTCAAATTCTTCTTGAATGTCAAATCCTGCTTACAGGTCTGCTGGGTTTACATGTAACACTCTGGAGTACACTTGAAAGGAAAGGAACCAGGCCAAAACAATTCTTGTTGATCTACTGTCTAGTTGCTGAAAAATCTTACTTTTGTTCTACTAGACTTCTGTCTTTGGGTTTTACATAAAACACTTGCACTTGAAAGGAGGGGAAACAGGACATCAAACAATTCTTGTGTATCCATTGTCTAGTTGCTAGAAACCCCTTCATTTGTTCCATCAGACTCTCTGGGCTTATTGTGGGTACAGTGACTGTCTCAAACTGGATTTTAGTATTAGATATGGGACAAAACTGGGATTACCATAGTACAATCCTCACACACAGCCCTCAGAGCCCACGTTTAGTGTGTTTGAAGTCTTTCTCCATCTTGAAAATGCCCAAAGTGGGTATGGTTAGCCACTGGAACTTATACTCCATTGCATGCCTAGGAGTCAGTCCCACCCACTAGCTCGTGCAAGGCACAAATGTGGCACCTTCAGGCACCCACTACAGAACACTCCAAGACTTGAGGAAGAACAAAAGAGGACTGTACCTGCTTTCTAATGCCTGAGAGGAGCCCTGAAGGGTTAGACCTTCTCAACCTTATACCCAGGATAAAGAAGTGGACTCCTAGGGTTATATGGCTGACAGTGATGGCTCCTCCGTTAAGGCAGAGGAGCGTTGCCCCGCTGTTGTGCAGCAGGTAAACACAGAATAAGAAAATGGTCATTAAAATGTTATTATTCTGTCTGCCGCCAGACGTGCTAGCGCACGTGTGATGGTGGTGGCGGGACAGATTCCTGTGGGTTGCAGGATGATGTCGTAATCTGCAGGTGCTCCATGCCATGTCAGATTGACTGGCTGCCCACAGCCTGCCTATCTGGCATGCGCACTTCAGAGCCAGCAATGCCAGCACTGTAAAACAGCTGGGAGATCGCAGGCCCAGGCCCCCAGCCTGAAAATGAGCCTTCTCTTACCAATCTTGGAGCTGGTCTCATGCTCAAAACAGAATGAGAGCAGCTCCAGGATTGGTTGGATTGGCATGCAGGAAGTTAGCCACCTTCCTTCCCTTTCCTGCTCGTCATCCGGTAGAGGAAAAACACCGGCCACCAGCATCTCAGTGAGTTTTTCGTCACCCCGTCATACAGATTTTTAAAGTTACTAGCTACCCCTGTTGCCCTATCTTCTGTTTAAGCTACAGGGATACAGGCAATTACAAGAGCTTATTCCTGCAACTGGCCAGCTGAATGGTGCAGTATAAACTGGAGTGCACCATGAGGTTGGCCTCGACCTGACACCATGTGAGTCTCTAAATGCCTCCTCTGATGTCCGGCAGAGCTTTAGAAGTGTACACCTGTGTTGGATTGGCCAGGACAAACCTGATTGGTGTTTCCAACCTGTGCTCCATCACAGTCAGTGTCAAGTCGGGCCTAGATCCTGGTTCATCGCAACTATTCATAATCATTGGCACTTTTTACTTCTCAGCAATCTTTCTACTTACAACTTTAACAAATCATATCACCAGTTGGATTGGGTTGTTATCATTTTAATGTCACTTTGTTTAATACATTTTCCACTATTTTTCTAAATTCAGTTTGGGATTTTTATTGTTTGGCATTTCAACTTTATTAATGTTTTGGTACTGCATAAATACTTTACGCATTGCCCTTGTTTGAGCTTGCTTGCTTTGTGCCATAGCTACCAGGGTTTTGACCTTAGGTTAATTTGGTGATTTTAAAGGTTCACCCTGACAAGTATTGTGATTATCCCTTGAGGTGAGTAGTCATCACCCCAATTAATTGTGCTGCATTTGCGTTTCGTAAGAAAATCATGGAATGCTGGCTCCAACTTCTCTGAAGCTGTATATCAACGTTCACACTCTTAGTATGAGACTTCTCGGCCATGTGTAAAATGTATGCCAATAATTCAATCATATCCAGATGTTTATCATGGCACTGTCTCTGTGCTCCTGCTAATCCTTTTCTAGAATCACATTCCAATTTAAAGAGGAGAGTAGTCAATTCTGCATCTAAATCCAGAGTTGAACAGACCTTTTTGTCAATTACTGGCATTCTTTTCTCATGAGTGATTTTATTTAAGCTGTGGATGTGGGGGTAAGGGACCCCCACATCCACAGCTTAAATAAAATCACTCATGTCATGAAAGGGCGACCAATTGGAACTGATTGGATGCCAAATCATTTTTAGACATACCTTGTCCTCACACTAAGGATCTTTCACAATACCGCTTGCTTTCTGTGCAGTTTGTCCTCTCTCTTTGTTCAAATACGAGCTCTTGTTGTAAGTAAGATTACAATTAAACTTGTTTAGTCTGGGCTTGGAGTATCCTGCCCCACTGCATGAGAGTCATTACCAATCTGATTCTGTTTTATGCTGCTGTGCACACCCATCACAGAGGACACCCATATTGCTGGAATAGAATTATTTTAGCCGAATTATTTATGCATTGCATGTCTTAAGTTAGCATTTGCGGCACCATTTTGTATTCAGCCGCCATTTAGAGCCATGATCGAAACTAATACCTGTCTCACTCTGTCTGCCTCAACAGAAAGCAGTGGCGATCTTTCTTTGTATTTCTCCAAGGTTAAGCTTTGCTGTGCTAATGAATAGACTGTTTTTGTCATCACATACCTTTCTCACTAGATAGGCCTGCTCCCACCATTAGAGCGGCGGGCGCAGGCAGAGTTACGCTGAGATAGCATGTACCCGATCCCAGGATTACAACCCATCCTTCTGTATCTCCTTTCTTCACCAGCTACCAACTGGAAATTTCCAGCCTTGGCATGTCTATAGTGATTCTGAAGACGGACCTTATGTGTAATCATGTTGGCGGGGGTCAGTCCCTCTGCAGCAATCTAAGGAGGCTGTTCAGAGCGGACTCCACTTGAGTGTACTTCTAATAAATAACTTTTAGTTTGTATTCTCTACTGTCTGACAGACTCTTCATTTGTGAGGAAAGTCGAGAGGTGGTCGGGAGTGACCCGGGTGGCCCTAATCGGGGCATTTCCTTTAACGGCTAAGTTGTCCAAGCGCACCCATTATTCTGAGACTTATGTTTGCTCTGCATCTTTCCCTTGCCAGTACTACCTCCGTCCTTTATCTCACCTTCATCCAGAGATCACAATTCCTCCTCAGACTGATCCTGTACCTTCCTCAAGTTTCCTTAGAAAACACTAATTCCTGCCTAATTAGCATAGTTCACGGGTACCTGCTCAATCATTTTTCTTACAATCTCTTATTGTACCCCCTCACTTGACACATTTCCCTATTTCTCCATCTTGTCGAATAATATTACAGCTCTCAGTGCCATACAATACGTGTTGCAATAAATCTGTAATGTCTTTAAAAATAACTTTTCTTCACAAAAACTCAGGAGCTGATTTAGCCTCTGGCAGTCTTTACTCTTTCCATCAGTGAGGTGGAGGACATTTCGGCTTCCATCCTAACAGACAGAAGACCACTATACTTTGACTTCACTGCCGATCTAGATATAATCTCTGTTCACTCACAGGAGCCACTGCATTGGTGGGTCCTGGAGCCACTGCATTGGTGGCTCCTGTGAAGACACTGAATGTTTGGTGCATGGGTGCCGTAGTTTAGGTGGCTGTGCACTACACATTTTTTTTTTTCACAAACAACCTTCCAAAGCAGGAATTTGTTTATGAAAATGAAATGAAATTAAATGAAAAGTAGTATTTATAAAGCGCTAACTGCCACTCCGAAAGGAGCATCCTGGCGCTGGTATGGAGGTGAGCGGCTTCATTGAGGTTCTTAAATGAGTGAGAAACAGAGTTCATCTGAAGCTCCGAAAATCCAGGTTTTTAGTGCGTTTCAGGTTTATGCAGTCTCAGATGCAATGCTAGTCGGTTCCAGGCTCTGGTACCTAATACTGCCACTGTTTTTCCTCCCCTTGTTTTACATCTAAAACTAGGGGGTTTAGTAGATTGGCAGATGATGACCTATGGGTTCTGGTTGTACTGTAAGGGGTGAATCTTGCTACGAGGTATTTTGGTCCTAGATTAAGTGCAGCTCTGAAGGTGATAAGGAAAATCTTGAAGAGTGTTCTCTTATGTAGGAAGAGCCAATGAAGAGTTTTTAGGGTTGCCGAGGCAGAGGACCGTCGTGGTAGTTTCAAAACTAGTCTTGCCGCTGCATGTTGGACCACTTGGCATCTTTTTAATGTATGTTTGTTGGCTCCTGCCAAGAGGCTGTTGCAGTAGTTGAGTTGCTTCAAGATTAGTGTGACTGCTACTGATTTCCTTGCTGCAAGTGGGAGCAGATCAAAGATTTTTTTCAAGGATCGTATAAGATTGAAACATGTCCCAGCTACCGTCAATGTGTGCGGTTTGAAGCTGAGGGCGGAGTCAAAGAAAAAGTTAAAGAAGGAATGGCCCAACCCCCTTGTTACTTTTTCCCAGGGTGTATGGTTTCATGAACTAAAAAAAGGACACCTGTCTGTCTGTCTAAATACGGCAGGCAGTCTCATGCTCTTACTCCAATTGCCCTTAATGCATTAGACCATTGGAGTACATTTTCAGACAGCTGAGCTATCAGGGTCACCGCAGTTGTAAAACTGACGGTCTGCCTGACTCAAAATAGAGCAAGTGGACCAAGGGTTTGGTGGATAGAGTACTCCGCCACATTTGTAGCAGAATACACTGTCTGCCAAAGTCTAAATCAGGCTGCAGTAGTGTACAGTCTTTCTCCCAAAATATACATTCCTCCAAAACAACTCCTTTCCCATTTATTACTAGCTTCTACTCATGTTGTCACTCGCGTTCACTCACACCCAATGCCAGCCGCACTCTGAAAAAGTTGATTGCCAAGTGTAATGCTCACTGAAGGAGGATAACGTTACATCAGGTGTCAAAGTAGCATCCAACATGCATGTGTACTTTCAAAACAGTGATTTCCTATAGGCTATGCCAAATCGAATATGGCCGCCGTACGTGCAATTGGGAATGTCAGCACGCCTTCAAACTGTATCCAATCGTTCCGTATTTATAACTAACCAATCCTCACACATATGCTGCTCCCTCAGCAAGAAGGCGAAAATCAAAACCACCGAAGAGGAAGCATGAAACCAACCAAGCCGCTGCCAAGGCCAATAAGGGCTGCGCCCGGTCAAACACTTAACATAGAGTAAACGGTAAGCACAGCAGTGCACTGTAATACTGACAACTCTGAACAACTTTAATTTACAAATACATCCCTTTTTTAATACTTAATGAAACTCCACAATATAATAAATGTCAAGATAAAAAGTCCCTTAAATCGGGAATTGCCTCTTTAAACAAACCTCACATATTAAACAAAAGGTTAATTGTAAACAAAATATATATATTCAGATATATAGGCATCAAACTGAACCCAAAGAAGCAAAGAAAAGAAAAAGATGGGTTCTGATGTCACTGTGCATATATGGACTGGTTATTGATTGCAGATTTTTAACTTTTGAGTTTTGCTGATGTTTACTCTTAAAGGTTGAGGTTGACTTATGCACAGTGCTAGCCTCCAGTCTTGACATGAAATCCAAGGGACCAATTGAGAATATTGACAAAAGATGTATCCTCCAAGGTTGTCCCATGTTGTCAGCCTCAGCTGTCTACCTCAGTAACCACAGGAGGTTAGTAGTAATGCCCATCATAATTTATAGTTTATGAGACATAATTTGTATCATGGGTGCCCACAAACATTTTCCCACAGGCCAAAAGTATGGTCCCTAGTGTGGCCAAGGGCCGAATTGATGCCAGCAGTGTGGGGGTCAGGTGGGATGAATAAAGTGATCATAGAGAAATTGATGCATGTACATGGTAGAAACAGAGAGTCCAGTGAGTCCAAATAGAGTTATTTTGAGGATTTAATTCCATTCTGTTCTTCAAACTAATCCCGTAGTGCCTAGAACAATCATAGATTTTTGTAGTGCTGTGTTATGCTGTATCTGAGTAGCTATCCCTCTACCGCACCCTGGGGTAAGCCTTCTCTGCTTGCTATTGCTACCTTTGGTGAGTCGAGTGTATAACACAAGTAACTTGATTACTGAAGTGGAAATAGAATAATAGGCCTCACAATCTCCTTATGCCTTCATCTCCTTATCTTTAAACTTTAGTAGTGATTAGAAACCGACTCAGTTAAGGTAGTGAGTGCTATATAACAATCCTTGACAAAAGCCCCCAAACAAGATGTGCAGTTCACTGAAGTGGTTAGAGACAAACACCCAACCTAGACCTATAGACATGGGAAGGTTTAACATGCCATGACACCAGGAGACTTGACTTTAATCATGGCTTTATCATTTGCTGGTTGTGAACTTTGCGTGTAAAGTCTGTGCAGGTTCCAAAATACAGTGGTACTTCTTTTGTGAGTAGTCCCTCAGTCTTACCACCAGAACCCTCAAACTCCAGTAGCTGAGTAATGAGCAAGATAGAAACAATGGAACATGTTTTTGTATTTATCTCTGACTCCCTTTGTGACATTTGGTGTGCTCTTGGCTAATCGCTTTCTGCACATGTTATTCTGCTCCTTTGTTATTTAACAGAGATAGGAAACACTTAAATCAAACTAAACATGATTAGTGTGTGGTAAGAAAACAAGGCATTAACTCAACAATCGGTTGATTTCACCCATGGAGGAGAGAACACCTTGTCTCACAGTCCACTCACTAAAATGTGATGCAGTGAGAAAGTTAGGAATCTTGAAACAACGAGCCCTGCATTGTGGTGTTGGTACTTCTACATCAGCAAATTGTTTGATGATAGTCAAATCATAAACTTCCTGCGGATTTGTCCCCTAATGGCCATTACGTGAATAGAGGTGGGTGAGCCACTGAAGGCTCGAGAGAAGCTCAAGCCAGATGCCTGGTTCTGGCTCAGCTCAAAGCTCTCTTGGATCCTCAAGTCCAAAACAAACCAAGCCTGCATGTGGCTTCCATCTGCCACCCAAGCCCTAACCCCATGTGCCAAGATTTAAAGACAAAGCATTACCTTTTGATGTAAAAAGAAATAGGGAAACAGATACCCATCTGGTGACTGAATTGCACAATGTGAAGCCAGAAAACTTGGAATCAATCCCAATTTCCCCCTTTGACCAAACTGTGTTATCCTTGGCAATTGTTTCATTCGACTTTTCCTTTTTTTCCATCTTTGTAACATTCTAGAGCACCTTGAAATACACAAGTTCGGGGTGTGTGCTGTACAAAAACGTCTCTTGTTTTTGATTTAATATAGTGTTCCATGTTTAACAACAACCTAGGCCACATAGAGGATTCACATAACAAATGATGTGCCTCTTGGTTTAATTATGGCATTTTCACCTGGGAGAGGGAAGGCATGAAGGTTCCTAAGTTTAGGTTTAAAATCATCTCTTTTGAATATAGTTGAAAGAAAAATATTTATTGAACGTATTTATTTTCTTCATTCTTTTTTCCAAATCCGCCAAATTGTCTCAGGAAACTCAATTTCAATGATCCAAAGAGCATTCAAAAAACATTCTTTCAACCATATTTCCTATTGGATTGATGCAGTTTTTTTTTCAACCACATACGCCCTCATGGGTTTGATAGCTGTGCACTGAGGGACATCCCCTAATTAGGAGATGCATCTTGGACTTAGTAGTAAAAACAGCCACTATTTGGCGGGAAGTGGGTCCCTCCCACCCCTGGGCCCTGGTGCGAGTACACTTGCTGCACCCAGTCGTGAGCGCGGGAAAGTTCAGCGGCCCGTTGCATTCCGCCTGAGGGGGGCGCTGTGGCGCAGCATGGCGGCCCTCGGTGAACCCATCCTAGGTCGGTTGATGAACGGCTTGTATACGCAGCGAGCTGCTCTTGGAAACGACCTCTTCGGTTGAGTCTGGGAACAGAGCCTCGTCCGGCTCTCCACGCCGCGCTTCCAGCGTCCCTGAGAGGCCTTGGGCCTGCGCCATGCACTGCTGCGGCCTAGGGGCACCCGGTCCAAGAATCCCGAGGGCTCCTTCGGGGCTTCGAGTGCTTCTTTTGCCGGGCGGGTCAAGCGAGTGCACGGGGCGAGCGGCAATGGGTCCGTGGAGCTTGTTAAACGTAACATAATAGACCACCTTGGACCATGGAGGGGTCGATAATGCAAAGAGCCCTGGACAGGGGGAACCCGTTGACCTCGATCGGTCTGAAATGTACTGAACATTTCATGGAGTGAGGAGATAGAAGTGACAAAGTGGTATTTCACTGGCGATGAACACTGTTTTCTCACGCATGCAGCGTAACAAAAGGTTACAATGACCACAGCAATGTCGATCTTTGAACTGTAATCAAAACCAGTGGTGTGAGATAAAACCATGCCCCCCCCTTGCAGAATAGACTCAATAGGTGCCCCCTGAGCGGGTAGGGACCCCACACACTGCAGGGGCCTGCTGGGTAAGGCAGACTGTTTGTCCCAAGCGTTTAACTATTTCTTATTCCGCGCCATTGTACGCATTCTGCAAGTCATGGCTTAGATGATGTGGGCCCCCTCCAAAACAAGACACCCTGGGGGGTGGGGGGCCTCCATTCTGCTCCTGATCAAAGCCACTGGAATTATGCAGCTATGGAGGACCAAATTATAGGGCAGGTATGACTAAATTATGTGGTATAAAAAGACACATTCTGCAGCATGCCGTGTTGCAGTAGAATTGTGCATTTGTTTGTAATTTTAAGAGACATTGATACGCAAGGGAAAGTAAACACTCGGCAAATCAAAAAGTTTATTTGGAAATAAAAGTAGGCACATTCCTAACGAAAATGTTGTTCAACAACAAATAATGTTTTCTTTTGCTTGGAAGCTCAGGAGCACCATAATAAAACCATCCCTGCTATCTACAAGAGTGAAACAGTGTGGTTACAAGGGGTATGCATACGTTGGCTTGTTTTCTGTTGTCACTCAGCAGAAAGAACACTTACTTCTTGTAATAAAAGGGTTGCCTCATGTTCTGCATGTCCCAGTTATGTTACAGAGCTGGTCTTTAGATTTTGATTTTCTCTGTGTCCACTTTATGGGCTTCTAGAAGCACATACTTCCATTAGCAAAGGTCCCTGCATGACAGTAATGTACACTGCATCTCGCTAGGAAGCAATGCAAGATTCAAGACAGCAGACCCAGGGGTGTATCTTCAGGAGGGGTGTGTGGGTTGTGACACCCTCCAAATAAATGCATTCTTGGTTTGCCTTGGAGTTGGGTCAAGGGGTCCCTGAGTAGGGTCAACTGGTTCGCGCTCTAAAAAACTTTCAAAATAAATAAATAAATATACTGGTTTCCCTGCTTGTCCAAATTGTGTAACCAAAGGTAAGACTTATTTCAACGCCTCCTTTTTATTTTTTTATTCAAAAAAATATATTTTTATTGCATACAACTTAAAGAGAATCAGTGACATTAAGCAGCATGTATTGTAGTGATAAAAACATCAGTACATAGTGACAAATTCCCACCTGGTATCTGTGACCCCGGACCCCCCAGCCACCCCCAACAATTCACAGAGCGGTAACCAGGTCCCGGCGTCCCTGACCCCAAGGAACTCAGCTCCTTTTACGTTATTATCACATATAAGAGCACTATTACATTTTTAGTTCAGGATGTGCCCTTTACACACATCTCTAATGACTTATTTATTAGACTATAATGTTGATTCATCTACAATCAGAATCTAGGCCTTATTTAAAGCTTACATGACTTCTTTTGGGTTTACATGATAGGCCTTGGGGGCTATTCATGAACTACATTTAGTAGTATATTTTGTACTACTACATTAGCAGTACAAACATACTACAAATTGCTATTCACAAACTGCATTTCTAAAGCACTACTTTTGTTTGCAGTAATACTTTAGAAGTGCAGTTTGTGAATAGCATTTTTTAGTACGTTGATAGTACTATTGTAGTACTACAAAACATACTACAAAATGTAGTTTTTAAGTAGCCTCCAGGCCCCTAAATCCAGTGGAGATATGTACATCACACTTTTGGAGTAGATTTACACTAGGATTCCCTGATTAGACAAACAATAGTAAACTAACGCAAAAGTGTAAATTACTTGAAAGTGTGAGTTGCCTTTGTGAATCAGGTTCATATAGTGACTGATTTACCAAAAAATAGTAAATCTGCACCCACAGAAGGACTCCATGAATGGGTGCAAACGTATGATATTTTGGGAATTGACAAACATTGGTAGGAGTAGTCTAAAGCCACTAACCTAGAACTGACTTGCGGTACTCCTTTCGTCTTGAGATTCATTAGAGGAGGCTGACTTGTTCACTAGGCAGCACAGTGGATGGACCTTGGCACGGGCGCGAAAGTGGCCAAGTTGTTCATCCTCCGTACACTGCCTGAAGTCTTCTTTAACTAATGTTTTCCAGCCTAAATTGTGAGACAAAAGTTCACATTTCATGAATTTTGCAAAATCTCTCACCTCAACTTCGCAGGCCCTCGAGAACAGTTGGAGGGACACATGGAGTTTCTTGGCGCACCTGACAGATTTTTTTTATTTTTTTTATTGAGCCGCATACACCAATAATAATGAATTCACAAATACAATTCCCGCATCACCGAGGACATTAGTGTTTGTCAATCATCAATATCTAGAATTCCTTAATCCACTACTGGTTAAAGTGCAACAATACAGACCAGTTACTAATAAAACATCCAGCTACACGGCTAATAAAATACAATCGTTTTTTAAAGGGCCTTCGATCGTTTCTCCGACATCTAACCTCGCTATTAGACACCTTTAAAAAGCTTGCATTATTAAACTGCGATTTGCTCCTAACATTAGACAGGAGTATCTAAAAAGTCATACTTATATTAAAGTTTCATTAAAAAATAATTAACCTCTGAATTCTTACACTGATTTCTTGTGGAGGAAAGTAGCCGTGAAGTGTGTATCACACCACACCGTAACAATCCATTAATTCAAACTGAAAGTGCATAGCATTATTTATAATCAAAAACTCTCTAAATTAAAAAAAACCTAGTTAAGGTCTTATTCTGCAGAGCATACTGATATTCAAACTTTTTAATCGGTGACATTTTATTGATCCAATGGTCCATTGTAGGGGATACTGCTGACTTCCAGTACTAGAGTGCGTGCTACAGCGCTTCTGATAAATGACAAATATTTATTGTTACCCAACTCAATTGTCCTCATTTTATCGACCTTAGAAGGATGAAAGGTTGAGTTGATCCATCGGTTTCAAACCTGGGGACAGGGAGTCAAAGTAGAACAGAACATTTTAACAGTTATTTACCACTGAACAATTCAAATGTGCTTTGTTATGGTGTATATTTTGGCGTGAATCTACCATGATTCACTGCAGTTTCTGCTTAATGCTTACCAGGGAAGTACACCACCTACCGCATGACGTCAGCGAAAAAGCAGCTGCTGACCATGCCAAGGCTTCTTAGGCCGACTTAAGGGTCTCTTCTTGTCAGTTCGAAATCTTAAGCTGGACTGAAGTAAAGTAACTTTTGGAAATTCAGAACCTAAAATATAGATTTCTAAAATTGATTAATTTCATCAGATCATGCACATTCCGCTAAGTCAGTGTTTATTTGTTACCCACACTGAGTCACCACGAAGTACCGAACTCTGACATCTGCTTGCCAAGGTGACAGTGTGGGGTAGTTTATCACAAGCCCTTTCTGCTCTTCCTTCTGTTGCTCACAGATAGGTGGGATTTCTTCAGAGAGAGGACAGTGTAAAAAGACTGTGGTATTTAGCAGTGGCGGCTGGCATCTATGGGGGGGGACGGGTGCGCTTGCATATAAATAAATAAACACTTACTTTACTCGACAGGACCCCTCGCTCCAGACCTTCTTGATGCTTTTTCAGCCCGGCCACCAGCAAACTCCCTTGACCAATCAGATTGCTGCTCTCACCAGCATGAGGGCAGCGCCCTGATTCGAGGGAGCGGCCTCACTCGGTGCTCCACAGCGCTCTGGAGGCATGCACTTACTCTAACCCAGCTGTCTTAAGACGTCAGAGATGGGTAAAGTTCGCATATGGCTGGCCAAAAAGACATGCGCACTTTAACACCTTCGCTGCGGCATCTATTCCGCCACAGCGCTAGGGGGGTGGGGGGGGCCGTGCGGCGCGCCCATGCTGGTGACGGAACCGCTCCGTCACCAGCCTCGGTTGAGCTGTGCTCATGACGGAGCGGTTCCGTCATGGCCCCGCCCGCTCAATAGAACGCACCACGCAGGCGCGAAATCAGCGCCGTGCAGGCGCAAAATCAGCGCCGCGCAGGCGCGTCGAGCGGGCCATGACGGAACTGCTCCGTCATCAGCACAGCGCTACTGCGTCTGATGACGGAGCGGTTCCGTCATCAGCGCGGAAGGGGTTAACCCCTTGCATGCTTATGACAAGCCCAGCTCGTCATGATGCACAGTAGAGCTGTGCCCATGACGAGCTGGGCTTGTCATAACGGCCGCGGCACTCCCCCGAGTGGTGAATTCCACGCCCGTGAGGGCGTTCTATTGGAGTGGGCGGAGTCATGACGAGTCCAGCTCGTCATGAGCCCAGCTCCACTGGGCAGCATGACAAGCTGGACTCATCATGAGCACTGCGGCGCCGTGCGCGGCCCCCCCCCCCCCCCGCACCGCGGGGGAATTACCCCCCACTGCGAAGGGGTTAATGCAAGCCAGATTCTCTCATCCTATATAGAATCTGAAGTCTCACTCATTATATGCAGGGCCAGTGGAATGATGCGATTGTGAAGCCGCGGCATTCGTTCTAATTATAATCTTGCAGTTTTTGCCACATAATCCATCATCTGCTACATAATCTGCAGATTTTAACAGCAAACAAAAAATTCTATCTCAAACAGTTCAAAAATTACTATGATTGCAGCAACACATGAAGACACGTAGTTGAAGGGTATTTTCAAAGCTTGACTGGTTCCCATTCTGTTGTTTATTAATATAATTGGGTGTTGAACTGGTACTAATGAGGTGCAACCAATCCCCAGGCAGTGTTAACTTGTGTAAAAACTGACAGTATGATGAAGTATTACAATCATAAAATGTGTTGCATTACGCCGCATAATTTGCCTTTTCTTGCTGCATAATTTACTCATCCCTGCTGCTTAATTTGGCCCTTACCTGTCCCATAATTCCACTGGCCCTGATCATATGTCAGTCTCGCACCTTGAAGCACAGTCTCACACACGGACAACCTGATTAGTGCAAAGGAGTCTCACACCAAGGAAGCATGTCATCTCTGTTAAAGTATTAACTTGTGGTTCTAAGCTCTTCAGTGTGAGGTTTCTGTGGGCCTCTGAAGCCGGATACCTCTGCAGCCCCCTGGGGCTACTCATGGCAGCTTCCCCCACTTCAGTCCCAGGCCCAGCTCTGGCAGAGAGATGTTTTGATGGATCCAGAAGTTATTTGAGAGCGAGGCAGGCCAAACCACTGAGTGCAGAATCAGCCCTTTCGCCATCTGCGATACAGCCCCAAGTCCCAGAGTAAGGGGGAGCAGAGGCTTGGAAAATATTTGTCTAAATGATAGGTTGGGGAGAGCTCCGCTGAAGTGAGTAGTGCACAGCAAAGTGGTGGATTCTGGAGTCCTGAATACAAGCTCTCAGTCTATCTGCAGAAGCAGCACAGCAAGGGCGGCAGAAGTGAAATCTTCCTTCACCGGCAGCAGCACAAGCTTCTCTCACACAGAATGCATACAACTCTGGCAGCGGCGGAAGCTTCTCTCACATACAACGTGTACAGGCTAGCAGTGGTGCAAGCTTCTTTCACTGGCAGCAGCAGCAGTGCACGCTTATCTCACATAGAGCGCATCCAGCTCTGGCAGCGGTGCAAGCTTCATTCACTAGCAGCAACATCCGTGCAAGCTTCCCTCACACAGAACATGTACAGCTCTGGCAACCGTGCAAGCCTTGTTCACCCACAGGACAAATACAAAACTGGCAGCAGTGTCATTGCAAGCTTCCTTCACTGACAGCAGCATCAGTGCAAGAGTCCCGCACATCAAATGTATATACCTTTGGGAGCAGTGCAAGTTTTGGTCATCCACAGGACAAATACAAAACCGGCAGCAGCGGCGTTGCACATTTTCTTCACTGGCAGCAGCATCACTGCAAGCTTCCCTCACATAGAACATGTACAGCTCTGGCAGGGGTGTAAGCTTTGGTCTTCAACAGGAAAAATACAAAACTGACAGCAGCGGCAATGCAAGCTTCCTTCACTGGCAGCAGCATCAGTGCAACCGTCCGTCACACAGAACATGTACAGATCTGGCAGCAGTGCAAGCTTTGTTCACCCACAGGACACATACAAAACTGGCAGCAGTGGTGGTGCAAGGTACCTTCACTGGCAGCAGCATCAGTGTAAGCTTCCATCATGTAGAACATGTACAGCTCTGACAGCAGTGCAAGCTTTGTTCACCACAGGACACATACAAAATTGGCAGCAGTGGTGGTGCAAGGTGCCTTCACTGGCAGCAGCATCAGTGTAAGCTTCCATCATGTAGAACATGTACAGCTCTGACAGCAGTGCAAGCTTTGTTCACCACAGGACAAATACAAAACTGGCAGCAGCAGCTTTGCAAGCTTCTTTCACTGGAAGCAGCATCAGTGCAAGCTTCTCTCACATAGAACATGTACAGCTCTGGCAGTAGTGCACGCTTTTTCACCCGGAGGACAAATACAGCATTGGCAACAGCAGCAAACATGTACAGCTCGGGCAGCAGTGCAAGATTTGTTCACCCTCACGACAAGTACAATACTGGCAGCAGCTGGGTTGCTACCTTGCTTCACTGGCAGCAGCATCAGTGCAAGCTTCTCTCACATAGAACATGTACTGCTCTGGCAGGAGTGCACGTTTTGTTCAGCCACAGAACAAGAACATCACTGGCAGCAGCGTTGCAAGCTTAATTTACACAGAAAGAGACAGCATTAACAGCAGAAGAGGCACAAGCCTACTTTACACATACAGAACAGACACAGCACTGGCAGCGACAGCTGTGCAAGCTTCCCCCGCATGGCACTATCAGCAAAGGCAGTGCAAGCCTCTCTCACTTAGAACAGGTACATCTCTGGCAACAGCAATGAAAGATCCTTCACACAGAATATTTACAGTGCAGGAATTAGCAGTGCCAGCTTTCCAGATACAGAGAGCAGATACTATACTAGCAGTCGCCAAACAGACTTTACTCATACAGAATATTTTACTGCTCAGGCAGCAGCAATACACGTTTCTCTCTCCTACACTAAACAGGTATAGCACTGTCAGCAACTACAGTACTAGCAGCAGCTGTACAAGCTTCTCCTTTTACACAGAACATATACAGCACACACAAATAAAGCAGAAGATCCCTCACGTAGAACATGTACAGCACAGGCAACATGCATTGCAAGCTTCCCTAGCACACAGAGAGCAAGCACAGCACTGGCCGCTGCCCTGCTAGCTTCATTCACTTCACACAGAATATGTACAGGACTGGCTCAGATTCACTGCTGACGACAGCTATTCAGCCTTCTCTTACATACAAAACAAGTCTATTGTAGGCATTGGCGGTGCAAGCTTCCTTCAAACAGGGCAAGTAAAGAAGGGTAGCATCGATGCAAGTGTCTTTAGCATACAGAACACTTCTATCACAGGCAGGGACTCCGAAGGCTTCCACCACATCAAGAACAATAGCAGTGCAGGAAGTATTAGGACAAGCGTCCCTCACACACAGAACAGGCATAGCAAGAGTAGTGCCAGCTAACCTCTGCCTCCTGCCATGGTTTTCACCAAAGTTATCAAATGATGCCTTTTTGTTATTTTGTCCCTCTTTTGTGAACTCCATTCGCCTAAGAAATGACTCAGACCGCCACCTTGTTTCACACTGGCATCTATCTACTCAATAATAATAATTTTTTGGGTCATATTTCAGCCAGTGAATTGGGGTGGAAAGGCTTCTGCTGGAACTTACATTCCCCCTGTGCTCTATCTGTGCTAATTACCCTGGCATAATTTCTAGGCATTAACAATTAGCATGTATCAAATGAGAGGCAGAGAGTCCGTGGTGTCCAAGTTGAAAGGGCTTTATTCCAATAACTCGAGTTAAGGGAGAATCTGTTCCATCACCACTGAGGTTCAGGAAGGGTCTTCTAACATTATTTACAAAGAACAACACATATATACATTTTTCCTTGTACATAGGGAGGAGCGCTCCAGGCAGAGCATGAAAGAAAGAGATAAGAGCATGTGGGCGTGCATGAGGGTGTACACTTGATGAGTCACAGGTGGGTGATAGGTGGGTGGCTACATAGAGGAGGAGTTACATTGCAGGCTGTAACTTTGCCCTACTTGTGCACGCAATTTGAGCATGACGTGCAATTGACGTGTAACTGGGAGGAGAGCTGACTTTCAGTCTAGTAGAGAGATCTTTAGTGTCAAGGCGACCAGCACGTCTGGTACTAACTGATATCTTAAGTCAGGGGATGTATTATCTGAAGCAAAGGCTGCTCATCGCTAAGAATCAGAAAAAGCATATATTTCTTCGTGCATTGCATGGGGGCTGTGAGCTTTCAATGGATGCAAGCACTGTGATTTACTTCAATGGAGACAGAGAGGCTAGGCCCTATCTTTCGCGGACGGGTTCTGTTTACCTTTTTCACCGGGCATGCAGATAACTGTTAAGCAAAATATACTGTCTTGGCAACCCTTGCTCAGCTGAGCTAGAAGTATGCGAGGTCAGGGATACGTAATTGTAGCTCTCAGAGTGTCTGAGCCATGAAAAACCCTTAATTCAGAGACGGCTGAACCACAAAAAAAGGTTCATCGTGATTTATTTAGAAGTGCACAATGCAATTACATGGGCCTTAAACGCTAACTTAATATTTCTTACATGGGAGACTTGAAGACTGGCATCCTAATGCAGGACGTAATGCAGAGGCCTTGTGATTCAGGCCACTGAGAGAAATATGCATGGGTGACATGCACAGACATGTAACATAGGGTACACGTAGGGGGCATCTTGGTCAGGCAAAATTTCATTTTCCTCATTCCCTCCTTGTCCCCTACGTAACCCTTCAGGATACATCTATATTCATGAGACCGTATAGTTGATCATACAGCATCATTTGTTCGTCCTTAACCCTTTGTATACTTGGGTGTGGAACACATGCAGTTGCACACAGGCCGCAAATGGCCGGGCCACACTGCAGACAGAGACAGCAACCAAATATCATAAGTAGGATCACTCCTAGGAAGGACAACACTTTCCATCCCCAAGCAGATATCACACCCCAGAGCCAACTGGACCAAGTCCATGTGCCTGGGTCTTGATGTATCTGCAAACACAACAGTGATGGACAGAATGTGGATCAATGTCACACATTCACCCCAGTCCAAAGATCTGGGCCCAAATCCATCGTTTTTCCACTCCACACCACCCTGGGTTAGACAATGGCGATATGCAAATCAGCGCTGACCCTGTGCCCCATGGGAACAGTCCAGTCCGAACTACAAAAGCCATGTCCTTCCCAGAACGGAAACAAGCATCCGAGGACCGGCCCGGTTTCGAGGTAACACCTCTCATCACCCCGGCTAGCTTGATTCCAGTGGTGTGGAGTGCCTGGGACTCACGTCTGAGCATCCCCAGTACACTTAGAGCGGTACCTGCAAACACAACAGTGATGGACAGAATGTGGATCAATGTCACACATTCACCCCAGTCCAAAGATCTGGGCCCAAATCCATCGTTTTTCCACTCCACACCACCCTGGGTTAGACAATGGCGATATGCAAATCAGCGCTGACCCTGTGCCCCATGGGAACAGTCCAGTCCGAACTACAAAAGCCATGTCCTTCCCAGAACGGAAACAAGCATCCGAGGACCGGCCCGGTTTCGAGGTAACACCTCTCATCAGCCCGGCTAGCTTGATTCCAGTGGTGTGGAGTGCCTGGGACTCACGTCTGAGCATCCCCAGTACACTTAGAGCGGTACCTGCAAACACAACAGTGATGGACAGAATGTGGATCAATGTCACACATTCACCCCAGTCCAAAGATCTGGGCCCAAATCCATCGTTTTTCCACTCCACACCACCCTGGGTTAGACAATGGCGATATGCAAATCAGCGCTGACCCTGTGCCCCATGGGAACAGTCCAGTCCGAACTACAAAAGCCATGTCCTTCCCAGAACGGAAACAAGCATCCGAGGACCGGCCCGGTTTCGAGGTAACACCTCTCATCAGCCCGGCTAGCTTGATTCCAGTGGTGTGGAGTGCCTGGGACTCACGTCTGAGCATCCCCAGTACACTTAGAGCGGTACCTGCAAACACAACAGTGATGGACAGAATGTGGATCAATGTCACACATTCACCCCAGTCCAAAGATCTGGGCCCAAATCCATCGTTTTTCCACTCCACACCACCCTGGGTTAGACAATGGCGATATGCAAATCAGCGCTGACCCTGTGCCCCATGGGAACAGTCCAGTCTGAACTACAAAAGCCATGTCCTTCCCAGAACGGAAACAAGCATCCGAGGACCGGCCCGGTTTCGAGGTAACACCTCTCATCAGCCCGGCTAGCTTGATTCCAGTGGTGTGGAGTGCCTGGGACTCACGTCTGAGCATCCCCAGTACACTTAGAGCGGTACCTGCAAACACAACAGTGATGGACAGAATGTGGATCAATGTCACACATTCACCCCAGTCCAAAGATCTGGGCCCAAATCCATTGTTTTTCCACTCCACACCACCCTGGGTTAGACAATGGCGATATGCAAATCAGCGCTGACCCTGTGCCCCATGGGAACAGTCCAGTCCGAACTACAAAAGCCATGTCCTTCCCAGAACGGAAACAAGCATCCGAGGACCGGCCCGGTTTCGAGGTAACACCTCTCATCAGCCCGGCTAGCTTGATTCCAGTGGTGTGGAGTGCCTGGGACTCACGTCTGAGCATCCCCAGTACACTTAGATCGGTACCTGCAAACACAACAGTGATGGACAGAATGTGGATCAATGTCACACATTCACCCCAGTCCAAAGATCTGGGCCCAAATCCATCGTTTTTCCACTCCACACCACCCTGGGTTAGACAATGGCGATATGCAAATCAGCGCTGACCCTGCGCCCCATGGGAACAGTCCAGTCCGAACTACAAAAGCCATGTCCTTCCCAGAACGGAAACAAGCATCCGAGGACCGGCCCGGTTTCGAGGTAACACCTCTCATCAGCCCGGCTAGCTTGATTCCAGTGGTGTGGAGTGCCTGGGACTCACGTCTGAGCATTCCCAGTACACTTAGAGCGGTACCTGCAAACACAACAGTGATGGACAGAATGTGGATCAATGTCACACATTCACGCCAGTCCAAAGATCTGGGCCCAAATCCATCGTTTTTCCACTCCACACCACCCTGGGTTAGACAATGGCGATATGCAAATCAGCGCTGACCCTGTGCCCCATGGGAACAGTCCAGTCCGAACTACAAAAGCCATGTCCTTCCCAGAACGGAAACAAGTATCCGAGGACCGGCCCGGTTTCGAGGTAACACCTCTCATCAGCCCGGCTAGCTTGATTCCAGTGGTGTGGAGTGCCTGGGACTCACGTCTGAGCATCCCCAGTACACTTAGAGCGGTACCTGCAAACACAACAGTGATGGACAGAATGTGGATCAATGTCACACATTCACCCCAGTCCAAAGATCTGGGCCCAAATCCATCGTGGGTCTTGATGTATGCCATGAGCAATCTTGTGGAGCCTTGTTATCGCTGCATACACAGATGGCGCATTATTTGGGATGAAAATGCAACAACTAGATCGGATCACGCTACAAGCTCCGCCCCTATCCGCCAAGATGACGTCTAGAACGAGACGATTTTGAAGAACAACAAGTCTCATAGCAGACTGTTCCTGGGTCAAGTTCGCCAGGGCAGATGCAGTCACATTCACTACTGCCTCAAGAGTCCTTGTTAACCTGCGTATCAGTTTACTGTTTTGGACGGGACCTATGAAGAAAAAGAATCCTTTGTTGAAATCTGTATATTGCTCCCAAGCTGTTTCAGTCTGATCAATCCCTGAGGCATCTGTCTCTCTCTTACTCTAACATGTTCTAGTCGTGAATCTCTATGATAATGGGATGGGGCCAAGAATACAGGTGGCAATAAGAATGCTATATAACAAGTCCCACCCCAGTCTAAGGGCAGATGTACATAGGCTGTCTGACCGCAAATGAAATAGGTATGGCGTGATGTTTTGAAAGAAGAAAGTCCTTCATCATTAAACTCTACTACAACTTTACACTCGCTGTGTCCCATATGTACTGAGCCTTTCTTATTAACACATAAATCACCTTTTGCTGGTAGAACTGAAATAAACGGTGGACCTGTATTTTGCTTGGGCTGAACATTTATCATTATAAAATTAACGGATGCATTTCCCTGCTCGTACTCTTCATTCTCTAGATCGGTTCCCTTCCTTTGAGGAAATCCGTCTTTGTCTGGAAAACATGCTTCATTCATTACTTTATTCAGGTTTCCATATATCCAGCCACCTGGATAAGCTATGTACTTTCTATCTATTGAGGTCATTAAGGCAAACCATGCTCCACATGAACCATTGTGTGAGAACGGTAGAGGATAGAAGGGCAGAACTCCCTTCGCCTTTTGATAAGGTGGCAGTTGGCCACATACCCAGCAATCAGTCGCATTGCTGGTCTGGTGAGAATGGTGTAACATTTGAATAAAAGTATTGTTACGCAGGGCAAGTCAATATGACAATTCATGAGGTGGCAGTTCACTAAATGTATGCTCTATGGTGCTGTTACTGGAAGAGTGTATATGTGGGAAAATAGGAAAGAAGACATGTAGTAATAAACTGACACAGATTATAACAATGCACAGAATAAAAAGAATGATCAATGTAACTATACATCTACTGTGTAATAACTTGCAGTATTTTGCTTTCATCTTGTTTTTCTTACTATTCTCGTCTGTGATCTTATACATGTCAGAAATCTAGTCTAACCGATTCACCACCGAGTGGACTTAAACAATTAAACTACGTCTGACTTACTAGATCTTAACTTAGACCTATACTCCTGCTGTGGAGTCTTTTCTAGTGAAGGCGGCGCAGGCGGCGCAAAGTCTGTATTGTCTTTTACTGAAGTACCAGATTGTCCAAAGTGTCGTTTTCTGCAGTGATGGACGTGAATCCACCCTTTTCGTCCCTCCACTTTTATCGCGGTCCTCGTGGTCAGTAGCACCAACTTCGGCGTCTTCCAACGTGGCTCAAGGGGGCTTGAACGATCAAAGTTCCTCACAAACACGAAATCACCAGGGACAATGGCGTGTTCCTTGACCTGGGTGTTGTCAGGGAAGGCGGCAGCAACCTGTGAACGACAAGAAAGTAGTGCAGACATCAAGGAAGCCAGGTAATCTGTCAGCATGTTACTGTCAACATCAGTTATTTTTTTTGGCATAGGCGTACCGCACATATTTGGCGGTCTACCGAAGACTACTTCATACGGGGATAGGCCTGTTCTGGAATGAGCTACCATGCGCATGTAAAAGAGGGCAACCGGTAAAGCTACCATCCAATCCACGCCTTTTTCTGCACATATCTTAGCAAGTTTTGTTTTGATTGTCTGATTATGTCTTTCTACAAGGCCTGCTGCTTCAGGGTGTCTTACACAATGGAATTTCCAAGTATATCCTAACAGAAGAGACACTTGTTTCATTAATTCAGAGGAGAATGGCTGACCGTTATCGGAATATACGACCCGAGGCAATCCATACCTGGGGAAGTACTCGCGCACTAATTGCCTAGCTGTTATCACAGCAGTATAATCTGGAACTGGATATGCTTCTGTCCATCTAGATAGTGCACACACAACTACCAAGACATACTTGTAACCTCTACATCTGTTCATTTGGATACAATCCATCTGGAGGACCTCAAAAGGGTGGTCAGGAGGATGAAATCCGCCTTGTTCCACCGGAATGCCTTTACCTGGATTGAACTGACAACAGATCATACATGTTCGTACTTTCTGCTTCCCTGCTGCACGCATGTGCTTGTTAAACCAGATATTCTGCAAGCTGTCTATCATTGCCTTTTCTCCCAAGTGTGCTGGACTATGTGCTGTGTTTATGATTACTTGTACCATGGAATCTGGAAGAAACCATGTGCCTTTTCCCTTAGTCATCCAACCTTGTTCAGTCTGGACCCCTCCTTCTTCAGTCCATTTCTTTATCTCATCTGCAGTGGCATGTGTCTGTATGTCGAGTACATCTTGAGTGGGATCCCTGACTGTCATACATGTTGTCAGTAATGGTGCCTCTGTCCTTGTCGTGTCTGTTGGTGTCTGGGCTGTCTGGGCTGTCTAGGCTGTAAGTTTAGCTGTTCGGTCTGCCAGGTCATTACCCTGGGAAATGGTGTCTGTAACTTTGGTGTGAGCTTTGCACTTCAGGATAGAAATGGCTGTAGGTAAATGTATTGCTTCTAACAAGGCTTGAATGAGCTGGCCGTGCTGGATCTTGGTCCCATGGGAGGTCAAGAAACCTCTCTCCCTCCAAAGTACCCCGAAATCATGAACTACGCCAAAAGCATATTGAGAGTCAGTATAAATGTTCACTCTTAAGTGCTTAGCTCTTATGCAGGCTTGTGTCAGAGCGATGAGCTCTGCTGCTTGTGCTGATAGTGTGTCTATTTTCTGTGTCTCCATGACTTCAGTAGCAGTGTTCACGGCATATGCTGCTACTAATTCTCCTGCACTCGTTCTCATGCATGATCCATCTACATAGAGCGATAAGTCTGGGTCTGGAAGTGCAATATCTGTCAGGTCTTTTCTTGGTTTCGTCACTATATTCATTACTTCCACACAGTCGTGTGGTGGTGCATTTACTGTACTTGAGGGCAAAAGTGTTGCAGGATTCAGCCAGAAAATGTAACACTGTCAGTGATGCATTTGCGCATTCTGGTTCTGAACGTGCTGTAATTAGGATGTCATCTACGTACTGTAGTAGAGCAGTGTTGGAAGGCATGTGAACACTGTCTAGCTGTCTTTTCAGTGCCTGACTGTAAATGCTAGGGCTTTCTGTAAAACCTTGAGGAGCTCTTGTAAAGACAAAGCTACGCCCTTTTAAACTAAATCCAAAAAGGTATTGGCTATCTGGATGAATGGGTACACTAAAGAAAGCATTCTTCAAGTCATATAATGACCAGGTGTGTCTCTAGGCGGGATGTTAACTGACTCTTCTAGTATACCTTTTCTGGTCCCTATCTGACGCAATTTTGAAAACAGTGGCATGTTGAAACCAACACAATGGAAATACAATACACAAAAATAGACTGAAACAATCAACAATCATTCACACTAAAACATCATAACATTAAAACAAACATGACCTAAACCAATACAGAGAACTAAACATGTACTTGAAAAACTATATGCACTGGAATACAGTACAACCATACCGGTCTCAAAAATGAGACACATCTTTACCGTGCCCACGTTTACCATGGACCCGTCTTGACCGTGCTCGTGTGAACGAACCCGTCTTTACCGTTTTCACGAATAACGTGAACCCGTCTTTACCGTTTCCACGAATAACGTGGACCCGTCTTTACCGTTCCCATGAATAACGTGGACCCGTCTTGACCGTGTTCATATAAAATGAACCCGTCTTGAAACTTTATGCATTCCCCACAGTGGTACTCACCGAGAAGCAAAACTTGAAACTTGAAGGCCTCGGACTTCTACGCATCTACGTCTACGTCTACGCATGCGCCTCGGAACGGGTGGACCTCTGGAAACCTCGGACCTCGCTCTCTCACAGGTCGGGCTCTGGTTGAGACGATCCGCAATCCTCACCGCCTCGTATGGATGCCTGGTCACAGTCCGTCCTCCTCCTGGGCCTGAGGGAGTAGCGGGAAATCCCGATGGCGTGTACACTTTAAAGTCCGTCACGGCTGTAGAAGGGGGCGCAAAGCTGGACCTACAACTCCGGCGCGTGGGGATAGGGATATGTTCCTATTCGGGCGCCAAATTAATGTGGTAAATAAAATAATTACCCTGGCATAATTTCTAGGCATTAACAATTAGCATGTATCAAATGAGAGGCAGAGAGTCCGTGGTGTCCAAGTTAAAAGGGCTTTATTCCAATAACTCGAGTTAAGGGAGAATCTGTTCCATCACCACTGAGGTTCAGGAAGGGTCTTCTAACATTATTTACAAAGAACAACACATGTATACATTTTTCCTTGTACATAGGGAGGAGCGCTCCAGGCAGAGCATGAAAGAAAGAGATAAGAGCATGTGGGCGTGCATGAGGGTGTACACTTGATGAGTCACAGGTGGGTGATAGGTGGGTGGCTACATAGAGGAGGAGTTACATGGCAGGCTGGAACTTTGCCCTACTTGTGCACGCAATTTGAGCATGACGTGCAATTGACGTGTAACTGGGAGGAGAGCTGACTTTCAGTCTAGTAGAGAGATCTTTAGTGTCAAGGCGACCAGCACGTCTGGTACTAACTGATATCTTAAGTCAGGGGATGTATTATCTGAAGCAAAGGCTGCTCATCGCTAAGAATCGGAAAAAGCATATATTTCTTCGTGCATTGCATGGGGGCTGTGAGCTTTCAATGGATGCAAGCACTGTGATTTACTTCAATGGAGACAGAGAGGCTAGGCCCTATCTTTCGCGGACGGGTTCTGTTTACCTTTTTCACCGGGCATGCAGATAACTGTTAAGCAAAATATACTGTCTTGGCAACCCTTGCTCAGCTGAGCTAGAAGTATGCGAGGTCAGGGATACGTAATTGTAGCTCTCAGAGTGTCTGCGCCATGAAAAACCCTTAATTCAGAGACGGCTGAACCACAAAAAAAGGTTCATCGTGATTTATTTAGAAGTGCACAATGCAATTACATGGGCCTTAAACGCTAACTTAATATTTCTTACATGGGAGACTTGAAGACTGGCATCCTAATGCAGGACGTAATGCAGAGGCCTTGTGATTCAGGCCACTGAGAGAAATATGCATGGGTGACATGCACAGACATGTAACATAGGGTACACGTAGGGGGCATATTGGTCAGGCAAAATTTCATTTTCCTCACTCTAATTCTGGCTCCTTTCCTAGGGCCACCTAATAATGACAGTCCAGTTCTACTACCAAGTTCTACTTCTGCGTCCAACAACTTGATATTCGCATCTCGGTGCCAATCGAGCATAACATGGAAACACGTCCCACATAGGATCAAAACAAAGACAAAGCCCTTCCAACTAGTCACCCTATGCAGTAATGCATGCTCCTTGTGTACATGGGCTCAAAACAAACACAAACACATAGAGATGATGGACGGAGCGCTGAAACTTTTCAGACACTCACCCCAGTCACATCTGGGTTGAATCCATCATCATTCTTTAGCTCCCTTCGCCACCTCAGATCAGACCCAGCCATATGCAAATCAGTCTTGACCCTGTGCCTTGGGAACAGTCCAGCCAGAACGGCCAAGCCAGGTCTTCCCTGGACCGGAAACACGCATCCTGGGACCGGTTTCGGGGTAATATCCAAAACAAAAGCAACACCATTGCAGCCCCACACCCTAGATGGTGTAGCATGTTGTCTGTGCCAGCAAGCGCTTTAGTACCCCAAGATGGGTGAGTAAGCCCCACATAAATATTGGAATACTGTACAGTACACCAAGCACTTCATTCTAACACGGCTGATATTTTGGCTCAGTAATAATGTCTAGGATAATACTAATACCGGGGGGGGGGGTTCTTTCTGTGATGTATTACCCCTAGCCAAGTTCCATTAGTCAGAATGGTGGGTGACCCATGCTTTCCCCCCTTCTGAGCTACAAATTGCAAATCCTCAGAAATGGCATTAAGGGTTAATACATTAGGTATAGAATCTGTACAGTCTCATGTTAATTTCACACAAGTTGCAATGTCGATTCTCGACTTAGCCCAATACGACTGAGGACCCAAATGGGAAGATTGAGACTCTTTTTTTACTTTTGGCATGCACTTTTAGAGAGTGCCTGTATCTATAGTCCCTCTCTTCACCCCTACGCTCCTCCCAGGGCCGGACTGGGAACCAAAACCGGCCCGGCAAAGTGCTCGGCCGGCTCCCGGGGGGATGTTGGGGGTACGACCGAGCTCTTTGCCGGGGCCGGTATTCGGCCGATTTTGTTACAGGGCCGAATCTGCAGCTATGCTGCAAAAACGGCCCTGTAACTAAAACGACCCCCAGGGGCCCAAAACCGGCCCCCACTCTTGCGGCGCACCGGGGGATTGCCCGGTGGCCGCAAAGGCCAGTCCGGCCCTGGCTCCTCCTGCTCTACCTGGTTTCATTCTCACCCTGCACTCCTCCCGCTCTCGATTTTGTGACCGTCCTTACCTGCCCCTCTCGCCCTCTATGGTGTCACTATCCAATCCACCCTCAATCAATCAATATGGGGTTTATATAGCGTGCTACGCACCCGTGAGGGTCTCAAGGAGCTGTGTGTGGGGGAGGGGGTGGCTGCTTCGGGTCAGTCGAAGAGCCAGGTCTTGAGGTCTCTTCTGAACATGTACAGGGTCGGTGAGCGTCTGATGTTCCCAGGGAACGTGTTCCAGGTTTTCGCTACGATGTAGGAGAAAACTCTCCCGCCGGTTTTGTTTCTGCGGATGCGGGGGGACATCTGCCAGGGCGAGGTCGGCGGAGTGGAGGTTCCCTCTGGGTACGTGGAAGGATAATCTCTCGTTATTTGGATCCGACATTGTTGAGGGATTTTTAGGAGTGGGTGAGGAGTTTGAAGGTGATCCTCTTTTCGACGGGGAGCCAGTGGAGGCCTCTTAGGTGCTCTCTGCTCACGCTGCTGTGCAATGTGTAAAAAAAATTGACACAGTCAATAGATTTTGCATATGTGAAAGCTATTGGCTTTGCCAGTTCTTATACACACATATTCTATTCCCTGAACAATTTTCTAATTTGCGATCTAGTTGACCTATCCCTAACAATTCTAAAATATGTATCGCTTAGCCTTAATATACATATTTCTAAAAAGATGTTTTCATTCTCTATTTCTTTTTTATTTTACCATTGTAATAGCCACTGTTTTATTAATATGCCATCATTTGTCTTTTTTTCACCATTATAAATTTGAAATATGTTGCGAATATTTTTACTTTTATCCATCATGTGTTCCTTGTATTTATCTTGATAATACCAACTGTGTTTTCTTCTCTCTAAAGCTCTCTGATCCTCACTGCGGTCTTTGTATCCACTAAATAAATACTCAATTAAACTAAAACAAAATAATCAAACCAAAGAGGTTGCAATTGATCAGTAGGCAAGTTTAGAGCAGAAGGGAAACAATTCCCGTTGAGGAAAGGTTAGAGATAGGGAGAGAAAATGAGTATGGCGTGAGGCAAATGTTTTAAATGGGAAGATGCCAGACTAATGGGGGTGGGAAGAGCATACCATAGAGTTGGGGTTCAGAAAGGAGTCGGAGCTGAACTTTGAAAGACGTCATAGTGTGAGGAAGCATGATCGGTCTAGGGAGCGTGAAAGGATGGCTGATACAGCAGAACAAAGTGGATTACACAATTATATGGTTACACTTCCGGTCGAGTTTTTTAAATTACAATTGGCTTGAATTGATTGGTTTCATTGCAATTATTTGCGAAAGCGCCTTGACACTTAAATTGCATTTTTTTAGTTAAGTTAGCTCGAGATTTCTTTTTTGCTCAAAATCATGATGTTGTTAAAAGTAGGGGTACCCCAAGTCTTCCCTTCAAATCCCTTCCATCCACCACCCACCCCCCTTTTAATTCCCCTCTCTTAGCCCCCCACGATCATTACTTATATGGTTTTTTAAAAGGAAAAATAACACGTTTTATGTGTATTCAATGTAGTTGTGTTTTAAATAGATGTAGTTACAATTAATTCATTCAAAAGGAATGCTCTAGACAGATACACTCTGAAGAGGTGTGTGATAAGCTTCAGAAAAAATATATTTGTTTGTCTCGAATCCCAAAGAGGAAAAGTACAGAAGAAATTCGAATGAAGAGCAACAAAGTGGGTCTAGGACTGAACCTTGTGAAAGGGCACAGGAAGTACAGGCGAGGGAAGGAACAGGTGCTCTTCAAAGAAAGAAAGAACGCATGATGGGGTGTCCTTACAGGGACTTGAACGATCCAGGATCCAAAGATGACATTATTTGAAACCTCAACAACTTTTCCATAGTAAACGAAACTCCCCTCAGGCTCACTTAGGGGCATATTAACAATGGCCATATCTCCGCTTTTTTGGCTTTAAAAGCCAAAAAAGCGGAGATAATAATATCGCCCTATTACTAATGCGGCGCTAACATGCATTAGCACTTGTTAGCAGTCGTATTCCACATGCCTCGCATTGCATCTCTAATGAGATGCAAAGTAGGCATTCCCTGTCAAAACTAAAAGTAAAATAGCTAACTGTCCTTCGCTGTAATAACAAGACGGCCCAGGACACACGTAGCGTTACAAAAAGCTGCACTAACTGAGGTAATCGCCAGGAATTAACATCTAAGAAAATCCTGACTTGCCTATATGTTATATGGGAGGTGGATTGTACGGCTCAATCCAGCGATAGCCGGCATTGTGGAAAGTCGCGCTGAGCAGGAAATTATCGCATTTCCTTGATAATATGCCCCTAAGGGGCGATAATTATCGCATTTCCTGCTTAACGTGACTTTGCACAATGCCGGCTATCGCTGTGTTCAATCGCCGATATATCCCGTTATTACCAACGCATATCTCCATGGCGATCAAAAATCCGGCGATAGCGGCGAAATACTGGTTTATCGCTGCGAATTCAGCGATAAACCGGCAGCGCAAGGGGAATCCTTGTTAAAAGGGAGATGTGGATTGACCCGTACAATCCACCTCCCATGTAACATATAGGCAAGTCAGGATTTTCTTAGACGTTAATTCCTGGCGATAACCGAGGTTAGCGCTGCTTTTTGTAATGCTTCGTGTGTCCTGGGCGTCTTGGAAATAAGGCGAAGGAAAGTTAGTGATATTTTCCTTTTAGTTTTGGCAGGGAACGCCTACTTTGTATCTCATTAGAGATGCAATGCGAGGCGTGTGGAATACGGCTGTTAACATGCGCTAATGCATGTTAGCGCCGCATTGGTAATAGGGCGATATTATCTAAGCTTTTTTGGCTTTTAGAGCGGAGATATGTCCCTTGTTAATATGCCCCTTAGTCCCTTGTTCCCTCGATCACATCAGGGGGATTTGCGCTTATTCTGAGCAGAGCCTCCAGATTTAGCTATGTAGCGATGTATTCTATTATGGTGTCAGTACCAGAAAATTGTGTATTAAAGGGGGGACTTAGAGGGGTTGTGACCAAGCCTAGGGGAGTTTTTCTTCAACCCAGACAATTTTTGGGTCACTGTTGGGCATGAGTGGACCAGTAGACCAACCCATATTGGCAAAGTACTTCACAAGTTGGGGTAACGCCCTGAGATGCGACACTCACAAGGCAGGCATCTCTGTCGATGTCAATGGGGCCTAGTCATGAGAAGTGGCCTGAAATGAGAAGGCTTATGAAAGATGTCACATAGATTTCCCTCAAAATGGAAGGCATTGTCCGAACTATAGCCATGTCCATTGGAGCCCCTCAATCTCTGGCTCTGCTATGTGTCCCTGGGTTGGCTAGAAAAGTCCAATAGCTATCCTATTGGCTGAAGCATTCATTGAGCGCTGCAAAGGGAGTCTCCTATTGGTAGATCCCTGCGCGTCACTTCATGACACAGTAAGACTGCTATGTTATTCACATCTTCCCTATGCTATAAGCTGTTATCTTCTCGTGTTATGTTACTGGTGTTTGCACAGAGCAGCCTGTCACCAGTACGGCTTTATTTTGCTGTCGATTGTCTCAGTGCCAGACACACTGAAGACATCAGCCAAATCTGATTCCTTCTCAGTGGCTGGGGGTCCTGACTCGATAACTGAGACTTCCTGTGAGTTAGTATATTCTCACACCCCCAGAGCAGGGCTTTTTATCTCGCATGGCAGTAGAGGGTTGCTTTTCTCTCTCCATAGGTACAGGCCCCCCCCCCAGGTACAGGCCCTCCCTCTCTCTCCCTCCACACGTACAGTCTCTCTCTCTCTCTCTCTCTCTCTCTCTCTCTCTCTCTCTCTCTCCTCCCCCCCTCCCCCACAGGTACAGGAGCTTTATGCTTCTCACACCCCCTGAACATGAATGAATGAATGAATGAATAAAATATTTAATAAAGCGCGCGATGGCCAAGCGGCTTCCTGGCGCTGGGGACCTGATCAGAAACTCGGCAGAGGGGACCCAGGAAAGATTTAAGAGGGAAATGCCTGAAGGAAGAGGAAGGTTTTAAGGGCTTTGCGAAAGTGGGAGTAGATGGGAATGGAGCGAATAGAGAGAGGAAGGCTATTCCAAAACTGGGGGGCAAGGACTGAGAATCGGGTTCCCCCGGTTCTGGATTTGCGGAAACGAGGGGTGTGAAGAAGAGAGAGAGAGGAAGAACGGAGGGTGCGGACAGGGGCATGGGAAGAGACAAGAGAGTTGATGAACAGGGGTGCGGAGCGAGAGTGAGCCAAGAATGCTAGACAAGCCAGTTTGAAAAAGGATCTGAGACGAACAGGGAGCCAGTGAAGTGATTTAAGAGCCGGGGTGATATGAGAGGATTTGGGGAGGGAGAGAATGAGACGAGCGGCTTGGTTTTGAATGGCCTGTAGGCGGCGAGATTCGTAAGCAGGTATGCCCACATACAAGCCATTCCCGTAGTCAAGGCGAGAGATGACGAGGGCCATGACTATGGATTTGAGAGCATCAGAGGAGAAGAAGCGGGAGATTTTCCGGATTAAACGGAGAGAAAGAAAGCAGGAGGACACAACCGAGCTGATCTGACTGTGCATGGATAAGTCATGACTGACTTTAATGCCAAGAGTGCGGACAGAAGGAGAGGGAACAGGGGGGGGACCAAAAGAAAGGGGCCAATGTGCGGGAGTCCAGGGGTTAGAAGAGCCACCGGTGAGAACAAGTTCGGTTTTATCTGGATTGAGCTTCAGTTGGTTAGCGCACATCCAGTCAGAAATGAAAACTAAAGTGGAACAGAACTTGGGAAGAGAGTCAGGGGAGGAAGAAAGATCGAAGACGAGCTGAAGGTCATCTGCGTAGTTATACACAGAGACCCCCAGCTCAAGAAGAGAAGTGATGAGGGGGTGAATATAGAGATTGAAGAGGAGAGGGGAGAGAGAAGAGCCTTGGGGAACTCCACAAGTGACAGGACGGGGAGGAGCGGAAAAACCGGAGAGATGAACTGCCTGGGACCTATCCTGAAGGAAGGACGCCAGCCAGGAAAAGGCCACGCCCCGAATGCCCGCTGCGCTGACACGGTCGAGAAGGATGGCATGGTCGACCGTGTCAAACGCAGCGGACAAATCGAGAAGGACCAGAGCCTGGGGGAGATTGGAGTCAGCCTTCCCCTTAAGCTCATCCAAGACTGCGAGGACCACCATCTCCGTGGAGTGGCCCGGGCGAAATCCTGCCTGATGGGATGCAAGGAGGCTGTTCTCCTCAATGTAAGAGGAGAGGCAAGAAGTGACATGAGCCTCGAGGATCTTGCCCAGGTAGGGAAGGAGAGAGATGGGACGGAAATTGGAGGGAAGAGAGGGATCTAAACCAGTTTTCTTTAAAATCGGAAGGACTATGGCAGATTTGAAAGAGGAGGGGACAGATCCAAGAGCCAGCGAGGAGTTAAGGAGGGCAAGAGGAGGTCCAGAGCAAGTGGTGAAGAGGGTTTTAAGGATGCGTGCTGGTGCGCAGTCCAAGGGGGAACCGGACTTGATTTTGATCAGTAGATTTAGAAATAGTTCAGTAGAAAGAGGAGGGAAAGAGGAGAAAGAGAAGGGAGGATAGATGGGAAGACAGGTGGGGCGGGGTTGTGGCAGTGTGGGAATGTTAGCTTTGATCTTAACGATCTTATCAATAAAAAAATCGTTAAGTGAAGAACAGAGGGACTGTGAGGGAACCGGACTGGGGGTGGAGCGATCAGAGGTGGCAAGATTGTAGACCAGAGAGAAGATTTCACGGGATTTGTTATTCGCGAGAGCTACTCTCTCAGAGAAATAGGCGGTTTTTGCCGCCAGGATCGCATTTTTATATTCAGCAAGGAGTAATTTGTATTTGGCGCGCAACAAGGGGCAATAGTTCCGTCTCCAGTGGCGTTCCGACCGCCTTAGGTCGAGTTTAAGAGTTTTAAGTTCTGGAGAGAACCATTTGTGCGCGTCATGAGGACGCATCGCCTTGATCTTTTTAAGCGGAGCGACAAGGTCGCAGGAGGAGGAAAGCCATGTGCCAATGGCATTGACCTGAGAATCAAGAGAAAGATTGGTGAGGGTAGGGACAGATGAAGCCAAAGTGAGCGAGAGAGAGTCAAGGTCCGTTCGATTCCAATTGCGGGCTGAGATGTTCTTAGGGAGGGGAGGCTTGTCAACCACTCCCAGGAGGATGGCAAAAGAGATGGAAAAATGATCCGACCAGACGCAAGGGGAAACAAGAGGGGGTGAAACAATAGGGCGAGAGGACCAGATTTGGTCCAAGATGTGACCCTGGACATGAGTGGGAACTGAGATATGAGAAGTGAAATTTAGGCATTGGAGAGTGCCTGAGAAATCTTTCGAGGGAAGGTCTTCCCTGGGGTCGCCCGGCCAATAATTAAAGTCGCCGAGCAATAGGACGGAAGAATTATTGACCACAAGGGTGGCCATAAGGTCCTGAATGGAGGCTACAAAAGAGGGCATAGATTGAGGAGGACGGTACACAAGGACAACAGTGAGGGGGACAGGTAGATTGAGAGAGCGGGCCACTAGGTAGTCCACATTAGAAATAGGGGGGTAATTAAGAAGTTGGAATTTAAGGGTTGACCGAATGATCATCGCCACCCCTCCCCCCACCTTGCCGTCCGGACGATCAGCCCGGAGGGCATAATAGGAGTCGGGAAGAATGGCTAAGAGGTCGGGAAGGGAGTCAGCGGTGAACCAAGTTTCGGTCAAAAAAAGGAAATCTGGGGAGTCGGAGGTAAGAAGATTAAAGAGAGCCGTCTGATGTTTGGCCGCTGAGCGGGTGTTAAGCAGTATGGCAGAAGCAGCGGCAGCGGCAGAGGCAGAGAGGGAGGAGGAAAAGGAGGCAGAGGGGGGATCAGTAGCTAGGGGGGAAGTGCTATTGGGGCTAGAAAGAAGCGGAGTCAAGTGAGGGGAAGGAGGGACGAGAATACCAAGTGTGTCAAGGTGGCGCAAGAGTGGGGGTGAAAGTGGGGAAACAGCATTGAAAGCTAGGAGTTGTGCGGAGGTATAAGCTAAAGAAAGGGCAGGGGGTGTGGCCCCTGGTCCCGGCCTGTCGCGGACGGGCGCAGACGGGCTTAACTTAGGCGCAACTTCAGCGCGCCTTCGTCGCGCCCGCTGCGCGCGTCCGCTACGCGGCCGGGACTGGGTAACCATTAAGTAGCGACACATGGGGGAAAGAGTCCGGGGGTGTGGCAAGGGGGGAGGGGCCAAAGAACTGCAGCGCCGAGCCCAGACCCGCCCAAGATGGTGGAGCCGCCCGTCCCACTCCAAGAGTCAGCAGGGAGGGGGCGATCAGCGGTGGCGGTCTGGGTCAGCGAGCAGGACAGGAGCAGCCAGGAAGAGCAGAAGCGCTGGCTCCGTAGCGCCAAACAGCGAAGCAGGTAGGCGGGCTAAGAACTAGTAGACTAGTGTCCAAGTAATTTTAAAAGCAGCGTTGCTCCCGGAGTCGCCTCGGGAGTTCTGGTGAGATGCAGGATAAGCGCGCTAGCAGCTGACCGCCTGAAGTACTTGACGAGGGGGGAGGGGCCAAAGAACTGCAGCGCCGAGCCCAGACCCGCCCAAGATGGTGGAGCCGCCCGTCCCACTCCAAGAGTCAGCAGGGAGGGGGCGATCAGCGGTGGCGGTCTGGGTCAGCGAGCAGGACAGGAGCAGCCAGGAAGAGCAGAAGCGCTGGCTCCGTAGCGCCAAACAGCGAAGCAGGTAGGCGGGCTAAGAACTAGTAGACTAGTGTCCAAGTAATGTTAAAAGCAGCGTTGCTCCCGGAGTCGCCTCGGGAGTTCTGGTGAGATGCAGGATGGAGCAACATGGAGGCCTACATCTCCACTGACCCACTGCAGGGCTGTTTCTCACGCCACTCAGGGCTTGTTTTTTTTTCCTCATAGACCCACTGGTGGAAGGCTGCTTCCCACACCCCCGCCATAAGGCCGGTGTCTCTCGCCACTTTTTCAGAGGATGAATGAATGCAGCTGTGAAGAAGAGCGCCGCGCTCTTACCCCGTCTCTGTCTGGTTTTCATTTAGTTCATGACGAGGCACAGGAGCTCCCTTTGGAGGGAGCGCGGCGCCTGGTCCGCTCCCACAGAAATCTAGGCCGACAAGCCTCGGTGCCGCTGTGCTGTCGCAAGCACGCACTTTCCCCAAAGTCGGTATCCTTGACATCTTGTTATGGCGGAGCTCTGGAAGGTGAGAGCTTCAATCTCGGCGAGGAAGACTGAGCCTTTCAGCCTTCTGAGGTTGATCAACTGAGTGCTACAAATCGGTAACAGTAATATCTATTATTTACAGCGCTTAGAAACGGCAGAAGTGGGGTATGAGGCACTGCATGAAAAACAAGATATTATTGTTGCTACTGAGATACAGCTCCAGATATATAAGCCCTCTGGTCCTTGTTAGCAGGGTCAGGCCAAAGTGAAGCTATGCTGAAAACTTCCTGATTCGTGGAAGTTGTGAAGATCAGAGAGTTACAAGACTTCTCTCACGGCTTTGCAACAGAATGGGTTTTTTTGCAAGTTTTTCAAAACAAGCTTGATTTGTGGGCAAACTTTTTACTTTTTTTAATGCATGGTCCAGAAGTCTTACAAAAAAAGTTTACAAGATTGTGCGCGACAAAAACACTGCAACTGCACCTTCCTACTTGTTACATTCTAATGGCCTTACAAAATGGCGTTTGCTCGGCTCCTCACCTCTAGCTCCCACCTTGCATGATCCCATGGGCCAACCACAAAAAACCATTACCAAGCTGCCCTGGTTGACAATATGCCATCCTGTCCCCCAGGGTTAATGCGGCCATCAAGAGACCATTTCACCAACTGTGTCAGGGTATCTCCCTGGGCCTACTTTTCCCCAAAAAATAGCCTCGGCCCACACTGAGGTGACAGTCTACCTGCACTACAATAACACCATCAATGTGCACGCTGATAAGGATGAGTAGAAAGAAGTCCAGAGTTGGAAACATGATGTGATGGGAAAAGGGAACCCTCTGGTCTCACTATATTGTAGACCTAGGGGTCGATTCCGATTCGTGAAAAAGCGTTCCAAACAGCTGTAAGGAGCGTTTTTCCCGTACGAATCGTACCCTGCAACGTCCCCCGTACGAACGACAAAGTACGATTCGTACCAGGAGCTGGACTCCGTACGAATCGCACAGAGACCGTACGAATCAAATCCCCGTACGAATCTCCCTCGGAACCCGCTGTACGCGACATCCGTAGGGTTCGCGGCAGGTTTTTCCGACCCAGCAAGTACAATTCGTGTCAGGTACGCACCGTACAACGCTTTTTCTACGGGAGCCGAAAACATCCGGAGAAGCAGAGTTTGCCTCAAAACAGGTACGGAACGTCCCCCCCAGGTACGGTGCATACACCCTATGATCGCAGGGGTACGGTGCATACCCCTGCGATCATGGGGTATACGCACCGTACCCCACGATCATGGGGTGTACGCACCGTACCGCATGTTTGCTGGGTGTACGGTGCGTACACCCTGCGATTGCGGGGTACGGTGCATACACCCCATGATCGCAGGGGTACGCACCGTACCCCTGCGATCATGGGGTGTACGCACCGTACGGTGTGTATGTGATTGTGTGCTTTTCCGTACGAATCGCCCTTACCTGACGTGGACCGTACAAATCGCGTCCTCATACCCCGGTCCGGATCGTACTCGTCGGGTCGTACGGCATGTTTACCATTCGTACGGAGAGGTCTCCGGATACGAATCGTACAGATGTTTTTTTTCCAGGATCAGAATCGACCCCCTAGTGGGGGTGGGGGAGAAACTCTGGAGATCTCCAGAAAAGGAAATGCAACTATAGAGGTCCAGAAAAGATCCAGCAAGAATCTGAGCTTAGCCAGAGGGGCAGACCTGATCCCCTTCTCCCCTTCTAAATATTGTGTAAGGGCTCCCCTAAAGTGAACTTTTGTGGCAGTACAGGTAGTCAGAGATGGACGTCAATCAGTGCTTAATTTGAGCCGGTGGTTTCTGGTGCTCAGCACTGACACTGAATTGTCAACACCGGCACTTATGACAGCCTGCCACATGGTGGCGCTGTTTTTGTCATTTGGAGATGAGAACACCTTTAGCTTATTAGTTCAATATACATTATAAACAAATAATACATGCTTCTCATGTCCTTCTTTTAGCTTTAGAGGCGTGGAATAGTCTGAATTGGCACACTTGTGGGAGTGTGATGGTTAATAGTTGAGGGCCCTGACATCTATTTGTTTACAAATTAAGCACTGACGTCAATTAGTGGTACAAGGGCACTAGCAGGCAGGAGGTTCATGGCTCACAAAGCCCTGTTTACTTTCCGTGCTTTCCCTTCCTTACCCACCAGCATAAATGAGGAGGCTGCTAAAGGTGTAAGGATGGAAAAAGAGGACCTACCTCGGTGCACACCGAATCGCTTTGCGCTCATGCAATCGCACCAAAGCGGACATTGGTAGAGCGACATACAAGAGTTAATCACTGCCGGTAAATTTAGAGCCTTAAGCTTGGGGTGAGCAAAGGAAGACACACCAGGGTTCTCCATAAGTTCACTCTGGAGCTCTGGCTTTCCGGAAAGTCCCGTAGGCCCTGCTGCTCCCTCTAGACAGTGACATTCAAAGTATGGCCTGCGGGCCACATGCCTTTACCTTTACATGGGGCCCCTGCTCAACATCAGCACTGGGCTGCTTTTTACTCCCCCACAATAACATTAAACATTTCCAAATAAACAGACAAGAAATTATTTAAAGGTTAATTGAAGTTAAAGGAAGAATATAGGGCGTCCTGCACCTCCTAAGTTTAGGAATGCCTTCATTTCTAAAGGTATCTTGAGGCAAACCAGTAAAAAATATGATAGTCATTCTAAATTTGAAAAGTTTATTTCAAACACACGGAGCCGTTTCACTTTATTTTAGCTTATATCAGTGAATTGAGTATGATTTTTTTTTTTTAAATGATAGTTTTCAAACAGGAATTTAGAAACATTCATGCTTCCCCCTCAACCTGGCTACAATGCCAATAGTGAACAAAGAGGCAAGTCAGTTGTTATGTGCACCCTTTTTGTGCCTGGGCTGCTATTATACATAAACAAAATTGTAGTTTATTAAATCCAACACAAGAGAAGGTTTTGTACAGCACACATCCTGAAGTCATGTATTTTGAGGTCCTCTTCTAAATAATAATGAAGGAAAAGTGAAATAAAACAATCGCCAACGATCACACAATTTTGTCAGCTGGGGAAACCGGGATTTAACCCAGGGTTCTAGTTTCACATTGTGCAATTCAGCCACTAGATGTACATGCTTCACTGCCCCTACACCCACCTTTTCACCCCAGCCCGAACGATTGCCACCCTGCTGGTATCAATGGGGCCTTTGGTGGCTCCACGGACCAAACTTTTTGGCCCCTGGGAAAATGTTTTGTGAGTACCCATGTTCTAGAACACCCCCCACCCTGCACAGCTGGCTGATATCGCAGGAGGCCCCCAGTGTAGTTTGGCTGCTGCTGTTCAGGGCCATCTGGGATGGGTTTGCTTGTGAGTAAGGCACAATGCTTGTTTACTTCTACTTGCAGTGTAGGAGACTGTAATAGAAACCCAATGTGCGTATTATTATCCTTCTTTTCTGTATATGTCGGTGTGGGGTCACCCGAGTTCAGGTTCCCAGGCCTCCACGAGCGCGTTCTGGGATAGCAGAGGATATGGTGACTTCCGGTAGAATCCTTTTCTTTACTTGGCCCACTTCCACAGCCTGCACCAACTTCCGTATTTGCTGAATTTTTCCTGGTCGCATATCACCGAAGAGGAACCCTCGCGGGCTTTTAAGGCAACACTGGCTAGGCCAGGTACGAAGGTACATGTGTCACCTAGCCGTGTAGACGAACTATGAATGTATGTTATCGCGGTGCTCCAAAGGTTTGGCTTTGGACCGAAACTGTGTGGATGGATACAACTATTGTACACGGCCCCGAGAGCACGAGTGAGAGTGAATGGGAGGCTGTCCCGCGAATTCCGTATCGGGAGAGGTACCCGCCAGGGGTGCCCACTGTCCCCCCTTTTATTTACTCTGACTATCGAAATCTTGGCACTCAACATAAGGCGGAATCCGGGCATCCAGGGCTTCTCGTTGGACCCCTCCATGGCGGAGCAGGAAAAAATTTCGTTGTATGCAGACGATGTCCTGCTGTACATCACAAAGCCCGACACGACTGTGCCAGAATTGTTTAGGGTACTGGACAACTTTGGGGCACGAGCAGGCCATACTATAAACTGGCACAAGTCGGTCCTTTATGACCCACAGGGGAGGGAGCAGTGGGGAAACGTCCCTGAACGCTTGGTCACTACATCCACGGGCTTTCAATACCTAGGTATCTATATTACCCTAGACAGGAATCTCTCCTTCTCCAAGAATGTGGACAGAATAATAGGAGACGCAGTGCAGGACATGGCCAGGTGGAAACGGTTGCCGCTCACGCTTCTGGGCAGGGCGGCGATGTATAAAATGATCACCCTGCCTAAGTTCCTCTACGCCCTCCAAAACGAATATTACCCATTACCGACCAGGACGCTGCGAAAGATTCATGCCGATCTTCGCACCTTTTTATGGCTGGGCAAGCAACCGCGTATTGCCCTGCAGACGCTCCAACGCCACCAATATAGCGGGGGCATCTCCCTGCCTAACCTGGAGGCCTCTTACTGGGCGGAGCACCTGACCCCGGTTATGTTATGTTATATATATATATATATGATATTTATTAAGCGCACTGTCACCGTGAGTTTCCTGGCGCTCCAAGGATCCTAAAACTATAACAGAGGAATTCAGTGACAATGGGAGAAGAGCAGGGTTTTTAAAGATTTCCTAAAGGCAAGAAGGGAACCGGAGGTCTTGAGGGGGAGAGGAAGAGAGTTCCATAGTTTTGGGGCCAAATAAGAAAAAGTGCGGCCACCGGATCTGGTGAGTTTGACGCGGGGGACAACTAAGAGGTGAAGGTTAGTGGACCTGAGGGCACGGGAATGACAGTAAGGAGTGATCAAGGACGTGAGGAAAGCAGGAGATGGACCAGTAAGTGCTTTAAAGACCAGGCAGTGGACCTTAAAAGCTATTCTTTCACTGACTGGGAGCCAGTGAAGTTGATACAGTAAAGGCCGGGCCGACTGCCATCTGGAGAGATTGAACGCGAGTCTGGCAGCCTGGTTCTGGATGAGTTGTAACCTAGATAACAAGGAGTTGGGGAGACCGTGATAGATCGAGTTTGAGAAGTCTAGGCGGGACATCACCAAGGCTATGATGACTTGTAGCAGTGCTTCAGGGGTTAGAAAGTGGGCGACCTTCCGAATCCTGTATAGCTGGAACATACAGGAAGATGTTACTGCACTCACCTGGGCCTTAAGAGTGAGGCCGGAGTCAATAATGACCCCAAGGCTCTTCACACGGTCAGCGGGAGAGGGAGGAGTACCAAGCTCGCTGGGCCAGAACTGAGGTCCCCAATAGGTGGCACTGCTCCCGGGAAGGAGGAGCTCAGTCTTGCCCGGATTGAGCTTTAGTTGGTTTTGGCACATCCAGTGCTGAATGTGTGTCATAGCCGATTGGAAGTTGGACACAGCGTCAGGGGAGGTGAGGGGAAAGATAATCTGCAGGTCGTCCGCGTAATTGAACACGGTAGCGTCCCACCTACTTAGAGAGTGAAGGAGGGGTAAAAGATATAAATTGAAGAGGAGGGGGGACAGGGAGGAGCCCTGGGGGACCCCGCAAGATGACGCAGCACTGGTGGCGCTGAACGGGCCCAGCCTGACTGCCTGAAATCTCCCCTCTAAAAAGGACTTAACCCAGGACAAGGCAGGCCCGCGGACTCCGGCGGACTCGACACGGTGGAGTAAGATGTTGTGGTCCACCGTGTCGAATGCCGCCGATAAGTCAAGAAGGACTAATGACTGGATACATGTTCCGGCGGACCACCCGACATATGCGCTCGAAAGATCTAAACTGTCACCCCAAAACTTACTACACTATCTGTACGGCGGTAAACTTAGGAAGTCACTCTTACCTGCGACTGTGATCACGCTGAAAGCTTGGCGACAGGCTACCAAACGCACGGGTTGGGAGGGGAGACCCACCAGGCAAACACCGTTATGGCATTGCCAGTGGCTGACAGAACTCGATAAGCTCAGGGGATTCCAAAGATGGGACGACATCGGAATATCGAACATAGGCGATGTGATCTCCAGAGGTGAATTGAAGTCGTTCCAGGCTCTCCGGAGCGAATTCGGACTACACCAGTCACAGTTGTTCAAATACACACAATTACGGCACGCCTGGAGGGCACAAAATATCCAAGTCACAGAGATGCCCGAATATGCACCGCTAGAAGGCAGACTCCTCCAGGAGCATGTAATGAACAAAGCGGTGTCCCTCACCTACAAAACCCTGACTAATAATATGCTAGGGGACTTGTCGAAGCTTAGAGGAGTATGGGAGGCCGAGGTAGGGGAGCTGGAGGATCTGGACTGGGAGATTGTTCTTATGCACCCCCGGGAAGTAGCGATCAAATCTAGGCTACGCCTCATTCAATTAAATGTGTTACACAGGACATATTTCGACAGAGTACGCCTCCTAAAAATGGGAAAAATAAGTGACCCAACTTGCCTCAGGTGCAGCCGACAACGAGGGGACTTCTATCATATCATCTGGGGGTGCACAAACATACAAACCTACTGGTCACACATCTTTACGGAACTCGGGGAGGTGTTGGGGGTAGAACTCACGCCAGAGCCTAAGCTTGCCCTACTGGGCATGACGACGGAGGTCGATCTGCCGAGACCCTTGCTCATTTTCTTAGTACTGGCTTTGGTAGTCGCAAAGAGGGACATAGCGAAATACTGGGGGGCCACTGATACACCGAGCATTGAGGAGTGGCGACTAGGGCTTGACCTCTACATGGCAGCGGAAAGGGTGACATATAAAGCGAGAGGGTGCCCTAAGAAATTCCGCAGAGTGTGGGCCAAGTGGAGACAATACCACGGCTTGGAGGGGGGACAATGAGGGACTGTGCTTAGGGGGAAAGGAGGGGCCACACTGTAAATGAGTTATGAGCGCCAGGACTGAGTTCACGGTCACCCCAGTGGTGTGATGCATGTGGTCACTGAGGCCAGGTTGTGACACAAACATGCTACGCAATGATGCCGGTGTCGCAGGGGGGGAGGGTGGGACGGGAGTGGGAAGGCTGCATATTAGTAAACCAAGGTACCCGGGGGATAGGCTTCGGAAGCAGCCCATGGTGTAAGACGTGGTTTGAAGTAAGACAGTCGCAGCAGCGACAACACAGTTGAATTGTTGGGGATGGGGGGGGGGATAAGAGTTGGGGGTTTGTGGGGCCTTATCTTAAATAAAAAGCAGATGTTCACTGTGATTTGAAATGCCACCACCAGCTCGTCTGGTATGCCCGAGATGCTGAACCTACGCATGCCGCCCGACCTCCGGGGTGTGGGCTGAATGGCCGTGTACACTACATTTCTGGTAACTACTTTCCCACGTCAGTGGCAGCTAAACAATGCATACTATGCTGGTGATTTTCTTGGTATCTGCAAATAAAACTTATTAAAAAAAAAAAAAAATGAATGTATGTTATCAGTAATAATGTACTTAGAAGTACTGCAAAATAAAATGTTATTGGCCTCATATATTGGGCATCCGAATTCTCTTTCGATTTTTCAATTTTTATGTTGCACATTAATACAAGTAGCTCCAGGTTAGTGCAAGAGCTGTTTTGCAGCAACAGTGTGATTCACTCATAATCTTTAGTAAGCCTCCAAGCGGTTTCGATCCACGTCAGTCTTTTTTAGCTCTAGCTTTAGCTGTCTGTTCCAAAATAAAGCTATTTTGTATATTACCATTACTTAGAGTGGATCACTGTGACCACCTGCTTATCACTGGATGGTTTTGATGCCAATCCCATATCCTTGCTTCAATATCAGTGGCTTTCCTTCCTCTTCTTGTATTTGTCCCTCTCCAGGTATATACGTGTTTTGCAGTGTTTTTGATTGGTCAGCTGCAGCACCCTTCTGTTGCTTATAATCTTTCAGCACTCCATGGAATTGCAAGTATTTTTTCTTCTCTCTCCCTTGTGCTTTTTTTTGTTTTACAGTTTGCTGCCCCCATCTTTTAGCCATGCCTGTTGTTCACCCACCCAACTCTGTTGCTCTCCAACCTCTTCCAGGCCCGGTTCTAGTGGGTGGGCCGGGTGGGCCAGGCCCACCCAAACATGAGCCTGGCCCATCCAAACAGATGCCTTGGCCCTCGCAGTGAGGGCTTGAAGGCAGGCGCGCAACAGCGCAGGTCGTGTGTGTCAGCCCGGGACGAGACAGTTTTCCCGGGCGCACACACAGACAGTTTTAGAGATTATCTCAGCCCCACACCTGAGTACTTCACAGGTCTTTAAAGACCATGTTAACGAGGCTTTGTTTACTTTTTTCACCCCTTCATTTCGGCATGGCAAAAGGAGACAAATCCTTTCTTTGACACTGGTAACCTTTGGTAACCTTTGCCTACTGTCCTGCTGCGTTGATATTTCTTTTTCTATGCAGCTCAGGCGAAAAGAAGTTTGTTTATTCTTGGACACCTTTCCTAACCCCTGCAGTGGCTTATCACATCAGGCTGCGACACAAAGTTTGACTAATGGAGTAGGTAAGAGAATGTGTTACCTGTGAGCTTCATTTAAACAGTTTTTATCTTTATCATGGCCAATGCAGGACAGCAATAAGACAATACAAAATGCCCAGATAACGCTGGTGATTAATGATCCTTCTGGAGAGCAATCATTTGTTTGTTAGTAGTTTTTAAATGCAGATTGTGTCTGGATAGCTCAGTGGGTTATTGCCTTTGTTACAGAGATCCTTGTGTTACTTGGAGTTCAGAAGTTACAATCGTATCATAGGACAGTGACCTATGAACTGCCATCTAAGAGCTGCCTACAAACATGAATGGTATAGTTAGAACTTCGCTTTTTTTGTTTTGTGATATAGTTAGAACTTCCCCAGTCTTTCATTATTCTAATGTTGCTAAAATGAGTATGTTTGGACAGATATACATTTTTATCAGTAAAGCTGACCCCCATGGAATAGTCTTTGAATCCTAAGGTTGTGTTTCCCTATAACAAACCCTTTTAAAATATACTGCCCAGCAGTATGGATGACATGTGATTCATACACCTTGTAATCTTCATTGGTTTATGTGACATTCCCTGTAAACTGATTTACATACTTGTATGATTCTTTGTCTCTGTATAATGTGTGTGTGATGTAAAGTACTGACACACACTACACTGATTTGAGTAGCGCTATACAACAAATGAAATGCATATGAGAGAGGGGCTACGTAAAGATGAGGGGCACTGTTGGAGGGTGGCAGTGAGGGAATCCGAGGAGGAGGTAGTGGGAGGGGCTAAGGAGCGATGAGGGGCACTGGTGGAGGATGACAGTGAGGGAATCCGAGGAAGAGGTCATGGGGTGGAGGGGGAGCTAGGAGAGATGAAGGGCATTGGTGTAGGGTGGTAGTTAGGGAGTCAGACGAGGAGGTCTTGAGTGGGAGGGGCTATAGAGAGATAAGGGGTACTCGTCTCCAAGGAGGAGGTCATGAGGGGGAGGGGCTATGGGGATATGAGGGGCATTGTGGCGTGAGGCAGTGAGGAAATCTGAGGAGGAGGTCAATAGGGGGGTCATGGAGGGATGAGGGGCACTGTTGGAAGGTGGTAGTAAAGGTATTTACGGAGAAAGAGGTTATTGGTGTGGCACCAAAAAAGACTTGCGCATCAGTGATAAAGCCGGCCCTGTCATGGCCTTTCTGTTTTTGTTTATTTAATTAGCAGTCGGGTCATAAGGGCTACTGTGGAACATACTTTAAAGTGCGTGCTAATTACACTTACTGCTATATTCAATGTTTTAAGTTTGAAGGTGATTTTCTAATGTTTTTACCGGGCAAAATGAAAGTGGAGCCCGATGGTGCCTGATATGGGTCTGGGGCCCAAGGTCAGCCGTGAGATAAGCATTGGAGAGGAGTAGTGGATATTCAAGCCTGTAAGGGAGTGTGTTGCAGAGTCTGGGATCAGGTGGAGGTAGTAATGAAGAGGGATTCTCCCTGAAGGCTCGCACAGAGGGAGCCCGATAAGTGTCATTTGCCTGATACCCCCACCCCAGAAACCTCCTCTTCCCATCAAAGGAACATTACAAGGAAAAAGCACTTTTTGAGAGTAATAACATTTAGAAAGAGATTTGGAAAAGAGTGCGTTTTACTGGGCCTTGCAAGAGTAAGAAGAGATTAATGAGGGCCCTGAAGCAGGCCTGCCCAGAAATATATGCGACAAATTGAGTCCCAGTGACACACCCAAATGCACCCTTGGCCCACCCAAATAAAAATTCCTGGAGCCGGGCCTGACCTCTTCCCACATTCCCACTATCCTGCTGCTCTTTGTCGCCCCCTACCAGCTCCTCTGTTGTTCTGCCAACTATCTCCACTGTTCTCTTACCCTTTGTCCCGAACCATAACTGGATTTGAGCCGTTGGTTGCAAGAGGGAGAAAAATACAAAAGGGGAAAGAAGGAGGAAGAGAATGAATGATACATTTATAAAGTGCTTTGCTACTCCGAGGAGTGTCCCAATGCTAGCAGTAGAGCCCAAGTGCACACCCCCATGCTGGAAGAACTACTTCTCTCCAGAGAAAAACCAAGTCTTAAGTTTTTTATGAAAGATGGGCTCATAAACAGTCCATTGCAGCTCACAGGGGAGCTCATTCCAGGCTTTGGCAGCTAAGAAAGAAAAGGCCTTACAACCCCGTTGAACTCACTTAAAGCGTGGAATAACTAAAAGAGAAGTAGAAGAGGAGCACAGCGTTCTGGGGGGAATATACTGAGTGAATCTGTCAGCCAAGTATCGCGGGCTAGAAGAGAACATGGCTCTATAGACCATCACTGATGCTTAGAAGAGGATGCGTTTCTTAACAGGCAGCCAAAGCAAAACCTTGAGAGCAGCTGTCATTGAGGAACACCTAGGCAGACGGAGAAGTAATCTGGCTGCCGCATTTTGAACCACCTGCAGGCACTTCACCTGGGCTTCAGCAGCACACAAGAACAGAATATTTGCATAGTCAAGACACAGAGTGATCATGGCATGGATCAAGACTCTTCGTGCCTCCAATGGCAGGAGGGGAGGACATTTTGTAAAGGTACGGAGCAGCGCAAAGCATTGACCTACTAGTGTCAGAATCTAAGACTTCATAGAGAGGGTATTGTCCAATTTTACTCCCGGACTTTTTACCCCTAGAAAAGGAGGTGGCGGGGTAGGCAATGCAGAGGGACAACGATCTTCCCAACAGTTGGGCAAATGTGGCCCAAAAGAGATAATTTCAGTCTTCTTTGCTTTGTATATCAGTTGGCTGCTCTCCATCCAATCAAACACGGCACGCATGAATTCCGAGCAAGGGGTTTCAATGGAAACAGGCAAACCCTCAAAGGCAAAGAGCAGTTGTGTGTCAACAGCATAAGTAATTATTTTACAGCCAAAAGGCTCGACAATACATGCAAGGAGGGCCATGAAGATGTTAAAAAGGATGGGGCTTAGAGAAGAGCACTGCAGGACCCCTTGTTTAACTTCCTTGGACTCAGAGGAAAAAGGAGCAAGCAAACCTGATTGGCCTGTATAGGTCAAGAATAACTTGCACCAGTCTCAGACAGAACCTACCTCACACACAATGGAAAGACTGTGCAGGAGGATAGAGTGTGGGATGATGTCGCAGGCGGCAGGCAAGTCAAGAAGAACCAGGGCTGCATTTTTCTCTGAATTCAATGCCCATTTTATATGTTTAGAGACTTCCAGTACTACTGATTCTGTGCATGATGGGGACGAAAACCAGATGTGCGAGGGAGTAGCAGCTTCCCATCCTCAAGGTATCCCAAGAGCTAGGAATTAACAAGTTTTTCCAGGATTTTGTCAAGGCCGGAAACAAAGAGATGAGCCTATAATTGAAGAAAATACTGGGGTCCAATGCAGGCTTCTTAAGCAGAGGGGCCACTTTGGTAATCTTCTCACAGTTACTCACAGGGTTGATAAGGTCCACAGCTTCTGCAAGCAATGTCGGGGGCACGCATCAAGCGGAGACCCAGACCTGCATTTTAAAAGGACAATCCTGGACTCTTGCAAGGATATAGGCCTGAACTGAAAGAGCCTATGACTAAGATGACAATATTGTCCGACAGGTGGGTAGGAAGCACGCATAACAGTCAGCAATTTCTGAATATCCAAGATTTGTGTTTCAAAGAATTTTGTAACCCATTGCAGAACTATTGAGAGGACAAAGTCGCTTTATGAAAAGACTGCTGAGAAATAAAATTCTTCACAATCTGGTAGATAGAGCTGAAGCTATGCGCAGCAGAGATGATTTTCTTCGTAAAAAACTTGCACTGAACATGTTTAATAGGAACATGATAAGCTTCAGTGGCATAGCTAGACACTTCCTTTGCTTCATGAAAGGGAGGTGGTGCTGGCGATTTCTGCGCTTGCCGTCCCACGTCAAACGCATGTAAGAGCAGAGGTAGACTGCCCTCCTTGCTACAACACTGGTAGGCTTTATGCCAATGCGTTCAAGCTTTTTACAGGCTTTACGTTTCTCAGCCAAGAGAACCATAAAGCAGAGGCTCTGCCTTTGCCCTTCTGCTGCTGTAAAGGGGCTGGCAAATCAGCTGACCTCAGAAGCCATCCATTGATGGCCCCACATTAAGATTAACAAAATTGGTAAAATGGGGACCAGTGTTAGCAAGGAGGTCTATCCACTCTGAAGTACTGAGCCTCTTCCATGCCCTACCAGTAGTGTTGTCCAATAGCCTATTCTGCGGTCTGGAGACGGTATAGGTCCATTTGGAATAAATCAGGTGGTGATCAGACCACAAAAAAGGTTTTGTAGGACAAACAAATAGCAAGCAGTTTGAGAAAATCAGATCGATAGAGAAAGAAGGAAAACAGTGATAAAGAAAGAAAGCAAGGATGAAAAAGAAACCAAAGAAGTGAGCTAAAGGGACAGGGAGTCTGGTGGTGGAGGAAAGAGTATGAAGTCTTGGTATTTGGTACCCCTGGAATTCGATAGTGAAGGCCTCGGGCTTATGTGCAAAACTTTTGGCCATACGCTTATTCTTTAACAAATTAAGCACTGCCTTGCCGTTAACAAGACAAAATATCGAATTCAAAATATAGAATTACCAAAATATCGAAGTCAAAATATAGAACGGACAAAATATGGAATGGACAGAATATAGTGGTGAAAAATATCGAATTGAAGGTAGGTAATATAATATCGATTTTTAAAAATATAGAAAGTCAAAATATCGACGTATATAATATAGGTATTAAAATATATCGAATTTTTAATAATATCAAATTTTTTAAAGTGTTTTGTATGTTAGTATATAAGTGAAAAGTGTATATTATTTTTGTAATTTATTCTAAGTAATTAATTTTATGTTATTTAATTTTTGCATAATTTAATTCTGTAGCGGGTTGTGGGTTTATAGGGGAATAGGGTGGGAAGTAATTTAATTATATTAAATGAAATATTAATTTTTAGAAATTACTAATTATTTTTAATTTAATTTAGCGTTTTAGTTCTGTAGTGGGTTGTGGGTTTATAGGGGAATAGGGTGGGAAGTAATTTAATTGTAATTAATAAAACATTTTTTATTGTTATTCATTCTGAATTTATTGTTAATTTTAATTGGAAATTAATTTTTATTAATTGATTAAATGAAAATTATGTTAATTATATTACTTTATTTTCTGTAGCGGGTTGTGGGTGTATAGGGGACTAGGGTGGGAAGTCATTTAATTGTAATTAAGTAAATCATTCTTTTTCCCCAAACTTGTTATATATATATATATATATATATATATATATATATATATATATATATATATATATATTTTTTTTTTTTTTAAATGTTTTTATTAAAGAAAAACAGTTGCATATTCGACAACAATCACATTGACAAATGAATTTGAACATCATAGCTTAGGCAATCAAATGATGCGCATGACAGTAGGCTCTGTGAACATCCAGGCTTAGGCAATTTGACAATTCTCAAGACAGGCTGCACATCATACATTTCGCAATGAAATAAACAATCTTTTCAACGCGCGCACCATTACGCATCTATATCTTCCTCATCTGAACTATCCACTTCGCCTTCTGGCAGTAAGTCGCATATGTCCCCCCTGTATGTGTTCCAAGGCGCTCAGATTTTGTTCCATTTGCGTGGGCTTCCCCTGGTTTTATAGACCGTGCGCTCCGCTACCATCATTACATCCATATTTCTACACCACAATGCCAGCGTGGGGGGGACCGCCACTCCCCATTTCTGCGCTATATCTCTCTAAGCCACTATGAGACCGAGTGTAGCCCAGGTCTGTCCCTGTCGAGCGAGGTCCGTGGGGTCCCATATATTCAGGATACACTTTCGAGGTTCAGGCGGGAGGGAGACACCCAACGTTTGCGACATAGCGCGCAAAACCTGGCGCCACTAGTCGACTATGACTGGACAATCCCACAGGGTGTGAAAGAGTGTGCCCCCCCCCCCCCCGCACCCTCGAAGGCAGAAGGGATGTATTGCCCGATGTATCTTGTGTAGGGTGGTTCTAGTGTAATATACTCGATGTACTATTTTGAGTTGCACCAGTCGGAACTTAGCCGATATGCCCACCTCCTTAGGGGACGCCAGAGCCATCAGCCAGTCTGTATCGTCCATTTCTCCCACTTCTTCCACCCATTTTTACCGGAGTTTAAGTGTGGGGTCGTGCATATTATTAAGTAACTTCTTGTATGTGAGGGATGTTGCTCGTTGTTGCATGAAATCTGTGAGTAGGCGATCTTCCAGTGGCGAGGCTTCTAGAACGTCCGTGTCAGCTGGGAGTGCATTCGACAACGCATGCCGAATCTGTACGTATCGATACATCTCATTCTGACCCAGGTCATATTGTTGCTGGAGTTGTGTAAAGGGGATCACTGTCCCTTTATCCCACATGTCACCCACCGTGGAGATCCCAATGTTGTCCCATTGCGTAACACCCTTGCTGTTCCTTAATTGTCCCAGTACCTTGGTGTCCCATAGTGGGGTGAGTTTGGTGATAGTGTTTTTCCAACCCAATTTAGCCTGCGCCGTATACCATAAGGCAACTGTCTGTTTTGTGGGCCCTATTAATTTTGCGGCCAGACTTTTATTATATAGCACCGCCAGCATGTTGTTCGTACCCAATTGCCACCTATCTGTTCTATATGCTGGGTCGTCTTGGGGGGGCGTGAATCCAGCTGTTGATGGTTTTGAGTTGTGCCACCCAGTAGTATAACTGTAGGTTTGGCAATGCAATACCACCATCATACCAGCTCTTATTTAGCTTAATTTGGGCTATGCGCGCCGGTAGATTGCCCCACATAAGGGTCGAAACCTGAGCTGCGACCTGTTTAAAGTATTGTGGCGGTATCGGGTACGGCGTGTTGTCAAGAGCGTAAAGGAACCGTGGTAGGGCCATCATTTTGTAGAGTGCGGCCCTTCCCAGCAGAGTTAGGGGCAGGGACGCCCAGTGCTTGACATCACGCTTCAGTCGCACCAAGGGGGGAGTCAGGTTCTTTTCAAAGAAGTCTGTAGCATTTCTAGTAATGTGTATACCTAAGTATTTGAAGAAATCTCTGGCAATTACGATCGGACAATCGGCCAGGAGCGATGGATCTGGACCTTTCAGAATGTATAGCACTGATTTGGACCAGTTTATCATGTATCCTGATGTTGCCCCATGCGTATTGCAAATTTCAAGGAGTTCAGGAATGCTACGTTCAGGGTCTTGAAGGTATAGCAGCATATCATCTGCGTAGAGGGAGACCCGGTCTTCCCAACCCGCTGCCCAGCTAACGCCTTTTAGCAATGGCGTCTTCCTAATTAAGGTTGCCAATGGTTCCAGCGCCAACGCGAATAACAACGGTGACAGCGGACAGCCTTGGCGTGTCCCCCTTGCCAGTTGTATAGTGTGGGATATGTGGGCGTTGGCTGTTATCTGAGCCACTGGTTCAGTATATAAGAGCCATATCCAGGCCTGGAATTTGGGGCCAAAGCCCATATGGGTCAGGACTGCGAAAAGGTATTGCCACTCCACCAAGTCGAAGGCCATTTTAGCGTCTAGCGACATTATTACTGTTGGATCGGAAAGCAGCGAGGCCCGCGCCAGGACTCCGTGGACCCTCCTGAGGTTAAGAGCAGTGTTCTGGTGTGGCATAAAGCCCGACTGATCTGGGTGGATCAGCTGCGGGAGGTGGGGCATACGCCTATTTGCTAGGACTTTTGCCAAGATTTTGGCTTCCGCATTGAGAAGCGTTATTGGGCGGTAGGCCGTGCAATCCGTGGAGGGTTTATCCGGTTTGGGAATTGCCACGATCATTGCCGTATGACCATGGATGGTTGCGAGAGTGAGTTCTTCATCTTGAATCTTTGAGATCTGTTATTCAGGAAGGAGGAGAACCACTGTAGCACAACGCCCGAGAGGCCCATCCTTCTTTCCAATAGGGCTAGGAGCTTATCGTGCTTGACCGTATCGAAGGCGGAAGACAGATCAAGGAGTATTAAAAGGCATGATTCATTTCGATCAAGCATGATTAGTATATCATCCATAATGTGCGTGAGTGCAGATTCAGTGCTGTGCCCACTACGGAAGCCCGATTGGTGACTGTCTAAGAGGTTGAAGCTCTCAATGTGATTGCATAATTGGATTTGAACACATTTCTCCAATAGTTTAGCCAAGGTGGGGAGATTGGTTATAGGACGGTAGTTGTTAGGATCAGCTGGAGAAGCATCAGCCTTCTTTAGTATAGGAGTGACCTGTCCTATTTTAAGGCAATCCGGAATGACACCTTGAATCAAGGAGGCGTTTACAATTTTAGACCATAAAGGTAGTATAGCGGTTTTCAAGATCTTGAATAGGGCAGGTGGCAAGGGATCCGAGAAATGATTGGAAGGGTTGATTTCTTGTAGAGTGTTGAAGATAGTTTGTTGAGAGATTGGCGAGAAGGTGTGCCAGGAGGCATTGTTTTTTGGTACTTCCCTTGGGTTAATATAATTAATAAGGTCTTCAGATAAACCGTCCAATTTGGGATCTAGAGCCATAGGATGGCGGGTGGCCAGCTTTGATTGTATGTCTAGCTCAATAGTTTTAGTCTTTTCATGGAAGAAACTGGCAAGAACATCACATGTAGGTGTGGCCAGGTCATTTAACTCACTGTAGTTAGTTGTATTGCAAGATTGTTCCTTGATGATTTCAAAGAGTTTTTTTGGTCGGTTGCTCGCTAAGTTCAGCTGAGTTCGGAAGAAGTCTGCCTTTGCCTTAAGAATCTTCCTATTGTATGAGTTCCTCAATTTTCTAAGATGATCAAGGTTGGAAGTGCTAGGAGCTGATTTCCAAAGACGTTCAGCAGCTCTTAGCTGTCTACGCTCCAAGTTCAGGTCTTCATTGAACCAAGGTTTGGATCTCTTGGTGGAAACATTTTTTTCCTGTAGTGGAGCTGTGGAGTCCAGAGTTTCAAGCATCTTGTCGTTGTAGAAGGTTGTAAGCTCATGAACATCAGTTATGTCAGACATTAGGGACAACGCGGAGTTGTACTGGTTTACTAGGGAGATGGGATTGATATTTTGTAGATTCCGTTTCCATTGTTTTAACTTTGACGGTTGTCCCCTTTTATGCATTACTTCAGTATTGATGGAGAAGAGGATGCAGTAATGATCAGACCAATCACAGGGAGTGATGGATTCCAGTAGGATGATGTTAGATTTTGCAATGATGAGGTCCAAAGTCTCTCCCTTGTTATGCGTTGGGCTGTCACAGAATTGGGATAATTCCTGTTCTGATAGAAATTCTTTAAAACAGCCTACAATACGATCACTAGAATTATTCCAATGGAGGTTGAAATCGCCTAAGAAAATATGAGGAACTAGGGAGTTGGAGTTGGATGCCATGATCTCCATAATCTCATCAATACAAGTCAAGTTATCACCAGGAGGGTGGTAAAATATGTGTAACTTACAAGTGATGTGCTTAGAGTCTGAGATATTGATGCAAAGATAATCGCACGACGTCAGTTCAATGGAGTCTGCTTGTTTAACTGATAGAGAGTTACGATAAATGCAGGCTACCCCTCCACCAGTTTTCCCAATCCTATCAAGTCGAATTAGATCATGGGAGGGAGGAACCAGTAGGTCGAGAATGGGAGATGAGGAGTTTGTTAGCCAAGTTTCTGTGAGGACCAGAATGTCTAAGTTATCATCTAAAATGAGATTGAAGATATCAGTAGCATGTTTGCTTGCCGATCTACAATTTAAAAGCCCACACTTCAGTTTGTTGAACGAGGGGATTGAGACAGTCAGTCCTAAATTGATGTGAGTGAGGTTATCTCTGTTAAACGCTCTGTTATTAAGTGTAGGTTCTCTGAGGGGGTTGGTTACAATGGGTTGAATTGCGCTGCAATGAGACTTACTATTGTCAGAATCCAGAGAATAGGATGTAAGAAGGTCATCAATGTCACTGTCAGAGAGGTGATCGCTTGGTCTCTTTGACCCAGAGATGGAGGATAGACTATCATGAATGGAGTTGATCGGGATGGAGACATAGGGTGTAGTTATACTAGGTTGGGCATAGGTTTCGTTGTGTTGAGTAGAGTTATCAATGGGAACATTAGTGGAGTAGTAGTTTCTCGTTTGGAGACTGATCAGATTCACTGTGTCATTGGTGGCTCTATGTAGGGTAAGAAGATCTTTCGATATGGTTGAAAGGTTAAGCATATCATCCTTAAGATGAGATATGCTGGATGCTAACATATTGATTTGGTCGATCAGGACAGAGATGGGGGAGAAAGTAATAGGTGTTGGTGTATGAGCTGTTAGGGGAGGCGAAGTGCCCGTGGTATCAATGTGCATGTCTTTTGCAGGAGTGGTATAATAGCTCCCCACTTGAGGTTGAGGAAGGGTCATTGAGTTCAAAGATGGAATCGGAGAGAAGAGTGTAACCACTGTTGGGGTTCCTTCAGACATTGTGGTAGGAGGTAGGTGAGTGGGGTCTAGACCATCCTTTATGTGCAATTGTATAGGAGAAAAGAAAGTAGCAGATGTAAGAGTTCCTTTAGATGTTGCAGCGGATAATAGGTGAGTGGGGACTGGGCTAGCCCCTGTGTGAGAGGGAGGGGGGAGGGAGGCAATAGTGGTCATATCCAATTTTGAGCTATCCACCAAGGGTGGTCTGGTTAATATTGAATTGGAGGGATCAATATCAAGGACTATGTGTGAATCATCTCGTATGAGGGGATCAGGAGTCATTTCAGAGAGATGGTCTAGTTGGCGGTGATTATTGGGGGAGTCAGTCCCACTGATGATAGGGGCTGAGAGCAGACCAAACAAACATGTTCCAGGGGACTCATGTATACCTGTAATAGAAGTGTTAGGGGAGAAAGGCACCAAATCCGGGGCGATATTTGACAGATTGGGAGAGTCTGGAGGATTCGAAGTGTCAGGAAAGATAGGTACCAAGATAGGGTAGATTGGGTATATCCTCCTGCGTGATTTCTCCCTGCAAGAGAGAGTTAACAACATCGGAGAATGGTCCGAGATGCCCCTAGGTTTGATTTCAACTTCTTCAACATTCTGTACCCTCGATCCCACCATTAGGAAGTAGTCTATTCTTGAGAGGCTATTGTGCACTGCGGAGTGGTATGTATATTGGTTTGTCGCTGTGTGTGTCTGTCGCCAGACATCGATGAGCCCCATCGCCTCTATAAAGCCCTGGAATCGAGAGGGTCCTGATGTTTGCAGCTGTGCCGGAAATCTGTCTATTTCTGAGTTTATAGTTGCGTTAAAGTCACCACCAATAAGAAGGTCACCCTCCGGTAGTGTTAATATAAACACCCCCAGCGCCGGCATCGCCACCGATTGCAGCGCCTTCAGGTACGTAAACTGAAACTATGTTTAGAAGTCTGCCCTCCCACTGTCCTTGTATTGCCGCGAAGCGACCCTGGTCATCAGTCTTAGTCTGCAGCAGTATGAACGACGAGGTTTTCTTGACCAGAATACCCGTTCCCCTCGACCCCGAAGTAAACTCAGCATGTGCCGCCATCTTGTACCCCCGTCTATCCAGCGCCTGGCACGCCGTCCCCGTGAGATGAGTTTCTTGCAGAAGGACTACCGTTGGGCTATTTCTTTTCAAGGCCTGCAGTACCAGGCCCCTTTTTATTTTATCACCCAGTCCTCGCACATTCCACGTTAGGATCTTCAGTGGGGGCACAGGGGTCATTCGTGTCATGTTGCCGTGGACGTCCCTTTGTGAACTGCGCGCCAGCATGGGTCTATCTAGCTCTGCGGCGTCGTTGTCGTGTATTGACATCACTGCGTGTATGGTGTAATCGTGGACCTAATATGTGCGTCTCACCTGTCATGATCACGATGTAACTGTCATCTCTGCGCGCTTGCCGTGTGTGCCTGTTGTCTAGTCTAGTCATAAGAAATAAACATTGTTTAACTAAAACTTTCCCTTCCCCCCCACCCCACCTCCCTGCCTCCCTGCTTAACGGACATAAAACCGCCCGCCTCCCCAACTTAGCAGAGTGCTTTTCCACAAACCCAACCATAGTACTTGCTTGTCGGGGTATAAGGTCCATAGAGACTGCAGCCCTTCCTGCCCCCCAGGGCTCGCCTCAGTCCAGAACTCAGAGCTAGTCCAATATCCAGTATTTAGCACGTTATGACGCCGATGAGAATCGGGAAGCCATCATTCCTGGCTCATTTCAAGGTCTTCAGTTCCCGCCTGTAGCGAGTGGCCCGGCGCTTCCCGTCGTTGTTCTTGAGATCCCACGTGGTCTGCTTCCTGCTGCTGCCGGTGATTCCTGTTGGTGAGTCGCTGTGAACCCACTGGTCGCCAACCCTCCAACCAGTCATATGCCGATTCTGGAGTGTCAAAGAACCATGTTTTATTGTCGGCTACTACTCGGAGCCGGGCCGGATATAACATGGAGTAGGGTAGTTCACGCTCCCTCAATGCCTTCTTTACCTCCCAAAAACTTTTTCTGCAGCGGGCCACCTCTGCTGTGTAGTCCGGGAAGAAGGCAAGCGTTGAGTTGTGTACACGGATCGGCTGGGATGTTCTCGCCGTTTGTAGGATTGCGTCCCTATCTCTAAAGTTAAACAATCTGGCCAGTACCGGTCTTGGGGGCGCTCCAGGCTTAGGTTTGCCGCCTGGGACTCTATGGGCCCTTTCAACTGAGAAAAAATGGGATAGACCCTTGGATTGCATCTTGGTTTTGATCATGTCTTCTACATACAAGTCCATAGCCCGGGTCCCCTCCGTTTCAGGAAGGCCAAGAATTCGCACATTGTTCCTTCTTGATCTCCCTTCCTGATTGTCCAGCTTTTCCCTCAGGTGTTTATTTTCCATCTCGATCCGTTCCACCACTCTCTGTAATTCTGATGTGTCCTCTACCAGCGACTTTGTGACTATTTCCACTTCTTTTATTCGTTCAGTCATTTTGTGGCAGTCCGCCCGCAGCAGAGAAACATCTGTAGAAATTGTCCCCACTGTCGCTTGAACTGTTGAAAGGGCTTTCATTATGTCCTCCAACGTGACTTTTTGGCGCCTTCGCCGTCCGATGTTTCCCCCCCCCCCGAGGATGGACGTAACTCCGACCCCTGCGAACTATTCTTTTCATATGCGTATTTGTCCAACTTAGACTGTGCTGATTGGTTCCTCGGGCCTCTGCCCGCCATGGTGACCCTCTCAAATGTTCGCCGTGGAGCAGGGGGGAAAGAGTGAGCAAAGCTGATTCCGCAGGCAAAGTAGTGTGGAGCAGTTATAATTGTGTTGGCACTGCTGTTGCAATAGCTGCTCTTGTACAGGCAAGGGTGCGCAATGTCTCAATGACCTGTTCCCAGCGGTAGTCGGTGCATATGAGGCAGCTGTGACTGGGGTTTCATGGCCAACAACAAAGATCAGTCAGCTTGGGAAGCGGTTGTAGCTGGGACACTGCGCCTGGCAATGCACACGAGGCTACAGGCAGGAGGGGCGAGGTTTCAGATCGCTCCATTATGGTGCACACAGCCTGCCTGCTCGCCCGTTCTAATAATGGCTACTGGCTCTTCTTTTAGGCACTCACTGCTGGCCACACGTGTTCTGCGGTCTTGCCTGCTATGTTTTCTGGCTCGCCGCTCTCCCCACCGTCATTCAGAATTGCTGGCGCACTCCACACTCTCAGCCCGGTACTCCCGGCCCGCAATCAGCAGCCCCTGCAGTCGTCGTGCGGTCGTTGTGTGGGGGGCGGGTGACCATTAAGATCACCGCCGCGTATCTCCACCCGTGCTATGCCAGGGGGAGGCGGGGGGGGTCAACGCTCAAGGGGGGGGTGCTCGGCGGCACCGTCCTGGTGACTTGTGAATCCCGCCCGCACAGGGTTCAGCGCCGTCGTTGGTGGGTCCAATTATGGCGAGGCTTCTCGCAGCACTTACAAGTACCAAGCGCACCGTTACTGTGTGCGCTCCGTCGCTGAAGGATTCCAAGGCAATCGCGTTTTCACTCCGGCCAAAACCAGGGGTCCTTCCGGTTTCGCGGTGCCCGGTCACCTCCACTTCTGGCCGGGTGCCAGTATGCTGCAGGCCGCGGTCTGGGACTGGTATGAAGGCCTTCAGTGCGTGCCGCTCACCATCCCCGGCATACTATTGCAGATCGCCTCCCGACTGTCTCGCTCGGCTCCAGACATTGGCTATCGCTCCGGGGGTCACTGCGTTTCACGGATTCATGAGCGGATGGATGTGAAAGGGTGCTTCACTCACGGAGCTCAGTAGCTACGCCGCCATCACGATCGGCTGCTAGCCAAGTAAATCATTTTTATTTATTTATTGGTATTGATTTTTTATTTATTGTTAATTAATTGTTAATTGTTAATTAATTTTTATTAATTGGTAATTAATTTGTATTAATTTATTAATTGATAATTACGATAATTGTATCAATTTATTTTCTGTAGCGGGTTGTGGGTTTATAGGGGAATAGGGTGGGAAGTAATTTAATTGAAATTAATTACATATTAAAAATACTTTGTGTGTATTGATAATTAATTTACTGTTAATTATTAATTGGTATTCATTTTTATTATTAATTAGTTTTTGTTATTGAAAATTAATCAGTTGTTAATTAATTATGAATAGGTAATTAATTCCAATAACTAATATGTATTTGTATTTATAATTGATTAACTATTACATAATATTAAATTGGCAATTCATTTCAATTAATGTTTTATTGGTATTGATATTTAATAAATTTTTATTAATGTATTAAATCATTACTTTCCCTACTGTTAAATTCACTTGAGTGGGAATAGTAATTTTTACCCCTACGCTATCCAACACTTTCATTGCTGTTGCACTCTCTGGAGTGGGAAAAGTAATTTTTACCCCTACGCTATCCAATGCTTTCCCTAATGTTGCACTCTCTGGAGTGGGAATAGTAATTTTTACCCTCCCGCTATCCAACGCTTTCCCTACTGTTGCACTCTTTGGAGTAGGAATAGTAATTTTTACCCTCCCTCTATCCAACGCTTTCCCTACTGTTGCACTCACTGGAGTGGGAATAGTAATTTGTACCCTCCCGCTATCCAACGCTTTCCCTACTGTTGCCCTCACTGGAGTGGGAATAGTAATTTTTACCCTCCCACTATCCAACGCTTTCCTTACTGTTGCATTCACTGGAGTGGGAATAGTAATGTTTACCCTCCCGCTAGCCAACGCTTTCCCTACTGTTGCCCTCACTGGAGTGGGAATAGTAATTTTTACCCTCCCGCTATCCAACGCTTTCCTTACTGTTGCATTCACTGGAGTGGGAATAGTAAGGTTTACCCTCCCGCTAGCCAACGCTTTCCCTACTGTTGCACTCTCTGGAGTGGGAATTGTAAATTAAACCCTCCCGCTACCCAACGCTTTCCCTACTGTTGCATTGACTGGAGTGGGAATAGTAAATGTTACCCTCCCGCTATCCTACAGTAAAAATATTGTATATTTTTTATTAATATTATGTTAATATATATATATGTATTAAAAAATTAAATTGTATGTTTTTTTAACTTAAATTAATTATTTAATACTTTTAAGGTTATTTAAGTACTTTTAAGTATGTTTTAGTTAGTTATATTTATTATTTCATTTATTTTAAATAAATTTTAAGACATTTAAAAAAATTCGATATTTTAACTAACTATATTTTTTAAAACAATATTTTTGATTCAATATTTTTGTACTTACCTGTTTGTAGATAGGAATTCGATGTTTTTGCATTCTATATTTTTACTTCAATATTTTGGTAATTTGATATTTGTGTATTTGATATTATGTCAGTGATCCTGCCTTGCACAAGTTCCTATGTTTCTCTCACCCATTCCCACTCCTCCATTTGCCTTTCGTCCCCCCCCAGTTCCTTCATCGCTCTGCTACTCGCCCCTCATCTTCTGTAGCCTATTGCCCCCCTTCTACCAGTTCTTCCATTGCTCTGCACACCCTTTCCTGTCCATCCATTGCTTTTCATCCCCCTGCCTGCTGGTCCTCAGCATTGTCCCCCTCACCCCTCCTCTTTACAGTTTTTATATTTCTTCTTGAAAATTAGTTTTTGTGCTATGGCCCAGCAACTGATCCCTGCTATGGGGCCACTCACTCCTTTATTTTGGCACTATTACGCTTGCATTTTTATACATTTAGTTGGCCATTGAAAAATAGCTCTCAGCCTTCTTGTAACAAACTTCCCAAAAACCCAAAATGGCTGCTTTTGTACTACAACCTACAAGCATGCTGCAAGACACCACTACTCATGTACATAGTGACACCCATCTTAGAATGCTTATTTCTTTCATAAAACCCATTTCAAAATAGATGTGCATGTCATATACCTATGTGCGTGAGTGTCTGTGTATATTATAGTGGCATTATAGTTATGCATGGTAATAATATGATACTATGCAACTTAAAGTTTAAAAAAGCCTAGAAAATCCTTAAATAAATCAACGGGTTAAGTGGGTAAATCCACTTAGATTTTACTGAGCTAACTATAACTTGTGTCTCTGACATGCACTGCATATTACCTCACATATTACATTCACTCATGACATGTTAAATAATGTAATTGATCACACCACTGACGACATATCAAATGCCATATTTGATGACCTTTGGCATAAGCAGTAGTCACTGAGTCTACATGTGTGGCTCCATAGCATGGAAATAGGGCAAGCCCTTGACACAAGCATGATTGTGTATGTTGTAAGTTATGTCCTCCACTGTGTACAAAGCACTAAGGTTTGGGATGCAAATATTACTCCATGTTAAACAAGATAAAGGCTTAGGGCTCCTAATGTGGGTTGCAGAGCTGTGTTTCAAAGTAGGTTGAGGTTTAAAGCCAAAGTATGTTCCAAATATTCTGTGAGAAGAGCTTAAGCATTATGTTCACAATAGATAATCCAGCAGTGGGTATGTCAGCACGTGCCCACATTAAATAATTGTAATGCACTGCTATAGACAAAGTCTATGTAGCGAGGATATTAATATGGACATTTATTTCCAGAACTTCTCTGAAGATTTCGAGGCATTGGAGATTGCTGAATAATGTAGAATGTGGGAGTGCTTTTTCTCTCTCAGGCATGTGTACAGTAAATCTCACTAAACTAGGAAGTGTAGTCCACTGCTGCTGCTTTTGGTACAGGGGGCCGATATTGCAGCACTGCTGCAAAAACTGCCCCCTGTACCAAAATGGCTCCTGGTCCAAAACCACCCCCACCCTTCCAGCCCACCTGGAAAACACCCGGTGCCCACTACGGCCAGTCCAGCCCTGATTTCTGTTGATGTTTTCAGCCACCCATTCAGATTCCTCGGTACTGTGGGAACAGTCAGTCCTACAGCACTGAAGAGGTCAAGAAGGAAAAATGCCCTCTCAACCAATTAGAGCACCTTATGTTTTTTAACTTATGGTACCACAGCAGTACCTCTTGTCGACAAACTGTCCAGAGTCCAGACATTACTAACACTTGAGCCCTAATTTCTCAAAAATAGCCGCACAGACTTATACCAAACCAAAATAAGCATTGGCAAAGCCAATAGGGCTTGGGAATCTGATAGCTATTGTCGATGGCAATGTAAGTGCATTTGTGTATGGCTCAGGACCTGTTTTTATTGATATACACAAATGCATTAACACTGCCAACGCATATAGCTCTCAGATTGCTGAGACCTACTGGCTTTGCCAATGCTTGTTTTAAAACAGCAAACATGTCCGTAGATGTTCTCACTAAAGGCAGGTCCCTTCTGGAGAGAAAGGAATGGCTGTCTCTGCACAGAGATGTGGGGGTTAGGGCTCAAAAACACAGATATAAATGACACAGTGACTGTAAGGCAGCTGCATCATTGTTGTAGCCCACACATGCACAGAGGGATTATCACAATCCCTCAGCAGAACAAAGCCATCTTGCCTACCCAGAGGGATGTTCACAATCCATCAGAGGAGCAAAGGCAAACTCCCACTCTGGCACAGAGTACCAAGCTCTGCTACAAATTGGTGGGGCAGGGGGGTTATTGGCATATTACGTTTTGTCACAAGAGGTGTGATTGGTGTATAAGGGGAGAAGAGATGGGTTAGTTTGACTATGTTAGGATGTAGTTACGTCAGTTTAGAATGTGTGCCTAAATTGGAGGCTGTTGTGTTTGTGCGTTCAACTATATACATATATTTAAATATTTAAACATTACTCACTAATATTTATTTTTCAAAAAGACACACATTCACTGGATGGTTCATCAGTGATGTCATGAGTGATGTCACTGACCATGTCATGAGTGATGTAATATGTGACGTCATCAGCAGTGCATTGCACGCGCAAGTTATAGTGAGTCCAACTAACTATAACGTGGGAATTTCATTGGTTTTATGCCAGTAAAATTTCCAGCTAACTATAACTGGTGTGAAACCTATGGTTTTTTCAGTGAATTTAATAGGTTTTTTAAATGCTAATTCCTAACTATAACTGGTGTGAAACCTATGGTTTTTTCAGTGAATTTCAATGGTTTTTTAATAGTAAATCTCTATAGGTATGAAAAGTAATATTTTTTATAACGAATTTTATTTTGTATAATTATGTAATAGTATTTTCTTTTCTTTTTTTTTTGTTGCCCCGGAGCGCTCCCGGGGCGCGTACCGATGCGCTCACCGGGAAGCGCAGTGTTGCAGCACGCCCCGGGGCGCGTACCGGTGAGCGTCCCGTTAGCGCTATTGCCGCGAACGAAAACAACATCGTGACGCATCGTGTAGCCGCGTGATGCGTCATATCACGCACTGCGTAAGCGCACCCGGAAGCACCCGACCGCATACGATTGCGCAACGTAAGCGCAGCCGGGCGCGCCCCGGGGCGCGACTACGGGCGCGCCCCGGGGCACGGCCCCGGGCACGCACCGGGGCGCGTAGCGTAAGCACGTCGGGTCATGTGACCTGAAAATAAACCTTTTCATTGTTTCAGAACACTTTTGGTTTCCAAATGATGAGAAGGCCCAGGTCATGAGACCTGAAAATAACACTTTTGATTGGTTCACAACAGTTTTGTTTTCTAAATGATAAAAGACCCCACCTTTTTTCCTCATTTTCACTTTGTGGTTTGAGTGAAGAAGACCTGCATTCATTCTGTGAGAAATGGCTTCACTAGTAGCAGCTGCAGGTGCATCTGCACCACCACCACCTCCACCACCATTACAAGGACCACCACAAGACCACTTTGGTGGTCAACAAGAAGAGGAGGACGAAGAGGAGGAGGTGGAGAGGGACTTTCTGCCTGAGGACAATTCCCCATACAGACCCAAGGAACATTTTATTTGGAACTTTTACAAGATGCCAAGGGGTGCAAAAAAGGTGAATGCAGCTAGGGTGACTTGCCTCATCTGTGGCCAAGAACTGTCAAGAGGGAACCCAAAGAAGAAGTATTCTTTTGGGAACCACACGATGATTAGACATATGCAGAGGAAGCACCCGAACAATTATTCGGCAGCAGAGGTCAGGGAACTGACCCAGAATCCTTCCTATCCTTCTTCTTCAAGCACCTCCAATCAACCCACTCTATTGGATGCAGAGGCTAGGGAGATGGTCCCTAATGTCCAAACCAGGTTTGGAGATTTTAAATTTGTTTGCAAATATTGCAACAAAACAATTTCATATGGTGAGCAAAGCATCACTTTACTCAATCGAGCTGCAGACAACCATCACTACAGCAAGCGACCTTAATTTTTTCTATTTTTTTTGCTCCAGTTGAGCTGTTTGCAATTCCCTGTGTTTTGTTTGACCCCCAGAAAAACTACAAGAAAAATATAAAATTGTTAAGAAAAGCCAAAAAAAGTAAAAAATGTTCAAAAAAACAATAAAAAAATATAAAACAAAAAAAAGAATTAAAAAAAACAGTTCTTTTCAGAACTACCTTCAATTTATATAAAAATGCTACATTTTTTTAAAACTCTGTCATTCTTTATTCCCCATGGTACGCTCCCCGGTACGCCCCCCGGTGTGCGTACCGGGCGCTCCCCCCGTGAAAATCGAAAAAAAAAAAAATAATAATTTCTCCGCGGGGCCCTTTTATGGCCCCCACATCAAACCTAGAGGGTCAGGAGGGGTCTACCCTGCCCCCTTATGGTCATTTCCCCCTTTGTTTTTGCCACCTCTTGTGTCTCGATCCTACCGAGACACAAGATGGCGGCCGCTCCGGACTGTTTGGAATGTTTACAGACACCCGAGAGCCAATCAGCTTTCCGCGCGCGAACTCGCGTAGCGCGCTGGTAAGCGCCCCGGTGCGCGTACCGGGGCGCGCTTATAGATATATATATTTTTTTTAACCTAAATTACTCAAAATCCACTGGAGCGCATATCTTGAGACATAGCAAAGGCACATCAGGCTACCAGTCCCTACAAAGTTTGGTGGAAATCTATTCAGCCGTTCGGGCTAAAAGTGAGTCCAACCGCCCTATGGAAATTAACATGGGGAAAACACGTTTTGGGACCCCCCTTTTATCTCGGCCCCGCTTGACGAATCCCCCCCAAACTTTCAGGGAAGGAGTGGAGCGGGCCATCTTCTTTGAGAAATTCGCGAAGATTCGTCCACCGGCACCAAAGTTATTCCCAATAGAATGTTGCGGATTTCCTATGGAAAGTAGATCCTAACTATAACTACCTACTGGCGACCGCCAGTAGGTAATATATATATATATATATCTAGGACAACACACCTAGGTCTATATGACTAACTAATTAATTAATTAATTTGGATTGATTTGGATTACTTAGAAATCAATATTTACCTGCGAGACCGTACACCCCCAACAGCATTTCTTTTAGGGGTGACATGCCGATCCACGGCTACACACTCACTAAACTCCATTCAAAGATGGCCCCCATAGACGTGCTAAATATGTGGCCCGTCTTCCATGTCTACAACATTACAAACACAATATGTATGGCTCACCTGCAAAGTGCAATTGACACCGAGGAAGGCTTGAAGCCGAAACGCGTCTGTTCACTCTGTTTGAAAAATAAAATGAGTACGAGCACCAGCCTGGTTTTCGAGTGCTGTTTTCCTAGCTGAGAGTTTAGGAATTGGAGCTGCATATTTTTGCGGGACCCACTACCGCAGACTGCACCCATCCGCGAGTGCCCCGATTGACCAGTGGGACTGGGAGCTTCGAAACTGAAGACGGGCACCGCCGCAACCGCAACGCACCATGAAGTACGGGGATCAAGGAGTCTGAACTTGACTGGCTGGTGGGATCGACCGAATCCATTGAGGAGACCGGAGCCAGATCCCTTCCTGAGGTGAGCGCGCGCTCGAGAGTATATATTTTGAGCAATTGCGATACGCGGTAGGATGACAGTAAACTAGAGACTGGTGCACGCGTACTAACTTAACAGAGTGGAAACGAGAAACCCATTCGGGATATGTATTGTGAAAATGCGCGCAGAGATGCAGCCAAGGGCATGTTTAGGAAGCAGGATGCAGTAGCTGCAGCAACAAATATTCAACAGCCACAACGACACACAAAGCTAGAAGAGCTCCTGATAAAGTTGGAGAGGCTATATGAGCGCGAGGTGCGCAAGTGGTGGGAGGCAACAAGCTTGCAGAGCTACATCGATGACAAAAGGGTACCAAGAGGCCTCAGAGTGTACACCATCCCATCATATGAGAACCCTGATCCTCAACTTTTGACAGACTGGGCAGAACAAACCGCAAATTATTGCGAGGGAACCTTACGAATCCTAGTCCAATATGCTTGGAGCGACCGCGACAAAGCTTTAGCGGAAATCGCAGCATTAGAAGCTGATCTGTCAAAGGAGGAAGCAGCACTAAAAGATCAAATGAAAATCAGATTAACCAAATATGAAGAAAAAATATATGAAGAAAAAATAAAAACTAGAAAACAAGAAAAATATACTAGAGATGAAAACGACTATTTACAAGGTAGAGTACTAACTTTTGCCAAGAAGTACGACGCTCCCAGAAAGGAGGTGTACCGCAGGAAAGCCTTGGGCATAGTCTCACCTGAAGTCACGTCAGAATCAGATGTAACTGACAACGAGTCAGTGGAGGAGCGCCAAAAGAAATCCACAGCTGAGAGATCCAAGGGAGAACAAGCAGCCTCAACTCCCCATTTTCAGGACGAGTTCAAGGTTATACGCCAAGCATGGCTGCGTGGGGGAAAGGTGAAGCCACCAGAAAGCCAAAAAGCAGGACACGCAGGGCAGGCGGCGGCAGAAGGAGGGCAAAGCCAACCCAGGAGAAACAGAAAGAAAACGAACAGATATTAGAAGCAACGGAGGATCTAACTGTTGTAAATCTTACAAATAAATCATTGACTGAGGCGGAAGAAAATCTACTGCGCCTGGGGTTAACCTTTTGCCCAAACAATAGATCTGAATATACGCAAACTAGAATCGACCTGCATGGATTTGTAAGAAAACTTAAACTGCACAAATATCACAAAATCAGAGCAGTAACAAAAACTCAGAAAGTAACAATGAAAAGAATGACGGCCACTGACTCACTGTCGTGCAATGACCTGAAAAGTGTGGACAATCTCGAAAGACTGAGATTAGACCTCGACACACAGAATTCACAAGATGCGTCAATGGTGGAGAGAGCATTAAGAAATGAAATTGAACAAGACAAAGATGAAAGTTCATTCAAACCGGTGTCTACCTTTTTCCCAATAATGCCCTGGGACGCCATTGATGCATTTTCAGAAACAGTACTAAAAGACCTAGTGACAATGAGAGGCAAGATGAAAACATCAAAATGGGTGGATAACATCACAGTCGAGCAAAGGAATGCACTCAAAAATCTTCAACAAGATGAAGAAATTATCATAAAGCCCTCTGATAAGGGCGGAAACGTTGTGCTCCTCACCAGGGACTACTACCATAAAGAAGCCCTAAAACAACTAGCTGATACCAGCTATTACCAAAGAACAAATGGGGAGAGATACAATGAGAGTGTAAAACAATACGACAAACTCATAAATAAATGGTACAAAAGATCGATGCTGGGTAGTGAGGAGAATCTCTTTCTACGCAGCAACAATCCGATGGTACCCACCTTTTACCACCTGCCTAAACTCCATAAGAATGCCACCGAACCACCAGGGAGGCCTATAGTCCCATCGATTAATGGCTTGACGGAGAATATGTCCAGATTTATTGACAATTATCTATTTCCATTGGTCATACAGTTGAAATCCCATATCAGGGATACCAAATTTGGGAACCAACATACTTACTGGTGGTTTTGGACATATCAAGTCTTTATACGAACATAAGACACGAACTGGGCATTACAGCTGTTGAATACTACCTGAATAAGAGACCAGCAAGATTTGCCTTACGCAACTGTATGTTGTTAGAATTTGTCGAATTCTGCTTGACAAGTAATATCTTCCTGTTCGATGACCAACACTATATACAGGTATCTGGGACGGCCATGGGTACCTGCTTCGCTCCCAGCTACGCGAACTTGTTCGTGGGCTGGTGGGAGGAGCGGGTGCCCATGGTACTCTGCACAGATGGGCAGGAGACAGGCAGGGTAGTGAGGTGGCACCGATATATCGACGACCTCTTCATCGTGTGGCAAGGGACGATGGAGATGGCTCTGAGATATATCGAGGTCTTAAATGCCAACAATTACAATCTTCATTTCTCGGGAAAAGTAGATCCAGTGGCAGTGGATTTTCTTGACCTAAGAGTGTTTGTTGAACAGGATAGACTACACACCTCACTATACCGTAAACCTACGGCAGGCAACTCAATTCTAAGGGCAAACAGTAATCATCCAACAAAACTTATACATAGCATTCCCTATGGGGAGCTCTTAAGGTTAAAGAGAAACAGCAGTAGAGATGAAGATTTTGAGTTAGCGGCTAAGGGGAGCATTGAGAGATTCACCAAAAGAGGATATGACATACACTCTCTAGAAAGAACACTGATGAAGGTTAGGAAAATCCCAAGGGCTGGTTTATTACAAACCAGAACTGAAGCAAAGGAGAGAGATATAGGCGGCAAGTTCCGCATGATAACAACATATAGCTCAGAATCACATATCCTTAGAGGGATATTGGCCAAAAACTGGCATATCCTCCTAACTGATCCGACAATCAAAGAGGATATTCCTGCGAAACCGCAGATCACATTCCGCAAAGCGAGGTCTCTTAAAGACACGCTTGTGAGAAGCCATTTTGAACAGAGGAAACCTAAACAACAGACACTGACCGAAATGAAGGGCTTTTACCCTTGCGGTAAGTGTAAAACCTGTGTTGGGAGCAGACGGATACTATCCTATTATGTACCAGGGGCAGGTATAACCAAACCTATAAAGAAATTTCTAACATGCAGTACACCATTTGCTGTTTACTGTCTTGTCTGCCCTTGCGGCCTAAGATACGTGGGCAGCACCATCAACCCACTAAAGATGAGGGTCTTAGAACACCAAAGGGCGATTGAGAAGGTAGATACATCATACCCAGTCGCAAGACACTTCAATGAGGCACACAATAGGGATAGGAGCAAGCTACAATACTTTGGACTCGATAGTATCCCAGCAAGCATTCGGGGAGGTGACAGACTAAAACAACTGAGACGTCTGGAATCCAGATATATAATTGATCTGATGACAAAGGCACCTCGAGGGTTGAACAGCGGGGAAGAACTGGCAGTTCACCTAGGCAAATAGACACTATACTGTATAAAATACTGATCTGCATTTTGTGGAGTTTGTTGCTACAAATGAGAATCTCGTGAATAAGCTAACCTCCAAATAGGGAAATGAATTTGAATATGGTGAAAAAGCAAACTCACTATACCTTGTAAATTTTATAGATATAGACAATTGATTAATTAATCAATTTGTTTGTTTGAATGAGTTGATCTGATAGTTCATGGGCTCATGAACTCTTCATCCTTTATGTGGGGCGAATACAGCTTTGTGATATGATGTAATATGACGCAATTCCTCAAAAAACTGTATTTTTCACTACTGCACTAATTCCAAAACAGATGAAGTTCCCATAGAAGTAATGTATTGTTACTGTTAATGTGTTGTAGACACTGCATATTGGTATGCAGAGTGGCATCGAACTGATATGGAGTAGTTATGATATCGCATATGGTCTCTTGATGGTATTGCCCTCGTTAGAGCTTTTGTACAAGGGTACCCAGCCGATCCACGGCAACACACCTAGGTCTATATGACTAACTAATTAATAAATTAATTTGGATTGATTTGGATTACTTAGAATTCAATATTTACCTGCGAGACCGTACACCCCCAACAGCATTTCTTTTAGGGGTGACATGCCGATCCACGGCTACACACTCACTAAACTCCATTCAAAGATGGCCCCCATAGACGCGCTTAATATGTGGCACGTCTTCCATGTCTACAACATTACAAATACAATATGTATGGCTCACCTGCAAAGTGCAATTGACACCGAGGAAGGCTTGAAGCCGAAACGCGTCTGTTCACTCTGTTTGAAAAATAAAACGAGTACGAGCACCAGCCTGGTTTTCGAGTGCTGTTTTCCTAGCTGAGAGTTTAGGAATTGGAGCTGCATATATATATATATATATATATATATATATATATACCAAGGTGTATTGAAGAATGAACGGGTGTATAAAAGTCAGGATGGATGATTAAGTAGGTGTGTGACTGACTGTATAAGTGAGTGATTAATTGTGTCTTGCTTAATGCATGGGTTAGCGATTGATATAGGCATTCACACAGTTTAGCTTGTCAGATGGTGTGTTATTGGTTGCATGGTTTGGTTAGCAGGTAAATGAAGCTCTATATGGGCTAGTGATTGCTTGTCTGAGTATCTGTATGGGTGCCTGAGTGTCTGTGTGCGTGGGTTGGGGGTGTGACTCTGTGCATAAATGTTTGAGTGGATAATTCACTGCGTATATGTGTTCAAGTCTGTATTTTTGAACGGCTGTATGGCTGGGTGAGTTTGTGTAAGGATGTCTTAATGAGTGAATGGATGCTTCAGTGGTACATGTGTGAGTATCTGCATATGTCAAAGGCAGTATATGTGAGTGTTGGACTGTACAAATGACTATATGTGAGAGTGAGTGATTGTGAGAGTGTATATTTCAATAGTCGTTGTAGTTAGTTGCCTACTGGATTCTGTAATTAAATAATCACCACTCGATCTGAATTGTGACCCCTGCTGACCGCAGTGTAGGCCAGAGTCAGTGGTCATTAACGCCTCAAAGCACGTGCCGTTGGATTCGGAAGCACGGAGTTGGTGGCACCTGAATCATAGAATCAAGACCCCGTTTCACTGTTGGGACCTGCTGTACCACGGTGTACTACACCGACTGGTGTCAACCAAGCACAATAATCATGTGCAAGAGTTAGCTACGCAAGCACAGAGTCTGATGCACCTCAATGGAGGGAGTTCTATGAAAACCAAGCAACAAAACTTATTGAAAAACTTCGAGTGGCAGTGCTTCGCAAAGGCTAACTGTTCTGATTGAATAATTTTCGGCTGTTGCCCAGTCGAGAAGCAAGTCCCACCTTGAATGAGGGTCCATGCAGGCTTTTGGTAGGAGCTTGCAGTTATGGAACGAAGGCAGGCACAGCGCCAACACAGGTGGTGCTGCCTTGGACACGTTTTCGCTGCTGCAAGTGCGCTTCCTAACAGGTTCCAGTGCTCTCCTCGCTCCACTGGGAGAATATTTGTTTCAAATTGCAAGGTTGAAGAAGCAGCCCCACTGTGGGTTAAAGGACAGTGTACTACAAAGCCCAGGATGCAGTGCGCCTGAGACACGCCCATAGAGGCAGGTGAGAGCTATTTGAGTAGACACTACCAGAAACTGTTTGGTTGACCTTCACGAACATTGCCTCTGAGGAAAGGGTCATCCCTGAAAGGCGTCAGGCTTTTATGTTCAAAGGAGACTCTGAAATCTGCTGGGGAACGAGCAGTGAAATGGATTCAAATAAACGTGCTTATTGAAAAACTTCGAGTGGCAGTGCTTCACAAAGGCTACCTGTTCTGATTGAATAATTTTCGGCTGTTGCCCAGTCGAGAAGCAAGTCCCACCTTGATTGAGGGTCCATGCTGGCTTTTGGTAGGAGCTTGCAGTTATGGAACAAAGTCAGGCGCAGCGCCAACACAGGTGGTGCTGCCTTGGACACGTTTTCGCTGCTGCAAGTGCGCTTCCTAACAGGTTCCAGTGCTCTCCTCGCTCCACTGGGAGAATATTTGTTTCAAATTGCAAGGTTGAAGAAGCAGCCCCACTGTGGGTTAAAGGACAGTGTACTACAAAGCCCAGGATACAGTGCGCCTGAGACACGCCCATAGAGGCAGGTGAGAGCTATTTGAGTAGACACTACCAGAAACTGTTTGATTGACCTTCACGAACATTGCCTCTGAGGAGAGGGTCATCCCTGAAATGCGTCAGGCTTTTATGTTCGAAGGAGACTCTGAAATCTGCTGGGCATCGAGCAGTGAAATGGATTCAAATAAACATGCTTGTTGAAAAACTTCGAGTGGCAGTGCTTCGCAAAGGCTACCTGTTCTGATTGAATAATTTTCGGCTGTTGCCCAGTCGAAAAGCAAGCCCCACCTTGAATGAGGGTCCATGCAGGCTTTTGGTAGGAGCTTGCAGTTATGGAACGAAGGCAGGCGCAGTGCCAACACAGGTGCTGCTGCCTTGGACACGTTTTCGCTGTTGCAAGTGCGCTTCCTAACAGGTTCCAGTGCTCTCCTCGCTCTACTGGGAGAATATTTGTTTCAAATTGCAAGGTTGAAGAAGCAGCCCCACTGTGGGTTAAAGGACAGTGTACTACAAAGCCCAGGATGCAGTGCGCCTGAGACACGCCCATAGAGGCAGGTGAGAGCTATTTGAGTAGACACTACCAGAAACTGTTTGATTGACCTTCACGAACATTGCCTCTGAGGAAAGGGTCATCTCTGAAACGCGTCAGGCTTTTATGTTCAAAGGAGACTCTGAAATCTGCTGGGGATCGAGCAGTGAAATGGATTCAAATAAACGTGCTTATTGAAAAACCTCGAGTGGCAGCACTTCGCAAAGGCTACCTGTTCTGATTGAATATATATATATGTATATATATATATATATATATACCAAGGTGTATTGAAGAATGAATGGGTATATAAGAGTCAGGATGGATGATTAAGTAGGTGTGTGACTGACTATATAAGTGAGTGATTAATTGTGTCTTGCTTAATGCATGGGTTAGCGATTGATACAGACATTCACACAGTTTAGGTTGTCAGATGGTGTGTTATTGGTTGCATGGTTTGGTTAGCAGGTAAATGAAGCTCTATATGGGCTAGTGATTGCTTGTCTGAGTATCTGTATGGGTGCCTGAGTGCCTGTGTGCGTGGGTTGAGGGTGTGACTCTGTGCATAAATGTTTGAGTGGATAATTCACTGCGTATATGTGTTCAAGTCTGTATTTGTGAACGGCTGTATGGCTGGGTGAGTTTTTGTAAGGATGTCTTAGTGAGTGAATGGATGCTTCAGTGGTACATGTGTGAGTATCTGCATATGTCAAAGGCAGTATATGTGAGTGTTGGACTGTACAAATGACTATATGTGAGAGTGAGTGATTGTGAGAGTGTATATTTCAATAGTCGTTGTAGTTAGTTGCCTACTGGATTCTGTAATTAAATAATCACCACTCGATCTGAATTGTGACCCCTGCTGACCGCAGTGTAGGCCAGAGTCAGTGGTCATTAACGCCTCAAAGCACGTGCCGTTGGATTCGGAAGCACGGAGTTGGTGGCACCTGAATCATAGAATCAAGACCCCGTTTCACTGTTGGGACCTGCTGTACTGCGGTGTACTACACCAACTGGTGTCAACCAAGCACAATAATCATGTGCAACAGTTATCTACGCAAGCACAGAGTCTGATGCACCTCAATGGAGGGAGTTCTATGAAAACCAAGCAACAAGTAATATCGAACATCGTCCGTTGTGGGATCAAGACACCGTTCCACTGTTGGGACCTAGAGTTGGTTGCACGTGGTCGGAGGGGGTACACAGAAATCATCACAGACTTTAACTTCTGACATCCTCAATCATAGAATCAAGACCCCGTTTCACTGTTCGGACCTGCTGTACCGCGGTGTAGTCCAGCGACTACAGTCAACCAAGCCTAATAATCATGTACAGCAGTTAACTACAAAAGCACAGAGTCTGATGCACCTCAACGGAGAGAGTTCTGTGAAAACCAAGTAGCAGGTAATATCGGACATCGTCCATTGTGGTATCAAGACACCGTTCTACTGTTGGGACCTAGAGTAGGTTGCACCTGGTCGAAGGGAGTACCTTCATCTCCACTGCCAGATGCAGTTCTAACATCGTCCACTGTGGGATCAAGACACCGTTCCGCTGTTGGGACCTACAGTTGGTTGTACCTGATCAGAGGGGGTACACAGAAATCATCACAAACTTTAACTTCTAATATCCTCAATAACAGAATCAAGACCCTATTTCACTGTTCGGACCTGTTGTAACGCGGTGTAGTCCAACGACTGGTGTCAACCAAGCATAATAATCATGTGCAACAGTTAGCTACGCAAACACAGAGTCTGATGCACCTCAACTGAGAGAGTTCTGTGAAAAGCAAGCAGCAGATAATATCGTACACCATCCATTGTGGTATCAAGACACCGTTCCACTGTTTGGACCTAGAGTTGGTTGCACCTGGTCGAAGGGAGTACCTTCATCTCCACTCTCAGATGCAGTTTTAACATCGTCCATTGTGGGATCAAGACACCATTCCACTGTTGATACCTGTTCGACTACTGTGTTAGTAGTATACAGACCACTCCACGCTGCTGGGCCTCAGGCTGGGCCCTCAGTGCCTGTGTCATGGTCGCCAACATTGATCTCAGAAGCCTTCCGAGCTTGCAGACCTCGACCCAGGAGCTTCCGCCAGCACGTAGTAGGCCCTCTTTCACATTCGCTCGCTATTGAAAGCTGAACTGATAGGGCATATGTGCTTTGCAGTGGCCATGACAATTTTTCGGTACTAGCACTCTGAGAGCATCATTCACGCAGCCACCTTCGCTCACGGGGTCAACCTCATTGCGGTGTAAGCTGCGCAGACCTGGCAGACACGTTCGCCATTCCGGAAGAGAATCACACCCAGTGAAAAGTGGCTTTTATTCATACCCCTAGGCTAGCCTTGCATACGCCGAGCCAGCCCACTACGCTAAAGATTTGGGGGGAAGGGGGAGGGTGAGGGTGCATGTATGCACTATGTTTCCATAATCTTCCCTACTAACTGTACTATCATTGTTGCGTACACTCTCCATTTCACTTAATACACCATCAGAGTATGTTGACATGTACATGTCCGTGCTCTGCAAACTCAAGTCTGTCTGGCACATCCCCTCAACACTTTGCATTGTATACTTTTATAACCGAGAATCACTTGCCACCTTTGCACATACTTTGCTCCCATCTCTCCCCGCATTCTACATTGTGTAACAGAGGTGCCATGCCATTTTTGGTTTGTGTACATAGCTAGCCACGGCTTCCACAGTACGTAGTGTAGTTGTGTCTGCTAGGTGTACATGTTCTTTGTCATGTTGTATGTGATTATACAAGGTAGCACGTTTATTCACGAACAGTGTTTTCTCCCATTTACATATCGCTGTCTTAAAGAGCATACAGAAGTTTTTCTCACAGGTGAAAAGTGCGACCACAATGGCAGTCATTACTATGCAAGAATGTCCACCTGCACAGCGCTTCTAAGCTTACAGCCCCCAATTTTGCGTGCTTTCTTGAAAGCACGCCAACTCCCACAATCAGACCAACATTCACACAGCTTTCTAACGGCAGTTATCTGCTTCTCAATAACATGCACTCCTACGGAATGTCAGCTGGCACCTAAGAAGTTTGATGATTACATTTTGCAAAACATGTTTTTTGTTTGTTTTCTGAAAGGATACATGTGGTAATGGTATTCTACCTTTATTTTCATTATAGAAATTTGAGTCATTCAAGTCTAATAGGTGTTGTTAATGTCACATGGAACTTTAACATGTAATGTGGAATTCACTGATGCAGGAACTTACGTTTTTATAAAGCAAAAGCGGTTGGAGTTTACCTCAGCTCCATGCCTTAGCTCTTGCACCAGTGAGTCCATTTATGGCACTTAAATAAACACACTATTTATATAACTTTCAAACTCCATCCCTTTATAACACACAGCCACTTTCTTAGACACACCTGATTTCACCATTTGTCTTCTGTGGCTTTGCAACATTCTGCATTATATTCTTCACGATTATTTCTTTATTCCTCCTTGCTAAAAAACTGCATTTGAGTTTGCTTCCCACTCCCCGTATAGTATAAATGCATACTAACACTACTTACACAGGTATCCTACAGCGCCCAGAGCACATCAGTTTACAGCACTCAACTCACGCTTTAGGTGCATGCTTTCATCCCTGAGTATACCGGCACCTCACCTCAGCACCATCTCACTGTGAGCAAAACAGCACTTTCACACCGTTAGGGGTAAATAATTTGCTTCGGCCAGTATGCTACAGTACCCAGAGCACATCAGTTTACAGCACTCAGCTCACGCTTTAGGCGCATGCTTTCATCCCCGAGTGTACCGACACCTCACCTCACCACCATCTCACTGTGGGCAAAACAGCACTTTCACATCGGTAGGGGTAAATACTTCGCTTCACACTCCATGTATAGCACACCCTAAACACCCCACAGACGTTACAGTGCTCCTACCATCCTCTTTCCTACTTTTTTCGCCCTATTTTCCCCTTACGTGCTTCAACGTTAACACAAAAATGGCTGCCAACACTTCCTAGTTGCAACCGTTCGCAGCCAATAAGCAGCAAGTTTGTGCTCGTAACGCATCAGCCAATAAGATGGCAGAATTCCCAAATATCGATATTTGTAAATTTTGATATTTCTGAAAAACTACTGAATGGATTACACCAAATAAAGACCCTTCTCCCTGCCAAATTTGGGGTAATTCCGTTCACCCGTTCGACCTGTAGCCTTGTCTAAAGTTTCCTATGGAAATTAACTTGGAGAAAACACATTTTTGGACCCCCTTTTTCTCAGCCCCCCCCTGACAAATCACCCCTAAACTTTCAACATAGAAGCTGATATGAACAATGAATTTGTTTGGAAAATTTCATGAAGATTCATCAAACGACGCCAAAGTTCTAAGCAAAACAAAAATTGCTCTTCCTATGGAAACTTGGTCCTAACTATAACTACCTGCTGGCGACCGCCAGTAGGTAATATATATGTGTGTGTGTATATGTATATGTAGTATATGTTTTAGAATGCCCATGTGCACTACATTATGTAGGAAGCACTAAACTGCCTGTGCACAAAAGGGTTCTTCAACATATACGGGCGATTGTCAATAAGGATCAAACGTACCCTGTGGCGAGGCACTTTGAGGCGGTTCATGGCAGTGACCCGACCCATCTAAGCTACTTTGCCATCGACTGCATACCGTTGTCCCGCAGGGGGGGTAATCGGGAAACTGCACTCCGTCTATTAGAGCTAAATACTAAATCCCCTTTTGGGTTAAATGCAACCAAGGATTTGTATACATGTTTATGGGCTTGTATATATTATTGATCAGTTTTTAATTTTAGCTCTAATGAAAATTTTGACCGCTTGGCAGATCGAAATCTCTTTGTCTATGAAATCTTGTAATAACTGTGTGCTATGAACTTATGAAATTTTAATGAATTATACTTTTTCTTTTTTATCACTTGGGTTTCACTTTAAATATTTAGCAAATTCTCCTTTTGCCAATGGCCAAGGGGGTCTTTTGCAGGTTCGGCCAGTGTTTTCGAAAAGCTAGACTGGGCATGTTGTGCTTGCCCACTTGGACACTATTGAGAGTTCTTGAAAATTGATGGCTATTTCCATTTTTTGATAGATTTTAATGCAAATGAATGATTGGCATTCTTAAAACGTGGTCAATGTGAGTACTTGGCGAAATGGCGGTTGGGTGTCTCCATATTGAGGCATCCATCTTTTGATATTTCTCACGATAGTATGGGTATAGGTTTGAGAAATTACAAATTGGACATCGCTTAGTTTAACCGCTTGTATATTTGAAAAGTGGATATACATGTATGTTTAATTGCATTTTTTTAAATATATTTATAATCATATATATATATTTTTTTTTATTATCTGTGTACCACGTCTATGCCAGATACTATGCATTTTAAGCAGTAACTCACTGTTTCTTTAAAACTATCTATCTACATGAATTTAAATGTGATATTATTGAGCATTCAAGCCGATATTATACATGTACATGTATAGTCTGTCTTCCGTATTTATTATGGCACAGCACAGCTGAATGTAATTTGGTTTGCACTAGCACTTTAAAAAGTCTTTTCACCGCACGTAACGCGTCATGTGATCAAGGTCCAGGTGGGACCGAAATGCGTCATGGCGGCATTGATGCAGGGTGACTGAATAAACCTTGCCTCGCGGCGCCACGGTCCTTCCCTGAAAGTTTGGGGGGGATTCGTCAAGCGGGGGCTGAGATAAAAGGGGGGTCCCAAAACGTGTTTTCCCCATGTTAATTTCCATAGGGCAGTTGGACTCACTTTTAGCCCGAACGGCTGAATATTTTTCCACCAAACTTGGCAAAATTGTAGGGACTGGTAGCCCGATGTGCCTTTCCTATGTCTCAAGATATGTGCTCCAGTGGTTTTTACGAAAATTAACTTTGAATTTTTTTTTATTGGGCTATATATATGTTAGAGCCCAAATGTAGCCCAATGTAGCCCAATGTAGCCCAAAGATGGCCACCAGAGACAAAAAAAACAAATGTAGCCCAAATATCAGCCAGATGTAGCCCAACTATAGCCCAATGACAGAATGTCCCAGAGTGTTCTAAAGAACAACTAGAGCGCTAACAGTCTTACTTATGACAAAAGTATGGCACTCCTGAAGTCATCTTGACTGGAATAAAGTGTTAACACTTAAAACATTTAATTTGCAAAGGAACAAAATGAGGGGGTTCATTTTGCCATAGAAATTATGATTAGTGCACATTTTGAGTGACTTCTCAAATCCTCTTATATTTCATTAAAAAAAATTCTGATATGCAGTCTCCCAAGATGGCCACCAGAGACAAAAGAGCCTGTGCTTAAAAACTCTGTTAGCAAAGCAGGCATTTGAGATTTAAAAAACGTTTTAATATATAAAAACGTTATCCGCTAATAGAATTAGCATTTAAAAAACCTTGCGAATTCAATGAAAAAACCATAGGTTTCAGGCCTTATATAGTTAGGAATTAGCATTTAAAAAACCTTGCGAATTCACTGAAAAAAACATAGGTTTCAGGCCTTATATAGTTAGGAATTAGCATTTAAAAAACCTTTGAAATTCACTGAAAAAACCATATGTTTCAGGCCTTATATAGTTAGGAATTAGCATTTAAAAAACCTTGCAAATTCACAGAAAAAACCATAGGTTTCAGGCCTTATATAGTTAGGAATTAGCATTTAAAAAACCTTTGAAATTCACTGAAAAAACCATAGGTTTCAGGCCTTATATAGTTAGGAATTAGCATTTAAAAAAGCTTGCAAATTCACTGAAAAAACCATAGGTTTCAGGCCTTATATAGTTAGGAATTAGCATTTAAAAAACCTTTGAAATTCACTGAAAAAACCATAGGTTTCAGGAGTTATATAGTTAGGAATTAGCTTTTAAAAAACCTTTGAAATTCACTCAAAAAACTATAAGTTTTAGTGGTGTTATAGTTAGCTGCACATTTTACTCATACAAAACCATTGAAATTGCTCCTATATAGTTAGCTGTACTAACTATATTTCGCGCACCCGCAATCCACTGCTGATGATGTCACATATTAGATCATTCATGACATGGTCAGTGACATCACTGATGACATCTCAAATGACATCACTGATGACATCACCAACTATATAAGGACTGAAACCTATGGTTTTTTCAGTGAATATATATATATATATGTATCAGACATTAAGTCTAAAGTTACGCATTAAATCAACCATCAGGTACTATGTTGGCTGATTTAACACGCAGGTGTGCATCACGAGCGTCATGGAAGCGAAGGATCCTTTAAAAATAGGCACGCTTTCCAATGCAATAACATAAACACTCTTCGTTGCTGTGCTTAACCCACATATTGGAATGCATGATGTAATGCATAGTGACAATATGTATAACTACAAGTACCATCATGCCCCAGATAAACAAAGGGGTGTGTAATGATATAAATGAGGAAAGTGAGAAGGGACTAATCACTATCACTACCGTGAGCAGGAACTACGGTTCGAAACGCGTAGGAGGTGTTGTCACGTTTGAATAAAGAACTGCGTTAAACCAAGAAGTGTGCCGCGATCTTTTTTCTTGCATTGGATATATATATATGCTGAGGAGGCTATTGGAGCCGAAATGCATACGCCGCCACTGGGAGCCTGTGAAATAAATGAGCGATTGCCCTGAACTCCCTCTGGCCTCTGAGTTCTTCTTTTTGGAGGGAACTGTAACGCGATGTTTGCTGCGCCTGCCCAACGACGCAGAACGGATGGCCCCGCTACATTAAGCTGCCCTGGAGCGAAGTTGGACACCACGCTGCTTGCAGCGTTTAAACATTCGAGGGATCGAAAAGCTCCAGTGACCACCAGAGAACACACAGCACCATTGGGGAGAATAGGTATTTCACCTAGCTGGGATTCCAGTCCGCATTGACTGCCCCTGCCCTGTGGATCGACAGTGTGTCACCTCTGGTTGTAGTGGTACGAGGGACCAAGGGCAACGGCCGTGGACTTTCAGCGGCTTAAAGACATTGTGCCTTCCACACCTTCCTACTTGCCAGCACCAGCCTACAGCTTTACTCACTCCTCCACACCACCCGCCAGAGATGCCTGCCACAATGCATTCTGGGATCTGTGGTTCGAGATTTCACACGAACTACAGTGGGTGAGTCGACCACTTAAGGGGGAGGAGATTTAGATGCTGCAAATCACTTTGGTAGGAAGGAGCCATTTGGGAGGACTTGTCTCGGTGTTTGGGCGCTGAGGAGGCTATTGGAGCCGAAATGCATACGCCGCCACTGGGAGCCTGTGAAATAAATGAGCGATTGCCCTGAACTCCCTCTGGCCTCTGAGTTCTTCTTTTTGGAGGGAACTGTAACGCGATGTTTGCTGCGCCTGCCCAACGACGCAGAACGGATGGCCCCGCTACATTAAGCTGCCCTGGAGCGAAGTTGGACACCACGCTGCTTGCAGCGTTTAAACATTCGAGGGATCGAAAAGCTCCAGTGACCACCAGAGAACACACAGCACCATTGGGGAGAATAGGTATTTCACCTAGCTGGGATTCCAGTCCGCATTGACTGCCCCTGCCCTGTGGATCGACAGTGTGTCACCTCTGGTTGTAGTGGTACGAGGGACCAAGGGCAACGGCCGTGGACTTTCAGCGGCTTAAAGACATTGTGCCTTCCACACCTTCCTACTTGCCAGCACCAGCCTACAGCTTTACTCACTCCTCCACACCACCCGCCAGAGATGCCTGCCACAATGCATTCTGGGATCTGTGGTTCGAGATTTCACACGAACTACAGTGGGTGAGTCGACCACTTAAGGGGGAGGAGATTTAGATGCTGCAAATCACTTTGGTAGGAAGGAGCCATTTGGGAGGACTTGTCTCGGTGTTTGGGCGCTGAGGAGGCTATTGGAGCCGAAATGCATACGCCGCCACTGGGAGCCTGTGAAATAAATGAGCGATTGCCCTGAACTCCCTCTGGCCTCTGAGTTCTTCTTTTTGGAGGGAACTGTAACGCGATATATATATATATATATATATTACCTACTGGCGGTCGCCAGTAGGTATATATAGTTAGGATTTTTTCTCTATGGGATTTTTGAAAATTCTATGTCTAATAACTTTGGCGTTTGTGGACGGAATTGGCTGAAATTGTCAGGAAAATGGCACATTTTGTTTCTGAGCAGCCCTTGAAAATTTAGGGGGGGTTCGTCAAGGGGGGGCCGAGAAAGAAGGGGGGTCCCAAAACGTGTTTTTAACATTGAGTTTTCCATAGGGCGGTTGGCCTCACTTTTAGCCCGAACGGCTGAATGGATTTGCACGAAACTTGGCAAAATTGTAGGGACTGGTAGCCCGATGTGCCTTTGCTAGGTCTCAATATATGTGCTCCAGTGGATTTTGAGAACTTAACGTTCAAAAAAAGATATATAAACTCGCGACCGAGATGGCCGCGTTTTAGCTCGGCTCCGTTCAACCACCTGTTTTCTTCGATTATCCTGTATTTCTCCTGCCCCGGGAAGCCCTCCTTGCGGTGTTTCGGTACTGCGGGCACTTTGCGGACACTTACCCGTTGCTCCGGTGATCCTGGGTGCTGTCGATCCTGTGCGGTGGTCCCGCTCGGAGCCTTCGGGGCGGACTGGCCTGGACCTCCTTGCAGCGACGGGACGTGACGGAGCGCGATGGTCGGCCCTTGCTGGCGCTGTGGATCTGGTTGCGGAGGCTGATGTGCGAATAGGCCGGCTGTGCCCGTTGGCGGACCCGACTGACCTGGGCCTCGGGGTGCGGACGCTGCCTCCTGCGGGAGAGCCTCCTCATTTGTCCGGCTTGGTCCCCCCTTTGTTCCCCGGCCCGGCCATTTTGGATTTTCCGCCCGGGCTCGGAGAACGGGGCCGGCGGCACGAGGGGGCCGCCGAACATCCTTCTTCTGGTGGGTCTCCTTCCTGCCTTGGGGCGCCCCGCCGCAGTTCGGCTGACCTCCTTTTGCTTTGGTGTTGCTCCGGCCGGGGCCCCCGACGACCGAGGGCTTGCTGGGCTCCTAAGATGGCGGCCGACCCTGGGAGTCTCTGCCGGGCCTGGGCGAGCACTGGGGGCCCGCCACACGGCCCGGATGTCGGATCTTGTGAAGGGTTTCCTGCACTTCAAGTTGTCCTGGATGCACTATACTCCTGGCGGACTTCCGTGGCTGCGCCTGTTTCCCCTGTGGAGGCGGACCCACTTTTCGATTTATGCGGGCCCCCATCGTTGGATTTTGCTTCCTTGTTGCAGGGTACGGCTGGTGTGCTCCTGGTCTCTGTGCCTCCGGCGGAGACCGCATCCTTGGATTGGAGACTCCCCGACGCCCTTCGTCGTCCTGCTTTGTTGCCTCGGCCGCTGGTCTGCGGTCCGTTTGCATCCTGTCCAGGCCTCGATGATCCTTTCTGTTTCTCATCGCGTCGGCTCCCCTGCCGGGGCGCCTGTGCCGACCCAGCTGGGCTTGCCTCGTTGGACTTGTCCATGGAACTGTGCCTGCGGTGCGAGGGTTGTACCGTAACTTTTTTGTATCCTCCGTACTTTCTTTCACGTTTCTCCTCAGGACTGCCGCTGGATTTACTCCTGAACCCTGTGTCCCTCGTCGTTTGGACTTTGTTTGTTTGGATGATTACAACCTTGGACAAAAGCGGACAGGGCTGAAATGACTTATTATATGCGGTAGTCTTGTTTTTTTGATCTATGACCGACATGTGCTGTTGTGATGTTGCGTAACTTCGTGGGACTCCTGAAACTTATCCTGATATCGTTTAACTTCCCGTGGACTCTGCCTCTCTCCCCTTTGCACAGGTGGTGGGATGGTTGCAGATAATACTGTTTTTTGCCCTCTCCCGTGTGTAATGTTCCTTCCTTTCCCTGGCCCTCTTTTTTGCCTTTGTTTCTACCTTGTTTCTTTCTCCTATATTTCGGGTTCTATTTAGGGCGACAGGCACGCTGCTGGGGGGTTGGCCGTAGCCTTCTGCAGGGGTGTAGGGTGGGCTTGTGGGGTGGGTGGGGGGGTCTGTTGCTGTTTTTGGGGGATCTTTTTCCTCCTTTCTTCTCCCTTTTTGGTTCTATGGCCCTTGTGTATCCCTTCTTTCGGGGCTCTGTCTCGTCGTCTGTCCCCCTGGTGTCTTTCTGGGGTATTTTCCCGGTATCACGATGATTCTGATTTGCTGGGTGTGTTTTCTATATTTTTAATGTCTATTTTGTACCGGGTTATTGTTTTCCTGTTTCGTCGCCCGGGGGCGGGTGTTTGGATAAGAGTCCCTTCCTTTCCTTCTTCCCCCTTCCTTTCCCCCCCCCCCCATTATGTGGGGTTCTTTTCTTTTATTGGGGGTCCGTTTCGTATTGTTCTTGTATTTGGGTCCTTTTCTGTGCTGTTCGGTGGGACAGGTGGTAGCTGCGGTGGGCGGGCATTGGACGATGTGTGCGGTGGCCTTTCCTCATGTCTCTTGTTTTGACCGGTGCTTATTGGTATGCCTATTTCGTATTTGTTTCTCCTGTGTTTTTTACGATCATTGTATTGCTGCCCGCCGCGGCCCCACCCCCTTGGTTTGTCTCTCGGCCCGCCATACTCCTGTACTCCCTAACCCGTCCTTTAAAAAATACGAAAACTACCTTTCGAATTCTTATCTCCTGTGCTTGCTCTGAGATGCTTGTTATTTCTCCTGTTTCTTTGCCTTTGTATATTATGATACTCTGTGCATTGCTCCTGACACTCGGCTCTGTGGTGGCCAGCCCGGTGGGTTGTAGGCCCGTATTTGTGAGCTCTTTCTGTACAATAAAGGTTTTCAAAAAAAAAAAAAAAAAAAAGATATATATCTGTAACAGCGGACCGGGCAGCGCTCCGGTTCGCGGACTTTTCGCGGTACGGAGCTTTGTGAAGCGAAGCTGATTGGTTCTCCGGCGTCTGTGAACATTCCAAACAGTCCGTAGCGGCCGCCATCTTGTCTCTCGGTAGGATCGAGAGACAAGAGGAGGCCAAAGCGAAGGGGCAAATTACCATAAGGGGGCATAGTAGATCCTCGCTGACCCCCTAGGTTTGATGTGGAGGTTTTAAAAGGGCCCCGCGGGGCAAAAAAAAAAAATAATAATAATAATCGAACGGCTGAATGGATTTGCACGAAACTTGGTAAAATATTAGGGACTGGTAGCCCGATGTGCCTTTGCTAGGTCTCAATATATGTGCTCCAGTGGATTTTGAGAAATTAACGTTAAAAAAAAGATATATATCTGTAACAGCGCTCCGCTTCGCGTAACGGAGGTTTGCGAAGCTGATTGGTTCTCCGGCGTCTATAAACATTGCAAACAGTCTGTAGCGGCCGCCATCTTGTCTCTCGGTAGGATCGAGAGACAAGAGGAGGCCAAAGCGAAGGGGCAAATGACCATAAGGGGGCATAGTAGATCCTCCTTGACCTCTTAGGTTTGATGTGGAGGTTTTAAAAGGGCCCCGCGGGGCAAAAAAAATAATAATAATAATAATCGAACGGCTGAATGGATTTGCACGAAACTTGGCAAAATTGTAGGGACTGGTAGCTCGATGTGCCTTTGCTAGGTCTCAATATATGTGCTTCAGTGGATTTTGAGAAATTAACGTTCAAAAACAAGATATATATCTGTAACAGCGCTCCGCAGAGATAAAATTATATCTGTATTACCTAGCTGTTGCTAACACCAGTTAGCGACGGCTAGTAGGAGGTAGCGACCATCTTGGGCCCCACTTTGCATGTGAGTGATATTTATCACTAATGACATGCAAAGTGGGCATGCCAAGATGTTAGCGACTGGAAACAGTCGCTAACATCGCTATCTCCTATTATCAACTTTTGGAAATATTCGCGATAAGCGCGAATATCTCCAAAAGCTAGCACCTGCCCTGAGCAGTTCTTAGCCATGTTATCCAATGGGAGGTGGATAACATGGCTAAGAGCATTAGCTCGGTAATGCATGAATATCGCTGAGTTTTCAGCGATATTAATGCATTGCGGTCGTTTTTTATCGTATTTGCGATAAACCTTGATAATAGCAAGGTTTATCTGCGATAATTTCTGACGATGCTTAGCGGTAAAAAAATCGTTGCTAAGCATCGTTAGGGATAAATATCGCTTAACTTTGGTAATATGCCCCAACGTCTGTTAACGTTCGATTCGAAGGAAATCAGGAAGTGTTGAAAAACATTGTCTGCGCCATCTTGCCTTTTTTCAAATGCCACACTTTTGTCGTGCACGGCAGTCATTTTAGATGCCTTGACCAGACCCACTCTCTGCACGCTGTCGATCCTTAGCATGGCTCCCCACCCTCGCAAGCATCTCCCCCAGGCAGTGGTCACCCCCGCTCTCTGTCTTATGCATGGGTAATAAACCACCCCCCATCTGCGCTGCTCTTCCCTGAGAATCACACCCTGTGCCCGCCCGACACCTCCCTTTCGCCCTATTCACTACCGCACCCTCTGACACTCCTTTTCCTCTGTGTCCGATTGTCCAGGCCGGTCCTAGGGTATCAGCTAGCCCTGCAGATGTAGTTTATGGCCCCAGCTGTAAAGAATCACCCCTCTTCAAAGGAGTTATAGTAGATCAAGGCCCACACTCGATGAGATCCGTCACAGCAGACGCGTTCCTATTATCTGAAAACCATCCTGTATTGTGATTGGGGAGGGGACCGAGCCTGAAGCGGAAGATTCCAGGGATGACTCTTTGTACATCAAAGTTTTTACAATTATGTGTCACATTAAAAATATATAGCACTCCAACAAAGTAGTAAGATTATAAAACTTTAATAACTTATAAATATATACAAGAAAACAAAAACAGTAATAACATATAAACATTTTTAGGGAAAAACAACGAAGTAGCGGTCGGCTGTGCGAATAGTCCCAACGCAGCACAACGTCCAGATTTCTGGCGTGGGGCGTCGCGGGGGGTGGGTCATCAGTAGCAAACTGTTGTGCGAATAGTTCCAAGGCAGCAGAACGATGGCACCAAGGTGATGTCCAGTAAGTTGCCGCACTGGTTTTGGTATCCTACAATGCTGCTCCGAATAACGGCGTGGGGCGCCCCGGGGGAGGCGGCGTGAACGGGCCTCTCCAGGTGGAGTCTCGTCTGTTGTAGTGGGCGCCCCTTTACCGTTTCAGTTGCCATTCCGTCCGCTTTTGGTCCACTGTGTCAAAAGCCGCAATTCAGCTGAGTTGCGCCCACTCTTGCGGTGCAGCGATAGGCGGCTGTCACAGGACTCTCAAAATGGCGGCAGGCTGTTTCCTTTTTGGGCCTGGTCCACTGAAATGGCCCTGGGACACCTTGGAAATCGGACGCTTGTCTGCTAGGTCTTGGACCCCATTCTCGAAAGCGTCCCCTCCGCCTTGAGGATTCATCAAAAGTTTTGGGGGCCCCCGACTCCTGTAGGCTTCTGGTGGGGAGCGGCTGCCATGATTGCTCGCGGAATGACCACGACGGAGCTACGAGATGGTGGTGCTCTCATGCTGACGCCAGCTTCAGTCTGAAACATCCAGAAACAAGGTGGGGCTTTCATCGTTTGGGAAAAAAAAAAGTTTTCATCCAATGAAAAGTGTTGTTTTTAGGTCATATGATCAAGCCTTCCATCATTAGGAAACCAAAAGTAAAATGAACCAATGAAAAGTTTTATAAACAAGTCACATGACCTGTTATGCGGCATAGGGTATAAAATGCGGAGAAAATACGTTGGCACGTGAGGCGGCGTCAGTAGCGGACCGATGTGCGAATAGGCCGAAGGCAACACAACGCGCCAAGATCCGGATGGCACCGAGGTGGTGTCCAGCAAGTTGCAGCACTGGTGTGGCCATCCTACAATGCTGAAAGTCGGCGTGGGGCGCCCCGTTGGCCTGTGAGTTTGTGTCAGTAGCGGACCGATGTGCGAATAGGCCGAAGGCAGCACAACGCGCCAAGATCCGGATGGCACCGAGGTGGTGTCTAGTAAGTTGCCGCACTGGTGTGGCCATCCTACAATGTTGAAAGTCGGCGTGGGGCGCCCCGTTGGCCTGTGAGATGGCGTCAGTAGCGGACCGATGTGCGAATGGGGCCAAAGGCAGCGCAACAATATTTTCTGACTAGAAGACACCACAAGGCGCTGAGATGCCAAGATTCGGATGGCACCGAGGTGGTGTCTAGCAAGTTGTGGTACTGGTGTGGCCATCCTACAATGGTAAAAGTCGGCGTGGGGCGCCCCGTTGGTCTGTGAGATGGCGTCAGTAGCGGACCGATGTGCGAATGGGGCCAAAGGCAGCGCAACAATATTTTCTGTATGGAAGATACCACTAGGCGTTGAGATGCCAAGATCCGGATGGCACCGAGGTGATGTCTAGCAAGTTGCTGTACTGGTGTGGTCATCCTACAATGCTGAAACTCGGCGTGGGGCGCCCCATTAGCCTGTGAGATGGCGTCAGTAGCGGACCGATGTGTGAATAGGCCGGAACCAGCACAAGGCGCCAAGATCCGGATGTCACCGTGGTGGTTTCATAGTTGAGAGGCACTTCATCTGCAGTGGGGCGCCGAGATCCGGATGGCACCGAGGTGATGTCTAGCAAGTTGCTGTACTGGTGTGGTCATCCTACAATGCTGAAACTCGGCGTGGGGCGCCCCATTAGCCTGTGAGATGGCGTCAGTAGCGGACCGATGTGTGAATGGGGCAAAGGTAGCGCAAGAATATTTTCTGAATAGAAGACACCACAAGGCGCTGAGATGCCAAGATCCGGATGGCACCGAGGTGGTGTCTAGCAAGTTGTGGCACTGGTGTGGCCATCCTACAATGGTAAAAGTCGGCGTGGGGCGCCCTGTTGGCCTGTGAGATGGTGTCAGTAGCGGACCGATGTGCGAATGGGGCCAAAGGCAGCGCAACAATATTTTCTGACTAGAAGACACCACAAGGCGCTGAGATTCCAAGATCCGGATGGCACCGAGGTGGTGTCTAGTAAGGTGCACTGGTGTGGCCATCCTACAATGCTGAAAGTCGGCGTGGGGCGCCCCGTTGGCCTGTGAGATGGCGGCAGTAGCGAACCGATGTGCGAATGGGGCCAAAGGCAGCGCAACAATATTTTTGGAATAGAAGAGACCACAAGGCGCTGAGATTCGGTTAGCACCGAGGTGGTGTCTAGCAAGCTATGCAGCTGAGTTGCGTGCGCACTTGCGGCGAATAGGTCGAAGGCAGCACAACAATGTTTTCTGAATAGAAGACACCACAAGGCGCTGAGATTCGGTTACCACCGAGGTGATGTCTAGCAAGTTGCCGCACTGGTGTGGCCATCCTACAATACTGCTCCGAATAACGGCGTGGGGTGCCCGAAGGGGGGGGGGGAGGCGGCGTGAACGGGCCTTCCTAGGTGGAGGCTCGTCTGCTGTAGTGGGGCGCCCCTTTACCGTTTCAGTTGCCATTCAGCTGAGTTTCGGCTGCTCTTGATGCTACAGCGACAGGCGGCTGCAACAGGACTCTCAAAATGGCGGCCTGTTCTTTGGATTTGGGCCTGGTCCACTAAAATGGCCCTGGGACACCTTAGAACTCGGACGCTCGATTTTTTTTTCCTTTCCTGTACATGCAAAAAAAGGTAAATGCCCGGTACGTTACACGCTTCATCTGCCACGATGAACTCTCCAGAGGAACCGAAAAAAAATATAGTTATGGTAACTATACCATGCATCGTCATATGGAGAGGTGGCACCAATTAATTATAGTGCTGCATAAAAGAGAGATTTGGAGGAGAACCCCTGACCTGCTAGTACATTCATCAAAGAAGTGGCACTGACAGCATCAGAGGCAAGGGAAACGGTCCCAAATATTTAGAAGAACTTTGGAAAGATTAAAATGACATGTTTAGATTGTGGCAAATTAATTTCATGTGGACAGATGAGTGTTACTCTAATAAATACAGCATATGAACATCATCATAGTCGATGGTTGGTAGAGACATTTTGACTATATCCTGGACCTGCCCGTCCTCGCCCAAAATGGCGCCGGAATAAATGGGACTCGTAACTCCTTGTTGTGTACTGGTTGCAGAACCTTGAAATCACGAGATACGTATGCAGTTTTGAAGCACATGGCGGGCGGGGACGAGAATTGATTGAATATTTCGACATCCCTGTTGATATTAAGTTCTGATGTGTTATTGATTACTGTACTATTGAAAGTTCGAATTAACGTCACCCATGGTACTTGCCCGCAAATGTATATCTAGGTAATTTTATTGTAACTGGCCCTGTCGTATTTTAATTATAAAATGTACGTCCACCGATTCCGTAACTGTTAGACACCTTAGTTCTTGCAACCTAATGGCCCGCCCGTTACGTTCCTCTACAGTGTAAATGTCTACTCATCATATACGATTACAGTTTGCTCCGTGGCCGGCCCACGTGGTTATAGGCTCGTATTTGTATAATGAAATTTTCACAATAAAGGTTTTTAAAAGAAAACATGGTAGTAGTATATACATTGGTAAAGTTTTTAATAATAGTCACTGTTTTAGAATCATTAAAAGGCAAGTGAAATAAAGCAGACCAATTACATGAAGGGTAAAAGGTATAATACGAAGGAACGCAGTAAAGATAAATGGTCAAGGGCTGTTGTGTTTTCTACTCCTGCAACATAAAGTGATCGATAAGAATCTCATATTCAGGCGTATCGGCGACTAAGACAGCAGGTCGACCCTCTTTTGCTCAACGGCTCCGTCATGGGACGAAGAAACGCTCTTTTTCTCGAAAAAAGAATATATTTTACTTGCAGGACAGTTGTAAATTTTCCGGGAAAGTACATTAGCCTGGAACATTATAACATATATTTAAGAAAAAATAATGTTCGGAAGTAATAAAAAGCGTAATTTTTAGGTCATATGACCAAGCCTTTCATCATTAGAATAAGAAAAGTAAAATGAACCAATGAAAAGTTTTATTAACAAGTCACATGACTTGTTATGCTTACGTTACGCGCTGCGCGCCCCGGATGACTTCCGGATGCGCTAACGCGGCGCGTCATATGACGCATTACGCGACAACGCAGGTCCAGAATATAGTCAAAATGTCTCCACCAACCAGCGGTCGGAACACAACCCCTTTCAGCAGGCTAAATAGTTCTGTTAAATGACAACAGAAGGGACAGGCAACAAGAACTATCAGTCAAAGAGGGGAGGGCTAGTTCTTCTCTACCGGGTTACATTGGGGCGCTACCGGAACTGATCGAATTGGTAGTCTACAGTGTTTCTGGATGTTTCAGACTGAAGCTGGGGTTAGCATGAGAGCAGCACCATTTCGTAGCTCCGTCGTGGCCATTCCGCAACCAATCATGGCAGCCGCTCTTTATCGTTATTTTGGGCGGGGTGGGTGGCGGAGCCGAGCTGTTTTGCAGCCATCATTGTGTGGAGTTCAGTTCATCTCACTAGTTTTGTATTTGTCATGAGGGGTTGTTCCTAATGTTTCTATTTTAGCGAGGTCAAAAAGAGATCCCATTAGTGGCCTACTGATTTTGCTCGATTCCTTTTCTTTTTTTTTTTACACGATTTTTCGTTATCTGCAAAGACTAAACAGAGTATTGCGACTCTGGGTTTGTTTGTAAATAGAGAATGAACCAAAGAGAACCAATTCTAAAACAGTAAATACTTGGATAACAATCAATCAAATGGAGAGAGAAGCAGGCACGACGTATTACAACGGGGGCAAAGGCCTGCGTTAACTACCCTTCACTATGTGCAAAGAGAGAGTACTCCTAATAGAAATGAGGGGGGGGGGGCACCATTCAAAGCAGATCAGTGTGCATAAACACGAAAATGTTTTCACTTACCACGTACTTGACATTCGACAGCTTATGATATTTGCTATTAAAAAACCATTGAAATTCACTGAAAAAACCATAGGTTATAGACCATATATAGTTAGGAATTAGCATTTACAAAACCTTGAAAATTCACTGAAAAAACCATAGGTTATAGACCATATATAGTTAGGAATTAGCATTTAAAAAACCTTATTTTACTCACACAAAACCATTGAAATTCCATATATAGTTAGTTGCACTAACTATATATCGCGCACCCGCAATCCACTGCTGATGATGTCACATATTACATCATTCATGACATGGTCAGTGACATCACTGATGACATCACTGATGACATCTCAAATGACATCACTGATGACATCATCCAGTAACTGTGTGTTTCTGAAAAGTTTAAATATGTTTTACATATGGAATTTCAATGGTTTTGTGTGAGTAAAATAAGGTTTTTTAAATGCTAATTCCTAACTATATATGGTCTATAACCTATGGTTTTTTCAGTGAATATATATATATATATATATATATATATATATATATATATATATATATATATATATATATATATATATATATATATATATATATATATATATATATATATATATAGAGAGAGAGAGAGAGAGAGATATTACCTACTGGCGGTCGCCAGTAGGTAGTTATAGTTAGGACCTAGTTTCCATAGGAAATCCGCAACATTCTATTGGGAATAACTTTGGCGCCGGTTGATGAATCTCCGCGAATTTCTCAAAGAAGATGGCCCGCTCCTTCCCTGAAAGTCTCGGGAAGATTCGTCAAGCGGGGGCCGAGAAAAAAGGGGGGTCCCAAAACGTGTTTTCCCCAAGTTAATTTCCATAGGACGATTAGACACGGCTACAGCCCGAACCGCTGAACGGAATTACACCAAATTTGGGGAAATGGTAGGGTCTGGTACGCAGATCATGCTTTTGTTTAAATGGTGTAAATCCCTCCAGTAGTTGCTGAGAAAATTAAAGTTAAAATCAATTATATATCTATAAGCGCGCACCGTGCGCACACCGTTGGCGTGCACGAGCTTCATGCTGATTGGCTGCCACTGTCTGTCAACACTCCAAAACAGAAATTGATGGCAGCCATCTTGTGCCTCAGTAGACTGAGGCACAAGAAAGCAGAAAAAAAAGTCTAGAACTCAAAAAGGGGGCAGGGTAGAAGCACCCTGACCCCCTAGGTCTGCTCAGTGGGTCCCACAAGGACCCCCAAGGCCAACATTTTTTTTTTTAAACCCGCTATGTTTATTTAAAAATTACCCCCCAGGGGGACCAAATTGTGGGGGCATAGTGATAAAGAAGTGTGGGGGGTGCCCAATCCCCCCCACACTGCCCCGGGGACCGCCGCCCTCTGGGGCAAAGCAACACAGCCCCCTGGCGCATACTGGAGGCTCCTGGTGGGCTAGTTGCCTCCCAGGGACCCCCAGTATGCAAGGGGAATTAGTTCCCCCTCTGAAAATGCGCCCGTTGGCTGCGCTGCAGAGAGGTGTAAAAAAGGGTGTGGCCTCATTACACCTCTCTGCAATGCAGCCCCCTGGGGAATACTGGAGGTTCCTGGTGGGCTAGTTGGCCCCCAGGGACCCCCAGTATGCAAGGGGAATTAGTTCCCCCTCTGCAAATGCGTCAGGGGGCTGCATTGCAGAGAGGTGTACAAACATTTTTTATCAATTTATATTAAAAATATGTAATGTAATTTAAAATAATATAGTAAATCAGTATAAAAAACTATAACAATTATTACATTAAAAAAATTTCATTTACAAAACCATTGAAATTCACTGAAAAAAACATAGGTTACAGCCACGTTATAGTTAGGAATTAGCATTTAAAAAACCTTTGAAATTCACTGAAAAAACCGTAGGTTTTACACACGTTATAGTTAGGAAGTAGCATTTACAAAACCTTTGAAATTCACTGAAAAAACCGTAGGTTTGACACATGTTATAGTTAGCTGGACATTTCACTCATATAAAACCATTGAAATTCCCCCGTTATAGTTAGTTCAGCTAACTATAACTCGCGCGCCCGCAATGCACTGCTGATGACGTCACATATTACATCACTCATGACATGGTCAGTGACATCACTCATGACATCACTGATGACATCTCAAATGACATAGTGACCTTGTTTCTATTCAAATTTTTTTTTACTTTTGTTAATATCTTTGGCGCCGTTTGACGAATCTTTGCGAAATTTTCAAAACTATTGGGGGTGCTCCAGTCTGCTTCTGTCTTGAAAAGTTTGGAGTGATTCGTCAAGCGGGACGAGAAAAAAGGGGGTCCCAAATGCGTTTTCTCCATGTTCATTTCCATAGGAAACTTTAGACATGGCTACAGCTTGAACTGCTGAACAGAATTACACCAACATTGGCAAAAAGGTAGCTTTTGGTCCAGAAAGCACTCTTTTTGTTAAATGTTGTAAATCCATTCAGTAGTTCCTGCTGAACCGAGACATGAGACACCGATGGCCAAATAAAGCATTTTAAAAAAAAATAACAACTGGATTTTTTTTTTTTAAACGAACCACAGTGTCCAGCACTTTGCTTCCGGGTGGGCCATGTCCTAGGGCAATCCTTAATGATGTTGCAAGGGCCCGCCAGGGCCCCTGTAGCCCCAGGAACTGCCACCTCCACGGGATATGTTCATGATTTGCGGGGGGCCGATGGCAGGACCCCCACAACCCCGGGGGCCGCTACCTCCCTGGGACTTTTTTAAAAAAAAGAAATGCGTGGGGGTCTCCTGCCCCCACCCATGCAGCCCCAGGGACAGCCACCTCCCCGGGGCTTTAACAGTTAAATGCAGGAGGCCTCGAACCCTGGGAGCCCTGGGGATCACAACCTCCCATGGGCATTGATTAATAACTTATGGGGGTCCTTAGTGGACCCCCTGGGACCACCACCACCCGGCGTTTTTAAACTGATGGGAGGGGGCCGGCTCCAGCAATGTCCTGGGGTGCACACCACTGGGACATTGCAGGTTGCTATAGCAGGGCGGTAGCACTGCTCCCGCCCTGCCGTAGCAAACATCTGCTTCCCTTCTTGGAAGCGAGAGCAGGAAAACTGCTCTTGCTTCCATGAATCAAAGCCGAATTGTTTTTATGCAAAGAGAGCTGCATGTTAGCAGTTCCCTTTGCCCAAGAGCAATGCCGGCTCCCGGAGGATGCGCGGAGCCGGCATCGTTCGCAGGGCCTTGGGCCTCCACCCGTGGTCCCCTACACAGAGCCCATGCCCCTGGGGATAGGGGCCCCGTGGCCGAAAATGGCCTCAGGAGGGGGCCATGCAGCCCCCCTTCTTTAAATTTTGTTGTTTTAAAAAAAAAAGCGAGAGCAGGAAAACTGCTCTTGCTTCCATGAATCAAAGCCGAATTGTTTTTATGCAAAGAGAGCTGCATGTTAGCAGTTCCCTTTGCCCAAGAGCAATGCCGGCTCCCGGAGGATGCGCGGAGCCGGCATCGTTCGCAGGTTCTTGGGCCTCCACCCGTGGTCCCCTACACAGAGCCCATGCCCCTGGGGATGAGGTCCCCGGGGCCGAAAACAGCCTCAGAGGGGGCTACGCTGGCCCCTTCTAACCCTGGTCAGAATTTGCGGGTGATGCTCCGCGTAGTTCCACAGAGTTTTAAAAAACTCTGTGGAACTCCGCTCCGCTCCGTGCCCTCCCCCTCCCAAAGTTATTAAAAATAATTTAAAAGGCACTTACCTGCTGTGTCTGCCTCCGCTGCCTCCGCCTCGCAATGGCTGCTCTCTCCTGCCTCCTCCTCGCACTGAATGACCCCTACGTTGTATGTCTTGTGAAAGCGCATTCGCAAGACGTACAACGTAGGGGTTATTCAGTGCTAGGAGGAGGCAGGAGAGAGCAACCATTGCGAGGAGGAGGCAGCCGAGGCAGACACAGCAGGTAAGTACTTTTTAAATTATTTTTAATAACTTTGGGTGGGTTTAGGGGCTGGCTAACTACGCTTCACCACGGAGTCGTAGTTTTGCCTGAACACTGCGTTCATAGCAGAACGAGGAGTAGGCAAAACAACGCAAACTCCGCTGACAGAGCATTGTTACCTGTCCGGGGTTACCCCTTCCCGTTAAACATTTTTTTGGGATAAACAACATGGGTCAGGCCCTGGGGGATGGGGTCCACAGGGCCCAAAAAGTATTAAGGGAAGGAGACACAGCCCCCCTTCCTTAAACAAGGAAGAAAAGAGAAGCCGGCATCTCGCCGGAGACCCCGCCCCCTACCTGAACTCCTCTGCAAAAGCGCCTCCTGGCACGCTCTGGGTTCGGGGATGAAATCCCCGTTGCTACTGAGGGTCTTTAGGGGCCAACTAGCCCGCCAGGTACGCCAGTAAGCCCCACACAGTGGGATTGCTGAGAGGTGGTGCAGGCCCGCCCCTTTTACACAACTCTGCAAACTCACCTCTGACACAGTGCTGGTGGGGCGATGAGGTCCCCTTGTGTCTTGAGGACTTCAGGACTTAAGTGGACTTCATCTACCAAGCAATGGTGTGCCAGGAGATGCGTTTGCAGAGTGGTGTAAAAAAGGGGTGTAGCCTCTGACGACTCTCAGCAATCCAGGTGTGCGGGGCTTACTAGAGGTAACAGGAGGGCTAGTTGGCCCCCAGGGACCCTCAGGAGGCAAGAGGACTTCATCCCCCAACCAAGAAGGCGCCAGGAGGTGTGTTTGCAGAGTGGTTTAGAAAGGGGCATGGCCTGTGTCTACCACTCAGCAATCCCACTGTGTGGGGCTTACTGGAAGTAAGTTGGTCCCCAAGGACCCCCACAAGTGAAGGGGAGTTTAATCCCCATCCAAAAGCATGCCAGGGAGCGTGTTTGCAGAGTGTTGGGCAAAGGGGGCGTGGCCTGCTATGAGAACTTACCAATCCTGCTGTGTGGGACTTACTGGAGGTAATAGGAGGAGAAGTTGGCCCCAAGGAGATTCTTGGGGGCCAACTACCCCTCCTGTTACCTCCAGTAAGTCCCACACAGTGGAATTGCTAAGAGGTCTTCAAAGGATCGCCCCCCTTTCTCCACCACTCTGCAAACGCGCCTCCTGGCAAACTACTGATTGGGGATGAAGTCCACTTCACTCCTGAGGGACTGTCGGGGCCAAGAAGCCCTCCTGGTACCTCCTGTAAGTCCTACACAGTGGAATGTTTGAGTGCTGGTCAGAGGGGCAGCCCCCTTCCTCCACCACGCTGCAAACACGACTACTACTTAAAGAAGCATTTACAATGTAATAGGTCTCTCAATTGCTAGAGTTAGAGCTATTGGTGTTGTAAATGTAAACATTTTTAAGAAATGCTTTTGGGAGTGGAGTGGATGTACGTTGTGTGCAGTGGAATTTATGTGGTATGTTGTGCAGTGAAATTATGTGGATAGAAGGTATGTGGTATTTAGTGTATAGGAATTATGTAGAGTGGGATTATGTGTTATGGAGAGTAATTATGTGGTATGGTAGTCTGTGTTGTGAAGTGGTAACCTTAGGTTTAGTCTTCCTCATTTCCATAGAGGCTAAACTATAAACTCAATGAGATTAAAAAAAAGGAACCACTGAGGAGCACTTCTGGACCCAGTCTGAGGTATGAGCAGGGCCACTGGAGCTATGTGGCTGGTTGGCTTCTTTCTAGCTCAAATGACTCAAACGTTACCAAAAATGCAGCAACAAGTATTGCAGAGTGGTGGAAGTCCCATTGCAAACATAGAATGGTCACCTGTTACTTTTTGCTACTAATGGTGTGCAAACCACTCTTGCTTCTTTCTGTGCCTCTCTTTCCTCTTTCTGTACCTCTCTTGCTATTACTGCACCTCTCTTGCCTCTTTCTGTACTTCTCTGATCTCTTTCTGCACCCCTCTAGCCTCTTCCTGCACCCCTATTGCTACTTTCTGCATTTCTCTTGCTTCTTTCTGTACGTCTCTTGCTTCTTTTTGTGCCCCTCTTGCCTCTTTCTGCACTTTTCTGGCCTCTTTCTGAACCTCTGTTGCTTCTTTCTTCACTTCTCTTGCTTCTTTCTGTACCTCTCTTGCTTTTTTCTGCACCCCTGTTGCCTCTTCTGCACTGGTCTACCTTCATTCTTCACCCCCCTAGTCTCTTTCTGCACCCCTATTGCTTCTTTCTGTACCTCTTTTGCTTCTTTCTGTACCCCTCTTACCTCTTTCTGCACCTGTTTCTTCTTTATGTATTTCTCTTGCTTCTTTCTGCACCTCTCTTGCCTCTTTCTGCACTTCTCTTGCCTCTTGCTGCAATTCTCTTGCCTCTTTCTGCATTTCTGTTATTTCTTTCAGCACCCCTCTTGCCTGTTTATGTACCTCACTTCACCTCTTTCTATACCTCTCACCTCTTTTTGCACCTTTTTCTTTTTTCTGCACCTCTCTTGTTTCTTTCAGCAACTCTCTTGTTTCTTTCATCACTTCTCTCACTTCTTTCTCCACCTCTGTTGCTTCTTTCAGCACTTCTCTTGCCTCTTTCTATACCTCTCCTGCCTCTTTCTGCACCTCACTTGCTTCTTTCTGCACCCCTCTTGTCTATTTCTGCACCATTCTTCCCTCTTTCTGTGCCTCTCTTGCCTCTTTGTGCACCCCTGTTGCCTCTTTCTACACCTCTCCTACCTGTTTATGTACCTCCCTTGCCTATTTCTGCACCCCTCTTGCCTCTTTCAGTACCCCTCTTCCCTCTCTGCACCTCTCTTGCCTCTTTCAGCACCTCTCATGCCTGTTTCTTCATTTCTCTTGCCTCTTTCTGCACCTCTGTTGCTTCTTTCTGCACTTCTCTAGCTTCTTTCAGCACCTCTGTTGCTTCTTCATGCGCCCTTGTTGCCTCTTTCTGCACTAGCCTTCCCTCTTTCTGTACCTCTCTTACCTCTTTCTATACTCTTCTTGCCTCTTTATGCACCCCTGTTGCTTCTTTCTGCACTTCTCTTGCTTCTTTATGCACCTCTCTTGATTCTTTCTGCACCTCTCTTGCAAATTTCTGTACCCCTCTTGCCTCTTTCTGCATTCCTCTTCCCTATTGCTGCACCTCTCTTGCCTCTGTCTGTAACCCTCTTGCCTCTTTCAGTACCTCTTTTGCTTCTTTCTACACTTCTCTTGCCTATTTCTGTCCCTCAGTTGGTTCTTTCTGCACTGCCCTTGCTTCTTTCTGCACATTTCTTGCACATTTCTGTACCCCTCTTCCCTCTTACTGCACCTCTGTTGTGTCTGTCTGTACCCCTCTTCCGTCTTACTCCACCTCCTTTGCCACTCTCTTGCCTCTTTCTGCAGTTCTCTTGTCTCTTTCTTCACTTCTCGCCTCTTTCTGTACATTTCGTACTCTTTCTGCACCTCTTGTTCTTTTCTGTAATTCTCTTGCTACTTTCTGTACTATTCTCGCATGTTTCTATATTCAAATGGGAAGTGCAAACTATCAAGTTTAAAGGTCTGCATGCTCTTGTGACTGAGGTATATGTCTACTTGTACATGTATTCTCACATGTGTTATGCATCTGAAGATGATAGCTTAAAAAGCGGGTAGTTTCTTTTATAGGTGGGCAAATCCCCCCAGTTCTGCTCTGTCATTCGGTTGCACCGGCAGACATGTCTTATGTATATAGGTGTTATAAAGCCCCTCAAATATACTATTGAATACCCATGTTCCCTATATAATGAGCAGAAAGAAATACATACAGCTTTTTATCCTGAAATGTACAGAGTATGCTGTCTGAAACACAGGTATTCAAGTATTTGTATGTTTATTTTTATGTAACATGTCACTAGGTAAAAGCAGAGACACACGCATGCATACCTTCACAAACTTGGTCAGATTTACAAAAGTGATATGGTTAGGGTTGCTGTTTTAAATTTGGTAGGCCTAACATTCTGAGCAGTCAATGAATAGTGAACCTTCAAAAGAAAAGTGAGGTTTAAGACATCTTGGGAAAAGGATTAGTGATTAGGCTACTTTGTATGAGTCTGTGAAAAGGTACAGTCGAAGTAGGCCTCTTTCTGCACCTCTGTTGCTTCTTTCGGCACTTCTGTTGCTTCTTTCTGGCTTCTGTTGCCTCTTTCTGCATTTTTCTTGCTTCTTTCTGCACCTTTCTTCCTATTTCTGCACCTCTCTTGCCTCTTTCTGCACTTCTCTTGCTTCCTCCTTCTGTGCACGTCCTACCTATATAGACGTCGTTAGAAATTAGCATTTAAAAAACCTTAGAAATTCACTGAAAAAAACACATGTTTAAGGGACATTATAGTTAGCAGTTAGCATTTAAAAACCCTTAGAAATTCACTGAAAAAAACACAGGTTTCGGGGACGTTATAGTTAGGAATTAGCATTTAAAAACCTTAGCTATTCACTAAAAAACACGGGTTTCCGGGATGTTATTGTTCGGCTGACATTTCACTCGTACAAAACCAGATAAATTCAACCTTTATAGTTAGCTGAGCTAACTATAACTCTCGCCCCCGCAATGCACTGCTGATGATGTCACATATTACATCACTCATGACACGGTCAGTGACATCACAGATGACATCACAGATGACACCTCAAATGACTTGGTTTTTTTCAGGGAATATATAGATATATAGATTTATATAAAGATATATTGAGAGAGTGAGAGTGAGAGAGAGATACTTTCAAACTTACCTGTGAAGTGAATACACCCCAATGTAATAACATGTATTGGAAACGTACTCCTGATGTAATAAACCTGTGAAGTAACAGCTGACATTAATGCAGAGAAGGTTTCTTGGTGCACTGAAGCAAGTCCATTATGAGCTAGGTTCATCCTACTGCCATCATTTTAAAGAAAGTGTTCAGATTGCAGAGCTGCCCCTTAGGTTAAACATATCTGACTATTTCAAGTCTTGGTCTTCTCATGTGTTGTTAACCGTTCAGCCTTCCAGAGTTAGGCTTCAGACAACAGAGCTATCCTCCAGGTTATGCAGCTCGTAAAGGCTCAGGTCTCAGACAGCAGAATTATTTCTCAAGTTACACCAATCATACAAGCTGAAGCATCTGCAGAATTGTTCCTCGTTTTACACAGACCGCATATCGTCAGGCCTCAGACACCCTCAGCTTGCACAGATCTTACAGGCTCACTGACATACCAATACGTACTCAGACCTGGAGCTATTCACTCATAAAAACACGGAAGGTACAGAAGGTCTCAGAAATACAGAGGGAGAGAAAAGAAAATAGCAAATCTCTCTATTGGGACCTAATAGTGTCCTCTTTACATGCCCAGAATACACAGTTAATCTGGAAACAACCAAGAAAACAAAAACAAGAGAAGATGCACAAGGAGAGGAAAAAGATACCCATCAGCCCACTCATAAGTGGAATCTCGTCATCTGGGTATATGTTGGTAAATGGTGTCCTCTAGGGTCTGCCTTGGAAACAATCCATAGGACTGCCTAGTGATGGACCCAGAACATTTCACCAACAGATGACAGTATATGAGCGGGAGGGGTTGAGGTTGCAGTGCTCAAAGAAAAAGAAGAAGAAAAGGAAAATAATCCAAGTGATTCTAAAAATACCTACGATGATGTCATGAGATACTTTATTAGGGCTGACCATCAAAGTGGTATGGTTAAAAACAGTATGCTGATAGCATGTAAGGAATTGCTACCCACCAATGTTGTTATTCGGTCAACATGTTTCAGCCTCAAGGGCTTTCGTCAGGACCTATGGTGCTACTGCAACACTTACTTAAGTGATGTGAAAGTGGGATCTACATCTGCTTTCCAAACTGAAAAGAGTGTATCTTCTCCTGCATAGACACAATACAAAAGACAGAAACAGAGACATGGACAAATTATGTCAACATAAATAAAGTGCACAGACTGCAAACTCTCGTTTCTATGGTCTTTATAATATGGCTATGAACACTTGAAAGACACTCACCCTTATTGTGGGGAGAGAAAACCTCACCTCACCTGGCCACTGCTCAGGAAGAAAGGGAGGCCACGCACTGGAAATAAACAGAACACTTAGAAAGTTATAACCAGTGGTAGTAGAAACACAATCTACAGACAAGACAAACTGGATTCAAAACACATAAATCAGAGACACACATGGTGACACAATGGCCAGACTGGTTTCCTCTTGCATCAGGAAAGTATACCACAAAGCCTCACTGACTGCACTGCTTGCACAAACCTGTAGACCTATAAAGTACAAAGGCCCAGGTAGCCAGCCGCAGTCACTGGGAATAGAGGCGCCTACTCCTGTGCTTTCCACCTAGTACTCAAAGACCAAAGACCAAAGCAATAATGCTATTGACTGTACCACCACCACTGACCTCTCCGTCGTTGCCTCGGAGTGAAAACTGAGCCGAGGGGGAGGCGACGACTGATGGTCACACGCGATGTTAAATACACTGCAGTGGACCTGAAAGGAAACTCCTTTGTTTCAAAATTTGATTGGCTCATGTGTAGGCCAATGGGAATCGGGTCACAGGCAGCCAACCGTGACCTACACTGATAAGCCTGCAGTGGACCTGAAAGGAAATTCCTTTGTTGCAAATTTTGATTGACTCATGTGTAGGCCAATGGGAATCGGCTCACAGGCAGCCAACCGTGACCTACACTGATAAGCCTGCAGTGGACCTGAAAGGAAACTCCTTTGTTTCAAAATTTGATTGGCTCATGTGTAGGCCAATGGGAATCGGCTCACAGGCAGCCAACCGTGACCTACACTGATAAGCCTGCAGTGGACCTGAAAGGAAACTCCTTTGTTTCAAAATTTGATTGGCTCATGTGTAGGCCAATGGGAATCGGCTCACAGGCAGCCAACCGTGACCTACACTGATAAGCCTGTAGTGGACCTGAAAGGAAACTCCTTTGTTTCAAAATTTGATTGGCTCATGTGTAGGCCAATGGGAATCGGCTCACAGGCAGCCAAACGTGACCTACACTGATAAGCCTGCAGTGGACCTGAAAGGAAACTCCTTTGTTTCAAAATTTGATTGGCTCATGTGTAGGCCAATGGGAATCGGCTCACAGGCAGCCAACCGTGACCAACACTGATAAGCCTCAGCCACATTAACAGGCCGACCGTGAGACATACCTCACGCGCATATGCGCACCAGTCAAATCGTAAGGCAGTAAGATGGTGTGTTGTATTCTATCCAAAGAAGAGCCATAAGAAGAGCTAGGTGTGTTTATTTATTTATACTGCTAGAGGGCAATGTTTAGAGGTCGCGCGCTAATTTAGCCGTTTGCCAACTTCCAGTCGGATAGTACCAGGGGCTTAAACTGATATAGACACTGGCTACATATATTCAATATATATAGAACATGAGAAGGGGAACCCTACCCAGCGAGGGTGTTAGAGCTCAGTGGAGGTAACCCTTATGCCAAAGGCTGTTAGCACAAGGACTCTGTGTTCGGAAAAACAATCTGCACAATCACAGCTGCATCCAAGGAATGTCATCATTCAATCCTTCTGTGTCACTATGAAGTTTGAAAACCCACTTCTGTTCTTTCCTCAATAGGAAAAGTGAAACATCCGTGACGTGACTAGGTATGTAAGGTTGTTCTAGAACCAACCATCTCAGTTCATCTGGACTATGTCTCTTGTCCAAGAAGTGAGTGGTGAGCCGTGTTGCCTGTTTTCTGCGTCTCATAGTGCTCATATGTTCCTGCACGCGCAATTTGATTTTTCTTGCGGTCATGCCGATATACCTTAGTCCACAGGGGCAGGTAATCTGGTATATCACTTTCTCACTGTTGCAATTAGTGTGGTGTTTCAATTGCCATGGTCGCGAGGTCCCAATGTCCACTTCAAGTGTTTTGCTGGTCAGTGGGCATACTGAGCAATTCCCGCAGGGATGATGTCCTCGTACCGGGGGCAGACCCCATAGAGTTTGCGGGGGTTCACATACTTCTTGCCGAGGTCGTGTATGCACAAGAGAGTCTCTCAAGTTGTTCCCTCTTTTAAAAGAAAAGAGTGGAAGGGGAATGGTCTCACCGGAACTGTTCAGAATGCGCCACCTTTTCCTGATCATCTTTTGGATTTTAGAAGATGATGTGTTGTACGTTGTCACGCACACCAATCTGTCTAGTGGTGGTTTGACAACTGGAGGCTCAAGCAGCGCTTCGCGATGGTTATTCGCAGCGCGTTTCATTGAAGTCCGGACAAGGTTATTCGGATAGCGTCTCACTTTCAACTTCATGGAGAGATCTTTCGCTTTTCGGCGGAAGTCTTGAATGTTTGAACAATTCCTCCGGACCCTCAAGAACTGTCCAAAGGGGAGGTTCTCACGGAGGGACCGGGGGTGATGGCTATCGAATCTCAGCAGGGAGTTCCGAGCCATGGGTTTCCGAAACAAGGAGCTCGCCAAATGGCCATCTTCTGGAAAGATGACAAGATCCAAGAAGGGGAGCTCTGTTCTACTATGCTCAAGGGTAAACCTCAAAAAAGCATTCTGACCATTCAGCCACTCTTGAAACAACAAGAGGGAAGGTACATCGCCACGCCAGACGACAAGAATGTCGTCGATGTACCGCTTCCACATCATCAATTGATGATGATGAGGGTTGTTGGTGCTCAACACGTGGTGGGTCTCAAACTGGTGGACATACAAATTAGCCAGCCAGTGGCTGAATGGTCAGAATGCTTTTTTGAGGTTTACCCTTGAGCATAGTAGAACAGAGCTCCCCTTCTTGGATCTTGTCATCTTTCCAGAAGATGGCCATTTGGCGAGCTCCTTGTATCGGAAACCCATGGCTCGGAACTCCCTGCTGAGATTCGATAGCCATCACCCCCGGTCCCTCCGTGAGAACCTCCCCTTTGGACAGTTCTTGAGGGTCCGGAGGAATTGTTCAAACATTCCAGACTTCCGCCGAAAAGCGAAAGATCTCTCCATGAAGTTGAAAGTGAGACGCTATCCGAATAACCTTGTCCGGACTTCAATGAAACGCGCTGCGAATAACCATCGCGAAGCGCTGCTTGAGCCTCCAGTTGTCAAACCACCACTAGACAGATTGGTGTGCGTGACAACGTACAACACATCATCTTCTAAAATCCAAAAGATGATCAGGAAAAGGTGGCGCATTCTGAACAGTTCCGGTGAGACCATTCCCCTTCCACTCTTTTCTTTTAAAAGAGGGAACAACTTGAGAGACTCTCTTGTGCATACACGACCTCGGCAAGAAGTATGTGAACCCCCGCAAACTCTATGGGGTCTGCCCCCGGTACGAGGACATCATCCCTGCGGGAATTGCTCAGTATGCCCACTGACCAGCAAAACACTTGAAGTGGACATTGGGACCTCGCGACCATGGCAATTGAAACACCACACTAATTGCAACAGTGAGAAAGTGATATACCAGATTACCTGCCCCTGTGGACTAAGGTATATCGGCATGACCGCAAGAAAAATCAAATTGCGCGTGCAGGAACATATGAGCACTATGAGACGCAGAAAACAGGCAACACGGCTCACCACTCACTTCTTGGACAAGAGACATAGTCCAGATGAACTGAGATGGTTGGTTCTAGAACAACCTTACATACCTAGTCACGTCACGGATGTTTCACTTTTCCTATTGAGGAAAGAACAGAAGTGGGTTTTCAAACTTCATAGTGACACAGAAGGATTGAATGATGACATTCCTTGGATGCAGCTGTGATTGTGCAGATTGTTTTTCCGAACACAGAGTCCTTGTGCTAACAGCCTTTGGCATAAGGGTTACCTCCACTGAGCTCTAACACCCTCGCTGGGTAGGGTTCCCCTTCTCATGTTCTATATATATTGAATATATGTAGCCAGTGTCTATATCAGTTTAAGCCCCTGGTACTATCCGACTGGAAGTTGGCAAACGGCTAAATTAGCGCGCGACCTCTAAACATTGCCCTCTAGCAGTATAAATAAATAAACACACCTAGCTCTTCTTATGGCTCTTCTTTGGATAGAATACAACACACCATCTTACTGCCTTACGATTTGACTGGTGCGCATATGCGCGTGAGGTATGTCTCACGGTCGGCCTGTTAATGTGGCTGAGGCTTATCAGTGTTGGTCACGGTTGGCTGCCTGTGAGCCGATTCCCATTGGCCTACACATGAGCCAATCAAATTTTGAAACAAAGGAGTTTCCTTTCAGGTCCACTGCAGGCTTATCAGTGTAGGTCACGTTTGGCTGCCTGTGAGCCGATTCCCATTGGCCTACACATGAGCCAATCAAATTTTGAAACAAAGGAGTTTCCTTTCAGGTCCACTGCAGGCTTATCAGTGTAGGTCACGGTTGGCTGCCTGTGAGCCGATTCCCATTGGCCTACACATGAGCCAATCAAATTTTGAAACAAAGGAGTTTCCTTTCAGGTCCACTGCAGGCTTATCAGTGTAGGTCACGGTTGGCTGCCTGTGAGCCGATTCCCATTGGCCTACACATGAGCCAATCAAATTTTGAAACAAAGGAGTTTCCTTTCAGGTCCACTGCAGGCTTATCAGTGTAGGTCACGGTTGGCTGCCTGTGAGCCGATTCCCATTGGCCTACACATGAGCCAATCAAATTTTGAAACAAAGGAATTTCCTTTCAGGTCCACTGCAGGCTTATCAGTGTAGGTCACGGTTGGCTGCCTGTGACCCGATTCCCATTGGCCTACACATGAGCCAATCAAATTTTGAAACAAAGGAGTTTCCTTTCAGGTCCACTGCAGTGTATTTAACATCGCGTGTGACCATCAGTCGTCGCCTCCCCCTCGGCTCAGTTTTCACTCCGAGGCAACGACGGAGAGGTCAGTGGTGGTGGTACAGTCAATAGCATTATTGCTTTGGTCTTTGGTCTTTGAGTACTAGGTGGAAAGCACAGGAGTAGGCGCCTCTATTCCCAGTGACTGCGGCTGGCTACCTGGGCCTTTGTACTTTATAGGTCTACAGGTTTGTGCAAGCAGTGCAGTCAGTGAGGCTTTGTGGTATACTTTCCTGATGCAAGAGGAAACCAGTCTGGCCATTGTGTCACCATGTGTGTCTCTGATTTATTTGTTTTGAATCCAGTGTTTCTTTTCTGTAGATTGTGTTTCTACTACCACTGGTTATAACTTTCTAAGTGTTCTGTTTATTTCCAGTGCGTGGCCTCCCTTTCTTCCTGAGCAGTGGCCAGGTGAGGTGAGGTTTTCTCTCCCCACAATAAGGGTGAGTGTCTTTCAAGTGTTCATAGCCATATTATAAAGACCATAGAAACGAGAGTTTGCAGTCTGTGCACTTTATTTTTGTTGACATAATTTGTCCATGTCTCTGTTTCTGTCTTTTGTATTGTGTCTATGCAGGAGAAGATAGACTCTTTTCAGTTTGGAAAGCAGATGTAGATCCCACTTTCACATCACTTAAGTAAGTGTTGCAGTAGCACCATTGGTCCTGACGAAAGCCCTTGAGGCTGAAACATGTTGACCGAATAACAACATTGGTGGGTAGCAATTCCTTACATGCTATCAGCATACTGTTTTTAACCATACCACTTTGATGGTCAGCCCTAATAAAGTATCTCATGACATCATCGTAGGTATTTTTAGAATCACTTGGATTATTTTCCTTTTCTTCTTCTTTTTCTTTGAGCACTGCAACCTCAACCCCTCCCGCTCATATACTGTCATCTGTTGGTGAAATGTTCTGGGTCCATCACTAGGCAGTCCTATGGATTGTTTCCAAGGCAGACCCTAGAGGACACCATTTACCAACATATACCCAGATGACGAAATTCCACTTATGAGTGGGCTGATGGGTATCTTTTTCCTCTCCTTGTGCATCTTCTCTTGTTTTTGTTTTCTTGGTTGTTTCCAGATTAACTGTGTATTCTGGGCATGTAAAGAGGACACTATTAGGTCCCAATAGAGAGATTTGCTATTTTCTTTTCTCTCCCTCTGTATTTCTGAGACCTTCTGTACCTTCCGTGTGTTTTAGTGTCTAGTTGGGGGACTAGGTACCAGTAGGTCTATAATAATTTTTTTCCCTCGGACCCCCCCTCAACCGTTTATCTCTCTGCTATTCAATCATATACAAATTGCTTTATTGTGCCTTCCATCGGAAAGCTAGCCATGGTCGATAGGTTTGCTCAGCAAGTTACCTCATTGGCCATGTCATATATTGAAATCATGAGCTGGAAAAAATGTTTTGACCTAAACCCACACTTATTATGTACACAAACTGGGTTGCCTTTTACCCGACCTCCCAGAAAGCACTTCAGGGCCTCAAAAGGGGTATGAAGTACTATAAATGTTATAGCACAGTAGATGCTTAACTGAAGCGTGTGCTGAGTGAAGGGGGCTGTGGTATGTCAGGACCGTAGGAAGTGGTGATAGCAACCAGACTGCCCCTGGATCACTGCCAGATCGCAGCTAGCAGCTGCTGGGAGCTCTGGGAGTTTCCAGCAATTCTGCACAGACCATGGGATATGTTATCAGTGACTGTCACCTGCCCCAAGCACCAGGTTTTTGGTGGGGTTTGCTTCACTCCTTCCAGAGATTATGCCTGGAATCTTCCATGATGAATTAGAAGGCTGCAGGCAGCCTGTCGGCTACGGGAGGGGAATGGTCTACTGAGCTAAATGGGCACTGGGGCTGGAAGCAAAAGGCCACATAGGCAAATTAGAAGATTTTCCACATGGTTAGGGGATCCCAGGTGTCTGTCATGTGGCTGTCCCTGGTACAGCCCTACAGATTGTTTAAAAGAACCATTCAGTGACTAATGTCATAATGGCTTTTGCAACCCAACCAAACATCATCTAACAAAGAGACATTCAGATTACCTTTTCTATGGTGATTGTGTAGTAGATTGGGCAAGAGAAATAATTTTTTTCTTTTAATTGAATGATTCATTTAAAGACACTTACTGTTCCATATCAGCTAGTGTAGTTTTTCCACTGGTCTTGGTGTCATACTTGCATTCCAGTTCAAGGTTAATGTTACCCGTGATAAATTTAGGACGGCATGTCCCATAATACAACGCCAAAAACAATATCGGGTGAGCTACTCACTCCCAACTTGAAACCTCTACTTCCAGGAGGGCTTCCCTTTCCCAACAGACCAAGCCCCCTTGGCCTTTGGAAACCCACGGAGTTGCCATGTCCTCCTGTTCCATGAGTGAGTAGCTCATCTTCTTCAGGTTTTTTGTTTGCGTTCTAAAACATGTAGTGCTGGTAATCTCATTATATAAACGGGACTGAAACTACCAGAATGCTAAAGAACAACATAGACTAGCTTTGCTAGTAACAAATGGGCCTAGGGAATTTGGGAGTTCTTTGCCCACTCCATGAAATTATTGACTGAGGCCCTGACTTAGAATTTGGCGGACGGGATTCTCCATCAAAAATTTAAAGGATATCCCATCCACCATATAGCAAGTGCCATAGGATATAATGCACTTATAATATGAAAGACAGGATATCCACCTTGTGTGTGTTGAAGCACCCCATCTGACAAACTCTAAACTAATAATTGAGGACCTAAGACAGGGATATGGCCTAATGTCCAGAGCTGCTGACTTTGGAACTATCGAACCAGTTTTGAGTCAATACGCTGGCTCAACAACCTGTGATTCAGGGCAAATCACTTAATCTCTCTGTGACTTAAAAAATGTATCTGACCTTGTGTAATGTATTCTGGTGCTCAAGAAAGTACTTTGATTGCTCTTGGGCCATGTTTGCGCTATATAAAAATTAAATAAGTCTCTTTCTCCAAGGTGTGGGTCTTTCATAAAGTGGTCTAAAACCCTGTGTTTGCTTGCTTGTGTTACATAGAATTTTAAAACAGTTTCTGGGAGCTAACAGCCAAATGTTGCAGTCTGAGCGCTATGTGTGGGTATTCTTTCCTTTCCTTTCTTCCTTTTGGGACCTTGCAGGTGGGATTGGCGGGCGGGAACCAGCGGGTGGGAACTCGATCCTGTTGTCGGGTAGGTGGGTGAGAATTCCCCTTTTGTAACCAGCATTGTGAGGGGTGGATGGGTGGGGCCTTGGTCCGTATTTAAAAAAAAAAAGTTCTCTTAAAAATTAAAAAGCTAAGAGTGACTAGTGAACTAAATAAATAAATAAACTAGTGACGTTAGAAAAAAACTGACTCGTTATGTTACATTCATATAGGGGTCACCAAAAGTTTGTAAGGTAATTGGATCCCCTTATGCTGTAACGGACTTGTCTGTTTTCCAGCTGGAGCAGACCCTTCGTTGGAATTCATTTCTTCTACAGTTCATGTTGGATTCACCAGGTGTTATCTTGGAGGGCAAAATGAGTAGTGGGATTTTGTGAACTCCAGGAGAGATATATTGTCCATATTTTTGGGAGACCATTATATTTTATTTCTTCAGTGCACTGAGAAGGATTTTCTGGGACTATATTATTTTTGCCAGCAGGTTTTTTGGTCACTCGTTTCTGGAGGTGTTCCTTTTTTCCCTGCATTCTTGGAGAACCTGGTGTTACGGGATTTACCTGTAACTTCTTTTGTGGATACCCTCCCCCCCCCTTTCCTTTTATTGGTCAAGAGACCTCAGTATTGCTTGACTCAATAAGAGTAATAACTACGCTCTGTTTTGGGTATGTGAAGGATAAGGTGGAAGGGGTCTTGTGGGGTGATACTATCTTTTGAATAACGTTCTTACTTCTGGGTCTATCTCGTTCTCATAATCTGTTGTCTTTTGTTTCTTCTTGCTGCAGTATGTTCCTGATATGGAGATGTGGTATGCCTGCAGTCTAGAGGATGGCAGTATGAATACCTGTACAACCACCATTTTTGACGTTAACCGGTTCTCGCCCGGGTGCGTTGCTCGCTCGGTGATTATTATTGAGTATCGCTCGAGGGGTTAAGGCACTGTTAGGGGGTGAATGGGGCCATCTTCGCTCCTGTAGTACCTGTGTTTTCAGGTGAGTGGGGTCGGAACACCAAATACACAGCAATAAAAGGCAAACATCCGCAGCAAAAAATCAACATAGAGTAAAAACTGGAGAACTATCAATTTAATCAAAGTGTAGCTATTAATACAGAGCGCTCAAGGTGTTCCTACTCAGGTGTTCCTACTCAGGTGTGTTGTACTTCAGCATGCCTTGATTTTTTCTTCGAATTCTGCTACTTCTAGTTTTCTATTATTTTATTGATCCAGAAATGTGAGTATTAAGGGTTTGGAAAAGAACACATTTTAGTGACATGCAGATATTAATGCACAACTCTCAGGGTGTCCCAGCTTATCTGTGAAGCACTGTAGTAGCCCTTGTGTTTTTTCCTTGTGTTCTCCGTCAGTCAACTATTCTTTATTTGGGGATCGAGCTCATTGACCTAACTTACATTAAACAAATACAATAATTTCGTTCCAATGCACAGATCAATATGAAATGTTTAAAAACTTTAAAATCCCCAATATTTATTTAATCATAACTCTCTATGTTGCCCTTCGTGCAATACATATTGGTTGGCAACTATACAGAAGTGAGAAACTTGGCTAAGCTAAAAACTATAATTTATTTTGTATTTGCTCTTAATATCCTTAGAGCTGCTTTGTAACGAAGCACTCCAAACTGAGGGCAAATACAAATTATTCATTGCCTGTGAAGGTGAATTTAGGCTTTGCCAAAAACAACATGTGTTGATGTTTAGCGGAAGCAGGAAGAAAGTCCCTCCATTTCCTATAGAAGCTATTTATTAGGAGGATCCCGCACCTCGATCTACCGTACTTGTGGTGGTGGTCTGACCACCACCACACAGTATTATGGGTGTGGTGGCAGGACCGCCACAGGACCACTGCATCAGCTGGGGATACAGGATCCTGCGGTGGTCACACAGCAGTCAGGGAGCTGCAATATGCTGGTGGTCCCGCTGCGTCACCGCCAAGACTTTTACGAATGACCTGGCCTCCACCCCTTGCATGGCAGTGAGCCTGCCATGAAAAGGGTGGAAGAGAGGCAACAAAGGAGGCCCTAACAGGGCCCCTGTCACTTCTTGGCCTGAGGGGGCATGCAAGGGGTACATTGTGCTCAATGTTTGTTAGACTGGCTTTACAGCAGTAAATCTGAAACCCATCATTAATGCACTTTCCCCAGTGTCTGTTAGACTGGAGTTAGAATAGTAAATCCACCACCCTCTAATGTAGGTACTTTCCTCTATGGTTCTTGGACTGAAGTAAGAATAGTATACCTGACTACCTAATGTATGCATTTCCCCAGCACCTGTTAAATGAGACTTAGAATAGTAAATCTGATTCCTGTACCCTCTCCAAATTGTATGTATGTTTTTGGGAGTTTGGAAGATTGTAAATACCGCAGAATATTTGAATTATTTTTTTTCTCAATATTTTTAGATTGGAGTTCAGTTACAATTTTTTTTTCTGACACTATTTTAAAGAAAATATTTGGAGCTCATTTAAAAAAATATATGTATTTTAAAAAGTATTGTATTTAATTTTTTAGATTGTGTTTTCGTTTTTTTATAATCTGTATGTGTTTTGGTCTTTGACAAATTCATTTTATTCAGTTATTTTTAAATTTAAATTTTTATGGTTTCATAAATATATAGTATGTTTTTACATTTTGATTAAAATAAATAAGAATACATGTTTATATGCTATTATATAATATAAATTGATATTATTTTTAATTTGGATTATATGTATTTATTCAATCAATACACTTTAATGTATAATGTCATTTTTTAATTGCCTTAAATATATTTTAAATTTACATGTATTTATATGAATTACATTTTTTAATTATTAAATTAAAGTTTACAAGTTTTTTTAAATGTATTACTGTTTTATTTAATTTGTAAGTTACAATAATGTTAAATGCATTTAAATACATATACTTAAATATACTTACCTATGTAATCTTGATATTTTGGTCCAAGAAATGTTTGTAGTCGATATTCCTGTACTTTACAAGTATGTAAAGTCGATATTTATATTACACAAAATACTTTATTCGTATTAGGGCAGTACTCTTTTAAAACAATTTGATTATACTATTTAGATCGCGATTGTAGTCTTTGATTCTTATTTTGTGTTCTCTTCCTAGACCAGACTGCAGGAATGGCTGTTGACCAGACACCCACCCACAATACAGTGAGAGGGGCCCCACTAAACCCAAAAGGGACAGGGCAACATGTGTGACTAAAAGTCAAAAAGTATAATTCCCTTTTGGTACACCAGTTTGCAAACACTATGCATATACTTACATACATCCAACCATAAATAACAGATACAGGAATAAGCTGAATACTGAAACACTTATAAATACCATTTAATAAAAACGCACTTTATCTTCAATATCTAGAAAAACAATCTGAAAACATGAATAATACACAGATTAAAATCTCAAAATTGGAAAGGGCTTCGGAATAGACAATCATATTTGTCCTTGAATGCATTAATCTGTAAAGGCATAAAGACTGAACCTTATTCAAATCATCCTCTTTTTGTCAAAATATGATTCAGTACAATACAGATTTAATGACAACACAAGGCGTTGACGTGTTTCGGTGGATTGAACAATGGAATCACCTTCCTCAGGACGGAAAACAACTTTTTCTCTCCTTTCCTTAATTCAGTCGTCAATCCGGTTTGAATTCAATCAAGCACCTGTTTACATCAGGTGAGTCTTTACTGCAATATCACATATGGCCTGCCACTGTTCAATATTTTACAGGATCACAACTTTTTATCTATGCTCGTATGCTGGAGGTTTAGTATTCTTATTATTCAAATTATAACCTTTTATTTGGATTCAATCCACGCATGTTTACACTGGGAGTCAGGCAACTTCCTGTGTTTCTGATTAAAATTCAGCGAGGGGTCTGTGACCGCGTTTTTTTTAGTGTTGTCCTTGAACTCTGGGTCCGTATGTGTTTGATGTAAAAAACCTTTCCAATTTTGAGATTTGAATCGGTGTATTATTCATGTTTTCAGTATTCGGCTTATTCCTGTATCTGTGATTTACGGTTGGATGTATGTGAGTATATGCAGAGTGTTTGCAAAGTGGTGTACCAAAAGGGAATTATACTTTTTGGTGTTGACCAGACACTCTATCCTTTGATGGCACAAATTAGTGAAATGTATGTGGGGGTGTGCCCAAGAAAGAACCCCGCCAGCAGGAAGCCCCCATAAAAGTGCAGCTGGGTAGATTGTGTCCTCCATTAGATGCATCTCACGCACACACCCATAGCACAATCAGGCTTGCGGTGCTATAGAACACACATCGGGGCAGATTTACAATAACTGGTGCATCCCTGCATATCAGCAGGGATGCGCCAGTTATTGTGTGTCACGGCTGCGCCACCATGGATGCGCCACATTTACAATGCGGCGCACCATGTGGCAAAAATGGACAGATGCATGACGCATATGCTGCCGTAAAGGCGGCGTATTGCTGGAGTTGATTCGCAAGTGCGACGCAGCTCCAGCAAGGCTCGGGGTGCCCCTATGCCTAACATGCTGCGTCAATCTTTATGCCTGCTTTAAGCAGGCGCCTGCTTTAAGCAGCCGCAGGATTTTGACGAAGCATGGCCGTAAAAGTGACTGAGTGAAATCTTCTAGATTTCACTTAGCCACTTTTAGGAGGTGTTCCTGCGCCGGAACGCCCCTCCCAGCGCTGGAACTCCTACACGTGGCGCAGGGCTTTACAACGTAACGCATCTCCCAGATGCGTCACGTTGTAAATACCCTGCAGCATGGCGCTGGCTTTGCGCCGCTGCTGCATCACAAAAGTGACGCAACGGCAGCGCAAAAATGCCTCAAGGGGCTTGTGAATCTGCCCCACATCGATGCTGCAAGTGGCTGCTCCACTGAATCTTTCTGCACAGATGCGCTGCAACTTGTGACCAACCTGTAATGCCTAACATGGGCTGCATGACCACAGAGCCCAGATGTGACGACGGTGCCTTGGTTTCTGCCACCAGTCAAGGAAGCCTCGGTGTGCACCGGCCTGAGGATGGCTGCTGCGCAGATAGAACCCAGCTGGCCTGATTGGAACGAACGTTTGGAATGCCTCAGCTTTCAAACAGTTTGAGTCACGTGTTCTTTCCTAGAACCCTGGCTGCGGTGCTCCCTGGAAACGTATTTGGGCCAACGATTGTTTTGCATACCTCAGACGCTCTGGTAGTTGCTCTACAAACAGGCTGCAGACAGCAGTGAGCCCAGGGGTGGCCAGGCTGCATGGCATAGCGAGTAAGGCTAGCCAGTCAGGAGCCAGCTCCTTTCCTGGGCAACAGGAGTACAGTCCAATGAGGCCAAAGAGCCTCCAAGCTGCCCAGTTCAATTGGTTGCTTGCCTGCAGCCCTGCCATGTACTACTGTGAGTGACAGTCACCCCGAAAGGCACAAAGAGGAATGGTCAGTTTATTTGCTCAGCTGATTGCGTGACAACCTACAGGCCCTGTGGTGATGTTAAGGGCCAGAGCGGCCGACTTTGAAGCTGGGGATCCGGGTTGGAGTCTGGCAGGAGGCTCAAGGATTTTGTGATTCTGGACAAATCGCTTAATCTCCTCGTGCCTAGAAATGAATGTGTCTCTCTCTAATGCTAATGCCTACTGGTGCTCATGTAAAGCGCTCTCATACCTTAGTGTCGAGTTCCGTTATATAAAACTGCAAAAAAATGTTTTTATTCTAACCCAAGATGCGAGACGCTTTGCATTGATGGCTGGTAATGATTTTCAGCTATATTGATTAACCTGCATTCAAGCCAGGCCCAAGATATTGGTGTAAAGTTTAAGATTTGGTAATAGTGCAACTTAAATAATACAACAACTTTCAGTTATTTGGAGCACAACAACTTTCAGTTACTTGGAGCACAGCACGCATAACAGTAGGCATGGCGACTGGAATCCTCGAGTAAGAGGCTGCTGAGTTGTCTTTCTAAATGTAAACTGGCTCCATTTGCTGCATAATCCATCTTCTGATATATAATTTGTACATTTTAACAAAATAAATATTTCTACTTCAAATGATTCAAAGGGTATCAAGTCAAGTCAGGGAAAGCTTTATTCAACTGTTGTTGTAACAATCATAAAAACAAGAGAATAAAACCAAAATGACACATTATCACAAAATTACACGCAATAAAAAACCACAATCCAAAATTATATTAAGCCCTTGCGTGCCTCGGACGGCCGCCGTCCGTCCGACGTCACGGTGGGCGTGTGCAGAGGACGGCCGAGGCCGTCCGAACCACGCCCACGCCATAAATCACCCGCACCGCGGCGGAAATTCCGCCGCGGTTAAAGGGTTAAAATATCAATTAAACTACAGCAATAAAACCATAAAAATATCAAATGTCAGTTCTACTATAGTTCATTCGTCATCATGATTTTCCTTTGAGCAAGTACCTTCTTGAAGAACATAGTTAAGCACCAGACCGTTATTTAATTCTCTAAAAACTGTAGCCTAATCAGTGCTGGGCGGCATTGCCGCAATACCTGTAATTTTAAAATCGGTAAAATACATGCTTTCATCGAAGCTACATAAAATGTATAAAATAAAACCAAATGAATGGTGGACTCTGTAGAGTGATTGTCACATGGAAATAAAGGCAAAGCCTGTGACCAATCATTGATTTTAGGGAAGGTCACAAGTCTGTAAATAATGTCCAGCCTGAACCAAGTTAATAACCGCCTGTCCCAAGTGCCAGGTACAAAAGTAAGGTAAGGTTAAATTTTAAAGGTGGTTACAATTAACTGATGTTTCCTTACACTGGGTTTAATAATTTCTCCTGTCATTCTTGTTGTGACCAGTAGCTGAAGACACTCCTTTCTTAGGGCCTTTCTAGAAATTGCCTGTATGGACCTAGGATCAGTAAAGTATTCTGGGTGATCAATATCATTCATGAAATCACACACATACTTTACCCAAGGGATCTTTAAAACCCCTTCCAGTTTCAGGCAGTCCTGTAGGATCTCTCTATTTAGCTTTGGTTGATCCTTTGTCTAGATCCTGTGCCAAAGGAGAATTGGTTCTAACTTAATAAGATCAGAAATGAAAGAAAGACCCAGAGGATAATATTTGAGTTAAACAAGTGCAGGGGTACTCCATCATGGCCAGGCGCCTTACCGCCCTGGCTCGCTGACAGGGCTCTTTCCATTTCCCCCAAGGTGAACTGTAAATCTGCATAATCAATGGTCTCCACTGGCATATTGCTAGCTGGAAGGGAAGAGTTTGTTTGCCCATTATACACCTTCAAGAAGTGTTTAGTCCATGACTCCTCAGGTATAGCAATTTCTATTATGGGGCCACCTCTGGATTGTAAAAACTGGGTTTTCACTGCTCTCCAAATGGGAGCACTATATTTCAGTTGTGCCGCACTGTGAAGGGATTCCCAAGCATCCCTTCTCTGTGCACATCTCCTTTCCTTAAGAGCCAGTCTATAATCTAACCTTTCCCGTCTGACCTTAATGAGGTTTCTCAGTTGTTTGCCCAGCTTGTGATTTAGATTGGTAAGTGCTTGTGTGCATTTTGTGGGAAACCATCCCTGTTTTTTAGCCTTGTTAAGGGATTGTACGAATAATAGCTCCCTACCCTTGGCTGCTATTTGCTGGAAAGACAGTAAAATATCATCTTGAGGGGCTGTTTCACTCAAACAGTTATCAAAGACTGTTTTACATGTGATTACTAACTGCTTGAGGATAGCATCAGGATCAACCTTTGTCCAACACAGGGTGTATCAATTGGTTCTACTGAGTATTACCTTACCCGTCAACTATATAGCGTTCTCGGGTCTAGCTTGTTTATGTGAAGGCAAGTTGACCTCTAGATATAAGGGTAAATGGTCACTGATAGGATTGTCGTCCACCATAAAAGAAAGCAACCTAGGTGTATGATTAAGTGAAACCAGTATGTAGTCTATTGTTGAGGATAAACCTCTTCCATTAAATGTGTAAGGCATAGGAAAAGGTCTTGCCAATAGGTTGTGAGAAGTTAGCCTGGCATATGATGTCCACTAGTTCTAGTGGGCACCTTGCACCAGTCTAATCGACCCTTATTGATGGTGGTTGTAAAGTCAACCTTATAGAAAGCAATCCTAGTGGTAGCATGAACCAGCAGTCTTCAGGCTAAGACTTTAGTAGGCGAGTTAAGCAAGTTGTTTTACCATATATAATCCCTTGAATACCAAACGAAAGGACACCACACAAGGTATATATCAAATATATATGTATTTAATCTAAACACAACCCCTCTGCACTCTTTATGAGGTCAGAGGTAAAAATACAATACAAGTCACACAGTTAATATACTATAAGTTGCACAGTATACATTATGCCCTAGGGGCCTCACAAACCATATACTACGAAAGTGGTATAAGTACCACATGAGAGTTAGAAAGCAGGGCTAGGGCCTGTAGAATCGCTGGGGCTACATTAAACAACCCACGGGAGTCACGTGCAGTGTCTAAACACAGGCGCGGGTTCCTTTTGACTTTCTATGGAGTTTGTAAAAGTTACAAAGTTACACTTTAAGGACACTTCCGGATGGACTAGGATGGAACCCTTTTAAACTAGGACACTTCGAGAGTCAAGACCCACGGGAGCACCGGAGTACTCGTTCTACCTCACCCAGGGAAGCCGGGTGCATAGGTGTCTTTTCGTGTCGGGTTTCGTCGTCGTTTTCTATGGAGAGCTGCAAAAGAAGTGCTGCAGGTGACCAGAGGATAAGTGTCTGGGTGGATCCAAGGGTGGATTAGAGATGTGAAGAACCTGAAAGCAGAGGGGACAGAGCCTGGGTCACTAGCCAGTGACCAGGAAGGAACCAGGAAGGAACCAGGCAATGTTGGGTGCTTTAAGGTGTAGAAGGTGAGCTTGTCTCTTCAACCACGAGGTTCAGGAGGCATCGACGAGGACCAGGAGCTGGATTCAAGCTGTACCATAATGGATCTAGATGATGGCGTTGTTGATATCCCGATTGGACCCAACAAGCCTTGGCAACCACAACCCACACAGGATGTCAAGATTGGCTCTGTTGCAGACCAGCAAGGTCTGTGGCACTTCTCCTTTTCAGGGAAGCTGGAACAAGTCTGGAGCAACCAGGATAGCAAGTTCAATTTAGGATGGCATCTTCAGGGGGCTCACTAGCCAATGGGCAAGGAACCGGGAAGATGCATCAAGCACAAATGTAAAGGCATGGCCCACAGGACACTCGTGGAGTGTGGGGGCCTGAGCTTCAGTGCAAATGGTGCAAGGGGCTGGGGCTTCTTATACCCCAATGCACAACTTACTGAAGCTTCAGAAAAGGAGTGCAGGTAGCAAAATGCAAGATGTCTAAGATGTCCGGTCCCACGTCTCTCATGTCCGCCACGTGTCTCAGCTTTTCTGTGGATGTGGGTCGGGATCAGAAAAGTCTGAAAGTCTAGTTCTTGAGTTGCAGAGTCTTCGGGTTCTGACGGGAGCCTTGAAACTGCAGACTGGCAAAGTTGCTGTTGGTGCCTGTTTGCACAGGGTGGTCACTCCTTAACCACAAGGGACATGTCTTCCGTCTTCCAGTCAGAATGGAATGTCGAAGGTCCAAGATATGTCTTTCAAAGATTCGTCCAGGATAATCTAAAGTCCTGGGGACACAGCTCCTATACTTATACTAAGAAAGGGGGCTGGATTGCCTGACTAGGTCCCTCCTATGGGCGGACCTGAGAAGGGGGTGGTTACACCCCTTTCCCTTTGTCCAGTTTCACGCCAGAGCTGGGGCTGGAGTGCCCCAGCACTGGTTTGAACCGGGCTATGCATGGAGCACCTTGTGTGCCCCAGGCAGTGTCTAGATGCATTCACTGAATGCAGCCCTCCCTGCCCCAATACTCAAAACTCCTGTCTGGGGAGGTGCAAGCACCTCCCTGGACAGGAAACCTATTGTCCAGGCCTCCCATGCCGGAGTTTCGTCCAGCAGCAGGAGGTCAGACTCGTGTCTGTGGCAGCAGCATCCATTTTGTGATGCTGAGGCTCTGTTTAACTTTAACCGGGTAAAGCAGTAACTTACATGTCTTTTCCCTCTAGGAGGGTGGAATGCTATCCGCGCTGCCAGAATTGGCGGGGGTAGTATTCCAAAGTGTTTGACATCTTACACGACATGTTTTGATAAAGCCAAACCAAAGTTAGCATTAACCGCGAGGATTATAATACACTTAAGAGTATATGGTATGGCTATATCATAGAACAGCTATAAGGAGATGGTTCCAAAAGCTGCAGAGGCGCTCAGCTCATGCTAGGGCACCCTCTCACATAAAACTCTGCCTCCAGGATTGTCGAGGCCTACCATAGGAGTGGCTTATAGGTGTATTTGTGTCTATATGTAAACGTAGATATAGGTATACTAAATCTAAGTAAGGGGTGATTACACCACCTTACCCAGGCTGTGTGAACAGACCTGTGGTGTCAGTTTGGTTGTATGACGATCCTTCGCAAACACTCGCATCGCATGCCCTTACATCGCAATTATTGCACCGCATGTGCCCTTACATCGTGAGTAATCACATTGCATACCATTAAGTCGCATTGGTATAGGCATGCATGTGAAAGACCGTAACATCGCATACAGACACCCCGCATGGTATTACATAGCAATTTATGCGCAGGTGAAAACAGCCCCTATACAATATGGCACGCTAACCCTTCCCTAAGCCCTAAACAGTAATACAAGCCTACACTCCGACCTCAACCCTAAAGCCTAATCCCCAAAGGTGAAACCAGCCCCTATACTGAAAGTAGCCATAAGCCCTACCGAAACCCCAAAAACAGCACCAATAGTAAACGAAGCTCTAAGCCTTAATGCAACCCCAATCCAGCACCCATTCTCTAAGTAGCCCTAGTAGCCCTAACGCCACCCCAAAACAGCATCCATTTTCTAAGTAGCCCTAGTAGCCCTAACGCCACCACAAAACAGCACCGATTTTCTAAGTAGCCCTAGCCCATGCGTTGTGAATACATGCGTTCTAAATGCGCATGCGACGTAATGGCGTGCGTAGACAACGCAGTTGTAGGTGCACGTGATGTAAACGCATGCGCTGTAATCCATGCGCTGAGCTGGTTGTTTCCCGTCAGTTTGGAAGGCAAACCAGGGGTGGTACAATACATGCTGCAGCTGCTGGTAGGCCTAGGGTGCACCTATGCCCTGGGTACCTATGGTACACTATACAGGGGCTCACAAGGGTGACCCAGTAACCAATCTGGTATGCACCTAAAGTGCATGGTATCAATTTAGAGAGCGAACAGCTGGGCTGTGGATCTGATTAGCAGGCCCACAGCCACACTAAAGTCGAAAAACCAGAGAATCACAGCAAAAAGTGGGGGTGACCATAGGAAGCAGTCCCTACTCTCCTACATGGGTTATTCACGAAACCAAACTCAGTGCTCACAAGCAGTTCATTATACATCTCCACCATTGGTGTATGACAAAAATGGGTCCCACATATACCATCATCATCATTATCATTATTGCCACAAATCCTACTATCCTCAGGTGGACATAACGCGCAATTAAAATCACCCACAAAGATTATCATTGTCCCTTTAGGACTGGCATTGATCAGTAGCTTAAGGTCGCTATCAAGATTTTGTATAACATTACCAAAGTTATGTGTGGGGATGTTATTATAAAAATTAACCAGGATAACACAATACATAGAAATATGATATATTTTTACCAACTGATAGATGTTCCCCAGTAGTTTTGGCTCTATTTTATCCAGTGGGAGCTTGTTTGAGATAAACATGCAGAGCCCTCCCTTCTCTCTACCCCCTCGTTCCTTCACTGCAGGCGTGTGGAGTGTTTTATATCCGTTTAAATGAATTGGTTCTCTAACCCATGTTTCCTGAAAACATAATATGTCATGAGCAGAGATAAAATCACTCCATGTTTGATTATCTATCTTATTACGGAGCCCTGCAATATTCCAGGAAATAACCTTGCATGGCTGACAATCACCGCTCAGCATAATTCTAGGAGGAGACAAACTCAGAGGGGGGAGCTGTTAATACAGGGTTGTGCTTGGGTCTCGGTTGGTAAATCACATGGTTCCAAGAGGGTAACTATGGTACTGCTCGTAGCATTTCTCTCAGTGGCCTCCCTTTCATTTATCGCACAATGTAACATAAGAACTGAGGCCTCTTGTTCTAAAGTGCAGTTGTCTAAGGTGCGACAGCCTCACAGCCCCTGGGAAGGTCCACTTCGAGATTTAAGCACCCATTTGATGGTAACAGTCAGCCATTATCCTCTAACGTATTGAGAACATCAAAATAATTCCTTACTGGAATAGCAAGCCTATGCTTCCTCCACTCCCCGTCTCTATCTACCCCTGACATAAACTGTGGGAGACCAATAGGTTTATAGAAAAAACCCTGGGGTAGAATATTAATCACCGTAGTGCTGACTGGTCACTTGCCCGCCTTATCAAAAATGGTTCGGACCAAATCTGGTGACCCAAGTGTTAAAACTACGGAATCACCCTCTAGGGACTTTTTAGAGCTTCCTATCCACCCAATCCGTCAAAAGGTATCAAAAGGACTGAAAATCAGGTGCAGTTCTGCACTAGACAGTTTACCAAAGTTACCTGGCCACACTTTGATGCTGATTGCTGTAGTTGGCCGTTTATAGGGATTACAACTGTGCCCAGATAGTATAAACAGCCTCATTTGCTGAATTAGGGGAAGGACTTTTGTCAGGAGCAGAAAGCAGAAAACAGGAAACATACATGCTTAAAAGTAATTCAAACAGGGCAAAAGAATGATCCCTTCTTTGCCGTGATATTTTTTTATATCATCACAAATTCATTGAATTGAATAATTTGTATAGTGCCCACTTCCCTGGTAGGGGCAGGGGGTGTGCTGGAGCACTTGTCCACATGCAGAGCACCCACAATGCAGGAGTGGCCGGCAAGACTCGCGGGTGGCGGGACAAGCGCGGGGAACATGGCGGGGATGTAATATAATTTAAATAAAATATACACTTACCTTGCCGTCGAGTCCTGTATCTCCGCTCATTCTCTCCTCCGTCGGACTCCAGGAACAGGAAACACAGCCGAGCTCCCCTGACCAATCACAACGCTGCAATGCAGCATTGTGATTGATAGGCACCCAGACTCCCCTGACCAATCACAAAGCTACAATGCAGCGCTGTAATTGGTCTGAGTGTCGTGGTTCAATGCTTGGCCGGGGAATGCAGGCCTGGGCATGTTCTCCATGCAGGCTGTAATGCAGCCTGCGTGGAGAACCGAAAAAGTGCACATGACTGTTTGGGCAGTCCTAGAGTACTGACCAAAAAGTCATGGGCACTTAGGAGTGGGAAAACACTCCTCCCCTGCCCTGCTCCAAGAGCAGAGCAACCCCGCCCGCAAAGCAGCAAAACAGAAAATGCTAATAACTCAAAGTTTTAATCATTTTATGTATCATTTATTTGGACTGCTTAAAAGCAGTGTGGCGACCCTCCGCCACCATAGGGGAGGAGCAGCCACTGCCACAATGTGTGGGTGTGTGGTTGTAAGTGCTTTGTCCTTGTTTTGAACCTACATGTGAAGTATTTCTGCCTCATGCGTGATAACCACTGAGATGCTTGTGTTAAGTGACACAGCGCCAGGGCACAAGTCGTAAAACAAGAAGTGGGGGGGCGCCGTCACCGGAAGTGACGTCATGACAGGAAGTGACGTCACAAAAGGTGACAAGCTCCTCGTCCGAGAGAGGCCAAAGAGTGAAGTCCAGCTGTTTGGCAGGGGTGACGGCATCCCCACGGTAAAATAAGTGGGTGGACATCATCCACCCGTGTGGTACTCCGACTCGAGCCCTGCACAGCGCTTATGGGGATGATGGATGAGGAAGTGCGAGAAATAAATGTGCATTTTTATTATAGCTTGTGGTACACTAGCAACTTGGATTAATTCTGCAGCTTTCTTTCTGTGTTAATATTTTTTTTTCTTTTAGACTCTCAAATTGGTTTCCTATGTTGGCTGATGTTTACCTCACAGACACTGTTCACAAAGGTACAATTATTTTAAAAGGGTACTCACTGTAAAAGAAACACTAATATCTTCAGGGGTGTTGGAAACCCCCACTTTAGCAGCTTGAGTGGGTTAGCTGCCATTCGGAGCACTAATGTGGTTCCGTGAATCCTGAACCCGTTTCATAAAGGTCAGGGTTTCGTTACGAATTTGATATTAGCGAACCGTAACTAGTTAGTTTGGCAAGTATGAGTGCTTTCATCATGTTAGACCGATGGATTCACTACGTATTTAGGGATTTCGTTCTGAACCCTTGGGTTCCATTTTGTGTATGCAGCCATTTTGTGGTTGCCCTCGCATAGGCCGATGACTGTGGCTGAACTAATCTTTTTAAGGACATGTACATCTTAGCTCCAGTTCGTGCTGACTTCTGTTTGACCTGAGTGAACTGACCCTGTTGCCTGAAGCTGACCTTGTTAAACCAGTTCCTGCCCTTTAGCTGATCAAGATTAAGGATCAGAGCACAGGACATCGTAAAGTTTTACTGCACACAAATATGCCTTATCCTACTCTCACCTGTTTCTGCTCCTTTCTTTATGGTCTATTTATGATTGGGTTGTGGCCTTTTTATTATGGGTTCGTTCGGCCTGTCTAAAGAAGAATGCTGGGTTTGACCGATGATTGATCATGGGCTGGGCAACTGAAAAGTGGGTTTTACTGTCATGCGATACCTTTGGTGTGAATACATGTGATTGGACAGTTTGTAAATATTAGGTATTTGTCTGGAATGTGATTTTTGGCATAAAAAGGGACGATTTGCTGTGTAAAATTGAGCAGTCTCCTGAGAACTCATACCGTGATGATTTCTAGGACTTCTGTTACTGGCTGCAGCCAATAAATTTGATCTTTGACGCCACCAAGAAGTTTCCGTATCTCTGTATTCTAAGACAGGTGGAACCCAAAGACTTTGGGCGTGCCCCTGGCACCACTGGGTATTAAATAACCTGGTTCTTCACTAATAAACATAAAAATTCCACTCTTTGTTTATAGCTCCTTTGACTTACATACGATTAAGGGCGGCTCTTCCATGTGGGCAGAGGAAAGTCGCCCCCACTACTTTCTCGCAGTGCGAGAAGCAGAAATATAAAATTGTAATATAAATACCATTTTATGTTTCTGCTTCTCGCAACTGCGAGAAAGCAGAAGGGTTTGGTTGGGGGCTGGCGTGTAGGCGGGTCTGCTCAAGGGCAGGGAAGGAGTTGCTTGCCCAATGCTGGGGGCCCTGCCTGTTTGGTCGGCCCTCTGGGCCGACCAAAGCAGTCATGCACACTCTCCTTTTCTCCATGTAGGCTGCATGGAGAAAATGGCCTCCCCATAGACATCTGTGTGGTCGGCGTCCCAACAAATCACGGCGCTTCCATTGCAGCGTTGTGATTGGTGATTTGTAACTGTGTAATTTGTAATTTGTAACTGTGTTTTGTATCGCGCCAACTCACCGACAGGTCTCAAAGCGCTACTGACCAAGTACAGCAACAAAGATGGAATAAAAAAAATACGGGGGTGTCTGATCTAATAGCCGATTATTGGGATGGAAAAGCGTCCCTGAAGAGTAAGGTTTTCAGGGACTTTCTAAAGTGAAGGAGGTTAGGTTCCAAGCGCAGCGCCTCCGGTAACTTGTTCCAGATGGTTGGTGCCTGAACTGAGAAAGATCTGCCTCCTTTAGTTGTTAACTTGAAACGTGGATAGGATAACAGGAAAGATCCGGACGATCGCAAGGCACGCTTTGGTTCGTATAGCTTGAGCCTTTCTTTTACATAGGCTGGCGCCTGTCCGTAGACTGCTTTGTGACAGATACACATACTCTTGAATTCGACTCTCTGCGCTATAGGCAGCCAGTGTAGCCTATAGAGCAGAGGGGAGGCATGAGACCTCCTCGGCAATCCAAAGATCAAGCGTGCTGCATCATTCAGGATAACCTGAAGACGGTTGATGGAACTCTTTGGGAGGCCGAGGTACAAAGCGTTGCCATAGTCTATTCTAGACACTATGGTGGCTGATACAATGGTTCGCAGCATGTTTCTCGAGAGCAAGGGGGCAAGTTTTCGTAGTTGTCTGATCAGGTTGGTGCAGGAGCCAACTACGGTGGATACTTGGTTGACCATCGAGAGTTCCTGGTCAATTTTCATGCCAAGGCTCTTAACACTGGGGCAGGGCTTTGGGGTAGGTCCTAACTCTTGTGGCCAAAACAAATCATTCCAGGGGGAAGTAGAGGTGGAAACTACAAGCACTTCCGTCTTGTCTGGATTGATTTTCAGCAAATTGGACGACATCCAATTCACTGTAAATCGTAGAATGTCTTGGGCCAGGGACTGAGCCGATGGAGTATTGTCGATACTCAGCAGCAGCTGAGTGTCGTCGGCGTAGTTAAAGACTTTGCAATTCATGTTTGCCAGGGACTCAATCAATGGTTGTAAGTACATGTTAAATAAAAGCGGAGAGAGTGCCGATCCCTGCGGGACTCCACAGGCCAGCATGCCCACATCTGAGACCTGGTCTGCCAACTGGATCTTCTGCGTCCTTCCTGTCAGAAAAGCTGTTAGCCATTTAAAGGCTTGCTCTCCTATCCCACATCTAGCCAGTCTGTCCAGGAGCAATGCATGGCTGACGGTATCAAACGCCGCTGAGAGATCTAATAAAATCAGGGCGCTTGGCTTTTTACCGTCAGCCATGCATCTTAGCTCGTCTAGTACCGACAGCATTACTAGTTCTGTGCTATGGTGGGCACGAAAACCAGCTTGCCGCTCCTGGAGAAGATGATGAGATTCCAGGAGGGATGACAGTGATTTTAGTACATGCTGTTCTAGTACTTTTGACAGAAATGGCAGCTGGGAGATTGGCCTGTAGTTCTTTAAGTTAGTGGGATCTGCTCCGGGCTTCTTCAACAGGGGTCTGACGCGTGCTTCTTTGAAGGAAGATGGCAAAGTTCCCGTGGCTAATGAGGTATTTAGAAGGTCTAAGATTTGATCTTCTAGGAGCGGTATTGCCAGCCGAAGGATGTCAGGTGGGCAGGGGTCGGCGGGGGAGCCAGATTTGGTGGATGATACAAGTTGTCTCAGGGTGGTGGAATCGATTTCAGGGAAGCTAGTGAGGACAGGGGATGGAGGGTGTGAAGGAAGTTCGGTAGAGGAGGCTGGGTTGTCCTTCTTGATATCGGACAGGATGGTCGCTACTTTTTCCAGGAAATAACCCTGAAAGGTCTCACACTCAATCAGAATATCAGCCTTTCCTTCCTTCTTACTCAGCTCTTTTAGGATTTGAAAGGTCTCTCTCTGGATGTTGGTAGCCTTATTGATGCGTGTCTCATAGTAATCCTTTTTTGCTGATATAATGAGCTTTTTGTAAGATTGAAACAATAATCTAAATGATTCCCTGTCAGTATCCGTTTTGGATTTCCTCCAACATCTTTCGAGGTAACGAAGTTTCCTTTTTTGTTCACGTAAGCCTTCGGTGAACCAGGGGGCTCCTTTCCCTGCACCTTTTACTTTTTGTGTTTTTTCAGGGGCTAGCTCATCGATTGATTGCCTAAGGGTGGTTATTATTGCACCATACTTTGAGTCTAAGTCGGAGCTATCAGCAAGGATAAAGGAGTTCTGTTTGTATTTAGGCAGGGCTTTAGTTAAGGTCTCAGAAGTTACTTTCTTCCATTGGCGTACTCTTTTAGTTTTTAACGGCAGTTTGGCCTGGTAGTTATTGTCCGGTAGATCATATGATATAAGATAGTGATCCGACCAAATACAAGGTAAAATACTTGTAATGACTGTTCTTGGTATCGAAGACCAAATGAGATCTAGGATATGGCCTTTTATGTGGGTTGGAGTTTCCACAAGTTGTATTAATCCAAGGGCAGTCATGGTGGTCTGTAATGTCTGGACAGCCGGAGATTGATCACTTTTATCCCAATGAATATTAAAGTCACCCGTTACCAAGATGTTTTTATAACGTGTGCATAGATCAGAAATAATGGGGATAAAGAGATCGTTGAACATGGGAGTGCTTTGGGGTGGACAGTAGACTGTTAGAATGATGAGACAGGAATTATTCGAAGTAACTTTTATCCCTAGTAGGTCGACGATATTTATAGTCTCTGCTAGGATTTTGGTAACCATGAATTGCTTTTTGAAAATGGTTGCTACTCCCCCACCTCGGGTCCCCTCAGGTCGATTGTGCCAGATCATGTCGTACCCGCTGGGAAGGGCGGCAATGATATCTGGGGAAGAAACATCACTCAACCATGTTTCAGTGAGTGTTAGGATATCGATAGTCTCGTCCTGTAAGAGAGTGAAGATTTCCAAATGATGTTTCTGTAGTGACCTGGTGTTGAGGGTGGCTACCTTTAGAGGGGTTGAGCGGTTTGAGTTCTTTCCGCTAAGAGGGTGCAGTATATGATTTTCCTTGAGAGTGGTACATATAGTGGGAGATAGAGTGTACCTGTCAGATTTCAATGCAAAAAGGTCCGCGGAGGAGTAGCAGGTGCGAGTGCCAGAGTCCCTGAGCCCAGAGCCCGGTCGAGTGCGGACGGGTGCAGACGGGCAGGACTCTGGCACGACTCCGGCGCAGGTCCGGCGTGTCCGCTGATCGCGTCCGCTGCGCGGAGCCATGACCGTATGTTTTTATAGCGCTGTCAATGGCCTCAGTTACCTAGCCCGACCTAAGATGGCCGCCAAAACCGGCGCCCAGCGCTCTCGGCGTCAATACTCGGCCGAGAGCGGGACCGGAGCTGTAGGGAAGGGGCAGAAACAATTTCTAGGCGCTGCTGAGCGCTGGGGGGTCCCAAACACCTATCAGGATCAGGTGTGATAAATTTGGCAGATTGCGAGCCACAATGTTAAAATACACAAATTAAAACAGGGAAAGACAAGAGACCTCCCGGCTTCCGCCTCAGGAGGGGGAAAGGTGCATGCAATGTCAGGATTACCGGCTACCTCTTCCTGGCGCCTTTTATAGCGCTGTCAATGGCCTCAGTTACCTAGCCCGACCTAAGATGGCCGCCAAAACCGGCGCCCAGCGCTCTCGGCGTCAATACTCGGCCGAGAGCGGGACCGGAGCTGTAGGGAAGGGGCAGAAACAATTTCTAGGCGCTGCTGAGCGCTGGGGGGTCCCAAACACCTATCAGGATCAGGTGTGATAAATTTGGCAGATTGCGAGCCACAATGTTAAAATACACAAATTAAAACAGGGAAAGACAAGAGACCTCCCGGCTTCCGCCTCAGGAGGGGGAAAGGTGCATGCAATGTCAGGATTACCGGCTACCTCTTCCTGGCGCCTTTTATAGCGCTGTCAATGGCCTCAGTTACCTAGCCCGACCTAAGATGGCCGCCAAAACCGGCGCCCAGCGCTCTCGGCGTCAATACTCGGCCGAGAGCGGGACCGGAGCTGTAGGGAAGGGGCAGAAACAGTTTCTAGGCGCTGCTGAGCGCTGGGGGGTCCCAAACACCTATCAGGATCAGGTGTGATAAATTTGGCAGATTGCGAGCCACAATGTTAAAATACACAAATTAAAACAGGGAAAGACAAGAGACCTCCCGGCTTCCGCCTCAGGAGGGGGAAAGGTGCATGCAATGTCAGGATTACCGGCTACCTCTTCCTGGCGCCTTTTATAGCGCTGTCAATGGCCTCAGTTACCTAGCCCGACCTAAGATGGCCGCCAAAACCGGCGCCCAGCGCTCTCGGCGTCAATACTCGGCCGAGAGCGGGACCGGAGCTGTAGGGAAGGGGCAGAAACAATTTCTAGGCGCTGCTGAGCGCTGGGGGGTCCCAAACACCTATCAGGATCAGGTGTGATAAATTTGGCAGATTGCGAGCCACAATGTTAAAATACACAAATTAAAACAGGGAAAGACAAGAGACCTCCCGGCTTCCGCCTCAGGAGGGGGAAAGGTGCATGCAATGTCAGGATTCCATAGGGATTGCCATAGGGGAGGGAGGCTGCCTGCTTCCTGTTCCTACGGAGGCAGGAAAGCAGGAGCAGACACAGCAGTGAAGACGCAGGACATGGGAAAGGAGCATTTAATATATTTTTTGTTATTATTTAAACCCCCCTTCCATGCAACACCCTTCCCCATGACCACTCGCCTGTCCCCCCCACCCGTGAGCCATGCCGTTTGCGACTGAATGAGAGACCGCTGGTCTGCAGACAGAAACTCGTATAATTTACTGGAAGGGAAACGTATTATTGAGATAGGAGACAAGAGCGCATGATAGAGACGGATGGATGAAGGGATGGGTGAGTGGATGACTGGGTGGGTGGTTGGGTGGAGAGATGGATGGATGGATGGATGGATGGATGGATGGATGGATGGATGGATGGATGGATGGATGGAAAGAAGATGCATGCAATGGTGGAGGGATAGAAAGAAGGGCGAAGGATGGAGAGAATGGATGGCGAGCAGGGCAGATGGATTCAGAGAAGAGTGGGTGGATGGAAGGGGCGAGAAGGATGTTTGGATGAATGGCTGGACAGAGATGGAAAGACAGAAGAAGAAAAGACAGAAGGATGGTTGGACGAAGAAAGGAAGAAAGGAAAAGACAGAAAGATAAAGACAATGGATGGATGAAAAAGGTTGGAGAAAAAGGATGGATGGTTGGATTGATGAAAAAAGAAAGAAAGAAACAAGAAGAAAAGGAGGCAAGGAAGGAAAGAAATAGAGATGGACAAAGGGAAGTACATCCAGCATTTACTCATGGTAAACAATGCCCTGAACCTCTGACCAGTTTGTTCTTCTCACTCGCTTGCTAATTGCCATTTGCGATATGGTTGAAGTGAGGAGATATTTATATTTCTGGCTACTCTCTTGAATATGCTGCAACTTTGTTTTATCTTCCCAGGCCTTCAACCCTACAGCACCGCGCTGAAAAAGGGGTACAGTGTAAGTAAGTATGTACTACACTGTTCTGCGGAGCTGTATTTTCAATGGAAAGAGGAACTGCATACATAACTAGAGAAGGGCGTGGCACAATCTGATTTAATTTAGAGCGCCAAAACACCTAGCATTGGCCCTGCATTGGAAGGCACCTGCTGAGACTGATGGGCAGGAGTCTGTCCTGCGGGGAGGGCGGGCGTTCTGCCTCACAGAGGTGACGTGGGGGAGGTGGGGCGCCAGGTCATATTTATCTGCGGATTCTAGTTTTCCGAGCCTTTTCAGACGATTAGCGCGGGCAAGTCAGGACTCATCTCCATTGACTGCCGCGCGCCCTCTCCTCGCTGACAGGGCTTTAGTTCCAGTTCACCGGCGGTGCTTCTCCGTTCCTGGGGGCGAATACGGGACGCCCGCCAGAACATATTTCACTCAAAGGCTCCGGGCCAGGAGCCTGAAAGGAAATCGTCACCGCGTGCCAGTTTCCCATAGTATAAGCCCTCTCTTTTCTTCTTAAAGAGCGATCACGTTTCACGGTTCCATGAGAGAGTAGCTCGTCAATCCCGCGTTCTTTCTTTGCATTCTGGGATTTGTAGTGCTGATTTTACAACCTGATCAATTATCATACAGATCCCTAAATTCAAAAAGGAAAAAAAAAACTGTTAGTAGGGCGCCGCGAACTTTAAGAGCTCTGTGACCCTTCCTTTAAAGAGCCAAGTTATATTCCCTTATTTTATTGAGTTTACAAAGCCCCAGCCCTGCCAGGATTTGGACCTGTGAGCTGTAGTTTGCACATAAACGTCTTCAGCAGGTTGTATTTCGGCTCAGAGTTGTGTTACAGGTAAATTGAATCACTCAAACGTCTCGAAAGAATTGTGTAACATCTAAATGCTAGGCGGCACGCACTCTTAGGAGAAACATAGCAGCCCCAAGACATGAGTAACTGTCAGCCAGTTCTGTCTTCTGTTTCACCCAGCTAGATAAAGCATTCTGGCACCTTTAGGTCCATTCCTACCTAGGAAAGTGAAACTTCAAGTCTCAGCATGCTTTTTGCTAAATATATTAGAATCAGAAAATGTAAGGAGAGGAGGGTGAGTCAGGGACTTTCTCTCATGTGAAATATGAAGTGTGCCAGGTTAGGCTGGTGGTTTGTACGCCTTCAAGGGCAAAGAAGGTTAAGGGACTGAATTAGAGTTTGGTGGATGGGATACAACGTCACAAACGTGAAGGTTATCCCATCTGCATTATTAACAAGTGCAATAGGATATAATACATTTGTAAAATGCGGTGGGCGGGATATCCGTCACGAGTGTCCCCTCTACCAAACTCTAAATCCAGCCCTAAGTTAGGAAAGAAGGAATGACATGAAAGGGAATGAGGTCGTAGACTTTTGAATACAATGAGCTTCTCCGAAATGCTCTAATACTTCGATGATTTTGGGGGAAAGAAAGGGCGAGCCGGGGAACCGATTAGGGGGACCAGATGGCTCCATGCCGCCGGATAGCAGGTTTTCCTTTCCTGTGCTCATCTTTTACCAGTTATTACTTTGAGGTGAATTTGTGCAATTGGCTTCATTTGAATTAATTCATACTTCAAAAGGGGAGCAGAAGTGGGACAGTAAACCAGGATGCCCTCGGCTCAGTAATGTCAATATACAAAGGCCTGGTTACACATTACACATAAAAGCTTAAATTATATAGAAAAGTCGCGCCATTTCTTTCTCGGTGGGACAGGGTTTGCTATCTGTTCATATACCCCCATATGTGCCATTTCAATATATAACACCAATCAAAACAGGCAGGAAATCCACAAAACCGTGACAACTATGCATTCATTTTCCTCAATTGCTATCATTACATCATTGTTAATACTCGCGGATTTGGAATTTTTAGAAAACTTTTATAGTCAAGGATCAAGCAGAATTGTAATCAGCTAAACAAACACAGTGCAATAAAGCTGGATTGCACTGTTATTGTAATAATGTGTATAAACCAGTACTCAAAATTGGAGCTCTATTGTGCCCATCTAGTGCACCCACTTTTTCACAGTGCCATCCGTGATACATCATACTGTGTATCCTACACAAGGAAGAATGGTAATGAAGCATTCCTTCGGACCATTTCTATGTAGACCAAAACCCACAATGCAACAGCGTATAAAGGTTTCCATAACTGAGGTCAACCAATTTTAAAATCTAAGCTGCTTGGCATAGATGGGTATAGTGTTACTCTTTCATCTCCCTATCTTATGCCATTCAATTAAATTGTTCAAGCCATCTTGGTCAGTCTACTCAGAAAAATGTGAATGAAACCAATTCTCTTCTACCCAAAATGCATCGATTTGTTAAATTAAACCTGAGGCCTAAAAAACTAGTGCACTGGTGAGATGGAGTCATCTGTTCACCCTAAGAGGGAGCAGAGAGTAGGAACTGGAAGCCTACAGGCCAGCACCTTAATTTCCTCAGTCAGTGCTTAGTTTGTAAAAGAATGAGTGCTGATGCCCAAAGCTCTGCTCAAAAGCCAGCAGCTGATGCTATTAAATATCGGCGCGTAGAATGCTTTTCTTCAATCCATCATTTTCCTCTTTAATCTACCACCAGACACGCCCGCCCTTTTATCATACTATCGCATGTTCCTGCTTCCTCCTTTGCGACCTTATTATGTATTTCTCTTCCTCATTCTTTCCCTTGTATGTTCTTCTCTTGCTCTCTGTGAATGTCTGATGAGGATAAGTGTTGTCCCCAAAAATGAGTGGTGGCGGGCCCCACCTGCAAACACCAGCTCAAATTAAGTACTGGCAGGTGCTCTGACTTCTGGTTAATTAAAATGCACTATAATTATTACAAAGGTTGCTAAAAAATATTTTTCCTTGCCAACATATATGTATATGCAAGTAAACACGTTTGCAGTTATATTCATATGCACAAGTTTTTGTTTCTGTTGCTTTAATGGGGCAAGTCGTCTCTTTAAGCAAAACATTTTATTTCAATGTTTCAGTTAAAATCACTTTTTTGCTGCAGTAATAAAATAATAGCACCAGATGATCATGTGTGCTTTACTGTTGGAATCTTGTTTATTCACAAGCATAGATTAATGCGTAATATCCAAGCCTTTAGTAAAAAAAATCAGTGAAAATGTATAGTTATTTCCAAGATATATCGAAACAACTGTGATGATTGTTGACACGTTTCAGGTCTGTATTAGGTTTATGGAGTGTGATTCAGGACAAGACTCATACAGTTGTGGCTGCATTTTTTTATTCAAGGGCCTGCTGTATGTGAATTATTCTGGAATCTGTATTATTTTCAGATAGACTAAACTTCATATGTTATAGATGTACCACTCGATGCAGGTTTTGTTAAAGAATGTTCTCTTTTTTTTGTGTTGAGTTTCCGCATGGGCGCTTTACTGATCCCAGCACCTGACCCCATTCAAAGGTTGCAATAAAAGAGTCCAGAGGAAATTTTAAAAACTCAAAAGCAGCTGGATAAATATATGGTACACTCCTTTTGTCATTTAAAAAAAAGTCAGAGATTCAAGCAGTGGATTTGACAAACGTCACAAGGGTATCCAGAGGGTAGGGAGGAGGGCTAGACAAAAAAGGGCACATTATAGTTGTAAAGATGGTACAACCGCAGAATTACACACACAGAGTGGATGAATGCAAGGATTAGGAAATCAATAGTAGTTTTGAAAAACATGAATCATTCCTTTTGTGAATTTGTTTTGTTTTAAAGATGATATTGTTCAGGTGGAAACGTCCCCGGGGGAGGCTGGTGACAGTAGGTGGAAAAACCGGCTTGAGTAGAGAGTGTGGATGGATGAGCGCTCCAAGGGCCTCAGCATCACCTGCTTTAATGGGCAGGTCCCCTATTGTGGAGCCGGCATGCGATACGCACTCATCGAGGGTTCTCAGCAAAGGCTGCGGAGGCCTTGAAAAGGTGGACCGAGGACCTAGTGAAAGAGGCTGGCTCCTCAAAAGTCTATTTATCTTTTTAATAAAAGTTGTTATAATAGCCACAACTCGGCAGTGCTCAAGTTATTGTTCTTGTAAAGATGATAGGCGTGGCGTCGTCAAACCTTCTCCCACATCGCTCCTACAGCGTGGAATGACCTGCTGCTACACATCAGAGCCTCCTCCTCACTTCTTGCATGCCACAAGAGGCTGAAGACCTTTTCGAGCAGTCCCACTCGGCCCTAGGTTTGGCTAGACTCACACCTGCTCAGTGCCAGGATACCCTCCCGGGTGATAGCGCGCTCTACAGATCTGCATAACATAACATAACATATAACGTAACATAAGCATAGCATGCAGCACACTGATCCAATTCTTTGCATACACAATAGCCTAGGGTCTATATTGGCCTGGTCTTTCACTTTACACTGCTGAAGATGGAGACCTGGGGCCTCATTTATGAGGCTGTGCGTCACTTTTACGCCGCCGGTGCGTCACTTTTTGTGACACACCAGTGGCATAAAAAATGCGCTTTGTTGCGCCATATTTACAAAGTGACACACCTAGGTAGATGCGTCACTTTGTAAACCCCTGCGCTACATTATATCTGCGCCAGGTATAATGTATGCAAGGGGGGGCGTTTTGACGCAAGAAAGGATCATGGAAGTGACGCAGTGAAATCTATAAGATTTCACTGCGCCACTTCTAGGACACAAATGCGTCAATTTCTTACGCCTGCCTCACAGCAGGCGTAAGACTGACGCAGGCCCTTTCACATGGGGCTTGCCCCATGTGAAAGGACACATTGCTGGAGTTGCATCACTTTTGTGACACACTCCAGTAATGCATCACTTTTGCGTCATACAGATACGTCAGAAATACTGACGTATCTGTAACTCCTTGCGCCATGATGCGTCATACTGTAAAAATGACGCATAATCGGGGTCGCAAGGAGGGCGCAGTGAAAAGTGACGCATCGCTGTTTTCACGCAGCGATGCCTTACTTTTCATAAATGAGGCCCCTGGAATCTGAATCCTGGCATCCCCTCTTTTACCAGACCCTGTGACCCGTGGCACGTCACTTCCTCGCCATGTGCCTCAGTCTTCTGAAATGAAGTTGCAGGTGCCCAGAAGTTCAGTGCGCTGTACAAAAGACTCGCCGGTCTGATTTTCCGAAGAGTGGCCCCTGGTTTTCCCAGGCCAGTGTTTGCTTTCATTTCTGATACCAAATCTTGTTTCTATACAAACAAGAAAAAAAGCATTTCCCGCCAGCCTTTATCAGCCCAGCCAGGGCTCCTTCATAGCCAAAAACAATGGAAAGAGGGACTTGAACTAATGCCACTATAAGCCGGGGCGCTGCCACTGTGTTAAGAGTTCAGTATTTTGACCGCAATCGCTGCGCAGAGTCTTTCAGAAGCGGAAACATGGAAGAGGGGACAGCTCACCAGTGAAGCCACTCACGGCTTCCAGTAACACCCATCTTGCAGAAGGTCCAGTTCACCATTTCCAGGTGGTTTCTAGCGGACGTCAGTTGCTGGCTTATTGTGTGTGTTATAAATACGAGAATGAACAGCTGTGTCGATCCACCAGCACTCGAACCCTCAAACCTGTGCCAATGAGGTCAAGCTAACTCTCTCTCTCTCTCTCTCTCTCTCTCTCTCCCCTCCCTTCCTCCCTCCCTGTCTTTATCTTTCTTTCTCCCTCCTTTTCTCTTTTTCTGTATCTTTCACCTCCGTTCCTTCTCTCTCTTTCTGCCTGTTTCTGTATCTTATTCTCTATCTTCCACTCACTTTTTCTGACACTATTCCTCTCTTTCTCTTAACCGCTTTCTCCCCTCCTCACACTATTTTCCTCTCTGACTTTTCCGCTTCCATTGATTGATTGATTGATTGTGGGTTTGTAAAGCGCTAGAATCGACTCCCGAAGGAGTATCTCTGCGCTGTAGACCGCTGGGGAACCCGTCCTGGCTTTCCCTGTGAGATGGTCCCTACTGGGTATCTCCAAGGTGAAACCAGGCATCCCCGGCGTATGTGGGGGGCCGTTGTGGAGATGAGGCAAGCTAATGCCCAGAGTTGCCGAGTGTGATCCCTAGTTAGAGTAGGAACCGAGGCGAGAATTATCGAGTCCGTTGACCCTGGTCCAAGACCCTGCCGCGTCGGGGATTGAACCCTGGTCCCGGGCCGTCCTCTGCTCCCGGGTCTGCCGCCTCTAATCAGTGAGCCACACCACTCCACTTTCTTGCTCTGGTTCCCTCACCCTCTCTCACACACTGTCTTCCTCTCGCTTTCTCACTAACTCTTTCGGTGTATTCCTTCCACTCTATTTCTCTTTTACTCTCCCTCACACAGACACGATTTTTGCTCTCTGTTTTTCTCACATCCAATACCGCTTTTTTGTTTCACTTTCTTTCTCTCCATGTCTTTCTAATGGTTGTGGCACACTCTCATTCTCCCTTTGTACATCTTTCTTTCTCTCTCGGTCACTTTCTATTCACTTTCTCTAACTCTTTCATCTCCCCTCGGTTTCTTTCCCTCTCCTCCCTCTCTCAAACTTCCTGCTATTGACACTGTCTCAGCCCCACTGTCCTGTGACATCCAGTTAAATTGACAGTAACACTTGCAGCAGCTGTCGCTAAGAAGCTGGTAGGAAGGGTCGGTGGGTTTAGCATTAGCAGTGGTGTTTTTGTGTAACTTGTAGCCAGAGTCGGATCGGTAAAACGGGCACTTGGGAAATGGCCGAAGGGCCGGTAGCCAAGTTCTAGCTGTGGGCTGCTTGTTGTGGGCAGCCTGGGGGCAGTCTGTGCTGTTAGGATGCTGCCAGCAGCCCAGTGGGTGCCTGAGTGGCCTTTCTAGAGGCAGATGGGCGGAGGTGTCGCTCCTTTTCTCTCGTTGGGGTGGCCCATTAATGCACAATGTGAGGCCTACCCGCAACTGGCGCCTTAACAGTGACATTCTAGAGAACCCCTCGAACATAACGGAAATAGAAGAGGCAATTAGAGAGTACCTATCCTTCAATGACAACCCAGATAATGACACCTTTACCCTATGGGAGGCACTAAAGGCCACGGTAAGAGGGAAACTCCTGAGCATCAAGGGCAGGATGAACCGCAGCAGGAACAAAAAAATACAAGAGCTAGAGGACCAGATCAAAGAACTAGAAAGGAACCACTGTGCAAACCTAATAGACAGGAACACACTCACCGCACTAACAAAGAAAAAATACGAACTGAATAGGACACTAAGCGAGAGGGCCGGTAATTGGATCAACAAATACAAGTCCATCAATCTCTGCTCGGCCAACAAAGCGGGCAAAGCACTAGCAGGGTACCTCAAAGCCAAACAGAGGCAATACTCAGCCGCAGCAATTACAGACAACAAAGGCAGAACACACACGGACAACAAATCAATCCTGGAAACCTTCAGGGGTTTCTACAAGGAACTATACACGGCCGACAACTCGCTGGCCACTGATGGAGGCATCAGCCTTCTAGACAAACTAGACCTGCCCAGCCTAACAGATGAACAGAAAATATCATTAGAGCAGGACATATCCGGGGCCGAGGTGGAGATGGCCATAATCTCCCTGAAACAGAACAAGGCGCCGGGGCCGGACGGCTTCACGGTGGCTTTCTACAAGAAGTTCCAGCCCCTCCTAAAAGATACCATGGTCAGGGTCTTCCAAACATGTGCAGCCAGGGGGTGCATGACAAACTCTATGGCAGAGGCGAACATCGTTGTCATCCTCAAAGAAGGGAAAGATCCACAATTCGCTCGAAACTACAGGCCTATCTCACTAATAAACGTGGACTGCAAGATCTACGCCAGAGTGATGGCGGCAAGGCTAAACACATACCTCCCTCACCTAATACACAGATCACAGGTAGGGTACCTTAAAAACAGACTTTCACAAGACAACACCAGACTTCTCTGTCACCTCATAAACCGCACAGCCAACAGCACAGAAAACGCAGTAATGATAGCACTAGACGCCGAAAAGGCTTTTGATAGAGTCTCATGGCCATTCCTCAACGAATGCATGCGCAAGTTCGGTTTAGGCGACAAATACAAAGGGATGATCATGTCGCTCTATCAAAACCCCCGAGCACGCGTGGTAGTCAACACATCCACGTCGGCGCTGCTCACCTTAGAAAGAGGGACAAGGCAGGGATGCCCTCCCTCGCCAGGACTATTCCTACTAGCATTAGAACCACTCCTCCATATGATCAGAACCAACCCACTAATAACTGGAGTTCGCGTAGGGAAGCAGGCATTCAAACTGGCAGCGTACGCGGACGACATACTGATCACCACCCACAACCCAGAATCATCAATCGAAGCCCTAATGACCACCATTGAGGAGTATGCCCACGTCTCGGGTTACAAACTGAACCGTGACAAATCCGAATGCAAACCGATGAACTGCCACATGACAAGGGAGGTGCTAGGCGTCTCCGGTCTGGCGTGCCAGACAAAACCCCTGAAATACCTAGGCCTCCTCTTCGGCAGAGACCTGAGGACAACGCTAGACCACAACGAGGAGGCAATGCTAAAGAAAATAAAGGGCAAACTGAAGGAGTGGAGCCCGAGATACATTAGCTGGTGGGGTCGGATCGAGATGATCAAAATGATGGTGACGCCTATGCTAAACTATCTGCTAAGCATGCTACCGCTAACACTAACGTCGGATTTCCACAATAAATTAGACAAAGCGCTCAACATATTCCTATGGGAGGGGAAAAGCGCCAGAATCAGCCTCTCAAAACTCAGACTGAAGAAAGACCTAGGAGGGCTCAACCTAACTAACTACAAGGCATTCCAAATGGCATGTCTGGCGAAACAGGGCATACACTGTATCTCCCCCACACCGGACTATACGCCAGTGTGGTTGGATGTGGAAAGGAACATCCTAGAGGGGGCAGACCCACTGATGGCACTAACGGCAAGCAGACACCCAGAAGCGAAAAATGCAATCATCAGGAACACCAAGACAGCCATGCTCAGGTTGGACAAAGAACTGGAGGTCAGCATCAATAACTCCAAATGGGAATCCTTGTGGCACAACCACAGAATAACATACAAAGGAGACACACTAGTGAATGTGGGGTGGTGTAGCATAGGCATCACAGTACCGGCCCAACTGGAGCTAAACAACAACCCACTCACATTCGAGGCCCTACAGAGGGCACACAAGCTACATAACAGAGACTTTTACACCTTCCTCAGCATCAAAGCAGCAATCACTAGAGCCAACCTATCAAAACAGAGGCCCTCAATAATACAATACACACAGAACCTAAACAAAGTGGGACACCAAACAGCGAGTATTTATAAACTTATCACCCCCCGCACCACAACGCTCAACAACAAGACACTAGCATTCTGGGAGGGGGAGTACCAGAAACCACTGAACGAGCCAGCAAAAGCCAAACTATCGAATTCGGCGTTGTTAGACCTGACACCTTTTGGCGTGGTTCTTCCCCCATCTTTTTGCCTCTGACTCATGTGTTTTGATGCTGTGCTGGATTTCGTTTTTGCTGATTTAGATGCTTTGGACACTCTGCCACTGCTGAGCAGTGCCAGAGTGTAAGTGCTCCCTCTGTGAATTGTGATATTGATTGAATATACCTGATTGGCATATTTGTATCACCACGAAGTCCCTAGGAAAGTGCACTGTGTGTGCCAGGGCTGGTGATGACAGATGCTACTAGTGGGCCTGCAGCGCAGATTGCGCCACCCACATGAGTAGCTTTAAAATAGTGACTCAGGCCTGCCAGCGCAGGGCCTGTGTGCAGTCAGTGGACTGCCCTGTCCCCCTGGCCAGTGTCTCCACTGGCTGGGCCTAACCCTTCCCCGTCTGTGCACATCAGCCACCCCTATGGAAGGCTCAAGGTACCCCCCTGGGCAGGGTGCAGTGTATAGCTAAGGTAGAGCATGTACTAGTGCAGGTCACATGCTCTGGTAGTGGGCAGCAGCCATTTTATGTGCTCACTGCTGTAAGGCTCTCTTGCTCCATAGAGTAACATGGAGGAGACTGGCCCCATGTGATGCCAGCCTATCTTCCCATAGGAACAAGATGGGACATAAATGAAAGATATCCCTGAACTCAGAATTTAATGACACATCTTTTAGTGAAGGGTGTTTTTAAATCCTGTGTTGGAGAATAGCACTTTTAGAAAGTGGCTGTTCTCTTGTCTAAACCTTTCTGTGTGCCTGGGTTTGTGGAATGCTTGGGTGTGACAGGGGGGCTGCAGAGCCCCCGGAGGAGAGGGTCGGAGCCAGCCCGGGGATGAAAGGGCACATCTGCCTGCCTGGGACGTGGGAGGAAGGAATGCCTGATAAGTACTGGGCTGTGCCGGCCACCTCCCCCATGCTAGCTCCCTCCTGATGGTCAACTGACACCTCTGGCCCTGAAGCTGACAGGGAGAAGAAAACCAGAGACACCTCAGTGCTCCGCAACCCCCAGAACTGGTTTAGACTGGACCCAGGGCCTCCATGCACAAAGACTTCAAAGGACTTCAAAGACATTGAGGGGTATACGGAAAGGACCCCTGACTACAGAAGTTTAGATTCTGAAATTCTGCAACCAAGAAGGAACCTCGGCTGGAAGGAGGACGGCTAGAGAACCAAAGGAAGATTGCCTTGCTGTGTGCTCTAAGGGCTGACCGGTTCTACTGTCTAACTGGAAGCTGAGGAGGAGAAAGGGACTTTGCTGTGTGCTGTGACCCTACCTGCTTGAAACTGCTAAGACTTTGCTGGGTGCTGTGTCTACAACTGAATCTCCAAGGGCCTGAGACGAGCTGGCCTCCTGTTGGGAACCCAGGGTTAAAGGTTCCTAAAGCTTTGCCAGAAAACAGCTGCCGAATCGTGCTGTGGTGCCCTGGGACGTGTGGTACTCGACTGCGGAGCGTGAGGAAAGGATCGGTGTGCTCATCGGCACATTTCCAGCGAGGGTCGGAAGCTTGTGGCGCCTCCCCTCGTGAAATCCGCTCCAAAGTGGTGGGGAGGTCGAGAGGGGGGTCTCTTCGTGACCAGCGCCCTCGAAAACCCTTTGCCGCCAAATCACCATCGCGGCCCGGGCTAGCAACACCCCCTGCAACTTGCTTCGGTGTCCAGGAGCTGCGGGGCCGGAGATCGAAGCTGCCGCGCTCCCATTGGTCGAGGGGACCGAGCCCCCTCACTAACGCCGCGACGGGATTGGCCCGTGCGGCGCAGCGTCATAGTCATTGCCGAGCTGTGATTGGTGGAGGAGCCGAGCGTCATTGAAGGCCTCTCCCGGGAGCCGCACTGCCATTGGCTGACTCCCGGGTGCTGCTGGAGGCTCGACCAAACGCCGCGACAGGATTGGTCCCCGTCATCGGGACCGCTGCAGCTGCCGAGTAATCACCGCCGGGACCGGGGAAGACTGAGGGCCTCGCCGGGGGAGCGCCGTGAGTACCCCTGCCCCTGGCCTGTCTGTCCCTGCTCGGAACGCCGAGCTTGCGCCCCCCCCCGCTCCCAGAGGAACCGAGAGCGGGCAGAGGGCTGCGGGGACCGGCCGGGGCAAGGGGCGAGTGTGCTCCATTAGGTGCGGTGCGCCTGAATCCCTTGGGGATGCGAGGCTGAGCGAGATCGGCAACAAAGGAGTCCAAGGACTATCCGGTGAGGCACGCTTGCCGCACCTGGGGTTCGTTGCTTCAGAAGGCCGAGTTGGGGATAACTTAGGATTGGCACTGCTTTGACTGCTCGTTTTTAGAGCGAAGTGAACATAAATCCTTGGCATTATTTTTCATGACCGATTAAAGAGACTAGAGACTATTTGCTTTTTATAAGAACGTCCTACTAAGCGCAGCCATTAAGAATTACGTGCAACATTTTTCTAATGAAGTGTTTATCGTGCAACTGCTTGATTTACCTTGCTGAAACTAGATAAAGTTATATTTTATATATACTTACCTGTGTGGTCTCAGTTTGTGGTGGATTGGGGATTATTGTTGTGTTCAGTGCAAATGTTATCCACATTGCCTCTGTTTAGCCTAGACTGCTCGCGCCATGCTACCTAGAGGGTGAGCAGGGGTTATCTCAGAGGGTTATTCCTTCGCCCTGACTGGAAGCTAGGGTCCCTACTTGGTCTAAGGTACTTACCTCTGCCAACCAGAGACCCCGGGTTCTATGATTGGTGGCTCGCGGTGCGGATTTTTGAACTAATAATTGCACTTGACCGGCAGTGATCTATTGTACATCACTAGTCTAGTTTAGCGGCACAGGTTGCACAAGATTTTTTTTCTTTTTGGTGAAACCTTTTTAGTTGAAAAGGTTAGGAAGCATCATGTCTCGGAAAGCGCCAAGCGTGAATGGAGACGTGGAAGTGGAATTTGAAATCCAGGAGTTGTTAACCTATAGCAAGGAGCAACTGAGAAAAGTCTGCAGACAGCTTGAATGCCCAGTAAGGGGCGGCGCAAATAAGGAAGAGCTACGGACAGCTCTGAGGGCCTGGTGGGAGGCCAAACATGGTGACCCGGAAGCTGCTACTGGAGAGGGAGACACACAGGAGAATGGGTTTTTGCCCAGTGAATTGCCAGTGAGGAAGCCAGGGTCTAGGACCGGCAGCGACCACTCCAGTAGGGTTGTGTCTCCAGAGGAAATAGAGGAGAATCAGCGAGTTAGGGCCCATGAGATTGAGCTTTTGAAGCTCAGAGCGGAAGCCGATGAGAAGAGACTGCGCCTGGAAGTTGAGAAAGAGGCGCAGGAGAGAGCGGCGCAGGAGAGAAGACATACTCTCGCTTTGGAGGAAAAGAAGCTCCAATTGGCTCATGAGAGGAGCATGAAGGAGTTGGACTTCAAATATAAACAGAGGGTGTCCAGTTCTAATGGTGGAAGCGCACAACCAGTACAGGCGGGTAAGGTATACATACCAAAGGATCTGGTACAGAATTATCAGAGGGGTGAGGATATTTATGCGTGGTTCAGAGCGTATGAACTTGCCTTAAAGATGAATGAGGTGCCTGAGAAGAATTGGGGAGCAGGATTGTGGAAGCATTTTGAGGCCTCTGGGAGGGATGTTTTGGCACCCTTAGAAGCAAAGGATGCTTTGTCCTACTCCGCCATGAAGGAGGCTTTGTGCCTCAGGTATGGGCTCACTGCTGAACAGTACCGCCAGAAGTTTAGGAACTTCAAGAAGCTTGATTCAAGTACTTGGGTGGAGTGTGTGAGTATGTACACGCGTGCACTGGAAGGTTGGATGAAAGGCAGCAAAGTTACTGATTATGTGGGGTTGTGTCACTTGATTAGTAGGGAGCACTTAAGTAGTTTATGTGTCCCAGAGCTGCGCCAGCATCTTTTGGATAGCAAGTTAACTGATCCCAGTGAGCTTGCTAAAGAGGCGGACCGGTGGACGAGCACCAGGGTCCACAAGGGGGTGGTAAGTACCCCAGCCAAAGGTGGACAGGGTCCCCAGCAGAAGAGTGGGGGGGACACGGGTAATCAAAAGGAGTCTTCTAAAGGGCCCCAAAGTAGTTCCCAGGAGAAGGTGTCTCAACCCCCCAAGCCTAAGAAGTCCTGGCCCCATAAGGGCCCGCAGGACAAAAAGACCCTTATTTGCTATTCATGCAGGGAGGTGGGGCACATTGCTCCAAACTGTCCAAAGAAGAAATCAGCACCCACTGGTGCTCCAGCTCCAGCTCCGGCGTTGGCCAGTGTAGCTTTGGGAGGGGATTTGATTTCTAGTGGGGAGGAGGGGTTAGCATTGATGACCCTTGTCTCTCTAGGATACCAAGAGATGGCCCAGGAAACCTTGCTGCCCCAAAATACTAAGAAATACGGGCAGAAGGTGACCATCAATGGACAGGTGGGGGAGGCTCTGAGAGACACAGGGGCCAGCGTGACATCTGTTAGGTGTCGGTGGGTGTCTGAAGAGCAAATTGTTCCCCAGGTACTCCGGCCTGTGGTGGCAGCTGACAGTTCAGTGCGCTACTGCAAGTTGGCGAAAATTCCATTCGAATGGGGAGGAGTCTCCGGTATTCTGGAGATTGTTGTAAGTGATGCCTTGCCTGTAGATTGTCTATTAGGTAATGACCTGGAGAGCTCCCCCTGAAAAGAGGTGGAGCACAGGACTCACTTGGAGATGTTGGGTTTGCCGGCGTGGATCTGTGTGTCCACCCGTGCAATGACAGCCAGAGAGGGCGGTCTAGCAGAGCTGGAGCCTGGAACAGTGGCCCAGGAACCTGCCAAGAGAAGAAGGGGTAGAGGGCGCGGGAAACCGGCCCCCACTGTTCCCACGGTCCAGGAGGAGGCAGACCCGGAAGGGGATGCCCTGGAACCTACAGGGGAGCAGGTGGCCGAACTAGGGGAATTGCCTGAGCTGACCCAGTGGCAGCAAGAGGGTGGTCCCTCCAGGGAGGAATTCTGCCAGGCTCAGAAGGAGTGCCCTTCTCTCATTGGTGTGCGGCAGCAGGCTGCAGACCAGGCCGCAGGCCTGGGGTCCAAGGAGCATTTGATCTACTGGGAGGATGACTTACTTTATAGTGAGCCTAAGTTCGCTGAGCCCGGTGCAGCCCGTGTGCTGGTAGTACCGGAGCGCTTCAGGAACTTCCTACTGGGTCTGGCTCATGACGTGCCTCTCGCAGGACATCTGGGGCAAGACAAGACCTATCACAGGCTTGTCACCCATTTCTACTGGCCCCAAATGAAGACCCACGTCTCTGCCTTTTGTAAATCTTGCCAGACTTGTCAGGCCAGTGGCAAGAGTGGAGGGAAGCGCGTGGCCCCCCTCCAACCCTTTCCCGTGGTGAGCACCCCTTTTGAGCGGGTGGGCATTGACATCGTGGGGCCCCTGGATCCCAAGACAGCCCTAGGCAACAGGTTTATCCTGGTCTTGGTGGACCATGCCACTCGGTACCCGGAAGCCCTCCCGCTCAGGACAGTCACCGCCCCAGTGGTGGGCCGTGCCCTGATGGGGATCTTTTCCCGGGTGGGATTTCCCAGGGAGGTCGTCTCAGACCGCGGGACAAACTTCATTTCTAAGTATATGAAGTCCCTGTGGAGTGAGTGTGGGGTGACATACAAATTCACCACTCCTTACCACCCTCAAGGAAATGGTTTGGTTGAGAGATTCAACCGCACATTGAAGGGCATGATTATGGGCCTGGAAGAGCCCATGAGGCGGAAATGGGATGTCTTGTTGCCATGCCTGTTGTTTGCCTACAGGGAGGTGCCTCAGAAATCCTTAGGGTTCAGTCCCTTTGAGTTGCTGTATGGCCACCCTGTCAGAGGGCCTCTGACTCTGGTGAAAGAGGGGTGGGAGAAATCCCGTGGGAAAACCCCTCAGGATGTGTTCAGCTATGTGCTGGCCATTCGCAACCAGACCAAGCGCTTCAGGAAGCTCGCTCAAGAGAACCTGGAGGCTAGCCAGGAGGAAATGAAGAGGTGGTATGACCAGATCACTTCTCTAGTTGAGTTCCAACCTGGTCAGAAAGTGTGGGTGATGGCGCCAGTGGAGCCTTGTGCGCTCCGTGACAAGTGGTCTGGGCCATATGAGGTGGTGGAGCGCAAGAGCGAGGTTACCTATTTGGTTAACCTGAAGACTCCCAGGCAGCCCCTGAGAGTGCTACATGTGACCCACCTCAAACCCCACTTTGAGAGGACGGAAGTGACTATGCTCATGGCTACAGATGTTGGAGGGGAGGAGGATAGTGATCCTCTCCCTGACCTCCTGGCAGTCAAGGAGCAAGATGGGTCAGTGGATGGTGTGGTCCTCTCCCCCACCCTGACTCCAGAGCAGCAGGAGGACTGTCGCCAAGTCTTGGGTCAGTTCGCCTCCCTGTTCTCCCTGACCCCAGGTGTCACCAAGTGGTGCGTCCACGACGTGGACACTGGAGACAGTCTGCCTGTGAAACAGAAGTTTTACAGAGTGGCTGACAAGGTCAGAGCCAGCATCAAGGAAGAGGTTTCCAAGATGTTGACGCTAGGGGTTATTGAGCCCTCCAGCAGCCCCTGGGCTAGCCCAGAAAGCTGCTACCCCCGGTGGCACCCCAGAACTTTGGTTCTGCGTGGACTACCGTGGGCTCAATGCGGTCACCAAGACTGACGCGCACCCCATCCCCAGAACTGATGAGCTGGTGGATCGGTTGGGAGCTGCCCAGTACCTGAGTACTTTTGATCTGACTTCGGGGTACTGGCAGATTGCCTTAACTGACGGGGCAAAGGAGAGGTCAGCATTTTCAACACCAGAGGGGCACTTCCAGTTCCGTGTCATGCCCTTCGGGTTGAAAAATGCCCCCGCCACATTTCAGAGATTGGTCAACCAGGTACTGGCGGGGCTGGAGCAATTCAGCGCAGCCTACCTGGATGACATTGCTGTGTTCAGCTCCACTTGGGAGGAACACCTGCAACACCTCACTGAAGTGTTGAAGGCTCTGCAGAAGGCAGGCCTCACTATCAAGGCCAGTAAATGCCAGATAGGGCAGGGATCGGTGGTGTACTTGGGACACCAGGTGGGGAGCGGCCAGGTGGCGCCCCTACAGGCGAAAATTGATACCATTCTGGCTTGGGAACCCCCCAAGACCCAGACTGAGGTGAGAGCCTTTCTAGGTCTCACCGGGTATTACAGACGGTTTGTCAAAGGTTATGGCACCATTGTGGCCCCTTTCACAGAGCTGACATCTAGGAATCAGCCCAGAAAAGTGAATTGGACGGAGGCCTGTCAAACTGCTTTTGACACCCTCAAAACTGCCATGTGCACAGCACCGGTGCTTAAGGCACCTGACTTTTCCAGTGAGTTCATTGTGCAAACTGACGCTTCAGAGCAAGGTGTGGGAGCAGTGCTCTCACAGATTAATGAGGAGGGAGGAGATCAACCAGTGGTTTTCATTAGCCGGAGGCTAATCCCCAGAGAACAGAAATGGAGTGCCATTGAAAGAGAAGCTTTCGCCGTGGTCTGGGCTCTGAAGAAGCTGAGGCCCTACCTGTTTGGGACTCACTTCCGTGTTCAGACCGACCACAGGCCCCTCAGATGGTTAATGCAGATGAGGGGTGAGAATCCAAAATTGTTGAGGTGGTCCATTTCCCTACAGGGGATGGACTTTACGGTGGAGCACCGCCCTGGTACAGAACACGCCAATGCTGACGGTCTGTCCAGATTCTTCCGCCTTAGTGATGAGGACTCCCAAGAGGTTGGGTAGTTCTCCCCACTTTCAGCTGGAGGGGACACGTGTTAGACCTGACACCTTTTGGCGTGGTTCTTCCCCCATCTTTTTGCCTCTGACTCATGTGTTTTGATGCTGTGCTGGAATTCGTTTTTGCTGATTTAGATGCTTTGGACACTCTGCCACTGCTGAGCAGTGCCAGAGTGTAAGTGCTCCCTCTGTGAATTGTGATATTGATTGAATATACCTGGTTGGCATATTTGTATCACCACGAAGTCCCTAGGAAAGTGCACTGTGTGTGCCAGGGCTGGTGATGACAGATGCTACTAGTGGGCCTGCAGCGCAGATTGCGCCACCCACATGAGTAGCTTTAAAATAGTGACTCAGGCCTGCCAGCGCAGGGCCTGTGTGCAGTCAGTGGACTGCCCTGTCCCCCTGGCCAGTGTCTCCACTGGCTGGGCCTAACCCTTCCCCGTCTGTGCACATCAGCCACCCCTATGGAAGGCTCAAGGTACCCCCCTGGGCAGGGTGCAGTGTATAGCTAAGGTAGAGCATGTACTAGTGCAGGTCACATGCTCTGGTAGTGGGCAGCAGCCATTTTATGTGCTCACTGCTGTAAGGCTCTCTTGCTCCATAGAGTAACATGGAGGAGACTGGCCCCATGTGATGCCAGCCTATCTTCCCATAGGAACAAGATGGGACATAAATGAAAGATATCCCTGAACTCAGAATTTAATGACACATCTTTTAGTGAAGGGTGTTTTTAAATCCTGTGTTGGAGAATAGCACTTTTAGAAAGTGGCTGTTCTCTTGTCTAAACCTTTCTGTGTGCCTGGGTTTGTGGAATGCTTGGGTGTGACAGGGGGGCTGCAGAGCCCCCGGAGGAGAGGGTCGGAGCCAGCCCGGGGATAAAAGGGCACATCTGCCTGCCTGGGAGGTGGGAGGAAGGAATGCCTGATAAGTACTGGGCTGTGCCGGCCACCTCCCCCATGCTAGCTCCCTCCTGATGGTCAACTGACACCTCTGGCCCTGAAGCTGACAGGGAGAAGAAAACCAGAGACACCTCAGTGCTCCGCAACCCCCAGAACTGGTTTAGACTGGACCCAGGGCCTCCATGCACAAAGACTTCAAAGGACTTCAAAGACATTGAGGGGTATAAGGAAAGGACCCCTGACTACAGAAGTTTAGATTCTGAAATTCTGCAACCAAGAAGGAACCTCGGCTGAAAGGAGGACGGCTAGAGAACCAAAGGAAGATTGCCTTGCTGTGTGCTCTAAGGGCTGACCGGTTCTACTGTCTAACTGGAAGCTGAGGAGGAGAAAGGGACTTTGCTGTGTGCTGTGACCCTACCTGCTTGAAACTGCTAAGACTTTGCTGGGTGCTGTGTCTACAACTGAATCTCCAAGGGCCTGAGACGAGCTGGCCTCCTGTTGGGAACCCAGGGTTAAAGGTTCCTAAAGCTTTGCCAGAAAACAGCTGCCGAATCGTGCTGTGGTGCCCTGGGACGTGTGGTACTCGACTGCGGAGCGTGAGGAAAGGATCCGTGTGCTCATCGGCACATTTCCAGCGAGGGTCGGAGGCTTGTGGCGCCTCCCCTCGTGAAATCCGCTCCAAAGTGGTGGGGAGGTCGAGAGGGGGGTCTCTTCGTGACCAGCGCCCTCGAAAACCCTTTCCCGCCAAATCACCATCGCGGCCCGGGGCTAGCAACACCCCCTGCAACTTGCTTCGGTGTCCAGGAGCTGCGGGGCCGGAGATCGAAGCCGCCGCGCTCCCATTGGTCAAGGGGACCGAGCCCCCTCACTAACGCCGCGACGGGATTGGCCCGTGCGGCGCAGCGTCATCGTCATTGCCGAGCTGTGATTGGTGGAGGAGCCGAGCGTCACTGAAGGCCTCTCCCGGGAGCCGCACTGCCATTGGCTGACTCCCGGGTGCTGCTGGAGGCTCGACCAAACGCCGCGACAGGATTGGTCCCCGTCATCGGGACCGCTGCAGCTGCCGAGTAATCACCGCCGGGACCGGGGAAGACTGAGGGCCTCGCCGGGGGAGCGCCGTGAGTACCCCTGCCCCTGGCCTGTCTGTCCCTGCTCGGAACGCCGAGCTTGCGCCCCCCCCCCGCTCCCAGAGCAACTGAGAGCGGGCAGAGGGCTGCGGGGACCGGCCGGGGCAAGGGGCGAGTGTGCTCCATTAGGTGCGGTGCGCCTGAATCCCTTGGGGATGCGAGGCTGAGCGAGATCGGCAACAAAGGAGTCCCAGGACTATCCGGTGAGGCGCGCTTGCCGCACCTGGGGTTCGTTGCTTCAGAAGGCCGAGTTGGGGATAACTTAGGATTGGCACTGCTTTGACTGCTCATTTTTAGAGCGAAGTGAACATAAATCCTTGGCATTATTTTTCATGACCGATTAAAGAGACTAGACACTATTTGCTTTTTATAAGAACGTCCTACTAAGCGCAGCCATTAAGAATTACGTGCAACATTTTTCTAATGAAGTGTTTATCGTGCAACTGATTGATTTACCTTGCTGAAACTAGATAAAGTTATATTTTATATATACTTACCTGTGTGGTCTCAGTTTGTGGTGGATTGGGGATTATTGTTGTGTTCAGTGCAAATGTTATCCACATTGCCTCTGTTTAGCCTAGACTGCTCGCGCCATGCTACCTAGAGGGTGAGCAGGGGTTATCTCAGAGGGTTATTCCTTCGCCCTGACTGGAAGCTAGGGTCCCCACTTGGTCTAAGGTACTTACCTCTGCCAACCAGAGACCCCGGGTTCTAACAGGCGTCAAAAAACAAAGTTACACCCCAGCTAGCCCAAACAAAATACTGGCTACTGCATAGACTGCACTGGACACCAGCCAAACTAGAGACAGTGGGAGCCAGAGACAGTGACACCTGCTGGAACTGCCAAAAGGCTAGGGGGGATCTAGCACACGTTATATACGAATGCCCCAAGGTTAAGGTCTTTTGGCGCAGGGTACACGAATTCATAGACACACTCACAGGCAGCCAAACCACACGCGGCCTACCAGGCATCACCATGGCCTTCATGGACACATGGCTTGACTCGAAAGGAAACAGGGACCTAGTGGATGTCCTGCTCACAGCTGCCGCCAAAACTATCTTGGGTAACTGGAAGGACACTGGGAAAGCCACTTTCAAACGTTGGTTTAACTGGGTGACCTTCCTGCGGGGGGCAGACAACATCACCGCAAGCCACCAACCGGCCAACCATACAGCAAGAAAGGGCATGTGGGCAACCCTAGACGCTCATCTGGAACAATAAACCCCCCCTCTTTCTTCCTTCTCTTTCTTCTCCACCTAAAACCAAACAGCCAAGTAAATGTTTCAAACTGTATTGTATTGTATATGCAAAATTGTATTTTCAATAAAATACTTTGAAATAAAAAAATAAAAAAAATGTATTCTGATTGAGCGGGGGCAGGGGGCCTGAGCAGAAGTGGCCTCACTTGTTTTCAGGTGTACTTCACCAGTGTGAACTAATCCGTGCATTGTTTTGAGGAAAGGCAATATGCAAATTTGGGCCACTTTTTTTGCCTGCCAGGGACCATTTTTAATCCCAATCCGACCTGTTTTGTAGCTCATTGGATCCAAATCAAGCAATACCAACACAGCCTTTCATCATTATGAGGGAAATACAGCGAGGGCCCTTGATTTTGGAAATAATGGCACTCGCAGTATCTGCCCCAAAGGCTTAGTTTGGCCTGTGATGATTGTGTATCAGTGCTTAATTTGAGCCTGTGGTTTCCGGTGCTTGGCACTGGCACTTAATTGTAAACACCTGCACTTATGACAGCTGCCACGTGGTGGTGCTACTTGTATAATTTAGAGATAAGCAGAACAGCAATTGTTTGTTAATTCGGTATACATTTAAAAAAACTAATACCTGCCGCCAAGCCATTCTTATATCTTTGGGGGCCTGGAATAGTCTGAATTGTCACACTTGTAGAAGTGAGCTGGTTAGTAGTTGTGTAGGCATTGTCATTGGCAACGCTGGCAGTAGCAGTGGGTAGTGTAAGGTGCAGTGGCCTCCTGACAAGGTCCCTAGCACTCATTGGTTTTCAAAATAAGCATGGGTGTTTATTATTTAATTTGTAAATGGAATTACTAAAACAGCAAGTAGATAGCTTGGTTACTTGAAAGCCAATGTAATACCTTAAAAGTGCGAGTGGACACACTGGCCTCGCCCTGTTTCAACCAAAGTGGGTGGGGGTTTGGGCCATACAGTCACTGTTTTGAGTCAGTGCCCGGAACCAAGGGAAGGGACGTAAAAGCCAAGAGCTACAAACAGAAAGCATGAGCAAATGGGGGAAACAAAAATTAACAGGAGCAAGGGCCCTATGTCATTGCAAAACAGAGTGTGTGCCAACCTAAATGAGAAAACTCCCAAAAACTACACACTGGCGTAGACTATTTGTGCAAACCTTCTAACAACTCTTTACATCAATCCTGGCTTATCCCACTCCAGTAATAACAACAATATTGATAATCACCATTTATACAAAAAAAGGATGAAGGGAATGGCCTCTCTGCTCTTAAAATATCGGTGTTATTAATTTATGGTACTCATTTTATTGTCCATTTGATGATGAAAGACTGAGCTAGACCTGCCATGGTCGCACACAAAACTCTGCAGCAAACCCAAGCTGGCTAAACGAATCTGCTTCCCTGGCTAGCCAATCTTGGATGATGCCTACTGAATCTGGGAGTGGTATGTGCAGTTTTTGGTCACTGGACACCCACATTGACCTGAATAAAAAAAAATAAAAAGAGAGATTTCAAAAAAGGAATAAAAATACTAACTTTAACCAAAATACAGTATTGTGCACCAATTACCTGTTCGTAGTGGCAACTGATTCCCCATCATTCACCTCCAGAGGAGGTGACATTACTGGTTTCCTACCAAAACCATCTTTTAAAGAAGAAGCAAGACAATCAGATTTAATTTCCCATCATCCATCTCCACAGGTAGTGACATCACTGCAATTCCCAGCACTCATCTGCACAGGAAGGGAAGTGTAATCACTCCCTGCCCTCTCCTACATTATTCAACACCTCAGAACATCTGATCCCCTCCATGTCCCTAGCAAAGTACAGACACAGATAATGGCATTGCCTGTTTGGGCAGAGAGAGGCGAGGGTATTGCCTGTTTGAGAGGAAGGCAAACAAAGAAAACAATTGTCGTTCTACTACTGTGATTACTGGGGACAGTGTGTCCTGTTCTTGGTGCCCTCACACACCCGGAAGGATATCATGCTTCATCATTGTGCTATTGCTCCTCGTCGGGCCGGCGCTGCAATTCCCTAGGGGTCCCCCAAGGGTCACTTTTTCTGAGATCTTTTCAGGATAAAGCCATAAGGGAGTGTGGGGGTGAGTGGCAGTGGTGTCCTAACGTGAAGTTAAAAAATGACTGGAGGGATACCTAGGGATTTTATTAAGAAAGAGAGTCCCTCTGTCACCAAAAAGGTGGTGCTGCTGTGAGGGATATGATGGCCCTCTGTAGCTAGGTTTGTAACACACCTCTAGTGGGTATTTCTTTTAGGTCAACATGTTTCGCGCAATTTAGTGGTCTCAGGAGGAGATCTAATGCGCTTCTTCAGGACCAGAAAACGTGTGGTGATAGATAGGAAAAATATGTTGCTTCCCAGACAAAAAAAGATGAAAAAAACAAGAAGCATCTTTATCAGCTTCATCAGCACATTCAACACGGTACAGTATTTCTCTCAGCCAAAACACTCCAAAGCTCACACCCTCGAACTTGTCTTCTCAACATCACCAACAATTAAATGCAAACCATCCATACTCCTGGACTGGATCAAAAATGTCACTATCCATATGTCTTGGTTCGATATCTTGCAAACAAACTAAGGTCACCCCAAATTAGAATACCAAACATTCAGATACTCCAAAGACTTATCCCTCACCTACTTAATACTCAAACTCTTACTTCAACACATTTTGTTGAACTATGTGAACATCTACACTCCAACTAAAACATGTAAGTGCAAGCCAAAGTCTTCAGCACCCTGGTACTCTAAAGTCCTCACTGACATCAAATGCTGCATTCACAGACAGGAAATAAAATGGAAGAAAATCAGATCTCCTGATGACTTCATGATACTGAAATCTCTCTGTGTAACATACAGACACCTCATCACATCAAAAAAGCAAGGTACCATACCAACACCTCCACTGAAACCACCAACAGAAGCAGAATACTTTAAAGGACAATCAAGGACTGTATCATTCCCCTGTCTGACCCACCTATCAAACACTCCACATAAGAGGGCAGTACAATCAATCTCTTCTTTAGTGAAAAATATAGGTGATTCAACAGCAAACTGGCAACACCAAGTCTTCTCCTCCTTCACAAAGTTCTTCTTGTGGAATTCCACAATGGTCTTCCTTTAAAGCCAAGTCTCTTGCAGATGTTGCCAACATACTCAACTTATCAAAGCTACTTCCTATGAAAATTATGTCTTACCCTCATCTCTCAAAAAAGCTCTCTACAGAGAAGCTCCGTCAATCCTATTCACCATTGCCAAGGCCTATCAACGCCTACCTACACAAGGCATCTTCCCATCCTCTGACTCCTAGAGAACTTGCATTACATCCTGATGCCCTCTTTATTTGTAAGATCACTGAGAAGGCAGTCTGCACTCAACTCCAAGCTCACAACAGTGCTAACCATCTACTGCACATCACATCTAGTTTCAGATCATGCCACAGCATGGGGACCACTACCTTACACATCACTGATGACACTTTCCTGATCACAGATGAAGATAACCTCTGCCTCCTGATATTGTTGGACCTCTCAGCTACCTTTGACAGTCAACCCTCCAACCCTCATTGACACCTTAGTGTATCCAATGGGATTCATTGGCAATGCCTTTCGCTAATTCTCCATCTAGCTTTCCAACCAGAGCCAGTTTCTTCATAGGGGCACCTCCAGGTTCCAAAAGCCTCTTACCACCTGTGGAGGGCCCCCAGGGTTAAAAACTGTTCCTGTTTTCTTTAACCTTTACATGGGGCACTTTGGAACCTTCTCACACATAACATCATTAGGGTTCATCAAAATGCTGGAGATACAAAACTCTGCTTGAAAGTCTCCTCTGCTACAGGTATCCAATTCCTCAAACACTGTCCGTAGCTCATCCACACCTGGATGTCCAGCACCTACCTGAAGGGTAGTTCAAACAAGACAGGCTTCCTCTTATTTGCCAAGAACAACAGGTATGAAATAGTACAAGCCTGTCTCACTGACATGAACCATGACCACTTCTAAATCCAACTTTCACCAAATGCCTGTTCACTTCGACTCACCCTGGACACCAGTCTCACCCTGAAGAAACACATTTCCAAAACGCAAACAGGGCCTGGTACAAGTTCTCTAATCTAAACAAATAGTGAAACAGTTTCTTAAAGAAAGTAACTACTGAACTACTGTTCAAGATTTGTACTCTTCCATCTCGATGGTGGTAACAGCATGCTCCATGGTCCTTCCAGACTCTGCGCCCCTTTGGTGCGTCTTAAATACTGCAGCATGTCTCTTTCAGGGCATGAAGTAATATGATCACATCATCCCCATCCTGATGGAACTCCATTATCCCCCTTGCTGTCCCACACCATCTTTAAAACTGGCTGCATCATTTACAATGCCAACAAGACCAGCATCCATGCTTATCTTGCAGACAAGCTCACCATCTCTGGTGGCTCTCAGAACAGTCGCAGGCAGGACACCATCAGACTGCAGACTAATAAGTGAAAAAAAGATAAAACAAGGCTCACATCTTACGAATACCACATCCATACATACAGACATGCTGATGGGGAAATACTAGCACCCTCCCAGGAGCAAATGAACGAAACTCATCAGACATAGCAGGTTTGCTCAGAAACAGAGTGAAATGTATTTATTGGTACCAAAAGCATGCATCATTGCTAATTGGCAAGGAAGAAGTCAGGTCTCCTGCCTTAGGGGCTTCCAGACCGCTTCTTCCCAGAGTGACAGGTTTCTAGGTGCTATATACAGTTGGAAATGCCATGTCAGCGGAACTAGAATAAGGCACCAAGCCAAATATGGCTAACATGGATGTACAATGTCTGCACCATGCAAATTATAAACAGCCAGATATGGGCAGACCAAAAAGGCTGGCTCGGCACTGTGTAAGCAACTTGCACAACCAGATTAAGAAATATCATGTAGTCAGGACAGGCAAAGTGACCTCTAAGGGGGTGCAGAATAGCTTGTTGAAGCTTGTCCAGTCAAGGTCAGATAGGAAGCCCTTTGGAGCTCCAGACCTCGTGTTAATGTGATATGTCTAAGCATGAGACCTTTTGAAGTGCATGCACATGAATTTATATATGGATATTCATATATATTTTGTAACACACACAACTGGAATAAATTGAGTGCTTTCCCCACAGCAGTGGAGTTCATGTCAAGAAACCTAATTGCAACAGTTGAAGTGGATAGACTCTCCAACTTGGTGTCTTTAAGGAGGGCTGGCCAATCAGACTTTTTATACTGCCTTATGCCATTAGTGTGGCATTGTAGCTCTTATCTACTAGATGATGGGTGAATACAATAGTTAAAAGAAGCTTTGATTTTCAAGTGCACCCGGTACTGAATTGCTGCTTTTTTAAATTGGGCCACAAAAGTTTTGAGGAGCACTGATTTCACATACCCGATGGTTGTGGGTGGTTGCGTGTAGTCCAGGTGGGTACTGAAATCATGTGGGCTTTGTCAAGGGCCTTTGCATGCAGTACCTTGTCTGTTTTACACATTACTTTACCGACTCCATTGAGTCAGTAAGCGTGGAAGTCTGGCAACCCTGTGGCCTGTGGGTCTAGCTTTGTTTCCTGTTAGTAATATTTATACCCGCCACCGGGCGGGCACACACAGGATGTGCATAAACCACACGTCAAGGTGGGAGGGTGGCAAGAGATTTAACATGCTCTAGCTGTCCTCATATGATACCCACTTCCAGGAGGTAGCACGACACATCAGCATCGCACGCCCAGCTCATTAGGCTTAACCTTTGAGAGGTAGGGAGGGGGACAGAAATAATAGTTACCAATGCAGTTCATTTGATGTTATTCTCAGTCGCTCTTTGGTCATCTGATATTTAGTGAAAAGGAATTGTTAAAGTAGGTATACCAAAAACCAGCGTTACTTTATAGTACAGTAAAATATTCAACTTCCAGCCAAGAGAAGTTATGAAAAATATATTTATTAAGTAAAAAACAAAAAAGGTTATCAAATGGATAGTTGATTAAAACGTTATAGTTGGCAAATTGTAGGCAGTAGGAGGCCCTGGTATTATGGAAGGGGGAAGTGGACCATTAAAGAAGGGGATTCTCTAGCACCTTGGCAGAATACTGCGGCTATATTTAAAGGTCTCCAGTGAACTGTGCCTTCAAATGAGCCACTGCTGTCAATAGGGTGAATAGTCTGGTGCACTTACTGCCACTGCCGCAAGTCCATCGGGCCATCAGTGTAAGGTTTCCACTTGCAGATCCAGGAGAAACAGGATAGTCATTCTGGCTCCAAATAAAGTGGGAAGGCCGTCAGTTTGGTAGACAGGTTACCCCGCCACGTGTGGGGCTGAGCACTCCATCTGCCAAACTCTCAGCAAGGCCCTAAGCCCCTTCGCTGAGTTTTCAATGGGGTCTGGAGTCTGAGGTGGGCAGCACTGGCAGGGCCAGACTGGCCGTAGCGGGCACCGGGCAATTCCCCGGTGCGCCGTACGGGTGGGGGGCGGTTTTGGGCCCCCGGGACCGATTTTGTTGCAGGGCCTGTTTTGCAGCTAGCTGCAAAATCGACCCTGTTCCAAAATCGGCTGAAAACCGGCCCCGGCAAAGAACTCGGCGGCACCTCCAACCCCCCCAATTAGTGGGGAGGGGGGCTGGCCGAACACTTTGCCAGGGCCGGTTTTGGATCCCAGTCCGGCACTGAGCACCGGTCTGGAAATGGGCTTGGGCTCTCTGGGGTGGGATGTTGGGCGCACTCTAAAAAATACCTTTGACATTAATTCCTCCATACAATCGGGCAAGGACAGTTGTGAGTGTCTGAAAAGTTTCAGTGCTCCGTCCATCATCTCCTTGTGTTTGCCATGACAGTAGGGCACCAGAATAAGAAATGCAGAATAACAGAAATATTGTGTCCGAAAATATATATTTTTTAAACATACTATTCTACCTACTCACAATGTGATCATATTTTTGTGAAGGATCTTCAGGATGTAAACTATATGGCAACAATGTTTGTGTACACGATATTCTGGTCTACAACTGCGGCAATGGAGTGGAGTGGAAAAAGTATTTGATAATTAGATTGCCTGATATTTTCTCCCCCTCGCGCAATTGCTAACGTGTCCAATACTTTCTGCGAGCCTCATCAATTACACTGGGTGCTACTCTTGCTTCCAGCAGCTGTTTCCTACTGAATGAAGGCCGCCTTAAAACCTGCCATAGATACTTTTTCTGTTTATGACTCGGATCTGAAAACACCAGAATTGATATTGCTGGATTAACTCCTTCCGAAGAATTCATCAGTTCTCATCATAGTCAGAGCCCAGACGAGCTCTTACGCCTGAAGCACATAAAATATGGCAAAGGGACATGTACAGCTTATCAATGTAAAGTTTTTTATTGACTTGCAAAGTTTAGTAATGTAAAACTCACCAATGTAAAGTTTTTTATTGAATTGCAAACTTTAGTAATCTAAAACTTACCAATGTAAAGTTTTGTATTGAATTGCCAAGTTTAGTAATGTAAAGCTTTCATTCCCAATGTAAAGGTTAGTATGGAATTGTAAATTTGAGTAATGTAAAGCATATCAACATAAATGTAATAATGCAATGTTTAGCAATGCAAATATTATTAATGTGTTGTAAATTTAGTAATTTGAAGTTTAGTAATGCAATGTTTCACTAAAACACTGTGACATTAGTAAAGTTAGTGATGCAAAACTTAGATTGCTTTTGTGTACTCATGGTTCCTTGGGTTATGTTACGTTGGGCGAAATTACATTGGGGTATGTTCATAAACCTTATATAGCACATTCATTCTCCCTAGAGTGTGCACTTTGACTGTATAGTCGACATGGGCTGGAGACTTCGAGATAATGGGGTCTCATCGGCAGGTAGGTGTCCATTCATTCAATTTAGTGAAAAAAGCAAGGACCCCCTGTTGTGGATAAATATCCTGGGACAGGGCAAACAATATATGTGAGATAACAATCCCAGGCATACAGTCTCAAAGAGTGGCACAATAGACAAATGGCAAACACACAACCAATTCAATATGAAAAAATATACATGTTTAATATGATAAAGACATATAATAAAAATCAATACATTGATCCTAATTGATAAAATAACATTGTACTAATACATATGTTGTCACAGTAAAAGTTAATATTTAAGGAATTGATGGTATCCTGTCGACGCGTTTCGACATACACACTATGCCTTCATCAGGACTGTAACCATCATTATTCTGTGAAAAAAGAGGATTATAGAAATGTTTTATTCCATAGTTCATTCAATCTATAGCAGAATAATTGAATTAGTATTCAGATTTGCCAACAACATTCTATTGCCACTTATTCTGTTCATCTAGATGATGTACTGCTTCTTAGTTTTATACATTGTCAAAAAATACCTATGCCTTAATAATTATTCAAACAAGGAGAGACACGAATGGAGAATGCATATATATATCAATTAGGTACAAGTACTATCATAAAAGCATTAGGTATGTATAAATCTCTTTCTTATTCGTACATATACCTAGCATTTATCCATTGATACATGATTATTAAGAGATAAAAAATGCTGCATAAGTCAATGATGTTCTATCAATGTCCTAGGTGATTTAATAATTACCAACCTACAAAAAGAGACAATAAGAAAAAAAGTTTTTGCGTGGAGATTGAAACACAAAGAATAAAGAAGAATAAAAGAAAAGATATTGGTCCTATGTTCAGTTAATGAACCGGGAATATTGTCCATAAAGGGTGCTCAAAACTAAGGTAGGCACTGATTTAGATACAAATATTGTAACAACCTAAGCCCTACTCGTTATTCAATACCTTCAAACCAGATGTCCATACGTTTGGAAAAGATTAAAATAGATTGTCTAGTTTAAAGATTATTTTTCTCAGCCCAGTACATAGGTGTGTAGCACAGATAAAGACCTCACTGCAGGATGGATATATTGTCACAAACGATCTTACCTTATATTAAAAAAGATTTTTCGTATGGTGAACACGTAATTTGTTTAGTATATATACAGGGTAGGTGAATAGAGTTCACACTATCAAAATTGGTCTCTTGAACATCTGCGGATAAAAAGGTAATAATTAAGGGCCATAACTATTGTATATTCAGATTTAGAGCTTGCTTACACTCCTTATTATTTAAACTAACCAAGGTTCATGTCTATTCTAAGGGTCTAATATTTTATATACATAATAGTTGCCTTATAAGTGTACAAGAAAACGATATTGTTCCCTATTTACCAATCACCTATATGTTTACACTGTTATTAAGCAAGTGTCTACCATCAGAGTTCTGGCAGCATTCTAATTTTATTGAAAAGTGGCCTCTCTTACCATTGTTTTCAAGTTGTTTCCTATTAATGTGGGGAAGCATTGGGGTATGTTCATAAACCTTATATAGCACATTCATTCTCCCTAGAGTGTGCACTTTGACTGTATAGTCGACATGGGCTGGAGACTTCGAGATAATGGGGTCTCATCGGCAGGTAGGTGTCCATTCATTCAATTTACGCATTCATTCTTTGGCCCCTTAAGCAGTATTAACTCCAGAAGTAAAGGAGGTCATTGTCCATCTGGTCCTTGACATCTCACGTACTGATGGCCCACACATCAAGGTACACCCGTAGTATGACTGAGTTGAATTAATATTCATTCAATTTAGAGAAACAAATTACATGTTGTGAATGCAGTTAGCAAAATCTCTTGTCTTTCCTTCCCATAGTTTTGTCTTTCTTTGTTGTCGGAATCTGGTTTTGGCCAGATCGGTGTCTTATTAGCTACTTTCTCAGAAAGAAGATGGTGGCCATCATTCCGGTTTGCAGAGACATGACTAGGTGGTAAAGCTGGAGTCGTGGAGGCAGTGATGCTAGCTTGGGCAGGTTAATGGATCATGTTTTGTGCGGGGCCGGTCCTCAATCACCTACAGCTGGTGCAGGAGCAGTATGTAGTGATGCCTACCTTTTAGGCCATCCAACTGGATGAGCGAATGTCAACGATCTATAAGGTTTAGTCATTTTTGTATATATATTGCCCAATTTAATGGTACTCAATTCATCGACCAAGTTTGTTCATCTGTTAAGCAACTGGCACTCATGTAAAGCGCTCTGATACCCAATGCCTCAAGTCTAGTTTGCACTATATGAAACTCTAAAAGCACATTTTTAAAACAATGGAAGAAACGAATAATCAAACCCATGACTTTTAGATCAGTGCACTCTTCTTCTTGGAAGTGTATTACCTAGAAATTCAACCTTTGGCATGATCCACTTCAAAGAAGCAATTGATACCCACCCCAAGAGATCACAGTCCCCCTCAAAGACGTCAAAGTCTGCAAACTCGTGGAAAGCTGCAAAAGCACAGGTGATACCTAAAACTGTGGAATTATCAAGTTCTATTCAACCTCTCCATCCTGGTTATCTTAATCCACAGACCACCTTGCTTCTACGCAACACTCAAAAAGAAGGAACCTGATAACAGCCTACAAAACCCAAACTGTGAGACAAAGAATACCTGTCTAACTCCACTCACCCTTCCCTTAGGCGTGCGACATAACAGGCACTCAGCTTTCAAGCACTGCACAGAGATTTCTGACATCTCAAAATACAACCTAGATATCCTAATGTTGACAGAAATGTGTCTTAAAGACTCCTCGAAGGTGTGGACACAGTGGTGGAGTTGCGAGAACAATAACATAAACATGTTAGACATCAGAAACTTTCCTGTTGATTTCTATCACTTATTCCAATGCCTGTCTCTTGAAATTTCTGCCCACAAGTCCTCCAATCTGAGACTCAGTGCCACCTCTCACCCCTGCTGGTAATAGCGCATTCATTGAAATATGAATGGAATTCATAGCAACCCAAATGCTGATATCTGAAACCAGCGCCTTTCTTGGTAAGTTCAATATGCGCTGGGGTGATTCGTACGGCAACTGCATTCATATGATCTTTTTCTTTCTTATTGACAATGATCCATGACAACATTGCCAAAGCCCTATGCCTTGTAAAGGTGTAACTCTAGATCTTGTCATCTCAAAGAATCAGCAGCAGCTCCTCCGCTATGTCAGAGGAGCGTTGCCCCCTGCCCCAAAAATGGCAGGAAAGGAAAAATAAAATGATAATAAACAATTGTTTTATTTGTCTTCTCCTGCCTAGTCTTGGGGGCAGGGCCTGGGGGGGTGACAGGCACTGAGGGAAGTGGTAGGTGCACTCCCTTCACTGCGCATGATGGTTGGAGAGAGCAGGCACAGACTCTCAGTCCGTCGTGGAGCACATATTGAGAGCGCTCAGGCCTATCCTGAAGCTGCTCTCATGCATGAGAGCAGCTTCAGGATTGGCTGCAGGACATTCGGGGAGCCTGTACCAAGTGGAGAAGAGGAGCAGAAGAGTGGATGTGGCCGGCTACAGGTACAATTTTTTCATTACTTCTTTATTCCCCTGCGACCACTATGTCCCCCCTTTCCCCCTCCCCCGCCCGCCCTGCCTCTCGTACAGCACACCGGCCGCAACTGCTAAGAATACTCATATGTGCACTGAGGATTCCCTCACATTTAATTGCTCCGATCACCAGCAGATTCAATCTATGCTAGCTTTTGTCCACCCGAGACCCCTAAGCAAACAGGAAGAAAGAGTTGGTGTGATTTCACATGATGAACATTGGCATTAGTGCTCCTGCCCCCAGGGCAAAATGGAATCTTCCATCCCTTGACTCCCAAAAACCTAAGAATAGCACATTTACACGAAGATATTGCTTGAGGAGTTTGCGCTCTTGAACAGGAAGAAGAGTACGAAACGTTCATTACCTTGTTCTAAAAAAAAAAAAAGAATGCCTCCGAAAACTGTGAAAACAACAGAGACAAGCCCCTCTCCTTCTTTTCTGTCCCAACGTATGGCTTCCAAAAGAAACCACAAATTCAACATTTTCAGAGCCAAATCATATCACATTAGATCACTTCTTGATGCTGCAGAGAATTTCCCAAAGGTTTAGTTCAAAGTGGTTAAACAATTAAACTGCCCGACTTCTAATACCCTAACCAATGCTCCAAAAGAAAAGTGCAAACTCTTTGTAAAGCTCTTTTGCAGAAGAAGTAAATTGAACTCTCTCTCCGTTTATGTCCACCAGTACAGATGGTAATGAATTCATATTTGTGCTTGTCTCACTTTGACAAAGTCTCAGAAACAGAACTACTCAAATCGAAAACCATGGTCAAACCAGTTTCAGGATCCATCAGCAAGGAGCCTACCAGACATCTGCTAGCCGACTGCTATCCCACTCTGCTGTTTCAGTAAACTTATCACTTATACGAGAAATCTGAAAAGACACAATGCTGATGCCAGCGACTTCAACAACTTCAGACCTGTAGCCACTCTTCCCTTCTCAAGTAAGATGATTGAAAGCTGTGTAGTCTCCTAACTAATTCTTCACACCCAGGCAAACCACCCCTGGACTATCTCCAATCTGAATTCAGCCAGTAACACAGCACATAAATGGCCATTCTACAAGTGGGTGAAAATTATGTTTATTCCTTCGACTCAGGTAACCCCTTGTTCTTTTCGACCTTTCAGTGACATTTGATACAGTCAGCCATTGCTTGCTACCTACCATTGTGAAAGAACAAATGAGTGTTAGTGGGTAGTTCAAAAATTGATTATCTCCTATCTCTTGGAGCACTGCCCAGTGAGCAATACAGAGAGTTTCCTATTCAGCCAACCTTCCACAAGAGATTCCATAGGGCTTGACTATGTCTCCTACTTTATTTTAACCTTTACTTGGAGTATAAGTGGGCAGAGCTCGTGGAGTTGCACTACATGGAATCCTGCGGATTTGCATTAAAACTCTGTGGAATTCCGCAGAGTTATGCAAGCGGGCAGAGTTGCTCCGCTCACCCACCTCTTACTATCAAAATTGGACCATTTCTGTCCCACCAGGATTAAAACTTTTTGTCTGTGGGTTGCACAAGTACAAGACCTCTGCAGCCCCTGCACTAGCCCACCGATCAGCCTTACTGGCTTAAAGTGTGTCTTTATTTACTTGCCTTTGCTAAGGCCTTCACGGGGTCACTCGGGATCAGCTGGGCCAAGTTTCCCAGGAACAGCAGCGGGATAGGCTCTGGGGTCGCCGATGTGAGAGAAACCACAGCATATGAAAAGGGGGGGCCCTCGGCCCCCCCGCACGCATGGCGGCGCGGCGACCGTCTCCCCCTCTTTCCCCTTTGTTGTCGCTCAGTGGTGGGGGCGGGCCCTGGGGGGCGCGACCCACCATCGATTGGCCGGCGGCCTCCCTGACCCGGATACCAGGTAGAAGGTCCGGGTCAGCGGGGACGGGCTACAGGAGGGGCGGGCCGGGGGGGGGCGTGCCCCCCCCGCCTGGCCCCTTGGAGAATAAAGAGGTGGGGAGCGCCCAGGAGACCCCCTTGTCCCTGGACGCTCCCTCACTGCACGGTGTGCCCCGCGCTCGGGGCTTCTTTGTTTTAGTGAATTTCTCCCTTTCTTTTTCAGGTTGGGGAAGCGGATCCGGAGCCTAGCAGCGCGGAGCCAGCCGCGTTTGTGAGATCGCCAGGAGATCGTCGGCCGGGACGCGAGGCGACAGTGTATATTTTTTCTCTTTCTTCCAGATAATCATAAGGACTTCCGGAGGCCAGCCGCGTCGAGCCAGCCGCCAGCCGCGTCGCGAGATCAACGGGCCAGCCGCGTGGAGCCAGCCGCCAGCCGCGTCGCGAGAGCAGCGGGAGATCGTCGTTAGCGAGGGACGCGAGCCGGCAGCAGAGGCGTTCGCCCAGGCCTGACTTGATAACACAAAAGCGGCGCGCCACCTGATTGTGTGCACGGCGACCGCATAAGGTATTTGTTGGCGCGGGGGGCAGGGACGAGCAGCGGGCCGGCTGCTACATATCGAGCGCAGGTCGGAGGGGTTCTCCGGTGCTCTGTAAGGGCGCGAAAACAGTGTCCCTACGGGCGATTATGCGCTTTACAAATGTTGATGACTATTATAAGCGCTGGGCAATGATGCTCACTTAGGAGCTGTTTTTATCGTGCACACTGAATTTTTAACGGCAAAATACGCTAGTTATATAAGCCTAGCGAGAGTTGGAGGTAATTTAGCAAGGTTTATTTACTTGCTTATGGCCACAGGGCAGGTTCACTCGTGCGACTGTGAAAGGAAGTGAAGCAGGGTCGACCAGGGCAGCACCTGGATGGGAGACCCCTCGTGTAAGGTGTACACAGTGTAGAAATAGCGAGCTGTTTATTTCTTACGCCGTTTTTTGTCCTGTTTTCTTTTCATCACTGTTTTTAAAGGGATAAAGCGAAGTGCCCTGTGATAACTATTATTCAGGACTGTCTGACACTAAGGGGCACCTGGATTGTGGGAACTGTGATAAGATTGTGTAACTGAAAGTAAAGTATTTGAGTCTTCATTACTGATTTGTTTTTAATTGGGAGTGATAGTGAATTGCTGTTTTATAACTGTTTTTTAAGGCGGCCATTGTTTTTGTGCTATTGTGACCGCTACCAACTGAGCAGTGGAGGGAAGAAGTGGTGGCACTGTTGGGCTGTAGTTATTCGGTCCTGAAGGGAGTGTGGGTTCCCGGTTACTGAGCAAAACGAACCTCAGTAGGGCACATCCCAAAAAGAGGTTGACAAGGGGGGGTTCAGGCCTCCAGTGTATTTGAACTGAGTTATCCTGAAATTTGCCCCTGCTTTACCACACGGTGTTAATGCATTTTTCTATTCCAGGCTTTTAGCGACATTATTGGTCCAATCCATCCTTCAGAGAGGACGAAGGAGAGTAAACGCGCAGCCTGGTGGGGGACGTGATCACAGACGGTTATCGCCGGCGAGTGCACGGGACTGGTCGGTAAGAGGGGTACGGGGGCTGGCATTCATCGCTCCTGGTGGCCGCCGGGTGGGTCTACATTAGGTTTGCTCACCCCTTACATAAGCGGACAACCCGCTAGTGTTGCGGTCGCCGTTGCATGGTGCTGAAAGCCCCCTGGTGACCCTCCATCTGAAAGGTACACAAGGTTGGCCTGTTGTGACGCTAGGAGAGTAGCTAGTTGGTTTGTTAAATTTTTATCATGCCAGGACCACGGGGTGGAAAAGGTGGGTCCAAGATGGAGGCGATGATGCGGGCCATGATGCGGGAAATGGGCGAAATTAAACAGCGGCTAGGGAAGGTTGATGAGCTGGAAGCCCGAATTAATGGGAGGGATGGGGACGCCCCTGGCCCATCGGGTAGGCCTATCCGCCAAAAGGCGGCTCCATTGCCAAGGGGGGATTTTGTTACCCCACCGGGGAAGTCTAAGGCCAAGAAACCCAGGTATGCTGCCCCCGCCCCAGGGCCAGTAGAGCCGGTACCTGCCGTGCCGCCGGCGGTCATCCCACCTTCTGTTATACCTATGCCTATACCCCCAGCCCCCGTCGTGCCGGTGCCTGCAGTACCGCCAGGGTCAGCCCCCCCACCGGGGCCCACAATCCCGGCTACAGGCTTGCCGCACCCGGCACCCGCCTTGCCCACTGCGCCAGTACCATTGGGCATAACCCCAGTGGTACCTGTTGTCCCAGGTGGGAATTTGGATTCAATGCCCCCTGAATTGTTGTCTCAGATAACGGCCTTGATGCCCTGGCTCCAAAAAGGGGGAGCTTTCCCAAATTCTGCAGATCATGCAGCAGAGGCGGCGAAGTTTGTGGAAAAAATCAAATCGGCTGCGGTCGCCGACAGTGTTGCATTGCCTGTATCTTCTCCCCTTGCAGGTCCCAGTCTTCCCCAGCCGGATGGAGCTAATGGGCAGCCGGCCCCGGTGCCCGCACTTGGTAAGGAAGTGGCATTGCCGCTCTTGGGGGACGGTGTTCTACCTTCCAGGAGTGAGAATTTGGCTCAACATGTGTCGTTAGCTGTGAAGGAGATGGTCTGGGCAGATAAATATGTATATATTTATTCTTTGTTATTAGATAATAGGGAAATGGAGCATGCGAAAACACTGAAGGAGTGGATGCACCCAAGTGAATGGAGGGTGCAGTGTGCTAGATTTAGGGTGGAGGAAACACTGATCAACTGGATGAAGGCTTGGGCTGTATTCACTGCTATTAAGGCTGAACGACCTCCAGATTTACAGGCGCCATTGGCATGCTACTCGAGCAGGATTGTGGGGTGGAGTGAACAATATTCTGGGGAGGCGTGGAAAGGGTATGATTTGAATTTCAGAAAAGCGTTGGAATTTAATAGATCATTGGCATGGGACACGGTGGATTCCATGTCATGGCATAAACAGTTCTCGGATAATGCACTCCCCCCTCAGTTCTTCGGTTCGGTCAAGGTGTTCTCCGCTAGACCCCAACAGCCCTTTCGGCCCCCCCAAACGAGTGAGGTGCCTGGGAAGTTTAGGCCCAGTGGGGCAGAGAAAAAAGGGGTGTGCTGGGATTTTAATAGGCGCACCTGCACAAGGGGCGCGTGTAAGTTTAGACATGCATGTTCCTCCTGTGGTCACCCCTCACATCCAGAAACTGCCTGTAGGTCCAAGCATGGGAACACGGGACAGAGGGGTAGGGGAAAGCCACTGTAAGACAAACTGGTTAGGCCCTCCCACGCCAGTGGATGTGGTGGCAATGATTCCATGGTTGAACAGATACCCGGACCACACATCGGCCACCCTACTTCAAGAAGGTTTTTCTAAAGGCTTTAGGATCCCTGCAGCAGGATACACAGGCAGCGCGCAATGTAAAAACCAATTGTCAGTGAAGCACAATCCGGCTGTGGTGGCCGCCAAGATTGACAAGGAGCTATCTTTAGGCAGGATAGCTGGCCCTTTCACTGAAGTGCCGGTACCCAATTTTGTGTGTTCCCCATTAGGAGTTGTCCCCAAAAAAGAGAAAGGGCAATTCAGATTGATCCACAACCTGTCAGCACCTAGGGGGGCGTCACTGAATGATGCCATTGACGAGGGTATCTGTAGTGTTAAGTACGCCTCTTTTGATCAGGCTGTTAACTTATTACAGGCCACGGGGCCCGGGGCGCTGATGGCGAAATCAGACATAGAATCAGCCTTTCGCCTCCTCCCGGTACACCCAGCGGATCAACATCTCTTAGGCTTCACCTTTGGGGATATGTTCTACATGGATAAATGCATGCCCATGGGTTGTTCTATATCTTGTGCTTACTTTGAGACGTTTTGCTCTTTTCTTGAATGGGCCATGAGACAAGCGACGGGCCACCAGCAGGTCATGCATTATTTGGATGATTTCCTCTTCTTGGGTACAGCGGGATCTCAGGAGTGTGCACTAGCATTGCAGGAATTTTGCGTGCTCATGCGGGCGTTTGGTGTCCCGCTTGCGCCCGGGAAGACTGTTGGCCCGACCACCTGCTTAGAATTCCTCGGCATTGAGATTGATTCAGTGGAGGGATGTTGTAGATTGCCTAGGGACAAGGTGGACAAATTCAAAACAGCATTACGTTTATGCCTACGGAAAGATAAGGTCACCCTGCAGCAATTACAGGAGGTGGTAGGGCAGTTGAACTTCGCACTGAGGATCATCCCCATGGCTCGCTCTTTCTCTCGCTCCATTGCCCAAGCAATGAAGGGGCTGAGAGAGAAACATCACCGCACTCGGCTATCGTCTGAAATTCGCCAGGATATGCTTATATGGATGGCATTCCTGGAGGAATTTAACGGCAGGGTGGTCTGGCTCGGCCCGCTCACAACATCAGCAGAGTTGGGCCTGTGGACCAATGCCGCCGGTAGTGTGGGCTTTGGCGCCATCTTAGGGAACAGGTGGGTCGCTCAACAGTGGCCGGAGGTATGGAGAACATGGGGTCTGACCACCAATATTGGCTTCCTAGAACTCTTCCCAATATGGGTGGCATTGATGGTCTGGCCCGAACACCTATGTAATCAATCAGTGGTGTTTTGGTCAGACAACATGACAGTAGTGGAATGTATAAACCAGCAGGGAGCACGATGTCCTTTCATACTTCGTCTGATCAAAGAAATTGTTTTGCAGTGCCTTAAATGGAATGTCAATTTTAAGGCCAAACATGTTCCTGGTGTTCTGAACAATGCAGCTGACTCCCTCTCTCGCTTCAAAATGCAGGTTTTCAGGGAGCATCTTCCTACAGCCGACCCCTCGCCAGCACACTTCCCAGCAGTACTTTGGCAGATTGGTGCCCCAGATTACAGGACCTCGTGGTCGCTAGCCTAGCCCCCAGGACCAAGACGACTTATGAAGGGGCGTTTTTGTCTTACTGTACCTTTTTGGGGCAGCAATGGGAGGTGCTATGGGCGCAGGAGGATGGCTTTGCGGCCTATTTAGAATGGATGCATAGAGAGGGGCGCTCGGTGGCAGCTGCAAACAGGCATAGGGCAGCGGTATCATTCTTCGCTCAAGCTAGGGGCTTGCGTGATCCCACTAATACCTTTATGGTGCGTAAGGCTTTGAGGGGTTGGCGCCGTATTCAGGGCCATCATAAAGATAAGAGAAAGTCCATAGGATTAGCGCGGCTGACAGCGTTACTGGGCGCGCTGGACACGGTTTGTAGCTCGGAGTGGGAGGTGCTTCTTTTTAAGGCAGCATTCTCCTTGGCATTCTATGGGGCACTGAGAATTAGTGAACTTGTGGCAGGTTCCAAGTCGGACCTACTGGGCGGCTTACAAAGGGCTAGTGTGAGGATAAGGGATGACACCATGTGGGTGACTGTTCAGAAATCAAAGACCGACCAGGAGGCAAGGGGTCACACCATAGTCCTCCAACGGGCCCCCGCCAACCCTTGCTGCCCGGTGAGGCACGTGGAATTATTGCACGGGCTCCTGGTGGGCACAACGGGCAGGGCACTGCTCTGTCACGCCGACGGTAACCCCTTGACCAGGTATCAATTCAGGAGGGTATTGGAGATGGTGGTCAGAAAAGCAGGTCTTGACCCTAAAGAGTTTGGCTCTCATTCCTTTAGAATTGGGGCAGCAACTGAGGCGGTGGCGGGGGGCCTCCCAGTGGAGAGAGTGAAGACAATTGGGAGATGGTCCTCAGAATGCTACAAACGTTATGTGCGAATTGACATGTTGTGATTACATGGCACTCACGCTTGGTTTGTTTCCGCTCTCTTACAGTTTCTCAGACCTGTTACGCAGGGGAGGAATTTGTCGTCGGGCACCAACAACATACATCAGCGCGGAGCTACAGCCAGGAAACAATGAAGAAAAGTGTTTGGATTGTCACTCATATGTGAGACGAGCGGAATGTGTCTTTACGTCAGGTGACAGGGGGAAAAGGGCTGCACAACTGGGGTTGGACATCACGTTCTTCGGGAGAGGGGGGTTGTGTCTCAACCAGTTTAGGGGCTTCTTCCAGGGGCTTTTAGCACGCCGGCAATCTCCCCCGTCAGTGGTGATACTTCACCTGGGGGAGAATGATTTGGCCACACTGGGGAGGCGCATTCTGATCGAGGAGATTATCTCTACAGCGGGGTGGATGGCCAGGACCTGCCCGGGTTGCACGCTAGTATGGTCACAACTCATACCCCGATTACAGTGGCGGGGGGGGGATTCGGTCAGGGCGTTGAATCACTCGGTAAAGAGGATCAACACACGGTTGGATAAGTTGTTTCGAGCCCCCCTGTTACAGTCAATACCTCATGGGTGTATCTGGGGCGACAGGTACTACTTGAGGGATGGGGTTCACTTAAATGAAGAAGGGAATGTCTTGTGGTCTGACAATATCTGGGCTTGGTTAGAGGGTTTTGCAAGTAGGAGCATTCCTTAGGTAGGGGCTAGAGGGGGGAGGCCAGATCGTCGGTTAACAATGCTGGCCTGTGGCGGTAAGGTCATTATCGGTGAGCACATATTTGAGGTCTGAGGGGGCGGGCATCATCCTATGGAGGTTCCCGCCCAGGGGGAGGGGCCTGCGGGCCACTCCTAGAACTCCAGGGGCAAGGTAATTGATGCTGCAAAGGAGCGCGGGTAGGAGTAGTTCACGCTTTCCTTAGGCTGGTAGCCACCCCGCGCGCGTGGACTCATGACGTCACCGGATGGCGCAGAGTAAGGGCCCTCCTTTAGTGGGTAAATGGAGTTCAGGGCGTAGACCAGGCAATTCCCGGGGTAGCACTGCGCATGCGCACGTCTCTAGGGGAGGCGCAGCTTGTAGGACCTGACACCGGTAGTGACCTTGCCATATGGCCAGAAATGTACAAAAATCAAGATGAGGATGTTAGACTCGGTTAGGAAACAACATGTATTAGAGTTTTTGTTAAGGTCAGGCTCTCAAACTTGTTGCAAAAAATTTGTATCTAATGTCCTGCTGATTTTTGTATAAATTGTTGATCATGCAATTAAAACCTTTTTTAATTTCATATCTTAATAAATACGGCCGGGCGACTAGCGCCCGCCTTCCAAAAAGTAAAGAAGTCTCGTGTCCACGGTTCTGGGTGTTGGGTGCCGGTTTGGGGGGGGAGGCGGCAGCTAGTCGCTGACCATGTGAAAAGGGGGGGCCCTCGGCCCCCCCGCACGCATGGCGGCGCGGTGACCGTCTCCCCCTCTTTCCCCATTGTTGTCGCTCGGTGGTGGGGGCAGGCCCTGGGGGGCGCGACCCACCATCGATTGGCCGGCGGCCTCCCTGACCCGGATACCAGGTAGAAGGTCCGGGTCAGGGGGGGCGGGCTACAGGAGGGGCGGGCCGGGGGGGGGCCGTGCCCCCCCCGCCTGGCCCCTTGGAGAATAAAGAGGTGGGGAGCGCCCAGGAGACCCCCTTGTCCCTGGACGCTCCCTCACTGCACGGTGTGCCCCGCGCTCGGGGCTTCTTTGTTTTCCCACCCACCATCCCTTGGAACAAAAGTCTTGTGGCATTCATTATGTCTGGTTTAATGGTAAGTTTGCAAAGGTACTGTCCACATGTCTTACATGGTAGTAGAAATGGATCTGTCGGTATATTTTGATGATGCTTTTGTTTAGGAATTTTTTCCCCTTTTTAGCAAACTGTGTGTGAAGTACTTTTTTCTGTGATGCCAAGTGTCTTTTTAGGCCTTTTTTCCCTTTGTAGCTGTACGGTGTTGCTGTTATTTATTAGCCAGTGTAGCTGTCCTTTAGAATTTTTTCCCATAGGTCGTCGTATTTATTAGGTATGGGGCATGCGGTAAGGTCATTATCGGTGAGCACATATTTGAGGTCTGAGGGGGCGGGCATCATCCTATGGAGGTTCCCGCCCAGGGGGAGGGGCCTGCGGGCCACTCCTAGAACTCCAGGGGCAAGGTAATTGATGCTGCAAAGGAGCGCGGGTAGGAGTAGTTCACGCTTTCCTTAGGCTGGTAGCCACCCCGCGCGCGTGGACTCATGACGTCACCGGATGGCGCAGAGTAAGGGCCCTCCTTTAGTGGGTAAATGGAGTTCAGGGCGTAGACCGGGCAATTCCCGGGGTAGCACTGCGCATGCGCACGTCTCTAGGGGAGGCGCAGCTTGTAGGACCTGACACCGGTAGTGACCTTGCCATATGGCCAGAAATGTACAAAAATCAAGATGAGGATGTTAGACTCGGTTAGGAAACAACATGTATTAGAGTTTTTGTTAAGGTCAGGCTCTCAAACTTGTTGCAAAAAATTTGTATCTAATGTCCTGCTGATTTTTGTATAAATTGTTGATCATGCAATTAAAACCTTTTTTAATTTCATATCTTAATAAATACGGCCGGGCGACTAGCGCCCGCCTTCCAAAAAGTAAAGAAGTCTCGTGTCCACGTTTCTGGGTGTTGGGTGCCGGTTTGGGGGGGAGGCGGCAGCTAGTCGCTGACCATGCAGCGCTCTAGTAGCAGCAGGAGAACGGCTCTGTCGAGCAGTACCGATCACCAGGTTGAACATTCAATCCCAGAGAGACTCTGAGTCCTGGCAGAAGAGTGTCCAGTTACTTAGTGGTGGGTGCATGTAAACTCCGCTACGCAGCATAGGTGGAGTTTTTGCCAAACTCCACCCTCCAAGCAGAGTGCAGAGTGACAAAAACTCAGTGAACTCTGCCGGTGTTGCGGAGTTTACCAACCACCCTTAACTTGGAAGCACCTCAAGATTCTGGTTTACTATAACACTAATATGCAGTACATAACCAGATCTATTGCAAGAGCTCTCCCCCAACACTCATCAACCTGCTACTAAAACCCTAATCAGAATTCACCAATAGTTGGGGCGTGGCTTGGATGCCGCGCAAGATGGCCGGCTAGGTACGGAGCTCCGCTACGCCGACGTACCTCACTGCTTTTTTCCCGATGTGAACGGGACTGCATGTAAGCTATTTTGCCGAATTTCTTCAGCGGAAACTTGGAGGAACCGGCGGAGAGGTTTTGCGGCTTTCGGAGTGCCGTTTTTCACCCGTTTCTGCGATGTTCCTGCAGCTCCTCACGGAACCGCCATTTTGAGGACTCCTCACGCGCTGGCCACCGGACCTCTGCCTACAACTTGCATTTAAGAAGTCCTTGACTGATATGCGCCTCTTGGCAGATACAAACTGGAGGGTGAGCACTTTCAATGTATTTTGGTGACTTTTTATTACATTTATCTGCGTTCTCTATCCTGAGAGTCTTCATTCAGTCGCTTGGCATGGCGTTTCCTTTGTGAGACCCTTCTCTTCAACAACCTTCGTATCTCACCGCCATTCCTCACAAATGCATTAATGCTGCTCTTCATGAATTTTCAGCTGACTTCTTGGGCTTTTTGTGCAATTCATCACGTCTCAGCCGCCTCATGACGCACTTTCACAATATGCCATTCAGTGTTTTCTTCAGACAAATCCTCGGCGCTCTTAGTGCATCTTACTGATGTTTTTCTCTGGAGATTACTGCATTTTCTTCTCCTCATGTGCTGAACACTTTCTCTCATAGGGGCGCCTTGTTCACCTTATGCCAAGAGGTCTGTTGGTCACATTTTGGTCACATTGTCAAAGGGCTTAAGATAACTTTTTGCTGGCAGTAGTCATTTTATGGTGGAACTACGTAAACCTAAATTTGTATTCACTTCATCTGGGAGTGCTTCGGTGGGTTCCTCAACTGGCGCATCTCAGTCGACTCAATCCACTAAAATGTCGAATTCTGCCTCTCAGAAAGCCACCTCGGCTCACTCATCTTCCAGTAGGCCTTCTCCACCGAATCCTTCTGGCAAACGTCTTAAACAAAATTCCCCTACACCGGAAGATACTCCTTCCTCCTCTTCTATCGATCAAATTTTAGAAGAGCTTCGGGCAATGCGCCCCTTTGTCGAGGAGACAAGCAAGGATATGCAGCTTCTCAAAGACAAATGGGAGACCATGGATGCTCGTCTTTCTTCTGTTGAGCTACAGCTTCCTGAGGTGCAATCCAACTCGAAACGTATTGTTGCATTAGAAAAGACTGTCCTTTCTCTACAAAAGCATACGGAGGATTTGGAGAATCGTAACAGAAGGAACAACCTACGTATTTATAATTTGCCGGAAAATATTGAGGGGGACAATCCAGTGACTTTCTTTACCACTTTCCTACCGAAGCTTTTGGATTTACCCCCCTCTACAGCCATCAGTATACAGAGAGCCCATAGACTTGGCGCCAGAACAGATTCAGCCTCCAAACCTCGTGGAGTCATTATCCTCTTTTTGAAGTTCACAGATCTTCTAGCGATTCTTTCAGCAGCAAGGAACAAGAAACAATTGACTTGGCAAGGTCAACGGATTTATTTCTCTCAGGATGTCTCTAATGCCACTGCTTCCAGACGTAAGGAGTTTCTAGCCATGCGTCCTTCTTTGAGATCCCTAGGAGCAAGATATGGCCTGTTTCATCCTTGTACCTTCAGAGTCACCTACCGGAATAAGACTTGGTCATTTCAAGAACCTGGTGAACTGCGGAATTTCCTCTTGTTGCAGAGTGAAGAAGGGATGGACGCCTCTTCTTCTACCTCAAACAGTGGCTGAACTGTTCTTCTTGTCTTCATATATTGTTTTATATTAGTGTTTCATGTCCTCTTCTATACTCCTGTTCTTCGCCTCCATCTTCTCATCGTCTCTATCTTCTTTCCCTATACCTGCGTATGTTCTTCATACTTTTTCTTTCTAAATTCTAGATGTATACTTTTTGTTACATGTTTTGTAAGTTAACAATTTCTCCTTTCTCCCCATGCAGATATGTGTCGATTGCTCCCTTCACCATCTTGTTCCATCCTCTGTTCCTTATTGTGAGGTCTCGGTGTGGTTCTGTTCCTGGTCCTGGCCCACCCGTCTTGTAACGCATCACCACTTCCCCACCTCCCCCTGTTGTGTATTTCCCCCTTCAGGTATGTTCCATACAGTCATCCTTTTGGATTTGTACTGTCTTCTATGCTTTCTCTCTTTTCTTTCTTCTCCTTCTTTTGCTGACCCTTTTTCCTTTTCCCTACCTCTTTCTCTTCCCCCTTCTCATTTTCCTCTTCTTCCTATCCTTCCTTCTACCTTTTTAATGAATTTCATAGTTTTTACCGCTTTAATGTTTGAATTATTAATCGTACAGTATGTTTTTGCACTCTTCAAGTTTGAACAGTTTTTTTACTCTTTATCTTCAAAGTTGTTTCATGGAATGTAAAAGGTTTTAATCACCCTATTAAACGGCAAAGAGTACTCTCCGACCTATCCACTTACGATCCTGATATTGTTCTTATTCAAGAAACCCATCTTTCCGAGGTTGAATCCTCAAAGCTAAAGAGATTGTGGGTTGGAACGGTTTTGTTTTCTCCGGCTTCTAATAAAAAGAACGGGGTTGCTATTCTGATTCATAAACGCCTTCAGTGTAAAGTACTACTTGAGGAAAAGGATGATGAGGGTCGTTGGATTTTGGCTAAGTTACTCATTAATGATATCCCCCTTACTGTGTTCAATGTTTATGGCCCTACATGCTTTGATTCCTCTTTTTGGCCCTCAATTACAGCAAAATGTGTTCAATATAAAGATGATTCTTTCCTGTTAGGTGGAGACTGTAATCAAATTGTAGATCCGTTTTTGGATCGTAGATCCTCTGTTCGTTTTTCTCCTCACAAACCCCATAAGCAGTTCCTTGACACCATCACCCAAGTACATCTTGTGGACTCATGGAGACTCACTCACCCAGACATTATAGACTTTTCCTTTTTCTCCCCCCCTCATGCTTCCTTCTCTCGTTTGGACTACATCTTTCTGTCCTCATCCTTGTCTCAACACCTTCTCTCCTCTTCTATTGAACCTATCGTTATCTCTGATCATGCTCCTATTATCACTGTATTTGACCTACTTCCCCCTACTCCTAAATCTTCTCGATGGCGCTTTAATTCTTCTCTTCTTACTGATCCTCTTTTTTCCTCCTCTTTTTGCTCTTTCACCTCTGAATTTTTCCAACTTAACTCTCAACCTGATACCCCTCCTCATGTTCTTTGGGATTCCTTCAAGGCCACAGCCCGCGGTTTCATTATCGATTTTGTATCTAAAAAGAAGAAAAAATTCCTTCAAAAACGAAAAGTTACCCTTGCACACATTAAGTCGTTAGAACATCAATTCTATACCTCTTCCCCTAATCATATGTCTCCTGAACTCCTTAAGGCTAAAATTGCTTTCAACAAGCTTACTACCGACTCCGCTTCCTCTTTTCTTCTACGGAGCAGTGCACGATATTATGGGGGTCGCAATAAATCCGGTAAATTATTGGCGAATTATCTAAAATCGCGTAAGGAGCGAACTAATATTGACTCTATTTATTCCAATTCTAATGTTCTTCTACATACAAATGCAGAAATTTTGGACCAATTTCACTCTTTTTATGGCTCTTTATATTCTCCCGAAAATCCCCCTACTCCAGAGCTTGTCCAATCTTATTTTGATAATCTACCCACGCCTGACACTTCCCAACTTAATTTTTCGGATATTGATACGGATCTCACTGTTTCTGAGGTGTCCACTGCTTTGTCCTCTCTTACTAAAGGCAAGACTCCCGGACCGGATGGCTTTCCAGTGGAGTTTTATTTGCACTTTTCTGATCTCCTCTTACCCAAACTTCTCTCTCTCTTTCAATCCTTTTGCTCTACTGGGTTGGCTCAAGGCTCATTTCAGGATGCTACCATCTGCCTTATTCCTAAAGAAGGTAGGGACCCTAAATTTTGTAAGAATTATCGCCCTATATCTTTAGTTAATGTGGACTACAAGATTTTTGCGAAGTTATTAGCCATCCGTCTTGACCCGTTTATGCCACATCTCATCGGAAAAGAGCAATGTGGTTTTGTTAAAGGCCGTCTTACCTCAGACAACTCCAGACTTTTCCTTAATGTTTTAAGTAAAGCCCCCTCGCTGTCAATCCCCCTTGCAGCCATCTCAGTTGATGCTGAGAAAGCCTTTGATCGAGTTGATTGGTCTTTTCTCATGGCTTCCCTGAAATGGCATGGCTTCGGTCCTAAATTCATTTCCTATATCTCTCTAATATATACTATGCCCAAGGCCTCCGTTCTTGTCAATGGTCACCTCACCTCCCCATTTACACTTCAACGTGGAGTTCGTCAGGGCTGCCCTTTATCACCTCTTTTGTTTATTTTAGCGCTTGAACCCTTCCTCTCTTCTATTCGCAACAACCCTTCCATTTCTGGATTTCCATATGGAAAACATCATCTTAAATTATCGGCCTATGCTGATGATATTCTTTTATTTATTTCTGACCCAGTTACTTCTGTCCCTGCCCTCTTGAGTGAATTTGAAAAATTCTCTTTGGTTTCAGGATATAAAATAAATTCTGATAAAACAGAAATCCTTCCTTTAACTAAATTTTGCCTTCCTCACTTTTTCACTTCTACCGGCTTTGCCTGGAACTCTACAAAAATAAAATATCTTGGCGTCCTTTTCTCTAATTCTATCTCCTCCTCTATTCGATTTAACATGGCTGCAGTTCTCTCTAGAGTAGAATCTCTGCTATCCTCTTGGAATCCTTTATTTCTTTCTTGGTGGGGTCGGCTTGATTCCATAAAGATGATGATTGCCCCGATTTTAATTTACCTATTGTCAATGCTCCCTATTCGTATTCCAGCGTTCTATTTCCGACGCATCGACTCTGTCCTCTCCAAATTTCTCTGGAACCAGAAAAAAGCTCGTGTATCTCTCGCAACTCTTCGTAAATCTAAACTTAATGGTGGAACTAATTTTCCGGACTTCCGTCTCTATCATAAGTCCTTCTCACTTCGACAAGCGTCCCGCTGGCTATCACAAGAGACCTCTCCTTTTTCTCCTCTTTGGCTCTCGGTTGAACAAGAATTATTACTTCCGTATTCTTTCCAGGAAGTCATTCGTTTCACTGCTAAAGCCCCATGTCTTAATACCTTGCTTTTTAAACATACTTCTTCTCTTTTGCGGCCTTTAATTTCCTCTGTCTCTATCTCTCAAGAGTCATTCTTGTTACTACCTATTTGGTATAACTCACTCATTTTAATGCATAATAGACCTGTTGCTTGGCCCTCCTGGAGGTCGAAAGGTATTATTTGGGTACGTCAGCTTTTCGATGGTTCATCTCCTTGCTCGTTCCCTCAACTCCAATCCCAATTCCATTGCCCTCCTTCCTTTGCAAAGAAATTCTACACGCTCATGGAAATTATTCTTGATCGTTATTATTCCCTCCCCTCTGACGGTTTACCGGCCTCGTCTTCCTCTTTATTGCATATCTTGTCTACTATTCCTAAAGCTTCCCTTGTTTATCGATATTTCTTGGCCCCTGACCCGGAGCGAACCAAGTCGAAATTGGAACTTTCTTGGGAGGACGATCTGGGATCCTCCTGGTCAATTTCTCTTTGGAACAAAATATGGGCCAGATCCTTGAAGATTTCCCGTACTGCTTCCCTTACTCGATCCCTATTTTTCTTTTATCATAGACTTTACCTCTCTCCTCTTTCTATTTCTCGCTTTCAATCTAATTCTGTAGCCAACTGTTGGACCTGTAAAGCTCCCAACGCTGATCTTCTGCACCTCTTCTTCCTCTGTCCCTCAGTTCGCCTTTTTTGGAATCAAATTTGGTCTCGGCTTTCTTGTATCTTCAGCATCTCTATTCCCTTTTCCACCTCTCTTGTTTTTCTAGGTAGTCTTTCAGACAGTCTGGAACTTCCTCCACATTCTCAGGGTCTCTTTGATCTTATGCTGGGCCTTGCACTGCAACACATTGTTTCTAATTGGAAATCCCTGAACACCTTGTCCCTAAGCTGCTGGTGGAATCTAGTATGCCATTCACATAGACTCGATGTTGCTTTTGCCTCCTCCTGCAAACCCTCCCGAAATGTTGATCTCTACTGGCTACCTCTTACCCTGTATTTAGATCAATCTGCCAAAAAGTTGTACTCTCCACTTTCCTCAGGAAATTTCAAACCTCCTTGAACATATGTACTCTTGCCTATAGTTTATGATGTTTTTCATCTTCACTAATGCAGTGTTTTTACTTTATTCATGTTCTCCTTTTGCTAAAAGTTCTTCATTCTGGTAATTGCTGAATATTGTGTATTTACTGTACTTATTGATTGACATTCGATGTTTTTCTATTTTATTCATTCTTCTCTGATATTGCATAGTTTTCTTTTCCTCCCTTCCCTCTCCCCCTCCTCCCTGTAAAACTTCAAAATGCTTTGCTTTTACTTTGTGATATTGGACATTTCTGTTTCATTATCCCAACTTTTATCTTTTTCTTGTATGTTGCTGATATCACCTTATTGTAATATCTGATTTTACTCTAATAAAGCTTTCAAACATAAAAAAAAAAGAATTCACCAATAGTTGTCTAATCACTGTCGACAACTAAACCCAACAAATGCTGGATGACCACTTATCGCTCCATAAATCCAACATACCCATACTCCTCTCTGAAGCAAACCTCTCAGAGCCATTATCGTCAGCTCGCTAAGTCAAAACAGTCACATCCCTACCATGGTAACAGTTCGGTGAACAACCATTACAACGCAACTATTACAACAACATACCATTACCACGCAACTATTACAACGCAAGTCATTACAACGACTTGCGCTGGGGGGCGCTCTAGGATAGGGAATAGTTTAATTTTCTATCCAACACCTTCCCTACTATCCACGGGGACTGGAGTTGGAATAGTAAATTAAACTATTCACTATCCAGCACCCCCAACGCAAGTCGTTGTAACGACTTGCGTTGTAAAACTTGCGTGGTAAAGGCATGCGTTGTGAAAGCATGCGTTGTAATGACATACATCCCTGCCTGCGTAACTTGCAATGAATCCATAGCTCCTCAGCTAGGTATAAGGCTAATAAAGTGGGAAATCTGATGTGCCCAATGGGGTCTGAGGAACGCAGAATCCCTCCTCCTACAGCCTCGACATTCAAGCAGCGATAGTTGTGAAGCAGTCATTCTCTGGCAGTGCAACTCTGATTCGGTCCTCCCTGTCCGCCATCCCTGCACACTACAACATGTCTGGCCACCATCAAAAAGGAAATACAAACCCTCATTTTCGAAGGACACTATAGCTAATGGCTGTCACAGTTCTCATCGCCAATTTCCATTGCAGTACAACTCTGGAATCTTCCCTTTCTTTACTTTGAGTACGTTTTTGAACCTTAGCCCTGAAATATTTGTGACTGAGGATAAGTGATTTAAACTCCTATTCTCCTAGAAAGGGTTTTAGTACATTTGGGCCAGGCTTACGCTATGGAAAACGGCAATAAATACAAAATAAAATACAGATGCCAGCGGTAAGGGCCAACACATTAATCCAGCTTGCCAACAGAGAGCTGGAACAGTGAGCCTGGAATGAATGGAGGGAAAGTGAAAACTCCAGCGCTGTGAAGCCGCTCAAATGTTACAGGCCAACACTAAATGCAAAAATACATAGAATTACATAAAGAGCTAAAAACATATCTGCAAATTACAGAAGGCAAAGTAAGCTACTCCTCTGCTTGTTTCGCCTGCTGTACTGCATCTTCCAGAATTGTCCTTTCATGTATGCTGAATTGCTCAATTTTGTGGCCCTCTTCTGAGTTCTTTGTACATTTCACCCCCCACACACCCTACCCAGGTGTATCGTATTCTGCAGTACTCCCCACCACTCTACAGAGAGCTGTTCCTCTGTAGCTAGGCTTGCACCATACAAATCCAAATAATATGTGTGTGTGTAAGCAATTCAAATAAACCCAGCGTGAACCATGCTGAGGATAAAAAGTTAGGACTGGCATGGGGTGTCACGCTTAAGATGGTCCCCTTATTCTGATGAAATAACCATATAAGAGTGGATAAAGGAGAGAGCAGTGAAGCAGCGGTGCAAAGCGCAGTGTACAAAGGAGAAGGCGTTGCCCTGAGATGAAATGCAAACAAAAGGGAAAACCGCCCACTACAGGCCGGAATGGTGGAGTTAAATGTGTGTTCAGGTGAGTCCCGAGGAAGGCCTCGAGTGACAAGGAGGTGACACCAGACACCTTCCCGGCGGTGCACTCACCTGGCGCAGGTGACGTCAGGCCTGGGGCTGGGCAGTCAATGATACCGTAAGTGATCTCTCGCGGAGAGAGAGGGCCTCACACCCAGGCCGCACCTCTACCCCGACAATACCAGTATTACTTGTAGGAGTTGCGTCTACTGGAAATCAGCTGCTGCGGTAACCTTGGATCTGTGCCTCTGCAGCCCCTCACAGATCCAAGAACAGAGGTGCGACACTTCCGGCTACCAAAATACTTATGTTGCGTTATGTTAGGATACATTATATTATATTAGCCATATGTGTGTAGCACATTTCCGCCATTTATGTGACTCGTTTCCCTTAATACACCTTGCGACCAAGAGGCAGAAGTTATTTCTCAGTGCGCAGTCACTCAGTGCTTTGCCGTGGCTGCCACGGGGTGTCACTGCTGCCCCATGGGTTGTCTTCTTCCTTAAGTACTTTGCAAATGCCATACTGTAGTCAGCCACTGGGAGGCACTGCATCACATCTGTGTCCATTAAACTCCATCTAATGCAAGACTTTGACTAGACACTAAGAGATTTTGCAGCACTGGTGCCTCTCTGTTCCTTCCAAGGCATCTTTTAATGCCATATTCTGGCCGCTAGAAGTCTTCTCCATGCTACCCTTTATTATTGGGTTGTTATATCTATATAGCGCTTCCTAACTCTGGATGGAGCACTTAAGTGCTTGCTTACATGGGTAGTATACTGCAGAGTGTAAGGTGTGCGGTTGGAAGGTAGTGTCTTTTGTTTTGATCCTGTGTGGTCTTTCCATGTCGTGTGTGATGACCACCAAGGTGCAGTTACGCAGCTCCCGGTGGTGTGATGGATGAGGAAGTGGTGCTTGTGATTTGTCCGCCTTAGCCACTCTATTGCACCTGTGTCTCCTCCCGGTAGATTTCAGCTAACGCGATATGTGTCACTTGACATACTCAAGTCCTAGGCCCTCTAACAACCGCTCCCCACGTCACTCGCCTCTCTCCCTCCTCCTTCCATCGCTATGTTCTCTCCAACTCAGGCCCCTCACTAAACCCCACTTCTCTCCAATTATCATTACATATTAACTCCCTTTCCCCTATCCATGGGGCAGACTCACCCGCAGACACACTTCGGCTGTTGGGAGTCAAGTGTGGAGTGCGGGGGTTCAGTCCTGCTTTCATAGACACCGCATCACCTGGCAAGCACACATGGTGTTATAAATAGTTTTCATGTACCTGCCACGGACACGCCGTTTCTTGTGTGCTGTGCTGGTTTCCCACCTTCTTCCAGCTGGAAGCCCGTCTTTAACCCCTTCACTGTGGTGGCTATTCCGGCGGTTATACGCGGCAGGCGCATGCTGGTGATAGAACCGCTCCATCACCAGCCGCGGTTGCGCTGTGCTCATGACGGATGGGTTCCGTCACGGCCCCGCCCGCTCAATGGAACGCTCAGCGCAGGCGCAGAATCCACGCCGCGAAGGCGTGCCAAGCGGGCCGTGACGGAACCGCTCCGTCATCAGCACAGCGCGACCGCAGCTGATGACGGAGTGGTTCCGTCACCAGCAGGGGAGGGGTTAAAGAATCACACAAACAAAGATGCCGGCGAGGTGCTGACACTGTACAGAAACTGGAGAGGTAGCGAGGTTAAGAAACTAATTTATTTTCAGGGAAAGCATGGCTGCCTGCCCCCAGCCCTGCAATCTTCTTTATGACATTTGAACCATGACGAAGAAGTAGGATACACCGAACAAAATGGCGCAATGTTAGGCAAGTGAGCGTGTTATATGCTCTATCCTGAAGCTTATTGGTTTACTTTGTTCTTTCATATTTTAAAGGGAGTATCGTCAAACCACACTGCGGTTTGGGGCACGTACATTTAATTGGCCTATTTCCATGACATTTTGACCTTTTAACCTGAAGCAATCGGAAATGTTTCAATAAAGTGTGTGTGAATATGCTGCAATGAGCAGAAAACAGTAAATGACTGAGTCAGAGCACAAGGAAGGAGGAGAGGGGGAAATGTATGGATGAGCAGCAACAGCGGGGGAGTCCAGAGTGAAACCCATTTCGAGGCCTGGGCGAATCAGCTGAGTTCTGCTCTACGGAACTCCGCAAGTGCAGAAAAAACGGCAGAGTGTGGTAAGTTGCACTGCGCGCACTGATTTTTAGCACAAGGAGTTTGTCACGAGCTATAAAACCACCGCAAATGGCAGTACACAACGTGCCAGAGGGCTCTGCTCCTTTCTGCCGCTCGAATAGATATTCTACTCGAGTGGCAGCTTCCTCAACACAAGCAGCACATTTCTCAACTCGAGCGGTCATGTCCTGCCACTACCGCCCGCGTTGAGAAATCTCACAGGTAGGCGGTCTAGAGCTTAACTTTGGCAAGCCGCGCTAGAGGAAAAAAACTGCTCCGTATCACTGCTCAGAGTTTTGCTGAACTCCGTGCAGAGTACGGAATGGGCAATATTCCGCCGGCGGAGCAGAATTCTTCTCCCACCCCTACCCATTTCCCCTAGACGAGAGCAAAGGCCTCTTGAAAAGAGACTATCAGCCCCTGAGAACAACAGGTGGTAGTTCACCACACAGAAAGGGGTACCTGATACTCCGGAGGCCGGAATATGCATGTCTCATGTCCATTTAGAACGTTTTAAATAGTGACTTGCACAACCTCCCAACACAGCGCAACCACTGACCATCACATACCAAAGGCAGTAATCAGCTGGGAAGTACAGAGTTCAACAAGACACCAACTGGAGGCGAGGAGGAGCGTCAGAAGACATGCAACAACCCAAACGTTTTCCAAATCCACTCAGGTTTGGATGTCAGGTCCCAGGACCCAGCACCCTAATGTTACCATGCTCAGTCAACACCCTACATCCATCCCAGACCACAGTTACTCAAAGGACCACGGCATGTCTAATGGATCCAAAGCACTACCAGGTGAAGCGGTTGGTTGGCTTGCACCATTCAGAAATGCGTAACATACCTTTGACTACATAGTACAGCCACTTCTTCAGAAACGTCAAGAGGCCTATACTCGTAACAATCACGGAGTAAATCCTACTCCGTTTCCTGCCCATTTCCTCCCGACCATTGGTGCTAATCTGTGGCTGGTCCTTGGGTGACACTGTTCTGCAGGATCTCTGACACATCAATACACTGAATGGTCATCAGCTGTCTCTACCTCTTCCAATATTATTGCCTCCCAGATCTCAGGCAATTCCCAACTCTGGCTGGGCACTGCTAGCCTGGTGTACACACAATGGAGGACCTCAGTGGGTTCGGTACTCTGGTTCGTCACTTGGTGTCAAAGCTCCAGCAGTGTCAGCACTCGGCACCCCCTGAGCCAATGTATACCCCGATTGGTGAAAAGTGTAATAAGACCACTGGTCCTGTGAGCGTACCCCAAAACGTTAAGGAGTGTAATGCCAGCCACCAGGTTCTTGTCAGCTTCCGCCGGAAGCTCAGCAAATATTTACACTCACTAAGAAGCAGTGCGACACTTCTGGCATGAGAAGAAGCACCTCCCAACTCACAATGGCCTATAATATGGCAATAATAAACATTAAATATCTTATACTGCAAAATAGAGTTTGTATGTTTTAATAGGACTCATTCTTCAACCAGAATTTTGTTCTGGATTAAAAACTGCAAGTTTCTTGGAGTTGCACAAAAGTCGAATTGGGAGATAAAATCCAGTTTAAGTGTTAGTACTGGAGAGCTGCTCCTGCCTGCTGACCATGAATCCATAATGAGGGATGTGGTGAGCTTCGTTTGCAAGCAGGGACTGGGGTGGTCTATGACTAGTACAAAGGATGTGCTCCTGGTCCAAGAGGGTTTGAGCTTCTGTTTCTCAAAGAATGTTGTTCTTGTGTCTACTGTCTACAGACTGAACCCACACCCTTTTCTTTTAGAATTCCAATGATGTGGTTTCTTGCAGGGTTCACCTTCTCCTTGTTTCTTGTATTCTGATCCTCTGCAATGTTTTCCTTCCTTTTCCTCGCCACCACTGCATTTTGCATATGTTTTGATGTGGCAAGCTTTTTCTTTTAAATTATTATTATTTCGAATTCTCAAACAGACTCTGCATAACTATATGTAGAGACATAAGAGATGTTTTTGCACAAGAAGCTGCCAGGGCATAAAACTTATCATTGGTTGACTTTCTTTTCAGTCTCATTCACTTGTCTCGTATTTGATTGTTTCCTTCTTCTTCTTCTTGTGTTTGTCCCTTTCCTGGATCATCCTTTTTATTGGAGGAATTCTATCTGTCATTGGCTCGCATCAGGCAACTATATTTTTCTTTTCTTTTAATCTGTTATGGGAGTACATGTATTTTCTTGCTCACCCCCATGTGCCGCTTAACCCCTCACATTTCCACCCTTGCTCTCTGTATTGGTCCCTACTCTTCTCAGCTTATCTATAGAAGTATAGCAACAGGTATATTTATGCCAGAATTGACTAAATAGCATATTTTATTGGGGTTGTTTTCTTTTATTTCCTGGCCTCTACATGTTGCATGAAAGCACAGACCTTTGGACAGAAAGGCAGCTTTTACTACACTGGGAGATGGGAAGGCTTCTGTATTCACTCAGGCTACATTTGAGAGAGAAGGTGTACTGTGAGTGACTGCAAAAATGTCTCTGCACCCTGAGACCCATACATCTGCTTCCTGCTCTACTGCAGGGTAGCAAGTGGCCATAATATTTGTTCCAGTTCCAAATATTGTGGAAAATAGATGACAAATATTTTTCTTTAAAATGTAAAACTTCCTCAGACAGCTATTAAGTTCTTTTAACTATCTGCTGTTAATCATCTGTGGTATTTTTAAGCTGGATCACGTGCAACTGGCGTTTTAAATTATGTTCAGAGTTGCTTCTGTGAAAGTTGAAAAATAAAACCTGCTGTATATAAAAATGACAGAAAATATTAAATTCAACTATCATTTTCATGACTATTTAGGATATGTGTTTGGTCTGCTTTTCTTCCGTTATTTTGAATTTGGTTTCTACGACTTTGTTGGTAGTCCTTCACAAACAAGCATTGCCAAAAACCAATCACTCAGCACTTGCATTATAAAAGTGAGACCCATTGGCTAAGCCAATACTTATGGAATAACTGCTACTGACCCAAAATGTTAGTTAGTGGCCCCCAAGTGTCACTGTTGTGCAAGTGCCTTCCTGTTTCCTCCTCCGGAAACTAAGCCTGTACTTCGTGCTACCTAGCTACCCGGGTGATGCCTCATAAAAAGTTTTTAAAAAGTGGGTTGGCACAGCAGTGATTCCTATATGAAATTAGTACGAAAGAATCATACAATTGATAAATGTAAAAAATTAGAAGAGAGAATAATAACCTGAAAAATAAGTGATAAAAATAACAGCAAGGTCCCCAATTCACGGTTGCTCTTTAGAAACCATAGAGTAAACATGAAATGGTCATGTAAACAGGTAGATCCGTTAAAGGGAGGATATTTTTTTGTTGAAATCTGCAAATTATCCAATAGATGATGGACTGCATACCAAGTGTTGTAAATCTGTAGTTGTGTGGAAATCACCTACTTCCAGTGGCCAGGATTAAAAAAGCTTCACTAGTGGGGCAACATAATGGCAGACCATTTAGAAGGATTATTGGCCATCTTTCAGTTGCTAATTGCCTTATTGAAAAAAAAAATATATATATATATATATATATATATATATATATATATATATATATATATATATATATATATATATATATAGAGAGAGAGAGAGAGAGATATATATACATAAACTAAAAACGCCATAACATCACAGATGGAAAGCACACTCGAAGAAATTCAAAGTAAAGTGCTTTATTTGTGCATACCCCCCTGCACTGACAGACGCATTTCGCCTACTGGCTTTTTCAATGTCAGTTTTTTAGTGCAAACATGGAAGCATTTAAAGTTTACATGCATCATATGGTTCTTAATAAAAATTAAAGACAGACAAATCTCATTGTTAAAAAATTCATAGTGGCCATCTTTAAATGTCCTATTTACAAATGGTGCTGTCCCTGTGTTAGAATAAAGTTCAATAGTGCAAGTTTAAAAACAGTGTTTCACAATTTGTTCATTAAATATAGAAACAAACGATATGGGAGGGGGGGCATACTGTTTGTAAATTTCATATATGAACATATATACAATATATACACCAAAAAACATGAAAACATAAATATCTAAGCATACATTTACAGCTGATATGAATTGTGTAAAGTCTCCTATAGGCTCATATCCTATAACCTTAATTTATATCGCTAGTGTGTAGCCCTCCTGTGGTTTATTAAGCCCTGAAAGGGCATTAGAACAGCTCATGAGAGGGAAAGTGGCGCCAGGTGACAGCCTGATGGTACAATGTTGACTTGATATATATACTGTATCACTCCCAATTATTACAGTGTATCACTGTAGATGTACCCAAAGCTCCTCGTCATTATTTAGCCCTACTGAAGCCTTGGTTTGGAGATCGATTATCACCCAATCCCCTCCTCTCGGTTGTCCACTTGATCGATACAGTAGAATTTTAACAAATCAGGTTGCTCTGGTGGAATTATTCAAAGTAACGAGCAACCAGATAGGTGGCGTCCTTGTTTGCAATAGCACGCCTGTGCTCAAGGATGCGCTTTTTGGTGGGGTGTATAGTGCCCCCAATATAACGTTTGGGGCATGGACAAGTTAGACAATAGACTGTGAAGTTCGAGTTACAGTTTAGTAGCTGTTTGATCTTTCGTGTGGGTCTAGGATCACCTGGTCTACCTTTGAAAGATGTGACCTTTTCGCTAAATTTGCAGGCCTTACAACGTTTGCAGGGGAAGAAACCTGAGATGCCTGTTCGGTTTCTTACTCTGGGGACAGGGTCATTGTGACTATGATTTAAATAGTCCCCTACTGACAAACTGCACTTGTATTTCAATTGTGGGCGAGAAGGTAGGTTATTTCTGAGGATATTATCAGTTTGTAAGATGTGCCAGTTCTTCTTGAAGATCTGCACAATCTGACTGGATTCCTCATTAAAACTGGTAATCATCCTAACTGTCCCATTACCCTCTGATCTTGTAGGTTCTTTAGTTACAAGGAGATCTTATCTGTTGATCTTTTTGATTTTGGCTTCTGCTAGGATGAGGTCAGAATTAGTATATCCTCTATCCTTGAATCTCTTAATGGCCTGATTTTTAACTTGTTTAAAGTCTTGATTATAGGAACAGTTTAGTTTGAGGCGCAGCAGTTCACCAAAGGGTATATTTCTGATGACACTTCTAGGGTGGTGACTTCCGGCGTGCAAGACAGTGTTGCCTGCTGTAGGCTTTCTAAACAGCCTAGCCGATAGTGTGTCATTTTCAATGTAGACCTCAAGGTCTAAGTAGGTGACTGAGGTATTACTTAATTCCCCTGTGAACCTTAGATTGAGTTCATTGTTGTTTAAAGAAGCCACAGACTCCTCAGCCAAAGAGCGACTATCGCGCCAGACCACAAAAAGGTCATCTATGTATCTTGCCCACAAAATTATTTTGTCAATATAGTGATCATTGGGTTCCCCTCAGGCCACGTGCTTTTTCCACCAGCCCATGAAAAGATTTGCGCAGCTGGGGGCGAAGCACGTGCCCATGGCGGTCCCACGTAGTTGGAGATACAGTTGTCCTGCGAATGTGTAGATGTTATTAGTAAGACAAAAGGTAATCATTTGCAAAAGCATTTCATTGTGTTTCAAAAATGTCAGCGGTCTTTTGTTTAAAAACCATTTAGCAGCTGTGATTCCGTCTGAATGGCTTATACACGTATAAAGACTGGTAAAGTCCAAGGTATTGAGGATCATGTCTTGTTCCCAAACAACATCCTCAATTAATCTTAAAACATCCTGGGTGTCCCTGACCAAAGGAGCTAGGAAGGAATGGATATATGTCGCTGTGTTTTCTAGGAGACTGTCAATGGATGCCACAATTGGTCTGCCTGGGGGATTAGTCAAGTCTTTGTGTACCTTTGGAAGGTGATAAAATGTTGGTTTTGTAGGTGTTTCACAATACAAGAACAGATATTCCTCTTGATTCAATAGCCCATGGTTTTTCCAAACCTGTAGTAAATCAAGGGACACAGTGATGCATTCCAGGTAGTCCTTTCTTTGTATTGGCATGTAGCACTCCTTATCATTAAGTTGTTGCATCGCTTCTTTTTGATATTGCTCTTTGTTAAAAATGACCATATTACCCTCTATGTCTGAGGGTTTGATTTTGATGGTCTGATCTTTCTCCAAGGATTTCATTGCCTCCCAGTATTTCCTAGGGATATTATATTGGCGTTTTTTGAAGTCCTTGCAGTTGACCAATTTTTTTATGTCAAGAATATCTGCGTCGCTGAAAACATCTATAGCATCAAAGGGTGTTTTCGGGACTACTTGTGATTTTCTCTTGAAATTACTTAGTCCCCGAGTTTGGTTGATTCCTGCTGCTGCCAAACATTCATCCAAATTGTTTTCACCACTCTGTGTGGATGTGGAACTGAGTGCATGCATGGTCATGAGGACTTCTAGATCATGTCCTATCAGAGCCTCTGGGTCATTTTCCGTCACACCAGATTCATCTATAGGTCTTTCAATTCTAGGGTGGAGTAGAAAGATTTTCTGTAGTTTCAATTTTCTGATGTATCTAAATAAATAAATCAGAGTGCGAGCATAGTCAAATCCTGCAGTGGGGCAGAAGGTAGGGCTCAATTGTAATACTTCAATTGGTTCTGGTGTGAGTGTCTTATCCGATAAATTGATGATAGTCATCTCCTTTAAAGGTTGCCCCTCTTCCCCCTCCTGCATGTCACTCTCTGGGTTGGGGCATCTTCTCCTGCTTTTGTTGCCCCTCCTGGTTATTCGTTTCTTTTGTTTCGTGATTGCACTTGTTGAGGGGTGTGGGTTCTGGTGGGTTTCTCTTATTAGCTGATACTCCTAAAAATAAGGAGATTCCGCATTCACGCCTATTTCCTCCGGATTTGTGACTTGCTCGCCTTCTGAAGTTTCCACCTCAGACTCTGATGTGTCTTTGTTCCCACTTCTGCTCGCACCTTTGCTGGTTCATCTTTTTCCTCGGCCCGTCCAATTTCCGGGCAAAGGTCAGGATGCGGCTTGTGGCGTAGTCCTGCTCATCTCTGAGAAACTTTGTCTGTTTGAGCTTCCTCAGGAATTTGCATGAGTTTCCCAAATTATTGCACAATATTTAGCAGAAATGGTATGTGTTTGGCACATTATTGACCAGCGTTTTCGTGGTACTGCGATTGGTTTGGTGCATCATAGTGCAGCATTCCTCTTGAACAGTCTTTACGTTTTGCACATTATGGTGCAATTTTTCTTTGGGTGTCCTGTGTGTTTTTCACAGTAGAGTGTAGTATTCCTCTGGTAAAGGAGTGGGTTTGCCCTGTGAGACAGCAGTGCTCATTTGGCAAAGCTGTGGGGTTGGCACATCACAATGCAGTCTTTCTCTGGTAATACGGTGTCTGCCACATTAAAATGCAATATTCCTTTGGTACTTCGGTGTCAAGTTTTAGCTCAGTTTTCCCTGGGTAATGCTGCAGGTTTTCCACATTAGAGTGCACAACTCCACTGGTTGAGGGTTTCAAAGTATACAGTGCCGTTTTCCCATGGTAATACTGTATTGAGGCATATTTTAGTGTATTCTTGCTATAGTAATGATTTGTGGTTGTCACAATAAAGTGCATTATTCGTTTGGTAATGGTGTGTGTTTGGCACATTATGGTGCTGGTTTTCTCCGGTAATGCTACATGTGACACATTGTAGTGACATTTTTCCTTGGTGATGCTGCGTGCAACGCATTCTAGTGCACTTTTCTTTAGGCAATGCTGTTAGCGTGGCACATTACATGACAGTATTTGTCTGGTAATGCTGTGGCCAGTTAAAGTGCAGTTTTCCTCTGCTGATAGTGCTGTATTTGCTATATTGAAGTGCATCATTCCTTTGGTAAAACTTTGGAGATAGCACCACAGGGCAGCTTTCCTCTGGCAATGCTGTGTCCTTAAGCTTAAAGTGGGGGTGAGATGCACACCTTTATTTTGTACTCAATCCTGTAGTCCAAAAAGTACTCCATTCAAACTTTAGCATTAAACTTGCTTCGCGCTTCGTCTCGTTGCGCTGCAACATTTACAAAATACGAAGAAACAAAATACGTTTCCACCAAGCTGCACAGCCAAGACTGCTTAAATCCAATGAATCAAATTCATGTATTCTATCTTTTGAGTTTATCGTATTATTTCATCTTTACTTTTCAGCTTCATACCCGCCTGCTTATTCAATCCATTTTATCCGAGCAATGCTTAACATCCACATTCACAAAAGCACAGCAGCAAAAAGTGGGTTCCACATGCCATGATTTATTGTCACAACCCAATGCATTTCGGGAAAAGGGGTTCCCTTCATCAGTGGCATCTGGAAATATAAGCACAATAACATATATTTTATATTTTACAAAGCATGCTTGTTAAAAAAAAGTCTCTGTCGATGTAATAAAACACTTCACTCTAAGTAAAAAAAAATAATTAGAATAAAAAAGCATCTGTTTTTCCCAGAGGTCATATTCAGTACAATAACCTTCTAATAGTTTACTAGGTCCGTGTCCATAAAGTAACCCCCAACATGCTGCATCATTTCCATGCACTAAGCACCCTTAATATTCCTACGACTTCCACACGGTGCATTCGCCCGGAGGTGACCCCCTTACTTAAAGAAAGTAATCTAGCTAGTTTAAAATCCAGAAACGTGTAGCCACTTCTCGGCGCTTACCATGGCATGTTGATCTCTCGAATATCTTAACATCTTGTTTCGAAAAGTACTGGTCTGAGTTGACACAGCTCGCTGCATTTCATTACAGCCATATTCTTTTTCAAAGTGCCAAAGCATGCATGTCCCAGTTGCAAGCAAATGCAAACTATCGTAACCAGCGTTTTTATCTTCCTGCCCTCGTTAACTACTTCCAGGTGATTTGTGTTTGGATCTTATCCTGTGCTCAACAACGGACTAAGGGCCATATGTATCAAGGTACCAATTAGCGATTCTGTAATAGCGATTTTTAAGAAATCGCTATTTCAGAATCGCTAATTGGTATGTATCAAGAAAATTGCAATTTTTAGCGATTTCTTGATATTCCTTAATTGCGAATTCGCAAATTGCGAATTCGCAATTAAGGAATACTTTCCCATTCATTTCTATGGGCCGGGAGGCCCATAGGAAGGAATGGGAATTCATTCTCAATTTGCGATTCGCAATTTGCTAATCGCAAATTGAGAATAATTTCAAGGGTGCAGGGGTGTCCAAAGGACACCCTGTTGCACCCCTGAAATAAGCATGGGTGCAGCATCGGCGCTCACAATAAGGAACCCCCAGTGACAGACCACATCGCGAGCAAAACGATGGTGAGATGATACATTTTTATCAGCTGGTCTTCGAATAAGAATAGAACTACGACCAGAAATGTGAGAAGAAGTTACAATTGAAAGGCAACGTGTTAAAAAAGCGCTCGACTTGGTCCTTACTAAACTTCTGGCATTGCAGATAAAACCAGCTGATATCACTTTTCAGATGAAATCGCACCTGTGGCAAACGGTGCCTTTTAGAAAGTCCACTACGTAGAAGAACATGGACTTGTCCTGATAAATACAAATAGAAATTGAAGAACTCCCCGCTTTTTAATTGGTGTATTTATGTGTTGTTAGTGTTATGTTTTGGCCCTGAAGAAGGTGATTTAATTATCAACTATCACCGAAACGTACGTAGGCCGTACACACCAAAGACTTGGACATGTATTACAAATTAGAAAACAATGTATAGATCAGTTTATGACTAAGTGGTAGGACCTCTCTCTCTTACACCTATTGAGGTCTACCTAATACATTTTGTGTTAGTCCTATGTGAGGTTTTGTCTATCTGTTTATATTTGTCTTTTTAGAATGGGTAGTGAATGTAGAGGTATGCATGATAGAATGAATGACAACAGGATGAGATGAATTGTTAGGGGTGTTTTGCTTCAATTGCACTTTATGAAATTTACACTTCATTTTGATAGCTTGTTATTTATGAATATGTTTACGTGTCACAAAATAATCTGTATTTATGTATAAACAGTTAAACTGAAAAACAAAAAACAGAAAAGAAAAATAATAAAATAATGTTTTGAAGAAATTACAGACCTTTCTTTTTTCTATAGCATCCTTCTCTACAATATTTCTGATAGATTTCTGTGATAAAGTAATATAGGTCTAATCAGAGGTAATCTTTTTGCTTAGTTCATTTTCTTCTCCCCCCTCTGGACCTAAAATTACTCTGGGAGAACTCTTCCTTTTGTTTGCACATGTGGCGCACATACATGCCCTAAGAGCAGCTATGTGCGTCACATGGCACTTTGAAAAATGCAAAAATTGTCATTTTTCAAGAAATTCGTAAATTACCACCAACTTGAAGTTGGTGGTAATTTGCGATTCCTTATGGACAATTAGCAATTTTTTTTAGCTTCATACATTGCATTTAAGGAATCTCAAAATTTGCAATTCCTTAAATGCAATTGCAAAATAAGGAATCGCAAATTTTGCGATTCCTTATTTTGCACCAGATTTTCATTCATACATCCCATTTAGCAAATTCTTATTCGGAAAGGCCGAAATATGACACATATGGCCCTAAATGACTACACTATTACACTTCCGCCCTGATATGCGCCATGCTACTACATCTCCCAGAATACCATGTCCCGCTTTCTTTCTTCACTCTAATGTCAATGCACAACCCCCCGTTATTTCACCAGTGTTCTCATAACATAGAGGAGTGATCTCCTTTTCAAGTCAACTGTTACTGATAACCCCAGTTTTCCAAACAATTCGTAGATAATAAAAAAAAAAGATATAAATAATTATCATGGTCGTGTTGCTCCTCACATCAACATGCGAGAAACCCAACTCCTGCGCTGTTCCTCAACTTCAGTTTAGTCTGTTCGTTAATAATCCTTCTTCTGTTTTTTTTTAAACTGCCCTTATTATCACGGGTGCAATCTCATTTGAGATGAAAATTGAGATTAAGCTTAATGTGGGGGTCAGATGCACACCTTTATTTTGTACTCAATCCTGTAGTCCCAAAAAAGTTTCTGGGTTTTAAACTAGCTACATTACTTTCTTTAAGTAAGGGGGTCACCTCCGGGCGAATGCACCGTGTTGAAGTCGTAGGAATATTAAGGGTGCTTAGAGCATGGAAATGATGCAGCTTTTTGGGGGTTATTTTATGGACACGGACCTAGTAAACTATTAGAAGGTTACTGTACTGAATATGACCTCTGGGAAGAACAGATGCTTTTTAATATTTTTTTTTAACTTAGAGTGAAGTGTTTCATAACGTCGACAGAGACTTTTTTTAACAAAAATGCTTTGTGAAATATAAAATATATGTTATTGTGCTTGTATTTCCAGATGCCCCTGACGAAGGGAACTTTTTTTCCCAAAATGCATTGGGTTGTGACAATAAATCATTGCAAAAAACACAGTTGATGGACAGAATGTAGAACAATGTCATACATTCACCCCAGTACAAGGATCTGGGCCTAAATCCATCGTTTTTTTGCACTCCACACCACCCTGGGTTAGACACTGGCTATATGCAAATCAGCTCTGACCCTGTGCCTCATGGGAACAGTCCAGTCCGAACTACCAAGCCATGTCTTTCCCAGACCGGAATCAAGCATCCAAGGACCGGTTTCTGGCTATCAGCCTTCATCAGCCTGGATAGCTTGACTCCAGTGGTGTGGAGAGTCTGGGACTCACGTCTGAGCATACCCAGCCCACTCGGGGTGAAAATTGCAAAAAACACAGTTGATGGACAGAATGTAGAACAATGTCATACATTCACCCCAGTACAAGGATCTGGGCCTAAATCCATCGTTTTTTTGCACTCCACACCACCCTGGGTTAGACACTGGCTATATGCAGATCAGCTCTGACCCTGTGCCTCATGGGAACAGTCCAGTCCGAACTACCAAGCCATGTCTTTCCCAGACCGGAATCAAGCATCCAAGGACCGGTTTCTGGCTATCAGCCTTCATCAGCCTGGATAGCTTGACTCCAGTGGTGTGGAGAGCCTGGGACTCACGTCTGAGCATACCCAGCCCACTCGGGGTGAAAATTGCAAAAAACACAGTTGATGGACAGAATGTTGAACAATGTCATACATTCACCCCAGTACAAGGATCTGGGCCTAAATCCATCGTTTTTTTGCACTCCACACCACCCTGGGTTAGACACTGGCTATATGCAAATCAGCTCTGACCCTGTGCCTCATGGGAACAGTCCAGTCCGAACTACCAAGCCATGTCTTTCCCAGACCGGAATCAAGCATCCAAGGACCGGTTTTTGGCTATCAGCCTTCATCAGCCTGGATAGCTTGACTCCAGTGGTGTGGAGAGCCTGGGACTCACGTCTGAGCATACCCAGCCCACTCGGGGTGAAAATTGCAAAAAACACAGTTGATGGACAGAATGTAGAACAATGTCATACATTCACCCCAGTACAAGGATCTGGGCCTAAATCCATCGTTTTTTTGCACTCCACACCACCCTGGGTTAGACACTGGCTATATGCAAATCAGCTCTGACCCTGTGCCTCATGGGAACAGTCCAGTCCGAACTACCAAGCCATGTCTTTCCCAGACCGGAATCAAGCATCCAAGGACCGGTTTCTGGCTATCAGCCTTCATCAGCCTGGATAGCTTGACTCCAGTGGTGTGGAGAGCCTGGGACTCACGTCTGAGCATACCCAGCCCACTCGGGGTGAAAATTGCAAAAAACACAGTTGATGGACAGAATGTAGAACAATGTCATACATTCACCCCAGTACAAGGATCTGGGCCTAAATCCATCGTTTTTTTGCACTCCACACCACCCTGGGTTAGACACTGGCTATATGCAAATCAGCTCTGACCCTGTGCCTCATGGGAACAGTCCAGTCCGAACTACCAAGCCATGTCTTTCCCAGACCGGAATCAAGCATCCAAGGACCGGTTTCTGGCTATCAGCCTTCATCAGCCTGGATAGCTTGACTCCAGTGGTGTGGAGAGCCTGGGACTCACGTCTGAGCATACCCAGCCCACTCGGGGTGAAAATTGCAAAAAACACAGTTGATGGACAGAATGTAGAACAATGTCATACATTCACCCCAGTACAAGGATCTGGGCCTAAATCCATCGTTTTTTTGCACTCCACACCACCCTGGGTTAGACACTGGCTATATGCAAATCAGCTCTGACCCTGTGCCTCATGGGAACAGTCCAGTCCGAACTACCAAGCCATGTCTTTCCCAGACCGGAATCAAGCATCCAAGGACCGGTTTCTGGCTATCAGCCTTCATCAGCCTGGATAGCTTGACTCCAGTGGTGTGGAGAGCCTGGGACTCACGTCTGAGCATACCCAGCCCACTCGGGGTGAAAATTGCAAAAAACACAGTTGATGGACAGAATGTAGAACAATGTCATACATTCACCCCAGTACAAGGATCTGGGCCTAAATCCATCGTTTTTTTGCACTCCACACCACCCTGGGTTAGACACTGGCTATATGCAAATCAGCTCTGACCCTGTGCCTCATGGGAACAGTCCAGTCCGAACTACCAAGCCATGTCTTTCCCAGACCGGAATCAAGCATCCAAGGACCGGTTTCTGGCTATCAGCCTTCATCAGCCTGGATAGCTTGACTCCAGTGGTGTGGAGAGCCTGGGACTCACGTCTGAGCATACCCAGCCCACTCGGGGTGAAAATTGCAAAAAACACAGTTGATGGACAGAATGTAGAACAATGTCATACATTCACCCCAGTACAAGGATCTGGGCCTAAATCCATCGTTTTTTTGCACTCCACACCACCCTGGGTTAGACACTGGCTATATGCAAATCAGCTCTGACCCTGTGCCTCATGGGAACAGTCCAGTCCGAACTACCAAGCCATGTCTTTCCCAGACCGGAATCAAGCATCCAAGGACCGGTTTCTGGCTATCAGCCTTCATCAGCCTGGATAGCTTGACTCCAGTGGTGTGGAGAGCCTGGGACTCACGTCTGAGCATACCCAGCCCACTCGGGGTGAAAATTGCAAAAAACACAGTTGATGGACAGAATGTAGAACAATGTCATACATTCACCCCAGTACAAGGATCTGGGCCTAAATCCATCGTTTTTTTGCACTCCACACCACCCTGGGTTAGACACTGGCTATATGCAAATCAGCTCTGACCCTGTGCCTCATGGGAACAGTCCAGTCCGAACTACCAAGCCATGTCTTTCCCAGACCGGAATCAAGCATCCAAGGACCGGTTTCTGGCTATCAGCCTTCATCAGCCTGGATAGCTTGACTCCAGTGGTGTGGAGAGCCTGGGACTCACGTCTGAGCATACCCAGCCCACTCGGGGTGAAAATTGCAAAAAACACAGTTGATGGACAGAATGTAGAACAATGTCATACATTCACCCCAGTACAAGGATCTGGGCCTAAATCCATCGTTTTTTTGCACTCCACACCACCCTGGGTTAGACACTGGCTATATGCAAATCAGCTCTGACCCTGTGCCTCATGGGAACAGTCCAGTCCGAACTACCAAGCCATGTCTTTCCCAGACCGGAATCAAGCATCCAAGGACCGGTTTCTGGCTATCAGCCTTCATCAGCCTGGATAGCTTGACTCCAGTGGTGTGGAGAGCCTGGGACTCACGTCTGAGCATACCCAGCCCACTCGGGGTGAAAATTGCAAAAAACACAGTTGATGGACAGAATGTAGAACAATGTCATACATTCACCCCAGTACAAGGATCTGGGCCTAAATCCATCGTTTTTTTGCACTCCACACCACCCTGGGTTAGACACTGGCTATATGCAAATCAGCTCTGACCCTGTGCCTCATGGGAACAGTCCAGTCCGAACTACCAAGCCATGTCTTTCCCAGACCGGAATCAAGCATCCAAGGACCGGTTTCTGGCTATCAGCCTTCATCAGCCTGGATAGCTTGACTCCAGTGGTGTGGAGAGCCTGGGACTCACGTCTGAGCATACCCAGCCCACTCGGGGTGAAAATTGCAAAAAACACAGTTGATGGACAGAATGTAGAACAATGTCATACATTCACCCCAGTACAAGGATCTGGGCCTAAATCCATCGTTTTTTTGCACTCCACACCACCCTGGGTTAGACACTGGCTATATGCAAATCAGCTCTGACCCTGTGCCTCATGGGAACAGTCCAGTCCGAACTACCAAGCCATGTCTTTCCCAGACCGGAATCAAGCATCCAAGGACCGGTTTCTGGCTATCAGCCTTCATCAGCCTGGATAGCTTGACTCCAGTGGTGTGGAGAGCCTGGGACTCACGTCTGAGCATACCCAGCCCACTCGGGGTGAAAATTGCAAAAAACACAGTTGATGGACAGAATGTAGAACAATGTCATACATTCACCCCAGTACAAGGATCTGGGCCTAAATCCATCGTTTTTTTGCACTCCACACCACCCTGGGTTAGACACTGGCTATATGCAAATCAGCTCTGACCCTGTGCCTCATGGGAACAGTCCAGTCCGAACTACCAAGCCATGTCTTTCCCAGACCGGAATCAAGCATCCAAGGACCGGTTTCTGGCTATCAGCCTTCATCAGCCTGGATAGCTTGACTCCAGTGGTGTGGAGAGCCTGGGACTCACGTCTGAGCATACCCAGCCCACTCGGGGTGAAAATTGCAAAAAACACAGTTGATGGACAGAATGTAGAACAATGTCATACATTCACCCCAGTACAAGGATCTGGGCCTAAATCCATCGTTTTTTTGCACTCCACACCACCCTGGGTTAGACACTGGCTATATGCAAATCAGCTCTGACCCTGTGCCTCATGGGAACAGTCCAGTCCGAACTACCAAGCCATGTCTTTCCCAGACCGGAATCAAGCATCCAAGGACCGGTTTCTGGCTATCAGCCTTCATCAGCCTGGATAGCTTGACTCCAGTGGTGTGGAGAGCCTGGGACTCACGTCTGAGCATACCCAGCCCACTCGGGGTGAAAATTGCAAAAAACACAGTTGATGGACAGAATGTAGAACAATGTCATACATTCACCCCAGTACAAGGATCTGGGCCTAAATCCATCGTTTTTTTGCACTCCACACCACCCTGGGTTAGACACTGGCTATATGCAAATCAGCTCTGACCCTGTGCCTCATGGGAACAGTCCAGTCCGAACTACCAAGCCATGTCTTTCCCAGACCGGAATCAAGCATCCAAGGACCGGTTTCTGGCTATCAGCCTTCATCAGCCTGGATAGCTTGACTCCAGTGGTGTGGAGAGCCTGGGACTCACGTCTGAGCATACCCAGCCCACTCGGGGTGAAAATTGCAAAAAACACAGTTGATGGACAGAATGTAGAACAATGTCATACATTCACCCCAGTACAAGGATCTGGGCCTAAATCCATCGTTTTTTTGCACTCCACACCACCCTGGGTTAGACACTGGCTATATGCAAATCAGCTCTGACCCTGTGCCTCATGGGAACAGTCCAGTCCGAACTACCAAGCCATGTCTTTCCCAGACCGGAATCAAGCATCCAAGGACCGGTTTCTGGCTATCAGCCTTCATCAGCCTGGATAGCTTGACTCCAGTGGTGTGGAGAGCCTGGGATTCACGTCTGAGCATACCCAGCCCACTCGGGGTGAAAATTGCAAAAAACACAGTTGATGGACAGAATGTAGAACAATGTCATACATTCACCCCAGTACAAGGATCTGGGCCTAAATCCATCGTTTTTTTGCACTCCACACCACCCTGGGTTAGACACTGGCTATATGCAAATCAGCTCTGACCCTGTGCCTCATGGGAACAGTCCAGTCCGAACTACCAAGCCATGTCTTTCCCAGACCGGAATCAAGCATCCAAGGACCGGTTTCTGGCTATCAGCCTTCATCAGCCTGGATAGCTTGACTCCAGTGGTGTGGAGAGCCTGGGACTCACGTCTGAGCATACCCAGCCCACTCGGGGTGAAAATTGCAAAAAACACAGTTGATGGACAGAATGTAGAACAATGTCATACATTCACCCCAGTACAAGGATCTGGGCCTAAATCCATCGTTTTTTTGCACTCCACACCACCCTGGGTTAGACACTGGCTATATGCAAATCAGCTCTGACCCTGTGCCTCATGGGAACAGTCCAGTCCGAACTACCAAGCCATGTCTTTCCCAGACCGGAATCAAGCATCCAAGGACCGGTTTCTGGCTATCAGCCTTCATCAGCCTGGATAGCTTGACTCCAGTGGTGTGGAGAGCCTGGGACTCACGTCTGAGCATACCCAGCCCACTCGGGGTGAAAATTGCAAAAAACACAGTTGATGGACAGAATGTAGAACAATGTCATACATTCACCCCAGTACAAGGATCTGGGCCTAAATCCATCGTTTTTTTGCACTCCACACCACCCTGGGTTAGACACTGGCTATATGCAAATCAGCTCTGACCCTGTGCCTCATGGGAACAGTCCAGTCCGAACTACCAAGCCATGTCTTTCCCAGACCGGAATCAAGCATCCAAGGACCGGTTTCTGGCTATCAGCCTTCATCAGCCTGGATAGCTTGACTCCAGTGGTGTGGAGAGCCTGGGACTCACGTCTGAGCATACCCAGCCCACTCGGGGTGAAAATTGCAAAAAACACAGTTGATGGACAGAATGTAGAACAATGTCATACATTCACCCCAGTACAAGGATCTGGGCCTAAATCCATCGTTTTTTTGCACTCCACACCACCCTGGGTTAGACACTGGCTATATGCAAATCAGCTCTGACCCTGTGCCTCATGGGAACAGTCCAGTCCGAACTACCAAGCCATGTCTTTCCCAGACCGGAATCAAGCATCCAAGGACCGGTTTCTGGCTATCAGCCTTCATCAGCCTGGATAGCTTGACTCCAGTGGTGTGGAGAGCCTGGGACTCACGTCTGAGCATACCCAGCCCACTCGGGGTGAAAATTGCAAAAAACACAGTTGATGGACAGAATGTAGAACAATGTCATACATTCACCCCAGTACAAGGATCTGGGCCTAAATCCATCGTTTTTTTGCACTCCACACCACCCTGGGTTAGACACTGGCTATATGCAAATCAGCTCTGACCCTGTGCCTCATGGGAACAGTCCAGTCCGAACTACCAAGCCATGTCTTTCCCAGACCGGAATCAAGCATCCAAGGACCGGTTTCTGGCTATCAGCCTTCATCAGCCTGGATAGCTTGACTCCAGTGGTGTGGAGAGCCTGGGACTCACGTCTGAGCATACCCAGCCCACTCGGGGTGAAAATTGCAAAAAACACAGTTGATGGACAGAATGTAGAACAATGTCATACATTCACCCCAGTACAAGGATCTGGGCCTAAATCCATCGTTTTTTTGCACTCCACACCACCCTGGGTTAGACACTGGCTATATGCAAATCAGCTCTGACCCTGTGCCTCATGGGAACAGTCCAGTCCGAACTACCAAGCCATGTCTTTCCCAGACCGGAATCAAGCATCCAAGGACCGGTTTCTGGCTATCAGCCTTCATCAGCCTGGATAGCTTGACTCCAGTGGTGTGGAGAGCCTGGGACTCACGTCTGAGCATACCCAGCCCACTCGGGGTGAAAATTGCAAAAAACACAGTTGATGGACAGAATGTAGAACAATGTCATACATTCACCCCAGTACAAGGATCTGGGCCTAAATCCATCGTTTTTTTGCACTCCACACCACCCTGGGTGCGCTGGGGATGCCCAGACGTGGGTCCCAGGCACTCCACACCACTTGGAGTCAAGCTAGCCGGGCTGAAGAGAGGTGTTACCTCGAAACCGGTCCGGTCCTCGGATGCTTGATTCCGGTCTGGGAAAGATATGGCTGTTGTAGTTCGGACTGGACTGTTCCCATGGGGCAACAGGGTCAGAGCTGATTTGCATAAAGCCATTATCTGACCCAGGGTGGTGTGGAGTGCAAAAAAACGATGGATTTGGGCCCAGATCTTTTGACTGGGGGAGTGTGTGACATTGATCCACATTCAGTCCATCACTTGTTGTTTTTTGCAATTGCCGCCCTAAGTGCGCTGGGGATGCCCAGACGTGGGTCCCAGGCACTCCACACCACTTGGAGTCAAGCTAGCCGGGCTGAAGAGAGGTGTTACCTCGAAACCGGTCCGGTCCTCGGATGCTTGATTCCGGTCTGGGAAAGATATGGCTGTTGTAGTTCGGACTGGACTGTTCCCATGGGGCAACAGGGTCAGAGCTGATTTGCATAAAGCCATTATCTGACCCAGGGTGGTGTGGAGTGCAAAAAAACGATGGATTTGGGCCCAGATCTTTTGACTGGGGGAGTGTGTGACATTGATCCACATTCAGTCCATCACTTGTTGTTTTTTGCAATTGCCGCCCTAAGTGCGCTGGGGATGCCCAGACGTGGGTCCCAGGCACTCCACACCACTTGGAGTCAAGCTAGCCGGGCTGAAGAGAGGTGTTACCTCGAAACCGGTCCGGTCCTCGGATGCTTGATTCCGGTCTGGGAAAGATATGGCTGTTGTAGTTCGGACTGGACTGTTCCCATGGGGCAACAGGGTCAGAGCTGATTTGCATAAAGCCATTATCTGACCCAGGGTGGTGTGGAGTGCAAAAAAACGATGGATTTGGGCCCAGATCTTTTGACTGGGGGAGTGTGTGACATTGATCCACATTCAGTCCATCACTTGTTGTTTTTTGCAATTGCCGCCCTAAGTGCGCTGGGGATGCCCAGACGTGGGTCCCAGGCACTCCACACCACTTGGAGTCAAGCTAGCCGGGCTGAAGAGAGGTGTTACCTCGAAACCGGTCCGGTCCTCGGATGCTTGATTCCGGTCTGGGAAAGATATGGCTGTTGTAGTTCGGACTGGACTGTTCCCATGGGGCAACAGGGTCAGAGCTGATTTGCATAAAGCCATTATCTGACCCAGGGTGGTGTGGAGTGCAAAAAAACGATGGATTTGGGCCCAGATCTTTTGACTGGGGGAGTGTGTGACATTGATCCACATTCAGTCCATCACTTGTTGTTTTTTGCAATTGCCGCCCTAAGTGCGCTGGGGATGCCCAGACGTGGGTCCCAGGCACTCCACACCACTTGGAGTCAAGCTAGCCGGGCTGAAGAGAGGTGTTACCTCGAAACCGGTCCGGTCCTCGGATGCTTGATTCCGGTCTGGGAAAGATATGGCTGTTGTAGTTCGGACTGGACTGTTCCCATGGGGCAACAGGGTCAGAGCTGATTTGCATAAAGCCATTATCTGACCCAGGGTGGTGTGGAGTGCAAAAAAACGATGGATTTGGGCCCAGATCTTTTGACTGGGGGAGTGTGTGACATTGATCCACATTCAGTCCATCACTTGTTGTTTTTTGCAATTGCCGCCCTAAGTGCGCTGGGGATGCCCAGACGTGGGTCCCAGGCACTCCACACCACTTGGAGTCAAGCTAGCCGGGCTGAAGAGAGGTGTTACCTCGAAACCGGTCCGGTCCTCGGATGCTTGATTCCGGTCTGGGAAAGATATGGCTGTTGTAGTTCGGACTGGACTGTTCCCATGGGGCAACAGGGTCAGAGCTGATTTGCATAAAGCCATTATCTGACCCAGGGTGGTGTGGAGTGCAAAAAAACGATGGATTTGGGCCCAGATCTTTTGACTGGGGGAGTGTGTGACATTGATCCACATTCAGTCCATCACTTGTTGTTTTTTGCAATTGCCGCCCTAAGTGCGCTGGGGATGCCCAGACGTGGGTCCCAGGCACTCCACACCACTTGGAGTCAAGCTAGCCGGGCTGAAGAGAGGTGTTACCTCGAAACCGGTCCGGTCCTCGGATGCTTGATTCCGGTCTGGGAAAGATATGGCTGTTGTAGTTCGGACTGGACTGTTCCCATGGGGCAACAGGGTCAGAGCTGATTTGCATAAAGCCATTATCTGACCCAGGGTGGTGTGGAGTGCAAAAAAACGATGGATTTGGGCCCAGATCTTTTGACTGGGGGAGTGTGTGACATTGATCCACATTCAGTCCATCACTTGTTGTTTTTTGCAATTGCCGCCCTAAGTGCGCTGGGGATGCCCAGACGTGGGTCCCAGGCACTCCACACCACTTGGAGTCAAGCTAGCCGGGCTGAAGAGAGGTGTTACCTCGAAACCGGTCCGGTCCTCGGATGCTTGATTCCGGTCTGGGAAAGATATGGCTGTTGTAGTTCGGACTGGACTGTTCCCATGGGGCAACAGGGTCAGAGCTGATTTGCATAAAGCCATTATCTGACCCAGGGTGGTGTGGAGTGCAAAAAAACGATGGATTTGGGCCCAGATCTTTTGACTGGGGGAGTGTGTGACATTGATCTACATTCAGTCCATCACTTGTTGTTTTTTGCAATTGCCGCCCTAAGTGCGCTGGGGATGCCCAGACGTGGGTCCCAGGCACTCCACACCACTTGGAGTCAAGCTAGCCGGGCTGAAGAGAGGTGTTACCTCGAAACCGGTCCGGTCCTCGGATGCTTGATTCCGATCTGGGAAAGATATGGCTGTTGTAGTTCGGACTGGACTGTTCCCATGGGGCAACAGGGTCAGAGCTGATTTGCATAAAGCCATTATCTGACCCAGGGTGGTGTGGAGTGCAAAAAAACGATGGATTTGGGCCCAGATCTTTTGACTGGGGGAGTGTGTGACATTGATCCACATTCAGTCCATCACTTGTTGTTTTTTGCAATTGCCGCCCTAAGTGCGCTGGGGATGCCCAGACGTGGGTCCCAGGCACTCCACACCACTTGGAGTCAAGCTAGCCGGGCTGAAGAGAGGTGTTACCTCGAAACCGGTCCGGTCCTCGGATGCTTGATTCCGGTCTGGGAAAGATATGGCTGTTGTAGTTCGGACTGGACTGTTCCCATGGGGCAACAGGGTCAGAGCTGATTTGCATAAAGCCATTATCTGACCCAGGGTGGTGTGGAGTGCAAAAAAACGATGGATTTGGGCCCAGATCTTTTGACTGGGGGAGTGTGTGACAATGATCCACATTCAGTCCATCACTTGTTGTTTTTTGCAATTGCCGCCCTAAGTGCGCTGGGGATGCCCAGACGTGGGTCCCAGGCACTCCACACCACTTGGAGTCAAGCTAGCCGGGCTGAAGAGAGGTGTTACCTCGAAACCGGTCCGGTCCTCGGATGCTTGATTCCGGTCTGGGAAAGATATGGCTGTTGTAGTTCGGACTGGACTGTTCCCATGGGGCAACAGGGTCAGAGCTGATTTGCATAAAGCCATTATCTGACCCAGGGTGGTGTGGAGTGCAAAAAAACGATGGATTTGGGCCCAGATCTTTTGACTGGGGGAGTGTGTGACATTGATCCACATTCAGTCCATCACTTGTTGTTTTTTGCAATTGCCGCCCTAAGTGCGCTGGGGATGCCCAGACGTGGGTCCCAGGCACTCCACACCACTTGGAGTCAAGCTAGCCGGGCTGAAGAGAGGTGTTACCTCGAAACCGGTCCGGTCCTCGGATGCTTGATTCCGGTCTGGGAAAGATATGGCTGTTGTAGTTCGGACTGGACTGTTCCCATGGGGCAACAGGGTCAGAGCTGATTTGCATAAAGCCATTATCTGACCCAGGGTGGTGTGGAGTGCAAAAAAACGATGGATTTGGGCCCAGATCTTTTGACTGGGGGAGTGTGTGACATTGATCCACATTCAGTCCATCACTTGTTGTTTTTTGCAATTGCCGCCCTAAGTGCGCTGGGGATGCCCAGACGTGGGTCCCAGGCACTCCACACCACTTGGAGTCAAGCTAGCCGGGCTGAAGAGAGGTGTTACCTCGAAACCGGTCCGGTCCTCGGATGCTTGATTCCGGTCTGGGAAAGATATGGCTGTTGTAGTTCGGACTGGACTGTTCCCATGGGGCAACAGGGTCAGAGCTGATTTGCATAAAGCCATTATCTGACCCAGGGTGGTGTGGAGTGCAAAAAAACGATGGATTTGGGCCCAGATCTTTTGACTGGGGGAGTGTGTGACATGATCCACATTCAGTCCATCACTTGTTGTTTTTTGCAATTGCCGCCCTAAGTGCGCTGGGGATGCCCAGACGTGGGTCCCAGGCACTCCACACCACTTGGAGTCAAGCTAGCCGGGCTGAAGAGAGGTGTTACCTCGAAACCGGTCCGGTCCTCGGATGCTTGATTCCGGTCTGGGAAAGATATGGCTGTTGTAGTTCGGACTGGACTGTTCCCATGGGGCAACAGGGTCAGAGCTGATTTGCATAAAGCCATTATCTGACCCAGGGTGGTGTGGAGTGCAAAAAAACGATGGATTTGGGCCCAGATCTTTTGACTGGGGGAGTGTGTGACATTGATCCACATTCAGTCCATCACTTGTTGTTTTTTGCAATTGCCGCCCTAAGTGCGCTGGGGATGCCCAGACGTGGGTCCCAGGCACTCCACACCACTTGGAGTCAAGCTAGCCGGGCTGAAGAGAGGTGTTACCTCGAAACCGGTCCGGTCCTCGGATGCTTGATTCCGGTCTGGGAAAGATATGGCTGTTGTAGTTCGGACTGGACTGTTCCCATGGGGCAACAGGGTCAGAGCTGATTTGCATAAAGCCATTATCTGACCCAGGGTGGTGTGGAGTGCAAAAAAACGATGGATTTGGGCCCAGATCTTTTGACTGGGGGAGTGTGTGACATTGATCCACATTCAGTCCATCACTTGTTGTTTTTTGCAATTGCCGCCCTAAGTGCGCTGGGGATGCCCAGACGTGGGTCCCAGGCACTCCACACCACTTGGAGTCAAGCTAGCCGGGCTGAAGAGAGGTGTTACCTCGAAACCGGTCCGGTCCTCGGATGCTTGATTCCGGTCTGGGAAAGATATGGCTGTTGTAGTTCGGACTGGACTGTTCCCATGGGGCAACAGGGTCAGAGCTGATTTGCATAAAGCCATTATCTGACCCAGGGTGGTGTGGAGTGCAAAAAAACGATGGATTTGGGCCCAGATCTTTTGACTGGGGGAGTGTGTGACATTGATCCACATTCAGTCCATCACTTGTTGTTTTTTGCAATTGCCGCCCTAAGTGCGCTGGGGATGCCCAGACGTGGGTCCCAGGCACTCCACACCACTTGGAGTCAAGCTAGCCGGGCTGAAGAGAGGTGTTACCTCGAAACCGGTCCGGTCCTCGGATGCTTGATTCCGGTCTGGGAAAGATATGGCTGTTGTAGTTCGGACTGGACTGTTCCCATGGGGCAACAGGGTCAGAGCTGATTTGCATAAAGCCATTATCTGACCCAGGGTGGTGTGGAGTGCAAAAAAACGATGGATTTGGGCCCAGATCTTTTGACTGGGGGAGTGTGTGACATTGATCCACATTCAGTCCATCACTTGTTGTTTTGTGACAATAAATCATGGCATGTGGAACCCACTTTTTGCTGCTGTGCTTTTGTGAATGTGGATGTTAAGCATTGCTCGGATAAAATGGATTGAATAAGCAGGCGGGTATGAAGCTGAAACGTAAAGATGAAACAATATGATAAACTCAAAAGATAAAATACATGAATTTGATTCATTTGATGCAAGCAGTTTTGCCTGTGTAGCTTGGTGGAACCGTAATTGGTTCCTTTGTATTTTGTAAATGCTGTGTCCTTGCCACATTAAAGTGCAGTATTCTTTTGGTAATGCTGCATGTTTGAAACATTAGAGTGTAGTGCTGTACTAATGAAATTGTAGGTTTGGCATAGCAAAGTGAAGTTTTAGTCTAGTAATTCAATGTGATGCCATATTATAGTGCACCATTCCTCTGTTAATGCTGCGAACATTACAAGGCGGCATACCTCGGGTAATGCTGTGGAAGGTTATAGTGCAGTTTTCCTCTGCTCGTGCTGTATGTTTGCCATTTTCAAGTGCAGTATTCCTTAATGCTGTTGGGTTGGAACATCATAGTGCGGATTTCCTCTAGTAATGCTGTGTGTTTGTCTCTGTAGAGTGCAGAATTCATTTGATAATGCTGTGCAGGTTAAGTACAGTTTTCCTCTCCTCTGGTAGTGCTGTGTGTTTGCTATATTAGATTGCTATATTCCCTCTGGTAATGCTGCAGGCGGCACATCACAGTGCAGTTTTTCTGTGGTAATGCTGTGTATTTGCACAGGTGCGTCCGGCACCGATCGGAGGTAGGGGCAAGGATGCAGGAGGGGGAGGACCCATGAGGTAGGGAGAAGGATGCGGGAGGAAGCAGGAAAGCGGCTTCCTTGCCCATCTCTCCTCCTTAGACCTCCCTCGCTCGACCACAGGAAGCACACGCAGGCTTCCAGTCAGCCAATCACAGCGCTGCCTCAGTAACGCTGTGATTGGTCTGAGCGCCGTTTTTCAACGCTAAAACCCTGACGGAGGCCTGGGCATGTTCTCCACGTAGGCTGTAATGCAACCTGCACGGAGAACATGTGAAGTGCACAAAACTATTTTGGGCGGCCCGAAAGGGCCAGCCACGCAGTCATTGCTCATGTAGGAGGGTGCTACCATTCCTCCCCTGCTCTGCCCCTCACGCAAAGCTGCGGGCAGAAGTAGGAGAAAATAAAATGATAATAACCAACTTATTGTCATTTTATTTTCTCTGTCTTTCACTGCAAAAAGGCAGTGGGGCGGTGCTCCTCCACCTCCGCCTTAGCGGAGGAGCCGCCACTGTTTAATTGCACACCTCTGGCACAGTCGTCTTGTCCTAACCCAGTGGGCCTGAGCTCCAGTGGCTGTCCTGGCCTCCTGGCTCCATGGGCGGCCAGTGGCAGGGCTTCAGCGGTAGACGAAGTATTACACTGTTTGTTTAATGTTTAATTGATGCAAGCGGCTTAGTTATGTTTTATAAGTCTCTATAAACCGATGGAAGACTTTCTGTCGTGCCTGCAGTTTACAGAGCCCTCTGACGGACACCGGCTGGGCCCAGGCTACAAACACGTCTGCGGGATTAAATAAAACTACTCTAGTCCACAAGAGGCCTGCTTACGTCAGGGATATTTAAAGAACAGCGCAGGATATTTTCCTTTGTGGTTTGCCAAAAACACTCACTTTCAAGGAAGCGATTTGTTTAGAGTGAGGCTTGGAGGGCACTTCTAAGAAAATGATAGTGGATTATTGCCCGCCGCTTCCCCTTTCAGTTTCATCCTCCCTCACCTATTAAAAGTCTTGAAAAGGAGATACGCGCTCCTCTGGGTTTTGGCAGCACAGTTGTTAAGCAGACCTAATGCTAACATTATACATAGAGGGGGCTATAGTTCTGCTCCTTTCAGCCACTGACTTCCTTCAGCCAGCCTTTTGCAGCCATTGGCTTGAGTTGGCCAATCATGTCTTAGGTCAACCCAGTGAATTCATCTCTGACATAATGCTTTTGGCAGAGAGTTTTCTTCCGCCTCCAGTGTTTTCTATGAACTCCACGAGGGACTACTTTACCACTTGTATCTGCTCTCCCGACACCTTCATGTGTGTCTCGCTTTAATGTACTAATCTGCAAACGTGCAGACCTACTGACTTTGCCAATGATGTTTTTGGCTTTCTATCAGAATATGTCTCCTGACTTCACTGGGAAGCAGAGTTGTCACAGTTTCTGCTTGAGGTTTCACATTCATGTAAAAATACAGCTTCAAATCCACACAAAGTCCTTTACATCAGGCCTTTTATCTATTCCGAGGCATTGGTATGTTTTGAAACATTCCAGGATCGATATAGTTTTCATTGTGCATCTATGTAGGACAAATCAGGTTTTGTCTTGCTTAAGTAATAAGTATTCTGTTTATGTAGGCAGTCATATAGAAGTGCCATTTCACTTTAAAAAAAACACACTTCAGCCAGTGTAAATTGTAAGTTTCTAGTTTAATCCTCGGAGCGCCGGGGAAACACACCCGGTCTTATCGGGTCCGGCCGCTAACAAAATGGCCGCCCTTCCGGTTCCGGTCTCCGCCTACGCGGCAACACAAGACCGTCACCACATATCTCCCCCCTTAAGCACCCTCAACAATGTGTAATATACAACGGAACAGTCTTACTTGATGCTCATGGTAAAGTCCTCAAACTTCTTGGGGACTCTTACAATTCTGCTTGCTCTCGTTTTCACCACCCCCTTCTCTCTCGCTCCCTTGCTTGCTCTGAGGGCGGTGTCTTGCAAATTCTTCTCATTGTCACTCTCTTTCCCAACTTCACGTGAGCCTTTGTCCTGCTCCCTCCTGCTTTCCTTCCGAACTGTCTCTTCTCTTGCCTGATAGTCTTCTCCTTCCTTGGGGTAACCTTGCTCACTCTCAGTACACTGTTCTTCCTCCTGTCTTCCACTTTCTTGCCCTTCTGCTCCTCCTTCGGGGTACAGTCCTCCTTCCATCTCCGTCTCCCATTTAAGGATCTTGTTACATTTCGCCATCCGGTCCTGAGACCACACTTTGCCGTCACTCAATAAAGCTGAACGTGCATATGGTTCGATGACCTTGAGGGGTAGTGTGAACTTGCTTTCTCCTTTCCTTTTCATCGTCGCTACCTTCACCCTCACCCAGTCACCCTTCTCCAAAGTCACTCCTTGCACATTTCGCCTCTCGTTGTAGTGTTCAGCGTATACTTCCTGCGCCTTCTCCATTTTTCTTTTCACCACTGCAGGAGACCATTTACTTTGTACTACCATGTGCTTCCATGCCAGAATGTCCTTGGTATACGGTTCTCTTCCTTTCAACACTTTGAAGGGACTGTATCCTGTGCTCCCTGGGGTGATGCGGTATGACCATAACATTTTGGGCAGTTCCTTCTCCCAATCTAGATCAGCACTGATTGCTGCCTGAATGGTCCCCATGATCACTCTGTTAAAACGTTCGGCCAATCCATTTCCGGCTGGGTGGTAGATGGGTGTGTGCTTTACCTCAATCCCATTGCGGGCCATGAACGCCTCCCATTTGGCTGACACAAACTGTGGCCCATTGTCGCAGGTTATTACCTTGGGGATTCCTTCCTTCACAAATATGGCATTGAGGAATGCAAGCACTGCGTCCGTGTCCACTGTTTCTTTCACTTCCACCTCCGGCCACTTTGAGTACCTGTCTACCATCACAATGGTGTATTTCTGCACTCCCTCTATGTTGAGAATGGGACCTATGATTTTTTATTTATTTTTATTTTGAAAGTTTTATATAGCGCGAACAAGATCTTTGCAGATATCAGAGCGCTTTACAAAGTAGGGAATACCAACAAAAGAATGAGTAACAGGTCATTAAGTATATGGACATTATAGGTAGTAAGTGGGATGGGTAGGTACGTTAGGGAACATAAAAGCACAGGTAAATCAATACTGCATGTAGATGGTCAGGTAAGTGAATCAATAATACAGTTAAAGCACATGGTCGTAGGGATCAATCAGAATAATACATGAAAAACACATAATCGTAGGGATCGAGCAGAATAATACAGGAAAAAGACATAGTCGTAGAGGTCGAGGAGAAGAATACAGATCGGTGCAGAGACTTTGCAGATTCATGTTAATAGATCAAGTGTATTTGGCCATGAGAATAGCTTTTACTTCCTTCTTAAAAAGTGTGACGGAGGGGATGAGCCTGATTTCAGGAGGGAGTGAGTTCCAGATCCTGGGTGCCATTCCTGAGAAAGAGCGTTTATACGTCTTTTCCTTCCGGAATCTTCGAGGTTTTAACAGGAGATTGTTTGTGCCTCTGGTTTATCTAGAGCCGCCAGAGATTGACAGTTTCTGCGTGAGGTATCCGGGAGAGCTCAGGTGTACAGCCTTGTGTGTCAAGCATGCGATTTTCAGATGTATTCTGGCTTCAAAAGGCAGCCAGTTCAAGGATTTCAAGTCAGGGGAGATATGCGAGTGTTTTTTTGACCCAGTGATGAGTCTCGCTGCAGCGTTTAGAGAGGCTCTTAGGGGTGCAGTGGTGGTTAACGGGAGACCGCAGAGGGCGATGCTGCCGTATTCAATTCGCGGAATTACTAGTGCTTGTACTGCAGTTTGGAAGTCTTTGGCTGGTAAGAAGGGTTTGAGTTTCCTCAGGGTATTGATTTGGAAGTTCGCTCCCTTAGTAGCCTTGCTGATATGATGCTGCATGTTGAGATTGGAGTCTAGAGTTATGCCTAGAGATTTTGCTGAGTCCACGATGGTGGGTAGGACATTGAGTGCAGTTAGCTGTTTAAGCCATGTTTGAGTGGTAGATATCTTCGCGGGGGGTGAGATCAGAAGGAACTCTGTTTTCAGAGCGTTGAGTTTGAGATGATTATTGGCAAGCCAGGATTGGGTGCTTCTTATCGTTGAGTTCAGGAGTAAAATGTCATTGGGGGATTGTAGTTTGAGATATAATTGGGTGTCATCTGCGTACATGTGAAAAAGAACATTAGATGCTTGTAGCAAGGTGGTGAGAGGTTCCATAACTAGGTTGAACAAAGTTGGTGATAGGGAGGATCCTTGGGGGACACCTAACGAAACAGGTATTGGCGAGGACATCAGGTTGTTACTCTTGAATTTCTGCAACCTGTTGTGTAGGAAGGAGGTGAACCACTTGAGAACCGTCCCAGATAGACCCATTCTTGTGTTCAGAAGTTCGAGTAAGTTCTCATGTTTAACAGTGTCGAATGCTGAGGAGAGATCAAGAAGGATGAGGAGGCAGGTATCGTTTTGATCCAGCATTTGTAGGGCGTCGTCAATTATGTGAGTCATAGCAGATTCAGTACTGTGTCCTGCTCGGAAGCCTGATTGATGAGCGTTGAGGAGATCAAACTGATCAATGTGTTTAGTTAGCTGTAGTTGTGCGCATTTTTCCAATAGTTTGGCGAGAGTGGGAATATTGGTAATGGGACGGGAGTTGTTTAGGTCGGATGGGTCGGCCGTAGGTTTCTTTAGTAAGGGTGTGACTTGTCCGACTTTGAGGGAGTCAGGCATTGTTCCTTGTTGGAGCGAGCTGTTGATAATTTTAGTCCATAGTGGAAGGAGCCATGGAGTGAAATCTTTGACAGCGTTGGCAGGGAGGGGATCCGTGAGGTGATTAGAAGGTTTCAAGGTGCTGAGCAGTTTGCCTATTTCTTCTTCGGAGTAGGTGTCAAAGGATGGCCATGTGACATTGTTTTTTAGCTCGGTGGGTGTTATGCAGTTGGGTGTGGTGTAGAGGCTTGCGTCAATGCGGAGATCACTCTTAATGTTATCAGTTTTTTTGGGTAAAGAAAGCGGCAAAGTCTTCACAGGAGGGTGCTTTGCCCACAGTACTGAGAGGTTGGGGTTGTTCCTTGGCTTGTGTTCTGATTAGCTCGAACAGTTTTCTTGGACGTTTTTTTGCTTGATCGAGCTGGAGGCTGAAGAAGTTTGCTTTTGAGCGTTTTATTTTCCTGAAGTAGGCGTTTCTCTTTTTCTTCAGGGTTTTCAGGTGCAGTGCAGCGGGAGCTGTTCTCCAGGTGCGCTCTGCCATTCGCATGGCTCGTCTATCTTCATTGAGACTCCCGTCGTACCATGGATTGGAGATTTTAGCGGAAACTCTTTTTAGCTGCATGGGAGCAGCCTCATTAATTATTGAGGTCATGGCGTTGAGATAGTGGTCAGTCAAGGATTGAACATCTGTTGCGCCCGTGGGAGGGAGCAGGAGGTCGCGGCCGTTCGGGGGTAGGGAGTATGGGTTGAGTTTTTTCAAGTCTCTGTTCCATATTTTAGGTCTGGAGGATTGAGTCATGTTGAGTTTGACTTTTTCATTGATGAAGAATGTGACAATATGATGGTCTGACCAGTCACAAGGTTGGATAGACTCAAGTTGAATAGCGTCCTCTTTGGCGATGATAAGGTCGAGGATAGAACCTTTCTCATGGGTCGGACTGTTGCATAATTGTGTGAGGTCCAGGGCGTTGAGGAAATTTTTAAGACTATTTACCACCGCATCATTGTGATCATTCCAGTGGAGGTTGAAGTAACCAAGGTATATTTGGGTGAGCTGTCGTCCGGCGTTAGTTGAAATCATGTCCATGATTTGTTGGGCGAAGGTGAGGTTGTCTCTGGGTGGGTGGTAAATGCCATGAAGAGAGCATATCGGTTTACCCTCACTGATAATATCGAGGCAGATGTATTCGCAGGAAGTTAAGGAGGCTAGGGAAGGTGCGGAGACTTTCAGGACCGAAAAGTTGTTCCTGTATATGCATGCAATTCCACCGCCTATCTTCCCAGACCTGTCAAGCCTAATGATGTGGTAGTTGGGGGGAACCAGAATGTCCATTATAGGTGTAGAAGAATCGGTTAGCCAGGTTTCAGTCAAGATGATTAGGTCAAGGTCCAATGATAGAATGAGATCGGCAATGGCAGAGGAGTGCTTAGAAGCTGATCTGCAGTTGAGGAGAGTGCATTTGAGATGGGGTGTGTTAGGGGAGGTAGAGGGTACTAGAGAGAGGGGGACTTTTCTAAGGTTATTCGGGACGGATATTCTGTTATTTAGTGTGGAGGGTCTACTGGGATTTGAGTGTATTGTGGGGATGGGGAGGTGCGTGGTGGTTGTGTGGATTAGGGGAGCTGGGTCGTAGGAGCGGAGGAGGGTGAGAGTGTCGAGATCCGAAAGAGGGTTGCATGTGCGACGTGGGCGGTTGTTGCGATTATGAGCAGGGATCGCGGTCCAATGTGGGCGGCGGGTGCGGTTGATGCGATTGTGGGCATGGATCGCGGTCCTGTGTGAGGGGTGTATCTTGCGAGCGTCATCAGGATGGGTGGGGAGCCTGTTGAGGGGGGGGTGGTGGTGAGTGGGGTGTGTCTGGGGGGTGTGATCAGTAGCCCTTTGATGGTGTGAATGTCTTCTTTGATGGTGTGAATGTCTTCTTTGAGCTGGAGAAGGAAGGACATAATCTTGTTTAGCGTGGGATATGTGTTAGTGCTGGGGGAGGTAGTCATGGGTGAGTTGCTGACCTGTGAATTAGCGTGCGGGTGGGGGGGTGGGTTGGTGTACATGCAGGGCTCCGTGGTGCCGGCGTATGAGTATGAGTTGGTGTTAGGGAGGGGAGAGGGTATGGGGGCGATGGGAGTGGACGAAGTACGGAGGAGGTTGGTGGCGTAGAGGAGGGTATTGTTGGCAGGCGGAGAGAGCGGGGTGGAGGTGGCGTGTATGTTGTTGGTGATGGGGGAGCCTGAGGGGTAGTGAGGGCTGAGCGTGGGTGGGGGAATGGTGTTGGAGATGGTCCTGTCGTGGGGAGGGGGAGTTATAATAATAGATGTGGCATGCTCTGTGTGGTTAATAAACGGGTGGTAGTGGGGACTGAGAGTGGGGGGGGACAAAGGGTGGGAGTTGTCGTTGTGCGTGTCGTTCTGATGCTGATCTAGGTTAGCGGGATTGTGGGTGGGAGCTGTGGTGTCAGGGGAGAGAGGAGTGGGAGTGGTATGTGTGGGGGTCCAGGTGTTGGTGTTAGGTGGGCGGCTAGTGTGTGAGGGGGAGAGATTTGTGACTGTTATTGAGGAATGTGGGGTGGTAACAGCAAGTGGCTGATTGACTGGCGTGCTGGGGGTAGAGGTGGGGTGCGTGTCGTTCTGATGTAGAGCTAGGTTATAAGTGTTGTGGGAGGGGGCTGTGATGTCAGGAGTGATAGTGCTGGAGGAGATATGGGTGGAGGTCCGGGGCTTGGAAAGGTGCTCTTTGAACTTGGGGAACAGGTTGTCTAGAAGTTCCAGGTTCTTGTCTGTGGATTGAATTAGGACAATCCCGTTATTGTAGATAGTAATGGTGATTCTGCCAGGGAAGAGTTGGGATGGTGTGATGGAGAGAGTTAGGCCATGAGCCGTTTTCCTGGTGGTGGAGACGGAGAGTAGGGTGAGGAACGCTTCTCTCCATTGAGCTCTACGTGAGGTGTGGAAGATGATATCAATATTCAGGGATCCATTGACCGGTGAGAAGTAGGTGTCGGCAAAGGGAGTTTCGGGGTGGGACCTCAGGAAGTTGTGTTTAAAGCGTTTAGCGGCTTTTTTGGTGAGTGTGGATGGATAATTTATTCTATATGTGTACTTGCAGATGAGATCCATGTTGGGATGGCTGTAGAGGTGGGTATGGGAGGGAGAACGATAATAATACACATGCGCAGATGACGACTGTCAGACGTAGGTTACTTAGCACACAAGTAACACTAGTGAATGGCCAAAAATAATCACAATATAAGAGGTAGCAGTCGGTGCAGTCCAGAAGTAACGGTGAGTGGATGCAGCTTACCAAAGTGTTCAAGGTAAAAGAGGTAGCAGCCAGTTAAATGGAGCCAAAGTGACATTAGTGAGTAGCCAAAGATAACCAGAGTGCAGGAGGTAGCATCGGTGTAATCCAGTAATAAAAGTGAATGTGTGCGGCTTACAAGAATGAGCAAAGTATATGAGGTAACAATCAGTGCATAATAGGGATAACAGTGAAATAGGTGTAGCTTACAAACTATACAATATACCAAATAGGAGTAAAATACTAAAGATATACTGGAACCAGTATAGGTGCAGACAGAAGGATACAGTAGACAAGTATGACACTAGTGAGAAACCGGTACAGTATGAGGTAGCGATCGGTGCAATACCGGTGAGGGAAAAGTGAAACGGGTGCAGTTTACACAGAGTGTATAAAATACAAGTAGAGGTATAAAACTGCAATATAGGGCAGACACTTAATCACACAAAGTTATACATACAGAGCTATGTAAAGTCTGTGGTAGGTGAGATTGGTCTAGATAGGCCAGCTCTTAGGGTATGTTCAGATAGTGGGAATGACTGGTCTATAATGGGCGCCAAAGCGAAAGAGAGACCAGACCAAGATGGCCGCCCAATTAGGGGAGATCGAGACGATAGTCCTCTTTTTGGTGTTGTTGCTTGTAGATCATGGGAGTGGAGTGAGTGCAGCTTACAGAGATGTACAGTATACAAATAATAGTATAAAACTGTTGCTATGCTGGAACAGAGTATAGGTGCAAACAGAAGCTGCTTGAGTCATAAATGACACTAGTAAGCAGCCAAAAGAAGTATGAGGTAGCGATCGGTGCATTACAGGTGAAGAAAAAGTGACATAGGTGCAGGGTACAAAAATTCTACAAAGTACAGGTAAGAGTACAATACTGCGATAAGAGGCAGATACTTAATCACACATATATGAGGTAGTAATCGGTGAATTACAGGTGAAGATAAAGTGGAACAGAGTATAGGTGCAAACAGAAGCTGCTTGAGTCATAAATGACACTAGTAAGCAGCCAAAAGAAATATGAGGTAGCGATCGGTGCATTACAGGTGAAGAAAAAGTGACATAGGTGCAGGGTGCAAAAATTCTACAAAGTACAGGTAGGAGTACAATACTGCGATAAGAGGTAGATACTTAATCACACATATATGAGGTAGTAATCGGTGAATTACAGGTAAAGATAAAGTGACATGGGTACAGGGTACAAAAGTGCACAGAATACAAATAGAAGTACAACAAATGTGTAAAATAAAAATAAAAATAGAAAAATAAAAATACAATACTGCAATAAAAGGCAGACACTTAATTACAGTGTTTAGATACAGAGCTATGTAGGTGTGCGGTAGTTGATATTAGTCAAAAAAGGCCAGTTCTTAGGGTCTGGTCAGGAAGTGAGAGTGACTAGTCCATGATGGCCGCCGAAGAAAGAGAGAGATCAGTCTAAAATGGCCGCCAAATAGGGGAGATAGAGCCGATAGTCCTCTGTTAGTTGTTGTTGCTTTAAGACCAGGGAAGGGCTATTTCAGTTTCTATTTGAGCAAGCCCAGTTCTTGGCTTGCTGGGAGGGAGTCTTATCTCTATTTTGGTGGTCTTGTGTGGGGGAGTTAAACTGAGGAGCCTCGTGGGTATCAGAGGTACAGGAGGGGATTTATTGCTACAGTTTTATGGCCCCCGCCATTTTGTACAAAGGAGGCTTTTTCTAAAAAGTGTGAATAGTCGAGTGGGGTAGATAAATACCTTTTTGTAGATTCTGTTGAGCAAGCACGTTGATGTTGCCAGCAAAGTGATGAATATATCAAGGTCTAGCCAAAAGAATACAGTTGCAGTGTTTAAAGACTACTGGTACTTTGATGTGCGTGCGTGGCCAGGTTTAAGTACTGTTGCAAAGTCTTTGTGCCTGTATGTGATTTCTGCTCAGTAGTTGTGCTGATGTTAACAGCAACGTTTTGCAGGCATCTGGGGGTCTAGCCGGAGTGTTCAAGAGCGATGTCGATTCATTTCTTGCCAGTGAAAAACCCACCTTTGCAGGACTGCTCCCAGGGTATCAGTGGCAGCAGGGGGTCCGCAGTGTCGCGTCGTCGGGGTCAGAGGCTTCAGAGGCTTCTCGCGGCAGCAGGCAGCAGCGCCAAGTGTTTTGTCAGGGGCTGAGACTTCTCGCGGCAGCAGGCAGCAGCGGGCTCCTCTTCAATGAAACCATGCTGACTGTAGCAGCGGGGCGGCCGCGAGCCACGCTGAGGCCAAACATCCTCGCTGGTGCCCGTACGACGGCCATAGATCCTTGCAGTGCAGCCCCTCCCGCCTCCATATGCGAAGTCGATCGCTTCCCGTGTAGCCCGCTCGAGCCTGCCACCGAGATGAAAGAGGGAGACCCCCGGGGGAGAGCTCCGGTCATGCCCAGCGGAGCCGACCCCCCCGATGCCTGCAGATGTCAATGGATACCATTTCCCACGGACCGCCGGGCATAGGAAATTTCCCCAACGGTGGCCTTATCAAGGTTTGAGATTTGTCCGCTCGGGAGCATGATTCACACATTCTCACATACTTCTCCACTTGGGCATCAATAGCAGGCCACCAGTATGCCTGTTTCGCCAAAGCCTTGGTCTTCGTAATCCCTTGATGCCCTTCGTGTAGGATTGTCAACAGGTGTTCCACCAGTTTCTGGGGAGGAATCACTTTGTCCCCCCTCAATAGGAAGATGGGATTCTCTCCGATCGACAGTTCTTCTCTCACCTCCCAATACTTCCTCATCTGGCTGTCCAGGTGTCTTTTATCCGGCCATCCATGCGTCACATACCCTTTGATTGCCTCGAGGGTCCCATCTTGGCTGTACGCTTCTGCCCATTCCTGTTCACTGATGACTTGTTCCAGGTCTTGCATGGTCGCCACCATGTACCCTCCTCATCCTGGGGGCTCCTGTTCGTCCACTCCTTACTTGGCTGCTGCTCTGCTTAAGAAGTCCGCGATCCTGTTCCTGGGACCTGGAATGTACTCTACCTCATACACATAATCCAATAGTCTTAGCGTCATCTTCGCTATGCGCGGTGTCGCGTTTGCGTGTCCATTTGAGGTGAGTACTTTTATCAGGGGTTTATGGTCAGTGCGTACCAGGAATTTGGCTCCCCATAGGAACTGCCTGAAACGTTCCATCGCCAATACCACCGCTAACATCTCTTTTTCGATTACACTGAACTTTTCTTCGTTGGGCGCCAATGACCTAGATGCAAAACACACCGTAGAGACTTCTCCAGTACTAGCCTTCTGCATTAGCACTGCCCCCAGACCTCTGTCGCTGGCGTCTGTGGTTAGTATAGATGCTGCTGCTTGGTCAAAACCCTTGAGTGGTATTCCCTCACTCATTTCCTTTTTCAAAGCCTCAAACTCCTCTTGTTCTTCCTTGTCCCATTTGAACCCGTTTCTCTCCGTCAGCAGTTGTCGAAGATGGTGGGTTTTTGTTGCAAAGTGTGAGATGAATTTGCTATAAAATTCTGCCATCCCCAGGAATGAACTGACATCTTCTTTCCTTGATGGGCAGGTGCATCTCTTATCGCCGCCATGTTGGCTCTCTTTGGCTCAATATATTTCTCACTGATTTCATGTCCAAGGTATGTTACTCCGAACTTGCACTTCTCCCACTCCGCGGTGAGTCCATTTATCTTAAGTATTTCCAGCACTGTATGCAACTTGTCATTGTGTTCAGGCTTAGACTTCCCCATTATGAGTATGTCATCCTGGAAGTATTGGACGCCTTCCACCTTTTGGAACATCTTGTGCATCAGATTTTGGAAGACTGCGGCCGCTGACGCCAGCCCAAACTGCATCCTCACGAATTTGTAACACCCGAACGGTGTGATGAAGGATGTGAGGTGGCTGCATGTGGGGTGCAATGCTATCTGATGGTAAGCCGATGATAGGTCCACCGTGGAAAACCACTTTATCCCTTTGGTTTTCGTGAGCATCTCGTTGATGCGTGGCAGCGGGAACTTGTCAATCAGTATGTTTTTATTCAGCTCTCTGAGGTCCACGCATAGCCTCACCTTCCCATTGGGTTTTTGCGCCACCGCTAAGGGTGATAGCCATTCCGCACTCTCAATGGCCTTTATTATGCCACTTTTCTCGAGTCTGTCTAATTCTTCTTGTACCGCTTCGCGGCATCGGAACGGAATGTTCCTGGCTTTATGGCTCACGGGGTTGGCTCCTTCCTTCAAGTGTATCATGTGCGTGAATGTTGTCAGTTTTCCTATCTTCCCGCTAAATACTTCCGGGTACGCTCTCCTCCATGCTTCCCCTTCTGTATCTGTTAGCATGACCTTTTCCACTCCTTCCGGATTGAGCTTAATGCCCAGGACACCTTGATCTTTCCATCCTAGCACAGAAGGTCCCTTTTCCGACACGTACAGCTTGCATTCGGCCTTTCGTCCTCTGAATTCGAACATTAACGGACAATACCCCACCATTGGTATCCTTTGTCCTGTGTAGGTGACCGGCTTCACGTCCATGGGATGTAGTTCCTTCCTTATTGCCTCTTGGAATTCTTCTTCCCATACCTTCCTCTACACGATCGTGATGGGGGATCCTGAGTCCGCCACTATGTCGACCATCACTCCCCCTATATTCATTTTCAACACCGGTTTGCTGGAACCTTTACAGTCCACATCCAACACTTGGTCCCCTCTGTAGAGAACTTCTTCACCGTACTCCTCTCCTCCTTGCGCCTCCTCTTCGTCGGCGCTGCCGTGGTCAATATACTTGACCGCTGCTCCCTTGGGTTTCCGTCTGCAGACTTTCTCGTAATGGCCAAATATACCGCAGTATGCACATTTCGCTTTGAATGCAGGACATACTTTGTCATTACCTATGTGTGACGTGCTTCCACACCGGTAGCAATTCGTTTTCTTCTCCCAATTGGTCTTCTGTATCGCTCCCGCACTTTGCTGGCTCCTTTTCGAGTATTGGCCTCTAGGTGGTCCCATTTGTTTGGTTTTGTCCCCTTTGTTATTCACCATCACTCTGCATACTGTCTGTTTGCTGCGCATGTCCTTCCTGGCTGCTTCTGCACATCTTTTGGACAATTCAGCCTTCTTCACTAATGCCCAAACCTCCTTGAGGGGCGCGTCTCCATTAACCCACAGTTTTTCTTGCACTGCTGTATTGGATGTATGCATGATGATTTGGTCTCTCACCAGATCGTCATGTAGTGCTCCGAACTTACACGTTAAGGCCAATTTCTGTAGGGCCGCTACATATTCATCAATAGTCTCGCCGCTCTGTTGCTTCCTCTGGAAGAAATTGCATTGGTCTATGGCCACACACACCACTGGCCTGTTGTGGGCGTCCAGATCTTCTATTGCGTGCTGGAACACGTCCGTGTCCTCCGCTTGTCTCGTTATTTTCACTATGTTATCGTACACTCTTATGCCTTCCGGCCCTAGATTATGCAGCAATATTTTTTTTCTATGTGGGCTGGAGTATTCCGCTTCACTCTCCTCCTCTAGTGCCGACAAATAATTTAAAATGTACCTCTTCCAGTCTTCCCACGGCATCGTGGGTTCACCTCTTTTTGGCAGGAACGGCACCATGCTGGTGAGTGATGTGGAGGGTGTAGCCATCTTTTCGTTGCCCCTTGGATTAGCTTGGGCTTGACCGTTGTCACTAGGCGGGCTGCCTGGTGCTTGCCTTTCCTCTCTTCTTCTCTCCTGGGTTGGGCTGCCGTCGTCACTGCCTGATGCCCCTCGTGATTCCAGGTTTGCTTCCCGCCTTTCCTGTCAGGGCTAAGGTGTCCGCTCGCTCTTTGAGAGGTCTACCCTTTGTGTGCTCGAGCCTTACTGCAGGGTTGTGTCGTGGCTGTGCCCCAAAAGCCTTCGTGACGCCGTGTGTGGGGCTTGGCCTGGTACTGTGACTTATTTTTTTCCTCTGGTGCTACCCTTTGCGTCCTGCTTGTGCTTCCTGATCGGCTCGCCTCCTCCTTTTTGCTCTCACCGGTTCCTTGTGTGTGTAGCTCGGTGTTTCGCCGCTGCGCGTTGCCTGCTCTGGCCCTCCGTGCTGTATCCTGTGGCCCAGTTTGATTCTCACCCTCTGCCACGCTCCGAGTAGTTTGTTCGATTTCTTTCTTTATTTATTTATCGTTTTGGCTGTGTGTTTTTCGTGGGTCCTCGTTGTTTCCCGGGTCCCGCCTCGTCGCCATTTATAGAAGTGCCATTTTACTTTAAATAAACACACTTCAGCCAGTGTAAATTGTAAGTTTCTAGTTTAATCCTCGGAGCACCGGGGAAACAGACCCGATCGTATCGGGTCCGGCCGCTAACAAAATGGCCGCCCTTCCGGTTCCGGTCTCCGACTACGCGGCAACACTAGACCGTCACCATAAGTCATACTTTCTTTATCGGCCTCTGAAGGATAAACAGCCAAGTTTCACTCTTTTAAGATTTGAACCTGGGATCTGCAGGTTGCATACTAATCCCCCCAAGTCAGAGATTAACTCACTGAGCTCTGTAAGTCAGGAGCCTGACCAGTACCCTTGTATACCTACCCAGAAAAGTAACACCTGCCCTGATTTTCGAGTGGCGCAACCCCCTTATTGCAAAATATAAACCCCTTTTCGACTCTTCAACAATATTTAATAACTAACAACATCCAGACCACTCTCAATCTTCTTCCGCCCCAAACTCTCCACTATGAGTAACAGTATTTTGCATACACCCATGTAATGCACTTCATTGCCAAGGCTGGTCGCAATCTCAGCTCTAACTTTTGTTTTCACTTCAATTGTTTTATTCATTTTGGACAATGGATAATGTTTTGCTTTTTTGGCAAACATCTTTACTTTTTACTACTTTTAATCTTTTAACATCTGTTGCACATGTTTTTCAAAACAATTTACAAGTTTGCCAAGTACATACCTATTAGCGTTGTAGATGTTTGTTTGTAAGGTGACAAACCCGGGCCTAGTTTACCTGCATATTGTAGTTTATAGTATTGTAGAATTTATACAGCACTGCATATCCCAGACAGAGAATTCGTAATATGATTAATTGGCTTGTTTGATGACATCACAGGAAGTGATGTCAAACAACGTGAGTCCCTTGTTCACTTGGCCACTGGATTCAAGATAGCCTGGCTGATGAGGATTATGAATCCGAAACCGGTCCCAGGATGCTTGTTTCCGGTCCAGGGAAGACATGGCTTGGCAGTTCGGGCTGGACTGTTCCCATAAGGCACAGGGTCAGACTGATTTGCATATAGCCATGTCTGAACTGGGGTGGCTGAGTGAACTAAAGAATGGCGATGGATTAAACCCAGATCAGTTGACTGGGGGTGAGTGTTTGATTTGTTCAAACGCTCCGTCCATCATCCCCTTCTGTATCGCTTTGTTCGCCCTAAGTGTGGCAGGGTATGCTCAGACGTGAGTCCCTTGTTCACTGGGCCACTGGATTCAAGATAGCCTGGCTGATGAGGATTATGAATCCGAAACCGGTCCCAGGATGCTTGTTTCCGGTCCAGGGAAGACATGGCTTGGCAGTTCGGGCTGGACTGTTCCCATAAGGCACAGGGTCAGACTGATTTGCATATAGCCATGTCTGAACTGGGGTGGCTGGGTGAACTAAAGAATGGTGATGGATTAAACCCAGATTAGTTGACTGGGGGTGAGTGTTTGATTTGTTCAAACGCTCCGTCCATCATCCCCTTTTGTATCGCTTTGTTCGCCCTAAGTCAGACCCCCCAGGATATAGCGGCATGGATAGGCAAATTTAGCGGCACAAAAATGGAAATTTAGCGGCACAAATATGGAAATTTAGCGGCAATTTAGCGGCATTTTATTTGTCCATTTTTCCTACAACAAACACAGATATCTTATTTTTTTTAGTTATTTAACAACATGAAGCTGTGTATGTATACTAATTTAAGCATTCCTCCATAGAAACACTCTTGATTGTAGGTTTAACTAATTCACATGCTTCAAGATAGCCCACTTGTGAACCTGTGGCTATGTTTAATTTGCTTGCCGCCTCTTTTGATTTAAACTTAGGCCACATGATGACATCACTCTGCACGAAGGCTTGCTGCGCTCCTGTGCGTCAACATATTGTAAATGAGGCCCTAAGAGTCTTCTCAATTAGATCTCATATTTTTGGGAAAATAAAGGAAAAATACAGCATACTTATTTATTTATTTATTTTATTTTTAACATTTATTAAGCGCGAACAAATGCCCGCAGGCGTCTTGGCGCTGTACTTTTAATACTTCAACTGGTAAGTTGTCCTGATGTGACCTTGCATGTACTTCATGCCCCAAGTTCTCACATTCATGTGTCACACATGTGAGGTACAAATGATGCAAAAGAAAAGTAATATTTAATGGAATTGAGAGGACTAATAATTATGTGCTAGCCTATGCAACAGTTTTCTGAGCATGTTGCTTCTTTAGGGGCTACCCAATAGATTGAAAGGTCCTTTTGAGACTATTGACGTTAGCAGGAGTCAATAAATTAAAAGTTGTACTCTCACATTCAGCGATTTGCCCGGGCTTCTACTTACTGATGTTAGCAGTTCTCGACAAGGCATTCAGTAAATTATATTCCTGGTTTTCGATCCTGTGTGAGGCTGGGGTGGGGTGTCAGAGGGCGATGGGGAGTCATGCGGGGAGGAATAGGCGTCAGGGTTGTCATTTCCCAGCAGTTTCTACCCTCCTCCTCCCCCTCCCTCCGACATGCCCCTCCACATGGAAAAGATGCCCTTTACCTTGTAAACAAACGCGTTGCTTGGTGCCCGGGTTCTACACTCACCCCCTCTCTTCCTCTCCATCCATAAGTCACCGCCCTCTATCAAGCGAGTGACACAAAGCTCTCCAGGGGAGAGGGTGGCGCCTCGCCCCAGTCACTGGGAGGGTCTCCAGCGGGGAGCCAGAGGCCGGAGGGGCACTTCAAAGCCCCTCGCAGTGAGCTGCTAATGCCCCATTAAGCCCGGACATTTATTCTTTAGTGCTTCTCTGTCCTTCCCGCCCGCCCCAAAAAACAACATAAGTGGCCCCAGACCCCCCAGGATATAGCGGCTTTTATCAAAATGCAGCGATTTCTACAAAAATGCCGATTTCGCGGGCATTTGTGTAAAAATCGCGGCATTTTTTTAAAAGTGCCGATTTCGCGGCAAATCGTGAAATCGCGAAATCGCGATATCCTGGAGGGTCTGCTAAGTGTGGCAGGGTATGCTCAGACGTGAGTCCCTTGGTCACTTGGCCAGTGGATTCAAGATAGCCTGGCTGATGAGGATTATGAATCCGAAACCGGTCCCAGGATGCTTGTTTCCGGTCCAGGGAAGACATGGCTTGGCAGTTCGGGCTGGACTGTTCCCATAAGGCACAGGGTCAGACTGATTTGCATATAGCCATGTCTGAACTGGGGTGGCTGAGTGAACTAAAGAATGGTGATGGATTAAACCCAGATCAGTTGACTGGGGGTGAGTGTTTGATTTGTTCAAACGCTCCGTCCATCATCCCCTTTTGTATCGCTTTGTTCGCCCTAAGTGTGGCAGGGTATGCTCAGACGTGAGTCCCTTGTTCACTTGGCCACTGGATTCAAGATAGCCTGGCTGATGAGGATTATGAATCCGAAACCGGTCCCAGGATGCTTGTCTCCGGTCCAGGGAAGACATGGCTTGGCAGTTCGGGCTAGACTGTTCCCATAAGGCACAGAGTCAGACTGATTTGCATATAGCCATGTCTGAACTGGGGTGGCTGAGTGAACTAAAGAATGGTGATGGATTAAACCCAGATCAGTTGACTGGGGGTGAGTGTTTGATTTGTTCAAACGCTCCGTCCATCATCCCCTTTTGTATCACCTTCACAAAGTGACATCTTTACTTTTTACTACTTTTAATCTTTAACACCTGTTGCACATGTTTTCCAAAACAATTTACAAGTTTGCCAAGTACCTACCTATTAGCTTTTTAGATGTTTGTTTGTAAGGTGACAAACCGGGGCCTACTTTGCCTGCATATTGTAGTTTATAGTATTGTAGAATTTATACAGCACTGCATACCCCAGACAGTTTTGAGAATTCGTAATATGATTAATTGGCTTGTTTGATGACATCACAGGAAGTGATGTCAAACAAACTTTGAAAAAAAACAATAACTAGGAACTGATTAGTGATATCAAAAATAATAACAAAATACATCTGAAATGAGTAAAACAAGTACAAAACTTTTTTTAAGTAGACTCAAAGTAGGGTCAGAATGGAAATGCAGACAGAAGAGCATTGGAGGATGGGCCTCTGTTTGAGGCCCCGCTCTGGGCACTCACTGTACTTTCAACCAGTCCATCTGAGACTGCTAAAGCGTTTGAAAGTTGTGTTTCCACACTCTATCCTGACCATTATCAGGCACAGAGAGACTACGGGACAGTCTAGACTAGCATTGCTTAATGTACACTGTGTGCCTATGTTTAGGAGGGATCAGTGGGAGATAAAAGTCTGTCAACAACCAAGGAAGTCTGTCTGCTTACGAGGTGCTTGTTCAAAAGTGTTTACCTATGAAGGCTAGGATAAAGTCAGGGCTGGACTGGCTGTAGTGGGCATCGGGTATTTCCCCGGGAGGTTGTAAGGGTGGCGGCTGGTTCTGGAGTGGTGGGGGCTAGTTTTGTTACTGACAGCCGGTTTTGCAGCAGTGCTGCGATATCGGCCTCCTGTAACAAAAGCAGCAGTGCTGGGGGCCGGTTTAGTAAAGCAGCAGTACTTCACACTTGCACCCTCGACCACCCCCTGCCCCCTCGTGGGCCGGTCTGATAAAATTGCGAGGGCTGATTTGTGTTCTCAATCCGGCCCTGGATAGAGCAAACTCTCGGGGATCTCATACACCTCTTTGTTTTGTTAATCTATGCATCTTAATTGAGGTGGGGAAGCCTCCTGCAATGGTAATTGTTTGTCAGGGAAAGCCAGTGATATATTTACAGATCTAGAAGTGGTTCTAGGTCTTGGCAATATAAAAGTTTTTATGAATTAACGAAAAATATTATAAGTATTGATCGTGTCTGCCAAACGGAGAACTGAGGCTACACGCTAAACATTCAACTGTTTTTACAGAAATACATGCACTTACGAAACTCTACACTAACCGCAATTATATATAAAGATCACCCTACGGCACATTACAACGATATTGAAAGTTACAAAGGAGTTCTGTAACCATATAGAGCAGAGGTCTTCAAACTTTTGGATGCCGAGACCCCCTTGTAAAACCTTTTTAGGCGTAAGGACCCCCTTCCGACAAAAGTTTCTAGAAACTGGTACTCCTCATTATCAACAACTATTGACAACTATAAATGCGCCTGTTAGACCTTATCACATCCATCCATCCATCCATTATTCATCCACCCACACTTTCACACATCCATCCATCCTTCATCCATCCACCCTTTTATCCTTCCATCCATACATCCATCCTCCCTTTCATCCTTCCATACATCCATCCATCCTTTACCATTCCACCCTTCCATCCATCCATCCATCATCCACCCATCATTCATCCATACATACATCCTTCATCCACCCACTCTTTCATCCATCCATCCACCCATCATTCATCCCCACCTTTTCACACTTACATTCATGCATCATTCATCCATTCAACCTTTTATCCATCCATACATCCTTCCTTCATCCATCCACCCTTTCATCCATCCATCCATCCTTCATCCATCCATCCTTTCATCCTTACATCCATCTGCCCTTTCATCCATCCATCCACCCTTTCATCCATCCATCCACCCTTTCATCCTTCCATCCATACATCTATCCTCCCTTTCATCCTTCCATCCATCCATCCTTTACCCATCCACCCTTCCATCCATCCATCCACCCATCATTCATCCATCCACCCTTTCATCCATCCATCCTTCATCCACCCACCCTTTCATCCATCCATCCACCCATTATTCATCCCCACCTTTTCACACATCCATTCATGCATCATTCACCCATTCAACCTTTTATCATCCATACATCCATCCTTCGTCCATCCACCCTTTCATCCATCCACCCTTTCATCCATCCACCCTTTCATCCATCCATCCTTCATCCATCCACCCTTTCATCCTTACATCCATCCACCCTTTCATCCTTACATCCATACATACATCCTTCATCCATCCACCCTTTCATCCATCCACTACTTGGTCCATGCAAGGAGAACACGAATAAAACAAATAGCAAATTTCATGTTAATGACTAATAGCAACAGACATAGGCAAGTATTGTGCTCAAACCATAAAGTAGGAAGCAAATGCACACCGTTTGCATTGTAATCCAGAGTTAGTCTTTCCAAAATCGCTCTAACCCAGAGGTTTTATACAGCTCTTAGCAGCAGGCACATTAACGTACTCAAATATTTTCCCATAATGTGTGTACTAACTTGCAGAACGCGGCTATTAGCCATGAGTTTTTACCTGTCCACTTGAGCCAGCAGCGCTGAACTGGAGGTGGCTCCCAGGCGCTATAAATCATTATCAAGGGCAGTTGTGTGTAAAATCAGGCTGTTTACTTTTACGTTAATCGCTGCAGGATGTTTTGTTTTCCTTATTCAGTATCACTTTCGAGTCTCATTCCAGGCACACTGACCTACAGCCCAGCAGTCCCGTCTACCTGCTTGCTTATCTTGTATTTCCCCCTTAGGCCCCATCCTCTTCCCCAGAAAGGCTCTGCCTGAACTGCTCATAAATGTGCTACACCGCTTGCACTTTTCCAGCCTCTGGAACTCCAGCTTTTAAACTGCAAGAAAAAAGCTGCCTCTGATTAGAAATCCCTGTCTGCAGCATGTTGCCCCCCACCCCCTGGTATTACCATTATTATTGTGTATCAGTCCATGTTAGTTTCCAAACTGTGTGCTTGGTGCACATCTTTTCGCGGCGCCCCTGGCTACTTTCATTGGCGCACTGAGGTGACCTACAGCCTCCTCCCCGAGCCACCCCACCCCACTCCCCCCTCGTGTATGTGAGCCGGCTGAAACAGCTTGGACACACACAAAGCCACACCAGAGTACTGTACTTCACAGGTCTTTAGAAGACCTTTTACTTGTTAATGAGGCTTTGTTGTTTTTTACGCCTCGGTCCGAATTAGGCCTCCGTCGTGCGCACCCTCAATCAGCCTGACGCCCTTAAGGCAAACTGTCAATCTGCGACCCCCTTCCCAGGACTCCACGACCCCCCTGGGGGTCGCGCCCCACAGATTGAAGACCTCTGATATAGAGGATCGAGACGGAAGGTTGATTTGCAATATCCATATAATATAGGATGGTGGTACTCTGCTCCTTATATTACATGGTCACACCATAACCCATCTCACAAGCCAATGATTTGCCTGTTGTGGTGCTCTTTTAACATAATAGATAGGATGCTTGTGAACAGAAAGAATAAAATTAGAATCTCTAGTGCAAAATTAAACACACCAAAAACAGCTAAATATTTGTTTAAAATATGTTGGGGGGGTGTGTCCAAGATGGCGGACGGCTGAGACGTCCCTTTTGGTCTCTCCATGCTGCCGCCACTTTAGCACCACCTTATAGCCTGCCATCACCACTCAGACAATCCCCATAGGGCCCCACAGCTGCCGGAAGGGGATGGGCATGCTCCACGGTCGAGGCGGAGGCTGATAGCCCCGGATCCCGGCTCTGACGTCAGGAGAAATGTGTGCCGAGAACTGCCGGCCTGAGTGGAGGCTGGTTGTGAGGCAGCTAACCGATGGTGGGGCCTGACTAGGCTTACGGCAGCTCGAGAGGACAAAGCAGCATGGAGCAGACAAAAGCCTTCCAGAAACAGACCCAGCCTGCATTACGAGGGCAAGGCTACGCCTTGCGAGCGCCCAGTGACAGGCACCAGTGAAGCAGACGACGGCGTGGGCCCTCTCCCATCAAAGGCGGCCCCCGGAGTTTGGCCAAGAATCAAGGGACCAGTAGGACCCAAAGGCCTCAATGGCAAAGGACAGGCCCACAACTGGAAGCCCTTGCGGAAGACCCCGATTGCTGCGATTTCGGAGACCAGGAAGGTTAAGAGACCAGCTGTATACGGGGAGCGGGTGGATCAGGTCCCCCACGCCCCCCCTGATCCATAGGGGCTGAGGTCAGGCCACCCCTGCCGAGACTGGGTGCATGGCCTGTGCCTAGATCAGGGACACCATCGGCAACCCGAACAGCTTAATCTCCTCCTCTGGGAAGTGTGTGCGGCCCGGGAGCTCCCCTGTTCCCCGTTTGTGATTCAGGGCTGAGGCCCTGGAAACACAGTAGGGCCCAGTGGGGGAGACAGTTGGCTCGGGCCTACCCCTCCTGCAACAGCCTGTGGGACCAACATCTGGACGAGATAGACGACAGAGTGGCGCCACTAGACTGTGACTGAGTGACTGAGAAACGAGCCGAGGGGAAGAGATGGATTGGCTGCAGCAAGAAGTCCTGCGTCTTAAAGAGCAACATCTGGACCTACAGACACGCATTAAAGATTTGGAGAATCGATCCTGCAGGAATAATATGTGCATAAGGGGAGTGCCACTCACCATTAGGGAACTACCCTTTGAAGTTAGGTTGCAGGACTCTTTCGACACATCCTCGGCCATCCCGGAGAGACAAAACTGAAGCTTGATCATGTCCATAGGGTGGAGCCCCCAGATCTGAAAAGAACCCCCTGCCGACATCCTGGTGTGTGGACATGATTTTCAAAAAAAGGAGGACATTCTAAAGAAAGCCCGAGAGGAACACCCACTCCAGTTCCAGGGCCACTTCCCAATACTCTAACAGGAACTCTCGGGGATCACCCTGTAAAAGCGTAGAGAATTTTGCCTGGTTACTGACTACTTGCGGAAAGTAGACATAACATACTCATGGGGGGCATCTCTTCCAGATTATCTTTCGTCATGGATGGAACACTACACCAACTGAGATCCTTCATGGAAGCCTGCGCCGCGCTCCATATTGAAGAGCCTGCAGAAACGTAGGGATGGGCCCACTACCCCGATCGCAGAAGACAGAAGCAGAAGGCTCGAAGCGGGTTAAGGGAGCTCCTATTAGAATGAAGCCGGACCCAGACATCAGGATCAAAGAGTGGCAATCGGTGCTCCAGGTGCTCTCAGGGGAATCTACCCTCTAAGAAGTGACTTGAAACAAAAGGGGATCAGTTGAATCAGCATTCAGTCGAGGGGCTGTTGGTGGACAAAGCGGCTGCATAGTGGAGAAAGGGACACTGCAGGACTGCCTTTCCTGATGCCCTGCCGTACTCACGACTGCGGGTCCTCGCAGTCCTTTCCCAGAGACAACGGATGCCGCAATTGTATAACGCTCCATAACAACCATGCTGTTTTGATGAACTCTAGTTGTATTCTGTTGTTCCAAATGTTATGAAATTATTTCCTTGGGGTCTTTTCTGTCTTCTTTTATATCTCACTCCTCCGTACCACCGCTACTAGCTAGGCCTTTACAGCTGCACCTTGACAGGGCTCCCCATTCACGCTCCTGGCGTCCTACCTATGAATCTCTGGGGGGGTGGGTGGACTTATGTACACAACTCAGGCCCCAGACCTATGACACAGGACCTGTGCATTGTCAGTATAAATGTCTGAAGTATAAAAAGCCCACAAAAGCGTACTACTGTGCTATCCCTCCTGGAGCAGTCTGGTGGCGATATCTGCTTGCTACAGGAGACGCACTTACTAGCCACAAACACCCCCAAATGCAATTGCGCTGGTTCCCCCGAAGGTAATGGTCTTCCGCCTGCCAAAGAAAAATGGGGTGGCTATCCTCCTCGCCCATAAGTTCCACAGCAAGTTAATTTCCACATTCATGGAAGTCAAGGGGGAGGTATTGGTGATTAGATTGCAATGAGGCGCCGTCACTCTCACCCCTGGCTAACGACAGGCAAGAACCCTTCATCATCAATGCCCTGGTGACAGCCCTTGCTTCCCAAGCCTCGGCTATTCGAATAGGGGCAGACTTTAACATAGTGATGGACCCTGACATTGACCGCTCTGGACCAGACGGGTGCCTTCTCAGCTGCTGGTCTCCAGTGGCTGACGGATGTCTCGCTCTGAAATATCTGGAGACATCTCCACCCCTCCTCTAGAGACTACACATTTACTCTGCAGCCCACAAGTAATTTGCTCGAATTGATCACTTTCTGAGGTCGCCAGGCTTCACAGCCACTATCAGAGAGGCTAGCACAGAACCCCAATCTCTGTCAGATCATGCCCGATTGCATTAACGTTACAGTTGAACACCGCCCCTCACGGTGGCAATTGCGTGACGCTACGCTGCAATCCACAGAGATGGTAGCAGCGATCCGCTCTGAGACTGCCATAGGGGATTACCTCCACAATATTGACCTTGAAGGGGTCCGTCTCTCCGTGGTGTGTGTCCGATCAAGCTCGTCCTTCGAGGTGAGTTGATCGCTACTGCAGCAGCCGAGAATAAACTGTGAATGGAAAAACGACAACAGCTTGAACAAGCGGTCTCTGAGTTAGAGTCGATTCACAAACACACAGGCCCCAAGGGTCTGGCGGGAACTTGAGAAGCAGCGACTTCTCCTAAAATACCCCTTGACCTTAATCGGGCGGAATCTGCACTCTTACGACTTAAGCATACATTCTACCTAAGTGGATGTTGATGCGGCCGCATGCTGGCACATAGGTAGAGTAGCAAGGCACTGTCAGGTCAGTATACTCTGTTCGCACTCTAAATGGGGTGGAGGTCCGAACGGACCCTGAGATAGCTGAGGCTTTTAAGAATTTCTACAGCATCCTATATGCTGACTTAGATGCCCTGACCGGAAACACTAAGGCCTACCGCTGAGAAGTTCCACTAACATGCCTCCCACCGGACCATGCCCCAGCTAGATCAACACATTCGCGTAGACGAGGTAGTTACGGCTATGGCTCATCTCAAACTGTCCAAGGCGATGGATTCACCCCTCTTTCATCAAACTTTCTGTCAAGAGTTAGCCCCCCTGCTGTCTCGGCTGTTTAATTCTTTTCTAGATTCCAGCTCCCTTACGATGTTAGAAGCATCCATCTCTGTGATTCTTAAGCTTCAGAAGGACCCCAGAGACTGTGGGCCTATAAGCCTATCTCCTTGCTCAACACTGACGCCAAACATTTTGCAGGCATCCTGGCAGATCAACTCAACCCTATCATGCCAGGCCTAATCGACCCCAACCAATCGGGCAATGTTGAGGCAATACGAATTGCCTCATACAGCTTACTGACCTTATCCAGCGATCCCGGGGGGATCCCATCTTCCTCTCCATCGATGTTGAAAAGGTGTTTGATCGCGTCTACTGGCCTTACTTACTTGCCACGCTCAGACGGTTTGGATTCGGGAACAGATTCATAGCATGGATAAGCTGAATTTAAAACACGGGTCAACGGGACTTAATCTTCATCGTTCCCTATAGCACGGAGAACACGTCGGGCTGCCCCCTTTCCCTTCTCCTTTTTGAGCTCTACATGGAGCCCATGGCGCAGAGAGTAAGGGACAATCCACAGGGATTCGCCTCGGAGCCGACACACATACGATTAGCCTATATGATGATGACAATATCCTGCCCTGATAAACCTGTCAACTTCGCTCCCATCCTTACTTGAGGAACTGAGGGCGTTTAGCGAAGCATCAGTATTGAAAGTCAACCTCCCAAAAAATCTCAAATCTTGAATCTTTTGGGCGCTCTGGCCCTGGTAGCCCCATGGAGTTCTGGACTTTTTGGTTCCGTCCAGAGGTGTCAGGGATAACACCCGAAGACCCCGGAGTTCAACCTGCCTCGGTGCATAAACAAACAGAAACACGGGCTTCTCGATGGTGGCGTCAAAGACCAAAGGTTTATTACTGCAGGGACACAGAAGTCACAGAAACTACACATGGGCAGTATCTAGGAGCCTGTTCAATTTGTACAAAAGAGGGTTGTTCCTTATATACTGAATATTGGGCTTCAGGCAAATTCTTTACATGTTAGCACATTCCAAAAACTTCGTATCTAAAACAATAAATATTTGGCGTTGCACAGGAATCGTCAACAATATCTGATGTCAAAACATTACGAACGAGGGGTTCCCACTATTCCATCATAATCCCATGTCAACTCTTCATTCAAGACCCGGACCGCCTCATCGTAAATTTCGTTACCTCCCCCTAATAAAGGCCCAGAAGGAAAGGAGCAGAGCCAGGTGCAGAAGATAGAAAAGTAGGATAAGAGATGTTTGTGGGTCGTAAATGGGCACGGTTACCGGCTTCGGCCGTCTAATCATGATCAGACCAACGAACACGAGAACCAGTATAGCAGGACTGGCCTCAGGCTGGGGAGGCAGCTCTTGCCGAGTCATGCTGCCACAGCGTTGCTGGCCTAAGGTGCACGTGTCACTAGCAAGGTGAATTGCCGGCTAAAGCCTACGTGTCCTTAAATGAAAAGAGGTCATTGCGTGTCCATTGACTATGTGAGGGCAAGGAATACAAAATGGCTTCCTTGTTCTAAGATGGATGCCACGGGTAGAACAGAAATGTGTTTGTAACAGGAGTGCTCTTGCTCGTAGCATAGCGAAAACACCAGGATATACTAAATGGATTATTTGCGGTTCACTGATACCAAAATTATGCATTTGCGACAATGTTACAAACACGGGTTAAAATCGTCACGGAACCTCAGCCCTCCTTTTGCCCTTACATAGGCAATTACTCAGTCTATGTCTGAATCTAACTCTATGCTCATTAGGTCAGTGACATGTTGTTGCATCATCATCCTGTCTCGTGTCTTTTCTCTTAATGCAGGTGGTTTTCTGAAACAGGTTGCAGCACAGAGGCTACACAAAGCGGGACCACATTGGATAATAAGGCAGCATGAGAACAGAAATACTAGGATGACACCAATGACCATCAGAACCTTCCATCCCCACGCTGATACCAGAGTCCAAAACCACTCCATGAAGGACCAGTTTCCCTTGTCTACGTGTATAGAGTCGGAAATCTTGTGTAGCTTAGAGATCGCTTCATAGACGGTTGGAGCATTATTGGGAATAAAAACACAGCAGCTCGATTGGATCATTCTGCATACCCCACCTCGATCTGCAAGTATTACGTCTAGAACCATACGGTTCTGCAACGTCATGAGACGATCCGCCTGAAGCTCAGCTGTTAAGTTACTAAGGGCACCAGCAGTTTCTGTAATAGTAGATTCAACTACCCGTGTTAGTTGACGTAGATTTCTACTATTGGCCATAGGCCCCCAAAACGGAAGGAAACCTTTGAAGAAGTCTCCAGCTTCCTGACCAGCGGTATCTTCCTTGCTGAAGACACCTCTTGCTACTCTGGTCTTGTGATAATCTGAAGAAGCAGTGTATGTCGGAGGTAACAATCGAGCAATATAACATGAACCTGAGAAGTCAGCAGGCAGCCATGTATACGCTCTGTCTTGACAGATGAAGTAAGTACCCCTAGCAGTAAGGAAGGCAGGGGAGGAGTTAGACGGAAATACGTAAGTCTCAACGCACTCACTCCTCCCTAGCTGAGCTCTCAGATTTCTCCCATTTCCTTGCAAACAGACCTGACCTCGGTGAGGCACGACCCAGACTGAAGTGGAGCTTTTACGCTTGCTTTCTCCCAAACTAAGGCGATACTCGGTAGAGTTCCAACTCAAATACACCCGTAATTCATCTCTAGGGTAAGATGGAGTATTATTGACGTATTTAATCATGTCAATTATTCCCTGGACTAAAGCTTTGTTGGCTGAGTTGTATTTAGTGGACCGTGGTGGACGCGGAGGATAGGTCTCAAGGGCATAGGAAAAAATGGTCTGAAAGGCCTGAAATGATCCATTATAGCTAAAAGGCAAGACTAGATAGGGAATGCCTTTATCCATAGTGTGAGGTATCAAGCCACACACCCAGCAGTCTGTAGTATTAACTACCAGTTGGTGTTGATGCAAGAGCTGTACAAATGTATTGTTAATAAATTCTGAGCGTCGAGCTTGTTCGTGTTCAGGAAACGAGTGAAAAGAATGCATAGAAGAAACCGTAGAAGTAGTAGGATCAAGGGGAGGTACTGTAGTTACCGGCATAAAAATCAAATGCACACCAAAGATGATTCCACCCACCAACGTTATCAAAACAATTAAAAATGTAACTGCACATTGCATTAGAAAGCATTTGCTGTGAAGTATTCGGTACAGTCTATTTCTGCGAACATAAATTACATTCTTTCGTTGCAGCTCAGGAAGCTCCATCTTCTACAATCCGCTCGTGACCACTGATGATGTGTACGTAGATGAAAATGCCTCTATCAGCCCTGGGAGTTCCCAGAACTAACAGAAAGATCGACCTTATGTCTGACCCCCGCAGATTCAACTAGGCACACAGCCACGACCCTACGGCTACCCAGACGGCAAGGCAAAATTTAAAACAACAAAATAATAGCAAACTTCCTGGCTGGAGGCAATGTATAGAAAATTCAAATCTGAAAATAGGCAGTTTCCTGCTTTATTTGTCCATATTGCGAGGTCGCAAGTTGTATCTCAGTTTTGCAGGAGCTGTCTGATCTGGAAACAATATATTTTCAGCCGACGCTGCAATGTTCGCGTTTGCAGATGACAAATGTTCTTTTGGTGCAGATGGCAAATGTTCAGGGTTCAAAAGAGCGGTTTCAGGAGGAGAGTCAGAGTTTGATGTATCAGTGATCAGTTCTGCATCACTGAAAGGGATGAACCTGGGTATTTGTTCTGCTTCAGAGGCACTGATTCCTTTCTTTACCCAGTTGTTGTAAGGAAGTGGCAGAGGCACACGTTTGACATGTGTCGTGTGGATCCAATTCTTCCGTCCGACCACTCGAATGGCAGTTCTCGTCGCCAATAGGACTTGGAAAGGGCCAACGAATCTGGGCTGAAGATTTTTTGTTCTTGCAAAATTTCTAATGACTACTTGATCCCCAGGTTTCAGCTGATGACCTGGACTCTCCGGTGGCTTTGGCAATGCATCGAAAACCTGTTGGTGAATAAGGCTCAATTTAGCAGTCAAGTCGAAAAGATAATCAATTAACATTGGGTATTCCAGCTGCTTAAATTCTTTCGGTCTAGGTACCCCCCAAACATTTGCAGGACGACCAAAAATTATTTCATATGGACTAAGTCCTACTCTAGAATGTACAGTTGCTCTTGTTGATAACAAAGCCAAAGGCAGTGCATCTGGCCAGGGCAAACCCGTGGATGCTTGTATCTTAGCAAGTTTCAGTTTAAGGGTGCCATTGTAACCCTCAACTAAACCCGCGGACTGGGGATGATTCGCACTGTGAAACTTTTGTCTAATCCCTAGGCCGGCACACACACTCTGCATAACTTTCCCTACGAACTCACTTCCGTTATCTGACCATACAATCCGTGGCATTCCGAATCTGGGGAAGTATTCTTTAAGAAGGATCTTGGCAGTGGACAAAGCAGTATTGTCCTTCAGTGGGTATGCTTCGATCCATCTGGAGAACGCACAAACTCCCACTAGGACGTACTTTAGATTATTACAACGATCCATGTGAATGAAGTCTAGCTGGATCACTTCAAAGGGGCAGGAAGGAGGAGCGAAGTGACCTGCAGGTGTGGGGATTCCCTTGCCAGGATTATGCATCAAGCATACCATACAATTTCTCACCACTCTCTCTGCACACTTACTAATCCCATCATTCTTCCAAACTGGAGCCAACATCTTACAAATCCCTTTAGAACTGATGTGCGCTGCTCCATGTGCCATCGTTACTACTGCAAGCACATACGCATCAGGCAACATCCAACGCTGTTGTTCCGACAAGTCAATCCAACACCCACTCGAGTCCAATTTACCCGTGCTCTCTTTCCATGCACGCTTTTCCTCCTCAGTCGCCTCTTTCTGAATTTCTTTCACGCTTTCCACTGTGTCCTCACACATTCCAGACTCAGAAATCCATCTTGCAGACGTTGCAACATACATTCTACTCATCATATTTCTAGCTGTCTGTTTTGCAGTCTCATCAGCAAAAGCATTCCCACGACCAACATCATCCGTGATTGCTTTATGAGCACTGCATTTCACAATCGCAACTTCAGTCGGCAAGGTTAGAGATTCCAACAAGTCATTAACTAGCTGGCCATGTTGAATCTTAGTCCCATGGGACGTAATGAAACCTCTCTCTTTCCACAAACGGCCAAAACTATGGGCCACGCCGAACGCGTACTGACTATCTGTGAACACATTCACTCTCTTTCCCTTAGCTAAAACGCACGCTCTTGTCAGCGCGATCAATTCTGCAGCCTGGGCAGAATTCTGACTCACTCTCGCAGTCTCCACAATCGTACTCAAGGTCGTTACTGCATAGGCAGCAGTCACGTCACCATTCTCCAATTTGAAGCAAGACCCGTCAACATACAACGTGCCATCTGGATCTGATAATGGAGTGTCTTTTAAATCAATTCGTCCTTTTGTTTCTTCCTCAGTTCTGAAACAACAGTCGTGTGGTTCGGAATCACTCGACTCTTGGCTAGTCGGCAACAATGTTGCTGGATTCAATACATTGCATCTTTTGATCTGAATATGACTTGCTAGCAGTGTCAATTCGTAACCTGATAATCTAGCACTGGTAAGGTGCTGCGTCTTGGTTCGGTTCATGAGTGTATCCACAGCATGAGGAACCATAACCACTAGCATGTTGTTCATTACTAAACCGGCAGATTGTCGAATGGAGGCTGCAGCTGTGGCTGTAGCTCTCAAGCAACTAGGCAACGCTCTAGCTACTGGATCTAATGTTGATGAAAAATACGCACAAGGGCGTTGTTTATCACCAAATTTCTGTGTCAAAACACTCAACGCACAACCTTCTCTCTCATGGACATAGAGCGTGAATGGTTTACTGTAATCGGGTGTACCCAATACAGGAGCTGAACACAGTGCATTTCGTAACTCAGAAAAACTCTCCTGACATTCGGCAGACCATGGCACTGGACTCGGAACATTTTTCCCAGTCAAAGCTACCAACGGTTTTGCCAAAAGAGAAAAATTTGGGATCCATTGCCTACAATATGAGGTAATACCTAAAAAGGCACGTACTTCTCTCTGCGTGCTAGGAACATTCATCTGTGTAATTGCTTTTATTCTCTCTGGGGTCAACTTCCTTCCCTCCTTTGACAAGAGATGACCTAGGTAGGTCACTTCTTGGCAACAGTATTGCATTTTTGAAGGTGACACTTTGTGATTCAAGTTTGATAAGTGATGCAATAAGGAAATTGTAGCTGTTTTGCAAGTTTCCTTGTCATCGGCAGCCACTAGAAGATCATCAACATATTGTACTAAAGCAGAACCAGGAGGAAGTACAAAGGAATCTAATTGGCTTTTTAATGCTTGACTGTAAATGGATGGGCTTTCACAATAACCTTGTGGAGCGCGTTTAAACCTGAAGCTTCGTCCTCCTAAAGAGAAACCGAAGATATCTCTGCTTTCCTCGGCTATTGGAATGCTGAAAAAGGCATTTTTCAAGTCGATAACCGAAAACCATGCTGCTGTAGCAGGAATCAACGTTAACAATGCAGTAATGTCTGGAACCACAGGAAACTGTGGAATCACAATTTTATTAACCTCTCTAAGATCAATTACAAACCTATATACTGGAGGTTTTGTTGGGTCAGTTCGTTTCAGAATGGGCAGTACAGGACTATTACAGACATTACCTCTAGTTTCTTCTATAACGCCTTTCTTGATCAGATCTTGTACTATCAGTAGGAGCGCACGCTCACCTTCAGTAGAAATTCTGTATTGTGGAATTCGTGGAAATTTTACATTCGCTTTCAAAGTTACTACATATGGTGGAATTTCTAAAAGACCTACATCATTAGGACCAGTCGCCCAAAGAGTATCAGGGAGTGAACGCAGCTCTGGTGGGAGTGCATCCATTGACAAGTACATTGGAGAGATGATTCTTTTACCCAACGTAAGCTGTACTCCTTCTGGAGAACAGTACAATGTCGCATATAGGCGTTTTAACAAGTCTAAACCAAGCAGATTTTCATTACAACCTGTCGTCAAAATCAGGGGTGCTTTCAATTGTCGGGGTCCAACAGAAATAGACAAAGGACCAGAAACAGGGTTGTGAACAGGGGCGCCTGAAAAACCTACTGAAACGTTTGTTGAGCCAGACAAAGGTGCGCCAGGGAGTTTCGCATGTATGATAGAACTTTTTGCTGCACCAGTATCCAACAGAAACGGTTCGACTATACCTGATGTTGCTACTGCGACATAAGGCCCACTCTGATCTACTGGAACTGATACTACTCCCTCTCTTTGTCCATGGCTGTCCTAGTACTCCCTTGGCTGAACTTCCTCACTAGCTTCATAGTAATCTTCAACATGATACTGTTGAGACCTATTCTGTTGGGCAGATTGTCCATTTCGTTGGTCGAAATAATTAGAAGGGCGATCACTTGTCTGTGGAGGCATAGCACCTCTTCCTCGACCTCTAGAATTCTGCATATAACCACCACGACCTCTCTGAGCTGCCGCAGTATTATTTTGTGCCCGTACCGGACACTCAGTCTTATAATGGCCTTCCATTTTGCAATAAGCACACTGATTCCATTGGTACTGTGGCCTCTGAGAATTATACTCCGTTCTTTGATATGACCCTTGCTGTGTATTGGTCTGATTGGTGCGAGGCGGATATGCTTGCTGTAAAAGAACTTTAGTTTTTAACTCTTTCGTCTTTTTATCTGATTTTTCTTTCTCCTCTTTGTCCCTATTTTCATAGTACTGGGCAGTAGCAAGTATTTGCGCAGTCGTAGAGACAGCCCACGCACTTTCAGAATTTTTTAATTTATTACTAAGTTCTGGCAACAGATTGTGCACAAATTTATCAACAAATAATCTCTGGCCTCCTTCTGTGCTCATATCCTGACCACTATGATCCACAAAAGTCTCCTCGAATCTTGTGAAAAAGTCGGAGACGCTTTCGTCTTTCTTCTGTTTGCACGCGGACAATTTGTCCCAGTTAACGCGTAATGCTGGCATTAGGGTTTTCATTAAATCGATTATTCTACCAGGCAAATTAGCAATTAAGGGTTCAGGTTTAGAACCACCTATTTGTTGACCATCCGCTGCAATTATAGCTGCCCAATCACCACCTAGGGCAACTGGATGATTCTCTTTACGAATTTTAGCCCAAATTGGTTGCGGTACTACATTACCAAATAGCAGATCTATGTCAGCTAGATTTAATACACAAGCGTCAACTGTCTGAGCCAACTCTTTGTAGTACCCTGCAGGATTTTTACGCGGATCTGGCAAGGCCTGTTTCACTGCTAATACTTCAGCTCGCTTCCATGGAATATGTATCCATACTCTCTGGAATTGGGCCGGAGCGGCTGCAATACCAAGGTTTACATTAGCTTGCACAGCTTCACGCCAAATTGGTGGAACCTCTCTCATTGGATATTGACGATTTTGTTTCGTACTACGTTTCTCTGACTCCCTCGGAGAACGAAGGGATGGGTCATTCCTATAACTTAAAATCAGTTCCATCGCTTCTTTTATATTTTGACCAACTATCATACCTGCAGCAAACTCTTTCTGAACATTAATTAATTCTTCTAGATTTGATTCAGGGTCATCCTCTTCCAATTCCTCACGTAGAAGGAAGCACATTTCATCAAACACATATCGTTGTGTCGGTTCATTCCATTGCATAAATGTATCTAATACATCTTGTACATTATATCTTCCAACTTTCGAAATCCATCTAAGAGCAGTGGAATCTAATATTCCTCTTTCTTCAGTACTGGGAAGCTGACTACGTCTCTGCACAGAGTCAGAGGTAGGAGTCTTAATCAGAGTTTTATAGAAGGGAGATAGAATGTTAGAGACAGAATCAGTGATTCTTCGACGAACAGAAAGTGGAGTCATAATATTAGCAGAAGCAGTAAATAGAGTAGCAGTTGGAACAGATAGATCAGGAACAGTAGGAGTAGCGGGCAAAACAGCTTGTGAACTAGCAGGTGTGAGCGATACAGGTATAGGTAAAGAAGCCGGCAACCCTGAAAGAGGGGGTGCCGAAGGAACATTAATAGTGACCACAGGAGGTACAGGAACTTGATTCAGAGGAGCGGGAACACCAGGTTGTCCAGCAACCGGTAATTGAACATTCGGTATAGGTGGAGCCGTAGCACCCTGTGCATACGGTGGGGGTGATCGTAACAAGTAAGACAACAGGGGATCCTTTTCAGGGTCCTCTACTATCTTAGCTGTACTTGATGGCAAAGCAGGATAGCACTTGTCTATTGCTAAATTATGCTCTCTATTGGCCACCTCCATCGCTTTCTCAGACTCGTTGAGTTGTAGCTGCTTAGCAGACTGTTCTAAAGTCAACTCTTGCTCTTTCTGTTCTTTCTTCAACTTTTTAATTTCTCTCTGTTTAGATTCTTTTCGCCAATAACGGAAAGAATCAAACATTGCCGGCCGGGCTTTCTTCTTGAATAATTTTGTTTCTAAATTATCAAGAACTTGAGGTTCGAAACTACCATGCAGTGGCCAACTAAGGACACCATCTTTCTCTGTGTAGTGGATCCATACCTCGTTATAAGAGATAGGGCCCACACCAAATTTGCAATATAGATCATAAAGGGGAGTTCCAATCGGAGGAACCGAACACGAGTCCTCCAACCGGGAATCACTGTTGCAACTAAAACAAGACAACATACAATTTTTCCGACTTACCATTTTATAACCCGGAACACAAAACAGACAAAACACAAACCAAAAGAAAGGTGCGCACTCGAACCAAGAACTTAGGCCTACCAGAACAGACAAACGTATCGATACCCGAACTGAACTGAATGATTATCGTAACCAGAATAACAAGTGATAATCTTATGAAACCGAACCGAAACCAAGAACTAAAAGGATTATCGAAACAGAAACAACCCTCACGAAGTAATCAACTATCAACCACTTAATACTTAACTGAGGCACTGAAGACGTCACCAAGGAGAAACCCGTCACGTCTCGCCGTACTAAGGACTGCACCTCGGGTCCAAGACAGGGCGACGGTCAAGGCAACGAACCACTGCAGCCGTCTGAACGGGAACCCTCGTGGAAGAGAACGTCGGGCCACTTTTGCGATATGCCGGGATCGATGAAGTGGGGCGCCTCCCTCTGAAATCCGAACTCTTCAGGCTTTTGGACCGGTACCGAATGACGTCGCCCCACTTTGGGCGCCAATTGGAGTTCTGGACTTTTTGGTTCCGTCCAGAGGTGTCAGGGATAACACCCGAAGACCCCGGAGTTCAACCTGCCTCGGTGCATAAACAAACAGAAACACGGGCTTCTCGATGGTGGCGTGAAAGACCAAAGGTTTATTACTGCAGGGACACAGAAGTCACAGAAACTACACATGGGCAGTATCTAGGAGCCTGTTCAATTTGTACAAAAGAGGGTTGTTCCTTATATACTGAATATTGGGCTTCAGGCAAATTCTTTACATGTTAGCACATTCCAAAAACTTCGTATCTAAAACAATAAATATTTGGCGTTGCACAGGAATCGTCAACAATATCTGATGTCAAAACATTACGAACGAGGGGTTCCCACTATTCCATCATAATCCCATGTCAACTCTTCATTCAAGACCCGGACCGCCTCATCGTAAATTTCGTTACCTCCCCCTAATAAAGGCCCAGAAGGAAAGGAGCAGAGCCAGGTGCAGAAGATAGAAAAGTAGGATAAGAGATGTTTGTGGGTCGTAAATGGGCACGGTTACCGGCTTCGGCCGTCTAATCATGATCAGACCAACGAACACGAGAACCAGTATAGCAGGACTGGCCTCAGGCTGGGGAGGCAGCTCTTGCCGAGTCATGCTGCCACAGCGTTGCTGGCCTAAGGTGCACGTGTCACTAGCAAGGTGAATTGCCGGCTAAAGCCTACGTGTCCTTAAATGAAAAGAGGTCATTGCGTGTCCATTGACTATGTGAGGGCAAGGAATACAAAATGGCTTCCTTGTTCTAAGATGGATGCCACGGGTAGAACAGAAATGTGTTTGTAACAGGAGTGCTCTTGCTCGTAGCATAGCGAAAACACCAGGATATACTAAATGGATCATTTGCGGTTCACTGATACCAAAATTATGCATTTGCGACAATGTTACAAACACGGGTTAAAATCGTCACGGAACCTCACCCACTGCAAGCACATTTCACTTTTGTACGAGTGGCGGAGACTATACCATACCTAGGCATCCTATTGGCCCCCACACCAGCTAGGACACTTGCAGCCAACTAAGGCCCCTTCTCACCCAGACCAAACAGACGCTCTCTGCATGGAACTGCTCTCGGCTGTCATGGTCCGGATGGATTGCGGCTGTCAAAATGACAATACTCTACTTTTTAGGGCTCGCCTGCTGTGCGCATGCGCATAGCTGGCGAAGCTCTATAGGGGCTTAAACAGACTTTAAACAGACTTTACCCAATTTGGCGATTTGGTGCTGTGCCCGTGGCTTTTAGGTCAATGCGCTTGCGCATTGACCTAAAATGCGCGTGCACATCACCAAATCGCCGTCTGTTCCCTCAGCCGCATCCTCCCACACCTTTGAAGTGCTCACTTCAAAGGCCCCTGCTGCTTAACACCCTCTCCCCACTCCGCCCCCTCCCCTGCCCGCCATGTCGCATTTCTCCTCCCCCCTCCCCACAGCAATGCCCTCCGTCTGTTAGCAGTGTTAGCGAAAAACGAGCATACTTCAGTGGTGTATCGTGTCATGTTTATCTAATCTCTGTAGTTGTGCACCCTAGTCCGGAAGCATCTGCACTGTGGTGCGTGTGTTAAACCTAAACTCTTTTTGTGTTATTGTTGAATATGGATAAAGCTGGGCAGTCGTCACTTCATTAGGCTCCACCGGATGGTATTTTTTTTCTTTTCTTGATTTGGTATTTTTAGCAGCTGTCAACGTCACCTTTAATTAGCACGGTGATTTGTTCAAACTGCACATGCGCCTAGGTATTTACATTATTTAACAGTCACGTCACTGCGTTTGCTGCAATGTTAAGTAAACATGTGAGCAGCAAAATGCTATAATAAATATATTAAATAAAATCACCAATAAGGCACGTGCCACTGGCGTTTCATTACAGAGCTTACCCAGGCATGTGCCATAAAGAGAGCAAGAACGTGAGCAAAGTCCCTCCTCTCTACACAGCAACACTACATGTTGGCATGTGTGTATCTCGCCCCAACAATAATGCGTCAGGTGTAAGATGCGTACTGCTTTCTTTCGGCCCCATTAACAGCGTCGCTGAGACGTGAATGAAGAGTAAGCGTGAGTGGCACCTTCACGGCAGCTCTTCGTTACTTTTCCAAAGTGCGCTGCGGTAATACGGAATCAGAGATGGGGGATTTCCTCTTTACATTGTGGCCGGGTATTAAGAGCATAGGGCTGAACCAAACGGAAATACGCAAAATATGATGCGATTGTTATTCAATGTTGTTCCTCATTCATTAGTCCACACTTAAAAGGCAATGATGTTAAAAAAAAAATCTACAAATGTATAGATAAATATGCAGCTGGGTATTAACCGTACAGGCAACTATTGCCACAATATTTCGAAAATGTCTGAACATTTTGGGGAATAACTGGGTGGATACCTCGTTTCTGGCAGATTTTACTGCAGGTTGCCCCTGGCAGTACGAAATAGTCAGAATTTGTTCAATTAATATCTCAAACCTTTCGTTTTATCTGGACCCCCCTGGTATTCGGTAGCTCCTGGCAATTCTCAGGAATTGTTTCAGTGCTCTAACTTACACTGCAGTGTATTTAGCAAAGTTTGACTAATCCAATAGGGGTCTTTTTAAAGGAGGTGTAATATCCCTGTGGGTTTTGTTGGGGCCAAGTTTGGGAACTCATGAAGGGAATCACGAATATTGAGCTACCTCAATTGGCACATATAACAGCTTTGGCCCACCTATCTTGAGGAGGATAAATAAGTAGCCCCACTCCACCACCTCATCCACCACCGCCACATCCACCACACCCACCACCATCACTTCCACCACCACATCCACCACCACTTTCACCACATCCACAACCACCACATCCACCACATCCACAACCACCACATCCACCACCACCACATCCACCACATCACCACCACATCCACCATCACCACCACATCCACCATCACATCCACCACCCCCACCACCACCACATCCACCATCACATCCACCATCACCTCCACCTCCACTATGACATCCACTGCCACATCCACCACCACATCCACCACATCCACCACATCCACCACCACCGCATCTACCACCACCGCATGCACCACCACCACCACACCCACCACCACTACATCCACCACCACATCCACTACAACCACCACCACCGCATCCACCACCGCATTCACCACCGCATCCACCACCACATACACCATCACCACCACATCCACCATCACATCCACCACCACATCCACCACTTCCACCGCATCCACCACCACCACATCCACCACCACCACATCCACCACCACCACATTCACCACCGCATCCACCACCACCACATCCACCACCTCATCCACCACCACATCCACCACCACCTCATCCACCACCGCATCCACCACCACACCCACCACCATCACTTCCACCACCACCGCATCCACCATCACCACCACATCCACCATCACATCCACCATCACATCCACCATCACATCCACCATCACACCCACCATCACACCCACCACCACCACCACCACCACATCCACCACCACATCCACCACCACATCCACCACCACATCCACCATCACCTCCACATCCACCATGAAATCCACCACCACATCCACCACCACCACCACATCCACCACCACCACATCCACCACCACCACATCCACCACCACATCCACCACCACATCCACCACCACATCCACCACCACCACATCCACCAGCACATCCACCACCTCATCCACCACCGCATCCACCACCACCACATCCACCACCACCACATCCACCACACCCACCACCATCACTTCCACCACCACATCCACCACCACTTTCACCACATCCACAACCACCACATCCACCACCACCACATCCACCACATCACCACCACATCCACTACCTCCACCACATCCACCCCACATCCACCCCACATCCACCACCATCACCACCACATCCACCACCACCATATCCCCCAGATCCACCACCACCACATCTATATCTGTGTGGCTCTGTGTGTGTGTAGGTGCAAATGCAATGTTCTTGGATTTTCGTCACAATAAAATACACTGAACATAATCTTCACAAAAGTTATTTACAAACGTTTAAGCTATTGCCATTATAAATTACGATAACTTTTATTTAAGTATGAATTATTTACAAAATTAAAAGCCATTGTTATTTGTAATATCAAGACATCTAAGTCACGTAAATACAACACACATTGCATTACAAATGCTATAGGTGTCACATTTGCAAAAGTTAAAACTATTGACATTGTAACTGACAAAGCTATTAATTTTGCTACTTTCAAAACCAACACATAAATAAAAAAAGTGTCATTTACAATACCAATAGCTCAAACTTTCCTAATGCGAGACCTATTGCATTTCCAATGCTTGTTATATTTCAGACCCTACCATTAACCCCATTGCCAGCGATCCTCCGTAATCTACAACTCGTCATTAACCGGTTCATCTCGAATTGCAAGAATCCGCGTCTTCACCAACAACAATTATCCAAACCAAATCGCAGGGAGGCCTGGGTCTTCTCCTGATCCCACGGTATTTCCAGGTTACACAGTTGCACTTTATTGTGGAGTGGAATCGAACGCTATCTGAAAAGCACTGGTCCAGGCGATAGCTGGAACCAACATTTGGAGAGAAATCTGGCCTGGGGGCTATACTCTTCTCCCGTAAAGGCCACAACCTTGAAAATCGGGGGCGCGGTTGCTCTCAAAGACAAACAAACATCATTTCCCTCTCCGATGACGCCGATTATTGACAACCCAGACACCACCCCCAGGGATGTGCTCAGAGGTTTTCCAGCAATGGCGTGAAGAAGGCTGCGTACTTACAGGTGGGCTCGCTACTTGACCCTTTGGGGTCATTCCTTTTGACCGGCTGCAACAGGACTACTCATTACAGGCAACAGACTTGTGCCACTACGATTAGGTGAGGCACTGGGTGACCTCTCCGAGCTATGAATCAGGATCCTCTTGTCCTCTAACCCGCTTTGAAAAATAGCTAGTATGCAAAGACGGAGATGAACATCTGATTTCTGAGCTCTAAGCTTTCCTCTCTGACGAGGCCAACACTTCAAAGACCAAGGGCCAGCTCAGCTGGGAGGAGGAACTGGGGTGCCCCCTTTCCAGCAAAGAATGGCAGGATACATACTACAGGATACACCACACAGTGCAAGACATATCCGGCACAGAGCAGCGTATAAAATTGCCTTCTACTGGTACTTAACCCCTACATGAATTCATGGCTGGAATAGAGGGCATTCCAAAAAGTGTTGGCGGCGCTGTGGTTAATTGGGCTCCCTCCTGCACCTGCTGTGGCACTGCACCATGCTGGCCAGGTATTGGGATTGGGTCCTGATTGACACTGATTGAGCGTTTGACATTACTTTACCCCGCTATTCCGGGCCTATCCAACCCCCTGACCTTTCCCCTATGGTCAATTATAGGCAGACGAATGGTGCTTGCATTCAATGCCACCCGACAAGTCCTCCTTGCTCGATAGGGCATGGAGGAGATCCCAGACCATGTGGAGCGGCTTCATACATTACGGGTCGCACTTGCAATGGAACGCATACCACTGATGGCGGAAAAAAGGGCCACAAAATATCCAGGGATATGGGCTCGTTCATTAAAATTCTGTTGCCAGAGTTTCGGGAAGTGACCTGCCCGAAATATTTGCAAATCTTGTGACTGCTGCCAGGCGATGTCAAGGAGGGTATCCAGACCGATGCCTGAGAGGTCGATTGCTCCAGCTCCTCATTTAGCTTTCATCCTAGGGAACTGTGACAATAGTGCCTTGCTGCGGAGGAGTCGGGAGAGGGTGGGGGAAGCTGGGCGAGTTTCATTATTGTTTGATATTTCCTTGGGTCCTTTCCTTTCTTCTTCCTTTTTCATGTTTCTTCAAAAGACAAAATTCAGAACTCTGCATAACTCTGCCGGCCTCCAGTATGTGGACTGAGAGCTGTGTACCAATGCCTTCATCTTTGCAAGCTGCCTGCCAAGGATTGTAGGTGGAAAGCTGTGTTGCTGATCAGCAGACCCTAACAAAATAGAACTGTCCCATAAAATATATTGGATTCAGTTTAGTACAGGTCTGTTTTTAGGTCTGGTCTGAGCTAGCGCATGCGCTGGCTGGCGAGACTTTTGGCAAGTGGGCTTCAGAAAATGCTACCACTGTGGCCTAGAGCTTGCGGTTACGCCCGCGGGCGCATGCTTACGAGCAGAGGCACCATCTTGTTTTCCTCTCTCATCATGGGTCATCAGCTTTCAAGATATGAGAGCTTTCTTTCACATTCCTGAAGTCGATAGCTTCCTTGTCATTTGCGTTACTAAGCAATCCTGAGCAGAGCCAACTGTTAAATTAAATGAATCAGGTTATTCTTGTTTACAAGCACCTCCTGAGAAACGCAGCAAAACTTTCAAACGACTCTGTGGTTTGAAAGTTTTGCCGCGTTTCTCAGGAGATGCTTGTAATCAGCTTTCAAGATAGGAGAGCTTTCTTTCACATTACTGAAGTCAATAGCTTCCTTTTCATTTGTCTATATATCCCTACCTCTCCTCTACCCCTCTACCACTCTTCTACCCCTCTACCTCTCTTCTACCGCTCTACCTCACTTATACCCCTCTACCTCTACTCTATCTCTCTTCTATCTCTCTACCTCTCTTCCACCCCTCTACCTCTCTTCTACTCTTCTACCCCTCTACCTCTCTATTAGCCCTCTACCTTTCTACTAACCCTCTACCCCTTCTCTACCCCTCTACTTCTCTTCTACCCCTCTACCTCTCTTCTATCCCTCTACCTCTCTTCTACCCCTCTACCTCTCCTCTACTCTTCTATCCCTCTACCCCTCTACCTCTCTTCTACTCTTCTACCCGTCTACCTCTCTTCTACCCCTCTACCTCTTTTCTACTCTTCTACCCCTCTACTCCTCTTCTACTCTTCTACCCCTCTTGTACTCTTCTACCCCTCTACTACCCCTCTACCCCTCTACTCTTCTACCCCTCTGCCCCTCTACTACCCCTCTACCCCTCTACTTTTCTATCCCTCTACCCCTCAACGACTCTGTGGTTTCAAAATTTTGCCGCGTTTCTCAGGAGATGCTTGAAATCAGCTTTCATGATAGGAGAGCTTTCTTTCACATTATTGAAGTCCATAGTAAGCATGAGCGCAAAATCCGCTCCGATCGCGGATTTTTCGGATTTTCGGTAAATCCGCGATCCGCGAACTCTCGCGGATTTACCGAGAATCCGCAATCCGCGATCGGAGCGGATTTTGCGGTCAAAAGTTCAAGCCCCATGTAAATAATTTACGATGGCGCCGGCAAGCTGCCAGCGCCATCCTCAAATGGTTACTTAATTAGCTTCGACAGGAAGCTCTAACAGCTTTTATCAGTTGGAGCTTCCTGTTGAAGCTAATTAAGTAACTTTTGCAGGATGGCGCTGGCAGCTTGCCGGCGCCATCGTAAAGTATTTACATGGTGTCTTCTTCTTGAATAAATATGAAGGGCAGGGTTCATTCTGGCACGACGGTCCTGGCACAAAAAAAAAACCTCAACAGGAAACACTTGCAGATATCAATAACGCATGTGCCCTAGTTGAAGCTTAAATTCAGTGACTCATTCATCAGCCCAAAAATAATCGTGAGCGCCGGCGCCCCCGTCCGTTTGGCCCCGCCCACACACTCGAGGTGTGCACCGTCTTCCCGCCATTTATCCACTATGATGGCCATTTCACTCCAGGGACCCCTGCGCACTTCGGCGCGATTGCATAGTAACACACACTTGGTCGCTGGAACTAGTTGAAGTGCAAATGCAGTGACTCATTCATCAGCCCAAAAAAAAATTGTGAGCGTTGGGAGGCTGGGCAGATGTGCCTTCTTCACAAATATACCATCGAAAATCCGCTGTGATGCTGGCCAGATGCATTTGCATCTTTGACTTTCACGAGCGCAACCCCCGTGCTGTTCCTGTGACCAGGGGGCTTCTGTCTCTTAATCTGCTGCTCCGATCGATCTCTGACCTTTAATATACACAAGAGGCATGTGCGCTCGCATGGAAGCCCCGTCCGTTTGGCCCCGCCCACACACTCGAGGAAGCCCCGCCCCAAATCCGCAAATCCGCTAAATCCGCGGATTTTGCGGATCCACGATCCGTGAATCCGCAAATTCGTGAATCGTGGATCCGCAAAATCCGCCCATGCTTAGTCCATAGCTTCTTTTTCATTTGCCTATATATCCCTACCTTTCTTCTACCCCTCTACCTCTCTTCTACCTCTCTTCTACACCTCTACTTTACCTCTCTTCTATCCCTCTACCTCTCTTCTACCCCTCTACCTCGCTTCTACTCTTCTACCCCTCTACCTCTCTTCTACCTCTCTTCTACACCTCTACTTTACCTCTCTTCTATCCCTCTACCTCTCTTCTACCCCTCTACCTCGCTTCTACTCTTCTAACCCTCTACCTCTCTTCTACCCCTCTACTACCCCTCTACACCTTTTCTACGCCTCTTCTACTCCTCTACTAACCCTCTACTACCGTTCTACCCCTCTACCCCTCTTCTACCCCCTTTTACCCTGTTTACCCCTCTTCTACATCTCTACCTCTCTTCTACCCCTCTGCCCCTCTTCTATCCCTCTTCTACCCCTCTACCCCTCTTCTACTCTACCCCTCTGCTACCCCTCTTCTACCCCTCTACTACCCCTCTACCCCTCTTCTACCACTCTACCCCTCTTTACCTCTCTTCTACCCCTCTAACTCTACACCACCTCTCTTCTACCCCTCTACCCCTCTTCTTCCCCTCTACCCCTCTACTACCTCTCTACCTCTCTTCTTCCCCTCTAACTCTACACCACCTCTCTTCTACCCCTCTACCCCTCTTCTACCCCTCCACCTCTCTTTTACCACTCTACCCTTCTTCTACCCTGCTTCTACACCTCTACCCCTCTTCTACCCCTCTACTCCTCTACTACCCCTCAAGCCCTCTACTACCTCTCTACCCCTCTATTACCGCTCTACTACCACTCTGTCCCTCTACTACCCCTCTACTCCACTTCTACCCCTCTACTACCCTCTACCCCTCTTCTTCCCCTCTACCCCACTACTAACCCTCTTCTACCCCTCTACACTTTTACCCCTCTTCTACCCCTCTACTACCGCTGTACCCTACTACCCCTCTACCTCTCATCTACCCCTCTACCCCTCTTCTACCCCTCTAGCCCTCTACTACCCCTCAACCCCTCTACTACCCCTCTACCCCTCTACTACCCCTCTACTACCCCTTACCCCTCTGCCACTCTTCTACCCCTCTTCTTCTCCTCTTCTACTCCTCTATCCCTCTTCTACCCTCTACCCCTCTTCTACCCCCTTCTATCCACTTCTTCCCCCTTCTACCCCTCTTCTACCCCTCTTCCTTCCCCCCTCTACCTCTCTACCCCTCTTCTAACCCTCTATGCCTCTACTACCCCTCTACCCCTCTACTACCCCTCTATCCCTCTTATACCCTTCTATCCCTCTTCTACCCCCTTCTATCCCTCTGCTGCCCCTCTACCCCTCTTCTACCCCTCTACCCCTCTTCTATCCCTCTTCTACCCCTCTTTTACCCTCCCTTCTACCCCTCTACCCCTATTATACCCCTATTCTACCCCTCCACCCCTCTACTACCCCTCTACTACCCCTCTACTACCCTTCTACCCCTTCTACCCCTCTTTCACCCCCTTCTACCCCTCTTCTACCCCCTTCTACCCCTCTTCCACCCCCTTCTACCCCTCTACCCCTCTTCTATCCTTCTTCTACCCCTCTTCTACCCCTCTTTTACCCTCCCTTCTACCCCTCTACCCCTATTATACCCATATTCTACCCCTCCACCCCTCTTCTACCCCTCTACTACCCCTCTACTACCCTTCAACCCCTTCTACCCCTCTTCTACCCCCTTCTACCCCCTTCTACCCCTCTTCTACCCCTCTTCCACCCCCTTCTACCCCTCTACCCCTCTACTACCCCTCTACCCCTCTTATACCCCTCTATCGCTCTTCTACCCTCTCCTTCTCCCCCCTCCTCTACCTCTCTTCTACCCCTCTACCCCTCTTTTACCCCTCTACCCTACTACCCCTCTACTACCCCTCTATCTCTCTACTGCCCCTCCACTCCGCTTCTACCCCTCTAGCCCACTTCTATCCCTCTACCCCTCTTCTACCCCTCTTCTACCCCTCTACTACCCCTCTGCCACCCTTCTACCCATCTTCTACCCCTTCTACCCCCTTCTACCCCCGTTCTACCCCCTTATACCCCTCTTCTACCCCTCTACCACCCTTCTACCCCTCTACCTCTCTTCTACCCCCTTCTATCCCCGTTCTACCCCCTTCTACCCCCGCTCGACCCCCTTCTACCCCTCTTCTACCACTCTACCCCTCTTCTACCCCTCTTTTACCCCTCTGTCCCTCTTCTACCCTTCTTCCCCTTTACCCCATTTCTATCCCTCTAATACCCTTCTACCCCATTTACCACTCGTCTACCCATCTACCCCTCTTCTACCCCTCTTCCACCCTTCTACCCCTCTTCTAAGCCTCTTTTACCCTCCGTTCTACCCCTCTACCCCTATTCTACCCCTCCACCCCTCTACTACCCTTCTACCCCCTTCTACCCCTCTTCTACCCCCTTCGAACCCTCTTCCACCCCCTTCTACCCCTCTACTACCCCTCTACCCCTCTTATACCCCTCTATCCCTCTTCTACCCTCTCCTTCTCCCCCTCTTCTACCTCTCTTCTACCCCTCTACCCCTCTTCTACCCCTCTACCCTACTACCCCTCTACTACCCCTCTATCTCTCTGCTGTCCCTTCACTCCGCTTCTACCCCTCTACCCTGCTTCTACCCCTCTACCCCTCTTCTACCCCTCTTCTACCCCTCTACTACCCCTCTGCCACCCTTCTACCCATCTTCTACCCCTTCTACCCCTGTTCTACCCCCTTACACCCCTGTTCTACCCCACTACCACCCTTCTACCCCTCTTATACCCCTCTAACCCTCTTCTATCCCTCTACTACCCCTGTAACACTCTTCTACCCCTCTACTCCTCTACTACCCCTCTTCTACCCCTCCATCCCCCTCTTCTACCCCTCTACTACCCCTCTAACCTACTACTCCTCCATTGCCCCTCACCTCCCCTCTACCTCTCTTCTACCCCTCTACCTCTACTGTACCTCTCATCTACCCCTCTACCTCTCCTCTACCCCTCTACTTCTATTCTACCTCTCTTTTATCCCTCTACCTCTCTTCTACCCCTCTTCTACCCCTCTACACCTTTTCTACGTCTCTTCTACTCCTCTACTAACCCTCTACTACCTTTCTACCCCTCTACCCCTCTTCTACCCCCTTTTACCCTGTTTTATCCCTCTTCTACATCTCTATCTCTCTTCTACCCCTCTGCCCCTCTTCTATCCCTCTTCTACCCCTCTACCCCTCTTCTACTATACCCCTCTGCTACCCCTCTTCTACCCCTCTACTACCCCTCTACCCCTCTTCTACCACTCTACCCCTCTTCTACCCCTCTACTACCTCTCTACCTCTCTTCTACCCCTCTAACTCTACACCACCTCTCTTCTACCCCTCAACCCCTCTTCTTCCCCTCTACCCCTCTACTACCTCTCTACCTCTCTTCTTCCCCTCTAACTCTACACCACCTCTCTTCTACCCCTCTACCCCTCCACCTCTCTTTTACCACTCTACCCTTCTTCTACCCTGCTTCGACACCTCTACCCCTCTTCTACCCCTCTACTCCTCTACTATCCCTCAAGCCCTCTACTACCTCTCTACCCCTCTATTACCGCTCTACTACCACTCTGTCCCTCTACTACCCCTCTACTCCTCTTCTACCCCTCTACTACCCTCTACCCCTCTTCTTCCCCTCTACCCCACTCCTAACCCTCTTCTACCCCTCTACACTTTTACCCCTCTTCTACCCCTCTACTACAGCTGTACCCTACTACCCCTCTACCTCTCATCTACCCCTCTACCCCTCTTCTACCCCTCTAGCCCTCTACTACCCCTCAACCCCTCTACTACCCCTCTACCCCTCTACTACCCCTCTACTACCCCTTACCCCTCTGCCACTCTTCTACCCCTCTTCTTCTCCTCTTCTACTCCTCTATCCCTCTTCTACCCCTCTTCTACCCTCTACCCCTCTTCTACCCCCTTCTATCCACTTCTTCCCCCCTTCTACCCCTCTTCTACCCCTCTTCCTTCCCCCCTCTACCTCTCTACCCCTCTTCTAACCCTCTATGCCTCTACTACCCCTCTACCCCTCTACTACCCCTCTTCTATCCCTCTTCTACCCCTCTTCTACCCCTCTTTTACCCTCCCTTCTACCCCTCTACCCCTATTATACCCCTATTCTACCCCTCCACCCCTCTTCTACCCCTCTACTACCCCTCTACTACCCTTCTACCCCTTCTACCCCTCTTCTACCCCCTTCTACCCCCTTCTACCCCTCTTCCACCCCCTTCTACCCCTCTACCCCTCTACTACCCCTCTACCCCTCTTATACCCCTCTATCCCTCTTCTACCCTCTCCTTCTCCCCCTCCTCTACCTCTCTTCTACCCCTCTACCCCTCTTTTACCCCTCTACCCTACTACCCCTCTACTACCCCTCTACCCCTCTTCTACCCCTCTACACCTTTTCTACGCCTCTTCTACTCCTCTACTAACCCTCTACTACCTTTCTACCCCTCTACCCCTCTTCTACCCCCTTTTACCCTGTTTTATCCCTCTTCTACATCTCTATCTCTCTTCTACCCCTCTGCCCCTCTTCTATCCCTCTTCTACCCCTCTACCCCTCTTCTACTATACCCCTCTGCTACCCCTCTTCTACCCCTCTACTACCCCTCTACCCCTCTTCTACCACTCTACCCCTCTTCTACCCCTCTACTACCTCTCTACCTCTCTTCTACCCCTCTAACTCTACACCACCTCTCTTCTACCCCTCAACCCCTCTTCTTCCCCTCTACCCCTCTACTACCTCTCTACCTCTCTTCTTCCCCTCTAACTCTACACCACCCTTCTTCTACCCCTCTACCCCTCCACCTCTCTTTTACCACTCTACCCTTCTTCTACCCTGCTTCGACCCCTCTACCCCTCTTCTACCCCTCTACTCCTCTACTATCCCTCAAGCCCTCTACTACCTCTCTACCCCTCTATTACCGCTCTACTACCACTCTGTCCCTCTACTACCCCTCTACTCCTCTTCTACCCCTCTACTACCCTCTACCCCTCTTCTTCCCCTCTACCCCACTCCTAACCCTCTTCTACCCCTCTACACTTTTACCCCTCTTCTACCCCTCTACTACAGCTGTACCCTACTACCCCTCTACCTCTCATCTACCCCTCTACCCCTCTTCTACCCCTCTAGCCCTCTACTACCCCTCAACCCCTCTACTACCCCTCTACCCCTCTACTACCCCTCTACTACCCCTTACCCCTCTGCCACTCTTCTACCCCTCTTCTTCTCCTCTTCTACTCCTCTATCCCTCTTCTACCCCTCTTCTACCCTCTACCCCTCTTCTACCCCCTTCTATCCACTTCTTCCCCCCTTCTACCCCTCTTCTACCCCTCTTCCTTCCCCCCTCTACCTCTCTACCCCTCTTCTAACCCTCTATGCCTCTACTACCCCTCTACCCCTCTACTACCCCTCTTCTATCCCTCTTCTACCCCTCTTCTACCCCTCTTTTACCCTCCCTTCTACCCCTCTACCCCTATTATACCCCTATTCTACCCCTCCACCCCTCTTCTACCCCTCTACTACCCCTCTACTACCCTTCTACCCCTTCTACCCCTCTTCTACCCCCTTCTACCCCCTTCTACCCCTCTTCCACCCCCTTCTACCCCTCTACCCCTCTACTACCCCTCTACCCCTCTTATACCCCTCTATCCCTCTTCTACCCTCTCCTTCTCCCCCTCCTCTACCTCTCTTCTACCCCTCTACCCCTCTTTTACCCCTCTACCCTACTACCCCTCTACTACCCCTCTATCTCTCTGCTGTCCCTCCACTCCGCTTCTACCCCTCTACCCCGCTTCTATCCCTCTACCCCCCTTCTACCCATCTTCTACCCCTTCTACCCCCTTCTACCCCTGCTCTACCCCCTTATACCCCTCTTCTACCCCTCTACCACCCTTCTACCCCTCTACCTCTCTTCTACCCCCTTCTACCCCCGTTCTACCCCCCTTCTACCCCTCTTCTACCACTCTACCCCTCTTCTACCCCTCTTTTACCCCTCTGTCCCTCTTCTACCCTTCTTCCCCATTACCCCTCTTCTATCCCTCTAATTTATTTATTTATTTGCAAACTTGTACCGCGCTAGGAATCCACTCCCAAAGGAGTATCTCTGCGCCATTGGCAGCATCTGAGAGCAAAAAGAAGGCCCAATCATATATATTAATTCCCCAACCAGATAACTAGTAATTAAAAAGGAATGTTTTTAGTTTTTTCCTAAAGGGAAGGTGTTCCTTGCATAGTCTAATTTCCTTGGGAAGTTCATTCCATAGCTTTGGGCCGGCTACTGATAGAGCCCTTCCCCCTTGTCTTGTCTTCCTGAACCTGGGGACACATAACAGTTCTTGATCCCCAGATCTCAGAGATCTAGAGGGAACGTATGGAATGAATTTTTTGGTTAGGTAATCTGGACCTTTACCAATAAGGCACTTGTGAATGATGCAGCAAGTTTTGAACATCACCCTCTGTTTCACTGAGAGCCAATGAAGTTTAACTAATAATGGCTTTGAGGGAGTACGGGCCGGGACATTGAGAACTAGGCGTGCAGCAGTATTTTGCACAACTTGTAGTCTAACAATAATCCCCTCATTGGCGGCTAGGAGCAAACCATTACAGTAATCCAGCCTACTCAGCACGAGCGACTGTACTAGTGTTTTCCTGGTGGTGTCAGGTAACAGGGGGAATACCTTCCGGAGAAGCCCAATAACATGGAAACAGGAGCTGACCACTTGATTGGCATGTTGTTTAAGGGCGAGCTCCTGATCCAGTTTAACTCCTAGATCTTTCACGACCACTTTGGGCTCAGGGACTGGGCCTAGATCTTGAGGCCACCAGTCAGGAGTCCACAGGCGTTTGGCTTCCCCAAAGAGCATCACCTCAGTCTTAGAGACGTTACACTGTAGGAAGTTTGCTGCCATCCAATGTGCCACTTCTTTCATCCCCAGGGCAAAGGAGTTATGTACTTCAGGAGTCATGGTTTTAAACGGAAAGAGGAGTTGAGTATCGTCCGCATACGATACGGGGATAAACCCGTGGGATCTCATGATGTTAGCTAGGGGCGCCACGTAGATGTTAAATAACGTAGGGCTCAAACAAGAGCCCTGTGGCACCCCCTTAGAGATCTCCACCTCCTCTGACTGATATGGACCCAAAATGACTCTTTGAGTACGTTTGATGAAAAAACTCCTTAGCCAGGCCAGCGCCTTGCCTCCCAGACCGATGTCAACTAGTCTGGAGGTCATGATGTCGTGTGACACCGTGTCAAACGCCACTGACAGATCTAAAAGCACCAGGATAACGGAATAACCCTTATCCTGTAGCATATGAAGATCGTCAGCGACGGACAGCAAGGCGGTCTCAGTGCTGTGCCTAGGCCTGAACCCAGATTGGGAGGGATCTAGCCCACCCGCACTTTCGATGTATTTTGACAAGTGCCGATTCACAAACTTCTCAGTGAGCTTCCCTAAAAAAGGGAGGAGAGAGATCGGTCTCAAGTTTGTCAATTCAGTCCAGGGGATAGAATTGTTTTTCCGTAGAGGCCTCACCAGGGCGTGCTTCCAGTCTAGGGGGACTTCCCCTGTACTCAAGGATAGATTAACTACCTGCCGAATTCCAACACCCAGATCGTCAGTCAGTAGTGGCATAATACGTGCCGGGATGATATCTGAGGGGCACCCGCTCTTTGTTTGGATGATAAGAGCAGTTATCTCCTCCATTGAGATGGGAGGGAATTCTACAAGCTTACTAGCCTTGTTTTCTGCTGTCCTAATGTGTGGCTGAACCATATAGTCAACTGTTCCAATATTGTTGGGGATGGATTTGGAGGCTAATATCTTAGCATAAATGCCTTCAATTTTTCTAATAAAAAACTGTGAGATATTGTCACAGAGTTCCTGGGATTCAATCCCCTCAGTCTCACAAGCAGTAGGCTTGATAAAGGTTTGTAGGATTTGATAGAGGACTTTCACGTTTTTACCAGCTGCTGATAATTGGGCTGCTATATGCTGTTTCCGAGCAGTCCGAATAGCTCTGTGGTAGCTTTTTAAAGAAATCCTATAGTTCTCTTTATCCTCTGCCTTGCGTGTGACCCTCCATCGTTTTTCTAACTTCCTCGTAGTTAGCTTTAATTGTCTGAGATCCTCAGTGAACCAAACTTCTTGTTTTGGGGCAGGCCGAGGTTTATATGTTCTGAAGGGAACAACGTAATTTATGGTTGCTGTCACAGCTTCATTAAATTTACATAATGCGGTGGTGGCATTATCCCCACATTCTTCCCAATTGGGTTCAGTGTAGTTCCCCCTAAAGCCCTCTGGTGTTAATTTATTCCAGGGTCTCCTGACATCTGCCATAGTCCTCTGGATGCCCTTTGCTTTATAATTGGACCGAGTGTAGAATTCAATAATGGAGTGGTCAGTCCAATCCACTTGAATGGGAATCAAACATTTTATGGCTGTAGAGTTACATAGCACTAGGTCCAATGTATGGCCTGCTAAGTGTGTGGGCCCCTGGTTCATTTTGTTAAATCCAAGTGTGGCCAGATCCGTCAGAAGAGTCTGTGCCTCCACACAAATAGCAATTTCGCTGTGGACGTTAAAATCCCCTACCAAGATGAAATCTGAATTGACCTGCACATGGGGTGCCAAAGCTTCAACAAGTTGAATGGAAAAATTCCCACATGGGCCTGGGGGTCGATAAACTAACGCTCCCTTCCTGGTTTCCCTGGAACTAGGGTTGATAGTAAAGATCAGGAGCTCCATCTGTGGGGTACACACAGTCTCAGTAACTACAACCTCCATCTCCTGTTTAAAAACAATAGCTAACCCTCCTCCAGTTTTAATAGGACGGTCCATCCTTACTATTTTGTACCCTAGCGGCACTCCCATTGTTATGGCCGGAACTGTATGGGGCTTAAGCCAAGTCTCAGTTAGAAAACAGAGATGTGGGCTCTCAGTTGTTATGAGATCCCAGACCTGAGTTGCATGAGTAACTAAAGAACGGACATTGCACAGAAGGCTCTTACAGTTTAAAAGCGGGTCGTTAAGAGGACTGACAGTCAACGTCGCCGGGTATTTAATAGGGACTGACAATCTGGGCCTTAAGTGACACGGTGCGGTTTCAGCGCTGGCGGGGAATTGCATTTGACATCCCCAGCAAGAAAACGGCCCCTCCAAGCTATTCTCTACCCTATGGGTGCACAGTGTGGTTACGTACCTACCCATATCCATTAGGGTCTGGCTGGTATAAGTGAGAATGGTGCTGTGGGATCTCGCCGAAGGAAGGATACAGTCCGCCATAACCCCTTGCCCCTGGCCCCGTCCTGTCGCGGACGAGCCAAACAGGAGTAGGCGCCACACTGCGCGTCAACACTGCTCGTTAAGCCGACGAGTTGCTTTATAGCCCTCGAGTAAGGGAGAGCTAGAGCGCTAACCGCTCGCCTCCCTGGATGTTCCTGGCTCTACCCCGCCTTCCGCACCCGTGATTGGCTGGAGGGTCGGACTGGGCGTGCAGGCACAGGTCGAGCTACAGTAGGAGCTGGTCCCTCAATGCGTGTGGGTATGCGGTCTTATTTTTACAGAGTGCAACTATTAAATCAGTTTCTAAGGACTAACAGTTACTATCCCCCGTTTAAAACGCAATTTTCAATTTTCCAAGTAAAATTATTTTTCGAGCTCACGGAGCAGGTTTCAGCAATTAAAACAATGGTGAGCAATTATGCTCTAAGAATGGCGCCAAGCGGAGTCGGGAGGAAGCTGCCACCGTCCCCCTTACCGCAAAGTTGGGTGCCTCCTCGCTACCTTTATAGCCCTCGAGTAGGGGAGAGCTAGAGCGCTAACCGCTCGCCTCCCTGGATGTTCCTGGCTCTGCCCCGCCTTCCGCACCCGTGATTGGCTGGAGGGTCGGACTGGGGGTGCAGGCACAGGTCGAGCTACAGTAGGAGCTGGTCCCTCAATGTGTGTGGGTATGCGGTCTTATTTTTACAGAATGCAACTAATACCCTTCTACCCCATTTACCCCTCGTCTACCCACCTACCCCTCTTCTACCCCTCTTCCACCCTTCTACCCCTCTTCTAAGCCTCTTTTACCCTCCCTTCTACCCCTCTACCCCTATTCTACCCCTCCACCCCTCTACTACCCCTCTACTACCCTTCTACCCCCTTCTACCCCTCTTCTACCCCTTCTACCCCTCTTCTACCCCCTTCGAACCCTCTTCCAACCCCTTCTACCCCTCTACCACCCCTCTACCCCTCTTATACCCCTCTATCTCTCTTCTACCCTCTCCTTCTCCCCCTCTTCTACCTCTCTTCTACCCCTCTACCCCTCTTCTACCCCTCTACCCTACTACCCCTCTACTACCCCTCTATCTCTCTGCTGTCCCTTCACTCCGCTTCTACCCCTCTACCCTGCTTCTACCCCTCTACCCCTCTTCTACCCCTCTTCTACCCCTCTGCCACCCTTCTACCCATCTTCTACCCCTTCTACCCCCTTCTACCCCTGTTCTACCCCCTTACACCCCTGTTCTACCCCTCTACCACCCTTCTACCCCTCTACCCCTCTTCTACCCCTCTTCTACCCCTCTGCCACCCTTCTACCCATCTTCTACCCCTTCTACCCTCTTCTACCCCTGTTCTACCCCCTTACACCCCTGTTCTACCCCTCTACCACCCTTCTACCCCTCTACCCCTCTTATACCCCTCTAACCCTCTTCTACTCCTCTTCTACCCCTCCACCCCTCTTCTACCCCTCTACTACCCCTCTAACCTACTACTCCTCTATTGCCCCTCACCTCCCCTCTACCTCTCTTCTACCCCTCTACCTCTACTGCACCTCTCATCTACCCCTCTACCTCTCCTCTACCCCTCTACTTCTATTCTACCTCTGTTTTATCCCTCTACCTCTTCTACCCCTCTTCTACCCCTCTACCCCTCTTCTACCCCCCTACACCTTTTCTAGGCCTCTTCTACTCCTCTACTAACCCTCTACTACCTTTCTACCCCTCTACCCCTCTTCTACCCCCTTTTACCCTCTTTTACCCCTCTTCTACATCTCTACCTCTCTTCTACCCCTCTGCCCCTCTTCTGTCCCTCTTCTACCCCTCTACCCCTCTTCTACTCTACCCCTCTGCTACCCCTCTTCTACCCCTCTACTACCCCTCTACCCCTCTACCCCTCTTCTACTCTACCCCTCTGCTACCCCTCTTCTACCCCTCTACTACCCCTCTACCCCTCTTCTACCACTCTACCCCTCTTCTATCCCTCTACTACCTCTACCTCTCTTCTACCCCTCTAACTCTACACCACCTCAGTTCTACCCCTCTACCCCTCTTCTACCCCTCCACCTCTCTTTTACCACTCTACCCTTCTTCTACCCTGCTTCTACACCTCTACCCTCTTCTACCCCTCTACTCCTCTACTACCCCTCAAGCCCTCTACTACCTCTCTACCCCTCTATTACTGCTCTACTACCACTCTGTCCCTCTACTACACCTCTACTCCTCTTCTACCCCTCTACTACCCTCTACCCCTCTTCTTCCCCTCTACCCCACTACTAACCCTCTTCTACCCCTCTACACTTTTACCCCTCTTCTACCCCTCTACTACCGCTGTACCTACTACCCCTCGACCTCTCATCTACCCCTCTACCCCTCTTCTACCCCTCTAGCCCTATACTACCCCTCAACCCCTCTACTACCCCTCTACCCCTCTACTACCCCTCTACTACCCCTTACCCCTCTGCCACTCTTCTACCCCTCTTCTTCTCCTCTTCTACTCCTCTATCCCTCTTCTACCCCTCTTCTACCCTCTACCCCTCTTCTTCCCCCTTCTATCCACTTCTTCCCCCTTCTACCCCTCTTCTACCCCTCTACCTCTCTACCCCTCTTCTAACCCTCTATGCCTCTACTACCCCTCTACCCCTCTACTACCACTCTATCCCTCTTATACCCTTCTATCCCTCTTCTACCCCCTTCTATCCCTCTGCTGCCCCTCTACCCCTCTTCTACCCCTCTACCCCTCTTCTATCCCTCTTCTACCCCTCTTCTACCCCTCTTTTACCCTCCCTTCTACCCCTCTACCCCTATTATACCCCTATTCTACCCCTCCACCCCTCTTCTACCCCTCTACTACCCCTCAACTAGCCTTCTACCCCTTCTACCCCTCTTCTACCCCTCTTCTACCCCTCTTCTACCCCCTTCTACCCCTCTTCCACCCCCTTCTACCCCTCTACCCCTCTACTACCCCTCTACCCCTCTTATATTCCTCTATCCCTCTTCTACCCTCTCCTTCTCCCCCCTCCTCTACCTCTCTTCTACCCCTCTACCCCTCTTTTACCCCTCTACCCTACTACCCCTCTACTACCCCTCTATCTCTCTGCTGTCCCTCCACTCCGCTTCTACCCCTCTACCCCGCTTCTATCCCTCTACCCCTCTTCTACCCCTCTTCTACCCCTCTACTACCCCTCTGCCACCCTTCTACCCATCTTCTACCCCTTCTACCCCCTTCTACCCTTGTTCTACCCCCTTATACCCCTCTTCTACCCCTCTACCACCCTTCTACCCCTCTACCTCTCTTCTACCCCCTTCTACCCCCGTTCTACCCACTTCTACCCCTCTTCTACCACTCTACCCCTCTTCTACCCCTATTTTACCCCTCTGTCCCTCTTCTACCCTTCTTCCCCTTTACCCCTCTTCTATCCCTCTAATACCCTTCTACCCCATTTACCACTCGTCTACCCATCTACCCCTCTTCTACCCCTCTTCCACCCTTCTACCCCTCTTCTACCCCTTCTACCCCTCTTCTACCCTCTTATACCCCTCCTCTGCCCCTCTTCCACCCCTCTATCCCTCTTCCCCTCTTCTACCCCTCTTCTACCCCTCTACTACCCCTCTACCCATCTTCTACCCCTCTATCCCTCTTCTACCCCTTCTACCCCTTCTACCCCTCATCTACCCCTCTACCCCTCTTCTACCCCTCTACCCCTCTTCTAGCCCTCTTCTATCCCTCTTCTACCTCTCTACCCCTCTTCTACCCCTCTACCCCTCTACTACCCCTCAACCCCTCTTCTACCCCTCTACCCTTCTTCTACCCACTGTAACTAGCAAAGACACTGTGTCACTGCAGCATCACTCAGCACCACCACAGCATCACTCTGCACCACCACAGCATCACTCAGCGCCACCACAACATCAGTCAGCGCCACCTCAGCATCATTCAACGCAACAGCAGCATCACTCAGCGCCACCACAGCATCACTCAGCGCCACCACATCACTAAGCGCCACCACAGCATGACTCCGCGCCACCACAGCATCACTCAGCGCCACCATAGCATCACGCAATACCACATCAGTATCACTCAACATCGCCTTTGCAATAGTACACCACAACATCATCATCACTCAGCAAGACCTAAGTATCATTCAGCATCACCTTAGCATTGTCTCAGCACCAGTCACCACCACTACCACCTCAAAATCACTCACCACCACCTCAGCCTGCTCTCGGAATGTGCCATCTGTTGATTCTCCTCTAGCGTCTGGCTGCTGCTAGTGTTTTTTTTTTTATTTTGTTTTTTTTAATTCTTTTTATTAACAATGGTGAAACAGGTGGCAGTCATCACATTCAAGGCGGTAATCGGCTACATTTAAGTGCAGGGAGTTTCAGGACATAAATAGACATCACAGTATGAAGGTATACATAAGTACATCAAAAAGAGTTCACAGTACAAGTGGTTCATCAATTAAAGCGGTCTGGGGGTTCACAAATGTTCCCTCTATATTCGTTCCAGGCGGTCCATATCTGCGTCCACTTCCGAGGGCATCCCGGTGCCTCATACACCGTCTTCTCCTGGAGCATGCACCAGTCCATGTCAGTTTTGCATTGACCGAACTTAGGAGGTTGAGCCGCCCCCCACAGCCTAGCAATGTTCCTTTTAGCGACCGTAAATCCTAGTGTGGCCCACACCTTCCTGCCATGTGATAGGTCCGTAGGTTCCCAGATGTTTAGCAGGCATTTTTTAGGTTCAAGCCTGTTCTCCACCTCCCATACATCCTGCATACAGCGGGTCACTCGGGTCCAATAGTGTTTCAACCGCGGGCAGTCCCAAAGTATGTGGAAGAAGGTCCCCACCTCTCCACAACCCCGTCTACAAAGTCCATCTGTACTTCGGCCCATTCGCTGCAATCTAGTCCCTGAGAGGTAGACACGGTGTAGGATTTTTAGTTGAATGAGCCGGAGTCTGGCCGAAATAGCCACCTCCTTAGTGGAGAATTGCAATCCTCCATTCCTCCTCCTCTATCTCTAGTCCATCAGCTTCCCATTTACCTTTGAGGGGGAGCAATAGGTCAGGGGAATGATTAATGATTTTTTTGTACATGAGTGATATGGCATGTTCGGGGAGGTGGCCATCAAGGAGCCTGTCCTCCAGTGGTGAGGAGGTAGGGGGCTATGTTCCCGCGGGAATGTTGGCCTGTAGGGAGTGTCTGACCTGCGTGTATCTAAAGAATTCCGAGTGAGCTAGTTCGTATGTGTGCTGGAGTGAAGCAAATGGTATCATCCCCTTCGGGCCCCACAGATCTCGGACGTGAGATATGCCTATGAGGTTCCAGTTACGGAACCCCTTGGTTCGGCCGAGCCTGCTGAGTCTCTCCCAAACCCACAGGGGGGGTGGCCATCGTGAGGGTGTCGGCCCAGCCCAGTTTGCGCTGTACAATATGCCACAGCTGCACCGAATGATGCATGGGTCCCGTAAGTGGGTATCGTCCCGGTTTGGAGTAGAGTGCCGCTTCGAAGTTTCCGCCCTGTAGCAGCCAGCGGTCCATTCTGTATGCCGGGTCGTTCCCATCACTGTAGGTGCATTGGTTGAGGGCAGAGAGATGTGCGGCCCAGTAGTATTTGCGGATGTCAGGAAGCGCTATACCTCCATCAAACCATCCCAGGGTCAATTTCTGTATGGAGATGCGGGGCATTCCAGACCACAGCAGTTCCCTCAGTGTGGCCTCAATAGAGGCAAAGTAGCCATGCGGGACAAGGTCTGGGTGGTTTTGTAGGGCGTATAGGAACCTAGGCAGTGCCATCATTTTGAATAGTGCTGCCTGTCCAAGGAGGGACAGCTGGAGTCGCCGCCAGGCGGCAGCGTCTCTCTTAAATCGTTGGAGAGGCGGGAGGAGGTTTTTCACGTATCTCACCTCTGGTTCCTTGGATATGAATATCCCCAGATACCGGAACCCCTCTGTGGCCACCATTATAGGGCAGTTTCGTGGGAGCACAGGAACCTCTCCCCGCAGTACGTAAAGAACGGAATTGCCCCAGTTGATGCTGTAGCCTGAGTTTTTCCCGAAGCTGTTGATAATATCCATGACCACTATAAGGGACTTACAGGGCTTGGTGAGGTACAGCAGGACATCATCCGCGTAGAGCGAAATCCTGTCCTCCCAGCCATCAGCCCAGCGTATCTCTTTCAGGGATAGATCTTGCCTGATCCACGCGGCAAGGGGCTCCAGTGAGAGGGCAAAGAGGAGGGGCGAGAGGGGGCAGCCCTGTCGCGTTCCTCGTCCAAGTTAAAAAATTGTGGAGATTTTGTTGTTGACAGAGACCTGGGCTAAGGGTGCCGCGTATAAGAGGCGCATCCACCCTATAAAGCTCAGGCCAAATCCCAATTTGCGGAGGACCGCCATCATATAAGACCACTCAAGCGTGTCAAACGCCATCGTAGCGTCAAGGGAGAGCACCACCGCATCCTCCTGGAGGGTATGGCAACGGCCCAGAACTCCATGTAACCTTCGGAGGTTAAGTGCTGTGTTCCGGTGTGGCATAAAGCCAGACTGGTCCGAGTGGACCAAGGCGGGAAGGACAGGTTTTGGTCTGTTGGCAAGGACCTTGGCCAGTATTTTGGGCTCTGCATTAAGAAGGGATATGGGCCTGTAGGTGGCACAGGAGTCCCTAGGTTTCCCTTCTTTGTGGATGGCCACTATCGTGGCTATATGCTGATCCCGCGGCAGAATACCTAGTCGCTTGCTCTCCTCAAACATCCTTTTTAGATATGGGCCGAGGCCAGAGGGCGCTAGCTTATACAGTTCTATTGGTAATCCGTTGGGCCCTAATGCTTTTCCAACCCGGAGGTCTCCGATTGCTCGGGTCAGTTCCTCAACGGTAAGTGGCGCCTCCAAGTCCTCTCTCTCCAAGTCTGAGAGAGAGGGCATTCGAATATCGGTCAGCAAGGAGACCGAGTCTTCCTCTGGCCTATCAGAGCCTTTACTGTATACCTTCTGATAATGTGACGCGAATTCTCGCACTATGTCTCGGGGTTGGGGAACGTCGTTTACGACGCAACTTTTAGCACGCAGTGCTATTACAACGCGGTCTTTAAATCGCATTCTATTACAACGCTTGACTCTGGGAGGCGCTCAAGGATAGGGATTACTTTTAATTTACTATCCAACACCTTCCCTAGTGTCAATGGGGACTGGTGTTGGAATAGTAAATTAAAATATTCACTATCCAACACCCCTTTCTGTTATGCGTTGTAAAAGAATGCGTTATAAAAACCGCGTTGTTACAGCATGCGTGCTAAAAGCATGCGTTGTAACAACGTACATCCCACGGGGTTCAGTGATTGCGTCACCAGCCTCTGTTTGGAGCTCAGCGACTATCCTTTGTGCCTGTTGCTTTTTGTCTAGCCAGGCTATGAGCTTGCCCGCTTTGTCCCCTTGGTTGTATAGTCTACCCTCTTTATCCCTGGCTATGGTCTTGGCAGTATCGGTGACTAGGGCTCTGTATTCCGCTGCCTTGAGTTCCATAAGATGAACTGCCATGGGCTCACCCTCTGCGTTAGCCTCTGCTTCTCGCTTCAGGAGGTCTCTCTCCATGTTTACGATTTGCTCTGCACGTTCCTTTCGGCGACCAGAGATTGCCGATAGGGCCTCTCCTCTGAGCACGCTTTTAAAGGCCTCCAGAGTACCTTGGATGAGGCCACCTTACCATCATTTTATGCGAAGTAGCGGTCTATGGAAAGGAGGAGGCTACGTCTGATGGGTTCGCAACGCAGGTACCACGCGTTAATCGGCGCCGTGCAGTCCTCTTGTTTGTCGCCCATTGTGAGATGGGCAAACAGCGGCGAGTGGTCTGAGATTCCTCTCGCCAGGTGTGTAACCTCCTGAAGTGTTGTGTCGTGATATTGTGGCGCTAGTATGTAGTCGAGACGTGAGAACGACCAGTGTGGGCCCGAGAAGAAGGTGTACTGTGTGTCTCGTGGGTGGCGGGTTCGCCACAAGTCTAGAAGGCCAAATGCATCTAGAAACTCAGTAAGCCATCTGTGACCTTGTGGGATGTCTCTAGGTGGAAATCTGTCTAGGGTCCCAGATACTACGGCGTTAAAGTCACCCCCTATCAGGAGGCGTCCCTCGGGAAGCGAAAGGATCATCTTGCCCAGATCATGATATGATTGTGTTTGGAGACCTGGTGGTATGTAGACCGTGACTAGGTTAACCTTGTAACCCTCCCAGGAGCCTGACACCGCAGCAAAGCGTCCCAGGGGGTCGGAGTCTGAATGGTCAATTACTAAGGGGAAGTTGCGCCGAAGCAATATGCCTACCCCTCGTGAGCCTGAGGTGAAGCCAGAGTGTGCCGCCATATAATAACCCCATCGGTTCAGTGTATGACATGTATTGCCTTATAGATGTGTCTCCTGCAGGAGTACTACGTCAGGGAGATGTCGTTTAATAGCTTGCAGAACAATGGTGCGTTTGAGTTTGTCCCCCAGCCCGTTGACGTTCCAACTCAGTACTTTAAGACTCTTATCCCACTTCATCAGGACGTGTAACTATTGACGGATTCTCCCTCCAAACCTCCTGCAAGTGTGCAGAACAGTATTTCTGACCTGAGGCCCTGCCTAGCGTAGCGCAACTTTCGACATAACAATAAAATGGTTGATGTGACATTGCCAAAATCTCGTAACTGACCCCTACCACCTCCCATCCCCTTTCACCCACTTCCCCAACACCCTTTGCCCCATCCCCCCGCCCTGCCGCCTCAATACCCCCCTTCCCCACCCCCTCCCTGCTCCCCTGCTCAGTAGGCTTGAAACTACCCACATCCCCTAATTAGCAGAGTGCCTTTCGCCCAAAACTCACCCCGGAAGAGGAAGAGATTACAACTTTAACAAACTTGCCTCCCCTCCCTAGTGGACCTTGCGTCAGGGGCGCGCACTGGTCCCGGCCACGGCTGCTGCTAGTGTTATAATACAGGTACTAGTTCACAACCTTCAAACTCAAATTGTTTATGCCCCCTCAAAAAAACCTTTAACAAACAACCATTGGAATAGGCAAAAACAAGTTGCCAGCATTGGAAGAACAAAAGAAAAACGAGGAAATGTTTTATTGTACTTTAATATGGTCGTTCTTTTGGATATAGTGCCTTCTTGGTCATATATAAGGTAACAAAAATGCTTCTGGCACTTTTTAGGTCTCGCCTGTCGATGCGCATGCGCATCGAGCTTGCGAGCCTATTGCGGCTTAAACAACCTTTAACTAGCAAGCAAGGAATCGTGGCGATTCCTTGCAGTGCCCGTGACTTTTAAGCTCAATGCGCATGTGCATTGAGCTTAAAAGCGCGTGCACATCAGTTCCCTCAGCCGCAATCGCCGTCTGTTCCCTCAGCCGCATTCCTCCGACACCTTTTGAAGTGAAGCTTAGTTTCACTTCAAAGGCCCCGGCTTCTTCACACCCACATGCCGCTCTCCCCGCTCCGCCCCCTCCCCTGCCCGCCGTGTGCATTTCTCCTACACCCCCTCCCCACAGCAATGCCCTCCGTCTGTTTTACAATTTGAAGAGGTAATCGGAGTGCCTCCTCACATTTCACTTCACTGCCTTCCAACCTCATGGTTGAAACTTTAGTCACCATCTCCTGTTTGTCGTACCCCAAGCAGCGGTGCCCGCACTACAAATCCTTCTGTTATGCCACATCTCTCAGCTTACAGATTCCTTCGCTCTTTCTTTTACTCTCCACGTTTCTGCCTCTTTCACTCTCTCTTCCAACTCTCTCCCCCCTCTCCATTTACTTACACAAATCTCGCAGATACCCCAAGCAGCAGTGCCCGCAATACCGCACTACCAAGCCTTCTGTTATGCCACATCTCTCAGCTTACATATTCCTTCGCTCTTTCTTTTACTCTCCACGTTTCTGCCTCTTTCACTCTCTTCCAACTCTCTCCCCCTCTCCATTTACTTACACAAATCTCGCAGATACCCCAAGCAGCAGTGCCCGCACTACCAATCCTTCTGTTATGCCACATCTCTCAGCTTACAGATTCCTTCGCTCTTTCTTTTACTCTCCACGTTTCTGCCTCTTTCACTCTCTCTTCCAACTCTCTCCCCCCTCTCCATTTACTTACACAAATCTCGCAGATACCCCAAGCAGCAGTGCCCGCACTACCAATCCTTCTGTTATGCCACATCTCTCAGCTTACATATTCCTTCGCTCTTTCTTTTACTCTCCACGTTTCTGCCTCTTTCACTCTCTCGTCCAACTCTCTCCCCCCTCTCCATTTACTTACACAAATCTCGCAGATACCCCAAGCAGCAGTGCCCGCACTACCAATCCTTCTGTTATGCCACATCTCTCAGCTTACATATTCGCACTTTCTTTTCCTCTCAACGTTTCTGCCTCTTTCACTCTCTCTTACAACTCTCTCCCCCCTCTCCATTTACTTACACAAATCTCGCAGATACCCCAAGCAGCAGTGCCCGCAATACCGCACTACCAAGCCTTCTGTTATGCCACATCTCTCAGCTTACATATTCCTTCCCTCTTTCTTTTACTCTCCACGTTTCTGCCTCTTTCACTCTCTTCCAACTCTCTCCCCCTCTCCATTTACTTACACAAATCTCGCAGATACCCCAAGCAGCAGTGCCCGCACTACCAATCCTTCTGTTATGCCACATCTCTCAGCTTACATATTCCTTCGCTCTTTCTTTTACTCTCCAAGTTTCTGCCTCTTTCACTCTCTCTTCCAACTCTCTCCCCCCTCTCCATTTACTTACACAAATCTCGCAGATACCCCAAGCAGCAGTGCCCGCACTACCAATCCTTCTGTTATGCTACATCTCTCAGCTTACAGATTCCTTCGCTCTTTCTTTTACTCTCCACGTTTCTGCCTCTTTCACTCTCTCTTCCAACTCTCTCCCCCCTCTCCATTTACTTACACAAATCTCGCAGATACCCCAAGCAGCAGTGCCCGCACTACCAAGCCTTCTGTTATGCCACATCTCTCAGCTTACATATTCGCACTTTCTTTTCCTCTCAACGTTTCTGCCTCTTTCACTCTCTCTTACAACTCTCTCCCCCCTCTCCATTTACTTACACAAATCTCGCAGATACCCCAAGCAGCAGTGCCCGCAATACCGCACTACCAAGCCTTCTGTTATGCCACATCTCTCAGCTTACATATTCCTTCGCTCTTTCTTTTACTCTCCACGTTTCTGCCTCTTTCACTCTCTTCCAACTCTCTCCCCCTCTCCATTTACTTACACAAATCTCGCAGATACCCCAAGCAGCAGTGCCCGCACTACCAATCCTTCTGTTATGCCACATCTCTCAGCTTACAGATTCCTTCGCTCTTTCTTTTACTCTCCACGTTTCTGCCTCTTTCACTCTCTATTCCAACTCTCTCCCCCCTCTCCATTTACTTACACAAATCTCGCAGATACCCCAAGCAGCAGTGCCCGCACTACCAATCCTTCTGTTATGCCACATCTCTCAGCTTACATATTCCTTCGCTCTTTCTTTTACTCTCCACGTTTCTGCCTCTTTCACTCTCTCGTCCAACTCTCTCCCCCCTCTCCATTTACTTACACAAATCTCGCAGATACCCCAAGCAGCAGTGCCCGCACTACCAATCCTTCTGTTATGCCACATCTCTCAACTTACAGATTCGCACTTTCTTTTCCTCTCAACGTTTCTGCCTCTTTCACTCTCTCTTACAACTCTCTCCCCCCTCTCCATTTACTTACACAAATCTCGCAGATACCCCAAGCAGCAGTGCCCGCAATACCGCACTACCAAGCCTTCTGTTATGCCACATCTCTCAGCTTACATATTCCTTCCCTCTTTCTTTTACTCTCCACGTTTCTGCCTCTTTCACTCTCTTCCAACTCTCTCCCCCTCTCCATTTACTTACACAAATCTCGCAGATACCCCAAGCAGCAGTGCCCGCACTACCAATCCTTCTGTTATGCCACATCTCTCAGCTTACATATTCCTTCGCTCTTTCTTTTACTCTCCAAGTTTCTGCCTCTTTCACTCTCTCTTCCAACTCTCTCCCCCCTCTCCATTTACTTACACAAATCTCGCAGATACCCCAAGCAGCAGTGCCCGCACTACCAATCCTTCTGTTATGCTACATCTCTCAGCTTACAGATTCATTCGCTCTTTCTTTTACTCTCCACGTTTCTGCCTCTTTCACTCTCTCTTCCAACTCTCTCCCCCCTCTCCATTTACTTACACAAATCTCGCAGATACCCCAAGCAGCAGTGCCCGCACTACCAAGCCTTCTGTTATGCCACATCTCTCAGCTTACATATTCCTTCGCTCTTTCTTTTACTCTCCACGTTTCTCCCTCTTTCACTCTCTCTTACAACTCTCTCCCCCTCTCCATTTACTTACACAAATCTCGCAGATACCCTGAGCAGCAGTGCCCGCACTAGCGAGCGTTCTGTTATGCCACATCTCTCAGCTTACAGATTCCTTCGCTCTTTCTTTTACTCTCCACGTTTCTGCCTCTTTCACTCTCTCTTCCAACTCTCTCCCTCCATCTCCATTTACTTACACAAATCTTGGTGAGGCACAGGCAGCAACAGTGCAAGCTTCCCTCACACACAGAGCAGGTACAGCACAGGCAGCAACAGTGCAAGCTTCCATCACACACGGAGCAGGTACAGCACAGGCAACAGCAATGCAAGCTTCCCTCAAACATGGAGCAGGTACAGCACAGGCAGCAACAGTGCAAGCTTCCCTCACACACAGAGCAGGTACAGCACAGGCAACAGCAGTGCAAGCTTCCCTTACACATGGAACAGGTACAGCACTGACAGCAGCATTGCAAGCTTCCCTCACACACGGAGCTGTTACAGCACAGGCAGCAGCAGTGCAAGCTTCCCTCACACATAGATCAGGTACAGCACAGGCGGCAGCAGTGCAAGCTTCCATCACACATGGAGCATGTACAGCACAGGCAACAGCAATGCAAGCTTCACTCAAACACGGAGCATGTACAGCACAGGCAGCAACAGTGCAAGCTTCCCTCACACACAGAGCAGGTACAGCACAGGCAGCAACAGTGCAAGCTTCCCTCACACACAGAGCAGGTACAGCACAGGCAGCAACAGTGCAAGCTTCCATCACACACAGAGCAGGTACAGCACAGGCAACAGCAATGCAAGCTTCCCTCAAACACGGAGCATGTACAGCACAGGCAGCAACAGTGCAAGCTTCCCTCACACACAGAGCAGGTACAGCACAGGCAGCAACAGTGCAAGCTTCCCTCACACACAGAGCAGGTACAGCACAGGCAGCAACAGTGCAAGCTTCCATCACACACGGAGCAGGTACAGCACAGGCAACAGCAATGCAAGCTTCCCTCAAACACGGAGCAGGTACAGCACAGGCAGCTACAGTGCAAGCTTCCCTCACACACGGAGCAGGTACAGCACAGGCAGCAGCAGTCCAAGCTTCCCTCACACATAGATCAGGTACAGAACAGGCGGCAGCAGTGCAAGCTTCCCTTACACATGGAACAGGTACAGCACCGACAGCAGCAGTGCAAGCTTCCCTCACACACCGTCACACACCCTCAGCTTCACACACACACACACACACACACACACACATACAACAACAAAAGGAAGAATAGAATTAAACTATCCTAATCCACACTCTAACTCCAAGATAGAAATCCTGAGTCCTAATTCACCCTAAAAAACTAACAGCCTAATTCACCCTACAAATACACCCTCAAGATACGCAACAGAAAGACATCCTAGAAAATAACAACCAAAGTAAAAATACGCCATCCTAATGCACCAGCCAAATAAACAATCAAATAAAACTAAACAAAACACAATATAAGTAAAGACTAAAATAATAGCCTCCTATTCCACCCTATTCAAAGACATGATTGTGCATTTAACAGATAGATAAGTTTTATGCCATTTTCTGAGACAAAAACAAATTTTTGCACGCAATTAAAAAGTTAAGGGGAGAAAACGTAGTCGTGCATCAGATACGTTACACACAAAATCTACTTCCCAAATGTGAGCTACAGCATGCAATGATGTTTATCAAGCTTCAGGTCACCAAACCAAAAATTATTCGGACAAAATAACACCAACAAAAGAACGAAGAAATATCTGTCAGGATGCGAGGACTAGGATGTACAAACACAAAAGTAAAACAGCCTATTTTTAACTTGGGTAATAAACAAGCACTATTCATCCCGTAAATGGGACGGATTAAACACAATTGTCATGAGTTACACAAAAAACCGTAGGCATATAACAATAGCAGTTCATCACACGGAATTACATCAAATATAAAAAACATATTACGCAACTTGGATTCAGCGCTAACATCATCAATAAACATTACATATGTCTCTTAGCTTCACAAAACAACTCGTAATACAATTAATACTTTTGAAGTGTACAATATTCATGGCGAAAAGAGTACTTAGAAACTCAAAGAACAGCTCTTGTACGTCAAATAACAAACAACTGCTAATAATACATTACATAACACTTTACGAAAATAAATACATTACATATCGAAGAATAAAAACAAGACTTTAATTACATTACATAATATTCATTTCGAAATATTACAAACAAAAAAATACTATGTCAACATTATTAAAATTACACTCCTATTCATTCGTTAACTTAAACATACTATAGGTAGTAAATAAAAACACTTACTTACATATAAATTACATAAATAACTAAAATAATTACAATCGCTAACAAAATATGTCACTTTTTATATAAATACACTCATAATTATTAACTAATTTATGCATACTATCAATACTACTTTAAATTAGATTAAAAAAACACGTCGAGGAAATCTCTTACCTATCATACGACGCACCAACAGCACACGGACAGGAACACGCCTTCCGCATCCCGCTATTCTCCATGTTCTGGAGAATTCCACCGATTACGTATGCAAATCGGAACGCGACGTCAAAAACGTAGCGCTCCGATTGGCTAAAAAATATGTCAATCAAAAAAAAGACGTAACTTTAGGAAAATTCAAAAAAAACTATAACGCTAACCTGTTAAATTTAGGTAGCGTTAAGGTGGCGCTTTGCGTCCGACATTTTAATAAAAAAAAAAAAATTTCAACCTCAACCCCTCACCCTCAATCACACTCAATCACCCTCAACACATCACCCTCACTCACCTTCACTCACCCTCAAACACCCTCACTCACCCTCACCCTCACTCACCCTCACCCTCACTCACCCTCACCCTCACTCACCCTCAATCACCCTCACCCTCACTCACCCTCACTCACCCTCACTCACCCTCACCCTCACTCACCCTAATTCACCCTCACTCACCCTCACTCACGCTCACCCTCACTCACCCTCAACCCCTCACCCTCACTCACCCTCACCCTCACTCACCCTCAACCCCTCACCCTCACTCACCCTCAACCCCTCAGCCTCCCCCTCACTCACCCTCAACCCCTCACCCTCAACACATCACTCACCCTCACTCTCACTCACCCTCAGTCACCCTCACTCACCCTCAACCCCTCACCCTCACCCTCACTCACCCTCAATCACCCTCACCCTCACTCACCCTCACCCTCACTCACCCTCAACACCTCACCCTCAATCACCCTCACCCTCACTCACACTCAACCCCTCACCCTCACCCTCACTCACCCTCACCTTCACCCTCTCACCCTCAACCCCTCACCCTCACTCACCCTCAACCCCTCAACCACCCTCAACCCCTCACCCTCACTCACCCTCACTCACACTCACTCACCCTCACTCACCCCCACCCTCACTCACACTCACTCACCCTCACTCACCCTCACTCACCCTCACCCTCACTCACCCTCACCAACACTCACCCTCACCAACACTCACCCTCAACACCTCACCCTCACTCACCCTCAACCCCTCACCCTCACCCTCACTCACCCTCAACCCCTTACCCTCAATCACCCTCACCCTCACTCAGCCTCAACCCCTCACCCTCACTCACCCTCAACCCCTCACCCTCACTCACCCTCAACCCCTCACCCTCACTCACTCTCAATCACCCTCACCCTCACTCACCCTCACTCACCCTCACTCACCCTCACCCTCACTTACCCTCACCCTCCCTCAACCCCTCACCCTCACTCACCCTCATCCCCTCAGCCTCACCCTCACTCACCCTCACTCACCCTCGCCCTCACTCACCCTCACTCACCCTCACCCTCACTCACCCTCACCCTCACTCACACTCACTCACCCTCACTCACCCCCACCCTCACTCACACTCACTCACCCTCACTCACCCTCACCCTCACTCACCCTCACCCACACTCACCCTCACCCTCACTCACCCTCAACACCTCACCCTCACTCACCCTCAACCCCTCACCCTCACCCTCACTCAGCCTCAACCCCTTACCCTCAATCACCCTCACCCTCACTCAGCCTCAACCCCTCACCCTGACTCACCCTCAACCCCTCAAACTCACTCACCCTCAACCCCTCACCCTCACTCACCCTCAACCCCTCACCCTCACTCACCCTCACTCACCCTCACTCAGCCTCACCCTCACTCACCCTCACTCACCCTCACCCTCACTCACCCTCACTCACCCTCACTCACCCTCACTCACCCTCACCCACACTCACCCTCACCCTCACTCACCCTCAACCCCTCACCCTCACTCACCCTCAACACCTCACCCTCACCCTCACTCACCCTCAACCGTTCACCCTCAACCCCTCACTCACCCTCACTCTCACTCACCCTCACTTACACTCAACCCCTCAGCCTCACCCTCACTCACCCTCACTCACCCTCAACCCCTCACCCTCACTCACCCTCACCCTCACTCACCCTCAACCCCTCACACTCACTCACCCTCACCCTCACTCACCCTCAACTCCTCACCCTCACTCACCCTCAACACCTCACCCTCACCCTCACTCACCCTCACCCTCCCTCAACCCCTCACCCTCACTCACCCTCATCCCCTCAGCCTCACCCTCACTCACCCTCACTCACCCTCGCCCTCACTCACCCTCACTCACCCTCACCCTCACTCATCCTCACCCTCACTCACACTCACTCACCCTCACTCACCGCCACCCTCACTCACACTCACTCACCCTCACTCACCCTCACTCACCCTCACCCTCACTCACCCTCACCCTCACCCACACTCACCCTCACCCTCACTCACCCTCAACACCTCACCCTCACTCACCCTCAACCCCTCACCCTCACCCTCACCCTCACTCAGCCTCAACCCCTTACCCTCAATCACCCTCACCCTCACTCAGCCTCAACCCCTCACCCTCACTCACCCTCAACCCCTCATCCTCACTCACCCTCAACCCCCTCACCCTCACTCACCCTCAACCCCTCACACTCACTCACCCTCACTCAGCCTCACCCTCACTCACCCTCACCCTCACTCACCCTCACTCACCCTCACTCACCCTCACCCACACTCACACTCACCCTCAACGCCTTACCCTCACTCACTCTCAACCCCTCACCCTCACTCACCCTCAACACCTCACCCTCACCCTCACTCACCCTCAACCGTTCACCCTCAACTCCTCACTCACCCTCACTCTCACTCACCCTCACTTACCCTCAACACCTCAGCCTCACCTTCACTCACCCTCACTTACCCTCAACCCCTCAGCCTCACCCTCACTCACCCTCACCCTCACCCTCACTCACCCTCAACCCCTCACCCTCACTCATCATCACCCACACTCACCCTCAACCCCTCACACTCACTCACCCTCACCCTCACTCACCCTCAACTCCTCACCCTCACTCACCCTCAACACCTCAGCCTCACCCTCACTCACCCTCAACGCCTCACCCTCAACACCTCACCCTCACTCACCCTCACCCTCACTCACCCTCAACCCCTCACCCTCAACACCTCACCCTCAACCCCTCACCCTCACTCACCCTCACAACACATATTGTGTTACAATAGGTGTCACATTTGCGGAAGATAAAACTATCTAGAGATGTAGCATAACGACCAGAGCTGCCATATAAGTCACGTAAATACTAAACATGTTGCATTCCAAATGCTATAGGTGTCACATTTGCAAACGTTATAACTATTGGCATTGTAAATGACAAAGCCATCAATATAGCAATTTTAACATCGCCCAAAAAAAATTTATGTCATTTACAAGACCAATAACTACAACTTTTCTAATGCCATACTTATTGCATTCCAACCACACTCATCCACGCAACGCCACTCACACACGCAACGCCACTCACACACGCAACGCCACTCACACACGCAACGCCACTCACACACGCTACGCCACTCACATACGCAACGCCACTCACACACGCAACGCCACTCACACACGCAACGCCACTCACACACGCCACTCATCCACGCAACGCCACTCATACACGCAACGCCACTCATCCACGCAACGCCACTCTTCCATTTGCAAAAAGAAAAATTTCTAACTATTCTATTGCGAGACCTATTGCATTTCCAATGCTTGTTTATTACAACTTTTCAGCATGCTGCACAGCAGCCACACTTCTCTACAGCACAGCTTAGAAACATTGGCAAAGTCAATAGCTCTGCCTAAACACTTATAAAACCCCAAAGGTCGAGACCTATTGGCTATGCCAGTGCTTGTTTAAAAATGTTGCAGCTTAGAATGATAGAAACATGCAGAGAGATTCCATCTTTCCTATAGTCAGCTAAACCATGAGAAAAATAAACACATTGTCATCAAAATCTCCTTCTAGGTGCTTTTCCCTGCTCATTTCCAAAAACACAGCAGAAGAAATAATAGCCATGTTTTGTTTTCGTGTTTTTTAAAGTGCAGCTTTAATTGGGCTATGTGACCTGCCTTTCCCCTCGGGCACTGTGATGTGAGAAGTTGTGAACTCAACTATAATAAGCTATTACAGTTGAGCGGCATTGTCAGTTCTTTATTAAAAGCAGTTAGGTGTGCCAAAAGTCACCTATGATAAGAAATTAGAGACAAGCTTTTGTACAGGGATTGCAGGCTCCCATGCATTATAGAGCTATGTTTTTCACACACTGGATGCATCTTTTGCAACTGAAAGGGCAAGTTGGCAGAGGTAACGTTTGCCAGTCGATCATTTTTTAAAGGTACCAGCCAGTTAATGGAGTTTATGTAGTTACAAATATGCAGTGACCCTCGCATGCCGCATTACAGAGCAGCCAGACCTATAGCTTCTGCTACTTGCCTTTTTAGGAGTGGTGTCATTTCTATGCCGAAGTCCTATGCTGCACAGATACGCAGCAGTACGCAAACACGTATAATAACCATGAACTGAATTGTCCAGAGGTGTCTTGCTAATGGGTATTTTTTAAATAACTCATTGGTACATATTGTATTGACCTTAGAAGGATGAAAGAATGTTCTGGCCCTGCAGTGTCAGGACTTTAACTTGTGACATGCATGCCAGTTGTACTTGTGTGTTTCTCTTCGCTTGCTCTTAGATGACAGTAATCTGCACTGCTCTCTCTTGGTAAACTCAGTCGTTTATTTACAAGCCCCGTGCCAGTGGCGTAGCAAGGGAGGGGCGGGGCAGTCCCCCCTACTCTTACCTGCGGCATTTGCAGGAATTGCCAGCACCCCCGCCCTGCTCTTACATGCAGTCGCTTTGCGGCAAATGCAGTGACCGCGGAGTGCGGCCCAACATCTGGCTACGCCACTGCCCCTTGCGCCACCGGTGCGTCACTTTTAATATGGGAAAAAATGACTCGCTTGTAAATAATCCCCTCGATTTTTTTTGCTTCTTTCCGACTTACCATCCACTTTGCAGGCCGCCCGACTCATCGCCGCAGGGGACCCTCATAGAAGGGTGGACACCGTAGTGCCACAAGATGGCAAGCGCACCAGCCTTCTGGTGCTCAGCGGCTGGCTGCCGCTGCAGGCACGTCACTTCTGGTAGGGGGGCGGGGGGTCGGGGTATTTAGGCTTCCCCCTCCCTCGGAGCGGCCTCTTTGTTGCTCCTACTGCCCTCGATGTTGCCCTCCCTGCCGCTTACCCTACATCTCAGGGGGTGGGGGGGTGCTATGCTTGTAATATTTGTTATTTGTGTTGCTGGAGGAGTTACAGGATGATCCAGAGGCGAAAGGTACTCAGGAGTACCCTATGCAGAAGCACAAAGGGTGCTGAGGCCCAATATCCCCGGGAGATCTGTGCGGTCGTGCCAGGAATCGTAGGACACAAGGTGAGCGTTTTCCCACTTCATGCCCGCTCCCCCCATTATGGGGGTCGAGCTGGGCCGGGCGGCCTGCTTAGCGACGGGCCGCTGTTGCTGGGTTGTAATCTTGTCGATTTTATGTGCTTTTTTTTGTGGTTGCTTGGGGCGGGTTGGGCACGGCGGGTGGCTCTCTCCGGTACTATTTGTGGGGCACTGACCACTGTGATGCTCTGCCTGGCCATTTATTTATTTTCGGGTTGGGGCCGCTGTTCCACGTTCCTGTTTCCACGGCCCGTGTCTGGCTGACATATCTGCGGGGGTGGGGGGTTGGCCCGGAGTCGGGCGGCGCATCTGGCGGGACTGTAATATGATACAATGTTATGCTCAGCCTGTTTACGTAGTGGTGCAGAATAATGATGCCCGTTATATGATCGTAGCAACTTCTGGCAAACGGGGTTTTGTTTTGTGCTTTTATCCCCGGGTGCTATGCCGGTCCCCCTGTTCTTGCACCGACGTGCGGTAGGTTGGTCTGAGGGGAGTCTTTGGGACCTGAGGTGACCGACGGGGGAGAGTCCATGCACGTTGGATTGTAACGGAGGCCCCCTCCTTTCTTTCCCTGGAGGCATTAGGGCTGTATCGTTCTGTCCCCATTAGCGACCACAGTGTCTATTGCGGCCTGGATGTTTGGGTATTTATATTGTCGAATTGGGCCATCTTTTCAGGAGCACGCCGTCATCGGGGCCACGTAGAGGCCATTTTGGGACCAGTGCAGCCTTAGGTCACTGCCTACGTAGGCATGGGTGCTATTTTGCGGCCATTTTTGACCAAGGCAGCTGTTGGTCACTGCTCACGTGGGCAAGGGCGGCAGGTAGCGGCCATCTTGGTGACACGAGCAGCCCCCTGGCACGGGGACATGGGCGCCATGGTCCGGCCATTTTGACTCCGCTTTGAGAAAGTAGAGGATGTAGCCTCATGGCTAAAGCTTTCGACTTTAGCGCTGGGGAACAGGGTTCGAGCCTATGTGCGGCCTCACCGTTCTGTAATTTCTGATGGTGTCCGGGGGCATGCCTAGTCTTTTCGGATGTTTGCTCCAGTAAGGAGGTTTTCCTTATAGCTCGCGCCACCTCCCGCGTTTTTTGGACTATCCATGTGTCCTTCTTTAGGGTAACGGGTGTTCTATTTATTAGCACAGTTCACGATGGTTTCGTTTCCTGGTCGCACGATTGCACTGTTATTTACGGTCATTTTACCGGGAGCGGAGGGAGACGGTATTGCTCCTATTTTATGCCATTGTTACTTGCCAATTTGTGCCGCATTATGCATTGATGTCTCGGGATGTCAGTATTTTTCCGTTGCCCCCCCCCCCCCCCCCGCTGTCCTTTCAGCGTCGTTTGCCCTCGCACGCCCTTTTATTTGCCCTCTGGCCACGGGCCACTCCGATATGTCGGGCGGCTTGCCTTTGTGCGTATCAGGCAGCGGGGGTAAGCCCGCGCTCACTAGCCATCTTTGGCGGAACGTCCCCGGTCTCCTCGAGTGCATTGGGCACGTTATGGGGCGTAGCAGTGCGCTCGCCGTGTGCTCACGCATTATTTAGAACTTCGCCACAGCTCCTCTTTGGCGGGCGGGAGGTGATTTCCACTCTGTGCAAGGAGGCGGCTCTACGCTCAGTGCTGTCGATGCTCGAGCAGGCTTGAGGGTTCGTACCTCAGCGCTGCCATATCCTTCTAGTGTACCTCTTTTGACAATTTCACGTAAATAATCAGGGGTAAGCGCAGGAAGCTGCCGGGTGTGGATACGCCAGCATCATTAGCAACAAGCCATTACTATGCAACAGGCCTCGCATTGGAAAGTGCGATACTCGACCAGACCAGGGTTATTCTGAGCTAGCCTGGTGTTTCCTGCCTTACCAAGTGAGGAGGCTATTTACTAGCAGGGGCGGCCTTGCGGTTGCGTCCTCTTCAGAGTGCAAGTAGGCATCGCACTAGGGCAGGCACGGGAAGAAAGACAGTGCTTCTTGAACACATTTCCGTGAAGCGCACTAAACAAAACAAGCATTTGCAATGCAATAGGTCTCGCATTAGGATAGTGTGAGCTATTGTAAATGACACATTTTTCCCTTGGTGGTTTTTTAGGGAGTAACTAAGAAGGGCAATCAGGGCTGACATATGTTGTATATAAGGTGGCGCTAACATTTGTGTACTTTCAGGATTGTACGTGTACGGCTGACGAGGACTGGCTGAGAGGAAGCTGAAATACGGTGGCATGACGCCGGAAGCTGAAGGAGCACTACAGATTAAAGAGCTCATTTTAAGGAATGGGAGGAACGTTGTGACAATGTCTTTTATTTTTCAGGATACAAAGCAAAGTAATCAGCGCAAAGGACGAGGAAGCGGCACAGGGGGCAATTGGTGGGCCAGAGATAGGTATATGGCGAAGGACCAGTCCTTGGTGTGGACACAGAGGGGGGGCGATGCACACAGAAAGGGAGAGGGCACGACAGTGTGTTGTCATGAAAATTGTCACCTACAAGTGCACCAACTAACGTTACCTATTTCCCTCCATAGCCCCTTCTCGCTCTCCCTCGCTGAGTTACTCCGAATTGATCGAATTTTTCGTTTCCGCCTTGTCGCACCATTGTAATGTAAGTATGGAGGGGTCGGGGAAACACACCAGTTGTTAACCAAGACGGACAGGGTACCCTTTCATGTGTGTGCTGTGGCTGATCCAATTTTTTATCCCCAGATCCCGTGAGGCCGAACAGAAGTGAGAATGGACAGCCAAAGTTCCCCCCACCTCTTTCAAGAAAATTCCCAGGTGGAGGACTCGTTGCCGGGCACCTCCCAAGACGCACAGTGGGCAGACTTTTTGGAGATGGCAAAGCTTAAAGGCATTGCTTGGGCTCAGAGTTTGTTGAACACGCCAGAGCCAGACGATTCTGGTTTCCCGGGTGATTCTCCATCGTTGGATACCCAGAACAGTGCCGATGCCGCTCCCTCCAGGCCCAAACGGATTAGAAAGCCCACCGTTAGGGATTTCCCCCTGGAATCCCCCTGGAATCTTTGCCGCACACACAAAGCAAATCGGTGGCGAACCCCCGTGAGGTCCCGTCACAGGCCCCCGGTCCTTTCTAAGGACAACCAGGCTGCCCAAGGTAATTTTGCAACAAGAGAAGATCTGACTAAAATGATGGACACTTTGAACAATTTTATGGGGCGTTTCCAAGGGGGGTTTTCTGCCGCTAGCTCACCTCAAGTTGGGGGGAGTAGCGTTGTTAGCGTGAGTCCTGCTCCGGCAGCTTCCACTATATGGTCACCTGTGCAAGCTACTAAGCAAGGGGATACATTGCAGGCTGCAACCACATCAGTGGCTAATACGATTACAAATGGGGCGCTGAGTGCGGCGCCGCTGGGGAGTCCACCCGCCACTCCTCCCCTGGTCATTTCACTGGTTCCCAGCACGCCCTCTGCCGCTACAAGCACTCCCGCAGGGGTGCCTCCTGCTGCCGGCCCATTGCCTGTTCCCCTGCCTTCCCCTGTCCCTGCGATCTCCACCGCACCGCTCCTTTCTGGGCGATGCTCTTTGGCTTGGCAGGTACCACAAGCTGCCAAAGAGGGTATTTGGAAAAGGGAGTTTATTGATATCTTTACCCTCCTTATGTTGGGTCAGGAAGGCATGGACGCTAGAAAGTTTGGGGCAAAGGAAGATGACAAAAAGGTGAAGTATCAGCCATTGCCGGAAAAGAACATTGCTAATTGGCTAGAAGCTTTCTCCATTTTAGCGTCTGTCACCATGGAAAGATTTCCTGAACAGGGCCCAGCCCTGGTACAATATTCTAGGATTATTCACAATGAGGCCTTGAAATGGGGTGGAAATGGATGGATAAATTACGATAGGAAATTCAGAAGGAAAATGTCTCAGTGCCCAGAGATGAACTGGGATCAAAAGGAGGTGCAGCTCTGGATGGAGCACATGGGAGCACGGGGTCAGCTTTCAATTGGAGCAACAGGTAGTCTTCCAAGTGGGCAGTCTTCTACAGGGGGGTCCTCCCTTTTTCGGGGTAAGGGTAAACATGCCTTTCGTGGAGGCCCAGAGGTGGCTTCAAGCGATCCCCCCCGGGAACTTGCCGTCTCTTCAACAATGGGTCTTGCTCCTGGGGTAAGACATGCAAATTCGTACATGCCTGTAACACTTGTGGGGAACCCCACCCCGCAACATCAGCTTTTTGCCACTCCAAGCAGAGCTCCCAGCCAGCAAGTAAAGGGGGACAGTAATTTGGTGACAGGCAGCACGTCTCCTTTTCTGGCTACTCCTTACACACTTTCAGACCCTCCCCCGTTGCAGCTAAGCGAGCATTCTGGGCGCTCTCTTTCGCCAGTTTCACCCTCTCCTCCACCAATTATGCACCGGCTAGCGCCACTAGGAGGGTCCCCTGTGATCCTTGACAACATCACTCCTTTGCTCAGGCGCTATCCTTTAGAGGCAGACAGCCTCGGTTCAGCACTCATTCTTTCCGCATAGGTGCAGCCACAACTGCATCCTCTAAAGGGGTACAAGTAGAGGGCATCAAACAATTAGGGAGATGGACATCAGACTGTTACAAAAGGTACATCAGACCAGACAGCAGCCTGTAGTGCTCAGAGAGCACAGGATAATTTGCTAAGTTTTGTTCTGGGACTATGGCAGCAACCTGTGAATTTTGGGCACCCTTGGCCCTGTTCCACGAACTGTGTTTTGCTGTGTATGTTTTGCAGTGTGTTTTTTTCTTGCCAGTGTGTTTTATTGCATGTTTTAATAAAATAGTTACATACAACACTTCTCTTTATTTACCAGGAACCACGGTCTGGGTGCTGGGCCACGAGGGGGTTTCCAAGTTGGCCCTGTGGGCGGAAAGCAGGAAGTGGAATCATGGGTTTAGCAAAACTCATTTTGTGTGGCGAGGAATTGCTGGCTTGCGTTGGAGCGGGGTGCTGGGCTTACTAACACAAGAATTACAAGGGAACGCCCACCCCCCAGACGTGCTTATCCTGCACCTGGGAGGAAATGACTTGCCTATCCTAGGTAAAAGGTTCCTCCTGAGGGACATGAAAGTGAACATTACCAAGATCAGCAACTTATTAGGACCTTGCGAACTATGGTGGTCTGAGATCACACCACGCCGGGTTTGGCTAGGTGCTCGCTCTGGGAAAGCGATAGAAGTGGCTCGATGGAAGGTAAACTGCGCAATGCGTACATTCGCAGAGCTGATGGGCTTTGGCTTCATTCGACATGGGGAACTTCACGCCAAATCCACTGGTTGCCTTGACGAGGAAGGAGTTCACCTTTCCAAAGTAGGCATGGATTTATTTCTGTTGGACATTCAGGAAGCCCTTCTGTCAGCAGGCTGCGTCTAGGAAGGTTAGCTCAGGTGGGGGCCCTGTCTGTGACGGTCGCCACATCCAGGGCTGTGGAGGAGTTACAGGATGATCCAGAGGCGAAAGGTACTCAGGAGTACCCTATGCAGAAGCACAAAGGGTGCTGAGGCCCAATATCCCCGGGAGATCTGTGCGGTGGACCCTGGGAGTGCGACGGCGCCCCGTTATCCTACGGGCGGTTGGTTACCTGGACAACCGGGGGTCGCTTGAACGGTCCGCCCCTCGTAGGGGGGGGTGTGAGCTAGAGGGTGGACCAATGGTTCACCGGACAGGGGAGGGGCTATCCTCTCACCACAACCGCTAAGCACCGTCTGGCCAAGGCCGCGGGCTACTTGGCCTATCAGGTGGCAAGCTGCGAGGGGCGGCTTGCCTTTGGATCATCTGTAAGTTAACCCACCATGTTTTGGCATATGTATGCTAATAAACCTGCAGCTACTTTTTCCCAACAACAAGTTGTCTTGTCTGTTTATTTATTGGTGTACAACATGATTATTGGGGGGTTGGTGTGCGGGCCGATATTGGCACTATGCTCTCTTATGCGAGCAGCGCTCAGTGTCTCATTTCTTCGCTCCTGCTCCTCTGCACTGAGAGCACTGTGCGCCTGCTCTCCTGTAGGCGACCACCGCTTAGTATCTGGCTACGTCGGGAAAAAAACTATCATGCCATTGCACATCACTGCTCTTGCTGAGCATCCCACTGGCATTAAACCCACATACAAAATATATCTTGCCTTCTCTTACATTAATTTTTCTTCTTTTAATTAGAAAGAATTATTGTATGAGTTTGATTTAATGTGTGCTATGTTTAATTCTAGAGTATGGTGTACTCATTTAGGTTCTGAAACAAATACAATGAATTTAAAGCGCACAGCTACCTCCCAGAAGGTGTCCCGGCGCTAGCGGAAAGATCAACCTCAAGAAGCCTAACAGCAATAATACTAAATGACATGTATGAAATTATTAACTCAATCCAACACATTTTCTTTATTTTTAAAAGGGTGAGAAGTTGATAATAATAATACAGATGTTGAATTGCAAAATCTGTAATTACGAAACCTGAACTCAAATCTCTGCCTACCCATTTGACCAAACTGTGATCCAGGAAATATTTATTCATTCCCCAGTGCCTCGTTTTCTTTGGTCATCAAATGTGGAGCACTTCAAAGTACTTTAGTTTACTGTTTGTGCTATGAAAAAAAACGGATTTATGCATGCTTTATTGAACAGCAATGTTGCACAATGTATAATAACACGTTTGCCCACAGGTAGAGTGTGCAAGATAAACTGGCTTGTTTCATGGTTGACGCATGGTAATGTCTTCAGGCCATTAGCAGTGTTCCTTGACTATTTGTAGGCACTCACGTCACTAGGGGGGTGCGGGGGGTGCGGACCGCACCGGGTGACACCCTCACATGGGGGTGACACCATCTGGTACATGTACATGGCACCCCCTGCACCGCACCCGAAGGCCTCGGAGAGACTCGATCCGCTTTAAAAACAAAAGCGAATAGAGATGTTTTCTCACCTAATCGAATTAAAATGTTCTCATTAGTTAAAGTTTGAAAAGTGTAGTAATGAGGGCCCCCCGCCATTTATATGGAAAAAGACACGGTGCTAAAGAGGGGGGGCGGGGAGGGGAGGGGGGGGGGTATTAACCGCTTGGAAATTAGCTTTTACGTTAGCTGTTTCATATCGTAAAATTCTCACGTCTACAAACTGGTGCCTTGTACACAGGTTTCTTTTTGCATCTTGAAAAGCTTTAAAAGTGAACCACATGAAAGCCCCCCCCCCCCTCCGGGGTTTAATGTGCGAGAGAGAGGGAGCTAGAGGGAGTAAGAAGACAGAGAGAGAGAGAGTTAGAGTGAGATAGACAGAGAGAGAGGGAGCTAGAGTGAGAAAGACAGAGAGAGAGGGAGCTAGAGGGAGTAAGACAGAGAGAGGGAGACAGAGGTAGCTAGAGGAAGTAAGACAGAGAGAAAGAGAGGGAGCTAGACAGAGAGAGGGAGCTAGAGGGAGTACGATAGAGAGAGAGGGAGCTAGAGGGAGCAAGACAGAGAGAGAGGGAGCAAGACAGAGAGAGAGGGAGCTAGAGGGAATAAGAGAGAGGGAGCTAGAGGGAGCAAGACAGAGAGAGAGGGCGCCAGAGGGAGTAAGACAGAGAGAGAGGGAGCTAGAGGGAGTAAGACAGAGAGAGAGGGAGATAGAGGGAGCTAGAGGGAGTAAGACAGAGAGAGAGAGGGAGCTAGACAGAGACAGAGGGAGCTAGAGGGAGTAAGACAGAGAGAGGGAGCTCGAGGGAGCTAGACAGAGAGAGGGAGCTAGAGGGAATAAGACAGAGAGAGAGGGAGCTAGAGGGAGCTAGACAGAGAGAGGGAGCTAGAGGGAGTAAGACAGAGAGAGAGGCAGTCAGAGGGAGCTAGAGGGAGCAAGACAGAGAGAGAGGGAGCTAGACAGAGAGAGCGAGCTAGAGGGAGTAAGATAGAGAGAGAGGGAGCTAAAGGGAGTAAGACAGAGAGAGAGGGAGCTAGAGGGAGTAAGAGAGAGAGAGGGAGCTAGAGGGAGGAAGACAGAGAGAGGAGCTAGAGGGAGTACGACAGAGAGAGAGGGAGCTAGAGGGAGTAAGACAGAGAGAGAGGGAGTAAGACCGAGAGAGAGGGAGACAGAGGGAGCTAGAGGGAGCAAGAGAGAGGGAGCTAGAGGGAGCTAGACAGAGAGAGGGAGCTAGAGGGAGTAAGACAGAGAGAGAGGGAGCTAGAGGGAGTAAGACCGAGAGAGAGGGAGACAGAGGGAGCTAGAGGGAGCAAGAGAGAGGGAGCTAGAGGGAGCTAGACAGAGAGAGGGAGCTAGAGGGAGTAAGACAGAGAGAGAGGGAGCTAGAGAGAGTAAGACAGCGAGAGAAGGAGCTAGACAGAGAGAGGGAGCTAGAGGGAGTAAGATAGAGAGAGAGGGAGCTACAGGGAGCTAGAGCGAGCAAGACAGAGAGAGAGGGAGCTAGAGGGAGTAAGAGAGAGAGAGGGAGCAAGACAGAGAGAGGGAGCTAGAGGGACCAAGCCGGAGAGAGAGGGAGCTAGAGGGAGCTAGAGGGAGTAGACAGAGAGAGAGGGAGCTAGGCGGAGCAAGGCAGATAGAGAGGGAGCTAGAGGGAGTAAGAGAGAGGGAGCTAGAGGGAGTAAGACAGAGAGAGAGGGAGCTATAGGGAGTAAGACAGAGAGAGAGGGAGCTAGACGGAGTAAGACAGAGAGGGAGACAGAGGGAGTAAGACAGGGAGAGAGGGAGCTAGACAGAGAGAGGGAGCTAGAGCGATTAAGATAGAGAGAGAGGGAGCAAGACAGAGGGAGAGGGAGCTAGAGGGAGTAAGAGAGAGAGGGAGAGGGAGCTAGAGGGAGCTAGACAGAGAGATGGAGCTAGAGGGAGTAAGACAGAGAGAGAGGGAGCTAGAGGGGGTAAGACAGAGAGAGGGAGACAGAGGGAGCTAGAGGGAGCAAGACAGAGAGAGAGGGAACTAGACAGAGAGAGGGAGTAAGACAGAGAGAGAGTGAGCTAGAGGGCTCTTGACAGAGAGAGGGAGCTAGAGGGAGTAAGAGAGAGAGGGAGCTAGAGGGAGCAAGACAGAGTGAGAGGGAGCTAGAGGGAGTAAGACAGAGAGAGAGAGAGCTAGAGGGAGCAAGACAGAGAGAGAGGGGGCTAGAGGGAGTAAGAGAGAGAGCGGGAGCTAGAGGGAGTAAGAGAGAGGGGCTAGAGGGAGTAAGACAGAGAGAGAGGAAGCTAGAGGGAGTAAGACAGAGAGAGGGAGCTAGAGGGAGCAAGACACAGAGAGAGGGAGCTAGAGGGAGTAAGAGAGAGAGAGGGAGCTGGAGGGATTAAGAGAGAGAGCGGGAGCTAGAGGGAGTAAGAGAGAGAGTGGGAGCTAGAGAGAGTAAGACAGAGAGAGGGAGCTAGAGGGAGTAAGACAGAGAGAGAGGGAGCAAGAGGGAGTAAGAGAGAGAGAGGGAGCTAGAAGGAGTAAGAGAGGGAGAGAGGGAGCTAGAGGGAGCAAGACAGAGAGAGGGAGCTAGAGGGAGTAAGACAGAGAGAGAGGGAGCTAGAGGGAGTAAGGCAGAGAGAGAGGGAGCTAGAGGGAGTAAGACAGAGAGAGAGGGAGACAGAGGGAGCTAGAGGGAGTAAGACAGAGAGAGGGAGCTAGACAGAGAGAGGGAGCTAGAGGGAGTAAGACAGTACCTAGCACCGTACATTTCCGACAGAGGTGGTCCATGCGGTAAGTCGTGAGGGGGTGACACCATGAGTTACCCGCACCAGGTGACACCAACCCCAGTGACGCCACTGTTTGTAGGTTCATGTTCAGACTATTACTTTTAATAAAAGTCACTTCATGCTTATATTTACCGTGTTGTACTAAAGTGAAACACTGACAAAAGTGGAAGACATTTACTTTTTTAAACATCTGCTATCATATTTTATATGTCAAATGTTATTTGATTTACTTGTCAAATATATTAGTCAGTTTGCATCACGTTATCCCACTATAAAGAAAGAACAGGGCTGACATTCTCATGATTGTGGGTAAGGTGAAAGTGGAATATAGAGGTAGGCTCACAGTCTGTACTAAAAAGAAATGGAACCCTTACTCAAAATTCCTTAACACTTCCGTCAACAAGGACTACTCCACTCCCCACTTCAGAGATGCATCTTTTATGACGGTCCACAGCCACATCAAACATGGCACTTAGCGCACAGAGGCAGCGTGAGACCAGGCAGGAGATGCAAAGCCCGCAACAGAGAATGGGACAACCACCAGGTTGAAATATTTAAAGGTAAAACAAAGTCCCTTCACTAGACACACATTGTCACCATTTGCATATTTCGAATTGACAAAACATAGACAACCAATGGATACCATGCCATAGAAATAGAAATAAAATCAAAAGTACGTCAGTAGAACCAACAGTATTTAAACAATTCAAAAACATTCTTAAAAACATCAATTTATTATAAAAAAGAGAGGGACAAGCCTCCACAGGTTAAAAACAATATTACAATTCATATACAAAGAAAAAACAAAGTCGACGCAGCTTTCAGTGATTTAATCGGTCACACCTTCTTCAGGACGATTTTCTATATAAAAAGAATATGTGAATTATTTATAGGTTCTATAATCAACTGACGTACAAATAACTACGATTTCTTGTTATAAGTTATATTGCATTTGAGTTCACCTCTGTTTATATTGTAAAATATTCAGGCACATTTCCGAAATGTATCTATCAAACAAACATTTCTCTTTTTACACACCCTCCAGTACAAAACTCCATTATCAAATATTTTTTGTACATTCATTTTCCAAAACTTGGTCAAATGATAGTTCTCCATGTCTTAGAACGCCCCTTTTGGTATGCATTACTGAATATCAATTAACAAATCCTAGAAACAATAAAAACACAAGGGACTTTGTTTTACCTTTAAATATTTCACCCTGTCCCAAGTGGATTTGGAGGCGATCTCCTTTTGTTTTTTGCTACAACCACCTCTCGAGCTAGGTGAGCTATTATAATAGCCACAAAAGCAGCACCTTCACAGAAATGCACTCCCCGCTGTCCTGTGGATCACCCTCTTTCTAAGTTACGCTGTATCAGCCTCAACAGGATAAAGCAACATATGCCACCACAGGGGGGTCGAAGTCAAAAAGGAAGATTATCCATTTATTTTTATTTCACAAGGCAATTTTTATTCAGATTTGTGTCAGAGTGAACGTTGCTACACTACGAGATATCTCGCCTGGTTCTAAGATGCCTTGCTCTCCCTCGAGGACACGTACTCTTCGAACTTTCTCTCGACCGTGGAGACCCTGCCATTTGACCGATGCCCGGTGGAGCTACTTGTTAGCTGAAGAGGAGACGGGCTGTGTATCCCCCCCTTGGCCGTCACCTACCCAGCCGGACATTGGGCATACGTTCCTTTGTCTCCCTGTCATACCTCCATCCTACCCCTTCACCCTACCCCCTTCCTCCTCTACGCTCCCTTCTTCTTGCCTTCTATCCCTTTAATGTTTTTCTGTTGAGACCTAGCTATTTGACCGATGCCTGGTGGAGCTACCTGATAGCTGAAGAGAAGATGGGCTGCGGATTGCCCCTCAGCCGTCACCTACCCAGCCGGACCTTGGGTAGACTTTTCCTTTGTCTCTCCTTTGTATCTATACCCTACCCCTGTCTCCTCCACTTTCTTTTTCTTCTATGCTCCTTAAATTTTTCTACTGGTATCATTGGTAATATGTAACTTATGTAAGTTTGCAACTATATGGAACCTTATGTAAAGCGTTCTTATACCTTCGGGTCTAGCCAGCGCTTTATAAAACTCTTTAACCGCATGCGTGCGGCCGTTTTTCCCGCTGTGTGCGGCATTTTCGTAAATACCGCGTTACATGACGAGCTCAGCTCGTCATCAGCACACGGTAGGTAACGCTGATGACGAGCTGAGCTCGTCATCAGCATTGAAGGGGTTAAATAAATTAAATAAATAAATAAATAAACCGACATGGCGGTCGCTGTGAACAAGGATGCCATAAATGGAAAGTAAAACAAAAATGAGCATTACGAAACTTCAAAACCTCATCTCATGTGATTTCGTGGTAGCAGCCATCGTGAACCTTTAGTATAAAAGAGGAAAGAGAAGTGAATCAATTTGCATCCCAAAGTTGGCACTGGAGCCTTGGAAAGCCTGCAGTTTTCGGAGTCACGCTTTGTTCTTCATGTTGCCTTGGATGTCTGCATCTCTTGACACTATTACTGATCTTGGTAGTCTGGTAAGAGGGTATACTTTCTTCAATCACTGCCTTTCCTGAACTTTAATATTCTCTTGCAAGGATTTGTTTGTGACTTCATTCACCCAATGGAATGACCATTGCTGAACAGAGAATAATTTTATAAGTCAAACACTGAACTTTATGCATATTTTGTGAACTTTACTGGGTTGTGAGTGCTGGTAACTCATCTTGTATGATTCTGAGACATTTCATTTGTTTTCTCTTGAGAGTGTTAGAAGTAGGGTGAATTGCTTTATACGTGTTCATTAGTGTCTCTATAGAGGATGGTTTGTTTACACTTATATGTTAAAAGAAATGTAAGGAGAGCATCTGAGAAAGAGGTGTCTGTAACCCAGGCATTAGTTTACTTTAAAGAAAGTGATGCTAGAATCTAGCTTATGATAGTAATTAAAGGAAAACTGATAAGCTACTTTTTCTTTTGTAGACCAGAATAAGGAGGTTGCACTTACCGAATTCTGCTTTGATGTGAAGAAATCCGCGCACCATCTATTTTTCTCTATTAACCTATTCCCCTTGCCTCTTGGGTATTCATGATTCACATTGAATTAGTGTGAGTCTGGAGTGCCGTTAGGGATAGTTGGAACAAGCCTTAGTGTATTCATGGTATTTTTGCAGGACAAAGACTTTGGTACCTCTGACTTTGGGCACTCACTCTGCATTTACCTGTCCTTGCTCCTGCCGTGAGGGGAACGGCTGCGCCGGAGTTTCTTCTACAATGCCGTGAGGGGAACGGCTGTGCCGTGAGGGCTGGGACTACATTTCCCAGGTGCCCCGGCGGCCAGGCGCACACCTGACGCCACTGCTGCGCCCGGAGGCGCTTGAAAAGCGAGGAACGCCTCCCGTCCCCGCGGGACGCGAGCGGGACGAGCCGGGCGAAGCCCGGGCAAAGGGCGGGCCCTCTTAGGCCCTCAGAGGAGGCCTGGCTGGGACAATCCCTTTCTATTTTGAGGACAGTTATCGATGAACTCAACCGTAAGTGAGAACCGGAAATCTGTATTCTGTGACTGAGAATCTGACTCTGTATTTTTGAAGGGGAAGGCTCAACTAGTAACACTTCACTAATTAGTATGGCCAAAGCAAATACCAAAACAAGCATGAGGGCGCTGGGTATAGGGACTCTTGATGGTTATCTGAAACAGGTTGAAACAGTGGTTGCAAAAGAAATTGAATCAGTAGAGCGGAGATTGTCTCTGGAGCCAACCAGGCAAACAGTCTCTCCATCCTTAATCGTAGTGGAACCTGTCCCCATTGCTGCCACGTTGGATTGCTCGCCTCCCGATCTGATATCGAATGGGTCAGTAGGAGCAGATAGTCTCACGATTTCTCCTGCTCCCCTGCCTGAAACTAGTGCAGCCCCCCGCCCTGTGGCATTGTGCACCAGGCAGTCGAGGGCCAGACCTGATATTATAACTAATCGCAGTAAAACCGGCACTGGGAAAAGGAAGGCCAAGAATAGCCCACATGGCAGCCGGCAACACGCAAAACAGCCGAGAAACAGTAACACCGTATCTGGGTTGGGCCGAAATGGAGCAAATATTCATCACACGGACAATGATGATAGGGGGGAGGAAAGAAATGATTGCACTGATTTAAATATTGGGAACTGTAGTGGGGGGACTATGTCTGATTTTGTTAAGGTTTTGGATGCTCGTCTTATGCTGTTTACTTCACCCTTAATGGCTAAATTGGAGCAAATAGATGACCGACTCAGGGTAATTGAAAAACATTTAAACACTAATGGTCCTAAGACGGGTCCAAGCACATCCACAGCTCACTCACTAAGTGTAGTTACAGCCTCAGTAAATAACTTGTTGGACTCAATAATTACCCCACTCCAACAACCGGTATCTCAAGCTACTCCCCAGGGGGCAGGGATAAGTGTTCCATCTTTAGCGTCAAACGTCACTGGAGCTATTCAGGGGGAGAAACAGGGTCCTCGGGGTCCAGTGGGAAGATTAAGTCCTCCTACACGGCCCCCTAAGAAAGAGTGGTCACTATATCTACCAGCAGCAGCGTGTCCCTATACAATAATTCTTGCTAATGTCCCCAAAGTTGAGGGTGGCCAACCTGAACATTGGTCAAGTTTAAAAAATAAGGCCCTCCACTACCTGTCCAATAAAACAGTCTCGGGAGAACATTTGGTTAATAACTTTATGATGATAAGAAGGGTGCCTTGGGTGGGTAAGACAAAAAAAGCTTAGAAGGTGACTGTGTCGTTATAAGCTTTAGATCTCCCAGGTTGGTTGATGACATATTAAGGCAGGCTGGGCCAGTTAGAATTCTAGGTGACTATGTAAATGTACTCCTTTTGGGGTTCTTTTACCCCCCAATTAGCATAAGGCTTGCGGGTAATGATTTATTTAAAGGGAGAGGTCCTTCTGAATTTACTGTTCCAGTCTTTAACAGATTTGATGCCTTTTCTAACCTAGGAGAAAATGAGTAACTAGGGTCCCAAGAAGAAATCATTATCCCTGTATCCCCAGCTAGAGCCCCCAGTGCAGATACATCAGTAAGAAATTCACTCCCTGTAGTTGGGCGTGATCAAGGGTCCAAGGGAACATCTATAAAGCTGGTAACTTGGAATGTCGCTGGGCTTAAAAATAAAATAGATGACCCAGCATGGAGAGAGTCCATTGGTGTGGGTGATATTATAGGCCTACAAGAAACCTGGGACACTGGGAATAATTTGAGTCTGGATGGCTACTCGAGTTATTCTATTCCTGCAGTTCCGTCTAATATGGGGAGTGCGATGGGCGGTTTGGTTACCTTAATTTCGGCTGCTATACCGGGTACCCATACCCAAGTAGATACAGGTTCACAAAACTGCTTGGCAGTACAAATTCCACGGAGCGGGTTGGGAAGTATCTTAATTATTAACTTTTATAACTCATATGATAGAGTTACCACAACTGACCACCTGGCCATTCTAAATTTATTTCTGGCAGACTACAAGGAGGCCAACAAAAATCATTGTTTTTTTATAGTTATGGGAGATTTTAATATCCACGCCTGTCCGAATAAATGTTTGTCATTAGATCTACTAGGTCCAGTAGAGCAAGGGGACACCCATTTTGAACATTCTACACAGGGAGATCTGCTTGAAACAATCTTGGCGGATAATGGTCTGATGCTTCCATCCATGCAGGACGAGGATACACCTACCTCATTGATATATATCTTTATTAGTACAGCACTAGGGGATAAGATTATTGGATATTCACCGGTCTGGTCGTATTTTAGTGACCACAACCCAGTGGTCCTAAGGGGCAGATTTATGAGTTCTGGCGCATCTCTGCAAATCAGCAGGGATGCGCCAGAACTGATGCGTCACGCAATTCCCTCCTTGCGGCACCACAGATGCGCCGCATTAACAATGCGGCGCACCATGGTGCAAGGAAGGGCAGATGTGTGACGCATCTTGTAGTGTACGGGCGGCGCATTGCTGGAGTAGCGTCGCAAGTGCGACGCAACTCCTGCAATGTACAGAGGCCACCCATACATAACGTGGTGCGTCCCTCCTCACGCCTGCTTCAAGCAGGCGTAAGGATTTCACCCAGCAGCGTCGTAAAACTGACTCAGTGAAATCTTGTAGATTTCACTGCGTCAGTTTTACGGGGCTTTCCTACGAGGGAACGCCCACCCTGCGACAGAACGCCCACATGAAACCTGACGCAGGTTTCATGTGGCGCAGGGCTTTACAACATGACGCATCTGCCTAGATGCATCACATTGTAAATAGGTCGCAGGGATGCGCCACGTTTCCGCGCCGTTACGTGACGCAACGGCGGCGTAAACATGGCACAAGTCCGACATAAATCTGCCCCTAAGTGTTTTTGACCTGATCGAAAAACCAACGATAGCTCGTAACAGATCGGACAAATCTGATATTCGTCCAACAGACCAGGCCCGTAGGATCAGATGGAGTAGAGTTATACCGGGTGACTTTCATAATAATTTATTAAGGAAGGTGTGATCTGAGTTGGATGTGTGTCTGAATTTGGAAGCAGGGAATGAGGAGGTTTTAGAGGCTTACTCAATAATTTGTACCCAGGTCTCACCAGACCTTAAAAGCATAGGGAAAGCTAGGGACCCCGATGAGATAGGGTGGTTTGACCGAAATTGTTCGTCAGCAAATAAAAAGCTAAAGGACGCCCTGAATTGTAAGCCAGTGAATAGGGCGACGGTAGCCTTATTAAGGAAAAGTTACAATAAAGCACTGGAAACTAGAAGACGGGAGATTCGGGAGGCGGCCTGGGAAGAACTAACCTCCATAGATGTGCTCAGGAACAGCGCTAGATTCTGGGCTGTCGTAAACAAACCCTTTTTCCATGACCGCTGTAATGACCAACTAGATTGTGGCATTCAGGAACAGGTATGGTGCTCCCATTTTAAATCAGTCTATGAAGGGGAAAATTGTGGGCAGGCGAATATGCCTACCCCTATTTTTGAACCCTATACTTTATCGGTTACTAAGATTGAGGTGGCAGACGCCATCGGGAAGATGAAGAGCAATAAGGCTCCGGGTCCCGACGGCATCCCTGCCGATCTCTTCAAATCAGATGTCAGGACCTGGTCCATAATTCTAACCAATGTTTTTAATAGGGTATGTACAGTAGGTATTCCGGACAGTTGGTCCGAATCTGTTATCGTACCCATTTTTAAGAAAGGCAATAGGGGGGATCCCAGTTGCTATCGCCCTATCTCACTCATTGATTCTGCAGTGAAGGTGCTAGGGCATGTGGTCCTAGGCAAATTTACAGCTTGGTTGGAGGATACAGACACCCTTTCATGCCTGCAACATGGGTTTAGGAAAGGACGAGGCACAATAGATCAGAGCCTCAACCTTCAACTATTAATTGGAAAATACACTATTGCCAAAAGGGGTACGCTATATCTAGTCTTTATGGACCTATCCTCGGCCTTTGACCGTGTGAATAGGTCCAAACTTTGGGGTTTGCTCCTTAGGCTTGGCATTGACAAAAACATTGTGTATTCTCTCGCTGATTTGCATAGGAACCTTACAGCCACAGTTAGATACGATCGCTTAGGTAACTGTACGGGCAAGATTGGGATTACTAACGGTGTTAGACAGGGGTGTATTTAAGCCCCTCTACTTTTTACCCTCTAAATTAACGATCTGGGTGCAGTTTTAACAGAGGCGTGCAAAGACATTCCAAGGGCTGGCAAGTATTCTATTCCGGCATTACTTTATGCCGATGATGCCGCCTTAATAGCCCGCACAGCAGTGGGGCTACAATGTCTTTTAAATATATTTGCTAATTTTATGAAAGCGCTTGATTTAAGTGTGAATTTTACCAAATCACATGTAATGATTGTGGGCAGAAAGCCGAAAAGAACTATGACTATGCACTGTGAAGGGAATGTTTTATCTAGGGTCACAAGATTTCCATATCTGGGGGTTATTTTTGATGACAAGTCTATCTGGTTGCCCCAACTAGTTGCAAAACGTAACGCTTTTGCCAGGTCTATCCTAGTTGTTTTGGATTTTGCCCGTAAACTAGGGGTGAAGCCTTTACAGGCTGTGCTGAAAACCTATGAGGCTAAATGCATTTCAATAGCTATGTACGGAGCAGATCTGTGGGGGTTCAAAAATGTAAAGGCGCTGCAGGTGGCAGAGGATAAGTTTTTGAAATCTATCTTATCTGTCCCCCTGTCAACATCTGGATATATTGTCCATCAAGAGTGTGGGCTAGATTATTTAGCAGACCGCATAGCCTTAGCCCCGCTATTGAAATGGATTTCAATATGGCTAAACCCTGAATTAAAGCTGAACCATGAGATTCTCAGGGATTGTTTAGCCCTTGAGTATGGCAATACCATCCCCTGGTTGAACTATGTTAAAAAACTAACAACAGAAATGGGTCGTCCAGAATTGTTTGATCACCCAGATGATTTATTGAAGGGGGATGTGAAATGGGCGAAAGATACACATAAGCAGTTGGTATATCTTGCAAGAGAAGAAAGGGAACTATGTAAACCAACAGTAAGGGCTCACCAGCTGTTAATTACCTGCAGTGATATGGAACCCTATCTGAGAATCGTCAATAATATGAACCATCGTTACTTATTGACTAAGTTTAGACTGAACAAATTCCACCTCCTGCTCACCGAACGCCCAGGTTGGATTAAGAAGACGGAATTGGAGATTTGTTCCTGTGACAGGTTCTCTACTAAAGACACTGTGCACTTCATCTTCTTTTGTAAACATTTGGGCCCTATTCGTAAAAAGTTTATTATTCCTCTTATCAAAGACAAGGGCTTTAGACAAGTAAAACCTGCCCTTTTGTATCTACAGCTGTTGTCTAATACCTGGGAGATTTTTAATATAGCGAAGTTTTTGACAATAGCAATGAGACTTAGGAGGAAGATTAACTGGTTATAATGCTCATTTTGGGAAATTTTATGAAATCATAAATTATAATCAAAGCGCAATTTTTTTTTAACGGTTTTATTTGTTAGCATTGTCTTTTTTAACGATATTTATAATGTATGTTTTTTTATATATATTTGTATCAAATGGTTTGTTAAAATTTGCATAACTATTCCGTTATATTTTTAATCTGGTCTTGACAGTATTGTATTATGTAGCATACTTTTATGGTTTTTGCTATGAACCGAATAAAGTATTTTTGACTGACTGACTGACTGACTTTGGTAAGTCCCCAGAGTTCATTACAGGAATAATGTACATCTACCAATGAATTTCGCGGCAATGTATTTTTGGGAAAAGCAAGACTCTCACCCACATATTGTGGAATGCTTCATCATCGGGTTCCCCACATCCATGCCCCATGTGGGTCTGGGGGTGTGGATGAGTTCAACCACCTAGTATGGGAGCATGTTATTTTTAAAAAGAGATTTGTTTCTTACGCCAGGAGCAAGGGTTTTTTTCTAAGAAAGAGTTTTTTTCTTATGCCAGAAACATGGAGGGTTAAAACATTCTAGGACAGTAAACTCAACCAATTTAATCAGGGATGCCCAGGCTGGATTAGAAATGTGCCTATGATGTCAGTGATAGATATGGATTAATATTGCCCAGCCATCTTAGTTCGTCAACATGTTTCAGCTGTCATTACATATGCCCTAGGGGCTAGATGCCTTTGTCAGGATAAAACTGGCCAGTTGCTATTGTGTACTCATAGGAATTCTTACTCTCTATATTTATATATATAGATGCAATACGTGTACTGTGGTACTCACACATGCATCATTCATGCACTGTATAACATGCTATGTATTTGCTCATTAGCTAAATTACTGAGTTTGGGCTATTTGCTCTCAACCCTGGGAATGATGAGAACATCACCCTGTAGTCACACAACCTTCAAAAATCCAACGTCGCCATATTGGCGCCCTCAATTTACTCCAGCGATGACTTGGTACAGGGCCAATCCAGACTGCTGGCTTGGATTTCCCTTGAATTTTATAGGCTTGTCCACCTAGATGTGAAGTGGAGAAGGTCAGGGAGCATAGCACAACAGTCGTCACCACCTTCATCGACAGGGAGCATCCACCAAAAACTATTATGGTCGATAGCACAACACCTCAGATTGTTACTGTCCCTTCCCGTCAGCGGAAGGGGGCATGAAGAATGCCACATATACTGTCCCAGACACATCCTGTGGATTGAAGGATTCAGAGTGCCATCCCTTAAGCAAGGTGGGTGTGAGGAGAGAGCCTGGCTGGCAGACTAGCACAGCCCTCTTCCTGAAAGCACCGGGAGCGCGAGGAGTACCACAGTGCAAAGTGTCCCAACGCTCCAGGTGCTCGCATACCAACTACTTGCAGTAAGAAGAAGAAAAGAAAGCACAGATTGGCAGACAATCACTGTCCCATCTAGTCAAGGGTGGAGGAGAAGGAGCACAGTACCGCACACCCGCAAGCTGTGTGGAGGAGAACAGAGTGAGCCAGGTGAGCACATGGACGAGCACACCACACATTGGCCCACTCCTATCCTTTAGGGGGGAGCAGTGCAGAGACTAGAGCATCTGAGTCTTACATATTCTATTCCTTGGAGGGCAGGAAGCAGCACTATGCAGACATTCGCCTCCCTCTTCCTGTCTGTGAGTGGAGCAAGGAGGGATTCTTACAGGAAGCAAAGCACTCAAGTTGTCATTGACTACATTCAACAAGTGGGACATGTGGAGATATTGCAAAGGGGGGTCAGATTAAAGAATATTAAAGGTAAAGGTCTCATTCCGTGACAGCGCTATGCTATGAGATTTATAAAGCACACGGGTGACCCGGAGGCATCCCAGCACTAGCGTACGGACGTACCACTACCCCAAGGCCAGAAGTGTTACCCAACGATCAGTTCCTAAAAAGTCACGTCTTAAGTGATTTTCGGAAGCTCGGCTCACTGTTCATACAGCGAATGGGCAGAGGAAGAGCATTCCATAGCTTAGCCATGTTAGAAGCCAAAAGACTGTCCTCCAATTCGAGCCCTTCTAACAGTGGGGATCGTTACTAAAAATGAATTGGAGGATCTAAGAAGCCTATTAGGGGAATAAGAGGTGTCCAGTTGGGGATAATTTAGAGGACCACTCGCATAAAAGGTTTTGTGCACCGTGCACAGAGATTTATACTCAATGCTTTGCCAGAGGAGAGAAATACTTTAGTGCCAATATCGAGCCACTCACCAGCCCTCTTGCAGCAACATGCATGTCGCATAAATAGGCAGACAAGACAACTTTTTGTTGGAGAAAAATAGCTGCAGGTTTATTAGCATACACATATGCCAACATGGTGGGTTATCTTACAGGCGATCCAAAGGCAAGCCGCCCCTCGCAGCCTACCACCTGATGGGCCAATTTGCATCGTGGCCTTAGCCAATCGTTGCTTAGCGGTTGTGGTGAGGGGATAGCCCCTCCCACTTCCGGTGAACCATTGGTCCACCCTCTTGCTCACGCCACCCCCCTACGAGGGGCGGAGCGTTCAAGCGACCCCCGGTTGTACAGGTTTCCAACCGCCCGTAGGATAGCGGGGCGCCGTCACACCCCAGGGTCCACCGCACAGACTTCCTGGGGATATTAGGCCTCAGCACCCTTTGTGCTCCTGAAGAGGGTACTCCCGGGTACCTTTCCGCCTCTGGATCACCCTGTAACTCCGCCTGCAACACAAATAAAAAGATTAGAAGACATTTCCCCCCCACCCTGAAAGCGCCGGGTAAGCGGTAGGGAGGGAAACGACGACAGAAATACTTTTGCACAGGGAGCACAGCACCATGGTGGCTGGTGGCTACCGCACAGGGGGGCAGAGCCCTCCTGATTACATGCAAGGGTCAGCATGTAACTCAGATCAAAAAATAGAACTCAGGGCAGATGGCCATAAACATGCAGCAGAAATATTGTCCTGGTCCCATTGCAGATGATGTGTCTGCAGTGTCTGTGCTGTGACCTCGCCATTTCTTTTCACTGTGCAAGATATACGATCCAACAGAGCACACACACAGTATGTCTGCAAGAATTTCCAGACATTGATATTCCAAATGGGTTTATGAGAGAGGATACCTTGTGTGACTCCTTGCTAGCAGATACAGACGTAAAGCAGAGATGAGGCAGGGTCCGACAGGCCTTATATTCCACCGGGTATTTCTTCAGTGGGCTGGAGACCTTGGGGGTCGGGTTTGAAAGCCTAGGACCGTCCCGGGTGCCTCTGACACTTTTCCCAGCTCCCATCAAAGAAAGAGAGAGGGGGAGGGAGGGGCATGGTTAGAGAGAAAGCAAAGAGAGAGGGAGAACAGAGAGAGAATGGATGGATGGGAAGAGAGCAATTACGTGAGAAAATAAAAAGAGCGAGGCAGCTTGAGCATTTGAGCCAGGGCTGCGTTTTGTTACCCAGTCAGGCCCTGGATGGAGGGCAGCAATGGGCAGCTGTCCTTCCACCAGGTGGCAGTATTTTCTTTGGCAAAGTGAGAGTGTTACAGCCACCGTCTCCTATACAGACATGTGTTTTAGGGCAAAAAAGTGACACTTTAGAAAAGGGAAAAATGGGGTTACTTAGCAGTCCCCTTTCTCCTCAGGGCCTCAGCTGGTAGTCACATAGGGGCAGATTTACAAGCCCCCTTGCGCCACTTTTGCATAACTTTTAACATGGAAAAAGTGACGCAAAAGTGGCACCACGGGCTTGTAAAATCTGCCCCATAGTTTTTACTGCCCGTCACTGTTATGGACCGACAAAGATGGGCCCAATGTCTCGAAGGCATTTTCCACCACATCTTATTTTGCCCTGCGATGCGCAAGGCATAAGACTTTGCAAGACTGTAAAAATAGATCGTGATGTATTAAAATTACGTTATGAGTTGCAAGTGCCTGGTGGCTCAAAGGTGTACAGTCTTAATATCGAGTCATTTATTTCGACTGGACATAATATCGACTAGAGAATATCGAGATGGCATTAATATCGAGGTAAGTAATATCGATTTTTTTTTTATCGATTGTTATGTATGTAAAAAATATCGACATAAAAAATATCGAGTAAGTAATATCGTCAGTAAAAAATATCGATATGTTTATTAGTTTAAAAATATCGAAAGTTGTGTTATCGACTGTCACAATATCGACTCTCATGATATCGAATTTTAATATGTATATATATAATATGTAATAGTTCAATGTACATTGTTTTAATGTTTTATAATAGCATTTTGTGTTAAAATGTATTAATTTTATTTATTTATTTATATAGAATTAATGTTAAAAATAATTAATAAATTAAAAAAAAATTATATTACTATAATAATTTCTAGGAGCGGGTAGTGGGTTTTTAGGGGAATAGGGTGGGAAGTATTTTAAATATAATTAATTAATTATGTAAATATATTAATTGGTATTAATTAATTAATTATGTAAATATATTAATTGGTATTAATTAATTAAATATGTAAATATATTAATTGGTATTAATTAATTAAATATGTAAATATATTAATTGGTATTAACTAATTAATTATGTAAATATATTAATTGGTATTAATTAATTAAATATGTAAATATATTAATTGGTATTAATTAATTAAATATGTAAATATAATTATTAGTATTAATATGTAATTAATTGTTAAATTACTATTTAATTAAATATATAATATGTAATTGGTAAATATGTTATTTTAATAGCTTATTTGAGAATTATGCTTATTTAAATTATTTTTTTCATGTAGCCGGTTGTGGGATTATAGGGGATTAGGGTGGGAAGTAATTTTATAGTAAGTAATTAAATCTGTTAATTAATTAATTGGTAAGAATAAGTAAATACTTGTTATTTATCTAAAATATGTTAATTATATATAATTTAATTGTTAATTTATTTAAATAAATGGAATTATTGTTGAATATGTAAAATCAAACTTTTTTAGGATATGTAGTGGGTTGTGGGATTATAGGGGAATAGGGTGGGAAGTAATTTAATTGTAAGTAATTAATTATGTTAATTAGTTAATTGTTATGAATAATTAAATATTTGTAAAATAAATTAAATATGTAAATTATATTTTATGTAATTGTAAATTTATTAACATTAATGCTATTATAGTAAATTATGTTACATATCACATTTTTATGTTATGTAGTGGGTTGTGTGTTAATAGGGGTATAGGGTGGGAAGTTAATTAATTATAAGTAATGACATATGTTAATTAATTAATTGGTATTCATAATGAAATAATTGTTAAAGACTTAAAATATGTTAATTATATAGATATAAATAGATATAACTAATATTATAATAATTAAATATAAAATATATATATATGAAATATAATTGTCTAATTACATTTAATTACATATATATAATATATGTATAATTAGATATATAAAGATATATATAACATATATATATATAATTATAGATATTCTCATATATATATTATTTTGTATTTGGGGAAAGAGGTTGGTTTAGTCTTCTGGGTTACTTTTCTGTTTGGTTATTAAGGGGTATATGTTGTGTGCAGAGTCAGTTGTAAAGGGGTATTTTTAGGGGTCAGGGTCAGTTTTCAGTTAGTGGGTAAAGGGGTATTTGTAGGGTTCAGGGTCAGTTTTCAGTATTTGGGTAAAGGGTAATTTTTTTCTTTCAGAGTCAGTTTTCAGTTTGTGGATAAAGGTGTTTTTAGGGGTCAGGGTCAGTTTTCAGTTTTTGGGTAAAGGGGTATTTGTAGGGGTGAGGGTCAGTTTTCAGTTTTTGGGTAAAGGGGTATTTGTAGGGGTGAGGGTCAGTTTTCAGTTAGTGGGTAAAGGGGTATTTTTAGGGGTCAGGGTCAGTTTTCAGTTAGTGGGTAAAGGGGTATTTTTAGGGTTAAGGGTCAGTTTTCAGTATTTGGGTAAAGGGTATTTTTTTGGTTGCAGGGTCAGTTTTCAGTTTGTGGGTAAAGGGGTATTTTTAGAGGTCAGGGTCAGTTTTCAGTTTTTGGGTAACGGGGTATTTTTAGGGGTTAGGGTCAGTTTTAAGTTAGTGGGTAAAGGGGTATTAGTAGGGGTCAGTGTCAGTTTTCAGTTAGTGGGTAAAGGGGTATTTTTAGGGGTTAGGGTCAGTTTTCAGTTAGTGGGTAAAGGGTTATTTTTAGGGTTAAGGGTCAGTTTTCAGTATTTGGGTAAAGGGTCTTTCTTTGGTTGCAGGGTTAGTTTTCAGTTTGTGGGTAAAGGGGTATTTTTAGAGGTCAGGGTCAGTTTTTAGTTAGTGGGTAAGGGGTATTTGTAGGGGTCAGGGTCAGTTTTCAGTTAGTGGGTAAAGGGGTATTTTTAGGGGTCAGGGTCAGTTTTCAGTTAGTGGGTAAAGGGCTATTTTTAGGGTTAAGGGTCAGTTTTCAGTATTTGGGTAAAGGGTATTTTTTTGGTTGCAGGGTTAGTTTTCAGTTTGTGGGAAAAGGGGTATTTTTAGAGGTCAGGGTCAGTTTTCAGTTTTTGGGTAAAGGGGTATTTTTAGGGGTCAGGGTCAGTTTTCAGTTAGTGGGTAAAGGGGTATTTTTAGGGGTCAGGGTCAGTTTTCAGTTAGTGGGTAAAGGGCTATTTTTAGGGTTAAGGGTCAGTTTTCAGTATTTGGGTAAAGGGTATTTTTTTGGTTGCAGGGTTAGTTTTCAGTTTGTGGGAAAAGGGGTATTTTTAGAGGTCAGGGTCAGTTTTCAGTTTTTGGGTAAAGGGGTATTTTTAGGGGTCAGGGTCAGTTTTCAGTTAGTGGGTAAAGGGGTATTTTTAGGGGTCAGGGTCAGTTTTCAGTTAGTGGGTAAAGGGTTATTGTTAGGGGTCAGGGTCAGTTTTCAGTTAGTGGGTAAAGGGGTATTTTGTGGGTTCTGGGTCAGTTTTTAGTTTGTGGGTAAAGGGGTGTTTTTAGGGCTTTGGGTCAGTTTAGGGTTTTAGGTTAGAGGGATACAGGGTAAAAATATGGTCAATTTAAATTTCTATTAAATTAGTTACTTTTTCATATATTTTATATAAAATATTTGAATTAATATACATTAAAACAATTATTGGTATTGTAGGACTTTAAATATTAATAAATTTTTAAACATATTTAAATGTATAAGGTATTTTTTAATAGATTATTTAATATGCAAATAATATTTATATACAATAATAAAGAAGGAAACATAGTCAGGGTTAAATGCCATAAATGATAAATTGTTTATTCACATATAAAAATTTATTTGTAAGTAGAGAATCATTTTTTATTTATAATCAAAAAATTTCATTCAATGTTTTTATTAACATAACAAAAATATGAAGTACATGTATATGTTTTTAACACATAAATTATATTAACATAATTTTTTTATCTTTTACATATATTAACATTTAAATAGTTTCTGAAACAAATTGGTAATATGTACTTTTTATTTAATAACAAAATATTTATTCAGATACACATTGAATTTATTGTGATTGCAAATTATGTACATTTTTTTGTAATTGTAACATTTTTGTTTATTACCAAGTCATGTTATATTTTTGGAAATAATTATTATGAATATTGAACATATTTATAATATTCATTTTTAAATACATAAACACCAAAAACATTTATTATATACATACATAATGTTTTACATAATATTTGCAAATTTAAAAAAAACATTTCTTGTAACAAACTTATATATGCAATTTATTTTTACATTAACATTATTTACTAAACGTATTTATAAATCAAAAATTAATTTTTTAACTATAACATAACAGTTGAATAATTATTTCAAACTTATGAATATTTATGAAATAATTTTATACACTTTAAAAAAATATTTACACTTAATATAATACTCTGTGTATTTTTTAAAGTGTTGGAATATAGAAATTAAATAGCATTTAGCTGTATACAGGGACTACTTTTTAACCGCGTAATGTTACTTAGGCGTATTTGGTGCTTCAACAGATCGCGGTTGGGTGCTGCTTCGCGTTAGAGAGGGTAAGTTTGTTTTAATTGTGTTTTATAAGTTTCTGAACTTATTGCTAGTGTATGTGTGCTGTGTTTATGTTTATGTAGGTAGAGTTAATTAGAGAAGATTGTGTGTTCGGTGTTAGGTAGAGTGTACGATATTGGATTTTTACCGCGTTTTTGTTGTAGGTGTGTGAGGTGAGGTAATATGTTTAAATGTTACTAAGATAATATGTTTGATGTATAAATATGTGTTTTTATATATGTATGGGTGTTTTTATGTGGGTGGGTATGTTATTTATTTTTTCTAGGTTATCGTCGCGTTTCGCTGTTTTGGAGGACTCCCTTCTTTTTTGATCACAGCTGTGGAACGAGTATTATATACTCTTATTTTTGCACACTATTTTTTGGGTTTTTACATTTTCTTGGAGCGTTTATTTTTCGCCATTACGGATTTTTGGGTTTTCTATGGTATCTGGTGTCTACTGAAGTGGAAAGGAGTCGCTATGCATTTGCTTGTATTTTTGCATTTTTTTGGGGCTTTCATGGATTGGATGGGTTTTTGGAATGGTGTCCTATGGATTGCTTGGAATTGGATTACGTTTGAAGCTGCATCAGAAATATAAGTATTTTCTGGATTTTTAATGGGTGGGAAAACTGTTTTTAATTTTGCTTTACTTACGTTGTATGTAACATTTTGTAAATACATTATCTAAATACATTTTATATATGTTAATATTATGTATTTGATAATTTAATTGCAATTTGTTACATATTATAATGAAGAATTTTAGGAAAAATATGTTTAGTTTTACGTGTATAGTTATGTAATGTTTTAAAGAATAGTTTTGGCAATCATTGATAGATATTCTAGTCCTTTGCTAGTTGGATAGAGGGTAACTTGACTTTGGAGTGTGTTATACATTTTTTTAGTTTCTTTGGTGAGTTTAGGTCCAATCAAAGTTACTGATTGCTCCATTCGGAGCTCCTGGTAACTTTGTTCTTTTTGTAAGGATTGTATTAATTTGTGAAGGGTAGGCGTTCCTCGGCCTGTAGTTGCTTGGAAGGCATTGTGCCATCCTTCAACTGCATTGTTTGTTTTTGCTTCCTTATTTAGTGTGCTAAGGTAGACATTCCACCAAGCTATTTGGTATTTGGGTTGTCTTCTGTGGCCTGATCTGTGTAGCCTTCCTACCCATGTGTCTTCGAAGTAGTCAAGCATAGGGCTTAGTTTATCTTCGTTTCTTTTATAGTAGGGGCTGTCTATTAATAAGTTATAGTGCTCAGTTACATCTGTTAGTGGAACATAGGCTAGGGCGATGAGTTTTTTGATTTGATAAGCAAATGTGCTATCAGTGGCGTATTGGATACTCAAGGTTGATTTTTGTAGATGTCGCCAGATACATTGATTAAAGTGGTAATAGCAACCTTGTATTGCTGTGTGTGGGTATGTTTTAAGGATGCTGTTTATCATAGCTTTTTCAAAGTCAATGATAATTTTTTGTGGAAAATAGTTGTTAGTATGTTGCTTGACTTCAGTTAGTATTTCTTGATAGGTAGTTTGCTGTTTGTTTGGTAGAAGGGCATAAAGGAATGGAATATTTGCATTTTGGAAATGACCATGGATGGTGTATAATTGATAAAAAGGTTTGGGGCATACAGAAAAAGTACCGTCCATCATCCAAGTTTGGCATTGGGTAAGTTTTGTCATGTTGTTTGCTGTGGCAAACAGTATAATTCTTTTATCTTTAGATTTGTTGTCATAGAGTATAAAATTTTCTTTATTGTGAGTTACAGAGAGTTCAGGTGGAATTTGGACTTCTTCTAAAGTTTTTGGTGTGGGAGGAGTAGTGCATGTTGCTCTTTTTTGTCTAGCTACTGTTCTTTTAAGGGATTCTATAGATGGTAATTGGCTAGAAGCATGTTGGGGAAGTACACTTAAATGGTGTTTCAGAATAGCAGTTGTTGGTTGATCAGTGCTAGTACTAGCTTCTTTAAGGGAATCTAGCATTTGTCTAATCTCTATTTCTGTTACATTGGGTGGGTGATTATGTTCTTTAGTATAAGTAACAGTAGTTTCCTGAGTTATAGCTCTACCATAACATTTGTTGGCATAATATTTCGTACACTTCCAAAACACTTTCAAATCTTTTTGTTTCTCTTGAGTGTAGACATATCCCATGTAACAAAGAAGCATTTTCCCTTTTTGTGAATAAATGAATTTAGCTCCTTCAGTCATGATAGTATTGTAGTGCTAGGAGGTAATTAAAAGAGAATGTAAATATTTTTTAAGGAAAAAAAATGTTCTAATCACATTATACAGTTTCACACATTTGTATTTTACCTGTAAATGTTTTGATGCTTTCAAGTCGTTATTTTCAGCTGTTGATGTTCTTCAAACTGTTATTTTCTGTGTATATCTTTTTGTACCTGTGGAAGTTGAGAAAATGTGTAGATATATTTTATTACTATTTATGATAATTTGTTCGACGTTTTTTGCTAGTTTAGATTTAGTTACCTATCTATTAATTCTCGATTTTACATTTCTAATATATACTTACTTTTTTATATGTAACTTTTGATGTCCAGGTGTTGTGTAGGTCTTCTGTTATTTTTTTTCATCTGTAGGATGAGTGCTAAAAAAAAAAGATATATTTGATGTATTTTGCTTTAAAATATAGGTGTGAGCTTTGAGAGTTACATTTTCGCTGACTAATAATGTAGTAGTACTTACTTTAGATATGTGTAGGTCTCTTTCTGTTGAAGTCCATCAGTTTTCTTCCAGAAATCCAGCAGAGTTTCGTCTTCCTTTACTTAGGAGATGTATACTGCGTTTTTAGTTACTTATTATTTCATTTATATAGTATTAGGTTAATTGTTTCAGAAATAGGATTGGTTGTTTAAATGGATAGTCTGTTTTTATTTGTTGATTTGAATTTTTTTCTGTTATGCTAATTGTTTTCCTTATATGGGTGACGCCAATTAACGTTTATTGAATGTGTAAGGATTTATTTTGTATAGGTAATGTTGTAGGTAATGTTATTTTGATATTTGTAAAGTGGAGGAATATATATAATTAGTTGTAAAAAATGTGTAGAAGGTCGAAACATTGTTTATGTATTATAAAATGTATGTTAGTATTTATTGTGTATTGTAAATGTTATGAAAATAAATAATATATGTCATCTATTTATATTAACTAAATCTGGTTTTTTATGATCAGTATGACTTAATTATTAAATAATAAAGTCATTTATTTTAGGATCTATTAATGTCGATTTATTTACAATCGATAAATTTGCTATCTATGTTTGTGTAATCGATATTTTGACTGTTGTTATATAACTATTTAATAATCGGTGTTTTAGAAATCGATAATGTTGTGAGTCGATATTGTTGTAGTCGTTGTTTTTAGTAGTCGATATTGTGTAGTCGATATTTTTGATGTTTGTTGTGTAAGTATAGTAAATCGATAATTTTGTTGTCGATAATTAGTCATCGATATTTTGTTCAGTCGATATTCGGTCTGTCGAGGTTATGTCAGTGATCCGGCTCAAAATGTGAACCCTGAAATGTCTTGCAAATAGTAAAGCAGAGGTTCCCCCTTGCAGTTTGCAAGCACATATATAAATTCTTTAGGACTGTTTGAAGCTGGGGCTGGTGGTTCAGTGGACTAATGCGCCCACTGCAGGGCCTTGTGTTTGACCTCATGGTCAGAGGTTCAAATCCTGGTGGATCCACTCAGCCTTTTATCCATATGAGGTCGATAAAATGAGTCCCGTCAGCTAACAATAACCATCTGTTATTCAGCGCCAAGATACTTACGGATGAATGTGCGCTTTACAAATACTTATGTTATGTTTGTGCAGTCACAGATCCTCAAAATGTGGCATGTGTTACAAAGGGAGACTTGATCCACATGCTGTTTTTCTGAGCCCTACAGAGATGTTTACGTAGCTCAGATGAGTTTCACACATATTGAGAGAAGTCATGGAAGGCAGAACAATGGTGATGATATGGGATTTAGAATGGTTACTGAAGAAGTGTGGGAAGTCGATGGTCTGTGGCGCAGGGGTAATCATTCCTCCTCTTGTGCACAAAAGTGTGACTTATTTTTGAGAGGTTTCCTCATTTCATTTAGGCCAGGAAGCCACCAGTCACCGGACACATGGAGCTTGTTTGCTAGGTATTCCTGTGTGTGTCTGTAAATGATCATGTAGGTCACACAGCCTGAATAGAATCTGAGGTGATAGGGAAGATAATGCTGCTTTATAGCTTTTCGTATAGAAAGCGTATGAGCTGTCTCTGAATTTTGCTTACATGCTGTAGGTTTACAGCCCATCCATTGCTCACCACTGATTAGCTTCAGGGTAGCTCTCATTTGCTTGCTTTGTTCCTGTTTGTTGTGCCATGAGTGGGACATGTCCACTTCTTGTGTTTGGTCCTCCCCTGGAGCATGGACCATTTACTTGTGTCCTTCCACTGCTCCCAGTGCACCATTCCTGGAGGTACTGCAATGCCTGGTTGATGCTTGGAGTGGAAAACGTGATCTTTATTAGCTGTTTTCCTAATTTTAGACTATAAAATGTGTACCGCAGCTCTGTGTTCAGGAATGTGTTTTTGTAAAACCATGCTGCTTACGTTTTGTAAAGATATAAACAATGGACATTGAAACGGGCCCCTTCCAGTCCTTGTAGTCATATCTTTAACTTTTCAGGCAAAAACACTCATTGATTTCTGAATAATGAGTGTAAAAGCTTTAAGGTAACCATGCTGTTCCTTCTTACATTTCACATGCTTTACTTAATCTTGCATTCCCTATGAGTGTTTGCTTTCTTCACTATGCTATTACTTTTTTTCCACGCAGCATATTACTCTTGTACATAATTTGAACTGAGTCACATCCAGGTATTTATAGCGGGCACACCTGGGTTGTAGCTGAAGGCAGTGTAAGTTTCTCTCAGTGGGACAGTATGGTGTTCAGTGGGAAAGAGGAAGTGGCACTTTGGCCAGAGCTGCCGATTATGGAACTGGGGTTCCAGGTTCAGTCATCATGACCAGTCATCCAGACCACTCTCCCGAGGGAGCACATTGACATAGTAGACCTTAGAAGGCCCCGCTAGACCGTAGAGGCCCTGGTGTCTTAGAACGTGCAGGTGGACCCTAGATGTGGCATGTGTGCGTAAACCTTGAAGGCCTGTCCAGCACAATCCATACTGAAGTTCACCTCCAGTGTTGACGGGCAAGCCTACGAAGCAGCACACCCTAGTGCGACAGTGACTCTGTCACTGAGGTCACGGGACCCTTGAGGCCAGTCCGCCTCACCCATTGGTATCTCCATTGGCCTTTTTTCAGCAGTGGTTGTGCAACTCACCAGGCTTCACCAATGCAGAATCTGCACGCACACCAAACTAAATTCTCAAACTTCACAGTCTCTCTGCTTCATGCACCAGCACTTTTAACATGTTCTGCCTGCTATGGGGCTACTGGAATTATGCAGCGATGGAGGACAAAATGATATCGCTGTGTTGACTAAATTAAGAAGCAAAAAAAAGGCTACAGCATAACGCGGTAGATAGATTTCTGATACTTTATTATTTGTGTATTTTTACATATACTAACATACTAAGAGTCTCTGCAAAGGTTTTGCCTCATTGCTACTAGTGTAACATACAAATGCAGCAGTGAGAAAGATGACCAGTCAGCCTTTGCAAAGGGCCCTCCACTTCGCAGCAACACTAGTCAAATTTTGTTTGTAATTTTTGATCCGTTTGAGCTACAAACAATTTTTTTTGTTAATATCGTCAGATTATGCAGTAGATGGTGTATAATGTGGTAAATATGCAGAGCCATAATAATGTTGAAAACATTTGAAACCAGGATATTTTGCCATTCATGTTTGAAGCGCTCTTGTGGAAAAGTGCTGATGACACAAACTGCTTGGTTCAGAGACAAATGGCTTGTGGATCCACTTTTAAGTGCATTTGGGGCATTCTGTGTTTGGAAACATATCCCACTTTGTGAATGTATTTTAATATCAATAACATGAGTATCCATTGGTTGAATTAAACAGTGATATAAGCAGTAACTGAGAGAGAAATGCCAAACAAATACAAAAAATTGGGATGTTTTGCTCTTTCTGGCCACACTTCTAACTCCGCCCACTGACCAAATCCTCAGGTTATTCCCACCCTCTGATTCTCCACCGACAGTTCCCCTACTTTTTTCCCCATATTCAACCACTGCGTAACACATATATCTTGAACTGTAAAATGCAACAGAGATTCTTTTTGCCTACAAAATAAGAATGCTGCAACATTATTTCTTGTCCCAAAATATAATTTACCTAGTAAAACATTGTTTCTGCTACACTTTTCTGCTTTATTCAAAACACAGGCCCCACCAGTGCTGTGCCTCTGTCAAACACTGACAAAATGCATGAGAGTGGCTTCTCTTCCGAGATTAAGAACCCCATAGTACTCGAACTGAGGGTCTGATGTAGGCCCTAAAACTGCACTCTATCCCCCAGATGCATCAAGCATCCATGTTGCGATTCCTTATTAGCGAAAAATAAGGAATCGCTAATAAGGAACAGCAAAATCGTTTGCAAGAAGAAATCACTTTAAAAATAGGGATTTCTTAAAATTCCTTAATTGCGATTCGCAAATTGTGAGTCGCAATTAAGGAATACCTCCCCATTCATTCCTATGGGCCGAATGGGAAGAATTTTCAATTTGCGAATCGCAATTAGCGAATCGCAAAATGAGATTGCGATTTCAAGGGTGCAGGGGAGTCCAAAGGACACCCTGTTGCACCCCCTGAAATTGATCTGTGCACATATGTTGCGCACACACATGCCCTTGGGGCATGTGTGTGCGCAACAAGAAAATTTGAAAAATGCACTTTAGTGCATTTTCCAAAGTTTTTGCAAATTACCATTGTTGGAACCTGGGATGACAGGTCACCTAGGGTAGCCTGGCCTAGGGTAAGACATAAATACTAGAGGCACAAGTGTGAAGGTTGCAAACCACCCAGCAGTAAATTCACGCAATAGCACACAAAAATGACGCTACACCAATGTTGGAAAAATAAGTACTTGTTTATAAAAATAGTATTTGCTCTCTTATTCTTAGTATTCCCGGTTTAGTAATATACATTCCATCAGGAGAAATAGCATTAGTCTTAAGTCTTTGGAAAGCTACAGCTCAGTATATGCAGTTGACATGAAATCAGTAGTATTATTTTCAACAGGGTTAACTTGTATCAGTAATCAACATCAATAGTACATTTCATCACATTAGACTCCAAACTTTGATGACACTCAACTTCTATGAAGTGCTCTTTAACTCTCCCTCTCAGCCACTCTAACTACCACCATGGGACACTGCTACAGAAAGGTTTCAGTTGTACAGTACTGAGCAGCAGCAGTCCCTTTTAGACACCTACTTTCCTACTTAACTAGCAGGTACTCTTAGAACAGCCTCACTGGCCACTGTTTAATCCCTCAGTATCCACTTCCCAGCCTAGACTGGCTCCTCTGGAGTAATGACCTGCTATAAGCAATTAACCAGTCTGGGGATTCCAGGTAACCAACTGTCAGTGTAGCCCCTTGCAGAGATTCCTCATGGATGCTGTACACTTTAGTTTAAATTCTCAGCTATAGTGCTGACTATGTCTCACTTCCCCTGTTTAATCCTCCTTACTTGTGGTACATTTGTGAGTTGCAATCTTGAGTCACCAACGACAGGGCAAAGTAGCTGAACGCTGAAGAGGCTCACCAACCTCCAGGGCCCCTCAGCTTCCCCCTCCTACTCGAGCCAGCTCCTCCGTGTGGCTTCTGAGCAAGGAAAGGGAGTTTTCCGCGATTCCTCTGAGCCGCTGCTGGGCTCCTCAACTCTCCCCTCCGGCTCGCGCCAGCTCCTTCGTGAGGCGCTCGAGCCGGGGAAAGACGATGCAATTCGCTTCAGGCGCTGTTGAGCTCTCGGCGCCTTCCCGCCTGGTCCCGCCTCCGCCTTCCTGAAGGGAAGCGGCGCGACCGGGCATGCGCGAGCGAGCGGCGGCTTCACTTGGAGACTGCTCGGTTCTACCTTCTCCGGCCCCGCCCACAAGCACCGGCTTACTCGCTCCTTGTGCCGGGTTAGCGCTGACAGGAGACAGCGCAGGAAAAGACGATCCTCTCCAGCAGCGACCGCCGCAGCCACCACAGAGCACACAGGCGGCCCGAACCAGCGACCAGGGCACTATGTGGCGCCTCGTGAAAAACGCGCTACCAGCCCCACTACAGTCACTAGGAGATCACTTCAGCAAGGGCAGCCCCAGGTAACAGGGAAAAGGGGGAAATACGCTTGTGACTTATGGCGATTGACACCTCACCAGCTCACAGCCCTTTTAGCCACTGAAATAGTATCCTGGGGTCACTTCCCTTAAGTTCCTTTCCTGGGCAAAGGACTGCGCTCCGCAGCGCTGCAGTCTCCTTCTCCTTTTAACACCCCCTGTTGCTATACTAGGGGCAACTAGGCGCCCAGGGTCTCCAATCATCCAACGCAGCAGGGATAGGACAAATAACCCAAGGGAGGAAGGGTGGTGAATCAATAGGCCAAACCTCTGACTATCCTACCCCCACCTTAAGCTACAGCCTGTCCTCTAGCTGACTCTCTCTGGTAGACAAAATGGCTGTCCAGCATTCCGCCTTTTATAGGCTGACCCTCAGGAGTCCAGAAGGGACCAGAAGGTTCTGGAACGCCCTATTCTATTCTATGGGACAGGTTCTGGGTTTGGCAGTTGGGACAGTTGGTAGCCACCATTTTGTGATTCCAACTTTATTCCTGTCAGAAAAGGCCTCTAGGCCTGAGGTGAAAAACTATGAGGGGGGAAAAGAACACCTATCCCCTTCACCAACACCTAGAAAAGCTAGTGGACACAAAAATTAGTAAAAGTATGGGGGGCAAAAAGGGGACAAAATAAATAATAAATTGGAGGGACTACGCAAAAAGCCAGACAGGTCTAACACGCGTCCCCCCCAGCTGAAAGAGGGGAGAACTACCCAACCCCTTGGGAGTCCTCATCACTAAGGCGGAAATACCTGGAGAGGCCGTCTGCATTGGCGTGGTCCACTCCAGGCCGATGTTCCACCCGGAAGTCCATTCCCTGTAGGGAGATGGACCACCTCAACAGCTTGGGATTCTCCCCCTTCATCTGCATTAGCCAACGAAGGGGGCGATGGTCAGTCTGAACCAGGAAGTGCGAGCCAAACAGGTATGGCTGCAGCTTCTTCAGAGCCCACACCACCGCAAAAGCTTCCCGCTCAATTGCACTCCACTTCTGTTCCCGGGAAAGCAGTCTTCTGGATAAGAAGACCACAGGCTGATCCAGGCCCTCTTCATTTAGTTGCGATAACACTGCCCCAATGCCATGTTCTGATGCATCTGTCTGGACAATGAACTCCTTGGAGAAGTCTGGGGCCCTCAGGACCGGTGCTGCACACATTGCCTGCTTCAGTTTCTCAAAAGCTTGCTGACAAGCTTTCGTCCAAACTACCCGTCGAGGTTGTTTCTTTGAGGTGAGCTCTGTGAGGGGTGCTACAATAGTGCCATATCCCTTCACGAAGCGACGGTAGTAGCCTGTGAGGCCCAGGAAAGCTCGGACCTCAGTCTGTGTCTTGGGGGGTTCCCAGGCCATGATCGCCTCAATCTTTGCCTGCAGGGGCTGCACTGACCCCCTACCCACCAAGTGTCCAAGGTACACAACCGACCCCTGCCCAATCTGGCATTTGCTGGCCTTGATTGTCAATCCAGCTTGTTTCAGGGCCTGGAGAACTGCTTGCAAATGTTGCAAATGGTCCTCCCAACTGCTACTGAAGACAGCAATGTCATCCAGGTAAGCAGCAGAGAAACTCTCCATTCCAGAGAGGACCTGGTTCACCAGCCGCTGAAATGTGGCAGGGGCATTCTTGAGCCCAAATGGCATCAAACAAAACTGGAAGTGTCCCTCAGGCGTGGAGAAGGCTGACCTTTCCTTTGCTCCATCTGTCAAGGAGATCTGCCAGTACCCCGAAGTAAGGTCAAAGGTACTCAGATATTGGGCAGCTCCTAGCCGGTCAATTAATTCATCCGCCCTGGGGATCGGATGAGCATCAGTCTTTGTCACTGAGTTCAGTCCCCGGTAATCCACACAGAACCTCAGTTCTGGTGTGGTGCCTGGTGGAGCGGCTTTTGGCACTAGCACCACCGGACTGGACCAAGGGCTGTTGGAAGGTTCTATGACTCCCAGCTCTAGCATCTTGGTAACCTCTCCATGGATGCTAGCCTTCACCTTGTTGGACAGCCGGTAGGTCTTCGACTTTACTGGTGGGCTGTCCCCTGTGTCCACATCATGGGTACACAGGTGAGTCCTTCCTGGGACAAGGGAGAACAACGTAGAGTACTGCTCCAGTATCTGGCGGCAGTCCTCCCGCTGCTCAGGAGTTAGAGTGGGAGAGAGAATCACTCCCTCCACTGACCCATCCTTCTCTTGAGACGAGAATAAGTCTGGGAGAGGTTCGCTTTCCGCTTCCTCTTCCCCATCAGTCACCATCATCAACATGACTTCGGGCCTCTCATGGTGGGGTTTGAGTCGGTTGGCATGCAGCACCCGTAGGGGCTGTCGAGGGGTCTTAAGGTCCACCAGGTATGTGGCCTTACCCTTCTTCTCCAACACTTCAAATGGGCCTGTCCAGCGATCCTGGAGGGCACTAAGCTCTCCAGGTTCCATCACCCACACTTTCTGGCCAGGCTCCAATTCCACCTGGTGAGCATTGTGGTCATACCACTCTTTCATGACTGCCTGGATGGCCTCCAAGTTGTCAGAAGCTTGCTTCCACAACTTCGCCATTTGGCTCCTGAAGGCCAGCATGTAGCTCACCACATCCTGGGGGGGTTTCCTGGGAGACTTCTCCCAACCATCCTTCACCAGGCTGAGGGGACCGCGTACAGGGTGCCCATACAGAAGTTCAAAGGGGCTGAAGCCCACTCCCTTCTGTGGCACTTCCCTGTAAGAGAATAGCAAACAGGGTAGGAGGACATCCCATTTCCTCCGCAGGCTTTCGGGCAGACTTCTGATCATGCCCTTCAAGGTCTTGTTGAACCTCTCAACCAGTCCATTCGACTGGGGGTGATAAGGAGTGGTGAACCGGTAGGTCACTCCACACTCCTTCCACATCGCCCGCATATAAGCTGACATGAAGTTGGTCCCCCTGTCGGACACAGCTTCCTTGGGGAATCCCACTCGGGTAAAGATCCCCATCAGGGCTCTAGCCACCACAGGTGCAGTGACTGTCCTCAGAGGAATTGCCTCTGGGTACCGTGTGGTATGATCCACCAGAACCAGGATGAACCTGTGACCAGCTGTTGTTGGTGGATCTAAGGGCCCTACAATGTCGATGCCCACCCTCTCAAAGGGTGTGCTAACGACTGGAAGTGGTTGCAGGGAAGCCTTCAGCTTCACCCCTGTTTTCCCACTGGCCTGGCAGGATACACATGTCCGACAGTAAGTGTTGGACGCCACTTTCATCTGAGGCCAGTAAAAGTGGAGGACAAGCCGAGCAAAGGTCTTGTCCTGACCTAAGTGTCCTGCCAAGGGTATAGCATGAGCCAATTCCAGCAGAAAGGCTCGGTATTGTTGGGGGACTACCAAGGCCCTTGATGAACCAGGTAAGGGTACCTTGGGTTCACTGTAGAGGAGTCCATCCTCCCAGTAAATATGGTAGTGTCCCGTAACATCACCTGCTGCCTGGGCTTCAGCCTGACGCCTCAGTCCCTCAAGGGTAGGGCACTCCCTCTGCCCCTTACAGAATTCCTCTCTGGTAGGACCTCCCTCCACATGCCACTCAGCAGGGATGGGTAAATCCTCCAGAGAGTCTCCTTCCCCCTCCACGGACTCCTGGTCCACCACCGCAGGTGGCCGATCTGTCACATGGGGTGTGGAAGCCGAAGCAGGCTCTTCCTGTCTCCGGGTCTGTCCCTTTTTGGCAGCGGGTTGGGCCATTGTTCCAGGCTCCAACCCAGGCGAACTCCCTCTCCGGGCAGTCGCAGACCGTGTGCTCGCACAGGCCCAGTCAGGTGCACCCAGCATCGCAGTGTGCGTCCGGTATTCCACCTCTCTCCAAGTGTTGTGCTCCATGTCATTCCCCAGCAGACAATCAACTGGCACGGCAGGGCTTACGGCAACTCGAAGTGAACCTGCAACCCCCTCCCACTCAAAGGGAACCTCAGCCACTGGATAGTGGCCCATTCTGCCGTCAGCCATCGCGGCGGGGTGGAGTACATGGGGAACCACCTGCTCTGGAGACACCAGTTGACTTCTCACCATAGTCATACTGGCTCCTGTATCTCCCCTCTCTGGCCATTGATGGTGACCCACTGCCCATACTTTGTAGTATTTGGGGGCACCTGGATCTTTGGAACCATCTCCCGCTCTCCCAGGGACACTAAGGTGACACCCGCCCACTCACCCCCTTATCTAAGGGCAACTCCTCCCCGAGTGCTACACTAGCTACTCCCGGTGGTTTTCCTCCGGTGGGAGGGGGTGGTCTCTTTGGGCATCTGACATCTCCCTTATAATGTCCAACACCACCACACTCAAAACAGTGGAGAACCCTTGGCTGCTGGCTTTGGCCAGGATTAGGGTTTCTGGGCGGGTTTACCTTAGGGGTGAAACCTGTTCCCTTTCCTTGGAAATTATTTTGGGGACCTTTAGAGAACTCCCTCTTTTTATCTCCCCCCTCCTTCTTCTGGGGGGCGCCCTGTCCGGCCTTTTGGGAATCCCCTCCAGTCCCCTTTGAGGACACCCGGGTACTTGCCCAGATGTCCGCCTCCTCTGCAAGCTTCCGGGGATTGGTCAGCTTGCTGTCCACCAGGTGTTGCCGCAGCTCGGGAAAACATTTCTCGAGGAGGTGCTCTTTCAAAAATAGATCATACAACCCCTCATAGTCCTTCACCTCACTGCCCTTGACCCAGCCCTCCAATGCCTTACGTGCGTAGTCAAGGAAGTCCACCCAGTTCTGGGTACCCAACTTGTGGCTCCCCCTGAACTTCTGACGGTACCTTTCTGGGGTAAGCCCAAACTTCCTTACTAATGCTAGCTTCATGATGGGGTAGTTGGTTTGCTCCTCTGGTTCCAGGGCCAGCAAGGTGTCCCGACCAGCAGGAGGCGTGTATCTATACAAACCACCCCCCCAGTGCTTCTCCTGCACCCCATGGGCTCTTAAGGAGACCTCATAGGCAGCCAACCACTTGGCTATGTCATCTCCCTGACTAAAGCTAGCAATAAGGTCTTTTGGCAAATAGGGTCTGGACTCCCTAGCTGTTTCTTTGGATTCGCTGCCACCATTTATTACAGGAGAGGGCCCCCGTTGCAGGGCCTGGAGTTCCAACTCTTTCAACCTGAACTCATGAACCATCCTCTTCTCTTCCTTCTCCTGCTCCAGCTTAGCCAACTCCCATTTTAATTGCCTCTTTTCCCTCCTGTCAGCGAGCTCTGCTTCGGTTAAGCCTCCCCCGGAAACACTACTGCCTTTCCTGGAGTAGGACCCTGGTCCTGGGAGTAGGTTTTCCCCCTCCGAGTGGAATAATCCATTTATCTCCACAACCGGGTCCCGGTCTGTCCCTTCATCCTCCTCCTTCCCTTCTTTGTGTGCCTCCACCCAAGCCCCTACACTGGTCTGGAGTTCCCCCTTCTTGGCACCATGCTTAAAAAATACCCCCATTTTCTGGCAGAAATCTTTCAGCTGAGCCACAGAATAGGTATCTAGGTTTTCTAATGCAAACTCCATTTTGAAATAGGCAAAACCAGATTATACACACCAGGAAATTAGAGTTGCAAGGGCAATCTAAAGCTACCTCCACCCCACCACCAGGAACAAACTTGGAAAAACAAAAGGACAAATTAGGAGGGCCGCTAGGAGAAAACTCCTGGTGTAGGCTAGTGTATTACGTTTAATTACTACTGAGTAGCTGCAACCACAGTCAGTATCCCACCGCTAGACACCAATCTGTTGGAACCTGGGATGACAGGTCACCTAGGGTAGCCTGGCCTAGGGTAAGACATAAATACTAGAGGCACAAGTGTGAAGGTTGCAAACCACCCAGCAGTAAATTCACGCAATAGCACACAAAAATGACGCTACACCAATGTTGGAAAAATAAGTACTTGTTTATAAAAATAGTATTTGCTCTCTTATTCTTAGTATTCCCGGTTTAGTAATATACATTCCATCAGGAGAAATAGCATTAGTCTTAAGTCTTTGGAAAGCTACAGCTCAGTATATGCAGTTGACATGAAATCAGTAGTATTATTTTCAACAGGGTTAACTTGTATCAGTAATCAACATCAATAGTACATTTCATCACATTAGACTCCAAACTTTGATGACACTCAACTTCTATGAAGTGCTCTTTAACTCTCCCTCTCAGCCACTCTAACTACCACCATGGGACACTGCTACAGAAAGGTTTCAGTTGTACAGTACTGAGCAGCAGCAGTCCCTTTTAGACACCTACTTTCCTACTTAACTAGCAGGTACTCTTAGAACAGCCTCACTGGCCACTGTTTAATCCCTCAGTATCCACTTCCCAGCCTAGACTGGCTCCTCTGGAGTAATGACCTGCTATAAGCAATGAACCAGTCTGGGGATTCCAGGTAACCAACTGTCAGTGTAGCCCCTTGCAGAGATTCCTCATGGATGCTGTACACTTTAGTTTAAATTCTCAGCTATAGTGCTGACTATGTCTCACTTCCCCTGTGTAATCCTCCTTACTTGTGGTACATTTGTGAGTTGCAATCTTGAGTCACCAACGACAGGGCAAAGTAGCTGAACGCTGAAGAGGCTCACCAACCTCCAGGGCCCCTCAGCTTCCCCCTCCTACTCGAGCCAGCTCCTCTGTGTGGCTTCTGAGCAAGGAAAGGGAGTTTTCCGCGATTCCTCTGAGCCGCTGCTGGGCTCCTCAACTCTCCCCTCCCGCTCGCGCCAGCTCCTTCGTGAGGCGCTCGAGCGGGGGAAAGACGATGCAATTCGCTTCAGGCGCTGTTGAGCTCTCGGCGCCTTCCCGCCTGGTCCCGCCTCCGCCTTCCTGAAGGGAAGCGGCGCGACCGGGCATGCGCGAGCGAGCGGCGGCTTCACTTGGAGACTGCTCGGTTCTACCTTCTCCGGCCCCGCCCACAAGCACCGGCTTACTCGCTCCTTGTGCCGGGTTAGCGCTGACAGGAGACAGCGCAGGAAAAGACGATCCTCTCCAGCAGCGACCGCCGCAGCCACCACAGAGCACACAGGCGGCCCGAACCAGCGACCAGGGCACTATGTGGCGCCTCGTGAAAAACGCGCTACCAGCCCCACTACAGTCACTAGGAGATCACTTCAGCAAGGGCAGCCCCAGGTAACAGGGAAAAGGGGGAAATAAGCTTGTGACTTATGGCGATTGACTCCTCACCAGCTCACAGCCCTTTTAGCCACTGAAATAGTATCCTGGGGTCACTTCCCTTAAGTTCCTTTACTGGGCAGAGGACTGCGCTCCGCAGCGCTGCAGTCTCCTTCTCCTTTTAACACCCCCTGTTGCTAGACTAGGGGCAACTAGGCGCCCAGGGTCTCCAATCATCCAACGCAGCAGGGGTAGGACAAATAACCCAAGGGAGGAAGGGTGGTGAATCAATAGGCCAAACCTCTGACTATCCTACCCCCACCTTAAGCTACAGCCTGTCCTCTAGCTGACTCTCTCTGGTAGACAAAATGGCTGTCCAGCATTCCGCCTTTTATAGGCTGACCCTCAGGAGTCCAGAAGGGACCAGAAGGTTCTGGAACGCCCTATTCTATTCTATGGGACAGGTTCTGGGTTTGGCAGTTGGGACAGTTGGTAGCCACCATTTTGTGATTCCAACTTTATTCCTGTCAGAAAAGGCCTCTAGGCCTGAGGTGAAAAACTATGAGGGGGGAAAAGAACACCTATCCCCTTCACCAACACCTAGAAAAGCTAGTGGACACAAAAATTTGTAAAAGTATGGGGGGCAAAAAGGGGACAAAATAAATAATAAATTGGAGGGACTACGCAAAAAGCCAGACAGGTCTAACAACCATGAAGTTGTACTTCATGGTAATTTGCGAGCCCTATTAGCGAAATCGCTATTTTTTAAACTTTAATGCATTGCATTTAAGGAATCTCAATTTGAGATTCCTTAAATGCAAGTAATCGCAATTTAGCGAATTCCTAATTTGCGATTTTTGCATTTGGGATGATGCATCCCAAATGCAAAAATACCGGTCGCAAAGTACTTTGCGACCTGTTTTTTGCTTGATGCATCTGAGCCTATGCCACTGTACTCTACAACAATGCACTCAGCGCCACTCCACTGTATGTCACTCCACTCTAAGCCATTGCTTTCTATGGCATTGCACTCTACGCTACTGCACTCTCCTTGACTCTACTCTACTCTGCTCCACTCTACGCCACTGAACTCTACGTGACTCTACTCTACTCTGCACCACTCTACTCCACTGCACTCTAATGCATTCTACTCTGCACCATTCTACTCTATGCCATTGCGCTCTAACCAACTCTACTTTACTCAACAATGTCTCAACAGGTAATATTTGGAAGACAATTATTCAAGTGTGTATAAATTACGAAAAAGGAGACAAAAAGGCGAAAAAACACCGCAGTTAAATATCAAGATATGCATTTGGTCTTTTGGCAGGAAAACATTAATTTCAGATAGCAATATATTTCCTCAATGCGGATGTAATAAAAAAAAGTGCACATATAGTGCTCATGATAGTGGTGAAAGGCGCAAGTAAGACACGTGGTAAGGTGACAGCAAAAAAAGCACAATTAAAATTAAATTAAAAATAACATGAGCAACTAGTCAATAATGAGTTGAAAGAATGTTAGGAGCCAAGTGAGCAGTAAGTAGGCTATATTTTGTCTACGGCATTTCGACCTGTCTATTTTTTCAGGTCATCATCAGGACCCAATTACACGTATCATTTGAAATTGCTGGTGTGCAATCCAGAAGCACGTCTGGAATTAATCTTGGGACCAAGGGCCTAGTCTGTACGAACAGAGGTACCCTGGGAGTATTTTTTTAAACATCTGTTTATTGGTTTTCGAGTGAACAGTTCCATAGCATCAACACATATCATTCTGAAATATAGGACAGGTATTTTTCAACAACACAAATAATCCTCATATGACCAAGCAAGTTACATCTGTGGTATAACAATAACAGAATATCCGCATGTATTGCGATTCACATGGGCATTTCAGTACACAACCGCTTTTTTTTTGTTTCTAGGCAATAACATATATGAACACATATGCTGGATCATAACCCATATCCATGCTCCCCGAACTACCACTGTACCCACCGCCACTGTTGGCATAAGTCAAGTTACTCACTACCTCAGACATCTGCCCTCCTTTCTCTACAGTCCAAGGCGACTCCTCTCTTTGCTACTCCCCTTCGATTTCTCTCTGATCTATTACTCTTCCTCTCTCGGGTGAGCTATTAAGTAGCACTGTAAAGGGGCCACACATCCCTGGGCCGCGAGGCCACTGGTAGTAACTCTGCACAGGTAGAGAGTCTTTCCTGGCACATAACCAAGTCAGACATCCATTCCTTAAACGTGGGTGCCCGACCCCTGCCCCACCGGCACGCTATCGGTCTCTTAGCCATTAGCAATGCCAGCGCAATAAATTTGCGATGTTCTGGTCATATCGGTTTGACATATCCCAGTAGTGCTGTCAGAGGTGTGGCTTCTACAGGAGCATCTGTCATTTCGCGCAGTGCCGTAAGCACCTGGTCCCAGTATGCATTCACCTCAGGGCACGCCCACGCCAGATGAAGGAAGTCCGCCCCCGCTGTGTGACATCTATCACACCTATAATCGTCTCTTAACCTGAACTTGTACATCTTGGCTGGTGTATAATACAATCTGTGTAAAAATGTGTAATGTGTGAGCCTGAGTCTACTGCTGGCTGATACTCGTTCAGTTTGCAGACAGCACTCCTCCCATCGTACATCTGTCAGTTCAAGGCCCAGCTCCTCATTCCATTTCTAGGCACCCAGGGAGTTGTGGGTAGTGAGTCCAAATGAGGTGCCTAGCAAGAGTAACCAAAGGGGATCCAAGGTATGGCAAGAACCAAAGTGACTGTAATGAACTGGATAAGGCTTTAGCTTAGGGAAAACCTCAGGATGGCTGGTAGCTTCTGCAGAGCGATGACCTGCCCAGGAGTACTCTACCCCACCCCCCATCCCCTCTGAGAGACTTCTCGGTTTTATCCACACTATGTGTGGGAGGGTATACTCAGACGTGAGTCCCTTGCTCATTGCACCATCAGGATTCAAGCAAGCCGGGCCGAAGTAGGCTGTGATGCCAGAAACCGGTCCCCGGAAGCTTGTTTCCTTCCCAGTATAAGAATTGGCTTGGTAGTTTGGTTTGCCCTGTTCCCATCATGCACTGGGACAGGAACAGACTAATTTGCATATAGCCAGGTTCTGAGCTGGGATGGTGCAGTGAGCTAAAAAACGGTGATGGATTAAAACCATGATCTCTTGACTTGGTAAGAGTATTCTGCATCATTCAGAAGCTCTGTCCATCACCACCCCCCTTTTCCAAGATCGGTTTTATCCACACTATGTGTGGGAGGGTATACTCAGACGTGAGTCCCTTGCTCATTGCACCATCAGGATTCAAGCAAGCCAGACCGAAGAAGGCTGTGATGCCAGAAACCGGTCCCCGGAAGCTTGTTTCCTTCCCAGTATAAGAATTGGCTTGGTAGTTTGGTTTGCCCTGTTCCCATCATGCACTGGGACAGGAACAGACTAATTTGCATATAGCCAGGTTCTGAGCTGGGATGGTGCAGTGAGCTAAAAAACGGTGATGGATTAAAACCATGATCTCTTGACTTGGTAAGAGTATTCTGCATCATTCAGAAGCTCTGTCCATCACCACCCCCCTTTTCCAAAATCGGTTTTATCCACACTATGTGTGGGAGGGTATACTCAGACGTGAGTCCCTTGCTCATTGCACCATCAGGATTCAAGCAAGCCGGGCCGAAGAAGGCTGTGATGCCAGAAACCGGTCCCCGGAAGCTTGTTTCCTTCCCAGTATAAGAATTGGCTTGGTAGTTTGGTTTGCCCTGTTCCCATCATGCACTGGGACAGGAACAGACTAATTTGCATATAGCCAGGTTCTGAGCTGGGATGGTGCAGTGAGCTAATAAACGGTGATGGATTAAAACCATGATCTCTTGACTTGGTAAGAGTATTCTGCATCATTCAGAAGCTCTGTCCATCACCACCCCCCTTTTCCAAAATTAGACTTCTCTTTGAAACCAGCTTGGTACTTTGGGCTGATTGACCTCTCCACATTCTTTCCCCTTCCTGGCTGACTTCTAGAGGTTTTACCCTGCTAAAGCCAAAGTCGTATCCAGTTCATTGCAGACAAAAGTCTACGTAAAATGCATTACAGTCCAAGTGTGTTTTGGGACCCCCTTTTTTCTTTGCACCCCCTTGACCAAACGCCACCAGAGGGACCAGGCTTTAAACCTTTTCAAAAGTAACAGGTGCAATAGGTCTGCAAAGTTTTGTCAAGGTTTGTTAAATGGATGCAAAGTTATTAAGGGGAAATAATAAGAGGAATTCCTTTCTCTGCGTAACCCTAACTGTAACTACAGGGTGTGATACACACACATATATATATGTGTGTGTATATGTATATATACATATATATATATATATATATATACACATAATTGATTCTTCTAAGTTGAATAATTTGTCACTTTAGTTTGTTTGTTACATGATGAATTAATTATGGATCACATAGTCATGCACACCAACCATTCCAGTATTAAAGATAGGCTGTGGATGGATGGGTAAACATCACTGAAAAGTTTGTGGCAATGGCAAGGAAAGTGGAAATGGACATTGATTCTCATGGCAAAATTTATTTGACCACGCTTCCCGACACTGAACCTTTTTCATCCGAGTCTTACGGTTTATGTTCTTGGAACAACTATGATCCCATGCTTTGGTATTTCTACAACTCTTTCTGTGTGCTTTATTTTATTTATGCTATGCTTGTTACCTATATTGTGTCTTGCTATTCATGTTATAATCATCTCTGTTCATTGTAAAGCGCTCTGATATCCGCAAGGATCTTGTTCGCGCTCTATAAAACCTTCTAAATAAATAAAATAAATACATAGATATATATATATATATATATATATACACATGATTATTAGAGCACACATGGCACATGGCAGGCGTAATTTCACGAGCGGACTGCTAGCGTGCATGTGGATTGCCATGTGTGCTCTAATAATCATGTGCTGGTTGATGATACACAAGGAGGGTGTAGGACCACTGTATATGCCCATCCAGGGCTTCATAATGAATTGGTCAGACTGTGGGCACTCGCAACTGACGAAGGATGTCATATACAACAACTGTGTGACACAACGTTTACTGTCTAAGTGTGTGTTTGGGTGCACTGTGCACACAATAGAAACAGTGCAGCTGGTAGCCTGCATTTTTGTGCTTACTGTAAGCACTATACGCAAATAGAGGATTTTTTGTGGTCAGTATGTGTTCGTGTGTCCGCGTGTCTACCTTGAGTATATTATACAAATAATGCAGTACTTACATTATTTGTGAGTATCACTGCACAAGACACATCAAACAAAGATTGCAGTGTTTAAGGTCAATGTGTGTTTGTCTGGTCACACTAAGAATGTGATAAATAAATGCATCGTTTACAATGAATCTGTGTGCCTCGTTGCACTAAGCACATATGCTAAATCATGTTAATGAGGCAAAGCCGGACCTATTGGCTTTGTCTGTGTTATTTATGTTTATGAAATGAGCTTCCACATTTTTTGATGGGTTTATTTTCCCAAGAGGTGTGGAAATTGTGTTTTTCCCATGAACGTGAGTGGTTTCCATGCGTCTTCCTGCAGGCTGGGCGTTACCCTGGGTGAGCCTGTGTTCGCTTTACATTAAAAGCCACAGCTGTCGGCTCATGTAGACGGAATTCCTTGGCACCGGCCGGACCATGAGCCACAGGGCGCAGAGGTGCCTTTCTTTTCATGTAGCGCCAGCCGACAGTGATAGGCTTTTAGCTGGCGGCCTGGGCTCCAGCTTTTGTTCCTCCTTGTAAAGCTGGCATCTTTCTTTTTTCTGATCTGTGTGGGCATGCCTTGTGGGTTGGGGTTGCTGCTGCCGGGTTAGGGTTGGGGACTGTGGGTTGTTATGACTTTCACTTACGGTTCACTTTCGGGCTCATCTCAGGAAGAGCAGCCCAGGGCCCCTATATTATCAGAGCCCCACGCTGCCACTGTTAAATCTATTTACATATCATAAAAGCATGCTGAGGGCCTGATTATGATGTAGGGCGGATCGCAACCAATAGGCCATCAGTAGCTGTCCATCCGACATCTGAGGCTGCGGTCTGACCGCCGCATAATGTTGCGGTCAGTCGGGGCACAGTGGGCAGAGCGACTGACGAGCGCCTCCGACAGGCTCAAAGAGCATCGGTCGGAGCCTAATCCCTACAGCGGGGGCGCTGCCTGTGGCGGCACCACTGTAGGGATTACGAGGTCCCTTTTCTCTCTGTCTTTACATGGTGTTCTGATCGCCATGCAAAGGCAGACAGTGGGACTTTGAAGGCCCTCTAGCTGGGTGCTCGTCCCCCATGGGCCTCTGCTATGGTCCGCCCTGGAAAACCCTTTTGAATAAGTCTTTGCATTGCTGTGATTTAAAGGAATATATCAAACCATGGTTGAAGGCGGGATGCAATTTATTAAGACAATATAAGCCTATCTGGGGGTGCTGTGCAACATACAGGCGCAAATCTTGAGCCTTCATCCTTAGTCTTGTGGTCCCCTGGCTTTGTGGACTGCCTTTGCTCTGGCACTCTCAGCTTTTGAGAGGTATTGACCTGGTAGAGTAAATTTCCCATTTTCAAAAGTGAGCCATCTGCCTTAACAAACAAAAACCATCAGATTAAACAAGGCCATGACTCCCTCCATCATCCATAGAAAGGCGGTAGACCGTGTGGTGCAAGTTGTCAGAAATGCTGCTCAAGCAAGCAGGCCCTAATGTGTTTAACAGCGAAGAAAGCTCAACATGACTATATATCAGACATGTATTTTGGATGGCCGCTGCCCCAGATCCACAGAGATCTGAGGCTGTAGCAAGAACGTGAACTTCCGGGGAAGGTGGGTGGTCTCAAAAAAGGTAAACATTAAAATGGAGCCCGAAAGACATGAGGCCGTCTGCCGCACAGCCAAAGCGGACCCGTGGAAACACGGTTGGCGGGAGAACAGGCCTTGGTGGTAGGCCTCGCAGCCTAGCATTGAATAGCACGTCCCTCCCGTGAGCTGCGAGGGGGGGGGGGGGGGGGGTGAGCGGGGGCTTGAGGGGAAAGGGAAGTCACACGTGCCCTTATTCTGGAGCCAGCGAGGCCCATCTACCTGTCGGCCGATGCCCACTCCTACGGTGGGTGAAGGCTCACAGCTTCGGTAGGTTTCCTGTCTTGTTGCCACTAGCATTTCCATGACCATTAAATGACATCACTCGGGTAGGAGGCTAAGATAGCTCGCCATTCACGAAACGAGAGGCTGCGTGTGTGTCCGGCCGTCACGGGTGGATCAATCCCTCCCCCCAGCCCCCACCCGTCTACCACCATGCCCACAAGTGCAGTCGCTGAGGGAGGTGCAAGTCTGCGGGGGCCCAGTCTCCAGCTGATAGAAGTTTAGAATGGGCGACAGGTGGCACGTGGTCAAGACGTTACCCCTCCTTACTTTCTAGGCATTATTGTTTCAGATAGCATTGCCTTCTTTACAGCGGAAAACTGCTCTAGTTGGTAGAAAAAACATTTCCCAGTGTTACTTTATAGACCCAACGCGTTCCTTCATTCTTATAGTATGACTTATAGTTCTAGCTCAGTAGAAGAGATTGTTCGGGCTTAGACTCTAGAATAAAAGTCTGATGAGGTCTGTGGATTTTTGATTCTAGGCCTTTGTTTGATTATGTCTTTTTAGGATTTTTAGATTCCACAACGCCCCTTTGTTTCATAACAACCGGTGGAGCTTATTATTTCAGACTTTTACTCAGTTTGCTGTATGTGGTTGGGGTTTAGATACTAGAGTGTCCCATTGTTCAATGAGGTTTGGTTGCGTTTTAGATTTCATAATGCACCATTATCTAATTGTGTCTTTTGGGGTTTTAGTATTCCAGAATATACGTATCTTTGATGTTAGCGGGTTGGATTTTAGGTTTTAGAATGTCCCTTTATTTGAAGCCTGGCTTGGTGTTATATTCTGGAATCTAACTTTTCTTATATAAATATACTCTTCTTCCAAAAAAGTTTAGCTTCCTGCTTTGCATTTTAAATTCTCTTTTGCATTTATTCCAGGTTGTAAGCATTTCTTACATTCTGGGCGGCAAAGGTAACAAATGGCCTTTTTCTGACCTATTTAGCATTTTGGATCCCCATCACTGGGTTCTCCCCTGTGAGTGTTTATGCTGATTGATATACCTTGGCAGCTTTGGCTTGTAAAGTGCTTTATCTCACACCCTGTAGGTAAATACTACACATGAAATGAATGGGGCAAAATACACATTATTATCTGGAAAAACAGAGTGAGTCGGCCAGTACCAACTATAGTGTGCTCATGAAACGTTTTAGAGGCAGTGGGGTAAACGCAGTTTGTTTTAAGTAACAGGAGGCCTCCAAGGGCCTGGAGTATCATCTTTTACTTTCAATGGTGGTAGCCACAACAAGACTGCTATTGTCACGGTATAATTGCCTCTATGCAAGGAGATAGTTGGGTTGGTGTCTGTGAATGTTACTAGGGTGCCCACACTCTTAGTGCACTCTGTGTATTACGAGTCTTGCCTCGACCACAACTAAAGTATACTTATTTCAGTTAATAAAAACCATAATGTTTTATACAGCTTGACCAATAGAGATTACAAGGTCCTATACCACTGTGCGTCACTGCCCAGGACAGAGGAGCCCATAGCGCCTCTCCGTACACTCGCCCCCCAGTCCCTGAGAGAGATCGTGCTGACTCCTTCATGGCCTGGACCACTCCAGGTACCAGGCCCGGACTGGCCATAGCGGGCACCGGGCAATCCCCCGGTGCGCCGCATGGGTGGGTGCTGGTTTTGGGACCCTGGGGACCGTTTTTGTTACAGGGCCATTTTCGCAGTATAGCTGCAAAATCACCCTGTACCAAAATCGGCCAAAAATCGGCCCCGGCAAAGAGCTCGGCGGCACTCCCAACCCCCACCCCCAGTGGGGAGTGGAGGCCGGCCGAGCACTTTGCCAGGGCCGGGTGTGGTTCCCAGTCCGGCCCTTCAAGTGACACCGTCTACAGATATGGTTGCGTGCACGAGGAAGAGTGAAGGACTGTCCCTACACTTCAAAGGTGACCTCTGTCTCCTATCCTCCACATCCTAGAGTCGTGTTAATTTCAGCTGAACTTTGCAATACTTTGGAGGGGCCCTGCAATTCTCACTGCTCTCTGCCATGTCTTGTCTAGCCTCCATATTAGATACCATTCAAACACAGGAGACCCAAAATGTATACCTGGGCTGCAACCGTCACACACACTGTATACTTTCTACACTCATGCAGAACAACGTAAAAATACATCTTTTGCAGCTAGCACTGTTAGCCACCATTAGCCCTATAAACTGATTGCTAAATCAGCTTATAGGAAAATAAGTGTGCACATGTTGTGCACCTCCAGACCCCTGAGGAAGGCAAAATGGTGATGGGTGGAATCCTTGACTCAATCTCAGCCACTGGTCATTTTGTCGACAATGCCAGGCTACGCAAGGACCAGGCATATGCAAATCAGCCCTGATCCTGCACAAATAAGAAAAGTCCAAACCGTTTTTTGCCTGTTTAGGCCTCGTCAGTAAGGTTTTGGTGATTTTATTTAGTTATTTTGAAAGTTTTATATAGCATGAACATGACCTTGCGGGTACCAGATCGCTGTACAATTGTTCAGAGAGAAGAGACGAATAGAAACAATATTATCACAGCCTAGACAAATACAGGCTATGGCAACACCCAGATAAGGTGAGTGAAAAGCGCAGGAGCTTGCACAATGACCACATTGGCCACAACGGCTCCGGATCGTCCTAGGGAAGATCAATGTTGTTAACAAAATAATCAAAGAGTTCAGGAACGGAAATCTCCTACATGGACTTGTGCATTTTGTATTACCCACCGCTGTGTTTATTTGTTGTCCATGTACATGCGATCGAGGAATAATGCTGTCGTAGAGAGATTTCACACCCACTAGTGGCCCGTGGAGGGAGTTCTGTGGGGCGGTGAGGCGGGGCGGGCGAGGAGCAGGGTGGGGGGTAGTAAACACCGGAATATGGATGAACGAAGGTAAGTAAACATTTAAATAAATAAAACAAATTTCGTTGAGCGCCCTGCATCGCATTTTGCGAATTTCGTTGCGCGCGCTGCATCGCATTTTGCGATGCAGCGCGCAACGAAATTCATTTTATTTATTTAAATGTTTACTTACCTTCGTTCATCCATATTCCGGTGTTTACTACCCCCCCACTCTGCTCCGCACCAGCCCCACGGAACTCCCTCCACAGGCCGCTAGTGGTCACACCAGTGAGGAGGATAAAACAGGAGGATTTATTAAAACAGGAACCCTTTAGTGTCTCCAGGAGGTCGCTGCAATCCAACTGCCAGGTTTAGAATGCCACCACAGGGAACAAACACAGAATGCAGAATACACAAGGTTTAAGACCATCTAATGCTACAAATGCCTAGTAGCCTACCTTAGTTGCTATGGCATACTGAGCACAGGTTCCATGCCTGAGCATATACTTATGGCATCGCACTAACAGAGACAAAAAAGGTTATGGGTGGAATGCTTGCATTAATCTCAGCCACTAGTAATTAAACTGGACCACATCTCAGTCCATCATTTTTCACCCCATAGCCCACTTTAGACTTTCCAAGAGGAAACCAGCCGTTGATATATTTATTTGTAGTGCGCGCTAACGCTAGGCATATTGGAATTAGAGAAGTTAAAAAACAAGCCTGCAGTAAAAAATACTGAAGAATTAAGATCACTAGTTAAAAGCCAAGTTTTGATAGCTTCCCTAAGCATGACCACGATGAAATACCTATCTCCATACGTAACATTTCTCATGTGTGACCCAGGGAAGAGACAGCGAGTGGCAGAGGGTAAGGGAAAGTAAGAATTTAGATTAGAAAAAGAAGGACTGTGTTGGTGTAAATGTTAAGTACAACGGTGAAAGCTTTGAAGGCAAATTTCGAAGGAATCATTAGCCAGTGAAGAGATCTTAAATTGGGCGAAACTCTACTACTTCTGAAAATACCTGCCGTTAATCGAGTGGTGACATTTTGGACAGGATGAAGGCAATGGAAATATTTGTTATGAGCAGCAAAGTAAATAGTATTAGCTTTTGGCAGCCTAGACTAGATCAAGGCATTTACTACTGGTGTAGGAGCTTCCTGAGGCGCCTGAGATGCCTAAAGCTTTCAGTGACAGTCTGGAGTCAAGGCAAAAGCCCATGTTACGTACAACTGTTGCTGAGGAGGGAATAGACTGCATGTATTCTGTCGCCCAGGAAGAGGGGCATGTGGCGTTATGAGCACCTCAGTTTTGGCTGGGTTTAGCTTACAATTCACAGACATCCACCAGTGTGTTAAAGTAAAACAGTTGGTCAGCGTCTTGCCATCCTATTCTGTAAATACATTGTTACTCGGTTTAGTCAGGCAGGATGTGAGTTGGGTGCTGTAAAAGCAGACCCCTAGATGTCAGAGGACAGAGGCTAGTGATTGCGAGTATAAGTTGAAAGGCGGTGGTGGCGGAATGGCCCCTGAGAAACACCACAATTTAAATTTGTAGGTATGAATTGAAATGGCGTGACTTGACCGCCAAACCCAGCTTCACTCAGAGCTTCTTTCTGAATTAAATGGTGTACCATACTTTTCAAAAGTCTGAACAACAAAAAGTAACTGTGGGTCTAGACAACATAATCCACGACACAGTGTCTGTGGTGTAGCTCTGTTCTAATTTAAATTAAGCAATTTACTAAAACGTGAATTGAGCGCAATCGGGTACTCCCATGTTCTGAAAAAGTACCCATCAGTTAACGTCCGGTACCGCCCTTGTCATCATCTGGGCCTCCTCACACCAAGGAGAGTATTCTTGCAGCCACTTATGATGTAAAAAGTGGGTGTGAAGAACCGGGTTTTAGAACCCAGCGGCGCCAGGGGCATGCCCAAAGACTTCAGGTTCTCCTGTCTTGGTATACAGAGAAACGGAATACTTCTGGATGGCGTCAAAGATCAAATTTATTAGCTGCAGCTAATAACAGTAATCCCAGCAATACAACACAGTGTACAACTCAGGAAACTGCTCAACTTTCGTAGAGCAAGACATCACCTTTTATCTTACAATTTGCTCATTATAAATGCACACCCACTGCGACAAATACTGACGAATGAAATACATTTTCCCACGCATTATCACATCATAAAAGCTCGATTTACATTGTACCAACCCACAAGTTAATTATTAGGAATGTCCGAAATTCGATTTCTACAAGCTGGACAAACCCATAATTGAAAGCACTATCCATGTAATGAAAATTCATAAGAAAAGGAAACAGTTCAGATGCTGAATAGGATAAGATATGTACAAGGGCACTAAAGTTAACGATATCCTGAACATTGATTGGCAATCTCAGACAATGATCAGCCAAAGAAATTGGCTTAGCAAAGGGTCAGTTTCAGGTGACGGGGTCAGCGTCCTTCAGTTCACTCACAAGTCAGAAAAGGCCTAGTTAATATGCACATGAACAATGAAGCCCATGCAACTTGATCGTTCGGTTACCTTCATAGTCCTACGTGAGGGCAACACAAAATGGCGTCACGAACAACTCAAACAAAATGGAGTCCGGTTCGAGAATCACAGAACCCCAGACCCTCCTTTTGCCATTACGTAGGCAATAACCTAAACTCATGTTAATCTGAATCTAGGTCCATAGCTATTCTCATCAGGTCATCAAGGTGTTGCTGTAGCATCATCTTATTATCCTTCACTTCTCTCGGGACAGGTCTTCTCACACAGATTGTAGCACAAAGACTACAAATGGCGGGACCACACTGGATGCACAAACAACACGAGAAAAGGATAGCTAAAGCCACACCAAGGAACATCAGAATCTTCCATCCCCATTTAGATAACAGTTCCTAAATCCATCCAGTCAATGACCAGTTCCCTTCGTCTACATGTATAGACTCAGCGGACTTATATAACTTCATGATGGCTTAGTACACTGTCGGGGCATTATCTGGTATGAAAACGCAGCAACTAGACCCGATCAATTTACATACCCCACCTCTATCTGCTAATATGATATCTAAAACCATACGGTTTTGTAACATCATAAGACGATCCGCCTGAAGCTCAGATGTAATGTTGCTAAGAGCACCTGCAGTTCCATTTATAGTGGCCTCAACCACTCTCGTAAGCTGTCGAATATTCCTACTATTGGCCATAGGACCCCAAAAGGGCACAAAACCCTTGAAGAAGTCTCCAGCTTCTTGTGCGACAGTATCTTTCGCATCGATAACACCTCTACCATATCTTGTCTTATGGTAATTGAAAACAGCAGTGTATGTAGGGGGAAGCAAAAATGCCACATAACATGTGCCTGAAAAATCAGGTGGCAACCATGTATAGGCTCTATCGTGACAAACAAAATATGTGCCTTTAGCTGGCACAAACGGTGGAGAACTCTGGGATGCAAAGACATAGGTGTGAGCACACACACTCTTACCAAGCTGAGCTCTCGGATTCTGACCATTACCTTGCAGACAAAGGTGACCTCGGTGGGGTACAATCCAAATCGGGGGAGACCTTTTTCGTCTCTGGTTCTCTGTCAGACTAATGCTATATCCAGTCTTGTTCCAACCAGTATATGCTCGTACTTCATCCTAAGGGATAGCATTATACGCATCGATATCTATGATCATATCTACTATTCCCTGTAGCAAGGCATTATTACTCGCATTATCTTTGACGGAACGTAAAGGAGATGCTTCATTTGCATAAATAAACATTGCTTGGAGTGCCCACACTGACCCATTAGGCGAAAAAGGCAAAACCAAATATGGCATTCCCTTATCTGTCGTATGAGGCATAAGACCACATACCCAGCAGTTCGTTGTATTTACTACTAGCTGATGCTGATGCAACAACTGTATAAATGAATTGTTAACAAATTCTGATCTTCGTGTATGCTCATGTTCAGGCAAAGTGTGAAACTCATACGAAGGAACAGTAGGAAAAGAAAGAGTAGGTTGGGACGTAGGTACAAGCGTCTGTTGTGTAACATAGACGATCCAACCCACACAAGCCAATGTAATATTCAAAAACATCAAGAAACACAATATTAAAAAACATTTGCTACGAACCAATGTACACATTTTCATTTTAAAATCAATTCTCTCAACACTTTTCTCAGACACAAAAGACTCCATCCTCTAACGTGCTGCTCGTGGCTATTACCTTCTTCACTTAAGTGTGCGTCAAGATCGTGCTAACGACCAAGAACCACAGACCTTTCGTCAATTCGCGGCTCACCCCTTAAGGCTGTACCGCGACCCTGCAGCTGAGTGCGGATGGTGACTGGAAAAAGAAAAAGAAAAATAGTCTCTTGTCTGAAAAAGGTGTAACTCACAACAAAAATTCAAATTGTATTTGTCCATTTATTTGTCCTTTCTCGGCCTTAGATTGTAGCTCTCTCTACCAGGCACAGTTTGCTCTTGAAAAAGTGTTTCCGGATCTGTTGTGTCCAGTTTTAGATGTGGAGGCACAGAAGCTTGCAGAATATCGTCGTCCTCTCGTTCTGACTGAGTCCATTCCAAATGTGCATCACTAAAAGGTACGAATCTAGGAATTCTTTCACATTCAGAATCTGCTATACCTCCCCGCACCCACTTGTCATACGGTAAGGGCAACTGGACCTTTTTACAATGGGCACCATGTACCCAATTCTTTTTACCAGCTACTCTAACTGCAGTCCGGGTTGACAGCAACACTAAATACGGTCCAGTCCACCTTGGCTCCAAGTTCTTAGTTCGTTGGAAGTTTTTCGTAAGGACGTAACTGCCAGGTTGAATTGTGTGGCCTGGATCCGCAGTCGCTGTCGTTAAGCTGTCATAGACCTGTTGCTGGAGAACACATAATTTAGCAGTCAAGTCATGTAAGTAATCCACCAACATAGGGTACTCAATGTCCCTATATTTCTTAGGCCTTGACACACCCCAAACATTGGCCGGACGACCAAAAACAATTTCATATGGGCTAAGTCCCACACGAGAATGTACTGTCATCCTTGTTGTTAAAAGGGCCAATGGCAAGGCATCTGGCCATGTAAGACCAGTGCTCGCTTGAATTTTAGCTAATTTCAATTTCAGAGTGCCATTATAGCATTCGACAAGTCCAGCGGACTGGGGGTGATTCGCAGCATGAAATTTCTGATTGATACCCAAACCCGCACATACTTTCTTCATGATCTGGCCCACAAATTCACTCCCATTGTCGCTCCATACAATTCTCGGCAAACCATACCTAGGGAAGTACTCTTTGAGCAAAACCTTGGCTGTAGACAAGGCAGTATTATCCTTTAGGGGGTAGGCCTCTATCCATCTGGAAAAGGCACAAACAACCACAAGGACATACTTTAAGTTATTGCATCTTTCCATGTGAATGTAATCTAGCTGTATCACTTCAAACGGATACGTTGGGGGAGCAAAATGACCAGCTGGAGTTGGAGTTCCCTTGCCAGGATTATGCATCAAGCAAATCATACAATGCTTCACCAAATTCTCAGCACATTTAGGAATTCCAGCATTCTGCCATACTGGAGCCAACAACTTGCATATCCCTTTCGAGCTAATGTGAGCCATTCCATGAGCCATAGTAACCACTGGGAGCACATGTGCATCAGGCAACAACCATCGCTGGTGCTCCAACAACCTGTCAAATCCAACATACCCATAGTTTCTCTCCACACACTCACTTCTTTTTCCGTAGCTTCAGCCTGAATCAACTTCACGCTTTCTATTGTGTCTTCACACATTCCTCTTTCCACAACCCATCTTGCAGGACCCGCAACATACATTCGACTCGTCACATCCTTCGCCGTTTCTTTCGCAACTTCATCCGTAAACGCATTCCCTCGACCCACATCGTCCACAACCTTTCTATGCGCACTACACTTCACAATTGCAATCTGCTTCGGCAGAGTTAGCGATTCAAGAAGTTCATTCACCAATTGTCCATGCTGAATTTTCGTACCATGAGAAGTAAGAAATCCTCTCTCTCTCCACAAACGGCCGAAACTATGGGCCACACCAAACGCATACTGACTATCAGTATAAACATTCACTCGCTTTCCTTCTGACAATACACACGCTCTAGTCAATGCTATTAACTCTGCTGCTTGCGCTGAATTCTGTGTTATACGTGCTGTTTCAACAACTGTATTTAAAGTTGTGACAGCATATGCTGCAGTCGACTCTCCATTCGAAAGCTTAAAACATGAACCATCTACCCATAGGGTACCATCAGCATTCGAAAGAGGAGTATCTTTTAAATCAACTCTAGCCTTCGTTTCCTCCTCTGTCCGGAGAACACAATCATGCTGTTCCTGAACATCTGTCTCTACAGAAATCGGTAACAACGTAGCTGGATTCAACACATTGCACCTTTTGATGTGCACATGGCTAGCCAAAAGCGTCAACTCATATCCTGACAGACGTGCACTAGTAAGGTGCTAAGTCTTCGTCCTATTCAATAGAGTATCCACTGCATGTGGAACAATCACAATGTATTATCCAATACCAAACCGGCAGACTGTCGAATATAAACAGCCGCTGCCGCTGTAGCTCTCGGGCAACTCGGCAACGCTCTAGCTACTGGATCTAACGTCGCTGAAAAATACGCACATGGGCGTTGCTTGTCTCTAAATTGTTGTGTCAACACTTACAATGCACAACCTTCTATCTCGTGTACATACAATGTAAAAGGTTTACTGTAGTCCGAAGTACCCAACACCGGAGCAGAACACAATGCATCACGTAATTCAGAAAAACTTTTCTGACAATCATCAGACCAAGGGAGAGGATACGGAGTATCTGTAAGAGTCAGTGCCAACAGAGGTTTTGCTAGCAGGGAAAAATTGGGGATCCATTGCCTACAATACGAAGTGATACCTAAGAAGGCACGCACTTCTCTTTGTGTGGATGGTACAGTCATTTGGGGAATCGCTTGAATTCGTTCTGGGGTCAATCGTCTTCCCTCCTTCGACAAGAGATGACCTAAATAGGTTACTTCTTGTCGGCAATACTGTAACTTTGAAGGTGACACTTTATGATGAAGGTCAGACAAATGTCGTAATAAGGAAAGAGTAGCTTCTTTACAAATCTCTTCGTCATCAGCAGCAACGAGTAGATCATCAACATACTGGATAAGAGTAGCACCGGAAGGCAACACAAAATTATCAAGCTGAGTTTTCAACGCCTGATTATAGATGGAGGGACTTTCACAATAACCTTGAGGAACTCTCTTAAACCTGAAGCTGCGGCCTCCTAAAGAGAAGCCAAAAATATCTCTGCTTTCCTCAGCGATCGGAATGCTAAAGAAAGCATTTTTCAGATCGATAACAGAAAACCAAGCAGCTGAAGCAGGGGTCAGAGTCAACAATGCAGTGATATCCGTGACAACAGGAAACTGTGGCACCACAATGTTATTCACTTCTCGAAGATCAATCACAAACAGATACACAGGTGGCTGAGAAGCATCAGTACGCTTAAGGACAGGCAGAACAGGACTGTTACACACATTACCTCTCGTTTCTTCAACTACACCCTTCTCAACCAAATCATAAATAATCGCTAGAAGAGCTCTCTCGCAATCACTAGATATTTTATATTGGGGAATACGAGGTAGCCTAGCATTCGACTTAAGCTTGACAACATAGGGTGGAATCTGCAAAAGACCAACATCATTGGGACCTGTAGCCCAAAGTGTATCAGGAAGAGAACGCAATTCCAGTGGAAGAAAATCTTTAGACAAATACATCGGGGAAATCACTTTCTTACCCATCGTAAGATGTACTCCCGAAGGAGAGCAATGTAATGTTGCATGCAATCTTTTCAGCAAGTCCAAACCCAACAGATTCTCCCCACAACCAGTCGTTAGAATAAGAGGAGCTTCCAATTCACAAGGACCAATAGAAAGGGGCAAAGGATTAGAAATTGTGTTACAAACTGGGGCGCCAGAAAATCCTACTGACACATTGGTCAAGCCAGACAAAGGTGCGCCAGGAAGTTTAGAGTGCATAATAGAACTCTTTGTCGCACCAGTATCGAAAAGAAAAGGTTCTGCCACACCTAATGTAATCACTTCAACATAAGGTCCACTCTGGTCTACTGGAACCTTCACTACTCCCTCTCTTTGCCCATGGCTGTCCTAACTATCATTATAACCAGCACTCTCACTCTCGACATAATAATCATCAAAGTAGTATTGGGCAGACTGAACAGTCTTAACATTCTGTCCGTCAAAACAATTCGTAGAATTCTGAAGGGGAAAGGAACGCTCATTCCGGGGAAACACACCACGTCCCCTACCCCTAGGAACTTTTTGGAAACCACCACGACCTCTCTGACCAGATACACCATTCGCACGCTGTAACAGAATCGGACAACTACTCTTGAAGTGACCTTCTTCTCTACAAAAAGCACACTGATTAGGGCCTAGCAGTAATCGCGGAGCGAAAAACTCAGGTTTCTGTAACAATCTCTGAAACTGCGGGGTTTGCTGAAACTGAGGCTGATTCGAACGAGGCGGATACGCTTGCTGCAAAAGAACTTTCGTCTTTAATTCTTTAGTCTTCTTCTCTACTTTATCCTTCTCATCTTTATCCCTATTCTCATAATATTGTGCAGTAGCCAATATCTGGGCCGACAAAGAAACAGCCCATGAACTCTCAGAGTCCTTTAACTTATTAGAAAGTTCGGGAAGCAAATTAAAGACAAATTTGTCCACGAACAACCTTTGACCACCTTCAGTGCTCATGTCCTGACCACTATGATCGATAAACGTTTCTTCAAACCTCGTGAAGAAATCAGACACACTCTCGTCTTTCTTTTGTTTGCATGCTGCTAACTTGTCCCAATTCACTCGCAAAGGAGGCATTATAGTTTTCCTTAATTTAATAATTCTACCAGGTAATTCTGCAACCAAGGGCTCAGGTTTGGCACCTCCTACTTGTCGACCATCTGCAGCAACAATATTAGCCCACGTATCTCCTAATTCTTGCGCATGATTCTCATGACGAATCTTCGCCCACAGAGGTTGAGGAACTGCATTACCCATCAACATATCGATGTCAACTAAATTCATAACACACCCATCAACTGTCTGGGACAACTCCTTGTAATAACCAGCAGGATTCTTACGGGGGTCAGGCAAGGTCTGCTTAAGAGCCAAGACCTCTGCTCTCTACCAAGGAACATGTACCCATACTCGCTGAAAATGAGCCGGTGCAGCCTGAATACCCTGATTAACATTAGCAACAACTGCCTCTCTCCATACAGGGGGAACTTCTCTCATAGGATACTGCTTCACTTTCCTCCTAACAGAAGAATCAGATTCATACAATGTCTGAGGCGGTAATCTAGACCTTAAAACAAGTATCGTCTCTACGGCTTCCTCAACATCAGACTCCACTATCGTCCCTTTAGCAAATTCGGACTGAACATCAAGCACTTCCTGCGGAATCGAACCCAACTCATTATCTTCCCATTCCTGACGGAGAAACGTACACATTACATCAAAAACATACCTTTGCTTAGGCGGCTCCCACTGTAAGAAAACATCCATAACCGCTTGTAAATTATACCTGGAAGCATTTAAAATCCATCTACGAGCCAAGAGATCCAACACTGCCCGTTCTTCGGGACCAGGAAACTGACTACGACTCTGCTTACGTTCCAAAACAGGGGTCATATTCAGTGACCCAAAGAGTGGAGACAAAAGACCAGCAACAGTCTCAGTCATTCTTTGTCGAACAGAAGGAGAAGAATTTATCATAAGGACAGGAGAAAGAGTGTTTTGAGGTGACGAAAACATAGGGACAGAAGTAGCAGGAGTCGGAGATACAGGAATGGAAGGTACAAGAGCTTGAGGCAAAGCTGATAGCAAAGCTGGCGACCCTGGGGGGGGTTGCACCGTAGGAGGGAGAACTATCTGTGCAACAGGTGGCTGAACAACAGCAGGAGGCTGAACAACAAAGGGTGGAACAACTGGGGGTAATGGAGGCGCAGTAGCACCTTGAACATAAGGGGGTGGTAATCTCAGTAAATGAGACATCAAAGGATCTTTTTCAGAGTCTTCAGTCACTTTTGAAAGGGAAGGTGGCAAGGCCGGATAACATTTATCAATGGCCATGCAACGTTGTCTATCTGAGACTTCACTCACTCGATCTTCTTCATCTTCCTTAAACTGCCTAGCAGCTTGTAGTACTGACATATTCTTATCTTTCCTATCTCTCTTTGCTTGTTTAATTTCTCTCTGTTTGGCTTCCTTACGCCAGAGGCGGAAAGAGTCAAACATCGCCGGCCGGGGTTTCTTCTTAAATAGTGCAACTTCCAAATTATCTAAAATATTTAATTCGAAACTACCCTGTTGGGGCCATCGTAAAATACCATCTATCTTCGTATAGCGGACCCATACTTCATTATGAGGAATGGGACCCACTCCGTGTTTTGAATAGAGCTCATAAGTCGGAGTTCCCATCGGAGGAATCGGACACGAATCCTCCAATCGGGAATCCTTGTTGCAACCACAACTAAACCATTTCCCAAATTTGCTGAAACCAGGCATCTTATAGCTCACTAGTCTAGCTTCAAACTTCGAGGGGTTATCAACTATCAATATGCTCGTAAATATACGAGCCCCTCGGCTTCGACTATTGCAATAACCGAATCAAAACCAAGAAACAAAACAAAGTCGTGGGAGCGACCCACTTATACTTAACCAAAATATCTGTCACGCCACCAGAAGACCGTCTATCATCTCGCTCTACAAAGCATCAATCGAGGGTCCAAGACAGGGCGACAGTCAGGGCAGCAGTCCTTCGTAGCCGTCGGAAAGCGGGAGGCCTCGCAGTAAAAACTTTCGGTCCACGTCGACATACAGGGGTCGATGAAGTGGTCTTCCTCCAGAATTTTCTCACCGGGCTCCTCACGATCCTCGGGCTTGGACCGGTACCGCTGAAGTCGCACCGCCGTTGGGCGCCGACTGAAGAACCGGGTTTTAGAACCCAGTGGCGCCAGGGGCACGCCCAAAGTCTTCGGGTTCTCCTGTCTTGGTATACAGAGACACGGAATACTTCTGGATGGCGTCAAAGATCAAATTTATTAGCTGCAGCTAGTAACAGTAATCCCAGCAATACAACACGGTGTACAACTCAGGAAACTGCTCAACTTTCGTAGAGCAAGACATCACCTTTTATCTTACAATTTGCTCATTATAAATGCACACCCACTGCGACAAATACTGACGAATGAAATACATTTTCCCACGCATTATCACATCATAAAAGCTCGATTTACATTGTACCAACCCACAAGTTAATTATTAGGAATGTCCCAAATTCGATTTCTACAAGCCGGACAAACCCATAATTGAAAGCACTATCCATGTAATGGCATACTGAGCACAGGTTCCATACCTGAGCATATACTTATGGCATCGCACTAACAGAGACAAAAAAGGTTATGGGTGGAATGCTTGCATTAATCTCAGCCACTAGTAATTAAACTGGACCACATCTCAGTCCATCATTTTTCACCCCATACCCCACTTTAGACTTTCCAAGAGGAAACCAGCCGTTGATATATTTATTTGTAGTGCGCGCTAACGCTAGGCATATTGGAATTAGAGAAGTTAAAAAACAAGCCTGCAGTAAAATATACTGAAGAATTAAGATCACTAGTTAAAAGCCAAGTTTTGATAGCTTCCCTAAGCATGACCACGATGAAAGACCTATCTCCATACGTAACATTTCTCATGTGTGACCCAGTGAGGAGACAGCGAGTGGCAGAGGGTAAGGGAAAGTAAGAATTTAGATTAGAAAAAGAAGGACTGTGTTGGTGTAAATGTTAAGTACAACGGTGAAAGCTTTGAAGGCAAATTTCGAAGGAATCAGTAGCCAGTGAAGAGATCTTAAATTGGGTGAAACTCTACTGCTTCTGAAAATACCTGCTGTTAATCGAGTGGTGACATTTTGGACAGGATGAAGGCAATGGAAATATTTGTTATGAGCAGCAAAGTAAATAGTATTAGCTTTTGGCAGCCTAGACTAGATCAAGGCATTTACTACTGGTGTAGGAGCTTCCTGAGGAGCCTGAGATGCCTAAAGCTTTCAGTGACAGTCTGGAGTCAAGGTAAAAGCCCATGTTACGTACAACTGTTGCTGAGGAGGGAATGGACTGCATGTATTCTGTCACCCAGGAAGAGGGGCATGTGGCGTTATGAGCACCTCAGTTTTGGCTGGGTTTAGCTTACAATTCACAGACATCCACCAGTGTGTTAAAGTAAAACAGTTGGTCAGTGTCTTGCCATCCTATTCTGTAAATACATTGTTACTCGGTTTAGTCAGGCAGGATGTGAGTTGGGTGCTGTAAAAGCAGACCCCTAGATGTCAGAGGACAGAGGCTAGTGATTGCGAGTATAAGTTGAAAGGCGGTGGTGGCGGAATGGCCCCTGAGAAACACCACAATTTAAATTTGTAGGTATGAATTGAAATGGCGTGACTTGACCGCCAAACCCAGCTTCACTCAGAGCTTCTTTCTGAATTAAATGGTGTATGTTAGAACCGGGAGTCTCTGGTTGGCAGAGGTAAGAACCTTAGCCCAAGTAGGGACCCCTGGTTCCGGTCAGGGCGACGGAATAACCCTCTGAGATAACCCCTGCTCACCCTCTAGGTAGCATGGCGCGAGCAGTCTAGGCTAAAGAGAGGCAATGTGGATAACATTTGCACTTAACACAACAATAATCCCCAATCCACCACAAACTGAGACCACACAGGTAAGTATATTTTATAAAAATATATAACTTTATCTAGTTTCAGCAAGGTAAATAAGGCAGTTGCATGATAATCACGTTGTCAGCAATGTAGCACTTAATCTTAATGGTTGCATTTAGTCAGGAAGTTTCTGTATATATAAAAGAAATATAGTCTCAAGTCTCTAGTCCCTCGGTATCAAAAACGAGTAATACTGATTGACTTTATATTAGCTCTAAAAACGAGCAAGGAAAACAAGGTGGATGCCAACATGTGCCAGAGGAATCATCCCCTACCGCTGAGAAGCCTAAGCGCTACAAGCGCGTCTCACCCGAGGGCCGGGGGGGACTCCTTTTCCCTCCCCCGGCACTTCTCCTGCCTCAGGTGGACCTCGCTGGGGAGCGCTCACTCACGCTCTGGCCCGGCCGGTCTCAGCAGGCTCTCCGCCTGCTCTCAATCCTTCGGGGAGCGGCGGGGAGCAGAGACGGCAGGCCGGGGGCTCGAGCACTTCTCCAGATCCCTCGGCGAGGTCGGGTCAGTCTTCCCCGGTCCCGGCGGTGATCACAGCAATTCCTCGGCTCTCGCAGCAGCTTCAGCGAAGCCAGCCAATCCCGTCGCGGCGCTTCTGCCGAGCCCTCAGTGACGTCACCGCAGCTCTGGGGGAATCGGCCAATCCGGTCGCGGCACTTCTGCCGAGCCCTCCGCGATGTCACCGCAGCTTTGGGGGAATCGGCCAATCCGGTCGCGGCACTTCTCTACCAGCCTCCGGCCACAGCCAATCACCGCACGGCCCCTTCGTGGATGCAAGCAGACCCTCGAGGTCAATTTCAGGGCCCGGGCCCGCGGCGGTGATGATGCGGGCAAGCGGAATTAACCCGCGCTGCGCTGGGGGAGCTTCAGAACCCCTCGGCCCCCACGAGCACGTGTCGATGAACACGCCGATCTTGGGCAAAGCAGGCAGCAATCAGCGCGGCGCTCTCAATCAGAGCAGAGAGCAGCCAGCGCGCTATCCGGGACACACAGCCAGGCTTAGTCGAGCAGTCCCCGATGTTCACTGCACACAGCAGTTTCACGATCTCCTTGCCACCCAGCAGCTTCAGGGGGGGGGCACAGCAGAGTCTTGCAGTCCTTGGGCAACCTTTATGTCCCTGGGTTGCAGACAGGGGGCCAGCTCTTCTCAGGCCCTTGGAGATTCAAGTTGCAGACACAGCACACAGCAGAGTCTTGGCAGTTTCAAGTAGGCAGGGTCACAGCACACAGCAAAGTCCCTTTCTTCTCCTTAGCTTCCAGTCGGACAGCAGAACAGGTCAGCCCTTAGAGCACTCAGCAAGGCAGTCTTCCTTTAGTTCTCTAGCTGTCTTCCTTCCAGCAAAGGTTCCTTCTTGCTTGCAGAATTTCAGAATCTAAACTTCTGTAGTCAGGGGTCCTTTCCTTATACCCCTCAATGTCTTTGAAGTTCTTTGAAGTCTTTGTGCATGGAGGCCCTTAGTCCAGTCTAAACCAGTTCTGGGGGTTGCGGAGCACCGAGGTGTCTCTGGTTTTCTTCTTCCTGTCAGCTTCAGGGCCAGAGGTGTCAGTTGACCACCAGGAGAGAGCTAACGTGGGGGAGGTAGGCAGGCGCAGCTCAGCACTTATCAGGCATTCCTTCCTCCCTCCTCCCAGGCAGGCAGATGTGCCCTTTCATCCCCGGGATGGCTCCGACCCTCTCCTCGGGGGCTCTGCAGCCCCCCTGTCACACCCAAGCATTCCACAAACCCAGGCACACAGAAAGGTTTAGACAAGAGAACAGCCACTTTCTAAAAGTGCTATTCTCCAACACAGGATTTAAAAACACCCTTCACTAAAAGTTGTGTCATTAAATTCTGAGTTCAGGGATATCTTTCACTTATGTCCCATCTTGTTCCTATGGGAAGATAGGCTGGTATCACATGGGCCCAGCCTCCTCCATGTTACTCTATGGAGCAAGATAGCCTTACAGCAGTGAGCACACAAAATGGCTGCAGCCCACTACCAGGGCATGTTACCTGCACTAGCACATGCTCTACCTTATCCATACACTGCACCCTGCCCAGGGGGGTACCTTGAGCCTTCCATAGGGGTGACTGATGTGCACAGACAGGGAAGGGTTAGGCCTAGCCAGTGGGGACACTGGCCAGGCTGACATGGCAGTCACTGGCTGCACACAGGCCCTGCGCTGGCAGGCCTGAGTCACCATTTTAAAGCTACTCATGTGGGTGGCGCAATCTGCGCTGCAGGCCCACTGGTAGCATTTGTCATCACCAGCCCTGGCACACACCGTGCCCTTTACTAGGGACTTCGTGGTGATACAAATATGCCAATCAGGTATATTCAAACAATATCACAATTTACAGAGGGAGCACTTACACTCTGACACTGATCAGCAGTGGCAGAGTGTCCAAAGCATCTAAATCAGCAAAAACGAAATCCAGCACAGCATCCAAACACATGAGTCAGAGGCAAAAAGATGGGGGAAGAACCACGCCAAAAGGTGTCAGGTCTAACAGTGTACCATACTTTTCAAAAGTCTGAACAACAAAAAGTAACTGTGGGTCTAGACAACATAATCCACGACACAGTGTCTGTGGTGTAGCTCTGTTCTAATTTAAATTAAGCAATTTACTAAAACGTGAATTGAGCACAATCGGGTACTCCCATGTTCTGAAAAAGTACCCATCAGTTAACGTCCGGTACCGCCCTTGTCATCATCTGGGCCTCCTCACACCAAGGAGAGTATTCTTGCAGCCACTTATGATGTAAAAAGTGGGTGTGAAGAACCTGGTTTTAGAACCCAGCGGCATTGGAAACACGTGAGGTACCTAATAAATAACTTTCCCTCCCGGTTCTCCAATTTTAGAATTTGCACTTAGTCACACACTATTACTTTCACTTTAATTTTCTTACGCACTGCTTTGTAGTTATCAGTCCATGGTCACCTCCCTGAAAACAATCCACACACGGGGGCACCCACTTTTTACATCATAAGTGGCTGCAAGAATACTCTCCTTGGTGTGAGGAGGCCCAGATGATGACAAGGGCGGTACCGGACGTTAACTGATGGGTACTTTTTCAGAACATGGGAGTACCCGATTTTGCTTAATTCACGTTTTAGTAAACTGTTTAACTTAAATTAGAACAGAGCTACACCACAGACACTGTGTCATGGATTATGTTGTCTAGACCCACAGTTACTTTTTGTTGTTCAGACTGTCTTTCTTTGGGGGACGTATCTGTGCTTGGTCGTTAAATTATTTCCCCTAGGCCCCTCCTTTTGACCGGTTGTTGTTACGTACCATACTTTTCCCCATCCTAGCTCAACCCTCCGGGTCCAATGCAGCCCTGAGACCATGGTGATTAATCATTGTCCTGTGTTTGTCTGTACCTGCATAGCTTAGATTGAAACGTATGTGCTTTCCTTGGACATGACTCTAATAAGAGGTTTGGAAATATAGCATTTAAAGGTCAGCAGATTGTGAGGACTGGTAAGTAATGTTCAACCGTGTACATGTGCAGTTTCTATTAATGAGGTAAGGAGAGGGTGGTTTTTTGATGTCTACGCTATTCCAGATTACCTCGGCTTTGTCACAGTTCAGAGGGAGATCAGTAAATCTTCTCAAACGGGCCTCAGGTACCGTGAAACGGTGCCCATCATGGTCTATGGGGGCTCTCACTAGTGGAAATCCCAGGAGCTAGAAGCAGATGAAGTCCATTCTGTGGGCTCTGTGAGCAAACCCTGGTCGTTGAATTTCAAGAGTGGCTCCCCTCATCTGTGTTCTGGCACTTTCAAGCACTAACAATCAGCGGCGGCTCCTCCGTAATGGCGGAGGAGTGTCGCCCTACTGCTCAAAACCAGAAGCTGAAAAATAAAATGATAATACCTCACTCTCTATTTGTGGGCGTGTGGGCAAGCAGTAAGGCTTATCATAGGATAGTGTTAAGCATTAATTATACACACTCCGACAAGATGTTATGTTATGTTATGTTAGCCGGATTTATAGAGCGCGCAGCTGCCCCAGCAAAGGGGCGTCCCGGCGCTATAATGGACAGAAGCCGGACACAAGCAATACCAAAGACACAACCATAACAACTCTAGGAATCCTGTGGAAAAAGGAAGGTTTTGACGGCCTTCCTAAAGACCAGAAGTTCGTCAATAGCGCGGATATGGACAGGAAGAGAGTTCCATAGCCTGGCAGCAAGCACTCTAAAAGAGCGGCCACCGGTCCTAGCCCTCTTGAAGCGCGGGACTGTGACCAGATGGAGTCCTGAAGATCTTAGAGACCGTGGAGGCACATACGGCAAGATAAACATTTTACACACTCAAAGACTGAACTCTGACCAATTGTTTTGTATAAAAATATTTCTTTGTTGTATTTTATTTTTAGAACCAAGTTGGACTTGGTGCAGGTAGGTAAAAATAGAACTTTTCAAGAATAATACAGTTGAATTAAGTTGGCTTTGTTACAGGTAGGTCAAATGTTTAGACATAGTTGAAATTTCCCAGAACACTTTTCAGGATTGCTTTTTCAACCCAGTGTGCTATACCTAGATATCACACTGGGACATTTCCTGCAGAAGAGGCAAGTAAGTCTGTTTTTCTTAAAACACAGTTTATTAGGGTGTCATGAAATTTCCAACTCCACACTTAAAAGTCTTTTACCAGAAAGCAGTCAATGCAGTCCCATGGGAGAAAATCAGGTTATCGGTTTTAAGGTAAGTACTCGATCTTAGGAGTTGGATTTCTAGGGTTAGAACCAGGGTTCCCCCAGGGTCAAGGATGCACTCAAGGAACACCCTCAGCGGCACTAGGGCGGCCGGGTGCAGAGTCCTGAGGCCCAATGTTATCCAATGAGGGATAGGGGCCACCTGTTGGTGGATGCTCATGGGCATGCCACTTGGATGTGGGAGGAAATCTCCCAGAGTTTAGCTCGGGGTAAGGGGGATCCAAGATAGCACACATGGTGCACCCACAGCGGCACAGGAGTGGCCAGGTGTAGGGTGATGGATCGACATTGGGAGCCCTGTTATTTTCAATGGGGAGGCTTCGGTCAGAACAAACACTGCAGGCTCGGGCATGAAGAATTCTGATTGGAGAGGTAAGTTGGGATGTTGAGGTATGAAGGGACACTGTCGGTTGGGCCACCCAAGACCACAGGGTGTTGGGTGCAGGGGTGTCTTTTGGTGTGGGATTTTCATTACCAGTTCTTGTCTTGGTTGAGGGGATCTTCCAGAAAGGGGATGCAGGCATCGTCTGGAGACTTTAGTTAGGATTACCAGGTCCCAGGACAGGTTCAGCTAGGAGACCTCCTCGTGGTGTTGGGCCACTCGAACTCTGGCCAGGGGCGTCCGGTGCAGAGTGGTGCAGAATCGCAGATTAGGCCGGAACCAGAGTCTGTTGGTGAGCAAATCCGGTGCTCACAGGAGACAACGTTTTTTTAGGAAAGGCAGGGCAGGTCCTCCGGGTTATGGGGGTCTGCTGGCTACAGGACACACCAGGATTCCGCTGGAGTAGGTTGAGGTCGGTGCAGGCCGGTAGGACTGGGGCCTAATCAGTTGGTGTCCTCCTCTTCTTCCTTCAGCACAGCTATTCGGTCCTTCTTTTTTCTTCTTGTCTCTGGAGGGAAGGTTCAGGGGTGCCCTTAAATACTAAATTATGGGGCATTTCAGGTAGGTAAAGGTTGGGATCAATGGGTCCCTTCCTTGGGGTCGGTATACCCCCTATTATGCCACCCTCCAGTGGGACGGGGGCATAAGCCTAACTCCGGTTGGCTGGGCCCCCCCATCTTCAAGATGGAAGGGACTGAGAGTTGTTCTTCACCTTGCCTCCCCAACTGACGGGTGCGTTTGGCAAAGATGGGCACACCTCTCCTCCTATCTTGATTTTCCAACCAATTCTTCGACCCTAAGTGGGAGTCAGAACCGGTGGGGGTCAGTTGCTGTGAGCAGCAATGGCTGGGTCAGCTCACAAAGTCGGCAAGCCTTTGAAGCTCCCCCTTCGTGGACCCTGCCCATCCTGGGGCAGAAGGCCTGGCACCTCTTCCCACAATGTGCTTTGTTTCAGTACCCGGAGAGTGGTAGGCTCTCGACCCACGGTCCAGAACATTTTCTAGGGGTGGCAGCTGGCGAGCAGCCAGTCAGCCAGGACACTAGTGTTAAGTTGTTTTTCAGGGGGCATCTCTAAGATGCCTTCCGAGTGCATTTTGCAATAAATCCCACACTGGCATCAGTGTGGGGTTAATGTGCTGAGAATTTGATATCAAACTTCCCAGTTTTCAGTAAAGCCATTGTGGTGCTGTGGAGTTCGTAATGAGAAATTCCCAGACCATATACTCTATATGGCTTTACTGCACTTACAGTGTCTAAGAATGGACTTAGACACTGTAGGGGTATAGGACTCATACAGCTGTACCCTCACCAGTGGTATAGTGCTCCCAGCTAGAAGGGTGGCTTATCAATGCCGTAGGAAGTGGATTGTAGGCATGGCACACAGGGGGATGTGTGCCATGTCGACTCTTCACTTTGCTCTGCACCAAAACACGCAGCCTGCAATGGCAGTGTGTGTGTGTCCGGGTACAGGGCTTCTCAGGATGGCACAATATGTGATGCAGTCCTTAGAGGTCTTCCCTGGTCACAGGGCCTTTGGTACCCATGGTACCTTCCATAAGGAACTTACATGTGGCCGGAGAGTTGCCAATTGGGTGGGCAACAGTACAGTTTTAGGGAAAGAACATCGGCCCTGGGTACCTGGTTGGCAGAAACCCAGGACACACTTAGTCAAAGAGCATCAACATCAGGCAAAAAGTGGGAGGCAACCATGCAAAAAAGGGCACTTTCCTACATGCACTTAGGTTTCTCCAACCCAGCTGTGTTTCACAGCCTAGCGCTGAATCGGCACAGACTCCCTGTGCCTGAGAGAGTGTCAAACCCGCCCACTCAGGCCAGTCATGGCACTGCTCCCATGATTGGTAATAACATGAGACCAGTGTCTGGATTGGATGGGGGAGTCTTTGATGGTGTGCCAGGGACTGCCAGGAGAGGAGAGGAGCATCGAAGCGACAGGTGGCCGGCAGCACCAGGTAAGTCTTTTATTTGTATTTCTTATTAATTCCCGCATACCGATACTGTACATTGGCAGCAGATGCAACTGTAATTAGTGTCCCTTGATTCTTATTAGGTTCAATTCTCATTTAGCTACTATAAAAATATTTTGAGTTAAAATATGGGTTATATACTTGATAAATGTGAGTGCTGTTATTTTATCAATGTGGTAGCGATGGCCAGTTGATGTTAAAAGGAAAGTCTTGTCAGGCTCTCCAATTTACTCCCCTTAGATTGCATGGCTCTTTAAGCTGATAATCGGTGAAAATTGTAATCTCTTTGTAACAAGTGTAAGTTAGTAGTGACAGTCAGGGGTTTTGTTATCAGATCTATAACTGCAGGACTATGTTAAATGGTTTTCGTTGCTCTGATCCACTGTGTGACTTCTAGCACAACGTTCATGAGTGACCTGAGTCTTAGGCATATGGCCTGTGACCCCCAGGGTAGAGACCAGCTCTTCTCCTTATGCGTAGATATGAATAAACTCCACCCCCAGCTTCCTGCCCAGAAGTGCAGAGAGACATATAGAGATGTCGAAAGAGCCTCAACAAGTACACAAGAATGTCCAAGTGATGTGAAGACGCGCCTCAGGCACCTGTGCTCACTAATTTGATCCCAATACCCAGCCTTCCCAGTGTTGTCTAAAGGATTTTTGGGGCTCTGGACAAGAGATATTTTTTGACGTCCATGTGCAGAACAAATTTGTAATTCTATTTCCCTTTTTCAGCTAATTCCAGCCTGCACGAATCCAAAAATCCTTTCAGGAGTGGTGGTAAATCAAAAACAGTTGGACTTGCCAGGGGCCTCAAAAGTCCTTTAGATGACATTGGGCAAAGAGAGACAGAGGCAGAGGTAGGCAAAGTGGAGGGCGGTTGACACACAGAAATAGACAGCGAGAGAGAAAGTTCACTTTCCCAGGGGTCCTTTAGAAGGTGTGTCCCTGGGCACTTGCATTCTTTGCCCACGCCTTAAAACCTCCTATGAGCGGAATATGTAGACACTCACAGGTGATCTGGGAAGATCGTGACACTCTGCCCCACATTGCTGGTGGTTGGGCCATGTTTTCCATAGGGAGGAATATTCTTCCTGTGGAAAAAACCTTTTCCTACATTTTCAAAAAATAGAGCTGTTCCCTTGCTTTTCCACCATGGGAAGGCACTGCCCTACCTTTGAAATGTGTATGCATTTCCAGAGTGGAAAATTACCTACACAATATCTGTGAATACCCACACACCTACAAGTTTGAATCCCGGTTTGTCAACACATGGATTGAAAACTGGTAGCCCTATTCCATCTGGGCTTTGGTGCCGGCAGGTGTTAACAAAGCAGAGACTCGCCAGAACCTTCTCTGTGTCCCAAGTGGGAGCTTAGAGAGGGAGACGGCTCCAAAACACTGGGCTGGAAAATCTGTGCCGTCTGCATTTAGGCACGCAATATAAAAATAAAATATACTTTCTCATCCCATCTCTCTCTAGTCAAGAACCGTGGCAACGAGCCAGAACAATGTATTATGTATCACACGCATGCTCTTCTCAAACTCTGTCAATGAATCACAGGATTTCAAAAACCTTTCCATCATATTATTTTAGGGAAGTCATTTTTCGCTTCTCAGGAACCAAACCGTAGTCTATCTTTACCACAGCCAATGGAAATATAAGACTTTGCAGTTCTTCCACATAATTATGAATTTGCTGCCACATAATATATCATCTGATATATAATCTGAAGGTTTCAACAACAACCAACAATTCTATCTCAAATGGATGAAAATGTACTAGAAATGCAGCAACACGTGTCGCCGTTCTGTGGGATGCCCTTTGAAAAGGTTGACAGGTCACCTTTCTATCGCTTAGTCCTGTATTAGGGTGTCAAAGAGGTACAAATGAGTTTAAACTTTTGCTCAGAATACATGTGCGTAAAAATCTTAAAATCATAAGATAATGCCAACACAAAATTTACCGCGGAACAAAGCATCATTTGTCTTTCTTTCTGCATAGTTTAGGAAAACCAGCCATATAATTTGGTCTTCCACTGCCGCATAATTCCATTGGTCCTGCTCATTACACAGAGCGCACAATGATGACTGAGAAACTCCGGCCTTTAGCATTGGATTTATTATCCAAAACCAATCTATTCCAGAAAACTAATGACCCAATGACATAGAAGCTATGAACAAGCCCCAGAGATGTATCCGGAATCCTGAAATTTGAAGAGATTTTACCCGTCTTTGAAACTGAACAAAAACACCTGGTGCTGAAGTTTACCAACTGCCTGAGCAGGATCCTCATGAAGGGACATCACCAGTGACATCACTCTACCAACCGTGGGGTCCACAATCAACGCACGTGAGCACCAGAGTCTTCTAAAGTTACCACCTTTCAGTTTCTCCCAAAGATTATGCGGTGTCATTGAGTTTTATTGTTAAATACCTGCTTTGTCTGGCTAACGTACTGCACCGACACCACCACTTTTCCTCAGCAAGAGAAAAGCAACATACAAACCCTCTGTGACCACATGGACTAAAGTATCTTCCCTCCCCTTTCCCCCTGTCCCTTCCCCGTACCTTCCCTTCCCTTCCAAAATCTTCCCCTCCCCGTCCCTTCACTTCCCTACTCCAGAGCTCTCTGACGAAGGCAAAATGGCGTTCAATAACACCCATTAATAACTGCAATAAGGAATTCATTGAATGAATGGCTTGGGTTTGATACACTAGACTAGAGTCTCATACGGCCATTTTGTTGTTGGACGTCAGCGCGCGCTTGACATCACGTGGCTCGCCGTCGCCGATGCTCCCTGCATCAAAACGGCAGGAATCTCTGTAACCGGGTCGTGTGACTGGGGCATCAGCTCGAGTTCTCCAACTGGGGCTGCTGCCAAATTCCCAATCTGCGCAGAGTTTCTGCTTCAATGGCGGGCTCAAACCTGTCTGGGGCGAGGGGTGGAAGCACCACAGCTGGGTAACTGGAGACTCTTCATCGCGGATAAGACTCAGTGCAGTTGCGGTGCAGCTGCCAGGGTTTTTACCATCCAGAGGGGCCTGGCATAGTCTGGACACCAGAGGGTGAACGTCGCCTCTGCTGCTGCGTGCCGTTGAAGCACGCCTCGGGCATGGCGTGCCACCACCACTGTTGGAACTGACCCAGCACTGATATCCTGGCACGCTCATTGGTTCTCAAAGTTGTAAGGCCCACGTTTGAGTCGTAATTATAGACATCACATTTTTTATAGTCACCATTATTATGACACACACCAGTGAGTTACTCTTTGCAGGCATTTAAATAATAGCTGTTAGTTTTTAATACACTCTCAAACATACCCCAATATATTGGAATGGCATCGTTTGCACTGACATATCTTAGAACCTGTCGCAGAAGGCAGCTACCCTCGAGGTGATTTCTCTTCAAATGAATGGAATCTAGGTCAGTTTCAGAAGCTGGTCAGCAGAGAATGAAGGCCTCAAAGCCTCTGGTGTGTGGAAGCATCTGGGCAGGAAAGCCTCAAGTGTGTGGATGCATCTGGGCAGGAAAGCCTCAGGTGTGTGGAAGCATCTGGGCAGGAAAGCCTCAGGTGTATGGCAATTAATGGGCAGGAATGCCTCATGTGTGTGAAAGCTTCCGGTTAGGAAAGCCTCATGTGTCTGGAAGCTTCCGGGCAAGAAAGCCTCATGTGTCTGGAAGCTTCCAGGCAGGAAAGCCTCAGGTGTATAGAAGATTCTGGGTAGGAGCGTCTGGGCAGGAAAGCCTCAGGTGTATGGAAGCTTCTGGGCAGGAAACCCTCAGGTGTGTGGAAGCTTCTGGGCCAGAAAGCCTCAGGTGTGTGGAAGCATCTGGGCAGGAAAGCCTCAGGTGTGTGGAAGCTTCTGGGCAGGAAACCCTCAGGTGTGTGGAAGCTTCTGGGCCAGAAAGCCTCAGGTGTGTGGAAGCATCTGGGCAGGAAACCCTCAGGTGTGTGGAAGCTTCTGGGCCAGAAAGCCTCAGGTGTGTGGAAGCATCTGGGCAGGAAAGCCTCAGGTGTGTGGAAGCTTCTGGGCAGGAAACCCTCAGGTGTGTGGAAGCTTCTGGGCCAGAAAGCCTCAGGTGTGTGGAAGCATCTGGGCAGGAAAGCCGCAGGTGTGTGGAAGTTTCTGGGCAGGAAAGCCTCAGGTGTGTGGAAGCTTCCTGGCGCGCAGAGCATGAGTGAGGTCATCACCTTGGCGATGCTCCGGCCGCCTTTTGTCAGTGTGACAATTGCATCTAACCCAGACTATAACCACGGCATGGATCATGCACGGCAACTCAGTTTGGGTAAATGTGTCTGATCCGATAACACAAGGCTGTCTTCGAGCAGAAGAGTTATGAGCACGCCAAGTAGCAGCTGTCCTGCTTCTGGAACGAGTCCTTGAAGGACCAATCTCCTGGGGCCCGATTATCAGGGTCCAGCATTCGGATGGGATGAATAGCGTATTAGATAAAACCCGACACTGAGGTGTTCCGAATTTTTCAGGTGTAATATTTAGCACCTATTCTGAGTTTTGCCCTGAACATGGAGCATAAAGACGATTTTGTGATGCTTACCCCACTGAAATCCACATGCCCTGGAATCTTTCGGATTTTTACACTCTTTAAATTCTTCGATAATTTAAAAGGCAATTTATAATCAAGCCTTTGGTCTGTTAATGAAACAAGCGACCAGGACCAGAACTTTAAGTGGGCCGGGTCTCACCAGTGCTGAGCACCTGCAATTTTTTTAAAGGGGGCCTCGAAACGGGTCTCTATCGGCCTCTGTTTTGCGCCCTGGCACAGGCGGTCCATTTTTTTCTGGACTGCAGTGACAGCAGGCACATCCATGTGCGCCTGCTCACACTGCTCACTTCTCACTAGTGGATGGAGTAGTGACGACATGACGTCATGCCAGGTGAGCGTTGTAGGGGAAGGGAGATCCTTTAACCCCTTCGCTGCGGCGGCTATTCCGCCACAGCGCTAAGGGGGAGGCGGGGCCGCGCGGCGGTCCCGTGCTCGTGACGGAACCGCTCCGTCACAGCCCGCGGGTGAGCTGTGCTTATGACGGAACGGTTCCGTCACGGCCCCGCCCGCCTAATAGAACCTTCAGCGGCGAGCGGGCCGTGACGGAACCGTTCCGTCACCAGCACAGCCCACCCGAGGCTCGTGACGGAACGGTTCCGTCACGAGCATGGGAGGGGTTAAAGACAATCCTTTTCTCTCTGGATTTCCCTTCTCTTTTTGAAACTCAAGAGCAGTAACATTGTTGTGTTGTCGCCAGGGCTGTAAGTGGAAGCTTTTTCAATACTATATACAACCCATAGTTGCTGCTTATTTATCTTATGCAACTAACAACCACTGACAAAGTCAACAGTCCTGGCTTGTTGAAGGTATGATGTTACTTGTTGTATCATATATCTGGATGCAATTACAGAAACGGCAAAATACAAGTCTGGCAGCGCACTATGCTAAGCACAGATTTTTAGTTTACGTGTTTTTAAGCCATGTCCTTAATTACATTGGCCATGCCCCTTTGAGAGACCCTCCCCCCCCCCCCAGTGTTTTTCATCCCACTGAAAGCCTTGACCAGGACGCTGCCTTCACAGAACATCACTGGGTGGAAAAGTGAGCTGGTGCGCTGCTGAGGGTACCTTTCAGCACCTGCTGCAGCTTCTGATGCCCGAAGAGCACAATAATAATATTAATATTCAGATTATGTTAGTCACCTAATGCAAAGTACAAATTAAATATGTCTTGTGGCCACTGAATATTGGATGTTCACTTTCTGCAACCCAATGGTGCACATTTTATCGATCTTGTGGCAAAAAGAAACTGAGGCCCTCATTAGCAGGCCCAGACAAAAATTTAAATGATGCCTGTGTAATTCGATTCATTAAAGGAATTTCACAGTGTGCTTGTTATGCGAATTTCCCGTAATTATGCCATTATGCGACATCACATATTTACGCCCTTTGCAGCAAAAATGATAGCGCTGAAGTGCAGGAACAACTCGAAAAACCAGAACAAAAGAGGCTGTTGTTTATGTCAATTGTGTTTTTTGTGCTATGTTTTTAAAGTGAAATGCATTCTCATATCAAAAATTGTCATTAGGCCACATTTTGCTCAATATGATGGACATGTAGGTTGTACGATACACATGTCCCATTGGGCTCTACGCTTTGTTTTTATTTGAGTCATAGCTTCTAGTGCCCCATTTGTTCATATGATGTTTTCGTACCTGGGTCCAAAAAAACACCTGCTCTTTAGAGGGCTGTGATTACATTGGCTTTGGTGACGCAAAGGTCAGGAGTAAGTTGCGCATATATATCGTTACATCGCTATGTTTACACTGCGATACCTTTACAACGCAGACATTACAACGCGTTGTTACAACGACTTGCACTGGAGGGCACTGCATTTAGGAAAAGTATGATTTACTATTCCAACTCCAGTCTATGTACAGTAGGGAAGGTGTTGGATTTATTCCTTAGGTTAGAGCGCCATCCAGCGCAAGTCATTGTAATGACTTGCGTTGCAATACCCGCGTTGTAAAGGTATTGCAGTGTAAACCGCGATGTAACCGATGTTTCCCATAAGTCGCTCTCAACCTATTGCCTCTGAAAGGCCATTTTGCTTCTCGTTTTGCCAAATTGGTGGCATCTTCAGGCTCTTTCCAGGACACGATGGGAACAACCCCCTCCCCCACCTTACACACAGTGTTGATGAAGGGGCTAGCTATGGCCAGGGTTCGGCTTCTTCTACATTGTCTACTCAACGACAGATCCAGGTAAGGGTACAAGTCTACATCGATGCTGGACGCTGCCTGTCTCTAAGGATGCTGCTCTTCCTATCTATGGCATCTGAATTATTCTCAGGAGTTAGGATCAATTTTTCACCTCATTGTTTCGGTCACTGAGGTCAGGACAACACCACGCCCCATGGGATGCATGATTGTTGGTTCCTGATGCCCTAAAAGATGTCTCCTTTAGGAAAAGTCCAGGGCAGGCAGCAGGAGAATTCTAGCAGGTTACTCGTGATCCCAGTGAGTTATACAGGATCCAAGTATATTATTAGGATTTCTCCTTTGGGTCACTTCTTATGTTTGATTGCCAAGCCCTGTCCTGATCTCCAGTCCTTCTATTCCTGACTTGCTCCACCGAGCCGTGTCTCTGTGTCCTTCGCTGTCCCCTCCTGCCCCTTCCCTCTGCATCGTGATCCACTCATGTGCCTCCCACTCACCGCTATTCCTCAGTTTCCCACTGGGTTCCTTTCTTCTGACCCAGCTGTCATGATCACTCCACCTTCTCATTGATGTCTGGCTTCCTCCCTGCCCCCAACGTCACAGTCTCTTAACATCATCACCTTACTCTGTGTCTCTACCTGGCAAGGCTCCTTGTCTAGTCAAACAAATGAGAGGTGTAAAGGAGGCCCCGCAGCCCCTGCGGGGTGAGGGGGCCCACATAGGTCACCTCAAAGGGGTCCCCCCTTGTGCTGGACTGCTGCAAACAAATAAAACACTCAGAAGTAGCAAGACAGTTAGGGAATAGGTAATGGGGGGGCCCCTCACCTGCCCTTGCAGGGGAGGCCTGAGGTTTTGTTATGCTACTGAAGCCAAGCTTTTGTTGAATGTGGCTTAGCGGGTTGTTGAGCTGATTTATTTGTGGCATCAAATCTGTGTCTTCCATCCAAATTTTCTATCCAGGCTGAATCCCAGCAAGAAACCATAATTGGCCTTTGTACGCCAAGGCCCTCGACTCGTCCTCCACATGTGTCCACCCAGCACTGATTTCCCTTAGATCTGTTGATTCATCTTAAAAGCACTATACAATCTCAATGGAGTCCTACATATGACCTTACCTGAGCTCACCTCCCGGAAGGTCATGGAACACAATTTCCACTTTTATACAGCTTAATGAATCTCCTCGATGGCATCAGGTTTGTTTAAAACATTCCAAATCGACCCTCGTCCCTGCTCGCAGGCCAGGTCTCTCCCCACGCCGCACGGCTCCTCCTGTGCACTCGTGACTTCCCCGTGCTGCCTTCTACTGCCGTGAGTTCACCGCTGTTGTACTCTCCCTGACTCTGTTCTGTTTTGCTGCCTCTGATTGCATTTTCTGCCCATAATTGTATTCCTGATTTCTCCCAGCGCCCCCTTTCTCCTGTACCCCACCGCTCTATTTTATCTGTTCTATTTTGCTGCCTCTGATTGCTGATTGTATTTTCTGCCCATAATTGTATTCCTGATTTCCCCCAGCGCCCCCTTCCTCCTGTACCCCACTGTTCTATTTTATCGTCCCCGCTTCCCGCCGCTGCTCCCCTGCGGCCCGCCCCTTTTTCCTTCTGTGACCCGTTCCCGCCGCCCATTGGCTGCCCCGCTCCCGCTTCCCAGCTGCTCCTCCTTCACACTTCGCCTTATATGGAGGACGCCGCGCAGAAGTGCAGCGGACGCGCGCAGCGGGCGCGCCAGAGGCAGCCCGTCTGCGCCAGTCCGCGACTGGACCGCGCCCAGCACCAGAACCCCTGGAACCCGAAGCCGCCACAACACCAGACGGCACTACGACTCCAGCTCCCTCCACGCACTCAACCCCGGACGAGATCACTCCTGCTACCGGGCCACCCCGAAGCGCACCCAAGGACCCTTCACCTTTCGGAACTGCAGCTTCACCAGCATCCGGCCCACCAAACCATCAACCAGAGAACCCAACCACCTCCGATGCATCCTCCTCAACACCCGCTCCGCTCGCAAGCACGCCATCGAGCTCTGGGACCTCCTAGACTCAACCACCCCCGACGTCGCCTTCCTGACGGAAACCTACCTGAACACCACCTCAGCAACAGACATCGCCATAGCCCTCCCAGAAGGCTACAAGATCTCCCGCAGAGACCGCACCAACGGAGTGGGAGGGGGAATCGCCATCATCCACAAAGACACCCTAAGAGTCTCAACCAACACCGACGACACCCTCACCACCGCCGAGCACATGCACTTCCAGATCCACACCGACCCCAACACCACCCTCAGAGAAACACTCGTCTACAGACCACCCGGACCCCGACCACAGTTCAGCGACTCCATCGCCGACCTCATCAGCACCCACGCCCTCGCCTCCACAGACTACATCCTCCTCGGGGACCTGAACTTCCACCTCAAGAACAACAACGACGCCAACTCCACCGCCCTGATCGACAACCTCGCCAACCTCGAACTCAAACAGCTCGTGACGACACCCACCCACGCCGCTGGACACACACTGGACCCCATCTTCTCCGAAAGTCCCAACGTCTCCTTCAACCACACCACCGAACCCCACTGGACAGACCACAGATGCGTCCACTTCACCTTCAGGAAACCCACCACACACCACCGCACCCAACAGATGCCATGCCGCTGCTGGGGCACGGTCACCAAAGAACAACTGACCACCACCCTCGCCCTGGGACCACCCGCCGACCCCACCGACCCCGAAACCGCCGCCATCAACCTCAAACAGTGGATCAACAACTGCGCCGACACCCTCGCCTCACTCAAGACCTCCGCCACCAATCACACCAAAAAGAAAGCCACATGGTTCACCCAAGACCTCCGGACCTCCAAGCGCACCTGTCGGAAGCGGGAGAAGAGCTGGCTCCGAGACCGAACACCAGACAGCTACACAGCCCACAAAAACACCACCCGCAGACACCACCAACTCATCAGGACCGCCAAGAGAACCGCCTAGACAGCAACACATACAATAGCAAAGAACTCTTCAACATCGTGAAAGAACTCTCCAACCCCAGATCCAACACCAACGACATTCCACCATCACAAGACCTGTGCAACTCACTGGCCACCTTCTTTCACCGCAAGATCACCGACATCCACGACAGCTTCAACATCGCCACCAACCCAGATCCTCCGCCGAGACCACCACCCGCACCAGTCGCCTGACCGCCTGGTCCAATGTCAGCAACAAAGACACCATCAAGACCATGAACTCCATCCACTCCGGATCCCCATCTGACCCATGCCCTCACCACGTTTTCAACAAAGCCAGCACAGCCATCGCACCCCATCTCCGGAAAACAATCAACATCTCCTTCGAGACAGCAACCTTCCCTGAGAGCTGGAAGCACGCCGAGATCAACGCCCTACTGAAGAAACCCAAGGCAGACCCCAACGACCTCAAGAACTTCCGGCCCATCTCCCTGCTCCCTTTCCCGGCGAAAGTCACGGAGAAGATCGTCAACAGACAGCTGACCCGCTACCTCAAAAACAACAACATCCTGGACCCATCCCAGTCCGGCTTTCGCAGGAACCACAGCACCAAGACCGCCCTTATTACCGCCACCGACGACATCAGGATCCTTATGGACAAAGGAGAAACAGCCGCCCTCATCCTTCTGGACCTATCGGCAGCCTTCGACACGGTCTGCCACCGCACCCTAACAGCACGCCTCCATGACGCTGGAATCCAAGAGAAGGCCCTGACCTGGACCACATTCTTCCTCTCCGGCAGAACCCAGAGCGTCCGCCTCCCACCCTTCCACTCCAAGACCACCAAGATCATCTGTGGCGTTCCACAGGGATCATCCCTCAGACCGACGCTGTTCAATATCTACTTGGCACCACTCGCCCACGTCGCACAATACATAGCCTCAACATCATCTCCTATGCCAACGACACCCAGCTGACATATCCCTCACCGAAGACCCCCACGCCGCCAAAGCCAACCTCCACAGAGGAATGAAGGCCGTCGCCGAATGGATGAAAGACAGCAGGCTGAAGCTGAACTCAGACAAGACGGAGGTCCTCATCCTCGGCCCCACCCCCTCAGCCTGGGACGACTCCTGGTGGCCAACATCGCTAGGGACAGCCCCAGAACCCACCGACCACGCACACAACCTGGGGGTCATCCTCGACTCCGCCCTCTCCTTGACCAAGCAGGTCAACGCCGTCTCCGCTTCCTGCTTCAACACCCTCCGAATGCTCCGCAGGATCTTCAAATGGATCCCCTCCGACACGAAAAAAAACGTCACCCTGGCCCTTGTCACCAGCAGACTGGACTACGGGAACGCCCTCTATGCAGGAACTACAACCAAGCTCCTGAGACGGCTGCAACGCACCCAGAACACCTCGGCACGACTGATCCTCGACGTCTTCCGACGCAGCCACATCACACCACACCTGAGAGGCCTGCATTGGCTCCCCATCAACAACAGGATCACCTTCAAACTCCTCATCCACGCACACAAAGCCCTACACAACGCCGGACCAGTATACCTCAACGGCCGACTCAGCTTCTACACCCCCACCTGCAGCCTCCGCTCTGCCAATCTCGCCCTCGCCACAGTTCCACGCATCCGGAAAACCACCGCCGGCGGCAGATCCTTCTCCTACCTCGCCGCCAAGACCTGGATCACTCTCCCTACTGTCCTACGACAGACCCAGGACCTGCTGGCCTTCAGAAGACTTCTCAAGTCCTGGCTTTTCGATCAGTAGCAGCCCCCCCCCTCCTCCACCCCCTCCCCCCCCCAGCGCCTTCAGGTATGGCGCGCTTTACAAATGGAAATGATTGATTGATTGATTGACTTTCTCTGAGAATAATTGACAACATTCTTACATTTGATAATCTAGGCCCAACCTTTGTAGCTACATTCAGCACGAGCCATCCTGTTTATTCTTTTATTATCTGAGCCCTCTAGCTTTAGAAACCTACAATTAGGTGATGGGCAATTATCAAATGATAATACCCTCTAGAAAGTTAATTATTACAATGCTGTTGACAACTTTTCTTTGGTGGTAAATCAGCCTTTAGCAGGGATCAGAAACCGCCAACAGGGCAGCCATTTTTCCACTTCTCTGCCAGGCATCTGGTATCACTCAGGAATAGGACTCGTACTATACACGAAGCAAATTTCTCTGTAAACATACTGTTGTTCGTCGTCAAGATACTTTTTTCCATTTTCTCTGGTTTGATCTGTTTCCGGCCGCTTCTCATGGAACTGGAGACGTGTAATTTGAAGTTTCGCCAGCCCTTACATCTCGATTCACTGGGTCAAACATGGTGCCCCGGGATGCATCGCACATGCCTGAAATGTCATCCAAGTCGATGTCAAAGGAGGGAAGCGGTTGGGCGTTTGGAGGAGATGCATGCTTTAGATTTCTTTCTGGAGGAATCAATTTCGTGGATGAATAAATAAGAGCCCCCAGGACTGCAGTGTATATGAAACCTGGACAGGGTGGTGAGGAAAATTCACGTAATTTGCTTTTGCATAATTAAGAGAAATTTCAGAAAAATTATGCAAAATAATTGGTAACTGTGCGAAATGCAGAAGTGGCATTTGGCATTGTATTTCAGCACACAATGCTTCCTCACTTCCAATTTGAAGGCAAGGCTACGTTTTGCTACAAAATAAAAAAAATGAAAGAAATTAGACAATATTCCTTTGTTTTTGTTCTTCTGGAACATTCACAATACATTTTGGATGTGAAATTACATAGTGTGGTATAATAGTGTAATTTCTGGAATTTCATGTAACAAGAGTAATATAAAATTACCAAAATAACGCAAATTACGATGGCGAAAAACAAATGCTGCCAATGTCTAATCTAGAGTTACAGGGAATTATTGATCAAAATAAGAAGCATTATTATACATGCTAACATTTCAGATTTAGATGTGATTCTTCCAAAGTGTTAATATAAAAATTGTGATGTTTTTGGGGGCCAATTACAATGACAGTGAGACCTCCACCGACAGCCGGTCGGGGCAGTCTCACCGCCTTCGTGTGCATGTTTTCCGCCTGCCATTTAATAATGGCAGTAAAAGGATGGTGGCCCGAAAGCCAGACCGCAACGCCCGTCGGTGCGTCGGAGTCAGCCCTTGTGCCTCGCACCATTGCTCCTGCGGCCTATTCCTGGGCGTTGTTTTTTCCCTTGCCCCCTGTGCCCACTGCCAGCTTTCCCGCCGCTGCTGTTCCTGCGGCCCCATCCCCCGCACCCATTCGCTAAACCCCTGCCTCATGCCTCCCGCCTCCCAGCTGCTCCTCCTTTCCAGCTCCCCTTATACTGGCGGCAGCTGCGCGGCCGCGCCGCTGGCATGCCGAAGGCGCGCCTAAGGCAAGCCCGTCTGCGCCTGTCTGCGCATGGACCGCGCCCAGCGCCAGAACCCCTGGACCTTGCGAACGCCACAACACCAGACTCCACTACGACGCCAGCAGTCTCCATGCACTCAACGCCGGCCAAAACCACACCTGCTTCCAGGCCGCCCGGAAACGGACCCACGGAACCTTCTCCTGCCGCACCTGCAGCTTCACCTGCAACAGAAACACCAAACCTCCAAGGACTGGACCCAACCACCTCCGCTGCTTACTCCTCAACACCCGCTCCGCACGCAAACACGCCATCGAGCTCTGGGATCTGCTCAACACCTCGCCCCAGACGTGGCCTTCCTGAGCGAGACCTGGTGGAACGACTCCTTGGCGCCCGACATCGCAATAGCTATTCCGGACGGCTACAAGATCACCCGCAGGGATCGTGCCAACGGAACCGGAGGAGGAATAGCCATCGTCCACAAGTCGACCCTCAAGGTCGCCACCCACGCAGACGACACCCTCAACGCCGCCGAACACCTGCACTTCCGGATCCACACCGACCCCAACACCACCCTCAGAGGAACACTCAATAGTTCAGCGACTCCATCGCCGACTTCGCCAGCACCCATGCACTCGTCTCCACGGACTACATCCTCCTCGGGTACATGAACTTCCACCTCGAGAACAACAACGACGCCAACTCCGCCACCCTGATCAACAACCTCGGACAACTCGTCACCGCACCCACCCACTCTGCCGGCCACACACTGGACCCCGTCTTCTCCACAGGCACACACGTCGCCTTCAACCACATTACTGAACTCCACTGGACTGACCACCACTGCATCCATTTCACCTTCAAGAAACCAACCACGCATCACCACATCCCACAGCTGCCTCGCCGCTGCTGGAGCAAAGTCACCGAAGACCGACTGATCACCACCCTCGCCCAGAACCCACGCACCGACCCCACCAACCCTGATGCCGCAGCCCGCAACCTCAAACAGTGGATCGACGACTGCGCCAACAACCTCGCCCCGCTCAAGAAACCATCCAACAACCACACCAGCAAGAGAGCCACCTGGTTCACCGATGAACTCCAGACCTCCAAACGCGCATGCCGGAAACTGGAGAAAATATGGCTCCACAAACGCACACCGAACAACCACGCAGACCACAAGGACGCCACCCGAAGACATCACCACCTCATCAGATTAGCCAAGAGATCCTCCTTCAAAGACCGCTTGGATAACAATGCACACAACAGCAAAGAGCTCTTCAACATCGTAAAGGAACTCTCCAACCCCAGCGCCAACGCCAACGACATCCCTCCCTCACAAGAACTGTGCGACTCACTAGCCATCTTCTTCCACTGCAAGATCGCTGACATCCACGACAGCTTCAACACCACGACCGCCCCACCTACGCCAAACTCCATCTCCCCTGTGAACACCACCAGCGCCATCCGCCTGACCTCCTGGTCCAACATCAACGACGACGAGACATGCAAGGTCATGAACTCCATCCACTCAGGATCTACGTCAGACCCGTGCCCACACCACGTATTCAACAAAGCAGACACAGCCATCGCACCCCAACTACGGAAGGTCATCAACATCTCCTTCGAAAAAGCGACATTCCCGTAAAGCTGGAAACACGCCGAAATTAACGCCCTCCTCAAGAAGCCCAAGGCGGACCCCAAGGACCTCAAGAGCTTCCGGCCCATCTACCTGCTCCTGGTCCCGGCGAAGGTCATCGAGAAAATCATCAACAGACAGTTGGCCCGCCACCTGGAAGACAACAACATCTTAGACCCGTCCCAGTCCAGATTCAGACGAAACCACAGCACCGAGACAGCCCTTATCGCCGCCACAGACGACATCAGGCGCGAGCTAGACAACGGCACAACATCAGCCCTCATCCTCCTGGACCTGCCGGCTGCCTTCGACGCGGTCTGCAATCGCACTCTAAAGACACGCCTCCTAGAAGCCGGAATCCAAGAGAAGGCCCTTGACTGGACCACGTCCTTCCTCTCTGGCAGAACCCAGAGCGTCCACCTCCCACCCTTCCGATCCAAAACCACAGAAATCATCTGCGGCGTCCCCCAGGGCTCATCCCTCAGCCCGACGCTGTTCAACATCTACATGGCCCCCCTCGCACAAGTGGCCCGCCATTACGACTTCAATATCATCTCCTACGCTGACGACACCCAGCTCATCCTCTCCCTCACCAATGACCCACACTCCGCAAAACCAACCTCCACGAGGAAATGAAGGCCGTCGCCAACTGGATGAGGAGCAGCCGTCTGAAGCTGAACTCGGACAAGACAGAGGTACTCATTCTCGGACCCACCCCCTCAGCCTGGGACGACTCCTGGTGGCCGACCACACTGGGAACTGCACCAACACCCACCCACCCTGCACGCAACCTAGGATTCATCCTCAACTCCTCCCTCTCCATGTCTAAACAGGTCAACGCCGTCTCCTCCTCCTGCTACAACACCCTCCGCATGCTCCGCAGGATCTACAAGTGGATCCCGACCGAAACAAGAAGAACGGTGACACAGGCCCTCGTCAGCAGCAGACTGGGCTACGGTAACACACTCTAATCCCAGTCAAACACCTACGATAACTACAACGCATCCAAAACCCCTCCGCCCGACGGATCGTCAACGTTCCCTGCAGCAGCCACATCACCCTCCACCTGAGAGACCTACACTGGCTCCCCGTCGACAAAAGGATCACCTTCAAGCTCCTCACCCACGCACACAAAGCACTCCACAACGCCGGACCAGCCTACCTGAACAGCAGACTCAGCTTCTACACCCCCACCCGCCAGCTCCGGTCCACCAGCCTCGCCCTCGCCGCTGTCCCTTGCATCCAACGAACGACCTCCGGTGGCAGATCCTTTTTCTACCTCGCCGCCAAGACCTGGAACACCCTCCCTACCCACATACGGCAGACCCAAGACCTACTCGCCTTCAGAAGACTCCTCAAGACCTGGCTCTTCGAGCAGTAGCAGCACCCCCCTCCCCTCAGCACCTTGAGACCCTCACGGGTAAGTAGCGCACTCTACAAGTACCATGATTGATTGATTGATAATCCCTAAAATGCTGGCATTGCCAGTGAGATACCTCCATAAGGATTATGATGTCCCTCCCCGCCAGCCGTTTCATGGCAATGTGCCTGCCGTGAAAAGGCTGGCGTAAAGGGACAATGGGGGCACGTAGTGCGGCCCCATTGCCCCTGTCCCTTGTATGTGGATGTTTGGAGGCAACTATGGTGCCCCCCTACATGTCCCTGCACCATGTGGCAGGCACCGCGTGGTGCCTGCCACGTAGTGCAGGGATATGTTTTCTGTCTATTCTTTGTACTGCGCCATGTGCTGCAGCACGCTGCACCCGCAGCAATACAAAAGATAGACAGTGGGACCGCCTTGGAGGCGGTCGCATTGTAATCGCATACACACACTGCCGACAGCAAGTTGGGCGGTCCCATTGTCCGATAGGGTGGTGGGCGAACGTAAATCCTCCTGTCATCCTAATCCCCCCAGAGTGTTCTCCCATTAACACGTATCTTTAGTTCAATGCAAGTGACTTTGAAATGAAAAGCCTGATGAATGAAGCCCAAGTTGCATTCCAATCTTTTTTTTCCTTACCAGCTAGTTTGCAACTTGGGCTTTATTTTGAGATGTGACTGATGCAATAATCAGTCACATTCCAAAATCCCCATTCGGCAGGGAGTCACAAAACCTCCTTCATTATTAATATGCATGAGACAGGAGACATTTTACATCTCACTGAGAATGGCTGCGAAGGGAAGTAGTGAGATGCAGACCTGCAGCCCTGCGTTTGCATTCTCTATGTGCCGGCATTAAAAAACAAAAAATAATAATTTCTGTTCATTAACAGGGTGACTGCCTTAAAAATAAAAGTAGGAATTCAAGGAACGACATTGGTGAGAGCAGACAGTGGTGCAATGGTGCCTTGGACCAACCTCTGCTCTCCCTGAGGCCAGCACCCGCCGTTCACAAGGTGGAAGGTATCCCACAGAGACACCTCCCACTTTAAGATTCATATACCACCGACCAGGTAGGTGTCAGTTTTGTTCAATAGTTTGCAGCTTCCGTTGTGGTTGCAAGTCTATGATACATTTAATTGTGAATCACAATACGGAAGGGTCACCCTTTCATGCCCCTCCTCTTGCAAGACTTTCAGACTCACAAAGTACATTTTGTACAGTGAGACACACTCTTCTGCTGTCACAAAGAAACCTACGTTTGGAGAACAATGGTCTGAAAAAATGGCATTAGCTGACTAAAGAAAGACTAGGGGGCTGCTTTAGAGTTTAGCGGAGAGGGTACTCCATTGCAGCAATGAAAGAATACCCTCTTTGCCGCTGGCACCGCGACACGAAGGGGAGCATGGGGGGACAGCGCCCTAGTCCCACACGTCTGGCGAGCGTAGCCTGCAGCGCGCCCCCCTGTGCCGCCCCCCCGGCCAACAGCCAATGGGGAGGGCTCTTCTGGGGACGGGGGAGGGCACGTCCAAAGGGTATATGACCTGGCCAGCAGCTAGGCTAGGCCTTTCTTTCCCGCGTGCGGCAGAAGGATACAGTCTAAAAACCTCTGCCTGGCACAGTAGGGTGCCCGAGCCAAGAACCTGGAGCCGAGGGGTTCCAGGAAACAGCGTCGGCGCCCCGTTAGTCCTTCGGGCGGTCGGGGGGCCTGAACCGACCGGGGGTGTGCCTCATCTCCCGCCCTGACAGGGGGGGCGGGAGTCTAACGAAATAAAGTGATAATGTACTGCACCGTCAGAGCATCGCCTCGCCGTGCAAGATGGCTCCTTGGGCATGCGGGTCAGCGAGAGGCTGCTGCATTGGATCGCCTGTAAGATGACCCACCTATCAGTACCTGTGTTGTACGCAAATAAACCTGCATCACTGGTTTACCACAAATATGTCTCATGAGTTTCCTTGGTATGTAAGTGTAATGTGTGCAGGGCGAAGCAAGCACTGATGGTGTGGGCACTATGCCAAACTGAGGCTCTGCCCGCACGACTACTCCATCACTGACATACTGTTCTGATGGCCAAGCGGATGCATAGTGGGTGGCTAAATGGCCATTTTTCACTGTCCGACTTCACCCACTGGATAAAACCTGTAGGTAATGGGCAGGAAAAACTGCAAAATGATCCCCAAATCCTTTAAGGCAAATCACATGGCGTGGAGTGTCATTTGTTTTTGTATACTCAAATACATGTTACAAGTTTTACGGATGGTAACATCATGTTGACGGAGCCATCCGTCACACTTAAAAAAATTGACAGGAACCGCAGTGACGATGGTTCCTACCAGTGTTGAGATGTCAGCTGGGCCGCTAGACATCTCTAAATTCGGAGTATGGCTACTCCATCAGTCTGAATAACATACTCCAATCTCTAAATCAAGCCCTAAATGTACTAAAGAAATCTTTGTAGTTATTGATTAATGAATTTTTGTAATGTGCTACACAGTACATTGAAAGGTATACAAAAAACCTATAGAAGAAATACTTAAATTATTTTCAGCCATTGTTAATCACTCGGGCTACATCCCAATACATTATTATTTTGTACACCATGACACCTCAGTTTGGGCCCAGCCATATGCAAATCAGTCTTGACCCTGCTCCTGGGGGAACGGTTCTGCTCAAACTGCCAAACCAGGTCCTTCCTGAACTGGAACCCAAGCAACCCAATACATAGAAAACTCAGTGGCGACGGGATAGTGTATCACCACTGGGTAGTTATAGCCGGATCAGCATTGCCATAGATAATGCACTTTTTGTTTTGCTTATAACTTTGTCTCCATTTGAAGAATCTTCATGAAACTTAGCAAAATAGTACTTTTTTGTCTAGTTTGTGCATGGGAAGGTTAAGGGTGATATGTTAAGTGTGGGCCACGATAAAGGGCGTTCCCAAAATGCAAAGTCCCCGTGCATTATCCATAGGCTTTTTTGGAGCGCAATAGCTCCAAAATTGCTGAACGGAATTCCACCAAATTTGGCCGGAAGGAAGATGTTGGTCCAGAATTCATGCTTTTTATAATTTGTGTCTAATTCTGTTCAATTTTTCCTTTCAGAAATTCGAGATTAAAAATATTTTTATAACTGGACGGTTCACTTCGAGGGACTCTCACGAGAGTCTCTTGTACCCAATTTAAAACAATAAAGTGTTCTAATTGGCCCAAGGAGTTTTATTTTTTGAGCCAAATCTCTCCCATGGGAGTAAAGCTTCCACGGAAGCGAGTGCTCAGTTTGGCGCCCCCTCCTCCCAGGACCTTGAGACCACCACTGGTGAGTAGCGCGCTTTAAGCCCCCTGATTGATTGGTTGATTGATGGGAGCAGTGCTGGCTCCTGGAGTACCCAAGATGGGGTCATGCATGGAGCCAGCATGGCACCTGTGCCCTTGAGCTCCCATCACAGCCCTCAGCATAGTTGGCTGTGGGTGCCCCAAATGTGCACGGGGCACCCACTCAAGGCCCTGGGGGATGGGTCCCTCAGGACACATTGTGGCTTGGGGAGGGTGGGGGGGGGGGGGTGCCACCCCGCCCCTTAATTAAAAATAAGGCCCTGGGGTATGGCCCCCAGGGCCTTTATTGGATCAGGGAGGAGCCCACAATCCTCCACCCTTTAAAGAAGAAAGGCCTCAGGATGTGGTCCCCAGGCCATAAAGAAAATAGCGCACTCTCCTCCCTTTAAAGAGTGGGCCTGGGTATGGGATCCCAGGTGCCATCAGACTTGGTGAATATGGCTGTGCTCTCCTCCCCTCAATAGAAATTAAAGCCCCCCTTCCCCTCGGTATGGGTTCCTGGGACTCATAGTGGCTCAGAGAGGGGAACTGTGTGTGTCCCTCTCCCCTCAATTTCTCAATTTAAAAATACAGCCCCAGGTGATGAGGTCCCAGGGCCACCACTGACTCAGGGAGGGGGGCCCAGCAGCCCGTACTATTAAAGGAGAAAGGCATCAGGAATAGGGTCTCCGGGGCTGCAATGACTCGGGGAAGGAGCCGCACACAAAAAAGTGTGTCCCAGTTGGCCACAGGGACGCCAAAAGGAATAGTAAATGAGAGACAGGAGCCCCTCATTTATTATTCCCTTTTCCTTTGAAGGGGCGCCACATAATGCCTTTAACTAGGTTCATTTTTAGGTTTCGCCAGGCGATCCGCTGCGCAGCCGCTTTCGCGCAGGCGAAATCTTTTGAGAACAGTATGTGGTTTTGTCCCGCCTCTCTTTTCCATTGGCTAGCTCCATAAATGGAGGTTAGCCATTGGAAGAGAGAGGCGTCCGTCATTGTCCGAGGCGATTCGTGGGCGTTCCGGCGATTTTTTCCCTCTCCGCCCCTTTGTGAACGTCATTGCGGCAGTGGGCGTTTTTTTTTTTTTTTTGCCAAGGTTTGCTTTGTTTCATTCCTCCGAAGATGGCGCCGGGGCCCGTCGACTTCTCGCATCTACTGGTACGTTGCAGAGCGTTCGGTCCGTCAGAGCGGCTTGTTGTCTTTGCGTGTATCTGTCTGTATCTTTCTCTGTACTTTTCTGTTACACCGTGTCTGCCTGCGTGTTTGTGTTTTGTGAATGCATAGCTGTTTGTTTCTGTGCATGTATCTGTCTGTATCTTTCTCCGTCCGTTTCTGTTACCCCGTGCCTGCCCGCCTCTGTGTTTGTTTTTATTGCATGGCTGTTTGTTTCTTGCGTGTATCTGTATCTCTCACTGTACGTTTCTGTTATCTCGCCTGCCTGTGTGTGTCTGTGTTTGTGTTTTGTGAGTGCATAGCTGTTTGTTTCTCTGCGTGTATCTGTCTGTATCGTTCTCTGTACGTTTCTGTTATCCCGCCTGCCTGTGTGTGTCGGTGAGTGTCGCTTTTCGGAGGCCTGTGGACAATCTGGTGGCATTCTACTTTTGCTAAATCGGTTGCTTAATGAAATCCTGTGTGTTTTGTGCAGGGGATTCGTGCTGGTCTGCGCATTTGCTTATTGCACCCCAAAGTAACCGCCAGTAATAAAGTGGGCGTGATCATGCCGGTTCCAGGACTGGGCTGAAGCTGCCGTATTCCCGGATTTATGCCGTTCGGTTTACTTGTACGACTTTGGGGGGTGGCCTGTCGTTAATGAAAACACTTTCTCTCACACCTTGTATTGTAACAATATATCGCCCAGCGGAAATATGTGCCAAGCTTAGTCACCCTACTTGTTTGGCGTTTATCTGTTGGATTTGTACGCAGGTCACCTATTAGGCCATGGGAAGCGACAACTTTCCAGCCGCGAAGAAAATTTTTTATAAAATAAAAAATTAGGCATCGCAGATTTTCTGAAGAAGCTTGTTGATTTTGGGGGTTGTGCTAGATTTCAGTTGGTTTGGAGTTGAACACAGTTTATCATTGCGGCTTGAGTCGTTTTGTTCTGTATACATTATGCCGGTGGCATTAAAACTTTGCACGTTGAGCCCACTCCTCGCACGGGATAATGTTGTTACTGCTGCCCATAGAACAACTGGTTTCAATTTGCATTTTTAAGCAAACCTTTGCCACCGTCCGAGATTGTCTTTTCTCCCCATAAGATGCATGTTTTTCAGAAGTGCCGTCCAAGTTGTCGCAATTCATTAACTATGTAGAACATTATGCATGCGTTCTACAATTTCTACATGTTTCAAGGGAGATCGCAACTGAAATGTCACCTTTAAGTATTTGTCCAAAAACTGTCCTCGTTCCTTAAGTCCAGTAAATATAAGCGGAAGAGAAATCTACCATTTGTAAGGCACTTTAGGAGAAGTGAAGTGTTGGAGAGTTGACGTACTATTCAAAAACCACATTCCAATGTAGTTTAGTTGTCCCTTTCAAAAATATGTGTTGCCAGGTCACAGTGGTTGTCAGGACCATGTTTTCCTGTTGGTCAGTTTTAGTGCACAGCCAAGTTGGAGTCCGAAAAATGTTGTGCTTGAGCCAAGTAATAGTTTTTGGCACTTTTGTGAAACGACGGTCTCACTAATGTTCTGTAAGTGCCCACACTCCTACTGCTCTTTCCACACAGAACTTGTCTCACCAAACACTCTGATTTCACACATCGGAAAATTCGAGCAAGATTTTAATTATATCGCTAGCCAGGCATAATTATTAAGGGCGGCGCGATTCCTCACTTGGCATACATTATGAAACAGTCTGGTTGCTAAAAATGTAACCACATATATATATATATATATATATATATATATATATATATATATATATATATATACACACACATATTCACCTGAATGCAGTGTATCTACTCAGAGTATAAAGTGAAGGGTGTGTTCTGTGGATGCGATGCTCTGAATATAATGACACAGGTACTCACGCACACGAGAATGATGGACTTACCAGCAACAGATAAATATGGTTTAATGTCAGCAGAGCCCTGTCACGTTAAATAATAATATTAATGCGGGTGGATGAAGTGTGTGTGTGTCTGTCTGTCTGTAGCTGTGTGTCTGTCTGTAGCTGTGTGTGTGTCTGTAGCTGTGTGTGTGTCTGTGTATGTGGCTCTGTGTATGTGTGTGTGTGGCTCTGCATGTGTGTGTGGCTCTGTAGGTATGTATGTGTGTGGGTCTGTGTGTTTGTGTGTGGCATTTGTGAGAGATTAAGAGATTCAAGCTATTGGCATTGTAAATGACAGTACCATTTATTTATCTGTTTTCAAAACCAACACTTAAATAAAAATGTTGTCATTTACAATGCCAATAGCTCTAACTTTTTCAAAGGCGAAACCGTTGCATTGTAAATGCTTGTTTATTTTTTTTGCTTGGTGGCGCCCCTAGATTAGCGACAGGCACTACTAAACCTTTTTTATGGTAGGGGCTTCCGGGAGTTCAGCAACAACTAGCAACATTAAAATAAACAGTAATTCTTCTGGGTCATTAAATCCATGACCCCAGGAGAACTTACCATATGGTTTTTAAAGCACCCCTACATGGAACTCTGTGCTCTTTTCTGAAGTGTAAGGGCCTTTTATGGTTGTTTTTATGATTTCATTTTCTGGGACAACATTTTTTAAAAGAAAGACTTAGAGACATGTTGGTTTCACTTTTTTTTTAAAACACAACAAAAACACTGTCTACTTATTTTAATATACTTTGCCCACAAATTGTAATAATACAAACAATGTAATAAGAAACAATCACACACATTGTTTTTATTTGAACACTATGAAGCCGATTACGATGTCATCTGGAAACTCTTCCGTCCTAATCAGTTTCTGAATCCTTTCTGACTGAATCAGGTCCTGCGAGTTCTACCGAACGATTACGATGCGTCCGGACATTGTTCGGTCGGACTCGCATTGACTTCAATGGGAGTCTGTTGTTCCAACTGAGAACACAGGCTGCCATTGACAAAAGCAGTGGTTGAGGAACACCTTGCACCCTGTGGCAGGAACTCCATGGTGCCTGCCACACTGTGTATGCATGGGAAGGGGGGACTCATGGGTACCCCCACTGGCCTGATTCAGAGGGGCCCGGAGTGAAGGGGGGCCTGCTACCGGCCCCCAAAGTCATATTCCGATTGCCAATCCGTGTCGGCACAACCGATTCAGAAAAACAACCGATTCAGAAACGCTGTCCGAATCTGACATCCTAATCACTCGGCTGGAATAGCGGTCCCTAGACTGCTACAATTTGGCTCCGACCGACTCGGTTACTCCCAGTGCCTTTCGGAACTGAGTGGGACAGCTTGAACGCTTTCCAGCCATCGTAATGGTTGTTGGGAAATCTGTCCAAGTCAGTCGGAAAGGCCGGTTCCACATCGGACTAATCGAATGCCATTCGGAGCCTTTCTGGACAACATCATAATCAACCCATATGGAACATTTTTTAATAATGAACATTAATAAACATTGCATTGGTGAATTATTTATGTAAAATATTGGTGATTTTTGGAGAAAGATTATATATCTGTTGAATATTAGATTACGGAGTGAACATTACCAGCGCCATCTTGTCCCATTTTAGGCCTTTGCGAGCGCGTAAACGGCAGCCATTTTAAAACTATGGCCACTCTCGTAACATTGCCGATCGCCTGCACGTCTCCCCGGCCTTGCGATCATCCCCCGGGCGCTGGCAACACCCAAGCATCTGTTGAAGCCATAAAACAGCCTCAGCGCGACCCAGCCCCGGAGCCACATCCCGTGCGGAACCCACATACCCTTTCATCTCTTTCACGCAGACGGGCTTTTGATAAGCCCCTTCCCCTGTGCCCGATTGTCCGAGCTGATCCCAGGCCATCACCTAGCCCAGCGGATGCGGTTTATTGCACCCTACAGTAGAAACTCGCCTCTCTTCAAAGGGGCTGAGATTAATCAATGTCTTCACACCATCAGATCCGACCGATCACACATATTTCTGTTCCCAGCGGAATGTCCAGCTGCGCGATAGCCATCACATGCTGAGATTGGGGTGGGGACTTCTACTGTAGATATGTGTGGGAACGGGCCTGGAGCGGGGATTCCGGGGATGTCTTTCCGAACATCAAAGCATTACCAAGAATGTGTTGTATGTAATAAAGCAATAAACCTGTGTATAAGAGGCCAGGCCTCAGAGATGTTGTTATAGCACCTCGAGAAGATATCCCTGATTGTCCGATCTGACGTGTTCTGCTCCGGAGCGAATTAAACTCTGTTTCCTGCTTTCCAATTTCCAGCGCCTGCCTCTTTATTTGATAATTGTCGTAGTGGTTTAGAGGCGACTAACGCCAAAGCAGTGGTTAGAAAGGTTACCCGAAATAGCTGCTTTTCCACAATTGGCGACCCAAACGTGGGGCCCATCAGCGACACGTGGATCCGGTGGGAGAGGTCCTGACGACAGAGTGAACGACTGCAACGATCGGGAAGAGCTCACGCCCGATAGACCCTCGTCTGGCGGCCGATCATCCGAACTTCACTGGTTCCGAACAGACCTCTCTCGAGTGATCTACGGTCCTGACTGGGAACCCTCAGGAGTGCCGCGGCAATAAAGGAGAATAGAGGATGATCGAGCGCTGGAAGTGGAAGACGAGAAACTGTCCATACGGTCCGGGTAAGGTCGTGCAGCACGACTCTTTTTGTTTGATTGATTGTTTGAAAATACTAGGTAATAACTTATTGATTGAATCGCTTAACCTCGGTTGTTAAGCAAGATTGGTTCTTCTTGAGACATTCTCTGTCTACAAACGGTGAAGAATAGGAATATTCTCTCTCCCTTTGCAGATAGTGAAGGATAGGTAGCGCGGACTTTTTGTCCATATCGGTAAGGGCTGATAATACGCCGCGCCTATCTTCTCCCCACTGATTGTTTGGTTCTATTGGTTCTCTTGAGATACTCCCTGTTTGCAAATAACGAAGAATAGGATATTCTGTCTAGTCTTTGCAAGTAGCGAAGGATAGGTAGTGCGGACCTTTGTCCACCATTGTTTGAAATACTTTTTATTTGTTATACATCATGCCTATCTTCTCCCCACTGATTGGTAGTTGGTTCAGCCCGGACCGTTTATTAGAGGTAGATCATCCAGCTCCACTGGAGGGAACCCCTAATAAGGACATGTTCACAAAGTATGGATTAGTCGCCGTAGCCTACAGCAAGCTATGGCATAAAAATACCAAGAAAGATCGAGAAAGTCAGTGGCCACCGATGAGATCTTTTGACATAAATAAAATAGAAGCACTAGAAACAGCCCTTCTTAAACAGAAAACCACGCCAACCATGCTTGATAGCCTCGGCATGTGGCGAAAAGAAGCAATGCAGCGTAAAAAGAGAGACGAAGCAAAAATAGAAAAAGAAATGCGAAAAGCAGCCCACCTGGCTGGTCAAAAGCTAGAAGAAGAGATTAAGGAAAGAGAGAGAATAAGGAAAGAACGAGAGTCCGAAACATCGGGCCAATGCCCTGTTAGAACACCCTCTGTACTCTACCCCGAGCTACCATCGAAGCAAAAGGCAAACGATGATTTACTCCTAGGTCCCCCAATCATCTATATGCCCCCTCCATATGCTCCCTCCCATCCCATAGCACAGCACCAACAACCCCCGACCCACATTGAAGGTAGTGCCAGGGCCTCGGTACCCACGGCCTCTGCGCCGACCGAGCCTCTCGTACTAAATACCGCATCAACGGAAGCTTCAAACCAGCCTGAAGCTGTAGGAAAGGAGATTACGAGAGCGAGCCGCTTGAACAGCCATGAACGAGCGGGTATTGACAAAATTGTGAAAAAGTTAGTAGAACGAAAAGAAACAGAGGAATATATTTCGGATATGTGCAACACATATACTAGCATCCATAGGCGACACTTTGTTGTACGTTTTTGTTACCATACCCTTACAGCCTATGAGGAGAGATACCAGGACAAAAGGGCTGAACGCCTTGCGAACTTCTACCGAAAGGTAGACGTAGGAGATGAGAGCGAGTTTGATGTGACGGAACTCTTCTCGCATATGCTGGAAGTCTTCCGCCACCTCACTGAACAAGAACCGATAGCTAAAAACACGACTCCTGAATCGACCGAACCCCCAATAGAGAAAGTTGATACCATGATGCCGATAAAGGAGGCCGCTCCCTACTGGGTTCCCCCACGAGTTCAGGGAACTAATGACGACATTAACCATCAGGACGCAAAGGGAAGGGTAGTTTATAACTGGGTATACCAACCCTGGGATCGACAGGACATCCTGACATTCCGAAAAACAGTACCGGACTTACGAAAGAACCCCACAGCCTTTTATACAGAACTAGTTACGGCCCTAGGTTCACCAATCATGACTTTAGCGGACATCGACTTGTTTTTCGGGTTATGTCTACCAGCTGATGTGTGGAAGCAAATCCGGAAAGTCGACCACCTTGAGCTGTTCGGACATACCTGGAAACAACTCGATGACATAGATAAACAACGAGATCCCGGACAGAAACCCTTAATATTGTTCAAAAGCTGAAGACACTGATCCCCGAGAAAAAAGTAGACTGGTCGATCGTAGCGGCTTGCCGTCAGAAACCCCAAGAAGATGTCTCCGAATTCTTTTCTCGATTTGAAGTGGTGTTTTCCGATTATAGTGGTCAGGACATGATCACTGCGACCGGACATCACCTGTTTGTCCAAAATTACGTTAAAGGTCTGTTACAGGAAGTCTCACAGAAACTGCAGACTAGCGAGAGCAGTTGGGCGGCCTCCAAACCCGCGGCTATCCTTCATATGGCCCAGTACTATGAGCATCAAAAGAACGAAAATGATAGGGCATCAGAAAAGAAGAAGAAAGACCTCAAAGAAAGAGTTATGATCGCACAGTTGCAGGGAGTGACTATAGGAAAGGAACCCTACAAAGGAAACTACCAACCGAATGCCCCTAGAAACCTGCCTCCTAGAGATAACACCCCCACATCCTACGCTGGACGTAGAGATTTGAGTGAGAACCAGTGTGCGTTCTGTAAAGGGCTCGGACATTGGAAATTCCAGTGCCCGATTCTGCTAGAGATGATCAGGAATAAGGAGACGAGGGACTCCACGAACGAACCAAGAAATAGAGGATGTGGGCGAGGGTACACGAATGACAATAGCGACGAAAGGCTCGGTAAAACGAACACATTTGACCACCCCCGACAGAACCAGTGCCAACAGTCTGATCACGACAACACGTACGACTTTGCATAGGACTGCCAAAGGCAAGGGAGGGATCCAGGCAAGCTCTATGTTGACCAGCAAGGCCCTTATGTCACCGCTAAGGTCCTAGGCACGAAGTCTCCATTCTTGGTAGACACAGGAGCAACACGTAGTGCTTTATCTAAACGACTAATCCCTTGTCCACACCAATCCCTTTTGCTTTGGAAAACCACGCTACTGACATGACATTCCTACTCTCCTCCAACACCCCCGATGCCATTATGGGCCTTGATTTGTTGAAGCATTTCCGAGCCACCATTAGATGTTCGCCGGACGGAGTCCGAGTCATTTTATACGACAATCCCAACCAGCCCAGACTTTGTCCCACACGACACATGTTCTCTGTGACTGATGCCGACATATCATTACCCCTGTACTTATGGGCAAAGACCGACGTAGGACGAATGATGATTGACCCTGTGCACATAACTGTACGACAGGACGCAACGCTCCCAACACTCCCACAATATAGGATATCTCCCGAAGGCGAGAAGGCACTGGTAGAGATTATTCAATCCTTAGTAGATGCAGGAGTGGTAGAGGAGGTGGTCAGCAACGTCTGTAACAGCCCTATCTTACCGATCATCAAAAAGCAAGGAGAGAAAAGCGTACTGCTTCATCATCGACCTACGAGGGAGTAATAAAGTAGTTGTGCCGCAATACCCCGTGGTCTCCGACATCACCACCATTCTGACCATGATCCCGTCCACTGCCACCACTTTCACTGTCATTGACCTCAAAAATGCCTTGTTCTCTGTCCCTATTCACCCAGACAGCCGCGACTTTTTCGGATTTACCCTAAAATCCCGCTCGTACAGATTTTGTCGAGCACCCCAAGGCTACACCGAAAGTCCCAGCATCTATAGCCAGGCCCTCAAGAGACAGCTAGACGCAGTCCAGTTGCCGGATGGAGTGGTGTTGATACAATACGTAGATGACATCCTCCTAGCAGCCGACACTACCCCACTTGCAGTCACAGCCACCATCCAGCTCCTACATTTCCTTGCAGAAAATGGTCACAAGGTCTCCAAGAAGAAATTGCAGTTTTGCCAGCCCCAAGTAACATACCTAGGCCACCTCTTGTCCAAAGAAGGGAGGAAACTTACGCCCGACAGAATTCAGACCATTTTGGAAACCCCCGTCCCTAAAACCCAGAAGCAAGTCCTCTCTCTGGTAGGCCTCACCTCCTTCTGTCGACAGTGGTTGCCAAACTTCAGCCTCATTGTTAAGCCATTACTTTCCCTCCTGGCCAAAGATGTCCCCTTCCCACTCCCTTGGACCCCCGAATGCCAATCTTCCTTCAAAGAATTACGAGATGCTCTCTGTTCAGCTCCCGTTCTAGGAACCCCAGACTATTCCAAGCCTTTTTCCCTTTATACTCACGAGAGGGAGGGATGCGCTTTATCAGTCCTAACACAATCCATCGGCTTCAAGCAACGCCCTTGCGCTTACTTCTCTGCCACTCTTGACCCTGTAGCCAGAGGTCTGCCTGCCTGCCTTCGAGCCGTAGCTGCCGCTGCGTTCTCCATACGACAGAGTGAAGGAATTTTACTCTCTAATTCCCTCACTGTGCTAGTACCCCACTCTGTTGATACCCTTCTGAACCAGACCAAAACCCAACATCTGACTAGCGCACGACTGACTGGGTATGAATTGACTTTACTGGCACCCCACATAACTTTGAAAAGATGCACCACTCTGAATCCAGCAACCCTACTACCCTTACCCGAGAATGACCCCAATGTCGCCCCCCTCCATGACTGTGTGACCCTCACTGACGAGCAGACTAGGAGCAGAGTAGACCTCCGAGATACTGCTTTCCCAGAACCTGACGGTGAACTGTGGGTGGATGGTTCATGCATTAAACTCCCCGACGGTACCTCTTCCGCTGCATACGCTGTTACCACAGCCCGAACTATTGTCGAGTCAGCTCGCATCACACAGCGATCCGCACAAGCAGCAGAACTGATTGCCCTTACACGAGCATGCATCATAGCAGAAGGGACGACCGCTAACATATACACGGACAGCCAGTATGCCTTCGGGGTGGTTCATCACTTCGGGCTCCTTTGGAAGGAGAGGGGATTCCTGACCTCGCATGGCACACCGATCTTACATGGAGACCTAGTCTCTGCCCTGACCGAAGCAGTTCTCCTCCCCAAACAACTAGCGGTAATCAAGTGCCAGGCACACAAGAAAGTCACTGACATTATAGGACAAGGGAATGCACTAGCTGACATCACTGCTCGAACTACAGCTGAGAATAGGACGACTACCCGCATGTACATAACTCGGTCTCAAGGAGAAAAATGGGAAGACGCTAGAGAGACCATAAAAGACATTCAAACGACTAGCACACCACAGGAACTGACTGAATGGGCATGGGTGGGACTAAAAGACGATGAAGGCTGCTGGCGGACGAAGGACACAGACAAATGGTTGTTGCCCAATTCCTATCTGATCCCTATACACTCCCCTGCACACATAGGATCTGCCTCCTTGACTGAGCTCGTTTCTAAAGTTTGGCACAATGACAAGATAGCTGATGCAGCGAAACGCCTGGTTCAACAATGCTTGATATGCCTACAACATAACCCGGGGAAAGGGACTGTAGTACCCCGGGGAGGGTTTGGGGTCCCCGACCACCCCTTCGAAGTCCTCCAAATGGACTACATTCAGCTAGAAAGGTGCCATGGTCTGAAATACGTACTGGTCATTGTGTGTGCGTTCAGCAAATGGGTGGAAGCCTACCCCACTCGAGACAACACCGCCATCACCACTGCTAAGGTGTTGTTGAAAGAATTTTTCCCACGCTACGGCCTCTGTCGAATTTTGTGGAGCGACAACGGCCCCCACTTCGTAGCCGAAGTTGTCCAACTCATACTGAAAGGGTTGGGTGTAAAACAAAAGTTCCACGCGGTCTTCCACCCCCAATCTACAGGCCTAGTGGAGCGACATAACGCCACACTGAAACTTAAGCTAGCAAAAATACTTGCCACCACAGGACTGAAATGGCCAGATGCCCTCCCACTGGCATTGCTATCTATGCGCTCCACTCCCACCAAGCACCACTTAACCCCCTATGAAGTCGTCTTTGGCCGACCCATGAACATCTGGGCCGCGCCGAAGCTGACATCCATCCATGATGTCCCAGACATCCTAATGTCTGATTATCTGCATAATTTGACAAAAACACTAACTGTTATCCACCAACAGGTGCAGCAAGCCATTCCAGACGCATCCAGGGGCCCCAGACACGACATCCAACCCGGACATTTCGTCCTGATACGGAATTTCCAGAGGACGAAGAGTCTGAAACCCAGGTGGACGGGCACCTGGCAAGTCTTGATCACCACTCGAACTGCACTCCGAGTGGAAGGCAAGCGCAACTGGCTTCATGCACATCACTGCCGAAGAATCTCACCAACCCTAACAACGAGTGAAAACGTGGACACCCAAGAAGAGCTCCTGAAGAAAGACAGACCAGCCCTGAGTTGCTACCCTGACCCAGAGACACTTGAACTGACAGAGTCTCCCGATCCCACTGTGCCATCCAGGGAAGGGTACAACTTGCGACGAAAGGAGAAGGCTCCGGCAAAGCAGGCCACTAACTGAGTCAGCAGTCTCAGAATGGTAGCTAACACTACAAAGGCTGCCAGGAGAGACGCCAGACAAAGTGTGTGGTTCTGCCCGCTACCGGGCCCTCTTGAAAGTGATGGAAGCTCCCGACATAAGGGTGATGGAAGCAACCGGACGTCCGAAGATCAACTACAGAAATCCAGAGACTGAAAAGCTGCACCAAACAAAGACAATTGCCCTCTTCATTTCTTTTCTCTTCTGCCTCCTTCTCATGGCCACCTCCTGGGTCGTGGAAGAAAGTGTGCCGGCCCATGAGACTCATATACCCACTAGGCAGCCCACCCCCAAAAGAGAAAACTATCTCATTTCACTTCCACCCCAGCTCCGAGAAAGACGTAAGGAGTTCTGGAACAACTCCCTTGTGCAATTGCTACATCAGCACAACCTCGCTGCCAATGCCACCAACTGCTGGATCTGTGGGCTGCTGCCACATGCAACTGAACATTCTATCCCCTTCATCTCTTCACCTTTCTCCGTTCATGGGTCCTGCCTTGCCTGGCTGATGCTCTTGCAAGAGAGTTACAAGGACAATACAACTTCTGGTGAAACCATTTCACACTTCTACGATGGGTTCTGGCTGGGCAAAACCGAAAAAGCCTCCACTCCCTTTTGCCCTCAGACCTCAAACGCAACACTTCAACTGGACATTCCGGAGAAAGAACGGCTCGAGATGCAGGTTTTCAACAACCCAGCCAGACCCACTTTTTCATACCTGCGCAAACGAACTGCTGCAACTCTGACTGTGGCCCTATCTGTGGTAAATGTCTCCGGCCTGGTTTGCATCGAGGGCCATGGGACAAAAATGGTGGGCCACAGCTCTTGCTCCATAAAGAGAAATTTGAACACTGCTGACCCCCCCTTCATTTGTAGCATCTCCCAACATGTATTTCGTCTGCGGCACCAAAGCCTACACCTGGCTCCCTAAAGGCTGGGGAGGCACTTGCTACATCTCCTTTGTCCTTCCCCCCACCTATGTGGCACCGGCAGCATACCACAGGCAGAAACGCTCATTGGACACAAAACAAGCAGATTACACCTCTTCGCAGTTCCTCGATGCTGCGAAGGGACTCATTCCTTTCTGGGGTCCGATGTCAAACAGTCGAGCCATCCGTCATTTGACCCAAGCAGTAGAAACAGCACTGAACGTCACAGCCGGCATCCTTGCTAACAACACAGCTGAGCTGCAGGCGGTCCGCCTCGTGGCCTTGCAGAACCGCCTTGTGCTCGACGTAGTACTGGCGGACCGCGGAGGAGCATGCCGCATCATCGGTGCCAGTTGTTGCACCTTTGTCCCTAACTATTCACCTTCCGTCTACAAAGCAATAGAACACCTCCACAGACTATCTTCGGAAATCCACCAGGAACAAGACGGCTGGACACTCGGAGGCTGGTTTTGGACCACTTTGAAAGACTGGGGCTGGAAGTTATTGATAATTGCATTGGTGCCAATTCTTGTTCTATGTGGGTGCTGTCTGGGGATACAATGCATACCGCCCTTGTGCTCTCTGTTTGCAAATTCGATATGCCCTAAGACTTTGGACAATAAATTTGAGCACATGAAAGTGTTGTACGAAACAGAGATCCACCATATAATGAACATTGACATAAATTAGCAAGATGTCGGGGTATGTTCAAAGGGTACACTGTTGAATATTAGATTACGGAGTGAACATTACCAGCGCCATCTTGTCCCATTTTAGGCCTTTGCGAGCGCGTAAACGGCAGCCATTTTAAAACTATGGCCACTCTCGTAACATTGCCGATCGCCTGCACGTCTCCCCGGCCTTGCGATCATCCCCCGGGCGCTGGCAACACGCAAGCATCTGTTGAAGCCATAAAACAGCCTCAGCGCTACCCAGCCCCGGAGCCACATCCCGTACGGAACCCGCATACCCTTTCATCTCTTTCACGCAGACGGGCTTTTGATAACCCCCTTCCCCTGTGCCCAATTGTCCGAGCTGAATCCAGGCCATCACCTAACCCTGCGGATGCGGTTTATTGCCCCCTACAGTAGAAACTCGCCTCTCTTCAAAGGGGCTGAGATTAATCAATGTCTTCACACCATCAGATCCGACCGATCACACATATTTCTGTTCCCAGCGAAATGTCCAGCTGCGCGATAGCCATCACATGCTGATATTGGGGTGGGGACTTCTACTGTAGATATGTGTGGGAACGGGCCTGGAGCGGGGATTCCGGGGATGTCTTTCCAAACATCAAAGCATTACCAAGAATGTGTTGTATGTAATAAAGCAATAAACCTGTGTATAAGAGGCCAGGCCTCAGAGATGTCGTTAGAGCACCTCGAGAAGATATCCCTGATTGTCCGATCTGACGTGTTCTGCTCCGGAGCGAATTAAACTCTGTTTCCTGCTTTCCAATGTCCAGCGCCTGCCTCTTTATTTGATAATTGTCGAAGTGGTTTAGAGGCGACTAACGCCAAAGCAGTGGTTAGAAAGGTTACCCGAAATAGCTGCTTTTCCACAGATCTGCTTTATATATATAGATATTGATAAAGCAAATAGGCTCACTTTTGGTGTTGTGACTCTTTGACAAAGTCAGTAAGTCTGCCTGAGTGCGACAAGGTCTTGTGAGACCAACCAAATGCTGTGCATGCTAGAAGGCTATGCGTGTCCTTAGTTTGTCTGCTTGAAGCCCAGGCCCTGCAGCCTGGTCGCAGACCAGGACCTGCAGCCTGCTCCACGCCGAAGGTCATGCACTGCTGGGGGTTGGCTTTACGTATGGTAATAAAATATTTCTTTACTTTAAAAAGAACTAGAAATTCACAAAATAAAAGAAAGGTTAAAGTGAACATTATTGTTAAGCAAACATTTTAATGGCAATATTTCAGTGACAACATAACATTGTATGGAACAATTCGATTTATTGGAGCCCTTAATGTCAATGATACAGATTTTGCCTACAACCAACAGCCGTAGCGTGATGAGCAAATGAAAGATGGTACACAGCTAAATGCCTACAGCCTGGAGGCCGGCAATTTTAAACAGTTTTAAACATTAGAAAAACAAAATAAATCAAGGAAAAATGAACCAATACAACATTCCCCTCCCCTCCACCCCCCGCTCCTCCACACCAGGTTTACTCAACTATACTACGTATGTCCAGGGTCTGTTCTCAGTGGCGAGGGGTGCGCAGACAGTGCCAGTAAGGGGGTTCTAGGTAGCTTCTGTGGATTCCTGGGGATCAGGTGTAATATCTGTAGATATTTCAGGAAGGTCACTTCTCTGAGTTTTGATGAAAGGATTCCTGAAATTCACCAGTTATAGTGATCTCTAATAACTAAAATAGGTGCCCTACGGTAACTATAACTCACAGCCTCGCCATGCACAGTTAATTATCCCACATATTACATGACTCTCGATATGTGCTATGACATTAGTGATAACATCACTGCAACCTTGCAAATTACATTATTGATGACAAGACTGTGCATGGTGGTGAGGGCGCAAGTCAAAGATAACTTAGGGCTCAAGTTATAGTTACTAGAGGAAACTATGACTGGTGAATTTCAGTGTGTTTTTTTACTTTAAAACGTATGGTTGTTACTGACATATTAAGAGTGAGAGAGAGAGAGAGAGCGCAAACGGGAAAGAAATACATTGAGAGAGAGAAGTTGAGTGATAGAGGTATACAGAGTGTGGACCGTACAGACAGTGTGAGCCTTATGACAGGTAGGTATAGAGATAGAAAACAGGAGAGACAGCGAAAGAGAAAAAGAGAACTAGAGCGAGAAAGGGTGAAATGAAAGGGAATGCAAACGCAGACTGGTTTTTGCATCTCAAAATCTCTGGGATAATATCTGCTGACAGACCTCTCTGTAAGCAAGCTCACTGCAGGAACTTTGGTTATTCTCGTCCTCTCAATGGGGAAGTAAGGGGTTGAAAGGAGTCCACTGGGGGTGGGGGAGTTACCTGCTTTATAGCAAGGCAGGCATAAACAGGGGCTTGGCTGCTGCTTCCAAGATATGAATGAATTCTGCTGCCTATTTGTAATTGGACAAGACATCCCGTTAGAAAGCTGTTAAGTACATAATGTTGGATGCCTTTTCAGTGCAGCAAGTGCGGATCCAATCCTGTAAGCCCACCTGTATCATGTGGCCACTGCGAAGCGACAACAGTAGGCCAGTGCAGTACCTCAGGAGGGCTGCTGTACAGACAGTAAACCAGCCCCACTGGCCTCAGTGTCGGCGTACAGAGTCCTGAGGAGCCCATTGAACACTGACAATGCTGCTGTATGGGCGCCATCTTTTGTGGGGGCACTGGGGCTCAGGACCACCAATATTTCAACTCAGGGCTCCAGTTTTGCAAAAACACCACCAGCAAATCTCACATGCAGGACGTGCATCGTCATGTAGAAAGTAGTGCTGCAGATGAACCACTTCTAAGCGGACGTTTTCTTCACTCTTTATACAGGTTTGGCTGCTGTTCCTATGCTGCTGTGACCACAGGAGAGGTAGAGGTGTCAGACGGTGCACACCCCATGGGGCTTTCACTGAGAGAGGCAGAAGGGACTGTTTTAGAGATGTGACAGTGTGTGTTAGGGGGGCAGGGAGCAGAGAGGCTAGGGTGTGAGCTGAGGAAACAATTGGTGGCGGCTCCTACGGTAAGGCAGAGGAGCATCGCCCCACGGAGCAGGTCGAAAAGGGAAAATATAAAATGATAATAATTCATTGTTATTATAATTTTATTTGTCCCCCTTGCTCAGTTGGGAAGGGGCAGGGGAAGAGTGGTTTGCCCACTCCAAGTGCGCTGGAAGCTTTGACTGGCAGTCTCGGGGTGATCAAACAGTCATGCGCACTTTACATGTTCTCCATGGATGTATGTCGTTACAACGCATGCTTTTTCCACGCATGCCTTTACAACGCAGGTTTTACAACGCAAGTCGTTACAACGACTTGCGTTGGGGGGCGCTGGATAGTGGAATAGTTTAATTTACTATTCCAACTCCAGTCCCCGTGGATAGTAGGAAAGGTTTTGGATAGTAAATTAAACTATTCCCTATCCTACAGCGCCCTCCAGCGCAACTTGCGTTGTAATACCTGCGTTGTAAAAATACTGAGTGGAAAAAGTTTTGTTGTAAAGGATGTGTCCCGTTCTACATGTACGATGCATTACAGCCGGAATGGAGAACATGCCCAGCCTCCCATTTTCTGGCTGAGCGCTGATCCACCTCACTCCTGTCTTCCCTGCAGTTCTTCCCAGTTGATATCCAATTTATATTGAAAATTGCTCATATAACTTGCACAGTGCTTAATGTGTAAAAGAATGAGTGCCTGTGCCTCAAGCTCTGCTCATAAGCCCACAGCCAGTGCTGAAATCCAAATCTCTGTAGTCTTGAATCCACCTAATTCCTCTTTAATCTACTACCAGACACTCCCTCTCTCTTTACCCCACCCTTGCAGGTTACTGTTTCCTCACTTTATCTTTCTATTACTCCATCTTTCCATCTTCTATGTTTTTCCCTTTCTTGCACTTGGTAAATGTGTAATGCAGAAAAATAAGGGCTGGTCCCCAAAAATTAGTGCTGATGGCCACACCGGCAACAACCGCCTCAAATTAAGCACTGCCTGGTCCCAACCAATAATTTTGTGAACCTGTCTCCCATGGTCGCACATTGGTTCTAATAACTTTTAATGTTTGTTGTGAATTTATTTCTTTTTTACAAACAATCTATGACAGTCATAAATACACTCAAATATGCCAATTCATAAATTATTGTGATATTTCCATGTCTAAAAGATGTGCAATTGTATTTTTTATTGCCCCCGAAAGGAGACTATACTTTACTGTTAAAGCTCACTTCCGCAATTGTCTTTTCTATATTTTTAGGTACATATTGATTTTTTAGGGTCGAGCCTGTGATAGCATGTGCGAGGCAAGTGATACTCAAAGTAGGGCCCCAGAGGTTGCATGAGGCCCTCCTGACATTTACTTCCGATCTTTCTGACCTTTACATGCGGCCTGGTCAACAGCAAACACTGGGCTGCTGTTTTCTTGACTCAGCACTAACATTGAAGTTAAATAAACAGACAAGACTTTATTTAAAGGTTAATTGAAGTAAAAAAAAAGGGAAGTAACTAAGTTATCCTGCACCATCTAACTTTAGAAATAACTTTATTTTGAAGACATCTTGCAGCAAAAGTGTAAAACTATGATAAAGGCTCTTTAAAATGAAAAAAGTGTATTTCCTTAACATGCAGAACCGTTTCATCATAATACATCACATTATATCAGTGAAATGAGAAGTATTACTTTAAAAGCAATTGCGGGAGGCCCGCGGTCCCTGCAGGGGACCCCATAGGAGGGCAAACCCCGTAGTAGTGCGCAGGGAACCGCGGGCCCGCCTTGGGGAGGGTGGGTGGGCGGGGACAGACATTCTGGCCACACCCCCTTCCGGTCTGACTATATGGGGCGCGCTCGCCCCTTGGCGCCCTCTTTGCTGCTGCCCCTTGTCCCCTCTGGTCACTCCCGGCTGCCCTCGCCAGCCCTGCCGCTATCCCTGAGCCCCCTCAGCTCCCCCACTTCCCCCCCCACAACGCCGGACGCGAGGCCCGCAGTTCTCTCGATTCCTGAGGTAAGGGACCATTTAAGGCCTCCCCCCGAGCCCCGTCCTCGGTAATAGCCGAGTCGACAGGGCTGCGTGGTTTACCACGGGGGAGCCCATGGTCCGATGCTCTTGGGTGGCAGTGTGCACGCGTCCTCAGCGCGGGGGCCAATGGCGCCGCCGTGGTTGAGGGTCGTGGAAGTTTTGTTGTGGCGCGAGGCGGGATAATGCGATGCTGGGCGGGGACCGGCTTGTGCGGGGCGGGGACCGGCTTGTGGGTCCGCCGTCAAGTGTTGTTACTCCCGTGTGTTGCGCGTGGTGGCTCCATTGTGGTGTTCACTGGTGCGGCGGGGAGAAGGGCTGCAGTGCGGGGATCGGGTTGTTGTGGTCTGGTGTAGCGAGGTCCACACGGTCCGTGGTATGGGAGGGCACGGATACGGGGTAAGGGGCAGCAGTGGCGGGGACCGGCGTGTGGGTCCGCCGCCTTTTAAAATGCTTGAAATAATTTGTGTTTCAATAGTTAATCACATTATTAATGAGGGGCGGGAAAAGAGATGGCTTGCCATCGGTCAATCCTGCACGCGGTAGCCCCAGCATGCGGCCGCCATTACCCCTACATACGGCCGCCAGTACTCCTTTGATGCGGCCGCATTTACCATATGCATGCAGGCCGCTATTGCCCACCAGGCGCGGCCGCCATTGTCAACACTCGAATATAAGAAGTCTGGATGTTGAACGGCATGCAGGTTCGAGGCAGCCGCCATTGCCAGGTACACGCGGCCGCCATTGCTCCCTAGACGCAGGCCGCAATTATCAACACTCGAATGGGGCTAGATGTTAAACGGCAGGCAGGTTCGAGGCGGCCGCCATTACCACGTGCACGCGGCCGCCATTACCCCTAAACGCGGCCGCTACTAGTGGCACGCGAGGGGAGTCAATATGCACTAGACTGGCTTTCTGGTACGCTCCCTGCATGTCCAGCATAACACCACACAGTGTGACGCGTAAGGCTCCCTCCTATTGTTTGGTGCTCGATGGCAAGCCTACAGTGCTGCAAATGAAGTTTCTGGTCGGTTCTAACGACCTATGGAAGGAAAACTTTTCAAGCACACATTCTTTTCAAATTGAATTAAACTAACTTTAGCAGGGATAATACCGCCTTGGTATGTCCTTAGGTTTTTCTTTCCCCGACATTTTCTGTCGGTTGGTTCAGGGCCCGTCTCCTTTGCTGCTGAAATGTCCCTGCACGCGGCCGCCATTACCCCTAAACGCGGACGCTATTGGTGGCACGCGAGGGGTGTGTAATGTAGGTTGGCCGCCGCAGGATTGTCGGAAGAAATTTTGGGTTGGGGCGTTTAGTTGCAGGCATCACCTATGCACTATTTTGGCGCGGCCGCCATCGGGCTTGGAACGCGGGTCGGAGACACACTGCGGTAGGGCGTTGTCGGCGTGAGGGGCACGAACGAGAGGCGGGTCATCGGAGTGACGGTGCCGCTTTTTGTAGGTTGCTGGTCCCCTCACTTTTGCCCTCTTTGCGGGGGCATGGCATTGCTCAGCAGAGAGTGTCTGGTTTAATCTAGTATAGTTTATCCCTTCAATTTGTCTCCAGTGTGGATGGTGGTGGTTTGATTTACAGCAGTGGGATCTGCATCATGATAAAGGCTCTTGAGCAGGCGTGAAGCGCCAGGCAGCCAGCGTCCTGCGCCACAGGCCCCGCAGGACTCAGCCGCTTGCTGGGCGCCTTGCCATGCGCCGCCACCCATGCACGTCCCGGGGGGGTCCAGCTGGGACGGTCACACCAATTGCAGCACAGGGAGTGCATGCACCGGCCCCCCCTTCAAGCGCAGGTGAATCAGGCCGCTAGCACTGCGCGTTGGGTTGAATGGTCACAGCAGCTACAGCAGTGGAATGTAGTAGTGGCGGATGGTACATTCAAAGTTAGTTGTAGGGGAATGTCAGGGAGATTTGTTTACTGCGGCACGTTGTAATTGCATTTCCCCCAATTCCAGGCAATCTAAGGATCGGGACAAAGCGTGACGGGAGTACAGTGAACGACCCCCCCCCCCCTCTCAAAGCGGAAGGTAAGAGCGTCATGGGGGGCTGGCCATGTAGGGGTAGGGTTATGTATCGTCGGGGGCCGGTGTTCATTGTCCGGTCCCCCTAGTCTTAGTTGGGCATGACGATGGCACGGCCGGGAGCGGTGCTCTGTTCAGGTCGACAAGCTCCCAGTTCAAACTGTTGGGGGCTAACATGAATGTTTATATCGATATTTACAGGGACAGGACACTTGGCAGGTATCGATTTGTTGCGTCGCAGTCAAGGAACAGCGTGCCCTTCGCCTCGGTTACTAAGGCTAACTCGAAGTAAGTATGGGAAAGCGTTAGAGTGTAATGTCGAAGGTTAAGGTGGCTCACTGTTACTTCACAGGGGCTTGAGTGCGTTTGGACCGGGGCAAGACCCTAGATGGCCAAATCATAGAGGTCAGGCCCATTAGTCACGACGTTTTTTCTTTCAGGAAGCGGCACGATGTCAGGAGCAGGGACGGCCGTCACCGAGGCGCAGGCGGCGCACGCGGCAATTTTTCTTCAGTTGGTCGAGACGAATGGGGTGGCGTGGGCCACCAATTTACTGAAGGTTAACCCGGTGAACTCAAGTGTGAACAGTGACATTATTGCGGTGGAAGATGAGGATAACAATAGTACAGGACACGTGAGGGCGTCCAAAAGGGCTAAAGTGCCCACGAATAAAGACTTCCCGCCACCGCCTAAAAAGAAGGCCACTGTTAGCACGGCAGTAGCTGTTGTGCATGACACACCGGCCGCCTCTTACGCGTCATCCAGGGCACAGGAGCCCCCTGGCCCATCGAGCTTGCCAGCTAACATCCCCCCGGTGGCAGAGTATGCTACCAGAAGTGATCTGGGTAAGATGATGTCCACACTGGAGATATTCATGAAAGAAATGAGGGAAAGTGTCAGGTCTGGACCTAGCGGGGGGGGAGTTCTACCAGCAAATGTGTGGGGAGCCGGTGTTGAACACATTACATCAGGTGAGACTGGGAGGGGGCGAGAAGGCACCGGCCCACCCAGCGCATCTCCGGCATATCCGACACACCCAGTGGACGCCCGGGGTCCGTTAGTAACACCAGCAGCTACGGCGATAGCCCCTCCCCCAGCGGCGCCAGTTTCCACTCTTGACACAGTGATACCTGACCCCACGCCAACACCCCCCTCCCCAGCGCTGCCAGGCGAGGACGATGTCCAATTTGATGCCCCCCCTTACTGTCAGGGCGCTCTTGTCTGTCCTGGGAAGTACCACAGGCAGCAAAGGAGTTAATTTGGAGGCGAGAATTTTTAGATATCTTCTCTTTACTGATGTTGGGTCAGCAGGGTGCAGATGCACGCAAGGCAGGGGCAAAAGAGGATGAGAAAAAGGTGAGATACCAGCCTTGGCCAGAAAAGAGTATTGATAATTGGTTGGAAGCCTTTGCTATCCTGTCATCGGTCATTATGGAAAAGTTTAGCGAACAAGGTCCAGCACTGGTACAGTATGGGAGGCTCATACACAACGAGGCAAAAAAGTGGGGAGGTGTAGGCTGGTTGGAGTATGATAGGGAATTCAGAAAAAAGATGTCTAGATCTCCGAATATGCATTGGGACCATAAAGAGGTCCAGTTATGGATGGACCATATGGGGTCCAGGGCGCTCCAAGGGGTGACGAATAACAGTAAGACACAGGAAAGCCAGGCGTCACCCAACGACAAGCCTAACTCCACAACCCAGCGAGAGCATAAGATGCCGCCCTTTCGAGGGGGCCACAGGGGGAGAGGTCAGAAGAGGGGAAGCGGGAAACCTCCGTCAGGAACATCCACGGGGTCATCCACTGGGTCATGTAGACTGTTCAATAGTGGACACTGCCATTGGGGGAGTTCTTGTAGATTCACGCACACGTGTAGCAACTGCGGAGGACAGCATCAGGCGGGGTCCTGTAGGTCCAATAAGGGTCAAAGACCAGGCAATCACCACGGGGGCAGGGGTGGGCAGTACAAGTAACCCCCTCCCATCTTCAGCGTGTCCAACCCCCCCCCCCGGTACCCTTTGTTCCCCCGCACCCTTCCCGCTAAGCATCCTGCGACTTAGCGAAGCACCCGCGGCAGGCGCAGCCCTTGGATGTCCGCTAGTTACACCAGTACTAAGCGCTGTGAAAGGGCCCTCCCCGATTAAACTGGAAAGAATGATGCCATTACTGAACAGATACCCCAACAAAATTGATGGTAGATTGCTCTTGGGGGGCTTTGCAGAAGGTTTCATTATCCCATATGTAGGACCCCCAGCTGACAGGGACGCGGACAATTTGAAGTCGGCCAGGGACAACCCGGGGGTAGTAAGGGCGAAAGTAAGGAAGGAACTGGAGCTGGGGAGGGTTGCTGGCCCTTTCCCGCTACCTCCACTAGACAACTTCGTGGTATCTCCACTGGGAATAGTTCCAAAGAAAGAGCCAGGAGCCTTCAGGCTGATACATCACCTGTCATACCCAGAGGGGGAGTCAATTAATCACAACCTGGAAGAAGGGGTATGCTCTGTCTCATATTGTTCATTCGATGTGGCCATGGATCTCGTGCGCAGGGCCGGGAAAGGGGCCTGGCTAGCAAAGGCTGATATTGAGTCTGCGTTCCGGCTCCTGCCTGTACACCCCTGCAGCCAGAACTTACTGGGGTTCCGGGTGGACAACGAGTACTATTACGACAGATGCATGCCCATGGGTTGCTCCATTTCATGTGCTTTCTTTGAGGCCTTTAGCACGTTCTTACAATGGGTACTGCAAAGCGTGGAAGGTGTACCAGGCGTCACCCATTACTTGGATGACTTCCTGTTCGTAGGCGGGGCAGAGTCAAAGGACTGTGCAGAGGCATTGGAAAAATTCCAGAGTATGACAAGGTACCTAGGAGTGCCCCTGGCGCCAGGGAAGACCGTGGGTCCAGCGCAGGCATTAGTGTTCCTGGGGATAGAAATTGACACGCTAGCAGGCGAGGCCAGGCTTCCGGCAGAGAAGGTCACAGAGCTAGCGGCACAAATTGAGCAGGTGCTAGGGCAGGACAAGGTATCACTAGATGACATCCAGAGCCTGCACGGGAGGCTCAGCTCCGCTACCAAGGTGATCCCCGCGGGTAGGGCCTTCGCGCGCAGGTTGGCAAGGACGGCAGCAAAGATCAAGCGCAGGCACCACCAGGTGCAGTTGAGTGTTGGGGTCAAGGAGGATCTTAAGGTGTGGGGGGAGTTCCTCAGGCACTTCAATGGATCAGTAATATGGAGGGAACCCTGGACCAGCACCCAGGAACTGACGTTAATTACTGACGCGTCAGGAAGGGATGGCTTTGGGGCAATTCTGGACAGAGATTGGTGCGCAGCAGGGTGGCCTAATGCTTGGAGGAAGAAGAAGATCACCTCCAACATAACGGTCTTAGAACTTTTCCCGATCGTGGTGGCTTTCCACCTCTGGCCGGCCTTACTGTCTGCAAAGAGAGTGGTCTTATGGTCCGATAATATGGCGGTAGTCCAAGCCATCAATACCCAGTCAGCCTCATGTGCACTCGTATTATGTCTATTAAGGGAACTGGTCAAAGTTTGTTTATATAACAATGTAGAATGCAAGGCTAAGCACATCCCGGGAGCATTAAACACGGCTGCTGACGCACTTTCCCGTTTCCATTGGCAGCGGTTCCGAGAGGCGTGGCCCAGGGCGAGGGAAGAGATGACGCCTTTCCCGGCTCGACTATGGCTCCTGCTGCGGTGGCGCAGCGCATCAGGGAGCTAGGCGAGATGTCAGTAGCACCTAGCACGATGAGGAGATACCAAACATGCGTGAGGACATTCTGTGAAGCCATGGGCCCTTGGGAGCGGGATGAAGTTAGGCAGCGCGAAAAAGTGCAAGCGTTCATGGTCTGGGCGAAAGATGAAGGGAAGAGCCACTCTTGGATGGCCGGGCACTTGTCCGCCATCGGGCACCACGCTCGCCTGTCAGGTCAGAAGGACCCCACGACGGAGTTCACAACCAGGGCGGCACTCAAAGGTTGGGCTAGGGTCATGCCCACACTCGCAGATCAGAGGGCCCCCATTGACTACGACACCCTGAAAAGCATGATAGATGCCTTGCCGGCAGTTACGAGCTCCGCATATGAGGCAGCCCTCTTTGCATTAACGTTTAGTCTAGCATTCTTCGGTGCATTTAGGATCAGCGAACTGGTGGCACGGTCAAAGAAAGAGTCCAACCCCAGGGCCATCTCGTTTAGGAACACCCGCGCTACAGCAGTGTCAGTGGAGATCTTCCTGCATTCCTCTAAGACAGACCAAACAGGCAAGGGTAGGATCATCACCTTGCAGCGCCTGGGGAATGACAGTTACTGCCCAGTGGCTCTGCTGGCCGCGTTCCTTCCACTCCGCCCTCAGTCAGAGGGCCTGTTACTCATCCACTCTGATTGCTCCCCAGTCACCAAGTATCAAGTGGACCACGTGATGCAAGGGTGCTTGTTCTTGGCAGGATACATAGTTGAAGGGGCAAAATTTAGCACACATTCATTTAGGATAGGCGCGGCCACAACGGCCTTCAGGGCGGGCCTCCCTGATGAAAGGATTAAAAAAGTGGGTCGCTGGGACTCCAACTGCTACAGGAGGTATGTCCGCCCACTGAATGTGATACTCCCGGTGAGCAGACAGGTGGTTAACGAGGCGACATAATGTAAATAATGTAAATATCAATAATAATGCCTTAAGTAATATGGTGGTTCACAATTTGGAGCCACGTGGTGTGTGTTGCCATTACAATGCCTTTTGAAGTGTGTCAATAAAATACAATTTTCAACACACTGTGTTTTTATTGCAGGGAAAGAGGTGTGGGCGATGGGGCACTCCTATGTCACAAGAATGGAGAGATGGGTGAATGCTACCACATGGAGGCACGGCCTCACCAACACCGAGATATTATGGTTCGGCTTCCCGGGGATGCGCTGGGTCGCACTGTTAGGAACGCTGCGTAGATTAGTAAAAGAGCACAGGCGGAGGCCGAGCATTCTAGTGGTACACTTGGGGGGGAACGACCTGGTCTCATTAGGCAAAAGGCGCTTGTTAGACATAATGAGGAAAGACCTGAGCACCCTGAGTGGCGAGCTAGGGCAGTGCAGCATCTACTGGTCTGAGATTTCCCCCAGACCAATTTGGCATGGGGCAATATCACGGGAAGCACTGGAAATATCACGCAGGCGCGTAAACGCGGCAATGCGTAAATTTAGCGAACAGAGAGGCATAGGCTTCATCAGGCATGGCCTGCTGCATGCCAAGTCTATTGGCTGCTGGGAATCCGATGGGGTTCACTTGTCTAAAGTGGGGATGGCGATTTTCCTATTAGACTTGGGAGAGGCGCTAGAAAGAGCAGGATGTAGATAGAGAGGGTGGTAAGGGCTAGGTAGTGGGGGCTCTGGGCGCAGCGGGTGCCACGCCCAGGGCTGTGGAAAAAGAGAAGGCGGCCCCCATACAGGACAGGCGCAGGAACAGGACCTGAAGCCGCAGTGCGAGAGGCACCATACTGAGTCATACATAGCTAAGGGGCCCTTCTTGGGGACTTGGTTCAACGGCACCCCGTTAGTCCTTAGGGCGGTTGTAACCTGAGCAACCGGGGGTTTGCTAATAACGCCCCTCCTAGCTGGGCAGGGTGTGAGTTGACTCTCCCTTGTTCAGAGGTGGGCGGGGCGGGTGGACGGTAGGTCCACCGGGGGGAGGCTTGCCTCCCCGGTCGACACGTGGCCAGGGGCCACTAGTGTCTGCTTCTTTGGCTCGAATTCAGGCACCCTGCAACAAGGGGTTGCGGGGTGGAGGGGTCGCCTATCAGTTAACCCGCTTTGTTATTTGTATCACAAATAAACCTGCAACTTTTTATTCCCAAACATACTTGTCTGTGTATTATTTGGGTGAAGGGTTGCGGGGCAAGGGTACCGATGCAACTACTATGCGGGAGGCCCGCGGTCCCTGCAGGGGACCCCATAGGAGGGCAAACCCCGTAGTAGTGCGCAGGGAACCGCGGGCCCGCCTTGGGGAGGGTGGGTGGGCGGGGACAGACATTCTGGCCACACCCCCTTCCGGTCTGACTATATGGGGCGCGCTCGCCCCTTGGTGCCCTCTTTGCTGCTGCCCCTTGTCCCCTCTGGTCACTCCCGGCTGCCCTCGCCAGCCCTGCCGCTATCCCTGAGCCCCCTCAGCTCCCCCACTTCCCCCCCCACAACGCCGGACGCGAGGCCCGCAGTTCTCTCCCCTCCCTACCGCTCACCCGATGGAAGGGGGGAAGTGGGGAGGGGGCTATAGTAATGTTGTTCTTGTCTTCCAGGTTGCAGGAGGAGTTACATGGCGGCCCCCATACAGGACAGGCGCAGGAACAGGACCTGAAGCCGCAGTGCGAGAGGCACCATACTGAGTCATACATAGCTAAGGGGCCCTTCTTGGGGACTTGGTTCAACGGCACCCCGTTAGTCCTTAGGGCGGTTGTAACCTGAGCAACCGGGGGTTTGCTAATAACGCCCCTCCTAGCTGGGCAGGGTGTGAGTTGACTCTCCCTTGTTCAGAGGTGGGCGGGGCGGGTGGACGGTAGGTCCACCGGGGGGAGGCTTGCCTCCCCGGTCGACACGTGGCCAGGGGCCACTAGTGTCTGCTTCTTTGGCTCGAATTCAGGCACCCTGCAACAAGGGGTTGCGGGGTGGAGGGGTCGCCTATCAGTTAACCCGCTTTGTTATTTGTATCACAAATAAACCTGCAACTTTTTATTCCCAAACATACTTGTCTGTGTATTATTTGGGTGAAGGGTTGCGGGGCAAGGGTACCGATGCAACTACTATGTTTTCTGACATGAATTTTCAAACATTAATTCTCCCCCTGCCCCTGACAATAATGTCAATAGTTAACTAAGATGCTAGTCAGTTGTTAAGTGCCCTCTCTGGGTGGGTTCCTATTATAAATAAAAAAAACATTATAGTTTATTAAATCAAACACAGGAGAAGATTTTGTACAGTGCACATGCAGACGTTATGTATTCCGATGTCCTTTTATACATGATAATGAAGAAAAAGGAAGGAAAGTGAAATTAAACAATCGCCTACGATCAGACAATTTGGTAAAATGGTGAAGCTGGAATTAATCCCAAGTTTTTTAGTTTCACATTGAGCATTTAGCCACTGGATGTATATGCTTTGCTTTCCCTACACCTACCTTACCGGCACCACCCCCTGGCACCTCTCGCCCTGACCGACACTCTGCTGGCATCAATGCGGCACTTGGCCACATCACAGACAAAACCCTTTGGCCCCTGGGAAAATGTTTGTGAGTACCCTTGTACTAGCACATGCATCTCACTTGTGAGACACTATTGTTAACAAAAAGGTCTTTGACACACCTGTTGCTTATCATTTGTTGGCTTGTGTAGCACTCTTCTTTACAGCCTTGCAATTGGTCACTGCGGACCAAGCATCATTTCAGTTCCCTTCTGTGGAGCAGGGCACCACAAACTGATTGATTCAACTTAATCAGTGCCCAGCTGGTTCCCCGGGCGTGATTGAAGTACTATTTTGTTCTTTTTAACTTCTACTGCCCTGCAAACAGAAAGTGAGTAACTGGCAAAGCAGGCCCAGCAAGACAAACACAATAGCACAGTTTTATTTTCTACTGTTAACTTTCTTTATTTTGCCAAGCCTCCTTTTCTCACTTTGCAATCATGTTTTGTGTTGTTTTTCAGCCTCACTCCAATCCACTCCACCACAACCCAATCCACCCAACTCAATCTAATCCACCCCACACCAATGCAAATCCATCCCAGACTAATCCAATCCACCCCACTCCAATCCAACCAGCTCCAACCCACTGCAATCCAATCCAAACCATTCACACCAATCCACTGGGATCAAATTCTCCTAATCCACTGCAATCCAATGTACCGCACACCAACCCCCAGTCCAATCTGCCCATCTCCAATCCACTCCAATTCAATCTGACCCACTCCAGTCTGCACCAATCCACCCTGCTCCAATCCAATCCACCCCACTCAATCCAAATCAATCCACTCCAAATTGATCCAACCCACCGCACACCAATACAATCCATTCCACCCCACTCCAATCCAGCCCAATCCAATCTACCCCACTCCAATCCAATCCACATCACCCAAACCCAATCCACCGAACTCCGAACCAAACCAATCCACTTCACTCCAATTCAATCCACCCCACTTCAACCCAGCCTACACTAGTCCAATCCACCATACTCCAATCCACCCCACTCCAGTCCAATGCAATCCACCCCACTCCAATCTAAACCACTTACTACACTCCAATCCACACACTCCAACCCACCCCATTCCAATCCAACCCACTTCATTCCAATCCAATCCACTTAATTCCAATCCAACCAATTCAACCCAGCCCACTCCAATCCAATCCAATCCACCTGACTCTAATCTACCCCAATCCACCCCACTCCAATTCAATACATTCAATACAATCTACCCCACTCCAATTCACCCACCCTAATCCATTCAACCCCTTCCCAATGCAATCAACCCCACTCAAATCCACCCCACTCCAATCCAATCCAGTCCATCCAATTCCAATCCAAACCAATCCAACTCACTCCAATCCAATCCATTGCAACTCAAGCCACACTTTCCACTCCAATCCACCCACCCCACACCACTCCATTGCACTCCAATCCACCACTGTCAGGATTTCCAGGAAGCGCTGCCTGTGGTGGCACGTTTCCTGCGCTGACGTGAGCCTTGCCCGCTGTTCTCTGTCAGCGGTTGAGGGCGGCGCCCAAGATGTATTTAAAGGTGGGGTCTGCGTTGGCAATGCACTTCGTGTTCCAGCACAGATCCTGCCAGGCCTCCCACCAGATTCCTCTGCTACTCTCACCTGTGATCCTTCGACCACTGGTTCCTGTTGGTGTTCTCTTCACTCGTGACTGGGCCTTCTGGTGCTTTTCTGGGAGCACTTGGTTATGTTGCCGGATGGCAACATTGTTTCCTGGGACTCCTCAGCCTATTAACCCTTAGCTTCCTGGCAACTTGTCTCTGAAAGACAAGGAAAAGCAAGAGTTGTAAAAGAATCATAGGGTTCGATTCCCCGCCTCGGCGGGTCTCGGGCTCAAAATTCCATGGACTCGACAATTCTCGCTCCGGTGCCTACTCGACTCACGGGGTCACACTCTGCGACTCTGGGCAATAGCTTGCTTAATCTCCACTACGGCCCCTCGCGGCGGGATGCCTGGCTTTCACCTTGTGGATACCCTGCCGGGGTATCTCACAGGGGAATACCAGGACGGGTTCCCTAAGCAAGCGCCTTGAGACCCACGGGTGATTCGTGCGCTATATAAATCGAAATACATACATAGTGTCTTCATTTTTCGTGGTATTCAGTACTTATTTTATACTGTAGGAAGATCATACTTATCTTATGGCCATATGATTATAAGTGTGATCCTAGTGGTCCTCTTTTGTTCCTGGTAAAGCACTTCTTGCTGCAAAAGGAAAAGAGGAACTATATTAATAGTAAAAAATGCCCCACTTATTTTGTTTAAAGTAACCCTGCGCTTTTTGCCTTTCTTTTCCTGTGTTCTCTCCTGTCCTGGGAAATGAGTTCTTTGGTTTTTACCTAATTCGGGAGTAACAGATAATTGTTTTTAAAGGGTCCTATATACTCCTATGGAACTTCTAACATAGGTTTGTTTATTACTGTTCATCTCTTGTTTAATGCCAAAACTTCAGCAGACCCTCTACATACAGAACTTCATACTTCATATTTTAAATATTGGGAGTTTCTACAGTCCTTGGGAGTTGTTCCCCCTATACATACTTGGCATATTAATTTACATGTATATCATTAGAACTAGGGGGGTAACATACAGCTAGTTACTTGTACACTAACTTAGTACTTACCTATTTTCTCCTTCAGGATTATTGGAGACCACCTCACAGAAGATCAAGTGGATGTCTACCCCTTCTTCCTTCCCTTGTTCTGTTCCCTCCTTCCCCACCTTCCCTCTTTTGCTTTGACCTGGTTGGGCGAAGGAGGTAGGTGAGGGAAGTCGGGACCTAACATCACTTCCATCCATTTTGTCCCTGCAGTAAATCCAGGTGAGCCATCACAACCTCAATCCAATCCACTCCAATCCAATCCAATCCAAACCACCAACTCCACCCCACACCAATTCAATGCAACCCACTCCAATCCACCTTAAATCCACCACAATCCAATCCACACCACTCCAAACCATTCCAACATACACCAATCCAAAAATCACCCCACTCCAATTCAATCCAATCCAATCTACCCACTCCAGTCCAGTCCACCCCACTCTAATCCAATCCACCCCTATCCTATCCAATCCCATCTACCCCTACCCAATCCAACCCAATCAAACCCACCCCACTCCAGTCCGATCCGTCCCAATCCGATCCTTCCTATTCCATTCCAATCCGCCCCAATCCAATCCTCCCCACTCCATTCCAATCCACCCCAATCTGACCCACCCCAATCCAATCCACACCACTCCAATCCAATCAACCCCACTCCAGTCAACCCCACCCCAAGCCAATACACCCTACTCCAATACAATCCACCTCATGCCAATTCATCCCACCCAATCAACCCCAGCCCAAAACACCAAACCCCAATCCAGCGCACTCAATTAAATCCACCCACTTAATCCAATCCACTCCACCCCCACACTCCACTCCACTCCACCCAATCCACTTCAATTGCACACCTCTCCAATCCAATCCACCCCACTGCAGTCCAATACAATCCACCCCACTCCAGTCTTATCCACCCCATCCCATTCCAATCCTCTCCAATACACCCCACTCCAAATCACCCCACTTCAATCCAATCCACACAAATCCAATCCTCCCTGTCCCAATCCAATCCACTCCACTACAATGCAATCCAGTCTATCCAATCCACCCCACCCAATGTACCCCACTCCAATCTACCCCACTCCAATACACCCAACCCAATTCACCACAATTCAGTCCAAACCACCCCACTCCAATTCATTCTAATTCACTCCAGTCCAGTCCACTCCAATCCAATTGATTTCATTCCAATCTACTCCAATCCAATCCACCCCACTCCAGTCCAATCCAATCCACCCCACTCCAATCCACCCCACTCCAAACCACCCCACGCCAGTCCAATCACTCCAATCCACCCTACTCCAATCCAACCTACTCCAATCCACCCCACCCCAATTAATTCCACACAACTCCAATCCAAACAAATCCACCCATCCACTCCACCCAACTCCAATCCATGCCAACCCACCGCACTGTACTCCCATCCATCACACTCTACCCCACTCCAATCCACCCTACTCTATCCACATCAAATTCACCCCACTATACTACAAACCACCACACTACCTCAATCCGCTCCAACCCACTCCGCCCTATTCCACCCCACTCTGCCACTCCACTCTACGACACTGTATGCCACTGAATCACTGAACTCTACTCGCCTCTACTCCAATCTATGACATTCTACTCCCCCTACGCCACTCTTCGACACTCAACTTACTTACTCCACTCTACAACACTTAACGCCACTAACCTTTAGCCATGCTGAACAGCAGCCACACTGGTTTACCACATCACTAAAACACATGGCCAAACCCAATAGCTCTTGCATAGGTAAGACCTATTAGCTATGCCAATGCTTCTTCTGGCTAGTTAGTGCACTTCAAGGTGCATAGCTTTTAGTGTTGCATATAGCCATGCATAGCTTTCCTAGCATTACTTTGCTTGACCAAGCGTCATTTAGAGGACAGTTTAGTGTTAAAGACTGGTGTAAACACCTTTTTGCTCAAGGGCAAATCCATTGGTGCAAGTGGTGCAGGCCTGTGGGGCTCACTGAACGCTGATTATCAGTGTATTTTACAGTTCCAACAATGGGCAGTGCGCCAATTTCCTTCCTTGCACTAGGGCCTATAACTCATTGGCTACGCCGCTGGCTGTTTCTCTTGCTTTCTGTGAAACAGTCCTGTCTAGACTGCAAATCCCTCTCATATTTTGGAAATCGTGCCCAGCATTCACTCAAACCAGGCTATATCTCACATCTAGGAGCCGGAGGATGTGAAAAGTTGTTTTTTACAAAAAGTTATCAATCCGCCAAAAACCCAGCCTGGATGAAAAATGTATGCAGGCTTCTTCTCTGCATGTTTACATTTTGCAGAGTGTTTCTATGGACAATGGCAAATGTAAGAATACTATCTCTCAGCAATTCTAACATATACAGAATATATTGCTTTGGGAAAATGTAAAACTTGACTGGTTTTTGACGTTTGCAACGTTTTTGATATCACTCTGTGACATGTCGGAGAAATAGTTTTGCAACTATGCATACCTCTTCCTTTCCAACTGCTGTGCTGCTCCGATATATGCCCCCTGCAGAACAGCTCGCCTCCACCAGAGGGAGCCCTCCTGCAGCCCCATCATCTCAGGGAAGATGCGCTTAGAGACACGCCCACATTGTGCAACCTGCTGTGTCATGATGAACTAGCAGGCTTCTGCTGTCCACATTTTATACAGCCAGCTGCACATATTGCCCATTTACTGCAATTGTGTGGCTGGTGGTAGTTCGTTGTCATTTTTCTCATCATGCATTTATTTTTAGGTATTGCACTGATGTCACTTCCTGCGATGCTTTTGGCTTCCATCTCTTTGTGTGACTTCACTAAATTTGATCATCAGTACACACCCCTCAGATAACTGGAAAAAGGCCAGTAGGCCAAACACTATTACTAACCTGATGACATGTTTATCCATATCCGGAGTACCACTAACAAGTAATTATAACAAATGTCACTCAAACACCTAACACAATCCAGCCTGTGTTGTGTGTTAAACAACTGTTGGTGTTGTTCTTGTTTTTATTATCATTATTTTAAAACTGGAGAGTTCGACAGTGTCAAAGTTTTTTTTATATATATATATATTTTTTACCACATCTCTGAATCAACACTTGATGATTGCTTAAATGTATATAAATTGAAGAAAATTATGTCTATTACATTTTCTATCTGCTGTTGTCCTAACTACTAAAAGTGGGCAAAACGACAATATTGCAGCTGCAATTTTAAATACTTTTTCGCAATTACGCCAAAACCATGATTTAATCCACAAGTGACTTCTGCACAATGCCTGCATGAATATAAAAAAATAAAGGGAAAACTTGTTGGAAAATGTATTTTTACTGAAAAACGTTCTTCCACACAGAATTGATCTACTAAGAAATAATAATTGATAAACAAGTAATTACTACTCAAGTCAGTGGTATACATTTTATTGACCACAACAGGTGAAAGGCTGAATGAACCAGCAAAATATGAGCTTCTGACCCCCGGACTGCACACACATCTCTGGAGTAAGTGCTTTAGTCCACCGAGCTATTATACTTAGAGGCAAAAATGTAAGTGGGCCGGATCCCTCCAGGTCTCCAACCTGGTAGTAATTAAAAACTAACATTGTAACGGGTCTTCATGTCCTTAACTTTACTAATTAAACATTGATCAATTTCTGAACAATGAATGTAAAACCGGTTATGTTAATCCAGGTCAGCGATTTAGTTCCTGTTTATATTTTACGTTTTACTTAATCTTGCATTCCCAAAGCGTGTTAGCTATTTACAGGATGTCACGTTTATGTGTTGTGTTTTTGTGTAGCATATTACTCCAGTACAGAGCATACTTTGAACCGAGACAACAGGTGTTTATAACTGGCCACAATTCAGAGGTCTGGAGTGGAGGCTGAAGGGAGTGACAGTTTCTTATTGTGCCTCTCAGTGGGCCAAAAAGATTTGGACTACATGGTCGTGCAATCCTTAACCTCGCTGCATAGAGCACAGAGATGTGGTCACATGTTCTAGTTGCAATTGTCATTACCTGCAAAGGTCTGTGAAGGAGGTACACAGTTGTCAAAATAGTGAAAAGGCAAAAGTAAAAGAAATGCAGTGCTCACAGGTGAGTGTCTGCATTGTGTGCTTGGAGGGTGATGAAGTGAAGGAGATGCGAGGAAGTGACTTCAGCAGAGGCCTGTTGGAAATTAAAGTGCTGGATGCTCCCACTCGTGCCTTTACCTGGCGCTTGCCGCCACACGCATTGTTGGATACAGCATTTACAGAGGAAATAAGAGCAGACATAGTTCAATATTTTGAAACAAACGCGTGCTCAGTGTCAATGGAGTCTGTCCTGTGGGATGCCTTTAAAGTGGTGATAAGGGGACAGTGTATTGCACGTCAGGCAGGGGTACTTAAGGCAGTACGCTTAGCAAGATTGAGGGTGAGCTGCAGGAGCTGGAGTCACGTTTTTGCGACAATCCCACGCCGGATTCAGCGGTTCAAATGAAAGCTAAGCTCCTAGACTTTAATGAGGAGGCAAAACAAGAAGTAAAATTTTTGAGTAAGCAGGCAGAGGCCCGTAGATACGGGGAGGGTGATAACCCAGCAGGACTCTGGCTCGCCTCATCTCCACCAGGTCACAGTCCACGTACATACACTCCATTATAAATCCAGACGGGGAGGTGGTGGTGGGTCAAGAAGCAGTTCTTCACACCTTCACGGAGTTCTACTCTACTCTATACAAATCCAAACACAGTATGACTCCAGATTCCCTTGATGCCTATTTAGACACGATAGCCTTGGTGTGGTTTAACAACGCACACCGTGAATATATGGACATCCCGATCACTGCTAAAGACATAGCCAAGGTAATAAAAAGCATGCCGTTAAACAAAGCGCACGGTCCTGATGGCCTCACGACAGCCTTTTATAAGACTTATGCAGAGGAACTAGCTCCGCGGTTGCATGCAGTATTTGCTGAGCCCCTCGAAACTGGAGTTTTACGTGCGTCCATGCGCGAAGCTCTGATCATAACGCTTTTAAAACCAGATAAAGATAGCCGGTCATTAGACTCTTATAGACCTCTTTCCCTCATCAACGTGGATGTGAAAATCTACGGAAAAATAATTGCTGATAGACTACAGCCGTTACTACCGATGGTGGCCCTACCGGACCAATCGGGCTTCATACCAGGGCGTGCAATGTCCCATAACTTAAGGACTATATTCTCGGTATTGCACTACCTTCACCCTACTGTACAGGCAGCGGTCGTGTTTTTAGACGCTACAAAAGCCTTCGACTCGCTAGAATGGCCTTATTTATTCAGGATTCTAAGTAAGATGGGTTTCAGCCCCTTATTCATTAATCTAATACGATTATTATATACCTCTCCTAAAGCAAGAGTGCAGGTGAATGGATTGTTATCCGAGCCCTTTGACATCTCACGGGGCACGAGACAGGGCTGCCCCCTGTCTCCGCTGCTCTTTGCTATCGCCATGGAACCCCTTGCTGCAAGAGTTAGACAACACCACACGGCGAGAGGCATACGTTTTAGCTCCTGTAGTCTATTGATATCTCTCTACGCAGATGATGTCACACTATATGTCAGAAATCCCACCGAGAATCTTAACCCTCTGCTTCGTGAATTTGTGAGATTTGAAGGCTTGGCTGGCGTGTCGATTAACTGGACTAAATCGGTTGCGTTCCCGTTAACAGACACTACTCCTGAAGTGAGGTCTGATTATCCCCTGCGCTGGGAGGCGGACTCTGTTAAATATTTAGGCATCTGGATCAGTCGGAACATACAGGATATATGGGCCCTTAACTTTGGTAAGGCGGTGCACTGGTTGGAAACCAAAGTAGCCATTTGGAATAAACTCCCTCTGTTTCTAGTAGGTAGGATCGCATTGGCAAAAATGGTGGTGTTGCCGAAGTTCCTCTACTTATTTGTGAATATCCCCATCCCATTAACGAAACACTTTTACACCTGCTTGAGATCTACCTTATTATCATTGATATGGGCTGGAGGTCAGGCCAGAATATCTTGGGCACTCTTGACACCACCACTCCGACAGGGGGGATTGGGCGCTCCCGATATGCAGCTCTATGCATTATGTGTGCAAGCCCAATTTGTTCATTTTTGGGTGTATCCAACGCCATACCAACCACATGTTGCTGTGGAGTTGGATTCTGTGGCCCCATTGCCACTCAGTGTAGCGTTATATAGCAAAGCACCGCGACCCTCCCTGGACATTGATACCGCGAATTTGCTTCGGTGGGTGTGGCGGGAACTTCAGAAGAGAGCTCGACTCCCGCTCCTGTACGCACCGGCAATCCCTCTGAGATGCAACCCTATGATGCCCTGTTTGACTGTTGGTGGCGGTGATATCTCCATGCGTGGAGCGCCATTGCATACATTTGCTGACTTATACCCGAATGGCAAGTTTCGGGACCCCAAACCTGGTGGTGATGACGAGCCCCTAACTTTCAATGATCTATTTACCTACCACAAGCTGAAAATGTCCTGTAAGGCGCTCTGGGGTCAGTTTCCTGAAGAACCTCCACAATTGCCGGCGCTCCAAGATGTGCTTGCTGAAGCATCCCCCAAGAAGCTAGTCTCTAGATTGTATAACAGTATGCAGGAGCAAGCCCCTGTCACAGTGCCGATGTCCATGCAGGTGTGGAATGCGGAACTAGAGGAGCCTCTGACTGACGATCAGTGGTCCTTTTGCTGCAGACAACTTACTGAATTATCGCCTAACTATAAACTCCGGCAAATTCATTTCAAATTTTTACACAGGTTTCACCGCACACCGGTATCGCTGCACCGCATGGGACTGAAAGATGACACTGGCTGTTGGAAGTGTGGCGCCGAACAGGCTTCCTTTTTGCATGTTGCCTGGAGCTGCCCGATGCTTGCTGAGTAATGGACCGCCATTTTTTCCGCAATTAATCAGATCCTTCTTAGAACAGATGACCCTTCCCCGACTCTTGGGCTGTTGGGATATGTGAGTGATACTGCTCCTAAACATCGAAAGCTTCATGCCATATTGCTACTATACGCTAGACGCCAGGTGGCTGTGCATTGGGGTCGTAGGGCCTTGCCTAAATTTGATGCATGGTTGGCAGACGTATTTAACAACAAGGGGTGGTGATGGACAGAGTTTCTGAATTAAGCAGAATACTCTCACCCAGTCAAGAGATCAGGGCTAGATCCAACACCGTTTTTTAGCTCACTGCACCATCCCAGTTCAGAACCTGGCTATATGCAAATTAGTCTGTTCCTGTCCCAGTGCATGATGGGAACAGGGAAAACCAAACTACCAAGCCAATTCTTACACTGGGAAGGAAACAAGCTACCGGGGACCGGTTTCTGCCATTTCAGGCGTCGTCGGCCCAGCTTGCTTGAATCCTGATGGTGCAATGAGCAAGGGACTCACATCTGAGTATACCCTTCCACGCTTAGGGTGGACAAAATATTTAACAACAAGGGGTGGTGATGGACAGAGTTTCTGAATTAAGCAGAATACTCTCACCCAGTCAAGAGATCAGGGCTAGATCCAACACCGTTTTTTAGCTCACTGCACCATCCCAGTTCAGAACCTGGCTATATGCAAATTAGTCTGTTCCTGTCCCAGTGCATGATGGGAACAGGGAAAACCAAACTACCAAGCCAATTCTTACACTGGGAAGGAAACAAGCTACCGAGGACCGGTTTCTGCCATTTCAGGCGTCGTCGGCCCAGCTTGCTTGAATCCTGATGGTGCAATGAGCAAGGGACTCACATCTGAGTATACCCTTCCACGCTTAGGGTGGACAAAATATTTAACAACAAGGGGTGGTGATGGACAGAGTTTCTGAATTAAGCAGAATACTCTCACCCAGTCAAGAGATCAGGGCTAGATCCAACACCGTTTTTTAGCTCACTGCACCATCCCAGTTCAGAACCTGGCTATATGCAAATTAGTCTGTTCCTGTCCCAGTGCATGATGGGAACAGGGAAAACCAAACTACCAAGCCAATTCTTACACTGGGAAGGAAACAAGCTACCGGGGACCGGTTTCTGCCATTTCAGGCCTCGTCGGCCCAGCTTGCTTGAATCCTGATGGTGCAATGAGCAAGGGACTCACATCTGAGTATACCCTTCCACGCTTAGGGTGGACAAAATATTTAACAACAAGGGGTGGTGATGGACAGAGTTTCTGAATTAAGCAGAATACTCTCACCCAGTCAAGAGATCAGGGCTAGATCCAACACCGTTTTTTAGCTCACTGCACCATCCCAGTTCAGAACCTGGCTATATGCAAATTAGTCTGTTCCTGTCTCAGTGCATGATGGGAACAGGGAAAACTAAACTACCAAGCCAATTCTTACACTGGGAAGGAAACAAGCTACCAGGGACCGGTTTCTGCCATTTCAGGCGTCGTCGGCCCAGCTTGCTTGAATCCTGATGGTGCAATGAGCAAGGGACTCACATCTGAGTATACTCTTCCACGCTTAGGGTGGACAAAATATTTAACAACAAGGGGTGGTGATGGACAGAGTTTCTGAATTAAGCAGAATACTCTCACCCAGTCAAGAGATCAGGGCTAGATCCAACACCGTTTTTTAGCTCACTGCACCATCCCAGTTCAGAACCTGGCTATATGCAAATTAGTCTGTTCCTGTCCCAGTGCATGATGGGAACAGGGAAAACCAAACTACCAAGCCAATTCTTACACTGGGAAGGAAACAAGCTACCGGGGACCGGTTTCTGCCATTTCAGGCGTCGTCGGCCCAGCTTGCTTGAATCCTGATGGTGCAATGAGCAAGGGACTCACATCTGAGTATACCCTTCCACGCTTAGGGTGGACAAAATATTTAACAACAAGGGGTGGTGATGGACAGAGTTTCTGAATTAAGCAGAATACTCTCACCCAGTCAAGAGATCAGGGCTAGATCCAACACCGTTTTTTAGCTCACTGCACCATCCCAGTTCAGAACCTGGTTGGCAGACGTGACATACGGCCATACGCAACTAGGTAACTATAGGGAACTCATGCCCTCGGCTTCCCGCCCAAGGACATTTGGGAACCGTTTCTACAGTGGTCACGTGCTGGGGCGAACACCCCCAGCTCAGTGCTGTCTCCCTCTGGTGTAATAGAAGATGCTGCCAGATGAGAAATTGTGATCTCTGTGACATTGGATGTATGGGGGTCCCCCTTTTGCTGGTTATTGTATAAGATTGTATGCCTGGGATCTCTCAGTGTTCATTTTGTTTCCGAAACTCATATGTACTTCTTCATGTGACTGCTTCCACTTGTGCCTAGATATGTGATTGTGTGTCCCCTCGCTTACTGTGTTGCATTAGCGCCACATGCCCGGACATAATGACAATGCTGACTGCACACACTGGATATGTAATGGTTGCCTGCGTAGATTTACCTCCTTGTTACTTACAGCACTGAGTTTTGCCTGAATTGGTTTTGATTAACTGTTGACACGGGGAGAAGATTGGGGGGGAGAAACAAGAAAAGTGCACATCCTATATGTACTTTGCCACAGTGTAAACTCCTGAATTGGTATGTTTTATAGCAGTTTCGATTGCATTGGACACTGTAATGTATTAACTGTGCAACATTCAATCTACAAAGTATTAAAAAAAAGTGACTTCAGCAGAGAGTGAAACGAGGGTATTGACGAGGAAAGAAATGAGGTGTAAGATATTCAGATGAAATAGATGTGGAGAGAAAAGAGGTGCACATGGTTAACACATAGAGAACATAACAGGAGTGACTGGCACACTCTGAAGACCACTATCCCTTCCACAGGCATCAGTAATGTATAATTCAGCCTTACAAATGCAGAATTGAAACTTTTTCAATATTTTTTATTTACAACACATTTTTTGTTGTTACTCGTTTATCCCAAATAGCTAACAACCATTGACAAATTAAATAGGCCTGGCTTGTTTTCAGTGTATGGCAGTTGTTGTGGTATATATCTGAATACCATAACAGAAAGCTGAGAGAGGCACCAAAATATGGGTCAGGCGGCACGCTATGTAAATTATAGAAATGTAGCTAACATGTTTAAGCCACGCCCTAATTTACAAAGGCCAAACCCCTTTCAGAGACCCCCAATTTTTTCACTTCACTTTGAAGCCCTACCTAGAGGAACAGTGTACACCGTAAATATCGATTTTTCTGGAACATTCTTCAGCTACGTTATGCCCTACAGACCTGGGATGGAATCGAAAACGTTTTTCTTTCCCGCAAGGCACAATATTCCTAGGATTTTTTTTTATTCCGAAATGTTTGTCTTAAAATGTAATTAATTAAATTCTTTGAATTTCAGGCACAATTTAGTACCATATGTGAAAGCGAATATTCCGAACTTTTTGCACATCTCTGCTAGTTGTGTAACCCGCGGACTTCCACTACCAGGCACATATGCAGAGTCTCAGAGCACCCTGCCCTCTGAGGCCTCATCCGGTGCGTCCCGGCACTCCCTCGAAGCCGCTTCATCGGGTCCGTCTTTTTAAAGGTGGAAAGGAAGCAAAAGTTATGGATAATCGTTTCCCTCTGGGAATGTTTACACTCCGCATCACGTAACCCAATGCTCAAATGAAGGACCATTAGCCGTCGTTGCCATGGAAATGTATTAAAAGAGAAGATGCGGAATTCCGTCTGCTACTTCAACGTGACCTCTCATAGAGATGGCAGGAGCCAGAGGCCGGTTTTCCCGGCAGTCTAAGGGGACTACTTTCAGAGCAGGAATGGCTGCCATGGCCCAGCCTCGAACCCCCACTTGGCCCCATTCTAGCCACAGCCTCCTGAACTGTGGCTGGTGTGACTCTTGCAATGGCTGGTTTTAGTTTCCAGTCTGCCTCTGACACACATGATTTTATAATTTTTTTAAACAAGATACCCCTGGTATGAACAATGGGAACCTGGTTGGGGTTCATTTTCTTGGTGGGATTTGTTGTCCTACGTTTATAATGGGATAAAAAAAACTGCAAGTACCAGAATGCAAAGTGTGAAACTAGGGCGGAGTGAACTACTTATGCCTGGCATGGAACATCTTGAGAGCTTTGGGTGGGACCTACAACCACCAATGTCCCTCCTTTGGTGAAACTGACCTTGAGACAGATGTTGATGTTCCCAGGTTGAATTGTAGCTTAGATATTTCAACATATTGATACAATTAGTCCCATAGATTCAGGGTTTAACTTGCAGTACCAAGCCTGATACAAATAACAAGTTATAAGTTAAGCGGTGTTTGCATAGTGTAGCATTCATGAATCCCTTAGCCTCTCTGCCTCTAGGCGCAGTTCTGGGTTCATTCGCCAGAGGCCCTCATCGCATTGATATTCCAACACCCGGAAGTATTGATACCACAAGTATTGATAAGTCATAAAATAGAGGTCTATCATGGTTTCTGAATTGGTCTCTGAGCATCCCTAATAAATGTGGAATTACCGCATTGCTGGTACCAGGCTCAATTCCACTGGTAATTCCCCATTTTCTGCTGGATCCCTTCCTAAAAATTTCACCAGCTTTCAGCCGACGACCTGTCCAGGTGGAAAGCACAGTAAGTGTGGTATTCCCACATCTCTTGTTATTCCCAGATCTCCTGTTATCTCCCGTTGTCAGCTGAATCGATGATTACTAAGAAATCTCAATTGTAATCCTATTGTCTCCCCATTACAAAACATTTTGTAGTCCTGGGAAAATGACTGCTTCTCCTCAGGCCTCAGCTCTCTAGCCTACCAAAACTGCAAAAATTAAACAGGCATAAGTTCTGTCTGTAGCGCTTGGGCATAATAATTTTACTGTATTTACCACCAACCATGCCTCTCAATGACATTGCCACAATGTTTGAACCAGGTTGATGTTCACAGCAGCACTTCTGATGGAGTGTTCAGTGTATCAACTAATCTGAGAGTGTGAACGTGCCAGGAATCTAAATTGCATGAGAGTAATCAAAGCACCCGAATTTAGGATACTTTACCACTCACTGTGACCAAGACATAGCTACGTAGGAAGGGGCATCGACTCCAGTTCTTACAACCATAATTGTAACATGAGGTCCATCACAACAGCTTTTCTGACCACAATACAACATCATTTTTTGTTTTGTCCATTAATCCTTTTATGCCCCAAAGGAGGCTAATATATTTGTGTGAAAGGCTGAAACATGTTAACAATTTTTAACTCTAGAAGCTCTAAATTATGCCATATTTCTCTCAGAGTATTAGGATCCTAGAATAAATGACACTTGGTATCACACACCACACACTCTGACAACTAGAAAAATATTTTTGCCTGCTATGCTGCATTTCTTACTTCTTACTTAACAAGTGACTGAATACCTTGTTAGATACGTATGGCTTAATCTATACCCTAGATTTGAGTGGGTTGTGCCCTGATTTTTCCCTGCGGCCTACCTACAAAGGTTGGGGTGCTGCTACTATTATTGATTTTATTTTCATCTCCCTTTCCCTGAAGAAGTTTATACACCTTTTTAAAACTCAGCACAACCCATTTAGCGATCACAATCCCTTGAACTTGGTGCTTGAAGTGCCGGGCAGAACAGCAATGAGCCGAAGGGTTCACTTAACGGAACTTATCAAGGGAGGCGTCTAAGATAGTCACTGTTGGATATTAGTCTTTTTAATCGAGCACTTTTTAGTGTAAGGCAACAGGAGATTTTTAAGTGTTTGGATTAACAGTCCCGGGAGAGGAAACTATAGGTGCATATATTGAAGTTGCACAATCAGTCACTAGTCTACTAATAGTACCAGTAGCTAATGTTAGTACTGACTTACCAAAATGGTTTGAAAGCCAGTGCTCCCGGGCCCTGCGCCAACTTAAGAAGGCCACTTAACAGATCCCACGTGACAAGGTTTGGGTGGCAATATTTTGCAGTAACTATAAGGAGGCCATTAATGGATGGAAGCAATACCTCGAGAAACAAGCTTGGGAGGAGCTGACAGAAGCATGTGAAAAGAGGGACTGTACACTCCTGTTACATAGACGCAGAGAAGCCATGGTTAGCTCATAATAGTACATCTGAACAGTGGAAGGACCACTTTGAGGGTGTGTACAACCACGGCCGCAGTGAGAAATCCATTATGGTTGGTGGCTCTCCATCCAGCACAAGAGCCATTTCCTTTGGTCTCGATGAGGTGAAACTGGGAATTGAGGGATTATCACAGAACAAGGCTCCTGGTCTAGATGGGATCCCTCAAGGCCTTTTTTGTGATAATATTGAGGTCTGGGTTCCACTCCTAACTAGGTTTTAAACGTTGCCGTGAGGACAACAATGCACCCCTCGTGGTCCTCGCCAATTATCGCACCGGTCTTTAAGAAAGGGGAAAAGGACAGCCCTCACTGCTACCACCCTATATAGCTCATTGATGCTACAGTTAAAGTCGTTGGACGAGTGTTATTAAACAGGCTCTCAGTCTCGGCGGACACTAACCAAGACATCTCAGCTGTCCAATACGGCTTTCGCATAGGCAGGTCAACCACGCATCAATGTTTAAACCTTTACCTTTTTATCGCGAAATACACAATGGCTAAGCCGGGAGCTCTTTTCTTAGGTTTTATGGACCTTATTGCAGAGTTCGATCGGGTGAACCGCTGCAAGCTCTGGGCAGTTTTGTGTGACCTCGGGGTTGACCCCGCGATTACAAATGTTTTAATGATCATACATTACACGACCCTAGGCGGCTGTTTCTTAAACCTCTTCTAAAAGAAAAGAATTTTAGGCATGCTCGCGTCACACTACTGTATTGCCAGCTCCTGCCTCGCACCCACACTCTTTTTAGGGCTCGGGCCTACGTCACCACGAAGTGGGGCGGGGCTTCCGAGCTCTTATGGAGTAGAAAAAAAAAAGAATTCTAAAAGGGGTCCGGGCTGCCACATTCCAGAAAGCGCGCGGTTTTTGCGTGTGGTATTTTGCCATGTGCATGGTAATTGGTCCAGGCAAGGCTGTGTTTAAGTAAGGCAGCACGCCATAGGGCTTAGGAATTTGTCAATGTTCACTTCCTGCATAAAGTGTTCGGACACGCGCAGAAGAATACATAAATCCTCAATTACCAGCTGTCCGAGGTGCCGGTAATTGAAGGCAGATGGTGCTGGGAGCGTGTGCACTGCTGTGTTTTTTTTCCCTTCAGCTCTGTGCGCGCATGAACAGCCGGGCAGCAATGTAGAGAATCACATGCATCAGATCTAGTTTTCACACCATCACACACACACACGCACACGCACACACGTACACACACACACACACACACACACACACACACACACACACACCTTTGCACAATGGTGCCTGCTTGTGCATCATGGAGCAGTGCAGTGGGAGAATGCAGGAACAGGCCTTTTTTAGTAAATATAGCTCGCCAATATTTCTCTCTCAATTGAACCACGCACACAGAAACATTGATTGCTGGGATCAGTTGCGCTAACATTTAGTAAATTTGCCCTTTACTTTCCACTTTTTTTCAAGTTTCTTACCTAAAATATTCATCACCCCTGGTCCATTTTTTAGATCACCAGAACTCTCCATCTTTATCCTTTACCCCTTCTCCCCCACCCCCAGTGGTCATCCATATTGTTACTTCTTCTAAGCTTACTTAGTATGTAATAAGCAGTTTATAAGGAGACAATCACATCACATGGGGCTATAAGGCTGGTACACTGACATAGAAGGGAGGCTCACACTAACATCAGAAAACTGACACAGGAGTAGAGTAGTGAGTAAAGTAGTGAGTGCAGAGTAGTGAGTAGTGAGTAGAGTAGTGAGTAGAAAGTAGTGAGTAGAGTAGTGAGTAGAGTAGTGAGTGGAGAGTAGTGAGTAGTGAGTAGAGTAGTGAGTAGAGTAGTGAGTAGTGAGTAGAGTAGTGAGTAGAGTAGTGAGTGTTGGACCCGGACTCGTGGCGTGGTGTACCTCTGTCCCTCCACACCCTGCGAGTGTAGCCTGAACCCCGAGCCTGGTCGTCATACTCCCGTACACCTAGATCCCCCGAGAACCCCGACCAGGCCTGACTTTCCCGCTCCTCGCCCGGCTCCGAGCGCCTAACCTGGCATGCCCCACAAGGCCCAGACGCCATCTTCCCTTCCCGACACCCCTGTCTCCCTGGGCCTAGCGTGACCCCGGCCCCAGCGAAACCCAGACTCCAAAGGCGCGCCAGTCCCCCGCCAGGGGGTAAAGGGCTCCCCAAGTGAGATAAGCCGGGGAGTGTCGATAGCACCTCCGGCCTCCCCTGAGAACCTGGTATCCATCACACCTTTGGCCCTCCCCTGTGGGCCCGTTTCGATCACCCTTCTGGCCTCCCCGAGGGCTGGCTCCAGACCCGCTGGGCGTCTGCGCATTCCCGGACCCATCTTGCAACGGGATCAAAGAACCAACCGCCGGACCTCGCCAATGACCAGCCCCCAGGGCCTGAGACCTCCGCCTGCGAGGGTCCGGAGATCAAAGAGCAGAAGAACTATAACTGGGCCCGCCCGACAACTAGCGGGCAGTTGTATCTTGGACCTGAAGCCCTGCTGATCTGATCGCGGCTGACCCTAAGAAGAACTCATCTGGAACCTCAGAGCCCTGCTGACGCTGTCGCGGCTCAAGCTGAACTGAACCATCGGAGCCCTGCCGACACTGTCGCGGCTCAAGCTGAACTATCACCATCGGAGCCCTGCTGACACTGTCGCGGCTCAAGCTGAACTATCACCATCGGAGCCCTGCTGACGCTGTCGCGGCTCAAGCTGACCTATCACCATCGGAGCCCTGCTGACGCTGTCGCGGCTCGAGCTGAACCGAACCATCGGAGCCCTGCTGACACTGTCGCGGCTCAAGCTGAACTGAACCATCGGAGCCCTGCTGACGCTGTCGCGGCTCCTCACGAACTTCTCCAGATCGAGCCCTGCTGACCTCGTCGTGGCTCGGGGAGTGCTCTGGTCCGGCTGGACCATCGAGACCACCATCACGACCGAGCCGACTCGACGGAGGTGAGGCAGCCAGTACGACCATCATCCCGTACCCCCCGGCTCGAGGATTGAGAGCTGTGCGTAGGGTATGCCTCGTACTGACCCAGAGACTAAAAGACTGTCCCGCTTCCCCCCTTCCCGATTCCTCAACGACTTTGTGGTCCCTCGACCACTGTGTACATAAGAGTGTTTCCTTCGTTCCTTTCTTATATAAAAGAACTTGTTACTTCAACCCAACGGTGTGGTGTCTGTCCGTAGTGTGGTGTGAGCTCAGTGTGTACGATCCTAGACCCGAAGTCCTCCCCGGTGGGGACCTCACAATCAAGACTCGGCAAGTTCTGTGGGAGAGGTGGGTCTTGGGGTGACTGGGTGAGCATAACCTGGCCCTATGAGATCGCCCCTTCCAACAGTGAGTAAAGTGAGTAAAGTAGTGAGTGCAGAGTAGTGAGTAGTGAGTAGTGAGTAGTGAGTAGAGTAGTGAGTGGAGAGTAGTGAGTAGAGTAGTGAGTAGTGAGCAGAGTAGTGAGTAGTGAGCAGAGTAGTGAGTAGTGAGTGCAGAGTAGTGAGTAGTGAGTAGTGAGTAGAGTAGTGAGTAGTGAGTAGAGTAGTGAGTAGAGTAGTGAGTAGAGTAGTGAGTAGTGAGTAGAGTAGTGAGTAGAGTAGTGAATAGTGAGTAGAGTAGTGAGTAGTGAGTAGAGTAGTGAAGTGAGTAGTGAGTAATGAGTGCAGAGTAGTGAGTAGAGTAGTGAGTAGTGAGTAGAGTAGTGAGTAGTGAGTGCAGAGTAGTGAGTAGTGAGTAGTGAGTAGAGTAGTGAGTAGAGTAGTGAGGTGAGTAGTGAGTAGTGAGTGCAGAGTAGTGAGTAGTGAGTAGAGTAGTGAGTAATGAGTAGAGTAGTGAGTAGTGAGTAGAGTAGTGAGTAGTGAGTAGAGTAGTGAGTAGAGGAGGTAGTAGTGAGTAGAGTAGTGAGTAGAGTAGTGAGTAGTGAGTGCAGAGTAGTGAGTAGAGTAGTGAGTAGTGAGTAGAGTAGTGAGTAGAGTAGTGAGGTGAGTAGAGTAGTGAGTAAAGTAGTGAGTGCAGAGTAGTGAGTAGTGAGTAGAGTAGTGAGTAGAAAGTAGTGAGTAGGGTAGTGAGTAGTGAGTAGAGTAGTGAGTGGAGAGTAGTGAGTAGAGTAGTGAGTAGTGAGCAGAGTAGTGAGTAGTGAGTGCAGAGTAGTGAGTAGAGTAGTGAGTAGTGAGTAGAGTTGTGAGTAGTGAGTAGAGTAGTGAGTAGTGAGTAGAGTAGTGAGTAGAGTAGTGAGTAGAGAGTAGAGTAGTGAGTAGTGAGTGCAGAGTAGTGAGTAGTGAGTAGAGTAGTGAGTAGTGAGTGCAGAGTAGTGAGTAGTGAGTAGTGAGTAGAGTAGTGAGTAGAGTAGTGAGTAGAGTAGTGAGTAAAGTAGTGAGTAGTGAGTGCAGAGTAGTGAGTAGTGAGTAGAGTAGTGAGTAGAGTAGTGAGTAGTGAGTAGTGAGTAGAGTAGTGAGTAGTGAGTAGAGTACTGAGTAGAGTAGTGAGTAGTGAGTAGAGTAGTGAGTAGTGAGTGCAGAGTAGTGAGTAGTGAGTAGAGTAGTGAGTAGTGAGTAGAGTAGTGAGTAGTGAGTAGAGTAGTGAGTAGAGTAGTGAGTAGTGAGTGCAGAGTAGTGAGTAGTGAGTAGAGTAGTGAGGTGAGTAGTGAGTAGTGAGTGCAGAGTAGTGAGTAGTGAGTAGAGTAGTGAGTAGTGAGTAGAGTAGTGAGTAGTGAGTAGAGTAGTGAGTAGTGAGTAGTGAGTAGTGAGTGCAGAGTAGTGAGTAGTGAGTAGAGTAGTGAGTAGTGAGTAGAGTAGTGAGTAGAGTAGTGAGTAGTGAGTAGAGTAGTGAGTAGTGAGTAGAGAAGTGAGTAGTGAGTAGAGTAGTGAGTAGTGAGTAGAGTAGTGAGTAGAGTAGCGAGTAGAGTAGTGAGTAGTGAGTAGAGTAGTGAGTAGAAAGTAGAGTAGTGAGTAGAGTAGTGAGTAGTGAGCAGAGTAGTGAGTAGTGAGTGCAGAGTAGTGAGTAGTGAGTGCAGGAGTAGTGAGTAGTGAGTAGAGTAGTGAGTAGAGTAGTGAGTAGTGAGTAGAGTAGTGAGTAGTGAGTGCAGAGTAGTGAGTAGTGAGTAGAGTAGTGAGTAGAGTAGTGAGTAGAGTAGTGAGTAGAGTAGTGAGTAGTGAGTGCAGAGTAGTAAGTAGTGAGTAGAGTAGTGAGTAGTGAGTAGAGTAGTGAGTAGAGTAGTGAGGTGAGTAGAGTAGTGAGTAAAGTAGTGAGTGCAGAGTAGTGAGTAGAGAAGTGAGTAGTGAGTAGAGTAGTGAGTAGTGAGTAGAGTAGTGAGTAGTGAGTAGAGTAGTGAGTAGTGAGTAGAGTAGTGAGTAGAAAGTAGAGTAGTGAGTGGAGAGTAGTGAGTAGTGAGTAGAGTAGTGAGTGCAGAGTAGTGAGTAGTGAGTGCAGAGTAGTGAGTAGTGAGTAGAGTAGTGAGTAGAGTAGTGAGTAGAGTAGTGAGTAGAGTAGTGAGTAGAGTAGTGAATGCAGAGTAGAGTAGTGATTGCAGAGTAGTGAGTGCAGAGTAGTGAGTAGAGTAGTGAGTAGAGTAGTGAGTAGAGTAGTGAGTAGTGAGTGCAGAGTAGTGAGTGCAGAGTAGTGAGTAGAGTAGTGAGTAGAGTAGAGTAGTGAGTAGGACATCACAGGCAGCAGCTGTGCAAGCTTCTTACACTCACAAGGAGACCACAGGCAGCTGAGGTGCAATCTTCTCACACTCACAAGAACGACATCACAGGCAGCAGCAGTGCAAGCTTCTTACACTCACAAGGAGACCACAGGCAGCAGAGGTGCAAGCTTCTCACACTCACAAGAAGGACATCACAGGCAGTAACGGTGCAATATTCTCACACTCACAAGGAGATCACTGGCAGTACACACCACATGAACACACTCCATAACACATAGCAACAATACATTGGCATTTACAATGCCATTAGCTCAAACTCAAATAAATCCGAGCCCGATTGCATTTCTAATGCTTGTTTGTCTTGTCAACTTTTTAAGAGCTGCTCTAAAGTCTAGACCTTCTAAAGGTGACTAAATATGTAGGGAAAGTGTTTCTATATATTCTAAGCTACAAGCTGACACTGCAGAATCTGTGTAGGTTTTTAACAGGGTCTTTCTTTGTTTTAATTGTGTGTCAACAACTAACGTGGCTGGGGTTATTATATTGTATTGGGTTATTTCATTGATGGGGAAGTGATTAACGTTTACATTGACAATTTGCGAATTTTGCACATGGTGTTATGTATTCAATAAGTGATCCTGTTGCTCTTGTCTTATTTTCATTTTAATGTTGTCTCTTTTCATGGCTGTGACCAATGCCGAATAAAGATTATTATTATTCCTTAACAAGTTGGTATTCTTCAAGTAGTATTCTGAACCCTTATCACACCACTAAATATAAAGGGCCACATATACTATATTTTGACACGCTGCACCACAGCAAGCTTTCCTGCTGTGCCGCCGTGCATCAAAATAAAAGGGCAAGAATGGACAAGATATGGCGCATTCCTGTCCTTCTTCCCTGTACCGGCGCACAAACAGCAGTTGTGCGCCAACGCAGACATCCTTGCGCCATGGTGCAAGGGTGCCTGCGTTGCAGGAATGATCATTGTTGTGCAGGAAGGGATACCTTCGAGCACAAAAACAATCATTAATGGTGTTTTGCTCCTTCTATATGTGTTGCAGAATGTAGCCCACATAGAAAGAGCAAAAACGAGGAGAAATAAAAGTATTTTTCTTCAGTGCGCCACTCCTATGCCTCCCAATTCCGGTTCCATGGATGTTACGTGGGAACACTCGCAACAACACCTATGGAACGCCCCTTTCGTGCAGAGTAATGCGTGAGAGGGGCCCATATTTACAAGGCTATGAAAAGTCATGCAGGGTGACTTTACGTGGCCTGGTAAATAAGGGCAGGCACACGGCACCCGTCAGAGCGTGTAAAAAAGTGACGCAGCGACACAATGGGCTTGTAAATAAGCCAAAGTGTCTTTTACATACATATGGTTTCAGCAATAGTAAATTCTTATTGGTCTCTTTAAAACTTTAAAATCAGCTTTTTGCAGAACAATAATGAAAATATCAGTGCTAAATCTTTAAACTATGTTTCATTTGAAAGAAAATATCGTGGACTATATGATGTGTAGAACCCGTACATGCCATTATATTTTATATAAAAGACGCATATGATGATGTATGATATCTAGATCACGCAGAATCCAACGTTTGACATTTAGAATAGGTACTTATCAATGTAAGAACATATATAATTCAATGTGTGATACATATAGAACACGTGGTTATAGAACAGGTTAAATCTAATATGTTATGTTTTGAACACTTGCATACCAATGTATGCTATAACGGACATATAAAATTCAGTATATGCTAGGTACCTACAAATCTACAAATTGTACCTACAAATTTAGGATGCATTGAACATGTATATCCAATGAATGATGTAGAAAACATGAAAAGCATGCATCCTGACATGGGATGGTTATAACGCAAATGAGCACTGTTTGGCATGTAAAATATATACAAACATGCATGATGTAATGCAGATAATCCAATGTATGAAGTAAAAAACACGGATCAGATATCAATTTTCACTGAATCCTTAGGCATTTGCTGAAAGTGACCCATAAACAAGACATTCTGACTAATGTGCATGATTCATAAACCCCAGAAAGCAGGATTCTGGTTTACTACCATCTTCAGTGATCATAAAACGTTTGCAAGGTTGGAATTACTGCACAAGAGGAAAACATTGACCAGTCGTAGGTTGACGAGAGTTGAGATTGAGAACAGTTGAATGGGTGTTGTTGAGGCCTTCAGAGATGTGCCCAGAACTAGCATGAATAAGTCACTATAGGTAAAGTATAGTTAAGAAAGTTAAGAAAGACTAACACTTCTCACCCGAACTTCAACACAGGTTTCCCCGGTGAGAAGGGATGGAGAGTGAAGACTAGACGAAGAGGATTGTGATCAGGGATATTGTTACTCGATTGGCCAAACTTTGGTGAGATCCGGAACACCTGACCATTCGAAGTAAAGGTCTTTCTGACAGACTTCAAAGAAGGGTTTGCTGACCGAGGGGGTTCCCATAGAAGCTAACACCATTGGTGCGGAACTGTGGTGGGGTCAGAGGAGATGGTGAAGGTGCATGTTGGCTCTGTGTGGCGTTCAGTGCCTACACTCCTTGATCTTAAATGTGTCTACACCTTGAGCCAAGCCTTCTTCGCAGCTGTAGCCTCCTGTGACATAACGTAGTGGGTTCCTATGCATAAAGCTCATAAGTGGCTTCCCTAAGAGAAATCTGGGATTCTGTGCAGGACTTGCAAACATTCTGAAATCAGGCCAATTAGTACACAAAATCTTTTAACCACAGAATTACGTTGTTCCCATTTTACTCTCAAATTTGCTCTGGACCACAGAGCCCGAAACATATGTAGAGATGAAGAGTTGGTTGTAGCTGCCCTCAAAGACCTGCTGAGAGGCATCTGATGAGAGAAAGATTGAGTCAGTTATGGGCCAAGTGATGGAGCAAGGTTTCACATATACAGAAACTTGCTTGTACTCAGCCCTCTCTAAATAACCTATGATATATTAAGCAACATGTTTTGTTTACTAATATTTACATTTCACAACATTTCTAGTATCTAGGGGAAGCTCGCCTATGTGCTTTTACTAACATTAACTCGAATGTCCTAAAATGGCCGCCGCAACACGGGAATTTCACTGCGCATGCGTCTGCCACACATTGTAGCTGACCTAAAGGCGGGAAGCATCCTTTCCCCCGCGGTCAATATCACAATCTGATTTCACACCACCGTCAGTACCCTGACTGCGATGTTTCCTGACCATTACTTTACCACGCATCATCAAAACGACTTGCTTTAGGGGACGCATTCTTGGACTGGTGTTGGGTTTTAAGGTCCAACACCTTCCCTACTGAAACACTGGAGTTGGAATAGTTATCTATACTATTCCAAAGTCCAGCGCCCCCCTAAAGCAAGTTGCTGTAATGACCTGCATGGTAAAGGGACGTGCAGTTATGTCACAGTCGCAGCACTGACTGCTTGTAAAGGAATGCGTGGTAAATCCATGTGGGGTTCCGTCATACAACCCTATAGGCTGGCAATATTGTAAGATGAGGCAAAGCAGTTGCCTTGTGTTCCTTGGCAAGTGATCATTTTGAAACAAATAAAGAGAAATATGACTCAATTATGTCCAAACAAATATTTTAAACCAATCAGTTTTAATAAACAAGAAGGTTACATTAAAAACGAATGCCTTTAAATGAAAAATAAAACCACCTAAGAGTCGGTGGCGGGGTGGGGGAGGGTGGCTGGCAGGCAAAGGACAGGAATATATGAGAGTCAAATGTGGATTTCCCGGTTTAAGGGGGTGTTATACAAGCCCCCCCTCACACACACAATTAACAAGATCAGAAAACCACATAAAATGCAGGTTTGAGCTAATCGACTCAATCAAATTTCACTTTCAGTGTAAAAATACAATTTCGAAGAAAGTCTATGCAAACAATTTAATTGAAACGAATTGTAATTCGAATCAATTGTTTTGATTTATGGTGGAAGAATCGACGCCACAATTAGGGCCTCAATTGAGACACAGTTTCCTTTGTAGACTATAGTTCTCTATCAGTGAGTGCCAAGGCATGGGTTGAGGCAGTAGGAGAGTGGGCAGCATGTGCACACCTGCCTCCTGAGGATGAGACACAAATGTAATTTGTGTCATCTCAGCGGCTTCCATCGAAGGATGCCTAGAGAGACCCTTCATTTGGTCCGAATGCTCTCGCCCTGGTTCTGTGCAACGCTTTCTCTGCACTACAATCTTGTGCAGAGCTCAGACTGTAAATTATTAAGGACCAATCCCCAGCACCACTGGAATTATGTAGCAGGGGAAGTCCAAATTATAGGTCATGGTTGACTAAATTATGTGGCAAGAAACGACAAATAATTTGGCTAATGCAGCACATTTTGTAATAGTATTACTTGCTTATTTTGTCATTTTTACACAGGTTAACACTGTGTGGGTAAACATTTCCCAACATTAGTACAAGTTTAACACCCAAATACAATAATAAGCAATAGAAGGGGTCTGCCACTGCACAGGAACACAGATTGCCACATTTTTAGTAACTTTCAATCTTTTTGAGGTAGAAACAGAAACTGCATCAGATGATGGATTATGCTTCAAATATGGCAATATAAGACTTATGAGGAAAATACTGCGGCTGACACCAACACATACTATCTAATATCCACCTCTCTTTGACATTATTTTATGTTATATTTAGCTTGTAAGGGGCCTTCTTTGGCTTAAAGTTTTACCAATACCAAGAGGGGCCGGCCTCTCAACTACTTTTTCTACCCTGAACCTCAATTATTTCTAGACCATACTGGCTCAGAATCGAAATTTCTGATCTCAGTGGGCACATTTTCCCTAGGTTTGATTCACACTTTTACCAGGATGCCAACTCTTCTGCGAAACTGGACACACAGTGGCCTACCCAGGATGTTCTGCGCAGAGTCCTGGCACAAAAGAAGGTAGGAAAAAGTAAGCCTGTCATTCGCCTCAGACGAGCCTGCCCCATCCTTTTCCAAACTACTAAGCGTAATTACAGCTTTGGTGAATTTTCTCGTTGATGGTGCATTTGCAATATTTATTCCGCAGTAAGATAAGACGTTTTTAGGTTTAGCCTGGCGTCCGCTGCACAGCAGCGTTCGCGCAGGCGAAATCTAATGCTAGAACAGTATGGGGGACTTGAACCCACCCCTTCTTCCATTGGCTAGCTCCATAAATGGAGGCTAGCCATTGGAAGAGATTGGCTGTCAATCACTCTTTCCCCGTCGGAACGCGATTCGGGGGCGTTTCCGGGTCTTTTTTAAGTCCCGCCCTCTCCTCTTCCCATTGGCTGGAATTTTACCTTCCAGCCAATGGGAAGGGGAGAGCACGAAATACACGCCCCCGAATCTCAAATTGACCTTGTTTTCGTCGGTGCATTGGGGGGGGGGGGGTTAGCCATTCTTTTGTTTCCTTTCCTGGGTGTGGATCGACCCTTTTACTTGTAGTTCCCTCCTTTGACTCCTCTTCTTGTAGTCCCTCCCTCTGTTTTATTTGTATATCCCTTCTTGACATGTTGCTCATTTTGCCCGGCACATCATCTTCAGTTTCGCGGGTTTTAATATTCTCGTGGTGAGTGGACCCGCACTCGAGATTCATGCTGTGGAATACCAATGGTGGAATTTAGTAGTGGTTGCCATAGTACGTTTTTTATTTCCCACCCCTGTCCCTCTGCTATCCCTTCCCTTCCCTTTCCTCCCTTCCCGTTTCCTTTTCATCTTTTCCAAACCCCCCCTGCAGCCGCCGCCACAGTAGTAGTTGTATTAGTAGTTACCCTGACTCATGCACGACCGCTGTGTGTGCTTCCGATCTCGCGGAACCAGTCCTATTGAATATCCCCTCGTGAGTCCTTTGTTAGTGTCGTGGCTGCTGCCTGGATCGAGAAGTCCGCTTTTCATTTTTGTTGGACCCGTTGCGTGGTAGCCGGCGCGTGTGATGTCACGGCGCATATAGAGCGAGTAGAGAGACGGCCACTCGCTGCACGTCATGGCGGTATTTTGAAAAGCCGCGGGAGGAGTAGATCTGAAGCGAATGGAATTTCCGAGTTAGGTACATAGAAATGCCTGCCGAGATTCTGAGATGGGGCCAGTCCCCCCTATTTGGACATTGGAGCATGACGTTTTTGTAATTACATTGCGTGTAGAGGGCATTCTCATGTACGTTTTTGAGAAGAGCCGATCAGGATAGGGGAACCTTTCTGGCTGGATAGTTTGCTTATGAGATTGGTATGTGGCAGGTCGCGTGTAGAGGGCACTCTCATGTAAGTTATTGAGAAGAGCAGATCGAGATAGGGGAACAATTTGGGCTGGACAGTTTATTTATGAGCATGGTATGTGGCAGGTCGAATGGATTGCACATGGAGGCTGGAAGCGCACTCTTTTTTCTGAGGAAAGCTTTTGTTGTTACCTTACAGAAAGAGGAGAGTTACATGAGAATTACATAAATCTAGAAGCTATCCCTTGAATATTGAAGTGGGCACGTAAAGGGTTTTGGTCCCTCGAGGTATGTGTTGTTTGTTCACATCTTCATTTACCTCCTTCCCCTCTTTATAATCCCTGTTTTGTATACCGTAGATCACCTCCATTCCATATTACGTTATGTATTGGCTGGGTTTTTCCTTCGACTACGGCCATATGGTGGTCTTCTTATGCCATAGTACGCAATTTATGGCGGTGACGCCACCCTCAGACAGTCCTTTTGTGCGTTTAGCTCACTGTTTCTCAGGGAATCGGAAGTTGAGTTGGCTTTTTATTGTACTGGAGAGGATAGGTTGCCGGAGGTACTCGGTTCCACCTCTGTTTTCAGTACAGATTGGTTCTGGCCCACAATGCGTGGGCGCTGTAAGGACCCGGAGAACAAAGAAAGCTGTGCGTTTTTACGGCAGAGTGCTTTCCTTTGTATGTCAAAGGCAGTGAAGCACTCGCTTAATTTGGGATCTCTGGGCATCAGCGTGTCACTGCTCCTGGGTTTACAGGCGGGGGTGGGCTCGGTCAGTGGGCATTTCAACCTGGGACATACAGGAACTCATCGGGTGGGTCACTAGGCGTGGCCACGGCATAATGAGATCATCAGGTCGTGCCGGGTTGTGAAGTCAGCGAGCGTTGAAAGCCGCATTTCTCAAAAGGCTTCGTGATAGAAATTGTGGATTCATGGTATTATGGTTTGGGATCTTCCCGGGAGCATACCCAAACGTTGCTGGGTTCTACACAGTCGTATACAATCTGGTTGCCAATTGTTCCCCGCCATCGCTAATTTCATATCTTAACTGGTCACGCTCCAATGTATAATCCGTCTTGCACAGGGCAGCTCTTATCGATCAGTGACATTTTCATTAAAACCATTTAGGCATGCAATACGAAGCGTGCATAAGGAGGCTGTCTCAAGAATACCCCGGAAGTACTTGCTCCTCCTCTTTTTTTTTTCCACCCTTTGCCTATAATTCCACTTTTTCGTGTTTCAATATTATTTTTCTACAAATGTGAGCATTCCCCCGTCAAAACAAACTATTCATTGTTGCATATAATGGGCAACGGGGTTATCTCTAGATGTCGGGAAGGTTTCTGGCTTGTCTAGTGTGCTAAATTTTGTGTTTGTGAGTGGGGGTGTCTCATTGGGCTTTAAGATTGTTATAGCTAGTCTTGACTATGGTCTCAGTGGACTGCGTTTAACTATGGCTAGTTGTGGCCATATCCCTCTTATGCAGGTAAAGGCTCATTGGGGCTTTATGTAGGCGTTGTACCAGCCAAAACGTTTAGTTTGGATCTCCGATTCAGTGTTACATAAGTTAAGGCTGGATAGGACATGTGCTCTTGACAGTTACACCAGAAGGTCAGCACTTAGTATAGAGTATTTTGAGTAAGGAGAGCTGGAGATTCATCCCTTTGACCGTTGCTTTACACTGTGGAACCAATGTTTGTGGTGGTGTCTAGTTGGAGATGGGTTTGAGTTTCATCTATGACCGTTTGGAAGTTTACTTGCTATAGCACATACCTGTGCTAAAGGACTTGCCGAGAAAGGGACGAACCTTGGAACACTACACGATAATGTGTGTGGAGGGATCATTGGTTTAGAATTAGATTTTCTATCATAATTCTCTCATGATAGCAGACACTTTATCTTGCTTTAAAACAACTGTCTGTTGGACGTGTGCACCAGCTGTGTACAAAATTGTGTTGCTTGATTGAATAAACTGCACCAAAAGACAAAATTATTAAATGTATTTTGTGTCTTTTTTTTCTGCTGAAAAGCTCTTCCTTTATGGATCACCAATTGGGAATATTAATATCGCCATGGCCAAGTTATCTTTTCTTTAACGCCTGAATATAATCGATAGACTTAAGTGTTGCTGTGGTTGGCAGCTTTTTTCTACCTTTTGATTTGCATGCACTAGAATTCTTAATATTCGGCTTCACATTGATAGAGCGGCCCTTTCGTTCTTAATGTGATCACTAATTGTCATGTGTGTACGGACATGACTTGTTCTAGCGTCGGCATGGCCTTATTAATAGACTAGTATTTACTTTTGGCACCAGTATAAGCTATTCTGGGTACGTTTTCCCTTTGTTCGCAACTATTCACTAGCTGTATTTTGCTGAATGCTAGCGGTTGGGCGAAGGAAAGTACACTGCTGAAAAAAAGCTGTGCCCTCCTGTCGGCCAAACGTTTTTTTTTTACCCCTTCCAGTAAACTGAACAGTTGATCAAGGGCCAGATGTAGGTAGCCAAATACCGGTCGGTAACGGCCGAATTCGGCCGTTACCGACCGGTATTTGGCTACCGAGATGTAGGGGCAGGTAAACTGGGCAAATCGGTAATTTTACCGAATCTGTAAATATACCGGTCGGTAAATTTACCGACCGGTATTTGTACAGAATCGGTAAAATTGATATGTAGGTGGGACTCTTCTGAGTCCCACAAGGCCTAAGAAATCGGTATTTTACCATCAAATTCAATTTGATGGTGAAATACCGATTCAGGTGTGCATGCACATGTGTGCATGCACACCTGTGCCATATGACAGGCAGACCTGCCCTTAGGGCAGGTCTGCCTGCCATATGGCCCCCGAACCTTTTTTGGGGGTGCTAGAGGGTGTCAAAGTGACACCCCCTGCACCCTTGCCAAAAATCGGTATTTACCGATCGGTAAATACCGACCAGTAATGCCCCATTCATTCCTATGGGCTTCAAAGCCCATAGGAATGAATGGAGCATTACCGGTCGGTATTTACCGAATCGGTAAATACCGATTCTTAACGATTCGGTAAATGGAACATCTGGATGTTCCTACATACCCCCACTTCTTATTTACCGATTCTTAATTACCGAATCGGTAAAATTCGGTAATTAAGAATCGGTAAATAAGTTTTACCTACATCTGGCCCCAAGTCCACAGGAGGTATTCAGTATGTTAGAACGGTGATGTTAAGACTGGGAAACATAAGTCTCACTCCCCATAATCAAGAGTACCTTGCTTTCAGTGTGTCGCAAGGGTGTGTGTGTGTGTGTGTGTGTGTGTCTCTGGGTGTGTGTGTGTGGCTCTGGGTGTGTGTGTGTGTGACTCTGGGTGTGTGTGTGTGGCTCTGGGTGTGTGTGTGGCTCTGGGTGTGTGTGTGGCTCTGGGTGTGTGTGTGGCTCTGGGTGTGTGTGTGTGTGTGGCTCTGGGTGTGTGTGTGGCTCTGGGTGTGTGTGTGTGTGGCTCTGGGTGTGTGTGTGTGTGACTCTGGGTGTGTGTGTGTGTGGCTCTGGGTGTGTGTGTGTGTGGCTCTGGGTGTGTGTGTGTGTGGCTCAGGGTGTGTGTGTGTGTGGCTCTGGGTGTGTGTGTGTGGGTGGCTCTGGGTGTGTGTGTGTGTGTGGCTCTGGGTGTGTGTGTGTGTGTGTGTGGCTCTGGGTGTGTGTGTGTGGCTCTGGGTGTGTGTGACTCTGGGTGTGTGTGTGGGTGGCTCTGGGTGTGTGTGTGTGTGTGGCTCTGGGTGTGTGTGTGTGTGTGGCTCTGGGTGTGTGCGTGTGTGTGTGTGGCTCTGGGTGTGTGTGTGTGTGGCTCTGGGTGTGTGTGTGTGTGGCTCTGGGTGTTTGTGTGTGGGTCTGGGTGTGTGTGTGTGTGGGTCTGGGTGTCTGTGTGTGGCTCTGGGTGTGTGTGTGTGTGTGGCTCTGTGTGTGTGTGTGTAGCTCTGGGTGTGTGTGGCTCTGGGTGTGTGTGTGTGTAGCTCTGGGTGTGTGTGGCTCTGGGTGTGTGTGTGTGTGACTCTGGGTGTGTGTGACTCTGGGTGTGTGTGGCTCTGGGTGTGTGTGGCTCTGTGTGTCTGTGTGTCTGGCTCTGTGTGTCTGTGTGGCTGGCTCTGGGTGTCTGTGTGGCTGGCTCTGGGTGTCTGTGTGGCTGGCTGTGTATGTGTGGCTCTGGGTGTGTGTGTGTGGCTCTGGGTGTGTGTGGCTGTGGCTCTGGGTGTGTGTGGCTGGCTGTGTGTGTGTGTGGCTCTGGGTGTCTGTGGCTCTGGGTGTGTGTGTGTGGTAGTAATTGCTGTCTGCTGAGCTCGTCCAGTAGGGTACAATAGGTCTCACATTTGCGAGAGATTCAGCTATTGGCAATGTAAATGACAATGCCATTTATTTATCTGTTTTCAAAACCAACACATAAATAAAAATGTTGTCATTTACAATGCCAATAGCTCTAACTTTTGCAAAGGCGAAACCGTTGCATTGTAAATGCTTGTTTTACCTGTAGTGATTTTCAGAATTTTTACAATCTAAATATCTAACGCAAAACACATATGATAGTGTTGGTGAGAAGAGTCGCATTCCATACCATTCTGTCCTGTGTCAGTGTACCCTGTCCCAACCAGGGAGAGGGAATGGGCAGCAGTTTACGCCAAATACATTTGGTGGAAATGTGTAATTTGTTTGCATTTTTAACATTGTAGATTGCCCACACTGGAAGATTTCATTTGTGTCCAGTGCCTTAAGTGGGCGGGGGCTGTCTGGTACTTGTAGGGTTTGGGTGAGGGGCCCTAGGCCCTCATTATGCTAGGTGGACAAATAAGACACGGACACCAGTGTGAGAGCTAGGTAATGGGCCCTGAGCACGTGCACTCAGTCCCTTTTATTGGCCAGGGTCATCTGACCTATGACGCCTGGTGGTGGGTGGGTGTTTAGTGTGGATACATGAAACTGAGACCCTAGACCGTGTCTTACGTCACTACATCCCTCCCAACCTTAGTTAATAAAATTACACTAACTAAAGTCCAACCTGTGGGGAAAGAATAGAGTTCACACAAAACCCATAACTCAATCACGACGACTCCCACGTAGTCTTCTCCACTGCTGGTCACGTCAATTACTGGCAATGGTGTCTCTTCTTGCCTTGGCAGACTTGCAGCTTGGAGGTGGGCTGTACAGTCTCTCTCGCTCTAACTCACGTCTCGTGAATGTGTAGAGGTCAGAATAGCAGGTCCCAAGTGTGTTGCTTTGCGCTGGACCGTCCTGGTCAAGTTGTTCGGTTCAAACTGGTGTCTGTTCCTGACGGGATCTTCAGCTGCAGGTTATCCCTCCCACCGATACCCCTCTCTTGTGGGTGTCCCTTCTCACTGGACGACCCGGAGGCCCTTTTCTGCCAGGCGCCCACTGGACCGGAGGACATGCCGCCTTGCCGCTCCAACGTGTTGAAGGACGTCGCTACGGGTCCTCTCTCTGTGTCCGAAACTCCACCTGAAAGGGTGTTGTTGGCACTGGTTCCGTCATGTGCGACCTTCGGTCCTCCAGGATCTTCAGCGTGAGCTTCAACAGTCCATCTCTCGTTGTGGGATCCACTGCCACCGGTGTACCTGAGGCCTCTGCCCCTGGATTTCTGCGGCCCTGTGTCTGTTCCATCCCAGAGGTGGTTGTTGCCAACAGACCGGCCTGTTCGCTTCTGTCATTACCGGGTGACTGTCGGGTTCGCACGTGGATGCTTACTTCCAGTGATGTTACGTGTGTCCCGGTCGTGCGTGTGGACTGTCGTGCACCTCTCACGTTCTCCTCTGTGTTTCCCCTTCTGGTGTGTTGTAGTGTCTTGGTCCACACTCCTCTTTGCTCTGCTCCTTTCTCTTGTCTTCCCGTCGTCGTGCTGCTCCGACCTCTTCTCCTTTCTTCTCTTTGGTGGTGGCAGACGTGCCACTCAGACCTCTTCTCCTTTCTTCTCTTTGGTGGTGGCAGACGTCCCACTCAGACCTCTTCTCCTTTCTTTTTTTTTGTGGTGGCAAACGTGCCACTCAGACATCTTCTCCTTTTCCTTTTGTGGCGTCGTGCCACTCCTTCTCCATCTTCCTTTTTGCAACGCGGTCTGGTCATCTTGCTGTCTTCATCTTCCTGACCAGACTTCTCCAGGCAGCGTGCACTCCGCCTGTTTCGCCCTGGTCTTGTCCTGGTTCTCGGACAATGTCTCCTTCTCGTCTGTGACTGGACCGGTCGTTGCGATCTTCTCTTTAGACTTTGAATGTTGAATCGTGGTTGTTGAAGTTCGCTTGTCTATGTTCGTGGACTGTGTCTTGGTGTTCGAACTTCTTGGACCTCTTGCCGGTCCACTCTGCCGATGCTGGCAGGCTATCTTCGGTTCTCTTGCTGGAACCCTTGCTATGTCACTGTTTGTTGACCCTTGCTTCGGTCACCTCCTTTCGCGACCCGGTGGATCGGCTTTTGGTGCGGCCATCTGGGTGGTCGGCTTCTCCTTCTCCTTTGTGACCAGACTGAGTGTTTAGCTTTTCCTTCTCCTTTGCGACTAGACTGAGTAGTCGGCTTTACCGTCTTGAAGAACCGGGTTATTTAATACCCAGCTGCGCCAGGGGCACGCCCAAAGCCTTCGGGTTCCACCTGTCTTAGAATATAGAGACACAGGACTCTTCTTGGTGGCGTCAAAGATCAAATTTATTGGCTGCAGCCAGTAACAGAAGTCCTAGAAGTCATCACGGTATGAGTTCTCAGGAGACTGCTCAATTTTACAAAGCAATTCATCCCTTTTTATGCCAAAAATCACATTCCAGACAAATACCTAACATTTACAAACTGTCCAATCACATGTATCCACACCCAAAGTATCACATGACGGTTAAACCCACTTTTCAGTTACCCGGCCCATGATCAATCATTGGTCAAACCCAACATTCTTCTTAAGACAGGTCGAACGAACCCATAATAAAAAAGGGCACATCCCCATCGTAAACAGACCATAAAGAAAGGAGCAGAAACAGGTGCGAGTAGGATAAGGCATATTTGTGTGCAATAAAGGTTTACGATGTCCTGTGCTCTGATCCTTAATCTTGATTAAGCATGGGCGTAAAATCCGTTCCGCTCACGGATTTTGCGGATTTTCGGCAAATTCGCAATCCGCGAACTCTCGCGAACTTGCCGAAAATTCGTAAATCCGTGCGAAGCGGATTTTTTGCTTGGTCGCACTTGCCAACTAGAATACTATACAATTTCGCGGGAGTAAATACTTGCGAACACGTAGCTGCGGCGGGCAGCGACAATCTCGCAATTGCGAGATTGCAAAATTTGCAATTTCGCACAAGAAATCCACCAGCAGGCAGCATAAACCTTGAAAATTATGATTTTTATCAGAATAACTCCTCAGGTTGACATTTGCCTGCACTTTTTTTTGCAAGGAGTCCATTTTGGGGGGGGAGGAAGGAAGTGCCCCATAATCTCCAACTTCCTGTTCCTGTCCAGCAGACTCCTCCCAGTGCTTTCTTTGCTGGTCACTTTGATTTGGATCTTGACCTGGAAGGATTACTTTTTGTGGATGCTGCTGGATATTTGTATTTTTGCAAAACTGAAAGCACTCAGCAGGTGCAAAAGTTCAATCTTATCATTAGTAACCATTCCCTGTAGTGCCTGGAAGGATTACTTTTTGTGGATGCTGCTGGATATTTGGATTTTTGCAAAACTGAAAGCACTCAGCAGGTGCAAAACTTCAATCTTATCATTAGTAACCATTCCCTGTAGTGCTTCCTGAGGGGCCCCTTCAGAGTTCAGTTGCCTACTTGCAACTATTCTATGACCCTGCTCTGACCCTCACAGCAGGCTCAGAGAATAGCTACAAGTATACAACAAAGGTCCTGTTAAAAAAATTACACTGCAACAGAAAGCAATTACAGATAAGGAAGCACCTGCCAGCCTGGAAGTTCAAATTCAGTGACACATTAATCAGCCCCTAATTCATTCATGTCAGTTGAGGCAGGGCAGGTGTGCTTTTCCCCCCATAATCTACAGTGATGAACTAGAGGGTGGCATGGGTGAGCCAGAGGGTGGCATGGGTGAGCCAGAGGGTGTCAGTGGTGAAACAGAGGGTGGCAGTGGTGAAACAGAGGGTGCTGTGATGAACCAAACGTAGAAACAACATGGTCGCGACCGTTGCTACCCGACAAGTTCGCGTTTGCGAACTGGTAAAAAACCCTCGCGAAATGGCAGAAACACTTGCGAACACAAAAAAAAAAAGGAATCCACAAAAGGATTGCGAATCTGTAAATACGCAATTTCGCGGATTGCCAATTCGCAAAATCCGCCCATGCTTAATCTTGATCAGCTAAAGGGCAGGAACTGGTTTAACAAGGTCAGCTTCAGGCAACAGGGTCAGTTCACTCAGGTCAAACAGGAATCAGCACAAACTGGAGGTACATGTACTTAAAGGGCTTGTTCAGCCACAGTCATCGGCCTATGTGAGGGCAACCACAAAATGGCTGCCATACACAAAATGGAACCCAAGGGTACAGAACGAAATCCCTAAATACGTAGTGAATCCATCGGTCTAACTTGATGAAAACACTCATACTTGTCGTACTAACTAGTTACGGTTCGCTAATATCAAATTCGTAACGAAACCATGACCTTTATGAAACGGGTTCAGAATTCACGGAACCTCAGACCCTCCTTTTGCCCTTACATAGGCAATAACCTACACTCACTTCAATCTGAGTCCAGGTCTATATTCATCAGATCATCAAGATGTTGCTGGAGCATAATCCTATTACTTAGTACCTCTCTTGGGACAGGTCTCATTGCACACGTAGTCGCACAGAGGCCACATATAGCAGGAGCGCACTGCACACAAAGACAGAACAGGAAAAGAATCGCTAAAGCCATCCCAATGATCATCAGAATCTTCCATCCCCAGGTCGATAACAGTTCCCAAAACCATCCAATCAACGACCAATCTCCTTTGTCCACATGTATAGACTCGGAGATCTTATGTAACCTGGAAATGGCCTCGTAAACTGTCGGAGCATTATCTGGGATAAAAACGCAGCAACTCGATTGGATCACTTTACATACTCCACTTTGATCTGCGAGTATGACGTCTAAAACCATACGATTTTGTAACGTCATAAGGCGATCCGCTTGAAGCTCAGCTGTCAGATTACTAAGGGCACCAGCAGTTTCATTTATGGTGGATTCAACCACTCTCGTCAACTGTCGTAAACCTCTACTGTTAGCCATAGGTCCCCAAAACGGTAAGACACCCTTAAAGAAGTCTCCCACTTCTTGTCCAGCAGTATCTTCCTGATCGAAGACACCTCTAACAACTCTCGTCTTGTGGTAATCTGAAGCAACAGTATACGTAGGAGGCAACAAGTATCCAACATAACACGTTCCCGAAAAATCAGGGGGCAACCATGTATATGCTCTGTTGTAACAAACAAAATATGGGCCCTTAGCTGCCAAAAGCGGCGGGGAAGATTGAGACGTAAAAACGTACGTCTGAGTACAAACACTCTTCCCCAGCTGAGCTTTCGGATTTTTGCCAATACCTTGCAGACAAAATTGACCTCGGTGGGGTACGACCCAAATCGTTTCTGCCTTTCACTCAGACTAACACTGTAACCAGTCGTGTTCCATCCAACATAAGCCGCTAACTCTTCCTTAGGAATAGTCCTATACTTGTCGCTATCTCTGCTCATATTCATAACTCCCTTCACCAAAGCTTGATTAGTTAAGTTATCTCTCATGGAATGTAGAGGATAAACTTCCAGGGCGTAAATGAACATAGTCTGAAAAGCCCATATCGACCCATTCTGACTAAACGGTAAAATCAGATAAGGAACAACTCTACCTGTAGTATGTGGCATAAGACCACACACCCAGCAATTAGTAATGTTCACTACCAACTGATGCTGGTGTAGTAGCTGTATGAATGTGTTATGTACAAATTCTGACCTTCTAATCTGCTCGTGTTCAGGTAGGACATGAAAAGAATGCACAGAAGTAGCAGTAGAAAAAGACATAGGCTGGGAGGTGGGTGCAGAAGTCAATTGGTAAGAGAAAACAATCCCACCCGCCAATGCTAACGTCATGCTTAAAAACATCAGGACACATGTTATCAGAAAACATTTGCTGTACATTAATTTACACAGTTTCATTTTAGAGTTCTTTCTCTCAGCAGCTCTCTCTGTCCCAGGAAACTCCATCCTCTAACCGTGCTGTTCACGGCAGTTGGTTCTACCGTGCTAAGGAATGCGTCTGTCAGTCCAGGGAACGCCCTGAAACCAACCAGAACCGTCGACCTTGTGTCTATGGCCTGCAAACCCAAGTCTTTATACCGCGACCCTACAGCCGAGCTCGGATTGCAGCTCGAAAAATAGGCCAAAACAGTTTCTTGGATGAGAGAGTGCAGTTCTCCAAAAGCAAAAGGAGTAAAAAAAATTAAACTTTAATTGTCAATTGCTTCTCGGTCGTAAATTATAACGGCCTTTACCAGGCACTGTGTGATCACGAAACAAAAGTTCAGGCTCAGTAGTGTCTAATCTTTGAGACACAGGCACAGCTTCTTGAAGGACATCGTCATTTTCTTTCTCGGAGCCTCTCCACACCAACTCAGCGTCGCTAAATGGTGCAAACTTCGGCACCCGTTCAGTCTCTGAATCTGCAATACCTTCACGGACCCACTGGTCGTACGGCAGAGGCAACGGCGCCCTCTTACAATGTACGCCGTGAATCCAATTTTTCTTCCCGAAGACCTTCACCGAAGTTCTTGTGGACAGGAGCACTTGGTGGGGGCCGGTCCAGCAGGGCTGCTCGTTTTTGGTCCGCTGAAAATTCCTCCCTAGGACCCAGTCACCGGGATTGATGGTGTGACCTGGATCCACAGATGGTGGTGGCAAGTTATCATGAACCTGTTGATGCAAGACACGCAATTTAGCCGTCAAATCATACAAATAGTCCACCAACACAGGATATTTGATGTCACTAAACTTCACTGGCCTCGGCACTCCCCACACATTCGCCGGACGGCCAAAAACAATTTCATAGGGACTAAGGCCAATCCGGGAATGTACTGTAGTTCTAGTTGACAAAAGTGCCAACGGCAAAGCATCTGGACATTGAAGACCAGAACTCGCCTGAATTTTGGCTAACTTTAGCTTCAAAGTGCCATTGTAACATTCCACTAGTCCAGCTGATTGGGGTGATTTGCAGCATGGAACTTCTGTCGGATTCCCAAGCCCTCACACACTCTCTTCATGATCTTCCCCACAAACTCACTTCCATTATCACTCCACACCATCCTTGGCAACCCAAACCTAGGGAAATATTCTTTGAGCAAGACTCTAGCTGTGGACAAGGCCGTATTGTCTTTTAGGGGGTATGCCTCTACCCATCTAGAAAAGGCACAAACAACTACAAGGACATATTTCAGGTTGTTACACCTTTCCATGTGGATAAAATCCAATTGCAGAACCTCAAACGGATACGTCGGAGGCGCAAAGTGACCAGCTGGAGTTGGAGTTCCCTTGCCAGGATTATACATCAAACACACCATGCAATTCTTGACCACATTCTCCGCACATTTGGGAATTCCAGCATTCTGCCATACTGGAGCCAACAACTTACAAATTCCTTTCACACTGATGTGAGACAAACCATGTGCCATAGTAACCACTGCAAGCAGGTACGCATCTGGCAACATCCATCTTTGGTGTTCTGACAATTCAACCCAACAACCAGTCGAATCCAGTCTACCCGTAGTTTCTCTCCAAACATTCTTCTCACTTTCAGTAGCTTCAGCCTGTATCGATTTCACACTCTCAATCGTATCTTCTCACATTCCAACATCACCAATCCATCTCGCAGGGCCTGCCACATACATTCGACTCATCAGATTTCTTGCTGTGTCTTTCGCAACTTCATCCGCAAATGCATTACCACGGCCAACATCATCCGTAACCTTCCGATGAGCACTACACTTCACAATCGCAACTTGCTTCGGCAAAGTAAGTGATTCGAGAAGCTCATTCACCAACTGTCCATGCTGGATTTCAGTTCCATGGGAAGTAAGGAACCCACGCTCTCTCCACAAACGCCCAAAACTGTGAGCGACACCAAACGCATACTGACTATCGGTATAAACATTCACTCATTTTCCTTCCGACAACACACACGCTCTAGTCAGTGCAATCAACTCTGCTGCTTGCGCAGAATTCTGTGGTATACGTGCTGTCTCAACAACTGTATTTAAAGTTGTGATAGCATACGCTGCAGTCGTCTCACCATTCGGAAGCTTAAAATACGAACCATCAACCCACAGCGTACCATCCACATTCTCAAAAGGAGTGTCTTTTAGATCCACTCTAGCTTTTGTTTCTTTCTCTGTACGAAGAAAACAATCATGCTGTTCTTGAGCATCCGTCTCTCTAGAGATCGGCAATAACGTCGCTGGATTCAGTACATTGCACCGCTTAATATGCACATGACTAGCCAAAAGTGTCAACTCATAACCCGACAACCTTGCACTAGTAAGGTGTTGAGTCTTGGTTCGATTTAACAAAGTATCCACTGCATGTGGAACCATCACAACCAACGAATTATCCATCACCAGCCCAGCAGACTGTCGGATAGAAACAGCCGCTGCCGCTGTAGCTCTCAAGCAACTCGGCAACGCTCTAGCTACCGGATCTAACGTTGATGAAAAATACGCGCATGGACACTGCTTGTCCCCAAAAGATTGTGTCAACACTGACAACGCACATCCCTCTCTCTCGTGCACATACAACGTGAAAGGCTTGTTATAGTCTGGAGTACCCAACACAGGAGCAGAACACAATGCATCACGCAACTCAGAAAAACTTTTCTGACAATCGTCAGACCACGGAAGAGGATTCGGTGTATCTTTACAAGTCAAAGCCAACAGAGGTTTCGCTAATAGAGAGAAATTTGGAATCTACTGTCTACAATATGACGTGATACCCAAGAAAGCACGCACTTCTCTCTGTGTACTTGGCACAGTCATTCGAACAATCGCTTGAATTCGTTCTGGGGTCAACCTTCTTCCCTCCTTTGACAAGAGATGACCTAAGTAGGTCACTTCTTGGCGACAATACTGAAATTTAGAAGGTGACACTTTATGATGCAAGTCCGACAGATGTCGCAACAAAGAAAGAGTAGCTTCTTTACAAGTTTCCTCATCATCAGCAACCACTAACAAATCGTCAACATACTGAATAAGAGCACTACCAGTAGGCAACGCAAAAGTATCAAGCTGAGTTTTCAAAGCCTGGCTATAAATAGAAGGACTTTCACAATAGCCTTGAGGAGCTCTCTTAAACCGGAAGCTTCGGCCTCCTAAAGAGAAGCCAAAAATATCTCTACTTTCCTCGGCAATTGGAATGCTGAAGAAAGCATTCTTCAGATCTATAACCGAAAACCAAGCAGCTGAAGCAGGAATCAAAGTCAACAAAGCAGTAATATCCGGAACAACTGGAAACTGTGGCATGACAATTTTGTTAACCTCTCTAAGATCGATCACAAACCTGTAAACAGGTGGCTGAGAAGAGTCAGTGCGCTTTAGGACAGGCAAAACCGGACTGTAACACACATCGTTCTTCAATCACATCTTTTTCAATCAAATCATAAATGATTGCTAAAAGCGCTCTTTCACCATCGCTAGAAATCCTATACTGGGGGATACGTGGCAATTTGACATTCGCTTTATGCATTACAACATAAGGTGGAATCTCCAAAAGACCCACATCATTAGGACCAGTAGCCCAAAGAGTATCAGGGAGAGAACGCAATTCCGGTGGAAGCTGATCTTTAGACAAATACAGTGGAGAGATCACTTTCTTACCCAATGTAAGCTGTACTCCCGCAGGAGAACAACTTAATGTTGCATGCAACCTTTTCAACAAATCCAAGCATAACAAATTCTCACCACAACCTGTCGTTAAAATGAGAGGTGCTTCCAATTCACAAGGCCCTATAGAAAGAGACAAAGGACTAGAAACTGGATTACGAACTGGGGCGCCAGAGAATCCTACTGAAACATTAGTTAAGCCAGACAAAGGTGCGCCAGGGAGTTTAGAGTGCATGATAGAACTCTTCGCTGCACCAGTATCCAAAAGAAAAGGCTCTACCACACCCGATGTGGCTACTGCAACATAAGGCCCACTCTGATCTACTGGAACCAACACTACTCCCTCTCTTTGTCCATGGCTGTCCTAGCAATCATTATAGTCAGCATTCTCACTCTCAACATAATAGTCATCAGCATAGTACTGAGTCGACCGACCAGATGTCATTTTCTGTTGATCAAAGCAATTCATAGAATGTTGTGGGGGAAAGGAACGTTCGTTCTGAGGAAACGCACCACGTCCTCTACCCCTTGACACTTGTTGAAAACCACCACGACCTCTCGGGGCCGGCATACCACTCGCACGTTGTCGCAACACAGGGCACTCATTTTTATAATGACCTTCCTCCTTACAAGAAGCACACTGATTCAAACCCAAGGGTGGTCTTGGAGGAAAATACCCAACGTTCTGTTGCGGTCTCTGAAATGGCGGAGGTTGCTGAAACTGTGGGAGTTGCTGTGATTCTTGCTGATTCGAGCGAGGCGGATACGCCTGCTGTAAAAGAACCTTCGTCTTTAAGTCTTTAGTCTTTTTCTGTACTCTATCTTTCTCGTCCTTATCCCTATTCTCATAGTACTGTGCAGTTGCCAATATCTGGGCCGACGAAGAAACAGCCCAAGAACTTTCAAAATCCTTCAACTTATTACATAGTTCAGGGAGCAAATTAAAGACAAATTTGTCCACAAATAATCTTTGCCCACCTTCCGTACTCATGTCCTGACCACTATGATCTATAAATGTTTCTTCAAACCTAGTGAAGAAATCAGATACACTTTCGTCCTTCTTCTGCTTACATGCTGCTAACTTGTCCCAGTTTACTCGTAGCGCTGGGACGCTCTAGGGCAGCCATGCGCTTTATAAATCAAATTTAATTTCATTTCATTTCATCATCGTCTTCATTAAATTAATAATTCTACCTGGCAATTCCGTAACCAAAGGTTCAGGTTTAGCACCTCCCTGTTGTCTACCATCCGCAGCAATAATATTTACCCAAGTATCTCCTAATTCTACCACATGATTCTCATGACAAATCTTTGCCCATAGAGGTTGAGGTACTACATTACCCAACAGCATATCTATGTCTGCCAAATTCATGATGCATGCGTCAACTGTCTGGGACAATTCTTTGTAATAGCCAGCAGGATTTTTACGGGGATCAGGTAAAGACTGTTTAAGGGCCAAAACGTCTACTCTCTTCCATGGCACATGTACCCATACTCTTTGAAAATGTGCTGGTATGGATGGGGGAACATTATTCGGACCAGCAGCTACCTCTTCGCGCCACACTGGAGGAACTTCTCTCATCGGATACTGTCTCACTTTCCTCCTAACTGCGGAATCAGGCTCAAACAGTCGCTGAGAAGGGAAATCGCTCCTTAACGCAAGTACCATCGCAACTGCATTCTCAATATCGGGACCCACTATCGTCCTCTTCGCAAACTCAGACTGGACATTTAGCAATTCTACAGGAAAGTGAACCCAAATCATTATTTCCCATTCCTCACTAAGGAAAGTACACATAACATCAAAAACGTACCTTTGTTTCGGTGCCTCCCACTGTTGGAAGACATCCATAACTGACTCTAAATTATACCTCGAAACATTTGAAACCCATCTGCGAGCCAAGAGATCTAACACTGCCCGTTCTCCTCGACCAGGTAGCTGACTACGCATTTGTTTACGTGCAGAAACAAGGGTTATACTCAATGACCCAAAGAAAGGAGACAAAAGACCAGTAACATTATCAGTCATTCGTTGTCGAGCAGAAGGAGAAGCTGTCATAAGGACAGGAGACAAAGTATTTTGAGGTGATAGAAGCGTAGGGTTAGTAGCAAGAGAAGTTGAAGGTACAGGAGAATAATGCAAAGTAGTTCCAGACAAAACCGATAGCAAAGTCGGCGGCCCCAGAGGAGGCTGCGCTGTAGGGGGAAGAACCAGCTGAGGAGGAGCCGGTGGCGGAACAGCAACAAGAGGTTGTGCAACTGGAGGTTGCGGAGGTCCCGTAGCACTCTGTGCATAAGGGGGTGGCAATCTCAACAAATGTGACATCAAAGGATCCTTCTCAGGGTCCTTCGTTACATTTTCAAGAAGAGATGGCAATGCTGGATAACATTTATCAATAGCCATATTATGTTGCCTATCTGACACCTCAATTGCTTTATCTTCTTCGTTTTCTTTAAACTGCCTAGCAGCTTGCATTATTGATACATCCTTTTCTCTTTTATCTCTTTTAGCTTGTTTAATTTCTCGTTGTCTGGCTTCTTTACGCGAAAGGAGTCAAACATTGCCGGCCGGGCTTTCTTCCTAAATAATTTAACTTCCAAATTATCTAGAATCTCTGTGTCATAGCTACCATGATGTGGCCATTTTAAAACACCGTCTTTCCTAGTGTATCGGACCCCTACTTCATTGAACGTAATGGGGCCCACGCCGTGTTTAGAGTAGAGCTCATAAGTCGGAGTTCCAACTGGAGGTATCGGACATGAATCCTCCAATCGGGAATCCCTGTTACAACCACAACCAAACCAAGTACCAAATTTGCTACGATTAGGCAACTTGGCTCACTAATCGAGCTTCAAACTTCAAGGGATTATCTCTACAGATACACTCGTAAATATACAAGACCCTCGGCTTTGGAAATTGTAATTTTCAAATCAAAACTAAGGACCAAACAGACTAAGAACCAAAGAACCAAAGACTAAGGACTGGGAGCGACCCACTTATACTTAACTGAGGTATCAGTCACGCCACCAGAAGACCCGTCTATCGTCTCGCCATACAAAGCATCACAAATGGGTCCAAGACAGGGCGACAGTCAGGGCAGCGGTCCTTCGTAGCCGTCAGGAAAGCGGGAAGCCTCGCAGAAAAGACATTCAGTCCACATTCGACATGCCGAGGTCGATGAAGTGGTGGCCGTCCTCCAGAATTTCCTCACAAAGCTCCTCACGATCTTCAGGCTTGGACTGGTACCGCTGAAGTCGCCCCACGTTGGAAGCTCCAACTGAAGAACCGGGTTATTTAATACCCAGCGGCGCCAGGGGCACGCCCAAAGCCTTCGGGTTCCACCTGTCTTAGAATACAGAGACACGGGACTCTTCTTGGTGGCGTCAAAAATCAAATTTATTGGCTGCAGCCAGTAACAGAAGTCCTAGAATTCATCACGGTATGAGTTCTCAGGAGACTGCTCAATTTTACAAAGCAAGTCATCCCTTTTTATGCCAAAAATCACATTCCAGGCAAATACCTACCATTTACAAACTGTCCAATCACATGTATCCACACCCAAAGTATCGCATGACGGTAAAACCCACTTTTCAGTTACCCGGCCCATGATCAATCATTGGTCAAACCCAACATTCTTCTTAAGACAGATCGAATGAACCCTTAATAAAAAAGGGCACATCCCCATCGTAAACAGACCATAAAGAAAGGAGCAGAAACAGGTGCGAGTAGGATAAGGCATATTTGTGTGCAATAAAGGTTTACGATGTCCTGTGCTCTGATCCTTAATCTTGATCAGCTAAAGGGCAGGAACTGGTTTAACAAGGTCAGCTTCAGGCAACAGGGTCAGTTCACTCAGGTCAAACAGGAGTCAGCATGAACTGGAGATACATGTACTTAAAGGACTTGTTCAGCCACAGTCATCGGCCTATGTGAGGGCAACCACAAAATGGCTGCCATACACAAAATGGAACCCAAGGGTTCAGAACGAAATCCCTAAATACGTAGTGAATCCATCGGTCTAACGTGATGAAAACACTCATACTTGTCGTACTAACTAGTTACGGTTCGCTAATATCAAATTCGTAACGAAACCATGACCTTTATGAAAAGGGTTCAGAATTCACGGAACCTCAGTCTGTGTGAGTCCTCACGGTTCGCCGTCTTCCGTGTGCTTGCTTTTGCGTTGGTGCGCTTTTGTCCGCACCCTTCATGTGCTTCGTTGGGTTTGGAGGGTTACGTCACCACTCCTTCTTGCCTCGTGTTCAGGTCGCTTCCGTTACCTCACGGGGTGTGCTTGCTTTCTTTCTGGGACCCTGGAGCAGTGTCGGCGATCATCACGCTTCCTCGCTGTGTCGCACTTGCCTGGTGGGGAGTCTTGGGATCACTGTATCTTCGGGTGGTGGTGATGCAGTTTCTTCCCTGCGGTTGCAACGACAACCTGTGGCCATCAGGTGCCACCTCGTCTGCAGTGGTCTCTGTTTATCCCCGTGCGTCAGGTGGTCTGCGCCACTACTCTGTCTCCTGCTCCTGGTGCGGGGCGTTTCGTCACTCCTTGCGCCGTGCTGTGCTGCCCCGGTGGGGCTTACTTGTTGCTGTGTGGTGTTCCTGCACCAGTCTTGTGCTGCTGCGTGTGTGTCCTTCAGTCTTTGTGTAGGGATATCCTCTGGCCGCCTGCACATGGCGTCCCTGTGTGGAGGCACTGCCCTCCCGACGCGTTCCTCGCGTTTTTGGCGCGTTCCTGTAGGACCTGCTTACTTTTCCTGCTACGGTCTCCCAGGTGTCTGTACATCTGTCCCGCACCGCTTCTGCAGTGTTGCCGGGTCTCACTCAGTGGTTTTCCCCCATACTGTCTTTTGTTTGCTTTCACTGTGCGGCACCGGGATTGCTCTGTGCTACCATTAGTCTATGTGGGGCAGCTGTTCTTTAGCTGCTACTTGTTTCGTCCATTAGCGGGTGCAGTTGCTCAAAGCGGCCACTAGGTGGCAGTGGAGCGCTCTCACGCACACCGAGCATTCTTTCCTCCTCTCTAGGACTCCTTCCGATGAGGTACTGGGTTTTTAAGAACCGGCACAGAACCGGCAACCCAGCGGTGTCAGGGAATCAACACCCAGAGACCTCGGGTTCTTCCTGATTCAGACCTACAGAAACTCAGAGTCTTCTAGGTGAAGTCAAAGATTAGTTTATTGGCTGCAACCAAGGTAACAGGTGTCCTAGAAGTACAATGCGGGTATGTTCTCAGGAGACTGCACACTTTCACGAAGTCAGGCTTCTCTCTTTATACATAATATTCGGCCTTGGGCAAACATTCTTAGAATTCGTGGTATGTCATTTATAGTTACTGGTTACAAAAGAAAAGCAGAGTCATGATGACATGTACATATTTCACGTCGTGCTGCCCATAACAAATCATCCGGCAAGGCCCAACATTTCATCAGATATCGCTGGACCCCCAATAAAAACGGTCACCTCCCCATCATAAAGTAAGTGAAGCAAAGGAGTGGAGAAAGATGTGAGCGAGATATGGCAGGTGTGCGCGCTGAAATGGTTTTATGGCTGGTTGAGCCTAGATGCTATCTTGCTCGGCCACTGGGAGGGAACTGACCTAACGAGTTCGGCCTGGGGCAATGGTTCTAACTTGTACTGAGGTCAGGGAGAAGTCGATTAAGGAGTATGTGTCCTTGTGGAATCAAATTCAACTGGATTAAGGCCTATGTAAAGGGCAACATATAAATGGGAGCCAAGGGTTCAGAATGTAAATGACGATTTCGAGGTGAAATCGTCACTCGAACACACCGAAAATTCATGTACATGATGTACTCGTCATTCTCGGTCTTTTGATACCAAATTCGTCATATTTCGACAAAGTTTTATTTCTCGAGTCCAGAACTATTATACGAATCCAGATTTTCAGAACCTCACCGACGCCACTGGTGCTGGGTCCCAACAACTCTCGGCTCTCTATGGAAGGCAGGACTTTACCGGTGGGTTCAACGCACCGCTGTCGATGCCCACCACTGGAGGCCCTCCCACTGAGCAGCTGCACAGCCTCCCGTCTTTCGGTGACCCTCTTATTGAAATGTTGCAGTGAGTGTTCTGTCGCGCTAGCTTCGCGCTTGAGTTTGGGGGAGGGTCATGGCCCACGCTACTCCAGCACCTTTCCCTTGCACGTGGAGAGCTACCGGCAATCACGCTTGCCTCCCGCCCGTCTTTCTTGCGTTGCCCCCTACCCACGGTAGGCTCCTTGCCCTGTGCTGCGCGGGGGGGGTGCTTAGACTTTGGGGCACTTGTGCTGATCGCGGGTGGGCTCTGCTGCAATTCTCAGCGCCCGGCAGCCCTCCACATGCTCTGGGCTCGATTTCCCGTCGCCGCAGCAGCCTCAGACACGCGCTGTGCAAGGCGCCATGGTCATGCGGGTGGGCTCCGCTTGGCATATTCGTGCCTGACAGCTCTCTACACGCTGCGGGCTCTCCGCATTCAATTACTGTCCCTGGCCGCTGCGGGTGGGCTCCGCCGGTCTTATTGTACTTGGGGCCGCTGCTCGCTCCCAGGCGCACCTTCGGCCAACCGGCCTTCTCCTTCCATGCGGGTGGGCTCCGCGGATGTCGCTCATAGTTGGGGTCAGTCGCGGCCGACGCGGGTGGGCTCCAGTCGATCCGCTTTTCTCTCCGGGGTCCTTCTTACAGCCCGTGGTCCTCAGCAGCACTGGAGGTGCGGGGTGGGCTCTCGGTCACCTCCTCGCCAGCATCCTGGCCCGGGGCTCAGCACACGCCCCGCGGGCCTCACGGCGGCCGGCGATCATGCGGGGAGGGAGGCGCGCGACGTCGCCCTGCAGCTCTCTCCCCTTTCCCCACGATTTCTTCAGGTAGCTGTGGCACGCTGGGCACAGCTCCGCCTCGTCGCCAATGTAGGGTTTGGGTGAGGGGCCCTAGGCCCTCATTATGCTAGGTGGACAAATAAGACACGGACACTAGAGTGAGAGCTAGGTAATGGGCCATGAGCACGTGCACTCAGTCCCTTTTATTGGCCAGGGTCATCTGACCTATGACGCCTGGTGGTGGGTGGGTGTTTAGTGTGGATACATGAAACTGAGACACTAGACCGTGTCTTACGTTACTACATCACTGAGTATTTGGAGCCAAGATGGCTGCCTGTTGAGGAGCTCCGGCTTGGAGCTCCCGGGCTGGTAATCACCATGTGACATAAATCCCAAGAAATAAAATCACCTCCCATCGGGATTGGAAGGAAATGATCCCCTGGCCATGGAGGGACTGGGCAGAAGCCCATGCTGGGATCTCGCTTCCTGGCTCCATGACAGAGGAGCCTGCTCAGACTCTCGGTGAGGCCTCCTTGCTCCACCCCAATGCATTCGGACCGGACCCTTGGGGAGGCTCTGGCTTCAACTGCCGCTCACCGCCCAGGACCGGAGGGCGGAAGGGACCCTTTCCAGCCACAGAGGATAGGGGAGGCTGTGACATACAGGGCATTCATAGGCTGCGGCGGTAACCCCTAGAGTTTGCCCCCGCCCACCCCCTCGTCTCAGCCGCTGGTCTCCACGGTGCTCCAGGCTCTACTGTCAAGTGCTGCCTGGGGCGGGGTGGGCGAGAGCCCATCGAGCTGCTCTCGAGGTCCGTCCCATGACTGGCGCGGTGAGGAAAGGGGACTGTAGCCAACAATGGCCTGTCCTGCTGCCTCCTGGACCGCCTGGTCGCCACCCTGCTCACCCCAGGCTGTACATATTCCTTCACGTTTCACCAGCGCCGTTCACCTCTCACGAGCACTTGTGCACATTATCACAGGTTACATGACATTAATGTAACACATGATTAGTTGTTTATTTATTTATGTTTGTTTTGACCGTTTAATCAAATATATGTGGACAGCAATTCCTTAAACCTTTTCGTCTCACGGTCTTTTAGTTTTCCTGTGCCCCTTTCCCTGTTCTCTGCAATTCATTGTGCACTCTAATTCTTTACCTACCAAACAATACCCCTCAAGACATTATCTATGCTATACACCCCAGGCTGGGGGCATGCAACCATTCTTTTGTCCTTGGTGCAGAGACTGTCCCCTTAGTGCTCCCCTGGTGCTGCGGGCTGCTGGGGCATGGAGGTGGATGGGGAGAGGTCACACTTTGGCGAGTGTAGGAGAAAAGAGGAAAAGGAAGGTGGAACTGTGAAAACAGGAAGTGAGCCTGCACTTGCCTCCTACTTTCGATCCCCGTGGCTCGATGCAGCTGATGTGCTGCCCCCACCTCCTCCCTCTAGCGTACACCTCTCCAGATGCACGACCATTGAGGAGTCTTCAATTCCTTCCTGCCTGCTGACTGTTGACTCATGGAATGCCACCTCATGTTTACCTCAATCTTGTGACCCGCCAGATACAGGAACGGTGAGGAGGCCCCCATCCCAGCAATGGCTAGAAGATCATGCTTTGCAAATTTGTTTTTTATACTTGTCCAATCCTTACCGCCTCAACTTTTATTAAATTGTAACCTCGAGCGAATCTGCAACTTGTATCCATATGCAACTCTAACCACTAGTATCTGTAGTGGACTTTTGTACTTACTACCATTCTAATGTGAATTTAGAGTTTTTCTGTTTGTATCTTTTATGTAACGCATGCACTCTGAAGTTCTTATGTAATTTAACTAGTCCTTTTGTAAAGCGCTCTAACACATTTGAGTAAAGTTCGAGCTATATGAAAGCGCATTAAATAAATAATTAAATACTTGCACTTATCAACACTGCTGCAGAACATTTAATGGGAGAGTACCAGCGCTTCTCAGCACTGCTGCAGTTCATTTAATGGGAGAGTACCAGCACTTCTCAGCACTGCTGCAGTTCATTTAATGGGAGAGTACCAGCGCCTCTCAGCATTGCTGCAGCACATTTAATGGGAGAGTACCAGCACTTCTCAGCACTGCTGCAGTTCATTTAATGAGAGAGTACCAGCGCTTCTCAACACTGCTGCAGTTCATTTAATGGGAGAGTACCAGCGCTTCTCAGCACTGCTGCAGTTCATTTAATGGGAGAGTACCAGCACTTCTCAGCACTGCTGCAGTTCATTTAATGGGAGAGTACCAGCGCCTCTCAGCATTGCTGCAGCACATTTAATGGGAGAGTACCAGCACTTCTCAGCACTGCTGCAGTTCATTTAATGAGAGAGTACCAGCGCTTCTCAACACTGCTGCAGTTCATTTAATGGGAGAGTACCAGCGCTTCTCAGCACTGCTGCAGTTGATTTAATGGGAGAGTACCAGCGCTTCTCAGCACTACTGCAGTTCATTTAATGGGAGAGTACCAGCGCCTCTCAGCATTGCTGCAGCACATTTAATGGGAGAGTTCCAGCACTTCTCAGCACTGCTGCAGTTCATTTAATGGGAGAGCGTCTGCACTGCTCTGCACTGCTGCAGCACATTTAATGGAAGAGTACCAGCACATCTCAGCACTGCTGCAGTTCATTTAATGGGAGAGTACCAGCGCTTCTCAGCACTGCTGCAGTTCATTTAATGGGAGAGTACCAGCGCTTCTCAGCATTGCTGCAGTTCATTTAATGGGAGAGCACCAGCACTTCTCAGCACTGCTGCAGTTCGTTTCATGGGAGAGTTCCAGAACCTCTCAGGTGGGCTGCAATATTTAATAAGAGAGTACCAGCACTTCTCAGCACTGTTGCAGTTCGTTTCATGGGAGAGTTCCAGAACCTCTCAGGTGGGCTGAAATATTTAATAAGAGAGTGCCAGCACTTCTCAGCACTGCTGCAACACATTTAATGAGACAGTACCGGCACTTCTCAGGAGCAAACAGGTACTCTAGATAGTGACATCACTTCGATAGTTCGCGGGTCGATAATTACGGGATATAAAGTTACTACCGCATTCCAAGTTTTCCCAGGCTGTTTCTGCAATGAGTTTGGCGTGTTTTCCTGCAGCCTGGGCTGTTTTCAGCTGATATTTCCCGTCCGACGTCACCTGGGCAATCGTGTCCTCGGAAAAACCCACACGTGCAGTATTACTGTAAACATATGTGTTTTATTTCCAAAACAGGAGATAATGACTCTTCCGAAGTCTATGGACCCAATCGCCTAAGACATTCTCCGGCAACATCCCTTTGAGCCCAGTAACAATCTTCTTTCGTTCATATGAAGAACCATCTTATGTGAACTCGCTTTGATGTTGTATTTCGTTTACATTCTGAAATGTAACTTTAAGATTCGTCATCAGGGTCGTGCAGAATGCTTTTTCGCGTGAAACTTTGCCATCTCTCAGTTTTTTTTTCCTTTCATAAAGGCAGCAAACTTTTCCTGTTTTCTTTCCCTGAACTGCTTCTTCCTCTGCATAGCATGACGGTTTTCATGCTAACAGTACCCGGCAATAACCAGAGAAAGTGCTGTTTCCATAGTATCAATATCGGCCCACTCACTAGCCCGCTCCCAGCAACATGCATGTCGCAGAAATAAACAGACAAGACAACTTGTTGTTGGGAAAAAGTAGTTGCAGGTTTATTAGCATATACACATGCCAACAAGGTGGGTTATCTTACAGACGATCCAAAGGCAAGCCGCCCCTCGCGACCTACCACCTGATGGGCCAGTTTGCAACGTGATCTTAGCCAAACGTTGCTTAGCGGTTATGGGAGGAGATAGCCCCTCCCATTATCCGGTGAACCATTGGTCCACCCTCTTGCTCACGCCCCCCCCCCTTCGAGGGGCGGAGCGTTCAAGCAACCCCCGGTTGTACAGGTTTCCAACCGCCCGTAGGATAGCGGGGCGCCGTCGCACCCCCAGGGTCCACCGCCCAGACTACCTGGGGATATTAGGCCTCAGCATCCTTTGTGCTCCTGAAGAGGGTACTCCCGGGTACCTTTCCGCCTCTGGATTGCCCTGTAACTCCGCCTGCAACACAAATGAGACAAGATTAGAAAACATTACCCCCCCACCCTGAGAACGCCGGGTATGCGGTAGGGAGGGAAACGGCGTCAGGGTGAGGGGACGGCGGCCAAAGAGGCCGCTAGGTGGGCGGGGGAGGAATATATACTCTCCCCCGCCCCCAACAGGCCGGATGTGACGCTCGGGACCCCCTGAGCCTAAAAGAGCTGGGCTGCCCCCGTGTGCCATCCTGTGACACTATGGGGGCCGCCCTCTTATGTGTGTCCCCTGCGGGGACGTGTCGGACGGCCCGTCTAGTGTCAATATCGGCCCACTCACTAGCCCGCTCCCAGCAACATGCATGTCGCAGAAATAAACAGACAAGACAACTTGTTGTTGGGAAAAAGTAGCTGCAGGTTTATTAGCATATACACATGCCAACAAGGTGGGTTATCTTACAGACGATCCAAAGGCAAGCCGCCCCTCGCGACCTACCACCTGATGGGCCAGTTTGCAACGTGATCTTAGCCAAACGTTGCTTAGCGGTTATGGGAGGAGATAGCCCCTCCCATTATCCGGTGAACCATTGGTCCACCCTCTTGCTCACGCCCCCCCCCCCTACGAGGGGCGGAGCGTTCAAGCAACCCCCGGTTGTACAGGTTTCCAACCGCCCGTAGGATAGCGGGGCGCCGTCGCACCCCCAGGGTCCACCGCCCAGACTACCTGGGGATATTAGGCCTCAGCATCCTTTGTGCTCCTGAAGAGGGTACTCCCGGGTACCTTTCCGCCTCTGGATTGCCCTGTAACTCCGCCTGCAACACAAATGAGACAAGATTAGAAAACATTACCCCCCCACCCTGAGAACGCCGGGTATGCGGTAGGGAGGGAAACGGCGTCAGGGTGAGGGGACGGCGGCCAAAGAGGCCGCTAGGTGGGCGGGGGAGGAATATATACTCTCCCCCGCCCCCAACAGGCCGGATGTGACGCTCGGGACCCCCTGAGCCTAAAAGAGCTGGGCTGCCCCCGTGTGCCATCCTGTGACACTATGGGGGCCGCCCTCTTATGTGTGTCCCCTGCGGGGACGTGTCGGACGGCCCGTCTAGTGTCAATATCGGCCCACTCACTAGCCCGCTCCCAGCAACATGCATGACGCAGAAATAAACAGACAAGACAACTTGTTGTTGGGAAAAAGTAGCTGCAGGTTTATTAGCATATACACATGCCAACAAGGTGGGTTATCTTACAGATGATCCAAAGGCAAGCCGCCCCTCGCGACCTACCACCTGATGGGCCAGTTTGCAACGTGATCTTAGCCAAACGTTGCCTAGCGGTTATGGGAGGAGATAGCCCCTCCCATTATCCGGTGAACCATTGGTCCACCCTCTTGCTCACGCCCCCCCCCTACGAGGGGCGGAGCGTTCAAGCAACCCCCGGTTGTACAGGTTTCCAACCGCCCGTAGGATAGCGGGGCGCCGTCGCACCCCCAGGGTCCACCGCCCAGACTACCTGGGGATATTAGGCCTCAGCATCCTTTGTGCTCCTGAAGAGGGTACTCCCGGGTACCTTTCCGCCTCTGGATCGCCCTGTAACTCCACCACAGCCCTGGGTGTGGCGACCGTCGCAGCCAGGGCCCCCCACCAAGGCCGGCATTCCTCCTAGCTGTTCCTTACTTGCTATAACTAGGGTCTCTTCCTTATTCGGAAAAAACAGGTCCATGCCAACGTGGACCCCTGACCCAAGAGTCCAGCAACACCAATGGAGTTTGGCTTGTAGCACACATGTAAAAGGCCAAAACTCTGTTCCAAATATTTACGCATGGCGCAGCACACCGCATGCGAGCCAACTGCCGCACTGTCCCAGACAGGGCATCAAGCCACGGGAGCTCGGAATAGGAAATCAGACCACAGGGCTCACCTGTTACCAACGTGTGGCCAATTGCCCCTGTGCTCTACCTCTATGGTGCATGCTAGCCCCAGAGCCCAGACAATAAACAATAGTTCTCCATAGCTCCCTGGCGACACAGCATGGTGTCACAATAAGGTGGAGGGAAAGAGGTGTGCTGCCTGTGGATGGTACTGAAAACATCCATGAAGGGCCAACTGGTGCGGTCTACCCTGCTTACTGACCCTAAGACCGGACACAGAATCCCGGTCCCTGCTAACCACCTGTATGACCCTTGATACTTCCACCGGAACGGTGTCGTGCTACCAAGTTTTGTGTCTCTGCCCCTTTAAATATACACAGCACAGGACCTCCTGCGTGTTGGCTCCCGCGCCTCCCCTGACTAGCGCCTTCCCTATAGAGATGGAGACATGTCTGACCGCTGAAAATTGCCCGTCCCCCACTGGTGGCGAAAACCCACCGTACAATCGTTGTGGTCGTTCAATCAAGTGCCATAGAACACGGCAGTGACCAGCGCAATCCCTAGTGAAGGACCCAGGTGCAATGAACAAGGTGTCACGGCCAGCATAAGGGGGATGGAGCGCGCAGAGTCCTGATCATGATACACTGCAAGGCTTTGTAACGGGTCAACCTATGCTGCTTACTGAACAAGCGCCTGGTGACAGGAACCTGGACCCTGCTAACCACATGAGACCCTTTTGTATACACCGGGGTGGAGTCGAATAAAGATAGAGTGTCACCAGGTTCCCCAATTGTGGGTAGGAGTATCCGCGGGAACCAGTCTGAGAAAGTGTAAAATCCGTTACACGCACCTCAGTCCAAAACACCATTGCCCGGCTTGCGTTGTACCCTAGGAAGCTTAAACAAGCAGCCTATACAACTGTATGTGCATCCTGTGGCACTATGGGAACTAAAACTTCCCCATCTTACTATCTGGTAAGTGAACACTGCCAAAGGAGTCCAGACTATCTTACCTGAAAACAACTAAATTGATACTGTCTGGGTGACAAGCACCCCAATTTGAACAAGGCCGTTGTCCGTGGGAGCCGAAACCTGTCTACAAGGAAAGACTTGATACTGTCTGGGCAAACTAGCAGCACCATCCCGTGGTGCATGCCTGCCCTTCCATCCTCCCGTCTGTTGACGTAGACAAAGCTCTTTAGTTATGCAAGCTAACGAAGCCACACTTGGAGATATCATGCATACCCGCCCATGAACTGGCCACCCTTAACCGGGCTACACGGTGAAATTGCTATGTGTGAGGATTTCATTAGTACAATGCAACCAGGGTGGCAAGGTAAGTTCACTGCAGTTGTTGAAAGTACTGATATATACCTGCCCCTTCTGGGCCTTACAACTACGACAAACTACAGGATACATCATAATACGAAGTGCATGAAATGATGCCTGGTGCCCAATAACATGAGTTGGACAACTCACTTCGTGGTCACAAGTTTCTCAACATGCGAAACAGGCCGAAAAGAGATTGCCTAGGTCAAATCCCTTCAACACTGTGCGAGGTACTCCTAATACTTGTAAATAATACCAAAGCGACCCCCTTTGCCTGTCGTACATTGGGCCCTCAGCATAAAACCAGCAGCCTATCCAACTGTGTCAACATGCAGTGCATCTAGAGACACCACTACTCGCTCCCTATTACTTCCCGGCCTGCTAAACTACAAAAGAAAAGGCCCCCGCTCCGGTACCTAACAACAACTACATGAAATACTGTCATGGAACCGCCTATCTGTGGACATCGCCACGGGCCCCCACAGCGTCCCTTCACATAAACAGCTAAAGCAAGCGTCTACACAGCCACGAAGTGCCAACATGGGACCCATTGTTATGAAACAAGTAGAGGCTAGAAAATATCAGCCTGAAACCAAAGGAGCCAGGACAGGGAGGTAACGGAGGGATCGGCCAGGAGGGAAAGAGTGCTAAAGCAGGCCCAAAACTCTGAGCAAATTGGTAAAGCATTACCCTATTGCCACAATGCCGGGGTATGGACAACTGGCGAATCTGGGTACAATTATGCGGGGTTTTTCAGCGTGGGCCAGAAAGCAAGAGTAATATAATTGTAATGCAGGCACGACTAATTAGCAGGGCTTCACAGCTTGGTCAGGCGAAAGTGCTGAGAAATGCTAGGAAGTGGACGCCATGCCAATGCCTCCCTAAATTTATATACAAAAAGAACTGTCCCATACAACAAGCCCATCTGACGGTATCGTCAATGCTACATAGTGCATGAGCTACAAGCCCCAAATGACAGCTTTCGTGCAGGCCAACCAGAAAATAGCCGCCCCCAACCAAAGCCACCAGGGTGTCACTGCTACGTGTGACATGTCAACCATATCATTGTACCCAGGGTGACATGAAAGACCTGAATAACACTTCTTGCTAGCAATCAAACGAAGAAGCAGAGTGAAGCCCAAATCAGTGGCGACGCCCAATTGACCAACAAGCGACTCACAGAGTCCACCGAGAGAGGCAGCCTTTGCCAGATGAACCCGAGCTAGAAGCGTGCCAGTGTGAAACCAAGGTATATCCGCTACTAATGGGAGTAAATGTGCCATGTGTGGAAAGAGACTGCGAGGCCCAGAGGGAGCAGGGAAACACAAACTTACACATCAGACTGGACTGCCTTGCACCGTAAGACAGGAGAAGGGCAAGTGCAACTATGCCTAGCGTGACGACAGACGTTGCTCTGACAGGGGAACAAACGGCGTGCGCCGGCTTCGCCTCATCCTGGGCACGCCAACTCAGTCTAAATCAGGATGACGCCGACCAAATCCAAGTCTTAAATCCACTTCTCAACCTGTGAGAGCGGAACCAAACGCAAAGTCGCCCTACCGTCCCACAGCGTAAGGCTAACAGAGCCTAGTATGCTTTCCCTGCAAGGCAGCCAGCCGCGCCGCCAGGGCAAAGTGTACTACTTCTAGTACCACCAGCCGCCAGGGAAAGGGTTCTACTACTAGTAACAACACTAAAAAGGCGTTGCTTAGCACAAAATGTACCTCCATATGCACGAGGAAGAGTCATCCAACGTTTAGAATAATAAATGTGATGTTGCATGACTTATAGCGAACGCGTAAGGCAAGCACAGCTTCCCAGAACGGCCAATCACGGTCTAGACACGCTGGTATTCCGACCCATCCACTTAACGATGATAACAAACTCTCCCGCAACGGTGGCCCCCTGCTTTCTGGACTAAACCTTCACTTCAGAGCGCTTCCTCTGTGATACTTTCTTGTAAAGTGCATTTATTAGGAACGTATAAGAAACTACAGCTGAGTGAATGAAACACTTCCCTGTTGGTGTGTTGTTGTACCTCATCGAACACGTGTACCTCTTTAGTCTTGTTGTACAGCTACACCCTCTATACAGTTATAACAACACATTCATGGCAATTTAATGTGGGAAATTCCAGCAAGAGCATCTCATTGTACCCTAACGAAAGAATGAAAATTGTCAACATTGTTTAAACAGAACTGTCATTTAATTTCCCAAACAGAGAATAACCTAGGAAACGGTGTCCAGAATGTCTAGAGTCTGGTAATTCCAAATATATGTGCCTAATTGTAGTGGTTGTGGTTTGTACAATCAATTATGTCAAATTGGGCCTGCAAGAGCAAGACTGTATAAAACGGGCAAACACCTACAGGGCGGAAATGCCCGTGGCGAGAACCAGGGTGTCCCATACACTAGCTCACTGACCACAGTGTGCTAAGACCCTTCTACTTTGATGATAGTTCGGGCGGCCCCCAAAGGAGAGGGCGGTTCACCAGCGCGGTTCCTGTAACTGAAACAAAACAACCATGCAAGCCCCGCCCCTATCAAGTCACCTAATGAATTCTGCCACGAGACTGGGGCAACTGCCCCCTTGCTACCAAGCCAAAACATGTCAGTCAGGTACGAAAACTGAAATCCAATCCAGTGTCGTTGAAAGGGCGGGCAAACCAATGTGAATCCACAGCGACTGAGGCAGTATTACGGAAGTGTCTTGCTACTATAACTGTATTTCAAAAGCAAGCTGAGAACGGCCCAAGCACCTGGGCGAGAGAGGAAGAATATCTCATGCCTCGTCCCCTTCCACTTCTACACGGCGTCAAAATGCCCTAAGGTGCTGAGGAAAAGGCCGCAGTGGGCCTGAAAATAAGACTTCCAAATCTCCCTTGAGCACAATGACATACCCTATTGCTTGTGCACAAAAGCACCACATCCCGACGAGATAACTGACCCTCCCCCACTTGCAGAGACTACAGTAACACATCCAACCTAACTGCAGCAAGCTGTGGGTGACGGAGTAATAAACTTCGCTGGGTACTACAAGGGGGGATGCCCGATCATAGGCAACTACACCATACAACTGAGAGAGGAGCAAAACACACACGAGTCAATAGACTCGCGCCACGTGAATCAACTATAAGCCATAGACCCCACTTGACTGAGGCAGCATAGACACAGCATTGTTGACACGCACCATTTCCCTGTTCCTCCAGCCAGACACAAAAAGCTTCTCTGCAGTGCTGCCGGAAGCCAAGATGGCCAATAATGAGTGCAGTGAAAGAATCCATGAAAATTCCCAAAGCATCAACGTTCCAGCAAAGCACCGCTGACGCATACCGGAGCCTCCCAGGACCCTGGGCATCACAAAGACAACGCCGGCCCAAACGCTGGCCTGAAAACCAGGTGACTGTAACGATGTCGAGCAAACTATCACCACTACCAATCCTCCCAGCAGCACGCCCCCCCCCCGCCGAGAAAATGACCTCCGCTGATATATAAGCCCAGCAAGTGGCACGGGGGAAGGGGTCATAGTACCATCCACGTTAAGCGTGTTGGCGGTGGAGATGAGGTCATAACGGCGCCTGCCTACGGGAGGACAGAACTGGGAACCTCAAAATCAATAGGCAAACGCTCGCTGATTGGGGCAATCATGGGCACTCAATTAACTTCCCATGGTCGTGTACTTATCTGGCACCAGGAAATACGAGAGGGAATGGCTCGCCTGAATGAGCGCCGGTAACGATATCATAAGGCCCGGGAGATAAGTAGATTACATTTTCAAATTCCTTTTACACTGGTGCGATAAGACCGGGGTTCTAGGAGCACTTTGCAAAGTCACCCCATGCCTAAGCCTCCAGGCGCGGGGGAAAAGTGCATTTTCTTAAAAATACCCATGCGTACTTATATATCATGATCACGCTTCCGACGGATAGTGATTCACGCTTCCCAAGCGTGTAAGGAAAAATGAGAATGGCCCCTAACCGGCTACAGCCGACTCCCCGAACGAACCAGGAACCTATAGCACTACAGTCAGAGCTCCCTGCACTAAACTGACACTGTCGTTCCCCTTCAAAATAGAGACTAGCGTTTGATCGCTCGAAGTGCTAGGAGTGCAACATGCGCCCCGGATGCTTTTTCATGGGACTCTCGCACGATAGCCAGCTGCTACGAGTCCCCTAAATACCGCCTTCGACCACATCCTGCGCGGCAGAGACTCTAGACCTCGGAGAAATCCTGAACTCTTCACCACTCGTCAGCTATGGTACTTAGTGCGCTTCACAAAAAAGGCCCTGAAAATTAATTGTGCACAAACGCCTTTGGGTAAAGTCTGCACTATATAGGAAGCGCCTAAATACATAAAATAAATATAAATAAAGCGATCGCACCAAAAGACAGGAAAACCGGAAGCCCGCCTGCCCGGTAGAAGGGATGGATCACCGACCCAGACAAAATGGCCAGAGGGGAAAGGGGGTTGGGGAGGACGAAAATGGCCGACGAGCTTTCGCGCCATTTCCCCCCATCGCCAAAGACTAGTAGCAAACCTACCGTCTATGTCCACCCCGTTTAACCACCTGATCGCCCCCCGCAGGCGCAAAGTTACCGCACAGAGGTAAGCCGGAAAGCGGAGGCGATGAACCTGAAATAGCATTCGAGAGGATTGGTTCCTGGTGCGTGACACTTACGGGGGGCCCTAGTGATCCACACTATGCGCCAGCTCACCACACGCAAACTCGGCCCGCAGAAAACACCACGTGGAGACGGTACCGATGAGAAAAGGATGTAGTCACGTCTAAAGTTCACATCAATAAAACAAAAGAGACACCTTACTTCTGCCAAAACTGAACGCTTCCATACAAGAATCCTTGCGAATATGTTTACAGTTTGCAATGAAGTCTGGAAATAAGTAACATATATAGTTACTTTAACCAATAATGCGATCCGCCCGGGAAACGAACCAGGGAATAGCTGATCTGAAGCCTGAGATGTAACCATTGCGCCACTAAAGGTGATGTGTGCGGTGACGCCCAAAACCCCCAATGTGGCGCGTTAAATACATATCACCCGCTGTGGGCCGAAGGAAGACCTAGGCCGGCCAGCGCAAAGGACACACGCCCCAAAAGGTGAAACAGCCCTCCGCTGCAGAACCTTGCCCCCCCTCCGGCCCTCCCCAAGCATGCCCGACACAGAGGAGGAAGGCCCATCCCCTTCCCTGCGGAGAAACGGACCCGAGATAGGCCACCGGGCAACCCAGCAAATGGGGGTGCCAGACAAACGCGATGGGGGTGCCAGACAAAGAAGAAGAGAAACCCCCGAGTGCTCCGCCGGCCAAAGAACTAGGCCGGCACAACTAGATACGCCATGAAGCGCCCCCCCCACCATCGACGCCACTGCTCCCCTAGTCACAACCATACAAGGCAAATTAACGCCGAAGGAAAGCGTCCCCCCACTCACAGAACATACTGCACAAGACAAGGAAGCAATTAAAACAAGCGCGCCCTCCGCTCGAATGCAACCTAGCGCCTTGCATTAGTACAGCACAAAGGTAGCCCACAGCGTGCCCCAGATAAGAGGAGACACATGTGCAGGACACCGTGTAGGGAAATACTGCCAAGCCCGACAGTCCGTCAATACTCATAAACCTCTGTGCATGCACCCGCCTGAAAGCCCCGCGTACAAAACGGCCGAGCCATAGGCGCAAAAGACCAACAAAATCCGGTATAAAAGCTGGGAAAGCTCCCGAGGAGCAGGGCAGGAGCCTCACAAAGGCATCCGGGCCCCCGCTGTCCCTTGCCCTGAACGCGCCGACACACACCTAATCATCCGACTCACCGCAAGAAAGCAAGCCGGCGAAGCACAGCCTCCGACGCCAGACCAGGCCTCTGGACCAGCTTCCAGAGGACACACAAAACGGCGTCAGGGTGAGGGGACGGCGGCCAAAGAGGCCGCTAGGTGGGTGGGGGAGGAATATATACTCTCCCCCGCCCCCAACAGGCCGGATGTGACGCTCGGGACCCTCCGAGCCTAAAAGAGCTGGGCTGCCCCCGTGTGCCATCCTGTGACACTATGGGGGCCGCCCTCTTATGTGTGTCCCCTGCGGGGACGTGTCGGACGGCCCGTTGAATGATTGCTGCAGATTTTTTCTTCGATTTTGGACTATTTTCCGCGCTCACATTTGTCCGTTTTTTCTTGGAAAAAAACGTGGGTGGGTAAAGCACTCGGAGGTTCGGTGTTCACACCCATGCCTGGCTGAAGATAAAGGGCCAGATGTACGACCAACAATTTGACGGGCCGTCCGACACATCCCCGCAGGGGACACACATAAGAGGGCGGCCCCCATAGTGTCACAGGATGGCACACGGGGGCAGCCCAGCTCTTTTAGGCTCGGAGGGTCCGGAGCGTCACATCCGGCCGTTGGGGGCGGGGGAGAGTATATATTCCTCCCCCGCCCACCTAGCGGCCTCTTTGGCCGCCATCCCCTCACCCTGACGCCATTTTGGTGCCCTCTGTTTGCGCGTTCAGAGGTCCAGAGGTCCGGCGTCGTCATGCTGTTGATTTGCCTTTTGCCGACTTGGTCTGTTGTGGTGAGTCGGGTTTTCAAAGGGTGTTTATTTTCGCCGCCTTTAGGTGAGGGGACAGCGGGGGTGCAGGGGCCGGCCGCGGGCGCCTTGCCCCTGCCCTACGCTCTGAGAGGTCCTCCGGTGCGGGGCATCGGGAGTGTCCGGTGGCTTTTTTGGTCACTTGTGCATGCCCTCGTTTCCGAAGAGAGGGCAAGGGGGCGGGATGCCATGAGATGCAGCTTGCCCAATTGTATGAGCGCAGCGGTTGTGATCTGCTTATTACTTTGAACCTTATTAGTGCTGTGGTGCTTTGGTGTACGAAGTTTTACCGTGCTTTCAAATTGAAAGTAGGGAGCGAACGGTGTATCGCTACGTGAGTTAGGACTGGATCCATTTATTACTTTTCCTTTGCGTCACGGGTGTACAGAGTGGCGAATGCATGGCACATCGGCTGTGTTGCAGCAGTCAGCTTTGTTGATCCTGGTTCTGCTCAACAGTCGTCTCTACTGGCGTTAAGGGGGGGAGGCTAACCCAGCCCCCCAAGTTTGATAGGAATCCGTCATGCTTATGTCAGGAGAGATTTTTAAGTGTTATTTATCGAGTGCAGCAATTTTCACGTGGAGTCCACTCCGTCGTCGAGGGAGCGACAAGTGAGCAACCCCCCCCTATAGCCTCGAGGGGGCAGGGGGGTCCGGCCTTTGCTTTCCGTCACTCATTTGCGCGAACGGGTTCCTGCCCGCTTTGGTCTCCTGGGACGGGATGTCGTTTTGAGCAATGCACATTATATGGGCCTCCCTGTGGCCCAGATAGCTTACTTTGTCACCGTTTTCTCGGTCGTTGGCCCCTGAGATGTATGTTCGGGCGGGGGTCTCTTGTCAAGTTGTTGCATACTGCCCTCCCGAGGTGTCGTTAGTATTTCGATGTTTGTTCAATTTGCTCCTGGCTCACGGTGTTCTTTTCTGCTGGCCCCGTGGGGGGCTCAGCATGGGTCCGTGCCGAGGCCAGATGCCCTCACCTAACACATTTATTTTGTATCGTCATGCCCTGCCTCACGCACGCGGTGGCATGTGCGGGGCGGGGGGGAATATTGTCGGGGCACGGTGGTAGGAGGTTTATATTTATATTTTTTCATATGGCGCACCCGCTCAGCGGCCATCGCACCAGTTTGCGGCTGTGGGGAAATGGCGCCTTCAGGTGGTGGCCATGCTTCACCCCACCCCCTTACCTCCCGGTGGCCATTTTTGTGCAACTGGGTCGGGGGTCACGAAACACTTTCTCTTCAGTGTGTTGACTCATCTTTGCTGCTTTCTTGCCAGGTTTCAACGGACCTGACCTGTTTTTAGGTCCCGGCTGGTACGATAACTTTTGTTATATTGTCGGATTGCAGGTGGAGGGGGCAAAAGGAGCAGGCGGCGGATCGAGACACCTCTATGCACTCCGCGTTTCAGTTCGGCCAGTGGCAGTATACCCCCTTCATTGGCGGAATTTGTGTTTAAGAGGGTCGTGGCAATCAGCCCGTCGCGGGGAGCGTAGGCACACCAGGCCACTCTGCACAGAGGGCGGGGGAGGTTCCCCGGCCGCTACTCACACACGGAGTGTGGCCGTGTAAGTGTGCGCAGTTCTAAGGCAAGGCTTCGGCTTTAGTCACAGTGCACTGGCAGCGGCAACTTGTCGGCCTTGACCCTCTTCCTGTGCTGATTTTCTCTTTACCTACGCGCAGCGGGTAGGGTAGGGTGGGGCTGTATTTGTGGGGCCGAGCCCAGCCTCGAGCTGGGCGGCGGGCCTGCAGGTCCCCCAGGAGTATATATACGCACTTTTGTCTCTGTAGTCTGTCGACTCAGCTATTTCACTGTGTTTGTTCACGAAAGTTGTTTTTACGGTGCCGGGGCCGATTTTGGCGAGTTCCCGGGAGAAATGGCATACACGAACGAGGAGGGCCATTCACCTTCCTTCGGGTCCAAGAGGACGGGAATTATTTTGGAAAGTGTTGTGGTTACCGGGGCTCCGGGATCGTGGTAATTTTATTTACACAGTTTCGTGGTATTCTGGTTTCGGCTTCGGTGGCGGCATAGTTATGCGGCCCACGTGGGTAATGGGGCCCGGGCGCGGCCAACTTGGCTTCCCTTTCCTTGTGCGGGGGGCTATGCTCCGGGACGTTGCGTTTTAGGCGTCACATGCGACGGAAGGTACCTCGCATCTGGTATTGTAGGCGTATCATTTTCAAGACTGGTATGTGGACTTGTAGCGGGGTATGGATCTCTGGCGCGCGAGTTTTAGTCTGCTAAGAGAACAATTTCAGTGGTGAGCGCGCAGTCTAGGTTTGGGTGGCTGCGCGGCTCGGGCGGGTTTCACATTGAAGAGGCGAGGCTGGATATGTAATCCGCACTTCTGATACTGAGGAGGCACCCCTTGTTGCACGGGTGCCTCCTAGTGACTTACCAGTCAGGGGAGTGCCGGGACTCTATGACGTTTTGGCGCTATGGCGCCAGTTGGGAGGGCGGAGGACACGCGTGTGCCCCCTTTTGTTCAGCGGGGACTAGGCCAGGCTCTGCGGTGTTCAAGTCGGGCGTTTTGGGTGAAACACTGGGGAGCAGCAATTTATTAGAATTGCTTTTGCGCCTGTGCAGTTTGCATCTTTTGTAAGGTTCTTGGTACTTGGGTAGCGCGTTCGCGGCCCACAGTTAAAGTACAGGTAGAGGTGACTGACTGCATTTCAGGGCAGTCACTAGCGCAAGAACAAAGGTTATGCAGGCTGTTGGCGCTTGTTCAACTATCATATTGTACCGCTAGGTAATAGGTGGCAATCAGAGTGTGCCGAGTGGGAAGTGACGTGTGCGGGTCGAAATAGAGTGCCTAACTCAGCGATGAGAGCATTCGGTATAGGGCAGACTCTCTAACCAAGGAACACGCTGGATAGGCACTTCCATTGTTTAGGAACATAGAGGTTTCTATCAGACTAGGTCTTCCTTAATTTAATAGAGGGATATTAGAGAGTTCTCCATCTCGGGGGTGCACTCTGAAGTTTGCCTATAGATAGCGTGGACCTTACCAGAAGGTGTCGTAGCGCCTATCAAGAAGAACTAAGCAGAGTCTTGAGGGCACTAGAAGGGAACAGTTACTAGCAAACTCCATGTTATGTTATGTTATGTTATGTTATGTTATGTTACGTTTCTTTTGTATAGCGCGCAGCGACTCAAAAAGAGTATCCTGGCGCTTTCACGGCGAGACCTACAGAGAATAACACAACACGACAATAAAAACAGAGAGGGGATAAAATAAACGGAGAAGAAAAGCCTATAAAGTAAACAACCAAGTCTTAAGACCTTTCCTGAAAGCCAGCAGGCTAGTGGCGCCACGAAGTGTCAGCGGCAGGGCGTTCCACAGCTGGGGGGCACGCAACCCAAAGGAGCGACCCCCAATGCGGGCTTTTTGGACGCGCGGCACAACAGCCAAAAACTGTGACTCTGATCTAAGCGCCCGGGCCGGATGATAAAAAGACAGTCTCCTTTGGAGATACTTTGCGCCTCCAGAGTGCAGGGCCTTATAGGTCAAAGTCAGCGTCTTAAAAATAATACGCTTGCGAATAGGCAGCCAGTGCAGGGCCTGCAAGAGGCCCGACACCCTAGCTCGCCTATTTAAGCCGTAAATGGCTCTTGCCGCCGCGTTCTGCGTCACCTGGAGGCGCTGTAGCAGATACTCCGGCAGGCCCAGGTAGAGGACGTTGGCATAGTCCAGCCTGGACCCGATCAGAGCCTGCACAGTCAGTTTCCGATGTTCTTCCGACAACAGGGGTAGAAACTTTCTTAGTACCTTCAGGAGACCGAAGCAGGTGCCCGTCACTCCCAGAATCTGGGCTCTCATCGACAAGCCCTTGTCCATCTTAACCCCCAGATTCTTGGCAACTAAGGATGGGGAAGAAGGTGGAAACATGTTAATAGGCCACCAGCCATGCCAGTCAGGGTCAGACGCACACCCAAAGAAGAGCACCTCAGACTTCTCGGGATTGCACTTGAGGCCACTCAAATGAAACCATCTGAAAACAGCCCCAAGGCAATCCCGGATGCTCTCCCCATTAAAATCTCCTCCCCTCTCACAGGAGAAGAGGAGCTGAGTGTCGTGTGCATAGGACACAATCCGGGCCCCGAAAGACTCCGCCAGTGCCGCCAAAGGGGTCATAAAGATGTTAAAGAGGGTCGGGCTCAAAATAGAGCCCTGAGGGACCCCAACACCCAGTGGCGGCATCACAGCAGAATCCGGCGGGGTCCAGACCGTTTGTCGGCGGTCGGCTAGAAATGAAGAAAACCAGCTGAGCACCGTCCCCCTGAGGCCTATCTCGAAAAGTCTCGAGAGCAGGCGATCATGGGGGACGGTGTCAAACGCCGCCGACAGGTCCAACATGGCCAGCATGGCCCTGCCTCCAGAGTCCAGAACTTCTTCGATGTCTTCCGACACCTCCAGGAGTGCTGTCTCAGTACTGAGATTAGGGCGGAAGCCTGATTGGGAGGCATGCAAAAGCTCATGCACTTCCAAAAAATTGGAGAGCACCATTTGAATGTGCTTCTCCAAAATTTTCATCAAGGCAGGCAAGAGAGAAATTGGTCTATAATTGACCAAGGCCTCCGGGTCAAGGCCAGGCTTTTTCAGCAGGGGGATCACCATAGCCTGTTTCCAGGCTAATGGGACTAGGCCCTGGCTCAGTGAAGAATTAAGTAGAGGGTTGACCAAGGGATTTAAGACTTCCGCCATTCTAGAAAGAAACTTTGCCGGGCAGGGGTCCAGAGGCGAGCCGGACTTGAGTGCGCCCATGAGTCCTAGCGACTCAGCGGCCGACAGGAGAGGGAAAGCTGCCAGCAACGGGCCAGATGTAACAGCCAGGTGGGGGTCCTCCCTTATACAGGTTACACCCGCAGGCACCACCAGATGGAGAGAGTCCTGGATAAGCTTAATCTTGTCAGTAAAGAACTTGGCAAGGTCCGCGGCCCAGGACTTTAAGGGCATATCGTGGGCGACATTCGAGCGGGGAGCTGTAAATTCCTTCACAATGGAAAAGATTTCCTTGCAGGAGTTAGAGGCCGCCTCTATTCTCCCAGCAAGGTAGACCCTTTTCCCAGAACGAATATCCCGTTGATAGGCCTTCACCACAGATTTATAAAGCAGTTTAGCCTCAGGATCGTATTGGGCACGCCAAGCTCTTTCCGCCGCCCTGCAAGACTGCCGGGCAGTCGCCAGTGTCGCCGTGAACCACGGGGCCGAGACCCGTTTCAAAGTAGAACGGGGGGCCATCACTGGGGCGAGATCGTTAAGTCTGTCCAATAGCCAGCCCTGCAGAGCTTCCAAGTCCTTCTCAAGATCGCCTGTAAAAGGGCACGGGTGATCAAGAGCTGCCTGCGCGAGCATTGCCGGTGTTACAGAATGATAAGCCCGGTGGGCGCGTCGCTGTGGCTGAGACCCCATGTTAACAGGTCTCATCGCGCCTTTGACCAAAAATTTGGCCAGCCAGTGATCAGACCACAGCACCGGAATTATCTCCTTCACCTCAAGGGGAATGGTAGAAAAAACCTGATCCAGGGTATGCCCCTTCACATGGGTGGGTCCCACGAGAAACGGCGTTAAGCCCAAGGGGGCAGTAGCCTCCAAGAGTTTGATGGTATCCGAGTCTGATGGAATATCCATGTGGAGGTTGAAGTCTCCAGCGACAATGCACTGAGCCGCTTTCAGAGCCAGCCCAGAAAGGACAGACTCAAAGTCTTCAAAAAAAGTGCCCAAAGGGCCAGGTGGTCTATACACCAACAAACCCTTGAAGGATTGGTGAGGTGCCAGGGTGATGGAAAAAGCAAGGGACTCAGAGCCCCGGATGTCATCAATCGGCAGGATGGAACAAACCACACTTTCCTGCACCACCATGTTACTGGTATCAATATGACTTCTCAAACAATCACTAAGAAGTAGCATACGGGGCACTACAGGAGGAAAAGTGTCAGGTGGGCAAGTTTCTTAAAGTGTGTAACTTCATAGTAGGGGTGATATACTGCAGTCTTGCAGACAGTCATTCAGATGAACCTATGCTACGCAGGCATTAGCGATACTTGTTAGTAACTGAAGGAACCCCATTGTAAGAGGTAGCAATCAGTGTATTCAAGAGAAAAATAACGGGTGTATATGGCAGAAGAGCCCAGCACAGGTAGCTAAAGGTACATTACAAGCGTAATGTGTCATGAATACAAGTTCAGAAGCGTTTTTCTGGTAGAGATTATTTCTGGTATGCTTGAAAGGCAGTCAATCTCATGTTCAAAAGGTTCAGTAGACTTTGGTGGCACGTGTGCAAATACTGGAAGCGAAATACATGTTAAGAAAGAGCACTTTGCATCATGTGCATGTTACAGATAGTACCATTCTCAGGTAAAAGGTTTGTCTGCACTATATGGCAGACTCCCAAGCTCATGAACACACGGGTAAGACACTTCTTTAGTCAAGGGGATTTTCGCTAGCTTTGTTTGGTTCCCCTTTCTTTTTCAGAGGGCATGTTTGTATTTGGTTAGGTTATTTGAAGGCCTGGGATGAGAGGTTCTGGGAAGAAGGGGACGAGTAAGGGGTGAATTTTTTCACTCACTCCTATGTGCATTTGTCATCTTTGACTGCCATTTTATTAGGGTAGTTTGCTTGTCCTCAATTCCCCTTGCTAGGGGCAGCTTCTTGGCAGGCTCCTTGCGGTGTTTGGCATGCGAAGACCTGCAGGTGTATGTAAGGGCTTAGTTTTCCTTCCTTGTGCTTTTCCACCCAAACACCTTTACCTCCTAGTTACAGGCAAGCCCCTTTTTCAGACATTACGGAAGGTTTAGCACTTTCGGTAGCCTCTTTCCAACCAGGCCTTGGTTGGTTCTCCTACAGGGGTCTTTTGGCTAGCAGGTAGAGTTTCCTGGGTTAGGACCACAGCAAGTAAGCTGAAGTGTCATCGCTATTCCTCATTCTCGGAGGGGGAAGGGTTTCCGGGTGCCTTGCAAGAACAGCGACACACGCTTTTCTCGAACTAGAGCCTCTGTAAGGCTGATGGCATGGCGACCTTGTACGGGGGATATCTTGATATCTTCATAAACTCTTGGCCAGTGGGTATTCACCGTACTGCTCAGCACCGGTCAGTACCATGAGGCTTCACAAACATCTGGTTATCTAGTTTTCAGGGCTAACAAGTTCATGTTGTATAGCAGGAATTCGTCTTCTGAAGCATTAGGCCACAGGGGGCCTAATGATTAATTTGTTAATTGCGGAAACTTTGTGTTGGTACATGCAACCACTTAACCAACATATTAGATTACAAGAGGACCCCATATGAGCAGGGGCAGGTGTCCCAGATACGAGTAACAGTAACAACAGTGAGCAGCTGCTGTTTCCAACGTTTGGAAACACAACTCATCATCCCTGGTTATTGATGCCTACCGGCATACAAGAAGTGTTTTGAACTGCAAGGGGAAGGACTCTTTCAACTTTCACCAGCCTAATAGGGTTTCAGTGACACACTTTACAGTTGCACTACACAGGTGCCTTGCTTAACCTAGACACACTACAATATTTATTTATAATTTTCTGTCATGGAGCCCACCTGGTTGCACAAGGGGGAGGGGCCCTCAATTTTCTTTTCCTGCCCAGTTAGTGGCGGGTACTCGCTTGTCAAACTGGTAACTTTTTACACCACAAGGGGAGAGTCAGCATGGACCAAGCCAGCAGAGGCGCTGGTTGTAGAAGTGGGGCTCCTTTTGTAGTAATTATAGTGAGGCATTGGTATAGTTGGGAACTTACAGGCAATATTCAGCACATGGCCTGTGCACGCTGGGTAGCCCTGTTTATTAGTTGGAACTGCATAAGCATTCGTATTCCCTCCGGTTTTCTGGCCCACGTTGTAAAATTCTGTTCAGTCGGATCACTGAATCACCAGTTTCTGTACTGTGGCCCATTGTCACTAAGGTGATGCGTGAGCAAATTCTCACTGTTCTTGGGCCTGCTCTTGCCGCACCTACCTCATACAGTCTAACCTCACGGTGACTTTCAAGGCTGACCCTGCGCCGGGTCTGGCTGATTCAACAAGCCTCTATCTGGCTCCACTTCCCTGGACACAGGTTAGTGTGTTTGTGGCCATGTAGGCGCCCGGTTGGCGGATTTTACTTGAAGGGTCCCGAGGTGGCGCAAAATTTTAACAGTCAAATTCCAACAACTAGGGTTCACACGCTTGGAGGGCCCTTGGCGGAGTCCACGGGTAGGCTGTTACCTGACAGTATTCACAGGCCAGGAAGTATTAGTGAGGAAGTAAGAGTTCCCCTGGCTGCACCACATGTATACACAGTTGTAGAGGCTGCTTGTTATATGCTTCATAGGGTCCATCAAAGGACAGGCAAAGGGGGACGATTTGTGCATGACAAACATGAGGAGATACTCTACATGGTGTTAAGGAGATGTTGCCTAAGAAAAACTCGAATCAGCCTTATACGTATGATTGAGAAGCTTGCGGTCACAAAGTGAATTGTCCAACTAATGTATTGGGCACCAGGCACCTTAATGTGGTGCTTCGTATTTTGATGTATTTTGTATTTTATGAATTGTAGGGCCCAGAGGGGGCAGGCAATATCAGGATTTATACAACTGCAGGGGGAAAACCTATGTCTCGCTTTGGGCACTGAACTAAGGGAAATGTCACACATAGCAGTTTAACACGTGTAGCCCTGTCAAAGGGTGGCTAGTTCGTGGTCAGCTATGCAAGAAAGCTTTAAGTGTGACTTCTTTATTTTGTGCAACTAAACAGCATTGACTATGTCAACAGATGGGCTGAAGGAAGGGCAGGCATGCACCATGAGGGGATCCTTCTAGATCATCCTAGACAGTCTGAAAGTCCTGCCCTTTAGACAGGTTTTGGCAAACGCGACCAACTGTCTTGTTTAGTTGGGGTGCTTTATGTTGAGAGGAGCATGGGGGAAGAACTTATTTTGGCACATTTTGCTGGTAGTAGGCTTGTGGGGCATCTCTCTGCGCTCTTATCTGGCATGTGTTCGGTCATTGACCCCCCCCTGCGGGTTTACTGCAAGTTCACTTCCCCAGGGCTAGGTAGTCAACTAAGGGGGGGGGGGGGGGGGTGGCCTCCGACAGGCCTTGCCAGGTCAGGGGTAGCCAATCTTTAGCTAGATCCTGTGGTGGCGATAGTGTGCGAAGCTCAGTCTGGGGGTTCTGGGCCAGTTTTACCTCGCCATGCGCTGCGGGGGCAGCTGGTGCTAGGTGCCTTTTTAGGATCAGGCATGGGTTTTTCCGGACTGAGGTGCGTGTCACTGAATTTCACATTCACAGACTGGTTCCTACGGATGCTCCTTGTCCACCATACAGGGAACCTTGTTGACACACTATCTTTCTAGTCTACACCTCCTTGGTGTATACATCAGGGTCTCAAGCAGGTAGCAGGGTCCAGGCATCTGTGACCAGTCCCTGGTTCAGCAAGCAATGTAGGTTCACACTTTGCAAAATTTTCGCAGTGTTTCAGGTTCGGGCCCTATTCTCTTAATCCCCCAATCCTGAACGTGACACCGGGGTGTGCACCAAGGATCTTTTTACGAATTTTGCGCTGGCCATCACGGCATGCTTTGCACCTGATAGAATGACCACATGTAACTCACGGTGGGGTTTCGGCCACCAGTGGGGGTCAAGCAGTGCTTAATTTGTAAAAAACATAGTGCCAGGGCTCTCGACAGGAGTACACAAGAGCTTAACCATCCGTCCCTGGCAGCACTGCCCATGACAGCACCAACACACTACTAATCATCACACCCCTGAAAGTGTGACCATTCATACCATAACAGGCTCCCAAAGCTATAGAAATGGCTTTGGAGGTAAACACTAATAACTGGAAATTGAAATGGAAACAAACAAAAGTTGTTGTTCTTGCACCTAAATTGGGAGACACAACTACCATGTGGCAGACAGTCATAAGCCCGGGTGCTGGTAATTAAGTGGCGGTGCTGAGCACCGGAAAGCAGCTGCACAAATTAAGCACTGGGGTCAAGTAAATTTCAGTGGTCAGACATGTCTTTATCTCTGTAGGCAAGGCTCTCGTCTAGGAAGTTCTGTGCTGTGTGTAATTCAAAATATGGAGAAGACAGGACGTCATTAGACCTGGGAGACCTCACGCCAAGCGCAATGGGCTTTGGGAGGTTAATTTGGCACTCCTGCCCGATTTAAAACTTGGTCTGGTCCAGGTGGGTTAGGGGAGAGGCCCTAGGAACAACGAGCTAGAAATAGTAGGAGGAATGCCGCCCTTGGTGGGGGGCCCTGGCTGCGACGGTCGCCACACCCAGGGCTGTGGCGGAGTTACAGGGTGATCCAGAGGCGGAAAGGTACCCGGGAGTACCCTCTTCAGGAGCACAAAGGATGCTGAGGCCTAATATCCCCAGGTAGTCTGTGCGGTGGACCCTGGGGGTGCGACGGCGCCCCGCTATCCTACGGGCGGTTGGAAACCTGTACAACCGGGGGTTGCTTGAACACTCCGCCCCTCGTAGGGGGGGGCGTGAGCAAGAGGGTGGACCAATGGTTCACCGGATAATGGGAGGGGCTATCTCCTCCCATAACCGCTAAGCAACGTTTGGCTAAGGTCACGTTGCAAACTGGCCCATCAGGTGGTAGGTCGCGAGGGGCGGCTTGCCTTTGGATCGTCTGTAAGATAACCCACCTTGTTGGCATGTGTATATGCTAATAAACCTGCAGCTACTTTTTCCCAACAACAAGTTGTCTTGTCTGTTTATTTCTGCGACATGCATGTTGCTGGGAGCGGGCGAGTGAGTGGGCCGATATTGACACTAGACGGGCCGTCCGACACGTCCCCGCAGGGGACACTCATAAGAGGGCGGCCCCCATAGTGTCACAGGATGGCACACGGGGGCAGCCCAGCTCTTTTAGGCTCGGAGGGTCCTGAGCGTCACATCCGGCCGTTGGGGGCGGGGGAGAGTATATATTCCTCCCCCGCCCACCTAGCGGCCTCTTTGGCCGCCATCCCCTCACCCTGATGCCGTTTCCCTCCCTACCGCATACCCGGCGTTCTCAGGGTGGGGGGGGTAATGTTTTCTAATCTTGTCTCATTTGTGTTGCAGGCGGAGTTACAGGGCGATCCAGAGGCGGAAAGGTAGCCAGGAGTACCCTCTTCAGGAGCACAAAGGATGCTGAGGCCTAATATCCCCAGGTAGTCTGTGCGGTGGACCCTGGGGGTGCGACGGTGCCCCGCTATCTTACGGGCGGTTGGAAACCTGTACAACCGGGGGTTGCTTGAACGCTCCGCCCCTCGTAGGGGGGGGGCGTGAGCAAGAGGGTGGACCAATGGTTCACCGGATAATGGGAGGGGCTATCTCCTCCCATAACCGCTAAGCAACGTTTGGCTAAGGTCACTTTGCAAACTGGCCCATCAGGTGGTAGGTCGCGAGGGGCGGCTTGCCTTTGGATCGTCTGTAAGATAACCCACCTTGTTGGCATGTGTATATGCTAATAAACCTGCAGCTACTTTTTCCCAACAACAAGTTGTCTTGTCTGTTTATTTCTGCGACATGCATGTTGCTGGGAGCGGGCGAGTGAGTGGGCCGATATTGACACTATGTGACTTGCAAACTGCGTTGCAATAACGACTCGCAATTTGTTCCTCGCAAAATGGGATGAACAATTGCGATACTCAATGGGGTCGCAACTTGCGAGGCTCATGAATTTTAATGAGCCTCTCGTAATTTGCGAGAGGGTGGTAATTTGTGAGTGTTTTACATTGGTACATGACTTTGCGGTCGCTATTTGAAAGGGAACCCCCCTTCCTAATAGCGAGTTGCAAAACTTATTTAGTGAGTCGCAAATTATTTGCGACTCGCTAAATAGGCTTTGTACATGGCCCATGAGGTTTTTGTATTGGCAAACGGGCCGCAAACCCATTTGTGCATGCAAATACGGGTCGTACATCTGGCCCACAGAGAGGTCTCTTTCAAATCGCTAATGCCTGGCACCAGCACATTCCAACGGCAGCCACGTATTATACAAATGTTAATACCATGCTATAATATAACCTATTAACGAGACAAAAGGCATGATTACCAGTTGACACGCGAGGTACAAGTTGTTCAGAATGAAGGCTTAAATGGTTTCTGCACCTACATCTGGGATAGTGCTTCTCACAGTACTGGTATATAAAACAACTCCCTAGGGACTACTAGAGGGAACTGGCACTGCTGGTGTCATGTTGCGCCAACCGGGCACTGCAGAATGACAATAACATTGCTAGGGAAAAGGCACTGCCGGGGGAAGCTGGCACTGTCATACTAGCAGACCACTGTTGTACTGCTGAGATCCTACACCACCAACGGGTCCTGTGATGGGAAAATTACACTGCTGGAGTCCTACTGCACTGCCTGGGCACTGCAAGAGGATTCTTGCACTGCTGTAGATCCAGAGCACTGACTGGGCACTGCTAAATGGAGCTCACACCGCTGGAGTCCTATAACATAGCAATGCTGGCACTGCTGGAGATACCCTGCCCTGCAGCGGTCCTGGTGCACCACAGGGCCCTCCCACTGAAGGACTGGACTTTTAACAGTACCAGCGGTGCCAGGGAACAACACCTATAACCTTCATGGGATACCTGTTTCGGCGCACAAACTACAGAGACACGGGACACTTCCTTCGGCGTCAAAGATTCAAGGTTTATTTACTGCAGGGAACACAGAAGTCACAACAAGTACAACACGTGCAACTTGGGGAGACTGCTTCAAATTGGTTCTGTGGAGCGCTCCTTTTATACAGAATTTACTCATAGGACAACATGGTACACAAAAGTTTACAATCTGGTTCCCATAATTATCCCCCAGAGGGGTCGCTTTGGTCACTTTGGTACACATAAGGTCCGGAACATAAGTGCGGAAACATTTGGCGGTTCCCAACTGTAAAAACCCATCTTCCCAACATTAGTGAATTCCAATCGGCAGTAAAACAGATCGAAATAGGGACAAAGACAGGTGCAGAGGAAGATGGAGACAGTGGGAGATTGAAAAGGGTGAAAAAGGGGAGGTATCGGGAAACACGAGATACAGGCATCAAAGGGACGTGCTTAATGAGATGCACGGCTGAGACAATAAACCGGCACGGCAGAAGCGGGGCCATCTGCCTTACAGTATCATCCCCCTCATCGTAAAAGATACTTACAAAGAACATGTGTCTTCCACAAATATCTTGAAAGTCCCAGGGTAACGAAGCGGACAGTGTCCGTTCGCTGGCTACTTGAGGGCAAGAGACAAAATGGATGCCGTATCTAAGATGGAACCCGTGGGTACAGATGAAAAACCCACATATCAAACGAACGGTTTAAGTTAGCACAGCGAAACTGCGCATACTTACTAAACTCGTCATTTGCGGTTCTTAGATACCAGACTCGACCATATTCGTGCGAGTCGAAAACATCACTTACAATTGTCACGGAACCTCAGACGCTCCTTTTGCCCTCATGTAGGCAAGCACTAGTCGGAATCATATTCGATATTCATCAGACCCTCGAGATGTTGCTGTAGCATAGCTCTGTCCAACCGAGACCCTTTGGTAACAGGTGGCTGTCTCATACACGTTGTAGCACAGAGGCCACATAAGGCAGGACCGCACTGCACGCAAAGGCAACACGTGAACAGGAACGCTACAACGACTCCAATGATCATCAGAATCTTCCAACCCCAAGTCGACATCAGGCCCCAAAACCATCCAAGTAGCGTCCAATCCCCTACATCCACGTGTATGGATTCGGAGATCTTATGCAACTTCGAGATGGCTTGATAGACAGTCGGAGCGTTATCAGGAATGAAAATACAGCAGCTCGAATGGATCACCTTACATACCCCACCTCGATCTGCTAAGATCACGTCTAAAACCATACGGTTTTGTAACGTCATAAGTCTATCCGCCTGAAGTTCTGTGGTGATATTACCAAGGGCACTGGCAGTAATATTAGCTGTCGATTCTACCACTCGAGTCAACTGTCTCAGGTTCCTACTATTAACCATAGGTCCCCAAAATGGGAGGAAACCCTTGAAAAAGTCTCCTGCCTCTTGACCGGCAGTATCCTCTTCGCTAATTACGCCTCTCACAACTCTAGTTTTGTGATAATCTGCATCTACAGTAAACGTCGGAGGCAACAAGTTTGCGATAAAACATGAGCCCATGAAGTCAGAGGGCAACCATGCATACGCACGATCATGACAAATAAAGTATGTACCCTTGGCAGCCAAAAACACAGGGGACGAGACCATTGGCAAAATATAATTTTCAGTGCAAGCACTCTCTCCAAGTCGGGCTTTCGATCTACGGCCGCGACCTATTAAACAAAAATTGCCAATGTGGGGTACGACCCATATCGGAGGCGAGCTTTTAAGCTGTTTTTCACCAGTGAACACACTATATTCGCCTCTACTTAGGACCCTATAGGCTTGTACCTCTTCTTCAGGGATAAGCGAGGGATCATAGATATCGCTATCTAAATCCTCTATTGCTATAGACAAAGATTTTTGGTACGAAGTAGGACCAGAGTAGGGGGAATGTGGTTCTCGAATGGGGTGGAAACCCAGTGCGCTTTGAAACATTGTTTGAAATGCTCGAGCAGACCCTTGGGAGCTATACGGTAACACCAGATATGGAATTCCCTTATCCGTAGTATGCGGCATCAACCCACACACCCAACAATTAGTAGTGTTAACCACTAACTGATGCTGATGAAGGAGCTGAATAAAGGAATTGTTGCGGAATTCTGCTCGTCTAGCCTGCTCGTGTTCAGGTAAGATGTGAAAAGAATGAGGAGAAACAGTGGAGGTGAGTTTAAGGTCAGGGGTAGGAGTAGGTATGGTAGAAGGCAAGAAGTAAGACATCGTGTAATATACTCCACCCGCCAATAACGCAGAAACAGTCACAAACAGTACGAATATTTGGAACACAAAACATTTTGTACGACTGAGTTGCTGCAGCTTGAATCTTTGTGCTTGAGCTCTTTCCAAGTCCATCAGCTTTGAAAATGCCATTCCCTATGACCGTCCGCAACGTTTCTTGACGCACTTCGTTCTGTGTAGCAATAGTCAATTCCTAGGAGTTCCCAGGAACCGACGGTCTTTAACCTAGCGTCAAGACCTACTAACCAGGAGGAAGTACGCGCGCGGCCCTACGGCCTTCATTTCACATATATATATATATATATATGTGAAAACAATGTCTCTCAGCTGTGGAAACAAAAAGTGTAAGGAACGAAGCTCAATGAATATGTACAAAATAATTACAATAGTATGAGTGTTCAAACTGATCATGGAAAACGGGATAATGCACTTGTCAAGGGACAGAACGGTTTTTTATTAGTCTTTAGTGCTGGATCGCAAAAAATATCGGGTTTTCCCAGGACGTGTCTGTTCGTTAAACAAAAGATCCGTCGAAGGGACAACGCCCTGTTGATCAGCTGAATGTTCTGGTCTTGAGTCTTCTGATGACAAGTGTTCAACAATGCCTTTTTGCTGCACTGAGGATTCTCCGACAGGTTGTGCGTCGCTGAAAGGTACAAACGCCGGCAATCCTTCGGTTTCAGTTGATGCACTGCCTTTCCTCACCCACGAGTCTGCTGGCAACGGGATGGGGACTTTCTTGGTATGGGTGGCATGCACCCAATTCTTCCGCCCCTCGAGACGAACTGCAGTTCTCGTGGCAAGGAGGACCTGATAGGGTCCAGTGAACCTGGGATCCAAATTGTTCTTGCGCGAAAAGTTTCGTGTTACCACCCAATCTCCGGGCTGGAGCGGGTGGCCTGGACCCTCCGTCTGCGTCGGCAATGCTTCGTGAACCTGTTGGTGAATTAACCTCAGTTTAGCGGTCAAGTCATGAAGATAATCGATCAACATTGGATACTCAAGATCACAAAAGGCACCCGGTCTAGGGACCCCCCAAACATTGGCAGGACGACCGAACACTATTTCATAGGGGCTGAGCCCTACTCGGGAGTGTACAGTTGCCCTTGTTGACAGCAATGCTAAGGGTAAAGCGTCAGGCCATGAAAGACCTGTCGTAGCCTGAATCTTTGCTAGTTTTAGTTTAAGGGTGCCATTGTACCCTTCAACCAAACCAGCTGACTGAGGATGATTGGCACTATGGAATTTCTGATTAATTCCAAGGCCCTTGCACACACTCTTCATCACACTCCCCACAAACTCACTTCCGTTGTCTGACCACACAATTCTAGGCATTCCATACCGAGGAAAGTATTCCTTCAGTAGGATTTTCGCAGTGGATAAAGCAGTATTGTCTTTGAGAGGATAGGCCTCAATCCATCGGGAGAATGCGCAAACAACAACTAAAACGTATTTCAAGTTATTGCATCGCTCCATATGGATGAAGTCCAATTGGATCACCTCAAAGGGACATGAAGGGGGAGCAAAACTACCAGGAGGAGTTGGGGTTCCCTTACCAGGATTGTACAACATACATACCATACAATTCTTAACCAAGCGTTCAGCACATTTCGTAATACCATCATTCTTCCACACAGGAAACAGCAATTTACAGATACCTTTCGCGCTAATATGTGCTAACCCATGTGCCATAGTCACAACAGCCAGCACATACGCATCAGGCAACATCCATCTTTTCTGTTCCGATAAGTCAATCCAACAACCATTCGCATCCAACTTTCCCGTACTTTCTTTCCACTTCGCCTTTTCAGTCTCGGTGGCCTTATTCTGAATTGCTTTCACACTCTCGATAGTGTTTTCACACATACTTGATTCTGCAGGCCACCTAACCGAACTCGTCACATACATTCGAGTGCTAAGGTTCCGGGCAGTCTCCTTAGCAGTCTCATCCGCAAACGCATTACCACGACCAACATCATCCGTCACCTTACGATGCGCACTACATTTAACAATCGCCACTTGCTTAGGCAACGTAAGTGCATCCAAAAGATCATTCACAAGCTGGCCATGCTGAATCTTCGTACCATGTGACGTAAGGAATCCTCTCTCTCTCCACAGTCGTCCAAAACTATGTGCCACACCAAACGCATACTGACTATCCGTAAACACATTCACCCGTTTATCTTTAGACAACACACACGCTCTCGTCAAAGCAATTAACTCAGCAGCCTGAGCCGAATTCTGACTTAACCTTGCGTTTTCCACAATCGTTCTCAATGTAACTACAGCATACGCAGTTGTCACATCACCGTTCGGCAACTTGAAACAAGAACCATCCACATACAAAGTACCATCGGGATCTGTCAATGGAGTATCTCTTAGGTCAATACGACCCTTGGTTTCCTCTTCAGTTTTGAGATAGCAGTCATGTACTGCTTCACCACTTGATTCTGTGTCGATCGGCAGCAATGTTGCTGGATTCAACACATTACATCGTTTTATCCGTATGTGACTGGCCAGCAACGTCAACTCATATCCGGACAATCTTGCACTTGTCAGATGTTGAGTTTTCGTTCGGTTCAATAGAGTGTCGACTGCATGCGGAACCATTACCGTGAGCATATTATCCATGACTAGACCTGCGGACTGTCGAATGGACGCCGCAGCTGCCGCTGTTGCCCTTAAGCAACTTGGCAGAGCTCTTGCTACTGGGTCTAAAGTCGAAGAAAAGTAGGCACATGGGCGTTGCTTACCACCAAAAGGTTGTGTTAAAACACTCAACGCGCAACCATCCCTCTCGTGAACGTATAGTGTAAACGGCTTACTGTAGTCAGGGGTACCCAACACAGGAGCCGAACACAACGCATCACGTAATTCCGAAAAACTTTTCTGACATTCTTCAGACCAAGGTACTGGGGATGACACATCCTTGCACGTAAGGGCTATCAATGGTTTCGCCAACAATGAAAAATTTGGAATCCATTGTCTGCAGTAGGACGTAATACCTAAAAAGGCACGAACATCTCTCTGAGTTTTTGGCACAGTCATTCAGGGAAATCGCTGCAATTCTCTCTGGGGTCAACCTTCTCCCTTCTCTTGACAATAAGTGACCTAGATAGGTAACTTCTTGACAACAATACTGTAGCTTTGAAGGCGATACCTTGTGGTGTAAGTCATATAGATAGCGTAACAGTGATACTGTAGCCGTTTTGCAAATAGCTTCTGTATCAGCTGCCACTAAAAGATCATCCACGTATTGAATCAAAGCTGCACCTGTTGGTAATACAAAGGCATCAAGTTGACCTTTAAGTGCTTGGCTGTAGATTGACGGACTCTCACAGTAGCCCTGTGGAGCGCGTTTTAGCCTAAAGCTGCGACCACCTAATGAGAATCCGAATAGGTCTCTGCTTTCCTCTGCAATTGGGATGCTAAAGAAAGCATTCTTTAAATCGATCACTGTGAACCAGGAGGCAGTTGCCGGAATCATTGTTAGTAAGGCCGTAATGACAGGGACCACAGGAAATTGTGGAACTACTATTTTGTTTACCTCTCTCAAATCTATAACAAAGCGATACACAGGAGGTTTAGTTGGGTCAGTTCGTTTCAGAATCGGCAATACAGGGCTATTGCACACGTTTCCACGAGTTTCTTCAACAACACCTTTTCCAATGAGATCATGAACGATTGCTAACAGCGCTCGTTCGCCCTCAAGAGAAATACGATATTGAGGCAAACGCGGTAATCGCGCATTTGGTTTCAATTGAATCACATAGGGTGGAATGTCTAACAGGCCCACGTCATTGGGACCTGTGGCCCATAGAGACGCAGGGAGAGAACTCAATTCCGGTGGGAATTTATCGACTGACAAATACATGGGAGAGATCACTCTCCGTCCTAATGTAAGCTCCACTCCTTCGGGGGAACAATACAATGTTGCATATAATCGTTTCAACAAATCCAGGCCCAAAAGATTTTCACCACAGCCTGTAGATAGAATCAGTGGAGCCGTTAGCTCACGAGGTCCAATTATAAGAGGCAAAGGGTTAGAGACTGGGTTACTAACAGGGGCGCCAGAGAATCCAACGGAAACGTTCGTTAAGCCAGACAAAGGTGCGCCAGGGAGTTTTGAATGCATGATGGAACTTTTCGTCGCACCAGTGTCTAACAGAAAAGGCTCAACTACACCCGATGTAGTCACTGCAACGTAAGGTCCACTCTGATCGACCGGAACTGACACTACTCCCTCTCTTTGTCGTTGGCTGTCCTAGTAATGGTCATTTACAACAGTTTCATGGTCTGCATAATAATCATCAACATTATACTGTGCAGATCGAACTGACCCCGCATTTCGCTGGTCAAAACAATTATTTGTGTCTGATTGATTTTGATAACGATCACTCTGATTGTGTGATGAACCATGACCTCTACCACGTGGTGCTTGTTGGGGACCACCACCACGATTTCCTCGTGCTGACACACCATTTAAACGGTCTCGTAAAGCAAGACAATCATATTTTAGGTGTCCCTCTTTCCTACAATATGCGCACTGATTATACCCAAGTGAAGATCTATAATCAAAGTTGTCAGAGCGCAGCTGTATTCTATCGAGCTGTGCTCGTGGTCGATACTGCTGTTGTGAATCATTTTGGTTTGATCGTGGAGGGTATGCTTGCTGCAACAAAACCTTCGTTTTGAGTTCTTTCGTTTTCTTTTCTACACGATCACTTTCTTCCTTTTCCCTATTCTCATAATACTGAGCCGTTGCTAGTATTTGCGCAGGGGTTGAAACTGCCCACGCACTTTCTGAATTCTTTAATTTGTTGCTTAGTTCAGGCAACAAATTCGACACGAATTTGTCAACGAATAACCGCTGGCCTCCCTCAGCGCCCATGTCCTGGCCGCTGTGGTCGACAAACGCTTCCTCAAACCTTGTAAAGAAATCTGAGACACTCTCGTCTTTCTTTTGCTTGCAAGCTGATAACTTATCCCAGTTCACCTTCATCGCTGGCATGAGAGTTTTCATGAGCGTAATGATTTTCTGAGGCAAATCCAAAATCAGCTGTTCAGGCTTGGCCCCACCAACTTGTAATGCATCAGCTGCTAGCAGTGCAGCCCAATCACCCCCTAATTCAACTGCATGATTGGCTTGACGAATTTTAGCCCAAACTGGTTGCGGTACCACATTGCCAAACAACATGTCGATGTCGGCAATATTCATAATAGTAGCTTCTACCAGTTGTGATAACTCCTTATAATAACCAGCCGGATTTTTACGCGGATCGGGTAAGGATTGCTTCACTTGCAAAACTTCTGATCGTTTCCATGGAAGATGTATCCACACTCTACGAAAATGCGGTAGCACCGGAGGGTTTGCATTAGGATCGCCAGGCACCCACAGTGGCGGAACCTCTCTCATGGGATACTGACCAGGAACCGCTTTCCAGTTCTCAGTGGTATCATCTAATGACACCCGAGAATGTGCTGTGGGTCTGAACGCTAATAAGCGTTCCACGGCACGTAGTACATCGTCTCCTATAATCATACCGTTCGAAAAGTGACTTTGAAGTTCAATTATGTCGGACGGTACATTATCTACATCATCATTGTACCACTCTTCTCTCAAAAAGTTACACATCTCCTCAAATACGAATCTCTGCGTAGGCTCATTAAACTGAGAAAACGTATCAAAGACTACACGTGGAGTGTAATTAGCAGGATGTTTCATCCACCTATGAGCCATTGTTACTAACGTCTCTTTCTCCCTACCACTAGGGATCTGACTCCGTCTCTGAGGAGTTTCAGATGAATCAGACGAAAATAACGGACCAGAAAGAGGTGAATAAAGAGTAGCAACAGAGTTAGGAACACGCTTACGAACAGAAGGAGAAAGAAAAACAGGGGCAACAACACTGGAGGTGAAAGAAGGCATAGTAGGAACAGACAAGGTAGTCGGAGTAGCAGAAACAACAGTCTGCAAAGGTACAGGTACAGGAGCAGTAGGAACAAGAACAGGTGGTGAAACAAACGTAGGGTTAACAGCGGGCTGACCCGCAGCCGCTGGAGCAACAAGAGGTATAACAGGAGGTACTACAGGAGCAACTACAGGAGCAGTAGCACCCTGTACATAAGGAGGTGGTGATTTCATCAAGTATGACAGCAAGGAATCCTCCTTCAAATCTTCTTTTTTCTTTTCTGGATTATTCGGTAAAACTGGGTAACATTTATCTATTTTCATGTGATGCAATCTAGTAGAGATTTCCATGTCCTTTTCTTCTTTGTCTTGTCTACATTCTTTTATAGCTTGCATTACAGGAACGAACTCTTGTTTTTGATCCTTTTTAAGTTGTTTGATTTCTTTCTGCTTGGCCTCTTTACGCCATATCCGAAAGGAATCAAACATAGCTGGCCTAGCTTTCTTTAAAAATAATTTAGCCTCAAGATTATCTAAAATCGAAAGTTCAAAAGTTCCATGTTGTGGCCATCTAAGATCACCGTCTTTCTTTGTATAGCGGACCCAGTAATCATTATATATTATAGGACCCACCCCATGTCGACTATAAAGATCATGTATCGGAGTTCCAACTGGAGGTATCGGACACGAGTCCTCCAACCGGGAATCCATTGCGCAACATTTGAAAATACGAAACAAATCACTATGGCTAGGCATCGTGCACACTAACCTAGTATCAAACTTCAAGGATTATCGAAGCAATGAAACCTCGTGTAAGTCAAAACCCTCGGTTTTTGGCAATTGCAACTGTCAAATAATACTAAGAACCAATACTAAGAACCACAAATGCAATGGAACCATGCAATACAACAAAGCCTTAAGGCTATCACAAAGCTCGGAGAGCTAACCACAAAGCCTGAGAAGGCTATTACAAAGCTCAGTGAGCTATTACCACAAAGCCTTAAAGGCTAACCACAAAGCTTTCAAAAGCTAGAACAACCACTAAGGACTGGGAGCGACCCACAAATACTTAACTCAGAACTTCAATGGCGTCACCAGGAAGGCCCGTCTATCGTCTCGCTTGTACATAAGGTCTACGCCGGGCGTCGAATACAGGTCGACAGTCAGGGCATCGGTCCGTCGCAGCCGTCAGGAGGCGGGAATCTTCGCAGGGAAAAACTTCGGGCCACTTATTTCGACAACAGGATCGATGAAGCGGGGTGCACCTTCCCTCGGAGATTTCACACGAAGTTCCTCACGATCATCAGGCTTTGGACCGGTACCGCTGAAGTCGCCCCACGTTGGGCGCCAACTGAAGGACTGGACTTTTAACAGTACCAGCGGTGCCAGGGAACAACACCTATAACCTTCATGGGATACCTGTTTCGGCGCACAAACTACAGAGACACGGGACACTTCCTTCGGCGTCAAAGATTCAAGGTTTATTTACTGCAGGGAACACAGAAGTCACAACAAGTACAACACGTGCAACTTGGGGAGACTGCTTCAAATTGGTTCTGTGGAGCGCTCCTTTTATACAGAATTTACTCATAGGACAACATGGTACACAAAAGTTTACAATCTGGTTCCCATAATTATCCCCCAGAGGGGTCGCTTTGGTCACTTTGGTACACATAAGGTCCGGAACATAAGTGCGGAAACATTTGGCGGTTCCCAACTATAAAAACCCATCTTCCCAACATTAGTGAATTCCAATCGGCAGTAAAACAGATCGAAATAGGGACAAAGACAGGTGCAGAGGAAGATGGAGACAGTGGGAGATTGAAAAGGGTGAAAAAGGGGAGGTATCGGGAAACACGAGATACAGGCATCAAAGGGACGTGCTTAATGAGATGCACGGCTGAGACAATAAACCGGCACGGCAGAAGCGGGGCCATCTGCCTTACAGTATCATCCCCCTCATCGTAAAAGATACTTACAAAGAACATGTGTCTTCCACAAATATCTTGAAAGTCCCAGGGTAACGAAGCGGACAGTGTCCGTTCGCTGGCTACTTGAGGGCAAGAGACAAAATGGATGCCGTATCTAAGATGGAACCCGTGGGTACAGATGAAAAACCCACATATCAAACGAACGGTTTAAGTTAGCACAGCGAAACTGCGCATACTTACTAAACTCGTCATTTGCGGTTCTTAGATACCAGACTCGACCATATTCGTGCGAGTCGAAAACATCACTTACAATTGTCACGGAACCTCACCACTGTCTGAAACCTGTAGCTCTGACAGAGCACTGCAGGAGGAAGCTCACATGTCTGTGTCCACGGGGCACTGCTGGGTGGACACTCAGGAGCAGAGGCGCATACAGACAACGCTAAAACAAGCTGAAGCTAATCCAAGTCTTCACAAAAAATCAAACATTCCAGTGCTTTCAGACAAGCATTGCCTAGAGACTGGAATAACCTCTCCACCCCTTACACTGTAAATCACATCCACTGAGCTGTCTCTCTCTCTCTCTCTCTCCCTGGAACAAATTCAGTCTGACTGGTGCGAGTGTTGCAGCTCTTAAATAGCTGATCCGGGGTTATTTGACCTAATTTAAGCCCAGTTTACATAGGGTCTAAATGTTATGTAAGCCTTTCCCCCCCTCCTCGCCAGGATTCTCCAGCATAAAACCAGGAATGTTGGCATGTGTAAACTTGTTACAATACTTTTCCACCAAAGTGGATTATAATGGAACACTTTATCTATAATTATTAGTACCTAACTGAGATGGGTGCTCATTGCATTAACCTTGGAAGGATGAAAGGCTGAGTCCACATTGCCGGGATTAGAATTTACAAGCTGAAGAACACAGAGTCCTTCGGTCCAGGGCTGGAATGGGAACCCAAGGAAGCCCTGGTAATTTTCTCGGGCAGCCCCTGGGGAAGCACTGCTTGGTCCCAGGAGGCTGGAAATGCTTGCTGGCTGCTTTTGATACTGAGGGCCGATATTTCAATGCCACTGCAAAACCGGGCAACAGTAACAAAACATGCCCCCACCGGTGCAAAACCGCCCCCCACCCTTCCAGCCTCCCAGGAAAAACGCCAGATGCCCGGTACGGCCAGTCCAGCCTTGCTTCTGTCCCTTCTAATTAGCCACTGTTGCTGGCTTGTGGTTAGCCTTGACTTACTGATTGGCATTAGTCAAGATTTTGAGATGTAGGTTACAGGCTTTCCCTTATGCAGCGGTACAGCACTACCCAGTAACGAGCACAGGGTACAGAAAGCCCATCTTCAGTGAAGCAAGAGCCTCCACTCAAGAGTTAATTAATATTTTTTTCCTTGTGACCTCACCAGTAAGGGGTGGGGTCAGGGTCCGATTGGGATGGAAAACTGGCCCTGGCACCCAAAAAAAGTGGCCCACAATTGCAGTTTGCAACAATTCATGCCGTAAAAGGTGATTTCTTTCTTATCCTTTTCTAGTCAGATTTTTTTTTTAATTGTAGTTATTTAAAACTTTTGTGTTTCTTGTATTTTTCTCTCATTCCATTGCACAGTATTTGAATGAAACTCCTATCCTCAGTTTGAGAAAACTGGCAGCAGGCCCCTGAGGGTTGTCTGTCTGGTCAATGTGACCTGCTTTGGGGGACAAAAGCCTCCTCCCCAACCTGACGACTTGTTAATTGCACTGCTCCAAAGACGCACCACTCTCAAAGGCTCACTGACACCTTCTGTGGCCCGGGATGGAAGGATGTGCACCACATGATGTGCGCCCTCCTGACGCCCTATTGTTATTCGGCAAATAACAATTAATGGGCCTAATATGTGGCCTGCTCAGACTACTTCTCACCTGAAGCTGCAGCTCCTTTTGGGACAATCAGCCCAGGTATTTGGATTTACTTGATCCTCAGACAAAAAGAATCTGCCCACAAGCTGGCTTCTGCCACAGGCACCTCGGGCACCGGCCAATTGCCCGCCCTGTCAATCCGACCCTGGCTGGGGTCTCTGACAAGCAACATTAGACATTGGATATGGCCCCCAGTAACAAAACAGGCCCCCACCGCTCCAAAACCACCCCCCATCCTTCTAGCCTTCTTGGCAAACGTCTGATGCCCGTTACTGCCCGTCTGGACTGATAATACTGGAGCAGGACCAAGACTGATTTGCATATGGCATATGGCTGGGTCTAATCTGAGGATTCATGGTGGGCAAAAGTAGAATAGGCTGGAACGCTACCCCGAACGATTGCCAGTTGTTAGACCTATTGCAAGCATTACCCCATCACCTTTTGTGTGTTTGATACACACAGATCCCTCCTTCGCATGCCTTATACACCAGAGTTATGTACTGCTATTGAACCCTGGAAGTTGCTGCGTACATAGAGATGCAGCAGGTACCTTAGCCCTGAAATATTTGCTTAAATGTTATGGTTTTCACCAAGAATGTGTGGCAATAGTATGATGGTGTACATTCCCCAGAGATTGTCTGCCATGTTTATCCCTTTCTCCAAAAATTAAAGGATTTCCCATTAGCTCCAAATGTAAACCACATCCAGTTTTCCCATCCATGTCGGGAAACTATTATTAATCACTCTTCACATTTATTTGCTAAATGTGTGCACTAATCACATGCCATTTCTGTGCACCTCTATACAAACACAGCTAATCAAAACTGAATTGACATGAACTCTGTGGGGCCGATTCACCAAGAGCCTCAATACTCGTTGCGGAGACCCTGCAGTCATGGCAGGGGGCCAGCACTTGTTGAGGGACCACCGCGCTACAGTTACTCATTGCGGAGGTCCCACGACTACACGCTCTCCGCCACAAGCGAGGAGCCCCTTTGCGATTTGGCCCCTGTATGTTTTGGACAAGATGTGACTTGATAAAAATTTTTTTTACCTAATACATATGGACTCATATTTGAGATATCAAGAAAACAAACCACACACCTTATTGAAAGGGCCCTGAAGAAGTTCCATTTATAGGAATGAAACGTGTTGGATGTTGTGCTTTGATGTTCAATATCTAAACAAGATTGTTGAATAAAGTCTCATCAGGAAAATACATTTGAGCATAGATTTCACATTTAGAGAGTCATTTTGAATTGATCTGATTACTCCTCTGAACATATGAGAGTTTTTCTCCAGTTTGCATATCCATGCTAATCACACCAGCATTTATTGCATATATCTGGCTATAACATCATATTGCACACTGAAGCATTGTCATTAACCATTGTATTCCTATGTTTCATTAGAGGTTTAGAGGGCAACTGCTGTGGATCTTACGTCACAATTGGTCAGGAACCTTGCCCCCCCCACCTTGCTGAGAAAATTTGTACGAAGCCCACTAACATCTGGTACTCCATCTAAGTTACCTCCTCCAAGTGGTGTGCTTGAAGCACTCTCTACTCAGAGAAGTTGTTGAACAGTAATTCCAACCTGACTGACCTCTCTGGTGTAGCCCATCCTTTGAGTTACCCACAAAGGATAGGTCCACCTTCAATAAACCCTATACTTGGGGCAGCAACTACCCCATACTTAGAGACAATAAAGGATTGGTGTTTTCGAAAAAGACATGGGGCCAAGGCAAATTGTGGCCCGCGACCTATCTTTCTATAAAGCACTGGAAAATAAGCTGCCACACACCCGCCTTAGGCAAACTCCTGTCACACCACCTCTGATTCAAACTCACTCCAAAAATCTCCAGCAAAGACCAGAGGTCGATGAGCCACCAAGTTAAGAGGGCGAGTGGAGTCAGAGCAAACCCAAGATTCTGATTTGACCAGCGGCGGACGGCGCAAGTAAGCGCATTGAGGCAGGGCAGGGTTGGGGGGGAGTCGACAGACGACAGAATAGGTCAAATTAAATAAATAAATAAAACCTATTCCGTCGTGGGTCGACTCTCTCCTCCTGCCCCGCCCCACTCCACTACCCCACTGCGCTTACCTGCACCGGTCGTGACTGGGTTTGACCCTAAGGGAATGTGCACGAGCCGAGGAGAGCCATAAAAATTTTGTTTTTTGGAATGGATCTCGTGCAAATAAGATCATGTAAAAATATGATTATGTCTCCACAAGATTAAAAAAAAAATGTGTTTCTTTAACTCACAGAAATGTTCCACCTTAGTACATCTAATGATATCACTGCATTGTGAGGCATTTATTGAAAACGAACTTAGAAAGCAGAAACACTCCTCCCACCACTCACCCGAAGACAATGCCATTAGTGAACTAAGAGGCAAGTCATTTCTTATGTCTACTCTATATGTAAGGCTCCCAGTTTTCAGTCTTTACTGGTTCTTACAGAGAAATTCAGACAGAAAACAATGTGGTTACTGTCTGGATTTATTTTTAAAAGCGAGAAAATACAAGACATTTTCCTTTTATGAGTCACACTCCATGTTGTCCTTTATAAATCCAGTCTGACCGCTGAGCAGATAGATATCTTTAGGAGTTATAGAACAGGATAATATTTCCTTAAATATGGGCATATGTTAACATATATTTGTACACAATGCTAATATTTATCTGTGGGTGTAGTGTTTTGTTATATTTGGCTGCTTAATTTGCTAAAATGTGATAGGCATCAAATTTTGGGCCCATTTTTATCAGTTAAATAAATACGGAAGTATACCGTTTTACTCCATTAATTCTGAAAACAATAAATATGGCTAAAGAGCAATATGTTGGCTGAAAAATAAAATATGGATAAATACAGACAGAAATGTTAAAAAACTAAATACCATAAAACCGGGAGCCCCACCTACATGTTACCTCTATTCTTACTTTAGATGGAGCAACATTATACCCCATTTCATCAAACACAAGAGGTTTTTGTACAACAAGCTGGCTGAACTCACATATTTGGAGGTGCGTCCGTATGGAATAATGAAGAAAAAGGAAACTCGGTTAAATAAAATATTTGCCTACAATCACACAGCTTGGTCAAGAAGAGATGTCGGGATTAATCCCATACTTTCCAGGTTCATATTGTGCAGTTCAACCCCTATATCTGGAACTCTCTCTGGTGTCCGTTTTACCCCAAAACTCACATCTTTTTTGGCGCATGAGTGAGCTTGGGTGGCCGGCAGAAAACACATGAAAGATCGGCTCGTTTGGGGTTCAAGGATCTAAGAGGACCTCGAGCTGGCCAGGGCAAAGGCATCTGACTCGAGCTTTCTGTTGCTAGCCACATCTGATGAAGAATATGGTTCGACTTCAGAAGGACTGAGGGGCATATTAGCAAGAACAGCTAAAACGGCGATAATGGGCTTGCTAATATGCGTTATAGAATTCCAATAGAAGCTCATTTTAGATGTGCAGGACAACTAACCTGGGCTTCTATTGGAACTCTACAACGCATATTAGCAAGCCCATTTCCTGCCGCTAAAACTGCGATAATTTTAACAAGGTTCTTGCTAATATGCCCCTGAAGTTTTCACAACACTTCAATGTCTGTAGAAAGGGATCAAAATGTAGGTGACAGCACTAGATATGAGTTGATCTGTCTCCCTCACATAAAAATACATGTGATGTGCTTCATGCACAAGCCACTGGATTTACTGGGATTGACCAATGACAATACAATGGCAAATGAACAAAATAACAACTGTAAACCCATTGTAGCCGCAGAAGGACTGTTTGCAAGGGGCACAGGCAGGAAAATGTGACATTGCCTACTGACTAAACAACGTCCAATAAAGAACAAGCCCCATGTTGTGCAGGGTCGACCTCACCTAAATAACAAACTCCTGATAACAGAGAGTCTGCCGGACCCATTTCATCGACCCTGCAAGGATGGAAGCCTGAGTCGACCCTATGTGTGATATCTGGTTTGCGTACAGTTGCCCTACAGCAGGTGCTACAACCCTCTGAGGTGTGTTACTGTAAAAAGGGATACTTTCTAGTCCTCGAAAGCCAGGCTGTCTCCTGTATAAAGCGACAGTTGGCAGGTATCTTTGCATGAAACGAAATTATATAGGGGAGGGTGGAATTTCAAGCTGCCAGAGTAAGGGACAGCATAAAAAGGGCCGTGCGCGTTGGAACCTTCTAGTACCTTCCGCGCCGGGCCCGCGTTGTGTTCAAAGCCATTCCGGTCTGGGGCGAGCCTGACTCAAGCGGCGCCCGCGGCTTATGGGCTCCCTGTGGTTTCCTGGAAAGAATGGTGGGCTTCCTCCAGGGACCTCTGAAATTGTGCCTTTGCGTTAAACCGCGCCACATGGCGGGGATTCACACATGTGCCCAGGCTTTGGAAGGAATGCCAGTAGTAAGCCGGGATACCACTCATCAAAAAATCCTGGTCGCAATTTTGACATGTCTGGTCGCAAAAGGCTGGTCGCAATTTTGACAGCTTTTGACATGTCTGGTCTTAAACTTCTGGTCTCATTTTTGACAGTTTAAGACCAGGACTGTTTAAGACCAGGGTTTGATCTGGCCTTAAACAGTCTGGTCTTAAACTTCTGGCCTTAAATTTAACAGCTAGGGCAGCAAAAACATGTGGTAATTGTGTATGTGTTTAAAAGTGCATAGAAAAACTGCCTGGTTGCAGGCTGGAATGTCTGGGCACTTTTAAAACTGGGGGTTTGCAGCCTGCTGCTGTTTGAACAGCTGCTGGGGCAGGCCTGAGTTCCCCAGCCCAGGGCCTGGGAAGAAGAATGTGTCATGTAGGTGTCAAAGCTGTAAAGGGTCCTCACAGTCTTAAACTCCTGGTCGCAATTTTGACAGTTTAAGACCAGGACTGTTTAAGACCAGGGTTTGATCTGACCTTAAACAGTCCTGGCCTTAAACTTATGGCCTTAAATTTAACAGCTAGGGCAGCAAAAACATGTGGTAATTGTGTATGTGTTTAAAAGTGCATAGAAAAAAACTGCATGGTTGTAGGCTGGAAATGTCTGTGCATTTTTAAAACTGGGGGTTTGCAGCCAGCTGATGTTTGAACAGCTGCTGGGGCAGTCCTGAGTTCCCCAGCCCAGGGCCTGTGAAGAAGAATGTGTCATGTAGGTGTCAAAGCTGTAAAGGGTCCTCACGTCTTAAACTCCTGGTCTCAATTTTGACAGTTTAGTTCCAATTTGACGTGGCTGGCAGGAAATTTGACATATGAGTCCCAAGGTAGATTCTGTTCCCGGGCTCCCTAATTCCCAGGAGAAGGGGTCACGTAGGGGTGAAGAGTTTTACACCGGCCCCCATTGTCTAACCCCACTCTTCCCAGGATAGGCCTTGAGTTTGAGTAACAGGTGTCAAAGTAAACAATGTTGTACTGTTTATACTGTACAAGGATAGAAAAAAAGGTTCCCATCCAAAGGCCACCATGACATTGTTCTAAACACCCCTCAAGTCATAAAGGGGTGTGGGGGGCTTCTAATTAGCATGCTAGGACAGGTATAAAAAGGCCCCTCATGGAACACTGCCAAACACCCATTCAAAAAACCCCCTTTGAGGAGCGACTGGCGTGGATTGTTCTGCTGTACCTGGAGGACTCCTGCATCTACAACCCAGTCAGAAAACCTTTGTGGATTTCTACACCATCAAGCCCTTCAAAACCTTGGGGAGTGACTGGCCTGGATTGTTTTGGAGCCAACCCAAGGAACTTAAGGCAAGAATGGACCGGAGCAACTTTTCCCAGATTGACACCGCCTGTCAACATGTAGAGAAGGTAAATAATGGATGGCGCAATGGTGTATTAGGGTGTACATGTAGTTTGGAAAAAAGTTGCACTTTTAAAAAATAGTACTATGTAGTGTGGATTGTAAACTGTTAATCTTTAAGGCGATGTGCTGTGTTTAATGTGAATAAAGGTTTTGTTGAAGGATGGAGTTTAAAAAGACCTGAATTGTAATGTAAAGGTATTTAAAATGAATAAAGGTTTTGTTGAGTTTAAAAAGCTATGTGTGTAGGTATTTAGTGTTAATGGGGTGGTGACGTAGGGTAGAGTTTGCAGGCTATGTATTTAAGGGGCATAATGTTGTAGGCCTTAGGAGGGTACATGCAGAGTGGAACAGGGTATTTTACAGCTCATAGAAACATTTAACCACACTGTAACGGTACCATAGGGGCTTTAAATAATATACAGGGCATATAATTAAAAAATTAATAATGCCTGGTTGCACTCACCAAACCGCTGTAGAGAGTTGGAGGGGTCCATGGAGGGCTCCGGGGTCCTTGCTGCTCCTTGGGGGGTCCTGAGGGCCTTGTATTTAAAAAATAAATAAACCCTGGGGCCAGTTGTCCAGGGGGGCTCCTGGTGGGGCGCCATAGTCCCTTGGGGTGTCCTGAGGGTCTCTGGGTCCCTAGTGCAGCGTTATTTTTAAAAATATGCCCCCAGAGCCCTCGTGCCTCGGGCGCTGCTCTGGGGGTGGGGGTCGCGGTGTCTCTGGGCCTCCGCGGCCGTTCCTGGTGTAAATAAAAGGCCCCCAGAGCCCGCTTGCCTCGGGCGCTGCTCTGGGGGTGGGGGTCGCGGTGTCTCTGGGCCTCCGCGGCCGCTCATGGTGTAAATAAAAGGCCCCCAGAGCCCGCTTGCCTCGGGCGCTGCTCTGGGGGTGGGGGTCGCGGTGTCTCTGGGCCTCCGCGGCCGCTCCTGGTGTAAATAAAAGGCCCCCAGAGCCCGCTTGCCTCGGGCGCTGCTCTGGGGGTGGGGGTCGCGGTGTCTCTGGGCCTCCGCGGCCGCTCCTGGTGTAAATAAAAGGCCCCCAGAGCCCGCTTGCCTCGGGCGCTGCTCTGGGGGTGGGGGTCGCGGTGTCTCTGGGCCTCCGCGGCCGTTCTTTTTAAAAAATAATCCCCCACGAGCCCGCTTGCTGCTGGCGCTGCTCGAGGGTGAGGGGTGTAGGGCTCCGGTGTCCTTGGGGGCTGTGAGGGTATATACCAGCCCCGGGCTCCACGTGGATCCAGCAGCAGGCAGCATGGCGGCGTGAGCTTCTCCGGGGCTGCTGTGTAAGGACCGCCCCCAACAGTGATGAGTTGGTGACATCACTGAAGGGGCGGTCCTAACCCTGCAGCCCCGGTGTGGTTTTTTATTGAGAATTATCTAGCGCTGGGCTTTACCCCGAATGTGTCAGGGCGCTTCACAATAGCGGGACACGCCTGGGGCATAGCGCTTCACATAAGAACTTGCTGCAAAAACATAAGGACTAAGGATTACATGCACTACATAAAAAGATACAAACAGGAAAACACACCACGGAGCTGCAGGGCAGGGTCCGCCCCTCCACTGATATCACCAGTGATGAGTTGGTGATATCACTGGAGGGGGCGGACCCTGCACTGCAGCTCCGAGGTGTTTTTTTTTTTTTTTTTTTTTTTGTGTTTTATTAGCTAGCGCGAACTGTACACGAAGGCTGGCAGAGCGCTTTATATATGACCCATTTGTAAGACATAAGCACTAAGAATTGGATGAGTTATATAAAAAAGATACAAGTAGAAAAAATGTAGCGCAGACTTTATCCCAAGTTGTCAGAGCGCTTTACACAAGAACCTGTTTGCAAAACATAGGGACTCAGGATTACAGGCATTACATAAAAGATACAAACAGAAAAAATACTGCTTGTTAGCGCAGACTTTACCCGAAGGTGTCAGAGCGCTTTACATAAGACACAGTTGCAAAACATAAGGGGAGTGACATGTGTGCCGGTTACAAAAGCAAACGTTAAGTTACATGAGTAATAAATAAAGTGACAAGTGTGCAGGTTACAAGAGAAAACAAAGTACAGTTAGAGCTATAATACTGTGATATAAGGCAGACACTCGAGCACAAGAATAAGCATTATGTAGTCAATTGTGGCAATGGCGCAACTATTTAAAGCACTCAAAATGTGAGAGTTATTAAACAATGTGTTACAAGAGAAAAGTGGCATGTACATGTTACAAAAGAGTAACCGGTATATAGGGTAGTGGTTAAATGTCAGAAGTGCCAGGTGTACCTAAAGTGGTTTACCCCATAAGCAAAGGATATGGCGCAGGTTGTTTTTTAACATATGTTTTAGCGCAGCACTTGCAACGCTTTTTTAAAAATGTGTGTTGGTGCACCCCTCTTATCAGGTTTTAAATGTATACAAGAATTGTTTGAAGTTGTGATACTTTTGTTTAAGAAAGGCGTTTACTAAAACCGCTGCTTTTTTTTTTTTTTTTTATGTTTAATACAGGTGCAAGACCTTGCAAATGCAACCGTCACCAATGTGCCCCCTGCGCTGGCCCCAGCTGTAATAAATAGCAACGCTGGGCACTTGTCAGCCCCGCAGCCTGGTATATATATATTTAAAGCTATGTAGTTCTACGTAGTTTTGTACACCAGTCTCTCAGAAGTTCTCTTTTTTCTAATGGGCTCTCATGTGTGTATGCTTTTACAGCTTATGACCCTGACCTACAACAAGCTTTTGACGATTTTATGGAGTACATCGAGGCTCAAGACGCTCTGAACACTGTGCAAAACACTTCAGTTCCTACAGGTAAATAAAAAGACAGCTGTTATTTAAACTGTCTAAGACGCTGGGTAGTTGGTGGGGTAGGCCAGAGTCCTGACCCTGAGGATGTATAGAGGTAATCATCAGAAAAGATGTCTAATGTTGGGTATTATTTTTTTTTTACAGGTGTCCCTACGCTATGCCAGGACGTCGTCAAGGTCCAAGAGGCGGCGCATGGTTCAAAAGAAATCCCCTTGAAGAGGAAAGCTTCAACTTCTAAAGTGGGACCACTGTCAAAGAAAGGAGCTGCAAAAAGACCTCTTTCAGGTGTGTTTTTTACAAAAGGGTGTGAGAAGTACTAGAGGTGTTACAGCTGCTTGTAGCAAAGCCTATATCAAAAAAGGTGGTTGTGTAGGACGTAGTCCGCTGGTGCTTGTATGTGTTGTTTTTTTTTATGCTTTCTCTAATATATATATATTTTCTGTTTATATTTTAGAAGCGGCTCAGAAACATGCGGCTGAAGAGAGGTCGGTGGCGCCCTTAATGGACATAACAACATCCGTCCAGAACAACGGAAGCGGCGCGAAAGGCGTGAGTAGGCGTGTACGCCAGGAAAAACTCTCTACCTACTACACACCAAGCAACACGCTGAACAACCAGCTACAACAATCTATTCTGCACAGGGGTGGGGTCAACACTGGCGGCCTGCCTACAAACCAGGCCTCCCTTAAGAAGAAACATAGGGACTCAGAGAACCTCCCCAACCCTTTAAAACGTGTGAAGGCCTGTAAGGTATTCACAGATCCCCAAACAGAACAGTTAAACATGAAGAAGAAGACACCGGAGGTGCTCCAAGAGGGTCAGGCAAAGCTCTTAAGTCCTGAGAAGAAAAGCCCTAGCACCCCTGAGCCCCAAGCTAGCCCCTTAGATTTATCTATAAAAAAGGATGCTAAGCCCTTGAATGAGACCTATACAACCTTGAGCCCCAAGGAGGTGTTAGCTGCACCTGTGGGTGTAGAAGAGGCGTCGCCACCACAACCCCCTAAAACATCGCGCCTCTCAAGGAAACATCTGAAGCTGAAACCGGGGGTCCCTAAGCTACAGTTAGCAGAGTCCCTCAGCAGCCCTAAGGCAACGGCGGATCCACCAAGCGTCCTGAAACCCCAGACAGTGCCAAATAGAATAACTGTACATGTAGAGGTGCACGCCCCTGAACAGCCCCCAAAACCGGTTGTAAGTGTTCAGGCACAGCCTAGGGTCTCAACAGGTGATACTGCGCAACCCCTAGAAGGTCCTTCTACCACGATTAGCAACTCTCTTGAGGCGTTGAGGGGGTTGGTAGACAACATAGGTAGAACCCCAGAAGCGGTGTACCAGGGGTCTTTGAGCACAGAGGGTTTACAGAACACAGGTAACCAGGCACCACACCCTACCACCGACATTTCAACTAGGCCCCAGGATTACAACGACACCTCCTCACAATCCTCATACCCTTTGTCCCCGAGTACCCCGCCAGGAGCATACGACCCTACCAGCCCCACGGCCATCCACATGTACACCCCCGTGTCCAGCCCCTCTGCCAACCCCGTGTACAGTCCTGTGTCCAGCCCAGCTGCCAAGCCCGTGTACAGTCCCGTGTCCAGTCCCGTGGCCAGCACCTATGCCAACCCTGTGTACAGTCCCGTGTCCAGTCCCGCGGACAGCACCTCTGCCAACCCTGTGTACAGTACCGTGTCCAAACCCGAGGCCAGCCCAGCTGCCAATCCCGTGTACAGTACCGTGTCCAGTCCCGTGGCCAGCACCTCTGCCAACCCTGTGTACAGTCCCGTGTCCAGTCCCGCGGACAGCACCTCTGCCAACCCTGTGTACAGTACCGTGTCCAAACCCGAGGCCAGCCCAGCTGCCAATCCCGTGTACAGTACCGTGTCCAGTCCCGTGGCCAGCACCTCTGCCAATCCTGTGTACAGTACCGTGTCCAAACCCGAGGCCAGCACCTCTGCCAGCCGCGTGTACAGGTCCGTGTCCATCCCATGGGACATGCCCGTGTACAGACCCGTGTCCAACCCCGTCTTTGAGGGTTGCAGTATAGATGGGACTGGGGGGGTGCCTCCATTTATAAGACCTCGCAAGGTGTGCCCCCCTAAGCAGGAACAAGATGGGTCTGTAAACACAGAAGATGTATTGAAGACACACGTAAGAGAGATACAGATGGCGGTTCGAAAATTAAAACGGCAGGCGAACCGTGCACTCATAAGAATGGATATGGGGTATTCCAATCTCATCAACAAGAGGGAGGCCCAACATCTGGTCGTGGCCAGGGTTGGGGTTTGTAAAAAAGACATCATACAGATGTGTCAGGCGGCTGTGGCCGACATACAAGGTACACATTCATGACTATGTAAGTACCAACCCCTAAAGACCCCCACAACCACTGGTGCTCATAAGAGACCCCCAAAATATAGCCGTACGGTCCAGAGGTTAGTGACAAAGTCTGCACGCTTCTTAAAACTGCTCAAGCAACGCCCAGTTGGTACCCCACAAACCTTCAAACAAGACCCCAATGTTTCCATAGAACCCTTCAAACAAGACACCCCTGTTTCCCTAGACCCTTTCAACCACGGTACCACAGCTTCAAGATCAACGCCTGAAGCATATAAGCCAGCACTTCACCGCCGACAATACATAGGGGCAGGGTCTAACATACCTAGGGTCGGCCATTTAAAGGGGGTAGGGGGGATGGCAAAACTCCAAACAACGCAACATTCAGAAGGACCCAGGGGTGGAACTGTAGCGGGGGCCTCCATGAACAAGACATCCAACGACAGCGACCTACCTGTTCAGATAGGCTGGGGCTTGGTATCTAGAAAAGCCTGGGCCCGTAAAAAAAAACAAAAGTGGCTTAATAGTACAAAGCAACGCAGGGTTTTAATAAATAAGCTCAAGAAGGCTAGAATATGCGCTACCCGCAGGTTTACAAGGACTCCTGAGACAGGGACCACCCTGACCTCCCAAAGTGACACATCAGAGAACACCTCCACAAATCACACTCCTACTGATGAGGGCCCAGAGCCCTTGTTTTTAGAGAGTGTTAGGAGTTACACTCGCAATGTAGAGAGGTTTAGGGCCGTAGAACACTATGAGGAGTTTAGATTTGTTAACCTACATCAAATAACATCAACCACTCACGGTGTTCTGGCTATACATCAGGCTGTGCAGGAGCTCATAGTAAGGTTGTTACACGATGTGGGGCCTAATGACTTTTTCCAACTCCGCTTCCAGGGGCAGGGTTTTGACACACCGTTGTTCACCAGGCGGAAGACCCGAGATGTTTTTGATGCTGTGCAATTTTTAGAAAACCTCTCAAGGCTTTTACAGAGTAAGGCTGAACTAGTCGCCTATGGCACGTTTAGAGTCATAGCCCTCATTGTACGGGGGCGTGAGGGGGGTGTTTCCAGACCCTTAAAGAGCGTACTATACAGTAAAATAATTGGCAAGAAACAGAGGTGGCTGCTCAACTTTAGCAACGCCACTGCCAATACATGTCTGGCGGCCAGCATCGTGGGTCTGTTGATGACTCGCAAGACCCCTGACGCTGTCATCATGTCTAGAGCTGCTGAAGCCCATGAGGTTCTTGAAATACCTCCTGACCGAATGGTCGGCTTTGGTGATATAGGTCTTTTTGAGAACTATTTCGCCGTGACGGTGAAAGTTCTCTATCACAGCGGTTCCTGGAAGTACTTTACAACCGGGGAACCTGTGAGAAACAAGACCGTATATGTCCTCCACATGGAAAATCATTTTTACGGTATCTTGAACCTTAAAGGTTTTCTGGGGGCCAAATATGTGTGCGCCCACTGCGATCATATATACAACAATAAAACATACCACCAGTGTGAAATGTGTTGTAAGATGTGTCAGAGGGACGGCTGCATAGAAGACGCTACCCTAAAGGTGAGGTGCGGCATCTGTAGGTTGTTTTGTCGCTCGCAAAACTGTTTGAGCATACACGAGCAATCTTACAGCTGCGTCCCTAAAAAGGACTGTAGCGAGTGTGGGCGGTATGTGGCAGTGAATCACAAGTGCAAAGGTATGATATGTCCCCGTTGCCATGTATCTTACAAAGCCGGTACCAACCATCAGTGTTATATGGTTAAAGGTCCATCTCAGACCAAGACCGAAGACTATATAGTGTTTGATATAGAGTGCACACAAGAGACGGGGGTACACCAGCCTAACTACATTTACGCGCACCATCTAACTTCCGACGACAGTTGGGAGTTTGAGGGACGAACGTGCGTTGGTGATTTCCTGAGCACTTTCATTCAGGCCAAATTCCAAGGATATACCATGCTAGCCCACAACTCGAAAGCCTATGACTCCTTCTTTATTCTACGAGACATGATTCGTGAAAAGATACAGGTGGAACTCATAACCCAGGGGTCTAAACTGATGCTGATGACGGTATGTCCTTTAAAAATACGCTTCATAGACACCCTGAATTTCCTACCCATGAAATTGAGCAAGCTGCCAAAGGCCTTTGGGTTCCCAGGTTGTAAAGGGTATTTTCCACACTTTTTCAACACCTGGGCTAACCAGAATTATGTGGGACCCATGCCGCCTCCTGACAGCTACGGGGTTGAATACATGATGCCTGATGAGAAAGTGAGCTTTCTAGAGTGGTACTCTGAAAACCGTGAAAAGGAGTTTCACTTTCAAACAGAGTTGAAAGCTTATTGTCAGGCTGATGTAATGATCCTCCGGCAAGCTTGTAACCTTTTCAGAGATGTTGTGGTGTCTATGACTAAAGAAGTCAAGGCCTTGAAACCTAAGACATTGACTAAGAAAGTCAAGGCCTCGACATCCAAAACCCCTGAAATACAGCATGCGGTCGAATACATAGACCCATTTCAAAACGTCACTCTGGCATCCATGTGTATGTCCATCTACAAACACATGTTTTTGAGGCCAGAAACTATCGCTCTAGTACCGCCAGACCTCTATAACGGTAAACAGAAACGTTATTCAACCCCCTCTATCCAGTGGCTCATGTACGTCTCTGAGAAGGAAGACATCCAGATTCAACATGCATTACAGGCTGGTGAATTCCGCCTGGGCCCCTATTACCTGGACGGGTACTCTGTAATTAAGGGTGTGCCGACAGCCTTTGAATTCAACGGCTGTTTTTACCACGGCTGCCCCAAGTGTTACAAGCCCCACGAATATAACAAAATGCTGGGTGCCAAATTTGAACACTTATACAGACGTACTCTGACAAAGGCCCAGTATGTTGAAAACAGTGGCTTTGCTATGAGAGTTCTTTGGGAGCACGAGTGGTTAGACATGTTAAAAACCGACACAGCCCTCTGCTCTTTTCTTAAGACTCATGATTTACCCACACCTTTGGAGCCCCGAGATGCCTTATTTGGGGGGCGTACAAATGCCATACAACTGTACAAGGCCGTTGGTGAGGGTGAGAAAATACACTACTATGATTTCACCAGTCTGTACCCTTTTGTGAACAAGATGAAGTTGTACCCGGTGGGTCATCCCACCATCATCTATAGAGATTTTAAGCCCCTAGACGAATACTTTGGGCTTATCAAATGTGAAATATATCCTCCTAAGCAGCTTTACTTCCCGGTGTTACCATGCAGAGTCGATGGCAAGCTAATGTTCCCCCTCTGCCGAACCTGTGCGATGCTTAAAGAGGTTGACGGCTGCACACACACCGAGGAACAAAGGATGCTCACAGGGACCTGGTGTAGCATCGAGGTACAAGCTGCCTTAGAGAAAGGGTACAGGCTAGGTAGAGTACACGAAGTGTGGCACTTTAAGAACACTACAACACAACTCTTTGCCCCCTACATTAATTTGTTTCTCAGAGACAAGCAGGAGGCCTCAGGGTATCCTGACTGGTGTACTAGTCAGGATGCAAAACAGAAATACATCGATGACTACTACGCTCACGAGGGTATCCGTTTACGATCCCATCTGATAGAGGTCAATCCTGCACGCCGACAGTTAGCCAAACTCTGTCTCAACTCCTTATGGGGAAAATTTGCACAGCGCACAAACCTTTCAAATACTACCTTAATATCAGATCCTGATGAACTGTTCAAGTACCTGTTTGCCCCATGCTACGAGGTGTCCAGCTGCGAGTTTATCGATGACGATACCGCGGCTTTGTGTTGGAAATATGCCCAAGAGTACCCCACATCGAGTAACAACATAAACATTTTCATAGCCTGCTTCACGACAGCCCACGCTCGTCTAGAGCTTTACGGGGTTATGGATAAGCTCCAGGATCGCTGCTTGTATCACGATACAGATTCTGTGATTTTTCTGAGCAAACCGGGGGATGAAGACCCTCCTCTAGGAGATTATCTGGGTAACCTAACCAGTGAGCTAGATAAGGACGAGTATATAAAAGAATATACTTCCTCAGGGCCTAAAACATACAGCTACCGTACCAACAAGAATAAGGTGTGTATGAAGGTCAAAGGGATAACATTAAATGTCAGCAACACCCTAAAAATCAATTTTGATAGCTTGAAGAATCTGGTGCACGAATACGTTACAGCAGACGATTCTGAGAATGCTAAAACCATAGTCGTGAACCAGCCCTGCATAGTCAGATCCAAAAAGAAGTGGGAAATCACAACCGAGCCTCTACATAAAACATTGCGAGTTGTTTTTGATAAAAGGGTCCTGACCACCGACTATAAAACACTGCCTTATGGTTATTAGGCCCATTAGAGAGACAGCCGCCACAGCATGGACACCAGGTTACAGCATCCATTCTCCTGCGTGCTAGCAGGACCCTCAAACTGTGGTAAAAGCTACTTTATAAAAAAGCTCTTAGAAAATGCCAACTCTGCTTTATCACAAACCCCTAACAACATTGTGTGGCTTTATTCATGCTGGCAGCCTCTTTATACAGACTTGGGCAGTCGGTTCCCACATATCAAATTTATAGAGGGTATACCGAATAACCTCAACGATGATGAACTACTACCACCAACCCTTGTAAATATGATAATTGTTGATGATCTGATGCGTGAAGGTGGTGATCATCCAGAGTTAGAGAGAGCTTTTACTCAATATTCACATCATCGCAATCTAAGCATCTGCTACATTGTGCAGAACTTGTTTTACAAAGGCAAGAACAGTAGGTCTATAGCTCTCAACGCTTCATACCTTGTTTTATTTAAAAACCCTCGGGACAAACAACAAATAGCTGTCATAGCTAAACAGATGTACCCCGGAAACACACACTTCTTCATGGAGGCCTTTAACGACGCTACATCAAAACCCCACGGGTACCTGTTGGTAGACTTAAAAAACGAAACTCTAGAAGACTATAGACTAAGGGCCGATATTTTTCCCCCAGAGCTACCTGTAGTTTACACACCAAAGCCCAAGACCAGGCCCTATAAAAAGCAGCGGTGAAGTCTTTTAGAACCATTTACAGGCCAGCCCTTATAACGCTCAGTGGTGACCATGTCTACACACCTACGCCGCAATTTAGCTCTCCTGAAAATGCTTGTTACAGCCAGCCCCCAACACCGAAAGGCCATCCTGGGCACCGCTTCTGACGATTTAGTGGCCGCCATTTCAGAAATAGCCCTAAACACCCTAAAAGGCAACGTCCCTATATCAAAGCGTCAGTTACAGGTTCTGAAGAAGAAGAAGGGGCTCATCAAGAAGCTCAGTAATAAAAGGGGCTCACTCATAACAAAGAAGAAACTGGTGAAACAGTCTGGAGGTTTTATAGGTAACTTGCTGGGCATAGCTATACCTGTAATTACAAGCCTCCTCTCGGGTCAGTGATGGATCATGCCACCAAAATGTATCTGGTTCCTAGGCAGCAAATGGAGCAGCTGGGGTCCACCACGGACAATGCCTGGGATATTCGTAGAAATGAGACTCTACGCCTGGATACTGAAATTAAGGACATTTTGAGCAGGACTGATCTAAACCCCTACGACAAGGCTAACCTTTACAACAGCACTCTAAAAAAATTCTTAAATTACTACACCCAGTGGAATACTGAGAAGAACAAGTTGACTCTATATACCCCAGACTCTGAACAACCAGCTGCTCAGGCCCCCGACCCTCAGCCCCTACAACCGCCTCCCGATGGGGCGACAGCTTCAGATACCTTTGCTGGAGACCTCCTAAAAAATATAGGTCAAAGGCACAGAGGGGCTGCGCAGATGCTGATGAGTAAACTAGCCGCTTCTAAAGACCTAGCCTCTTGGAATGAACGCGGTGAGTTTCTCTACAAGGGCCAACCTGTTGCAGGGTCGCATATGTACGATCTAGTCAAAGGTCTGACCCACCCCAAAATCCTAACGCCTCAAAATGCACCGAGAGGCTGGGAGCAGTTTCTGAGGGCCGCTGCTGAACTCAATATACCCTCCACGCTTGTTGGTAATAATGAACACCGGCGCCTGCTAGACAATTTGAAGAGTCCCCTACTGCCATCGCCTACAGGTTCTGAAGGCCCTAGACTATCTCCTACTTGGTCTACCCCTACCCAGCCGACGACATCTCGAAAAAAAAAAAAGACATTGACCCAGCCACCCATCGCTTGGATTTTTGATTAATTGTGTGTGATTTTTTATTCCTAGGTTTCTGCAGTAAAGTTTTGTCAACTAAATATTTGTAATAAACACCTTGTTATAACTTTACAAACCGTCTCAGTCGTCTTTCAAAAAATCATTTCATGTTGCATGTATATTGAAATAACGAGTCTGAATGCATGTTTTTAAAAAAATATAATGTCTTTTATTTTAAACGTTCAACTTTAGACATACAACTGTTATAAACCCTTACAGTTTTGACAAGGTACATATTCTGTTTTCACAGGTCTGACCGACACCCAGGTGTTTTCTTTTACATATTTCGCAACTATACGGTCATTGTTAACAAGATCCCCCGGATATAGATTTAAGAAATTTCTAAACGAAAGACCCTGTGACATTTTACTGATAAAATAAATACAATGTTCCCCGCATGTGATGGCCATGGAATCCTGCACCCTTAGTTTGTTATACTCCACCACAGCTGCAGCTTTTTTCACAAACTTGAATATAGGAGTTGTATAGAGTCTGTGCTCAGGGAACTCTGCGGTACTGTCAAACACTATAACCTTATCAACATCTATAAACATGGCCGCCCAATGTGTCCCAGCCTGGTCATGCGGGTCTGTGTTAAAGACTAGGGTGCAGGGCCTTTCTGCCCCTATTTCGCCTGGTAACCCATCGCTAGGGAAAACACCCAAAAAGTATTTCCTAGCGTATTTATGTCTGCTTAAGAAGTCACGTATCTGCACCGTATCCATTTCACCAATGTTTTTAAAGATAGTCAAACAAAATCTGCCTTGCGTGGTTGATCTGAATGATGCTGTCGAATACAGAGAATACGACCATGTTCACATTAGTCTGTAGTGGAGCAGCGAATCGTATTTCAGCTTTTAGATTCCCATTTTTGACCAGGTTGTAGTGATCGCCATCTTCCATGTCCGGTGTCAGGTCGAATGCGAACAGCGTGTATCCACGGCCATAGCCTTCTCTTGACACGGCTACACCGCAGTCCCTTTGATGCTTTCCTGTTATCGAAACCAGTCCTTGATATTCCCTGATGTAATGCCTTGCTTCAAAACTGGGGGTGTAGGGTTTTGCAGGAATCACATTGCCCTCGTGGACCAGCGCTGCGTAGTTGATGTTGTAGTGTTTAAAATTGAAGGGGTTTGAGCCATAGGTGCCACTAAAAGCTGTATTGTCCACAAACCCTATGATGATGAGTTTTGGTAGCTGTCCCAGAAATAAATTCTGCTGTTGTGTTAAGCGGGTACCTGCAGGGATGCTGAATACCTTCAGAGCTACTCTTTCCACAGCGTACTTGGCGTTGGATATTTGCAAAGCTTCGGCGTGCGCTAACCTGACGCTCGGGGACACTTTCACTCTCTTTACAAACAGACTCGCAGACAGTATGTTCAGCTTGTACTGTTCAGCATCCCCGTTGATGAGGCAGAATGAGTCCTTGTTGCGATTGAGCTTGATCTTAAGATCAATTCCGTTGATGAGCAGTTTATCTTGGAAGAAGAGGTCCGAATGTATGCGCCCCAGGAGGTCAAAGGTACGGCTGGCTGCAGCATGCCCCGCTCTTTTTATAAAGCCCTTATTATCACCATCCAGAGCTGTGATTTCAAACTGACCGTGTGTATCCCTGTGAAAGAGACCCGCTGAAAGTTGTGTGTCAAGGGCTTCGCTACTGTAATTTAGAATGCTTTCTATGTAGGCTCTGTAGGCGTACATGTTATCGTTCTGGGTGATGAGTCGGTCGCCCAGGGTGATGTCCACTTGATTAAACATGGTAGCTAGAGGGTAAGCGATCGGTGCCACTTTAGCGTCGTCGGCAATGTCGGACCCATCCGCTTTTACGATTTTACACATAAGATGCAGCAGAGTGTTGTTGAGATCCAAATACATATCCGTGGCCCCTGACACATAAAACTCTATAGGTGCCAGAGGTGTCAATGCTGCTAAAGGTGACACCTCCATGAAGAAGCTGTTTTCGATGCTTGTCTGCGTAGGTTTTAGACTAAACAAGTCTAACTCTGATTTGGCGCACTCTCCAGATCCACAATGTACGAAGGCCATGGCTGTGTTTACAAGTCTTTAAAAAATATTTACTTTAGAGCCGGTTCGTTTCTTCGCAGCTCTCTTCCGTCTTGGAGCTCTTCTTTTCTGAGGACGTTTTGAAGAGGTCCTCCTTTTTTTATAGGGGGTTGGGGGACCCCTGCGTCTGGAAACACGCCGTTTCCTTTTGACACTAGCGCGTGGCTTATACATCAAACCAGCTCCTTCTTGAGGTTGCTTGTTCATGCGCTCTGCAACCGCCGATGTAACAGACCCCACCACCTCCTGGGCAATGTTCGTGGCAGCAGCCTTAACATGAGGCTTTGCAATTTCATAGCCTCTTCTCAGGAAAGGCATAGCTCTTCTAAACAGACTCCTAAAGAATCCCCCTAATCCCGCCCCGTACATAACAGGTGAACCTTGAAAGTACGGTGGTCCTCCATAACCGGCTTGACTTCTGTAATAGTCTCTGTACATAGACGGATCTCCGTAGGTTTTCATAACCACCATGATGGCTGCTTAATACCCTCTGTCGTGTCTAGGCCTTAAATGAAGCTTGACAATAACTTTCCCGTATTTAAAGGCCACCGGCTCAGACTGATCATCGTAGATCATAATTGAAATAGTGTCAAAATGGTTTTTAGAAACTGCGACGTAGTCGGGTTTGTTAAATTGTATGTTGACCATGGTATTATTATCACCCTGTACATGCACCCACCTTAACAACGGCGAGTAACTATCACCTATCCTCTGAGACTCTACAATATCGCTGTACACATAGAGCGTGTAGAACCCCCCATTAATATCGGGGCACGTGTGATCTTGTTCCACGGGGCTTTTCACATGTTGTACTGTCCCTAAAATCCTTCTTAATTTACCTGAACAGTTAAACAGGTTGTTTCGATTTATGGATTTAAGAAACACCTTCCTTCTCACATTATCTAGCGCCAGATGAATATTCGGATGTGGTTCTATACTGGCTATGGATTTGTTGATGGCTTCGATAATGCTTGTTACGTTTGGGTAGTAGCCTGGTGGGAAGGATGTGTGTATGCCCATGGGGTCCTGGTCCCTCTTGATGTAAAACTTGGTTTCAGCCGCTGTAAATGTATTCCATGTTCTAGGGTATTGTATTTCTGTTAGGGCGACCTCCCAGTCCCCCTTCAGGTCCACAGCCTTAGCCAATTTGACGGTGTAATTAGAAATCTGATTGTTGGGGAACATGTCCTTAGAAGCGTTGGATGGTAAGGTTATATAAAAGGGTGTAGTCTCCATCGTCGCAGCGGCTTTTAGTTCACACACCCTTCAGGGAGCTGGCCAACACCCAACTGTTAAATTTCTCAGGCCATCCGCGCCATTTGACATATGCCTGGCTCTTAGCACCGGTACCTTTCCTTTTCAGAACCTTTTCAACCCTATACACGCGGTTTGGATCATCGGGCACCTTTTGTAACTCTTCCTTGTAAAAGGATCCTGACACCGTTTCCCCATCGTAGTCCTTTAGCCTGTAAATATACACCCCTTCCTTAAGCTCCACACTTTCCACTATAAATATTTCATCACTAAAGGTCTGTTGGTAACCCTTCGTGAAGACTCCTTTCAGTTTTGAAATCCTGACGTGATCACCATTTTTAAAAACAGACTTCTTCACCTTTGTACCAAAGTTAGACCCATACACGTTTCTCCAGGCAGTTAACGAATTATCAGTTGTTACCTCTTCAGGTGCCATTTTGATGGTCCTATGATAACTGGCATTATATACAGCTATAAAAGCCTGTAGAACATCCACGTATCTGTATGTATTGTTGGCCGTAAAATACCGCCACATCTTAGACTTTAAAGTTCTGTTAAACCTTTCTACAACCGCTGCTTTTACCTCCGTGTGTGTTACAAAATGTTGAACATTATGCTGCTTTAATAATTTCTGAAATGACTTGTTTAAGAATTCTTTTCCTGCGTCTGTTTGTAGTTTTTGAGGAATACGCCCCTTATCGAAGATGGCTTTAAAAGCGTCTGTGACGCTAGCTCCACTTTTATCACGCATCGCCTCTGCATACGCGTACTTGGACAACACATCTATGACTGTTAATATATAACACACACCGTCGTTATGTTTTGCTATATCTTGAAGGCTGATTATGTCCGCTTGCCACTGATAATCTATACACGCATTAACGATTGTGGGTCGCCTCTTAAAACGTCTTCTGGCAGGTTTATGTAGTGAATATGCCTCCTCTCCTGATAACCATGTCTTCACAGCTTCTCTGCTTACAGACTCCTTTTCAGCCACAGCCCTTCTATATAGAGCTGCGCCGCTTCCAAAGCTGCCAACCCCTCTTGTATCATAATAAAGTTTTCTTAACAGGCCCTCCGACATGTTAGCGGGCATTACAGTACATGAAATGAAAGACGCTTGTTTTGTGTAAGAACATTTTATTAAAAAAGAATGAGTATTACCATATCACAGACATTTTACATTATTACATAGCAAGTACGGCTTACATAAAGGTGTCTTGAGGGTGTAACATTCTACTACATTACTTTAAATACACGCTATAAGGTCACAATACATCAGGTCTTATCTATTATAAAACAGCCTTTGTGGTGCCAAGGATACCACTTTTCTGTTTTTTAGATACAGATTACACAGGCGCCTTTCTATAAGTCTCTGTGCCATCTTTTTGTCACAGCACACACCTGTGCCTGGCATGCTTCTTAGTTTTGCGTAGGGGTCGTTGGCATAGCGTATCTCCTTGACTGCCGCTATCATGATCTTCAGCATGTTCGGATGGACAAAACTATTTTCAGCGCTCAGGCCGTGCACAACCCTTAGCAGCTTATGCATCTTGTACGGGTCTAGCATACTACATATGTACCGGATTACACGGTCTCTGTATGATCCGGATAGACACTCGTGCGCCCCCTGTTCAGGGTCGTTAATACGATGGCCGAAACACAGGCTGTAATAGTCCCTTTTGACGCATGTGTATACAACCACAGCTGCGAAACCTTTAACACTTGATATGTCATCAGTGGTGAACCCAACTCTGGTGAACCCTGGCGTTGGTTTTTCAGAGTCGTCGTTCTTAGAACACTCTTCACACTCCTTAGACATAGGTGTCCCCAGATTTGTGGAACTCCCCGTCTGGTTTGCACAGCATATACAAGACAGATTCAAGCTGCGACCTTTTGCAGTCTGCCCCTGGGCATCAGTTCTTTTCGGTGTTTCATCCTAGGTTCAAAAGACAAATATTGACAACCCGTTAGCGTTAGAAAGACAACAAACGTTCATGTAAGGGGTCTACTCCTAACATTTTTTTTTTGACTTACCACCACATTTTCACCATCCTCTGCAGCGCCTCTGAAATCTTGAGAGTCGGTAATATCCATTGGGGACCCTTCATCTTCCACGCTTGTACCAGGCTGTTGCACAACTACTTCCTGAGGACTCGTCATGTGAACATCCGGGGTTTCATAGATGGGTGTGTTAGGAGCTGGTGCTCTCTAGAGGGGCCATAAGTAAGATTAACGTTTGGTAGTTGAAGAAATAAAATACATCCTTATGCAAAATAGTTGCTCCTAACATTTTAACTCACCTCCACATTTTCAAACCCCGCGTCGGCTACTCTGACATCTTGAGAGTCGGTAATATCCATTGGTGAGCCCTCATCTTCCACGCTTGTACCAGGCTGTTGCACACCTACTTCCTGAGGACTCGTCATGTGAACATCCATGGTTTCATAGACGGGTGTATTAGGAGGAACTATGGATTCTTCCTCATCCTCCAACTCCAAGAGCATGCTTTGCTCACACGCCAAACCGTCACTCGAACACTCGCTAGAGCTGCTGTAACGCTTAATCGGGTCCACCCGGCTCGGCCATTGCTTAACAAACCCCCAGCCAGAAGGTTCTCCTGGTTGAGCATTATGTTCCATTACCGCAGGTCTGGTTCTGTAAAAGCTACTGACGGGGATCTCTGAGCCACCAAACCAATGTTTTCTCTCAAATGGTTTGTAGCTCTTCCTTTCTGCCATGGTGACCCTTCACGTTGTCCAGCGGCTGCTTGCTACCCCAGGCTCCTGACAAAGGCTTATATGTATTCAAAGAAATCACCACCCCTAAAAGAGGCGTATACCTCTACACCACAACAGGGACACATGGCCGTAGGGCTGCTTTGCCACGCCTCTACCTCCAAAAAACAACCCGCCCCCCTGTGACTCATACGCCCCTTCCGGGGCACCTGCCGGTCCTTGTCAACACACGGGCCACCTGTCACTTGTTTGAGACCAACAGTTTAAGGCCAGGACTGTTTAAGACCAAGCCTGAGCACTCCTGGGCATGTCCATTTTTGCAGCCCTAGCTGTTAAATTTAAGGCCAGAAGTTTAAGACCAGACTGTTTAAGGCCAGATCAAACCCTGGTCTTAAACAGTCCTGGTCTTAAACTGTCAAAATTGAGACCAGAAGTTTAAGACCAGACATGTCAAAAGCTGTCAAAATTGCGACCAGCCTTTTGCGACCAGACATGTCAAAATTGCGACCAGGATTTTTTGATGAGTGGTATCCCGGCTTACTACTAATGCCTGTAGCACAACAACAGCCCCGGCGGATGAGGCCAGGCATTGCTCGAGCTCAGGAGCCTTCCGAGGGTTCCATCTGACCTGATTGGAGTTTGAAGATTAAAGGTTATGACGTAGCCGAAAAGGAGGGTGCTTCAGTGGTGGCATTAGGCCCCCATGGCACTGACCATCAGCTGTGTTTGTGTGTTGGACTGTGTGCTGTTTGGTCATGCGAGTGTTGACCCTGCTAGACTTATTTGTAATTTTTGGGACTGTTGCTTCAGCCTTCTTAGGTGTCCACGTATTCTAGCATTTCATCATCACGTGCGTTCTGCCCTAATGATTACCGTGTTGGAATTGTGAGTTTTCATCACAAAAGCTTCTGCAGGGCAAGGGCTGTGTTTTGTTAATTACTATTGTACCGCTGAATCTAACTTTACATGCCATGGAATAACATTGTGCCCTTGACTAGGATAACGCTGTGCTTTTCAATAACATTGCCCCCCTAGGACAGTACTAGGCTTTCAACTAATATTGTCCACTTAGGGTAATATTGTGCCGTTGGCTATCACTGATTGCCATATGATAATACTGTACCATTGACTAACAATGGCCCTCATAGGACAACATTGTGCCTTTGACTGGAATAACAAAGTGCTTTTTACTAACATTGGCCCCATGAATCTAAGGGCCAGGACCATCTCACCTTCAGGAAACACCTCAAGACCTGGCTATTCGAGCAGCAGCGCCCCCCTCCCTTCTCCCTTAAGCGCCATGAGACCCTTGCGGGTGAGTAGCGCGCTCTATAAATGTATTGATTGATGAAGGATAACGCTGTGCTTTTGACTAACACTGAGCACTTACGATAATATTATATTATTGCACCAATGACTAACACTGAATTCAATTGGAAACATTGTGCCTTTGACTTAAATTGATTTCCATAGGGTAACGTGCCACTGACTGAATATAAACCCCTACTTCCATCAAAGTTTTTGTAGTCACTCCCCCTCAACACCCATGATACAAAGATTTAATGACCATTTTTACTAAAATCTGAGGGCATTTTATAGGTGCAGTAAGGAAATACTCAAACCACAATGTAGGTTACGTGGATCTGACCAAAGTGGGCGCGGTGTGTGCGAGCAGTTTCTATACCTCTGTTTTAGGTCTTTGATGACACATGTGTGATCATGTTTGGAGGAAATGATGACTGGGCTTGTGAATGGATATCCAGGTTGTACCCTCTTGTACACAGTAGTGTCATGGACTCCAACTCAACTACTGATGCCTCCGACTGGGTCACAACTCAATTTCATTATATCTGGCCCAGAAGAGGTGAGGTTGGACAGCACTCTACAAAATAGACCTTGTCATGGAACTAGTGGTCAGAGGGTCACAGTTCTGTGTTGATGGATGGAGCCATGTTTTGGCATCCTGGAACTGGATTCAATTATGTTTCTATGTCTCCTTGAGACCCCCTATGTGTCATTCTTCTTTGTTTCTGCCCTAGATACCAGTGGGTCTTATAGACTGGATTGTTTGCACGTTGCAATGATTTTTGTGGAGTGAATGATTTTCATGGTCACATGGGATTTATACTCCTTGGTTAGTTTGGGGTTCCTGTCCTTTTTAGGATTCGCCTGAACAGCACACTGTCACCAAAATCTATTGCTAACAATAAAAGCTTAAAATGAGCTTAGAACCCGCCTATAACTTACCAGTAATTACCATTGGTTGGCTTTGACGTCACTCCTGTTACCATGCTTATTATTGGTCAGCACCTCCTCCTCACCTCCAGCTTCTTCCTGGAACTTTGTGTTTGTCCCTACCATTGAGCATAGACCAAGTAAAGCTTCCTGTCTGTGGCCAGTGTCCTGCTGGCTGCAGGCTTCTGTAGGTACATTTTACAAACTTCTTTACATGCACTCTTATAGAGTGCATGTGTCTGCTGTCCCTCAACCCCGCACTGCTCCCACTGTTGCTTCTCCTTCCCTCGTGTTGCTTCCCCAAGGCTTCTTCCTGCTGTCCATTGTTTCTTCCTCCCGCTGTCCGTTGTCTCTTTACCATCCTTCGCCCTCCTCCCAGTTGTTTCTTTACCGCCCCCATCCTCCACCTGCTGTCCGATGTTTCTTTCCCACCCCTCACTCTCCTTCCACTGTCTATGGTTGAAGGTCCCTCACTCGCACCTCTCTCGTGTTGCCTGGCCGCGCACTGTTTTTACACATATTGCACAGCAGTGCAGGCTGCTGTGCAGCACAACTTAAAGGGGCAAAAAAGCACTATGACGCAGTCAATGCTGGCCGCATTATAGCACTTTTTTTTCACTTCAAGCCATGCTGCACAGCAGCTTGTGCTGCTGTAAAACATTTATAAATTTTAAAAAAGCATTGGCAAAGCCAAAAGATCTCGCATAAGCGAAACCTATTGGTTTTGCCAATGGTTATTTTATTATAAAATGGGTTGGGCTTAGGAGTCAGTGTATGGTGTGCTTTCATTGCCTTTTTGAGTCCACATTAATGTTCTGGCTTGCATTCTGACGCTACCTTCATTTAATTACACCATTATTGTTATACTGTATTAGTGTGTCTGTGACTGAACCTGTGTTGCAAGGCTGCTACAGAATACCTCTATGTCTGTAACATAAGTGTGCTTCATCCTTTTTGGTTTGATCTGGTAAATAGACTTTGTGATCTGTGAATGAAAGAGATTTCTGTTGCGTAAACAATAATTTACCTATTTCCGCTGAGTCCTAGCTGGTGAAGTTTCCCACTGCTCCCCTTTGCACCATTCAAAATATCCCCTCCTCTGTCTGAACGCAATGTTTCTCTGAGTAAATGATGTTTTTACCCACTGTTTAGAGACATTGACCACTGCGGAGAATCTAGGACATGGTTTTGCGTGCATGTATGAGCGTCTGTGTGGCCCTAACATTTGAGCATTGCATGCTGTTGACACTGACATCCATCTTCCATTACAAATCCTGGAGTGGAACTGGCAGAGTTCAACACCTTCTATCATGTCCCTAACACATGCACAGCACTGGTCAGGCCTGGACTCAAAGCAGAAGCCACGTTGACATCCCTTGGCTAGGAACAGCCCAGCCTAGACCCAGCTGCCCTGGGACAGGAGTTTGGCAGGGCCCATCCCGAACCCTGTTGTCCCTATTATCCCAGAAGACCAAACCCTGTAGAGGAATGAGTGGGTAGCACTTCCCAGGCTCTCCCTGTCTTCAACTCTCCTTGATCTGCAGACAAATGCATTGGTGAACAGAAGCAACAGGGCCCATCTGTTCCTGCGGTTCCTCTCGAGCAGAGTTTTGAGAACAAACCAGCAACAGCTAAGGGAATACACTTTCACTCATTCAGAGACAGGGACAAAAGACCGAATTTCAGTTGCATCTCACAGCACAGCCATTCCCGGATCAGCTCCTGGCTCAGTGCAAACAGAAGAGATCTCACCGTTCATAGACAGCAAAAATATCCCTCACCTACCACTGTCAGCACAGCTATCGCTCACCTGCCACAGACACCAGAGTGATCCCTTACTTTGACCGAATCATCCCTTTATCAACTTCTAGCTCAGTGCAGACAGAAGAGCTATCTCTTACAGTCAACAGCTGAGCTAGCCCTTAGTTTTGGGAGAAACATCCCTTGTTCCATTGACTGATCTCTTTTTTGTCAAAGACAGCAACACTATCCCTCAACTAACCTGACTGCCGAGCCAGCCCTCTTAGGTTAAGAAAAGGATTAGGCTATGCCTTGCTCTGGTGTTCTGTTCTTGGGTGGGTGTGCACTACAATGCCAACAGGTGTCAAACTCATGCGTTATTTTTGCTATCTCCTGCTCAGAATTTCCCCCACCCTAATCCAAGAAAGGGGGACATTCATTTCCTCAGATTTCATTCTCATACTCTCCCTTACTATTTCACAAATATGTTGAAATGCATTGTCTGTCTGGTTATTTGTCTATTTACCTTCCTGCCTGTACTCGCTACCTACCTGTCTCCATCCACCCATTATCCATCCATCCATCCATCCATCCTTCCATCATCCATCGATCCATCCATTATCCATATATCCAGTCATCCATCCACACAAACAACCACCCATCCATCCACCTGTTCATCAAACTATCCATCCATCCATTGAGTCACCTATCCCATAACTTCCAAAGGCAAGCCACTGCTTACACAGGTTACGTGGAGTGCTGTAGAACCCCTACCCGACCGCCCGTGTAGTTCCCTGCAGGGATAGGCTGCAATACAAATATCAATTCTCTGAGGATAGCTTGGAAGGTCGCAACATCTGCACTCTACAAAACACCATTGTAGGGAATACCCACACCGTACAACATCACCACCCACTGATGCTTGGTCTAGGGCAAAGTTAAAATGTCACGTCTCACAGACACCTTTCCCAACCCTGCAACGAGACCCTTCATTGCTAACCCACAATTGAAGAGATAAGCACCAAATAATTGACGACCATTGTGTTACGCAAATCCCCAAGTATTTTAGGAATCCCAGGTGTTTCGAGAAGGGCTAAGCCCGTAACTGGAAAACAAGAAAGCCAAGACCGGTTTTGCTCTGATTTGGGCTCTTCAGTTGGGTGTAGCTTGGTTCCAGTGGCACTGTGAGCACAGGATGGGTTGAAATGTTACCCCAAGTACAGGCTTGATTGTGCTTCGGTTCAGGGAGGACCTGGCCTGGCAGTTCGGGCTGGACTGCTCCTATTGAAGCAAGACTGATTTGCATTTGGGTGGTCCAAACTGAGGTGGCGTGGTGGGCAAAAGAATGGTCTGGATTGCAATCCTTAGCTATTGTAAGTGGTTTGATTTAATGCAAACATTTCTCAAATCTCTTTTTGTGTGGTTGATGTAATGCGCTAAGTCGCCAGACGGTGTTCATAGGTATTCACATCGGTATGTTATGTTACACAATATATTTTATTGCTGGTGTCTGGAAGTGGAGTTCAAAATTGGTCCAATGGATCCTCCTGGGCACTCTCTTTAAAACTAGTTTGTGCCACAAGTGAAACACAAAGCACACATTAACTTTTTTAGTTCATGTCCAAGGTCATGCGTGCCATCCTCAGTCACTCCAGGGCCCTCATTTATGAAAAGTGACGCATCCTTGCGCAGGCGCAGGGATGCGCCACAATTCCTTACGTCGCGCTGCGTCAGAAGTTTGCGACGCGAATGCGTCACATTAATGGAACGGCGCATCATGTCGCAAGTGATGCCGTAAGCCGGAAAAAAGACACGCAGACGCTGGCGTCCTGACGTACCGGAAAGTCACGCAAGTGCGGGAAAAGTGCCGTAAGTCGCAATCGCGGAACTGACGTAAGCTTACGCATCGCTGCGTCACATTTACGTTGCGTCACAATCTGGAAAACGCCAAAAATACACGCATCCATCACCCAATTCTCCCGCAAATGGAAAAAATTGTTACCATGGAGCCTGAAGGACACAGCAGCAGCCAAGGGGACCTTCCACATGGCAGCCAGGATGTCCAGCCACATGGCACCCAGGAAGCGCAGCCTGAAACACAGGGAGAAACCCATGGCAAGAGGAAGAGGAAAATTAATTTCAGCGCTGAGGAGAACACCATCCTCATAAATGAGGTCACAGACCACCAGCACCACCTCTTTGCCAGTTCCAAGTTGCCACTATCAAAAAAAGAGGCAATTTGGCTGTCCATATTGGCAAAGGTCAACTGTGTGGCCCAATCTAAGAGGACAGTCATTGACCTGAAGAAACGCTGGAACGACATAAAGCGCCGGACAAAAGAGAAAATGGCAAAAAACCGCAAAGAAGCTGGGGTGACAGGAGGAGGCAGCCCATCACTACAGGAAGAGCTGGATGACCTTGAGGAGCGGGTTGCGGCGGTCATCCCAGAGGAGTTGGTGGTTGGCGTCCCAGGACAGGACAGTGCAGAGCATGAGGAACCGCAAGACACACAGGGTAAGTCCCTACAAGGGGAACTGTGCAAAGAAGGTAATGTTGTGCAGTCCATAAAGTAAGGTAGCCGGCTCAATTACAGACATGTAGTGGAAAGAGTAGTCATGCAATGTCATGAACTGTGAAGGGTCTACAAAAAGTATTGTACCAGGGAGTTCAAGTTCAAGTTCGGGCATTTATATAGCGCACTACTCACCCGGAGGGTCTCAAGGCGCTAGAGGGAGGGGTACATTATTTGTCGAATATCCAGGTTTTCAGTTCTAATCTGAAGGGGATGTGGGTCTGAGTAAGGCGGAGGTGGGTGGGGAGTGAGTTCCAGGTCTAGGCGGGCAGGAAGGAGAATGATTTGGCCCCCATGGTGGATTTTTGGATGCGCGGGACTGCGGCGAGGGCTTGATTGGATGATCTTAGTTGGCGTGTGGGTTTGTAGAAGGACAGTCGAGTGTTGAGGCATTTGGGTCCTATATCATAAAGGGCCTTGTGTGCGTGGGTGAGAAGGCGGAAAGTAATTATTTTGTTGACGGGGAGCCAGTGGAGGTCTCTTAGGTGTCTGGTGATGTGATCTTGGTGCGGGATGTCTAATATGAGTCTAGCAGACGCGTTTTGGCTGCGCAGGAGTTTTTTCTGCAACATTGTGGAATGCATTACGTTGCAGTCTGCATGAACCACAGCTGCTTGAAAATATAAATCTGAGATAACAGAAGTCTGTGTCCTTGGAACAACTCTTCCAGCATGTAAAAACACCTGTTGGATCTCCCACTCTGATGGGAAGGCGCTGCGGCTACCGCTCAAAGAGACAGGTCATGATGAGTCTTCTGAATGGGAGAGTAGGTCCTGGGTCTGCCGTAGGTGGGCCGGGAGGGTGTGCAAGGTCTTGGCGGCGAGGTAGGACAAGGATCTGCTGCTGGAGGTTGGTCATAGGATGCGGTGGACAGTGGTGAGGGGGAGGCTGGTGGAGTGGACCTGGCGTGTGGGGGTGTACAAGCTGAGTCTGCTGTACAGGTAGCCTGCTCCGGGCCACTGGAGTGTATTGTGCGTCTGGGTCTGGAGCCTGAAGCTAATCTACTTGCTGATGGGGAACCAGTGTAGGTCTCACATTTGGGGGAAGATGTTGCTGCGGTGTGGGACGTTGACAATCAATGAGCCGTAAGTGTATTGGATGAGTTGCTGTACTTGTAGGTGTTTGTCTGGGAATCCTCAGTACAGTGCGTTGCGGTAGTCCAGTCCGCTGCTGCTCAGCGCCTGCATCACACTAATGTCAGTCTGGGGTGGGGATCCGCTTGTAGATCCAGCATAGCATGTGGAGGCAGTTGTAGCATGAGGAGGACATGGCGTCGACCTGCTCAGACATGGAGAGGGAGGAGTACTGGATGTATAGTAATTTGCGTGCATGGTCAGTGGGTGTTGTTGCTGTTCCCAGTGTGGTTGCCCACCAGGAGTCGTCCCAGGCTCAGGGTGTGGGTCCAAGGATGAGGCCCTGTGTCATGTCCAAGTACAATTTCATACTGTTGCACCTCATCCACTTGGTGAGGGAATTCAGTCCCTCGTCGAGGTTTGTTGAGGGTGTGTGTGGGTCCCTGGTGATGGAGAGGATGAGCTGGGTGTTGTTGGTGTAGGAGATGATGTAGAGGCTGTGATGGCGGCCCACGTGTACGAGGGGGACATGTACATGTTGAACAGTGTTGTGCTGAGGGATGACCCCTGGGGTAAGCCGCAAATGATGTTGAGGGCGTCCCATTTGATGGATGGGTTTTGGACACTCTGGACGCTCTGGGTGCTGTGGGAGAGAAAGGACGTTCTTCAGTGTAGGGCCTTCAATTGGAATCATGATTCTCGGAGGTGTGTCTTCAGAGTGTGATGGCATACCGTGTCAAAGGCGGTTGACCGGTCCAGGAGGAAGAGGGCTGCTGACTTGGTGCTGGCTAGTTGGTGCATGATGTTGTCTGTGCCGGACATGTGGACTGTCTTGCTGCTGTATGTACGTATGAATCTGGACTGGGACGGGTGAAACATGTAGGGGTCTTCCAGCCGGCGCCACAATAGCATGTTCTTCATTACCTAGATGAACTTCGTTGGGAACGTGAGCAGGGAGATGGGCGGTGAGTCCCCGAGGGCCTTGGGGTGTGACTTGTGCATCTTGAGGAGGGCATTGCTTGTGGCGTGCCTCCATATTTCATGGAATGTTGCTGCATTGAAGAAGATGTAGATGAACTTGTGTAGTTGGGGTATGATCGCTTCCTCTGCCTTTTACAATAAGTGGTGTGGTGATGGTACTGGTGGTGATCCAGAGTGTACGGAGTTCATGACCTTGTGTGTTGCGTCCTTGTCGACGTAGTACCAGGATGTGCTGCGTTTGGGGCTGGTGGTCCTCGCTGGGGAGGTGGAGTCTGGCAAAGTTGGTGTGGATGTGGTGGTGAAGCTGTCGTCGATGGCACTAAACGTGCGCTGTGAGAAGATGGACAGTGAGTCCCACACTTCTTGTGAGGGTGGGATGTTGACAACATTTGCGCATGGGTTTCTCTGTTCAATAACGATGCAGAAGACATCATTGCTGTTGTGTGCATTGGTATCCAGAAATGTTTGGAAGGAGGAGCACTTTGCCAATCTGTTGAGGTGGTGATGTATACACGTGGCGTCCTTGTGGACTGTGTGGTTGTGCAGTGTGTGTCCATGGAGCCATGTTCACTCCATCTCCCGGCATGTGCGTTGGTAGGTCTGGAGGTAGTCGGTGAACCGGGTGGCTCTGCTGCAGGCGTGGCAGTTGGAGGGCAACGTGAGTGGGGCAAAGGTGTTGGTGCCGTCCTACATACACTGTCATAGTCTTTTACCCAGCATTGGTGAGGCAGCAGTTCTCTGCAGTGGTGTGTGGTTGATTAATAGAATGTCAAATTGATGCTGCGGTGGTCGGTCGAGTGCAGGTCAGTGGTGTGGTTGGAGGTGATGTGGGTGCCTGTTGAGAAGACGGGGTCCAGCTTGTGGCTGGCAGCGTGGGTTTGGTCGGGAGTAGTCTGCAGCCGGGTCTGGTGAGGTCGTTGATCAGTATGGTGGAGTTGTCGTCGTTGTTGTCCTTGAGGTGTAAGGTCAGGTCACACAGGATGATGTGGTGCGTGGAGGGGAGTGTGTGGGTGCTGGGGAGGTCATTGATGGAGCAGCAAAACTGAGCACAGGGTTGGTGTGCTGTACATGAGGGTCCTCTGAAGGTGGTGTTGGGTGTCGGTGTGGATGTGTATGTGCAGGTGGTTGGCGGTGTTGATGGTGTTGTCTGCATGGGTGCCGACCTTGAGGGGGGACTTGTGGTCGATGGTGACCCATACACCAAATCAGTCAGCGCAATCCCTGCGTTTCAACTTGTAGCTGTCTGGGATGTCTATGGGGATGTTGGTTGCAGAGGACTAGTCCCACCAGGTCAAGTTTAATGATCACACATCTGGGGCGGAGGTGTCAAGCACATCCCAGAGCCACATGAGCTGTGTTCGTGTGGAGTGGGTGTTGTGGATAATGCATCAGAGGTGGTTGGGTCCACTCCATGGGGGTTAGGTGGTTCACTTGCATGTGAAGCTGCATGTGCGGCAGGAGAAGGGTCCCGTGTGTATGTTATTGTGGTGGGCTGGAACCAACTGTTGTGTTGGATGGCATTGAGTGCATGGAGGGTACCGGCGTAGTACTTGAGTGTGGTGTAGTGGCGTTAGTGGCCACAAGGGGTCCTGCCGCTGGGCATGGTCGAGGCGCAGATGGCAGCAGACTGGCTTGCTTAAGGTGTGCCTCTGGGGCGCAAGTAGCACAGTCGAGCACAGTTTGGGACATATGGGGATGTGGGAGGGAGGAGCAGCTGGTAGGCGGGAGCAGCAAGTGTGCATGGGGTGGTGGAACAGTGGTACAGAAACAAAAATGGTGTGCAAACAGTGTGTAAAATAGTTGTAATGAGGCCACTAATGGGACACTAATATGGTGGAACTGCACACCTGCCAGTGTGTACTCAGCAGCGGCAGCAGGGGCACACAGGGGGAGCTGGGTGTAGGTTGAGCAACATACCAGGAGCAATCTGTATTATCAAAATGTAACGTAATTAGCATGAAGACACAGGAAATGGTCCACACACAAACAACACAGCTGTGATGGCTATGACATGTGGGATGATGGGAGATGGTAAGAAATCCATGTCCCCAATCCTCTGTAATTATGGCCTGATACCTGTTGCACACATATAGAGTGCATAAAGCCACTTGGACTTGCTACTGTGCTGGAATGAGTCCCCAATATACACCAACAAAACAGACATCAGGACATGCACTCAAGTTGAATGTTGCAAGTGTGCAAGCACTGTCTGGCCATGTGCCATGTTTTTAGACAAACATATAGAATCCATCAAATGAATCATGCCATGTCATTTTAGGTAACATGAGTGATGATGTGTAGCTTTAACTTTGACATGTTGACACACATCAAACTCAAAAAGGGTAGATGACTGAGAATTGTGCTTTTGTACACCATATGTCAGACATGATCATAAACATACATCTATTTTTTATTTCAGAGCATGGTACACATCCTCATGAGCAGGAACCTATGTTTGAATCCGATGATGACGCCGTGGAAAGTGTACCAAGTGTGGACACAGACGTCATCCAGGACCTCTTACTATCAATACAAACTCCCTCTCCCCGCACCAGAAGGCAAACCAGCACAGTGGGATCTCCGCTTGCCCAACCTGGAAGCACTCCTACGCCACCTCCCACAACATCTCTGCCTCACCACTCGCCAAACACGCTGAATTCTTTTGAACAACGTGTCGTGGATGTACAGGGGCAGTTGGCACAGGAGGTGCGTAAAGGCATTGAGAGCATGGCAGGCACCCTAGAGGGAGTGCTCCGTTGCCTAACATCCAATAGTGGCAATGCGGAAACTGGTAGCACCAATGATGCACCACCACGTACTTTGTTTCACGCCATGAATGAGATATCAGAGGTCATGCAGCAGAGGCACAGACAAATGCCTAACACAAGTGGCAGTCTTGAAGTGGCCAACACACTGAGGGAAATTCAGGACACCCTTAAAGATATGAATGCTAAACAGGATGCCTACCTGACCAAATTGGCTAACTACCAACGTGATGTAACAGCTGTGCTTGAAAATCAACAACTCATGCTCAGTGCATTCATGCGGTACCTGATGGGCATCGAACATGATGCTGGTACAATCCCATCTACATCTGCAGCCCCTGATGTGTCTATGCCTCCCGTGTCAACTGCACCACTGAGTCCACCATCAGCTGTGACAACAAACACATCTGATGAAGAACAGTCTGAAGATTGTCCAGTCCTCCGCAGAACCATGCGTTAGCATGACATATTGTACATGGACAATACATATACACTGTCTGGTGCACATAAAACTGACATTGTACCACAGTAATGATGAACAACAAATTACTGCTAGCCAATGGATGTACAATGAATTATCTGCGGTCTCCCTCCATGAGGTGAACATATGATTTTGACACTCCCTTCTCACACAATAAAAACACTACTCACTCATGCATGTCTCAAATGTCATGTTGATGTGTGGACTGTGCATGTACAAACTCAACCCTACTGTATGTGGCCCTTGATCATTATAGTCCTGTCATACCTTGCTAATTGCTAAGTTGTGTCACTTACATCAATGTGCACCCACAACATGCAAAGTCCAACTGGCAAAGTTCATAAAGTGAGTAGTAACGTGTGTACAACAGCATAGCAAATGTGCAACATTACGAATGATGACTTTAGTTCTAATGAGTAACACTACAAGTTTGTACAAGGAGGGGGTGACGGGGAACATCAGATATGCTTGCACGCTAACATGATTGTGGGTCAGTCCAAGGTGTATGTATGTGATGATGAAATATCTGACATACCACATGTATGTATGAAAGGAAAACATCAGCAGGTGGCTGGCATCAGAGGCACATCCTAAGGTAAGATGAGTAGCACACAATTGTATTAACTTAAGCATTGGAATAGGGACATGCTTCACACCAGTGATTGAAACAACATCATTCAACACTCACATGGTGTCTCATGTATGAATTCCTACAAATAATTCAGTGCTGCTGCAAAGACTGTGGCCCTCATGCCTCATTGCCTTTGATACACACTTGGTACAGTCTCCTACCACTAGATCATCAAGGTGAATGTCAACCTAGATGAACATAAGCAAGGCATACCACACTACACCTTAGCCCAAGTAAGCCACACTACACACCATCCTCTGGTGTCCACATGGCTACATGTTTCACATCACAAACACCGTGATGGACATACTTTAAGGAGCACCCACACACCCCTGCCCACAGCACATCTTCCACAGGGCTGCATCCCCCACAGCACACAAACAGTGACAGTACATGGCCTCCACCATTGGAACATGCACCTCCACAGTAATAGCAAATGCTGAGAGCTACATGACATTAGCAGTTACACCCCTGCTGACCAAACAGATGTGAAGACCCACAGGCACATCTTTCCACACACATATGCAGTCTAAATCCTTAACCAGAGGGTCATCATGCACCCACTGATGTTCATAGGAACATTGAACATCCCCAATCCTCCGCCATGACAAACAACAGCATCAAGAGGTCCCTCCTACATGCCACAACAACATCCACACAATCCGCAAAGTAGGTCACACTGCCACTCCATATACACAATACATTGCATCATTGCAAGAAACAATGTTCCACAACACACTAGCAGTTAGACTCCACTATGGCATGAGGCAAGGTAAAACACCACACTGGAATGTCTCCACCCTTGCAGACCGGAGCTGATGATTCAGCCTAATACATTTCACAGTGCAACACACAGAGTACTGATGCTGAGTTCCTCAGGGACTGTCCCTCAGTAACTTTGTCTGCTATGTCTACATGGCTCCGCTTGCTGAGGGCATCAGTGAACATGGACTCTGCATAGTACCCTACGCCTAATACACCCAGCTCTGCCTCTCACTCACCAAGGTACCCAACATTACAGGACACGACTAACCACAATGGATGCGAGATGTGCCTCAGCTGGACACATCTCCATTTTTTGTCAAAAAAAGTCATCATAATCCCAAGAACCACTACCACATGGAACTATACCTGGGGGTACCCTGGGCTGGATAAACAGTTCAGCACTCATATGTGCCACACAAACTATACATTGTACAGAACACATCCCTCACCCCGTCATTACGGATAATAGTAGTATCCTCACCATACTTCTTCACCCTCTGCTAACTCTGCAAGTGCATCAAAATTATTGCCAACTGATGCATTCATTGGATCTGCCACACACCCATCATCATCAGCCTGTGCAATGTGAAAGCCCTCAATAACATTATCAAAAATACCCTCTGTACAAAAAAGATGAATGTCCAGACAACCGTAGGTAGACGTTCCCTGTGGCTCACATGATAATACCACTTCCGCCTGCACATACAGGAGCCCTACTGCATCCACACCCATACAGATATACTGACACTCAAGGAGCTCACACACACCTACACAGTCAGCCAGAACCCTGGGCCAGCAAACCTCTACCAATGAATCTGCTTCTAGGCCCACAAGACATACGTCTGCAATACAGACCTATCCATGGTCACATTTCCCTGCATCTACATAGCCAGGCTGTAAACCTGCTTTCTTTTCCACTTGCAGGAAAGACGTGGGTCATACTGGCCCTCAGCATTGGGAAACACTGCAAACATTGAGGTACAGTCTCAATACCAGGTGGCCCAATAAATGACGGCCCATGTGCCATCTGACCCTCACTTGTTGTGACGTTGTGTGATGCCTAACCCTGCCTAACAGGGATCACTGACATAACCTCGACAGACCGAATATCGACTGGACAAAATATCGATGACTAATTATCGACAACAAAATTATCGATTTACTATACTTACACAACAAACATCAAAAATATCGACTACACAATATCGACTACTAAAAACAACGACTACAACAATATCGACTCACAACATTATCGATTTCTAAAACACCGATTATTAAATATTTATATAACAACAGTCAAAATATCGATTACACAAACATAGATAGCAAATTTATCGATTGTAAAAAAATCGCCATTAATAGATCCTAAAATAAATGACTTTATTATTTAATAATTAAGTCATACTGATCATAAAAAACCAGATTTAGTTAATATAAATAGATGACATATATTATTTATTTTCATAACATTTACAACACACAATAAATACTAACATACATTTTATAATACATAAACAATGTTTCGACCTTCTACACATTTTTTACAACTAATTACATATATTCCTCCACTTTACAAATATCAAAATAACATTACCTAGAACATTACCTATACAAAATAAATCCTTACACATTCAATAAACGTTAATTTGCGTCACCCATATAAGGAAAGCAATTAGCATAACAGAAAAAAAAATTCAAATCAACAAATAAAAACAGACTATCCATTTAAACAACCAATCCTATTTCTGAAACAATTAACCTGATACTATATAAATGAAATAATAAGTAACTAAAAACGCAGTATACATCTCCTAAGTAAAGGAAGACGAAACTCTGCTGGATTTCTGGAAGAAAACTGATGGACTTCAACAGAAAGAGACCTACACATATCTAAAGTAAGTACTACTACATTATTAGTCAGCGAAAATGTAACTCTCAAAGCTCACACCTATATTTTAAAGCAAAATACATCAAATATATCTTTTTTTTTTAGCACTCATCCTACAGATGAAAAAAAAAAACAGAAGACCTACACAACACCTGGACATCAAAAGTTACATATAAAAAAGTAAGTATATATTAGAAATGTAAAATCGAGAATTAATAGATAGGTAACTAAATCTAAACTAGCAAAAAACGTCGAACAAATTATCATAAATAGTAATAAAATATTTCTACACATTTTCTCAACTTCCACAGGTACAAAAAGATATACACAGAAAATAACAGTTTGAAGAACATCAACAGCTGAAAATAACGACTTGAAAGCATCAAAACATTTGCAGGTAAAATACAAATGTGTGAAACTGTATAATGTGATTAGAACATTTTTTTTCCTTAAAAAATATTTACATTCTCTTTTAATTACCTCCTAGCACTACAATACTATCATGACTGAAGGAGTTAAATTCATTTATTCACAAAAAGGGAAAATGCTTCTTTGTTACATGGGATATGTCTACACTCAAGAGAAACAAAAAGATTTGAAAGTGTTTTGGAAGTGTACGAAATATTATGCCAACAAATGTTATGGTAGAGCTATAACTCAGGAAACTACTGTTACTTATACTAAAGAACATAATCACCCACCCAATGTAACAGAAATAGAGATTAGACAAATGCTAGATTCCCTTAAAGAAGCTAGTACTAGCACTGATCAACCAACAACTGCTATTCTGAAACACCATTTAAGTGTACTTCCCCAACATGCTTCTAGCCAATTACCATCTATAGAATCCCTTAAAAGAACAGTAGCTAGACAAAAAAGAGCAACATGCACTACTCCTCCCACACCAAAAACTTTAGAAGAAGTCCAAATTCCACCTGAACTCTCTGTAACTCACAATAAAGAAAATTTTATACTCTATGACAACAAATCTAAAGATAAAAGAATTATACTGTTTGCCACAGCAAACAACATGACAAAACTTACCCAATGCCAAACTTGGATGATGGACGGTACTTTTTCTGTATGCCCCAAACCTTTTTATCAATTATACACCATCCATGGTCATTTCCAAAATGCAAATATTCCATTCCTTTATGCCCTTCTACCAAACAAACAGCAAACTACCTATCAAGAAATACTAACTGAAGTCAAGCAACATACTAACAACTATTTTCCACAAAAAATTATCATTGACTTTGAAAAAGCTATGATAAACAGCATCCTTAAAACATACCCACACACAGCAATACAAGGTTGCTATTACCACTTTAATCAATGTATCTGGCGACATCTACAAAAATCAACCTTGAGTATCCAATACGCCACTGATAGCACATTTGCTTATCAAATCAAAAAACTCATCGCCCTAGCCTATGTTCCACTAACAGATGTAACTGAGCACTATAACTTATTAATAGACAGCCCCTACTATAAAAGAAACGAAGATAAACTAAGCCCTATGCTTGACTACTTCGAAGACACATGGGTAGGAAGGCTACACAGATCAGGCCATAGAAGACAACCCAAATACCAAATAGCTTGGTGGAATGTCTACCTTAGCACACTAAATAAGGAAGCAAAAACAAACAATGCAGTTGAAGGATGGCACAATGCCTTCCAAGCAACTACAGGCCGAGGAACGCCTACCCTTCACAAATTAATACAATCCTTACAAAAAGAACAAAGTTACCAGGAGCTCCGAATGGAGCAATCAGTAACTTTGATTGGACCTAAACTCACCAAAGAAACTAAAAAAATGTATAACACACTCCAAAGTCAAGTTACCCTCTATCCAACTAGCAAAGGACTAGAATATCTATCAATGATTGCCAAAACTATTCTTTAAAACATTACATAACTATACACGTAAAACTAAACATATTTTTCCTAAAATTCTTCATTATAATATGTAACAAATTGCAATTAAATTATCAAATACATAATATTAACATATATAAAATGTATTTAGATAATGTATTTACAAAATGTTACATACAACGTAAGTAAAGCAAAATTAAAAACAGTTTTCCCACCCATTAAAAATCCTGAAAATACTTATATTTCTGATACAGCTTCAAACGTAATCCAATTCCAAGCAATCCATAGGACACCATTCCAAAAACCCATACAATCCATGAAAGCCCAAAAAAAAAGCAAAAATACAAGCAAATGCATAGCGACTCCTTTCCACTTCAGTAGACACCAGATACCATAGAAAACCCAAAAATCCGTAATGGCGAAAAATAAACGCTCCAAGAAAATGTAAAAACCCAAAAAATAGTGTGCAAAAATAAGAGTATATAATACTCGTTACACAGCTGTGATCAAAAAAGAAGGGAGTCCTCCAAAACAGCGAAACGCGACGATAACCTAGAAAAAATTAAATAACATACCCACCCACATAAAAACACCCATACATATATAAAAACACATATTTATACATCAAACATATTATCTTAGTAACATTTAAACATATTACCTCACCTCACACACCTACAACAAAAACGCGGTAAAAATCCAATATCGTACACTCTACCTAACACCGAACACACAATCTTCTCTAATTAACTCTACCTACATAAACATAAACACAGCACACATACACTAGCAATAAGTTCAGAAACTTATAAAACACAATTAAAACAAACTTACCCTCTCTAACGCGAAGCAGCACCCAACCGCGATCTTTGAAGCACCAAATACGCCTAAGTAACATTACGCGGTTAAAAAGTAGTCCCTGTATACAGCTAAATGCTATTTAATTTCTATATTCCAACACTTTAAAAAATACACAGAGTATTATATTAAGTGTAAATATTTATTTAAAGTGTATAAAATTATTTCATAAATATTCATAAGTTTGAAATAATTATTCAACTGTTATGTTATAGTTAAAAAATTAATTTTTGATTTATAAATACATTTAGTAAATAATGTTAATGTAAAAATAAATTGCATATATAAGTTTGTTACAAGAAATGTTTTTTTTAAATTTGCAAATATTATGTAAAACATTATGTATGTATATAATAAATGTTTTTGGTGTTTATGTATTTAAAAATGAATATTATAAATATGTTCAATATTCATAATAATTATTTCCAAAAATATAACATGACTTGGTAATAAACAAAAATGTTACAATTACAAAAAAATGTACATAATTTGCAATGACAATAAATTCAATGTGTATCTGAATAAATATTTTGTTATTAAATAAAAAGTACATATTACCAATTTGTTTCAGAAACTATTTAAATGTAAATATATGTAAAAGATAAAAAAATTATGTTAATATAATTTATGTGTTAAAAACATATACATGTACTTCATATTTTTGTTATGTTAATAAAAACATTGAATGAAAATTTTTGATTATAAATAAAAAATGATTCTCTATTTACAAATAAATTTTTATATGTGAATAAACAATTTTTCATTTATGGCATTTAACCCTGTCTATGTTTCCTTCTTTATTATTGTATATAAATATTATTTGCATATTAAATAATCTATTTAAAAATACCTTATACATTTAAATATATTTAAAAATTGTATTAATATTTAAAGTCCTACAATACCAATAATTGTTTTAATGTATATTAATTGAAATATTTTATATAAAATATATGAAAAAGTAACTAATTTAATAGACATTTAAATTGACCATATTTTTACCCTGTATCCCTCTAACCTAAAACCCTAAACTGACCCAAAGCCCTAAAAACACCCCTTTACCCACAAACTAAAAACTGACCCAGAACCCACAAAATACCCCTTTACCCACTAACTGAAAACTGACCCTGACCCCTAACAATAACCCTTTACCCACTAACTGAAAACTGACCCTGACCCCTAAAAATACCCCTTTACCCACTAACTGAAAACTGACCCTGACCCCTAAAAATACCCCTTTACCCAAAAACTGAAAACTGACCCTGACCTCTAAAAATACCCCTTTTCCCACAAACTGAAAACTAACCCTGCAACCAAAAAAATACCCTTTACCCAAATACTGAAAACTGACCCTTAACCCTAAAAATAGCCCTTTACCCACTAACTGAAAACTGACCCTGACCCCTAAAAATACCCCTTTACCCACTAACTGAAAACTGACCCTGACCCCTACAAATACCCCTTTACCCACTAACTAAAAACTGACCCTGACCCCTAAAAATACCCCTTTACCCAAAAACTGAAAACTGACCCTGACCTCTAAAAATACCCCTTTACCCACAAACTGAAAACTAACCCTGCAACCAAAGAAAGACCCTTTACCCAAATACTGAAAACTGACCCTTAACCCTAAAAATAACCCTTTACCCACTAACTGAAAACTGACCCTAACCCCTAAAAATACCCCTTTACCCACTAACTGAAAACTGACACTGACCCCTACTAATACCCCTTTACCCACTAACTGAAAACTGACCCTAACCCCTAAAAATACCCCTTTACCCAAAAACTGAAAACTGACCCTGACCTCTAAAAATACCCCTTTACCCATAAACTGAAAACTGACCCTGCAACCAAAAAAATACCCTTTACCCAAATACTGAAAACTGACCCTTAACCCTAAAAATACCCCTTTACCCACTAACTGAAAACTGACCCTGACCCCTAAAAATACCCCTTTACCCACTAACTGAAAACTGACCCTGACCCCTACAAATACCCCTTTACCCACTAACTGAAAACTGACCCTGACCCCTACAAATACCCCTTTACCCACTAACTGAAAACTGACCCTCACCCCTACAAATACCCCTTTACCCAAAAACTGAAAACTGACCCTGACCCCTAAAAACACCTTTATCCACAAACTGAAAACTAACTCTGAAAGAAAAAAATTACCCTTTACCCAAATACTGAAAACTGACCCTGAACCCTACAAATACCCCTTTACCCACTAACTGAAAACTGACCCTGACCCCTAAAAATACCCCTTTACCCACTAAATGAAAACTGACCCTGACCCCTACAAATACACCTTTACCAAAAAACTGACAACTGACTCTGCACACAACATATACCCGTTAATAACCAAACAGAAAAGTAACCCAGAAGACTAAACCAACCTCTTTCCCCAAATACAAAATAATATATATATGAGAATATCTATAATTATATATATATATGTTATATATATCTTTATATATCTAATTATAAATATATTATATATATGTAATTAAATGTAATTAGACAATTATATTTCATATATATATATTTTATATTTAATTATTATAATATTAGTTATATCTATTTATATCTATATAATTAACATATTTTAAGTCTTTAACAATTATTTCATTATGAATACCAATTAATTAATTAACATATGTCATTACTTATAATTAATTAACTTCCCACCCTATACGCCTATTAACACACAACCCACTACATAACATAAAAATGTGAGATGTAACATAATTTACTATAATAGCATTAATGTTAATAAATTTACAATTACATAAAATATAATTAACATATTTAATTTATTTTACAAATATTTAATTATTCATAACAATTAACTAATTAACATAATTAATTACTTACAATTAAATTACTTCCCACCCTATTCCCCTATAATCCCACAACCCACTACATATCCTAAAAAAGTTTGATTTTACATATTCAACAATAATTCCATTTATTTAAATAAATTAACAATTAAATTATATATAATTAACATATTTTAGATAAATAACAAGTATTTACTTATTCTTACCAATTAATTAATTAACAGATTTAATTACTTACTATTAAATTACTTCCCACCCTAATCCCCTATAATCCCACAACCGGCTACATGAAAAAAATGATTTAAATAAGCATAATTCTCAAATAAGCTATTAAAATAACATATTTACCAATTACATATTATATATTTAATTAAATAGTAATTTAACAATTAATTACATATTAATACCAATAATTATATTTACATATTTAATTAATTAATACCAATTAATATATTTACATATTTAATTAATTAATACCAATTAATATATTTACATATGTAATTAATTAATACCAATTAATATATTTACATAATTAATTAATTATATTTAAAATACTTCCCACCCTATTCCCCTAAAAACCCACTACCCGCTCCTAGAAATTATTATAGTAATATAATTTTTTTTTAATTTATTAATTATTTTTAACATTAATTCTATATAAATAAATAAATAAAATTAATACATTTTAACACAAAATGCTATTATAAAACATTAAAACAATGTACATTGAACTATTACATATTATATATATACATATTAAAATTCGATATCATGAGAGTCGATATTGTGACAGTCGATAACACAACTTTCGATATTTTTAAACTAATAAACATATCGATATTTTTTACTGACGATATTACTTACTCGATATTTTTTATGTCGATATTTTTTACATACATAACAATCGATAAAAAAAAAATCGATATTACTTACCTCGATATTAATGCCATCTCGATATTCTCTAGTCGATATTATGTCCAGTCGAAATAAATGACTCGATATTAAGACTGTACACCGCCTAACAGTCATCATCCATCACCAAGGCACATAGTCATGGGATAATGCTGCATGCAGCTAATCCAACCCTTGCACGCATTGATCTGCGGTACAGGCACGTGCAATGGGTGTTGCTGGGTGCCTTCCCAGCAACATCCATTGCCTTTTGACACTGCCACAGATGTAATAGGAACATGAAATGTGAGGCACTGTCCAGAAATTACACAGACCCAGTGCAGGCGTGAAGAAGGCTCAATGTTGACAAATATGACGAATTCTCCTTGTCTCCCCTTTTTCTCACAATGCAGTAGACATAGTAAGAGGAAGAGGCCGTTGTGATGATTGATTAACTGAGAGGTGTCCGTTCCTGTACAAGTCTGATGTTCACAGCAAGGCAGACACACTTGCCCCATTGTGCAAAGGCGACTGCGTTAGCGATGAACAGGACATTGTGCAACAGTGCTGGTGAGAACAACAGGACTGCGCAGCAACTAGCAGATACGGCACGGTCCTGCACTTCATCCTGCAAAAGGGTAGCACTACAGGAAGGCCTGCTGTGCTCCACTACGGAAAAACGTCATGACAGAGGTCCCAGAATCTTTACACATGATTGTTGATCACATGGGCTCCCCTGAGACACATTACCTAAAGTCCCTCAAGGGTGAGTATTGGCCTGTATGAATTAGTGATAGGGTAATGAACATTTCGCTTACAATAGCTAACATGTAACGGTAATCTCAGCTATGAGATCATTGTTGACATTCCTTGGCCAGCAAGGGTAAGGCTCATCCAGAGCTGATTTCTCTACTTCATATGCCTACAAGTACAACTTATTGTAATTGAAACAGATGTTTTATTAACAAAAATTGTTCAGACTATTCAAATGTAATGCTAAACTACACTACACTATTCAAAAATGTTTATAAAATCCTACACTAATCTAATCTAATGCACTAACATCTACACTTATCTTGTCTAACTGTTCCTATACCTACCTCACACATACTACACAACACAACGATGACCCCCCACCCCCTATTCAACAATCACACATCAGGCATACATACACTTAATCTAAACACATACTAATTGACCTACCTAACTAAACAATGATATATTTTTTTTATTTTTTTTATACATATAAAAATACATTTAACATACACTATACATCAACCCCCACCCACTCCTAATAACTTAACACTTATCCTAACACTATTCCTAAGTACTACAACTATCCTAAATACTATCTAACTATGTGAAAAATGTAAACAATAACAAGGTCCGTAACTTGACATGTGAAATTCCATGTCATGGACAACGACCACAGTTGTTAACTATGTGTTCATTCCTGCTCGTCCATTTGTTCAATGTTGGCCTTCATGTCGGCAACCATGGACAGCAGGGTGGCCAGCTGCAGTTGCATGCCCGCAACCTTCAATGTCAGTTCCTTTTGGCCTTTTTCAAACATTTCCATTTGCCCCTCAATCTTGTTAATTTTGGCCATCAGGAGCACACCGTCGACCTCAGGGGGAGCTGCTGCATGCCCTGTTGCTGTACGTCCAAGTTGCCCTACTGCACCTCCACCTGGACTCGTTGGAAGGGCCTCTGCTGTGGTGGGTGTCGATTTTTGAGCAGTGGTTGTCACTGGGGTCATATCTGAGGGATGTCCAGAAGTGGATTGAGTAGCAGATCCTGAACCAAGATCAGCTGGGGGTGCAACCAAACCTGATGTTGAGGGTGCTGATGTCTGCATGCCTGATGGTCCACTCCCTGTAGGAGATTCAGTGTCCATCTGGGGATGTTGATCTTCACATGATCCTGTTGGTGGTCCGGAGTGCATGTGTGAGGTTTTGGCCTTTTCCTTCCGGCTCCGCGTGTTGGATGGTGGAGTGGGAGTTGGTGATTTCCATGCTCCATCAGCACGTGAGTGCTCATGTCGGCGTCCCATCTGCCTGAATGAACGACCAACATTCCGTATGTGGCGGTATCTCTCTAGACGGATGCGATACTGCCTCTCCTCATCTTGTGTCATGTTTTCTGTAATGGAGCAATGACATCCACATCAGTCTGCACTAACACATTGACACCTGTACACATGCACATTCATGCAACCTTCGGTACATTTGTCACGGGGCTATCGTTAACAGGGCATCAATTTAAAAGCATGGTGGCATCATCATCTATGGTCATACACAGGGATGCTAAGTGATATTGCGTACTACCTAACATGATAAATAATCTACATGACATGTAAGGCCTCAATACATATGAGATGGTGCATTCCAAATCATATGTCCTGGCCATGAACCCAATGCTCGCCATTCACATATGCAGGCCCCTTCTCAAAATGATGCCTGTGCATCTGTGTGCAGGCAAGGTTTGTATAGGCATTGTAATTGTGCTCTTCATACGCAGATACATAGCAAGGTATATGGACCATCATCCCTGTATGCTGCACAAGCCTACACACATGTAAAATGCACCATGTAAACAAAACATGGCCAAATTAGGATTGTGTTTCAAGGAAAGACACAGGTGTGCACTGCAATTGATTTGTGCACCGCCTCCTATCATTTAACTCCTGTACATGGGGTGCTGCTTGGGAGTACATACGTGCTGCATTTTCACACTACACAACACACACTGCACAACACTTTCATGTTAGACGCATCTTCACAGGGGACGTCATATAATGGCCAGCATCAAGGCCTGGTATGTGAGTTGACAATGCATGATAAATGATGCTATGGCCATTTATAGACATGTACATCAATGCATATTTAATACTGATGTCAATAGTCAAATCTGCCGGTAGCCCTTTTAGTTGCATAGGTAACTGCATTATTATAGTGCTAATTGATGATGGACTTGCAGCACTGTTGCATCCCTCTAACAATAGCAAGTACTGACACACATGGGGCACAAGGAAATCCTACTTGTAGGAGGTATGTCTATGTTGTACTAGAATTAGCATGTGTCACGTAGCCATGGTCTACATACACTGACTGTCACGTACCCCAAGTCTCCTTGCTCTGCATGACACTCTTCGACATCTCCATGTGCACACTTGCCACCATTGCATGCACACACCACCACAACATACAAACCTATGCCAATGACACCCATCTGGTACGGTCCCTCACCCATGTCCCAGCCCCGAACAAAAACAACCTCCATGAAGGAAAGATAGACGCAGCAGAATGGAAAAAGGTCAGTCAGCGGATACTGTAGACACACAATACAGAGGTTTTCATTCTTGGCAAATCAGCATCCGCCAGGGACGACGCCTATTGGTCCACAACAATGGTGACTGCAAGAACACCCACGGAGCATACACCCCACTTGGGATACTTCCAGGTCTACTCACTCACAACTAACAAACAAGTGGACTTCATGTCATCCTTATGATTCTACACCCTGCACATGCTCGGATAGATATTCTGGTGGATCACCACCGGAACTTGTGAGACGGTCACCCAGGCCCTCATCAACAGCCAATTGTACAACGGGAAGCCCCTATACACAGGAACCACTGCCAGACTTCACTTACAATTACTACCCATAGTAAATGCATCGGCACAACTCATCCTCGACGGCCCTCACCACAGCTGCAATTCTACAGGCCATATTGACCAACACTGGGTCACCTTCAACACAAGGATCACGTTATGGCTCCTCACCCACACACACACACAGACACATGACATGGGCCCAGAATGACTCCTCAACCGCCTCTCGTTCTCACATCCTACCCGCCAACTCTGCTCCACCAGCCTCCCACTGGCCACCATCCCAAGGATTGACTCATCCACCACTGGACGTAGATCATCCTCATACCTGGCCACCAAGAAATGAAAGTCCCTTGGCGCACAACTACGACTGACCAGGAACATATTACCTTAATTAAAGAACTCAAGAGCTGCCTATTTCATCAGTAGCAGCACACCCCCTCCCTTCAGTGCCTTCAGACCCTCACACCTGAGTATGGTGCTCTATGGAGGTATAGATGTATTGTTTGATTGTGGTCTAATTTTATGTGATAGATACTTACAGCAGCACAAGATTTGTTACTGTGTCCCTTGCACACTGTAACACCTCATACATGTGACCCTTATCATTGAGTAAATGGATTTCCACATGGTGCCATTGAGTCCTTCACACTTCCATGCACATGTGATGTGTAAACATGCTGCATGCAAGAATGATGATTTTGGCACTGTCTGCATACTTGGCATGCATGAGGAGACATTTTAAGCATACAGACAAACATAGTAAGGATTTCTAACTCACCAATGGCCTTAGGATCCTTGAAGGACTCCACCTCACCCCTTGTGTATGGTGGTGGACCACCTACAAGGGAAAGACAATAGAGCAGATTCTCAGCGTATGTTGCATATTTCAACACAGTACAGAGATTACATGAGAGTCAGTGGTATCTTCAACATTGGCTTACGATGCATCCCATGAGGCGACCTGATTCATACAACAGTCTCTGGCTAAGTGCTTCACATGTGAAGCACACTCTTCCACTGCATGTATGACACACATGTGATCCCTTGTTTGTGGTGTCACATTGAGATGGCATTTGCCAAATACTTGCACACTTGTCCCATATCGATAATATGTTTGCATTGTGTAGATGTATGTGATTGTGCTTTTATGGGGGACTTCATTTATAAAGCAGCACACCATGGTGAACAAACGGCACAGATGCGCGAGGCATCTGTGTGGGAATTGTGGGCCATTGCTGGAGTTGCGTCGCAAGCGCAACGCAGCTCCAGCAAGGCACGGGGATGCACCATCTGCACAATGCTGCGTCAATACCTACGCCTGCTTCAAGCAGGCGCAGGGTTTTTACGCAGCATTGCCCAGAAAGTGAATGAGTGAAATTTCATAGATTTCACTCAGCCACTTTCATGAGGGGTTCCTGCGCAGGAAGGCCCCCCCCCCTGCACAGGAACGCCTTCTTATGGCGCAGTGCTTTACAAAGTTGTGAATAGGGCGCTTTATTTGTGCGGCAGTTGGTCAAATGAAGTGACGCAATTGCGGTGCAAAGAGGCACAAATGCCTCATAAATCTGGCTTTATGTATGTTGCATTTTTGTGTAGCAAATTATGTTTGATATTTAACAAATTAACACCAACCTGTAGTTGATGGTAAGGTGCTTATTTTTCTCAACATGCACAATTTTGCTTTTTGGAAGGTGGCAGGTGATGCACACACATGGCCATAGGGCATGTATGTGCACCATATGCACACACATATACTTTTGAGGGCTGCAGCAGTGTGTCTTTGAGACAACCCTGCACCCTTGTAATAATTCACTTATGTCGATTAGCAAATAGCTGATTTGAAATAAGTGTATAGATTTTAAATTTTCCCTATGGCCCTCCTGGGCCATGGCAATGCATATGGAATTATCCCTTAATTGCTAAGGCTAAACATGCTAAGTTGCACATACGAAAGATTAATGGATTCCTAAAATAATAGTGATTTTTCTTAATACATACCATTTGTCAAATCATAAATATGGATTCCTTGCTAATCTCAAGTTTAGATTACCAAAAGGGTTTGTTGATAGATATGGCCCTATATCTGATGTCACAGCGTTGCAAGGGGATCATCAGTGAGACCCCTGTAGTTTCACAATTGAATAGCTTAACCTTACAATACAGCCCGTTAATACATTAAATAAATGTCATTTGACTTACCAATTGTTCCCTCGACCTCGATTCCAAGGTGGTCCAGGAGATCCTGCTCACGGTTGATGACATCAGCCCACCGATGCTTGTACTGTCGGAGGGTCCGGTCCACTCCAAATATTCGCAACATCTGGTACCTGACCCTCTCCCACCTCTGCTTCCTTTCTTGGGTTGGGTAACCCAGCAGTACCCTGCCTCCACTCCCAATCATGTTAGGGAGGTAGTGGACAATCAGCCACAGTAGCCCCCCATACTCCGGCTCAGTGAGGTTCCTAGACCTGGGTGACATTGTGACAAAGCACAAGCCACGCTGTGTGAATGCTACAAAAAAAATAGTGGCTTTCACAGGAATACCCCTAATAGTTTAAATCCACTAAACAGAACACTATTCCCCCTATTACTAACTTTGAAAACCCCTTAAAACAACACAAATCCCCCTATTAATGAATAATAAAACCCCTAAACAGACAGACACCCCTTTACACACAACACACAGGTAGACAATACTGAACACTACAGAGACAATTTGGACACAGTTAGCAAGACACACACTGTAAAACAACTGCAGGACAGGACAAAACTCTCAAGCACTTTGCAAACACACTCCTACACCTCTCTGAGACTACAAAGGAGTGAAAGAGAAAGTGAAAGTATTATATAACTTCCTGTTTTTGGGCAGGGCAGGCTGGTTACATCATTTCCTGTTGCGATGCGACTCGTTTCCGGCGATGCGTCATTATTGGCATGCGAATAAAACGTAATTATGTTGCATCGTTGACTTGAAGCATGGTACAGTTAAAATATTTCCCCTTACGGTGCGAACAGTTCTGGTGGAAGCGTCATTATTGTCATGCGACACAACCTTTATTATGTCGCATCAATGATTAGAAGCATGGGTGACTGATGACATATGACCCTTACGGTGCGACCAGTTTTGGTGGAAGCGTCATTATTGTCATGCGACACTACCTTTATTATGTCGCATCATTGATTAGATGCATGGCTGACTGATGACATATTTTCCCCTCAAGGTGCGACCAGTTCTGGTGGAAGCGTCATTATTGTCATGCGACACAACCTTTATTATGTCGCATCAATGATTAGAAGCATGGGTGACTGATGACATATGACCCTTACGGTGCGACCAGTTTTGGTGGAAGCGTCATTATTGTCATGCGAGACAATCTTTATTATGTTGCATCATTGATTAGATGCATAGCTGACTGATGACATATTTTCCCCTCAAGGTGCGACCAGTTCTGGTGGAAGCGTCATTATTGTCATGCGACACTACCTTTATTATGTCGCATCATTGATTAGATGCATGGGTGACTGATGACATATGACCCTTACGGTGCGACCAGTTTTGGTGGAAGCGTCATTATTGTCATGCGACACTACCTTTATTATGTCGCATCATTGATTAGATGCATGGCTGACTGATGACATATTTTCCCCTCAAGGTGCGACCAGTTCTGGTGGAAGCGTCATTATTGTCATGCGACACTACCTTTATTATGTCGCATCATTGATTAGATGCATGGGTGACTGATGACATATGACCCTTACGGTGCGACCAGTTTTGGTGGAAGCGTCATTATTGTCATGCGACACTACCTTTATTATGTCGCATCATTGATTAGATGCATGGCTGACTGATGACATATTTTCCCCTCAAGGTGCGACCAGTTCTGGTGGAAGCGTCATTATTGTCATGCGACACTACCTTTATTATGTCGCATCATTGATTAGATGCATGGGTGACTGATGACATATGACCCTTACGGTGCGACCAGTTTTGGTGGAAGCGTCATTATTGTCATGCGACACTACCTTTATTATGTCGCATCAATGATTAGAAGCATGGGTGACTGATGACATATGACCCTTACGGTGCGACCAGTTTTGGTGGAAGCGTCATTATTGTCATGCGAGACAATCTTTATTATGTCGCATCATTGATTAGATGCATAGCTGACTGATGACATATTTTCCCCTCAAGGTGCGATCAGTTCTGGTGGAAGCGTCATTATTGTCATGCGACACTACCTTTATTATGTCGCATCATTGATTAGATGCATGGGTGACTGATGACATATGACCCTTACGGTGCGACCAGTTTTGGTGGAAGCGTCATTATTGTCATGCGAGACAATCTTTATTATGTCGCATCATTGATTAGATGCATAGCTGACTGATGACATATTTTCCCCTCAAGGTGCGACCAGTTCTGGTGGAAGCGTCATTATTGTCATGCAACACTACCTTTATTATGTCGCATCATTGATTAGATGCATGGGTGACTGATGACATATGACCCTTACGGTGCGACCAGTTTTGGTGGAAGCGTCATTATTGTCATGCGACACTACCTTTATTATGTCGCATCATTAATTAGATGCATGGCTGACTGATGACATATTTTCCCCTCAAGGTGCGACCAGTTCTGGTGGAAGCGTCATTATTGTCATGCGACACTACCTTTATTATGTCGCATCATTGATTAGATGCATGGCTGACTGATGACATCTTTTACTCCCAAGGTGCGACCAGTGTTATATGTAGATGTGACTTTGTTGGCATGCGTCACTATCTTCATTAATGGCACATTGCAGTTATTATCTGACAATGTTGTAGCATATCTTAAGTGGTGTATGTTTTGACGCTGGCCAAAAGATGTGTGTTTACGCTTAGCGTGAAAGTGTCTCAACAGGAACACAAAATGTTTGTGTGTAAATATTTTATGTTTCTAAATTCTGCTGAGTCAGACTATGACATGTGTTGACCAAAGTCACTTTGGTCCTTGTGTAACGTGACTTTTGTGCGTGGAGTCCGGAATGCATGGGTCAGATTGTGACGTACGCAGACCCAACGTCACAGTTGTGTGTAGAGTCATGAATGCATGGATGAGATTGTGAAGTATGATACACCTACTTCATTTATGTGCCTGCCACATTAGTTCTATTATGCAAACCTGTGTGGGCACTGAGGTGTACTTTTTCATGGATGGTCATATTTAGCCTCACATCCACTGTGTAACATATTAATGAATGTAATGTTTGTCCTATTATTGAATTACCTCCAACATGACTTAGCAACATACAAGAAATGTTTCTTATTTTTACCTGCTGTGTGATTTCATAATGTGGGCTCATCTTCACCTGTGGTTTTATCATTTTCTGCACCACTAAATGGGGATGCCCCATCTCGCTGGTCCCATTTCCAGCAAAAGTCATCGAGAAGACCGTCAACAAGCAACTGGACGCCTTCCTCAAGATGAACGGATCGCTCAACCTCTCGCAGTCTGGCCCAACCACAGCACCGAGAGGGCCCTGATCGCAGCCACCGATGACATCCCAGCCCTGCTAGACAGTGGAGACACAGCGGCCCTCATCCTCCTAGACCTCTCCGTGGCCTGTCTGCCACCGTACCCTAGCGCAGCGCCTCAGCAACGTTGGACTCCAGGGGAAGGCACTGGAATGGATCACCTCGTTCCTCGCCGGAAGGACACAGAGAGTCCGCCTCCCCCCGTTCAGATCAGTAGCCACCACAGTCATCTGCGGCATTCCTCAATGCTCCTCGCTCAGCCCAACCCTCTTCAACGTCTACATGAACACCCTCGCTGCCATCGCACGCCAACACAACATCTAGATCATCTCCTACACCGACAACACACAGCTGATCCTCTCCCTTACCAACGACCCCGCCACCGCCAGAGCCAACCTACACGAAGGGATGACAGACGTAGCCATGTGGATGAAGAACAGCCGCCTGAAATTGGACTTGGACAAGACAGAAGTCCTCATCCTGGGATCCTCACCCTCCGCCTGGGACGACTCCTGGTGGCCCCCCGCCCTGGCCAGCGCGCCCAAAACGACAGACCACGCACGCAACCTGCCCTTCATCCTGGACTCCTCCCTCTCCATGACCAGACAAGTCAACGCAGTCTCCTCGTCGTGCTTCAACATCCTGCGCATGCTACGTGAGATCTTCCAGTGGATCCCCACCCAGACCAGAATGACTGTTACCCAGGCCCTCGTCACCAGCCGACTGGACTATAGCAACTCCCTCTACGCAGGAAGCACTGCCAGACTCCACTACACACTCCAGCGGTTTCAGAATGCCTCAGCACGACTCATCTTGGACATTCCCCATCGCTGCCACATCTCCGGAAACCTGAGAGATCTGCACTGGCTCCCGGTCAAGAAGAGATTCACCTTCCGTCTCCTCACCCACGCACACATAGCCCGACACAACCAAGGCCCAGGATACCTCAACATCCGCCTCAAATTCTACGCTCACACACGCCAGCTTCAATCGACCGGCCACGCCCTCGCCGGCGTCCCCCGCATCCAAAGAGCCACCACAGGAGGAAGGTCCTTCTCCTACCTGTCCACCAAGACTTGGAACTCCCTCCGACCCACCTCCGCCTGACCCAGGACCACCTTGCCTTCAGGCAGTGGCTGAAGACATGGCTGTTCGAGCAGTGGCGGACCCCCCCTCCCCTAGCGCCTTGAGACACTCCAGGTGAGTAGTGCGCTATATAATAGCTTTGATTGATTGATTGATTGTGTACTCCACATATGAGATTGTCATTCAACTTGCAGTGTAAATTTTAGAAAAATAATCATACACAAGGGAGTAAAGGTAGTATGATGTATTTTTATTAGTCCTTACAAAAATCAAAATGCATGCTGAGGATGTTATTTTTGACATTGTTAAAAAAAATTATGCACTATGTCAGCACGTCTGCGGATGCCTGCTGCTGTGCTTTGGTTTACAGGAGCATGGCCGTCCTCCTGGTCATCCTCCGGCATTTGTGGATTTAAATCAGGTCCCTCATCCCAGGGGACTTTTGTGAGCACACATATGTTGTGCAGTATTGCACAAGCCAAAATTAATTTGCACACTGTCTCTGGTGAATACAGCATACGTCCACCAGACTTGTCCAGGCGCCGAAACCTGGCCTTGAGCAGACCAAATGTTCTTTCGACAATGTTCCTGGTCCTGCAATGTGCTTGGTTGTACGCTACTTCCTGTGGCGACTGTGGGTTTCCATAAGGTGTCATCACCCATGGCTGGATGCCATATCCCTGGTCAGCTGTAATGGAATAAATGAGAAGGTACAATGAAATGCTTGTAATCGTTCTGGTCGAGTACAGGCCATATGTTGTGTGTAATATTTCTTTTGACAGTGTCCATTGGGCATGGATGTTGCAGAGAACACACCCAGTGACTCACATGCAAGACACCTTTGGCACATAGTTATGCTGGGAAATGGACACAGATTTGGACGGACATGCATTGACTCCCTATATGCCTCTACATGACCTTGGCCCTCATTTTTGAAGGACTTGCGCCACTGGTGCATGACTTTTTAATTTTTTTAAAGTTAGGCACCAGCAGCGCATGACCTTAATTAATTATGCCCCTTCTATTGATGTATATGTATATGGTAGTGCAACATTATTCCATCCATGTCCTCATTAAAGCGTAATTGAAGCAATATTAACAGTATGGTAGCATGGATGGTGCATTGTATCATACTCTTTTGCTTACCTACAAGTAGGCCATTGCCATACTGGCCATTCTTGAAGCGGTCATTTATGATGCAGTTCCGGAATATGAAGGCATCATGTACACTGCCAGGGTATTTTGCCAGCACATTGGTGAATAGTCCACGGTGATCCACAATGGCCTGTACATTGATTGAATATGTATGTTTGCGATTTATGTACAAATGTGCTGTTGCTGCCGGAGGTACTAATTGCACATGTGTACAGTCAATGGCACCCAGCACATGGGGTAAGCCTGCTATGTCATAGAATCCTTGCTTGATCTCCATCTGCTGTTGTGGATTGTTGGGGAAACAGAGGTAGCGGGGTGTCAGTTGGATGATGGCATCCAGGACAGTTGGTAGGAATGATGAGAAAGCTGGCTGGGATATTCCTGCCACTTTGGCAACTGTTGTCTGGAAGGAGCCCGATGCTAGCATGTGCAACACAGCCAGGAGCTTTGCCTGTGGCGGTATGTTGGTAGGCCTGTTGGTTCCTACCTCTAGCCTTGGTCCAATGAGTCGCAGTAGATGTAGTATGGTCTGCTTCTTGAGGCGAAATAGACTTATGACCTCCTCATTCCTGAGGCCTCTCAGGACACTCCTTTGACGGAATAACCGCTCCTTTCTGCGGCGTTGCCTTGGGGAGGGGGGAGGTTTGTGGGGCGGGGGGTTGTGGTTGGATTCCTTGTGCTAGTCGTCTCCGTCTGGCAGCTTCTCGCAGCATTACCACCTCCATGGTGTGGGGATTGTTGCAGCAATGTCCACTGTGGCCTCTCCTCTTGCTATGTGCCGATGCGTCATTTCCTGCGCGTCCGTTTTGCAGGCGCACCAATTCTGACGTAACCGCAACGATGCGCATTTTCCGCAACAGATGCGACAAAAGTGGATTGAGTCATTAATATGGATGCGTCACTTTTGCTCATGTTTCTCCGTCGTAACGCCCACCATGCATACATTAATACTTACGTGTCGCAGGGCATTTTCACGCAGTGGATTTCCGTGCGCAGTGGGCTGAAAGTGGCGCATCGTCAGAGATGTGCCACTTCATAAATATGGCGCATGCGTTGCGCCGACGATGCGCCATTATTTTTGACGCACCGCCGGCGCAAGCTCTTCATAAATGAGGGCCCTGATTGTTACCTAACTGCACTTTGCATGTTGGGATTTTAAAGCCAATTTTTATAATGGTAGAACAGAAACTACAGGAGCCAGAACACAAATTAATATTGGATGAAAAGACTTACTGAAGGCATTAGGTATATCATAGGGCCACTTGAACGCGATTATACGGATCCATATTGGAGATCACGCACCATTTTATTGGACCACAAAGACACGCACTCTCATCCAATGTGTGTTCTTTCATGTCATGCTGGGTGTTTGAGAGTGTTTGTGGAACAGATCAGGTGTGCATGCATTACAGCGTCTTTTATTGTGTCTCACATATAAAATGCCTCCTGCTGTTCATACAAAAGCCTTGAAAACCAGCATTAAATTGTTCACACTGTCACAGAGTAGCGGTGCATCAATAGCACAGAGCAGAGACATCCAGGAAACAATGCGTCTCCTCAGTGGTGGCTGCCATGTACTGAGGGTGGTGGGTGGGTGACACAAAATAAATAAAATACACTTACCAACCTGCACAACGTCCTCCTCCTTCTGTCTTCTCTCAAGGCAGGCTTTAACGTGGGACCCAGCAAATTCCCTTAACCAATCCTGTCGCTGCTCTCACCAGCATGAGAGCAGCACCAGACTTGGAGGAAGAGGCCTCACTCAGCACTCTCAAGGGCAGAGCGCTTTCTCTAACCCAGCTGTCTAAGGCAGCTAGGAAAGAAAAGCTTAAAATGCCCTTTTCTGGCTGGCCACCACATGACGGCCGACCAAAGAGACATGCACATTTTAAACTTGAGCACACAGTTCCCTGCTGCCAGTTCAAAACAGGGGGGTTGCTGAAAAATGAAATGGTAATAAATAAACTTAATTTCCATTTTAATTTTAAGCTCTGTCCTGCGGCTTTTCTTAGTCGGGCCATGCTACTCTGCTCAAATGGAGGAGCTGCTCCTGCGTCTCCTCCTCACACAGCAAAACACCCCAAAAAACAGAGACAGGCATTCTCACAGAGCAGAGAAACCAAGGACCAGAGCTCATCATTCTCACAATCAGGGCCGGACTGGGAACCAAAACCGGCCCTGGCAAAGTGCTCCGCCAGCTCCCCCTCCACCCAGGGGGTTGTGGGTGCTGCCAAGCTCTTTGCCAGGGCCGGTTTTCGGCCGATTTTGTTACAGGGTCGATTTTGCAGCTACGGCCCTGTAACAAAAACGGCCCCCAGGCACCCCAAACCGGCCCCCACCCGTGCGGCGCACCGGGGTATTGCCCGTGTCCGCTTCGGCCAGTGGGGCCCTGCACACAATGACACACACAAGGAACCGCAGAATCTTAAACTTACATTTCAAAGATGTGATCTGCAAAGCAGTGTCTCTTTCTCAAAGAGCAACGACACACACATCGGGGCACAGAGCAGGTCTCAGGGTCCAAGGCAAGCACAGGGAACCAGGGTGTCACATTCTCACAGGTGCAAGACAAACGCGGAGAGCTGGAATGTGCCTCAGTCTCATAGATCATGAACACTGTCAGTTAGCCAGATTGTCTCATTCTCATAGAGGACTAGCACACTCTACAGCAGGGGTCTCCAGCCTTTCATGTAATAAAAGCTACTTTTGTTTAATGAAAATTCCCCGAGCCACTAAAAGTATTAGTGTTGTAACAGTGACCACATCAGACATGATCACATTAGTGCCCCCCATAAGCAAGGTTGCCAGCAGTGATCACCCCAGTTAATCAGACAGAGTTACCAACAGTTATCTAATAAAGGCTCTATCAGTTTGGAATGCCTTTAGGTGGTTAATAGTAGCGATAGCTTCAGTGTCGGTGGCGCCTAGGCAATAATATGAGTAATATGTCTCACCAAAGCTGCATAACTTATCGCTCAAATATCAGTGTTAAATATATTTTGGAAATTCATTCATTTTTCTACAAACATCAGTTTATGAGTTCATAAAAACACTTTTGAATCTCAAATATGCACTTTACAATCTGGGTATACATAAATATATTAATTTGACTAAGAAGAAGCTTCTAATTTAGTGGACTGGGCTGCACGGAAGATCGCTACTTACAGGGAGCTGGAGAGCTACCAGTAGCTTATGAGTTACTCGTTGGAGAAGTCTGCTCTAGATCCAATCTCGCATTCTCACTCTGAAACAAGTGCGACTATGGTCTGTCATCCTCAGAGAGCAGAGATATGCACACAAGGACAGAGAGAGTTTTCAACACAGAGCAGAGACACCGACTGGGAGCTAGAACGTCTCATTGAGATGGAGCTGAGATACACACATGGAGCCCCAGTGGCTCATTCTCAAGGAGTAGGGGCATCACAGGTAATCTTGCTCTCACTGATCAAAGATGTACAGGGAGCCAGGGTGTCTAATCTCCCAGAGCAGAGACATGCAAACACTCATTCTACAAGAGCAGGGCCATCCACAAGGAGTCACAGTGTCTCATTCTCAGAGAGCAGACACAGAGAAACATGCATGGAGTCACTGTGGCTCATTCTCACAGAGCAGAAACGCACACAGGAAGTGTCATTTACACAGAGCAAAGGCATAGACAGGGTGCCAAAGTGCCTCCTTCATTCTATCAGACCAGAAACATGCAAAAGGAGTCTCATTGTCACAGACATTCACGGGAACCAGTGCCGCATTCTCACAGAACAGATACACACACACGTGAAGCCTCATTCTCATAACGAGGCAATGAGCCAAAGTGTCAATCCCACAGAACAGGGACACCAGTCAGTGTCTCGACGTCACTGCTCTGCAGAACAAAGGCACGCGCACGGCTGGCCCATTTACTTTTAATTTATTTTAAAAGTGCCTGTCAGCAAATGAAGGGATGTTTTAAAGTAAACAAGGGTGGAGTCTTCCTTCCGGTCCTCAAACGTTTGTTCCAGTTTGATATCTTCTCCGCCCCTTGCGGAAAAGGGGTTCTTCTCAAACATCCTGTGCTGCTCTGACCTCACACCGAGGCCCTCCGTTGTTGATTCCTTCCTGGATTGTCACAACAAGGCCATCAGCCAGGGGACTGGGTGTTTTGGGGGATGGAGATTGGAACGCCCCATAGAAAATGGATCTTGAGAAGCTGATGCCCATCCCTCTGAGTGTGAATGACAAACTTACCACTGCAGCAGCACAGGCTTCAACTGACTCTAGCTTCTTGCAGTCAGAGGCCGAAGAAGGATTAGGGGTTGGTGGAAATTAAGTCGAAATTTAAGGCGAAATTGTGTTTACACCTGCAGTGCTTAATTTGAGCAGGTGGTTGCTGGTGAGATTCAGATTCAAAATACTTTATTCGGTTAAAAAGACAAGAATAACCATAAAAGTAGCATAAAGAAAATACAGTTTACACGGGAGTCATGTGTTCATTATTTAAAATACATGTGTGCAGCAAGGAGATTAATTCATTAAGATCGATTTACGACATTTAAAAATGGATTTAAAAAATTCACCCAATGAGGCTACCATAAAAACAGTTTCCATTTTCTGGCACTCTAAAAACGCTAAGCGACATCTTCGTATATTTAAGTCTTTGAGAATAGGGATGATAAGTTTCTTTCGAAAAAAGATATAAAATTTACAAAAAAATAAGATATGAATATCAGACTGTGGGGAGACATCATCACATGGGCAAAAGGGTAATTCTTTCAACCAGCAATTCATCACAGGAAAAGACAAGACTCTGAAAACAATATTGAGTCTAAACCGGGTTAAAAGGAAACGTTCATGATTAGACATATATAAGGACAAGTATGGCTGTAATTTCTCTCCGCATAGAATAGCCTGGTGGGCAGAGACAGTCTTTTTTCTTGCCTCCTCTAAATGTCTTTTGTCCCTGAGATGGGCAATACACAAATTTTTCAAATCTCTTCTCGATATGTATGCCATAGTTGGTGGGTCCTCAAAGTATTGAACACAATTTATTTCGTTGAGAAAGTTCTTGACATAACATATCCATTTGGAATCATTGATATTGTCTAATGCTAAAACGTCCTTTAAAATAGCCCGATTAACCAGACATTCATCATTTGTCCACACCCTATGCCAGAGAAGGATTGGCTGGATCCTAATCGTGTCAGTAACATAAATTACTCCCAATTCAACATGGCATATCATAGTTGCAGTACTTTCAGGTACAGACAGGATGTGGCGTAAAAATTTATTTTCCATGATTTGGATTGTGCTAATATTTGAGTAACCCCACAGCCCTGATCCATAGGTGGCTACTGCTAAGCAGGTTGCCCTATAAATAGTTAAAATCTCTTTTATGGGTTTTTTCCCTAATTTTCTCATAAAACATTGTAAGGCATAATGGTTTTGGAAAACAGCAAAGATCTAGCCTGGATTGCACTAGTCCATGAGCCACTTTCATGAAACAGAATTCCCAAATAGGGAAAAGTGGAGGTCTTTTCCAGGGGATTGGAATTTATAAAAATGGGTTTCAAATGCTTGTTTGATCTTGGCCCACAATACATGGACAATGTTTTTGAACAGTTAATCTTTAAGTCTAAGCCAAGCATGAAACTATTAAAAGAAGTAACCAAGGTTTGTAACGCCATTGGGGTTCGTGCCATCAAAACGGCATCGTCAGCGTACATCAAGGCAGGGACAGGCCTTCCACCCACCATAGGCATGTCCCTACCCTCCTGCACGAGACGTTTCTCCAAGCCATTTATGTATAGCAAAAATAAAAATGGAGCTAAAACACACCCTTGGCGTACACCCCGACCAATCCCAAATTGTCTAGTGCATTCACCATCTTTCCCAAAACGGACACTTGCATTGGCCCCGGAATATAGATCTCGCAAGAAGCATATAATGGCATTGTCTACCCCCAACTCGGTCATGATTGACCACAATTTATTGTGTGAAACACAATCAAAAGCTGACGATAAGTCAACAAAGGTGAGGTATAGACATTGTTTTTTAACCCTTACATACTTCTGCTGCAGGATGAGCAGATTCAATCCTTGCTCTATAGTCCCTAAGCCTCTTTGAAACCCAAATTGGAAATCACTTAACACCCCATTCTCTTCTGACCAGATTCGCAATTTATCTAAAACTACTCTCCCCAAAATTTTTATAGAGGAGTCCAATAAAGAAATTGGCCTATAACAGATGCAATTCTGCCTGTCCCCTTTCTTAAATATTGGGACTATAATCGATGTAAGCCAGGTGGGAACTAAGCCCTTTGCCAGAGCAACATTAAAAAGCTGGACAAGCAAAGGCCCCCATAATTCAGTATTAGCCTTATAGAGGTCTGCTGGTATACCATCTGGTCCAGCCGCCTTACCCCCTTTGGTTGCCTTCAAGCTCGCCAGAACTTCAGGGAGGGTTACGACCAAGACTTTGGATGTGTCTATGTTTGGGCACATAAAGTCCTGACCTGTGTCAAGGACTGGTTCCACAGCCTTATAAAGCGAGGAAAAGTGCGCCACCCACTCATCTTCTGGGATGGCGATTTCCATACGTGCCTTTTTTTCATATAGAAGCGGGGTATTAATTACCCTCCAAAAAGCTGCTGGGTCCTTTGATTGTGACGCCTCGCATAGATCATCCCAAGCCTCTTTTCTTATGGCCGCCTTCCTGTCCTTCAATGCTATGTTATAGTCCCTCCTCAGGATTCTAATTTGGGTTACATCCCGCGGTCTTTTATGGATCGCTTGTCTAAGCTTTGATAGGGCACTGGTACATTTATTATCGAACCATTTTCTATTGTACTTTAGGGAGTTTTTCTTTGCAACCCACAGCGCCTCCTTGATTGCAATAGAAATAATATAAAAATTATTTAAAATTTCATTGCTGTCGGCATGCTCGTTCAGGCAGGTCAAAAAATTACTCCTACACTTATTCAGTAATTTAGACAAAAAATCAGCCGGGACCACTCTACTCCATTTAAGGCTATATCCATTTTGGGTACCTAATTTCACATCCGGCGCCTTAATATTGGGACCTACTACATGATCCACAACAGAAAATAGGTTCTCCATTTTTAGTACCTGTGGGTAGTGGTCACTTAATGGTAAGTGCATAATACTAGAACTGATCAATCTGCCCGTTGCTGGTGAATTCCACTATCACTTATATTTGGGGACTGGTACTTATCCACACCTGACATTGTCCGAGAGCAAGAGAGGTAAAAACAAACAAAGCGGAAAGATGGAGGAAGAGAAAGATGGAAAACCTGTCACAAAGGGAGAAAGCTAGAATGAGATAATGGGAAGGGGTGTCGAGTAGTGGGTTAAAGAGGCATGAAGTGCATTCTTTAGTTATTTGGTGCGCTTGTGTTTATAGCACTGGCCACAGGCTTCTGAGCAGAGCCTTAGGCACCAGTATTCATCCTTTCACAAATTAAGCACTGAATAATCTTGTGTAATTTCTGGCATTAAGAGTGTTACACAAAATGCCTTGAGACTACGCCATTATGCGTAAGTAGTTGCGCTTTACCAACCCTGATCGATTGATTATGCCATGTCACATACTTAAAAATTCATTTGGGTAATAATCCTATTGCAAGAGCAACAAATCAAACGAAACAATTGTTGTTCACATCACACGTGGTTCTGCACATTTGTTTAGTGCAAAACGTTACTGTATCTAAAATGGGCACAAAGATGTTTTTCGTGCTTAAAAAAAGGGCACAATTCTGTTTTATGTCAGAACACGTACATTTGCATTGCATTTTGGGCACTTCGCATAATTTCCACATAGGAAATTATGCACATTTCACCCAGGCCTACTGCAAATTCCAGGAACCATCGCAATGGACCGCACACCGCTAGCCCCTCCTCCGGATCGCCCCTAGGGACTCTGGTACATGGAGTTCTTGAGTGGTTCACCCATGTGGGTGCAAGTAGGTACTTGTTGAACTGATGATCTCTACTGAAAATTTCAGGCAGGTCGCTACCAATATTTCTAACGGATGCAGTTTGTATCAATCACATCCAGGGCACAAGTTCTAAAAGAAGAAGTGGGGGGCTAAACTAAACAGGCAGTATGCAAGTGACATCACGGCGCCCGACATCACGGCACGCAACATCAAGGCGCACTGCATCACACATGGCATCACAGGAATTGACATCATAGAAAGTGGTATCACAAGCCACGACTTTACAGGAAGTGGCATCACAAGAAGTGACATCAGATCTAAAGTCCTCCCATATATGTTTACCAGGTCTATCATGTGCACGTTTGAACACATTGCCAGGATAATAGCACAGTGAGCTATAGAAGATGATATGTGACTTCTACACCTTGCAATCCCCTAGTTTTATGTAACACATCCAGTACATTAATTTACAAACGTATATAATTTATTGTACATGTATTATGCATGTGTTGATTTAAAGCGCTCTGACACCCTGCATTGGGATGAGTACGGCTATGCAAGAAAAAATAGTGGTACTTAAATTATTTCAACACCTCCTCAAGTGCAGTAAGCTCTATATAAATGCAATTTGCTTTGAGTAAATCCTGGGAAAGACCAACATCCCACATTCTTACAGTGCATGCATATCTCCTAAACAGGGACTGAACAAAGTGAAAAGCTGCCTCTCTTGAGTATGTGTGAAGTGGTAACAAGCAGGGCTGGACTGGCCATAGCAGGCACCGGGCAATCCCCCGGAGCGCCACACGGGTGGGGGCCGGTTTTTGGCCCATGGGGGCCGTTTTTGTTACAGGGCCGTTTTTGCAGCATAGCTGCAAAATCGGCCCTGTACCAAAATCAGCCGAAAACCGGCCCGGCAAAGAGCTCGGTGGCACCTCCAACCCCCTCGAGTGGGGAGGGGAGCCAGGCCGAGCACTTTGCAAGGGCCAGTTGTGGTTCCAAGTCTGGCCCTGGTAACAAGGTGTGAGCCTTTGTTTCCCCTCCGCTTAATTTGCATCAGGTGTGAGGCTTCTGGCTGCTCCCAGTCAAGAGACTCTGAACAAAAGGAGGCCTGATGACCCCTCAAATTCAGCCTTTGTTATGGGCCCAGAAGGAATCTTAAATAAGAAAGCCCATCCCCACCTGCACGTTGTTGCTTGTTGCAGATGGAAAGCAGACAATGTGCATCCCCAGCCCCTCCCTGTGGTCCTTCCGAAAGCACCTCAAAACGTGGCTATTTGACCAATAATCACTTCCACCTGTAGGGCTGAATTTAGCAGATACTTAGCGCCGAGATGCCCATGGGCCTTCGTTGCGCTTTAATAAGTGTTTAAATAAATAAATAAATAAATGCACTGCTGAAAGTGTCCCGGTGTTTGGAAATTACACCAGTAAGAGTTCAGCAGATTATTCAGTGGGGCCCAAACTCTTGGCACCCTTTGAAAATAGTGGGTGGACGCCGTCCACCCACGTGTACCCATGACTCGTACCCTGATCCCATCATTTGTTGACATCTACTGAACTGCTACTGGGAACATTCCTGTTAATTCCAGTTGGTTGCATCTTGGAAATTGCTTTTAATGTGCAAGAAGTCCATTGTTTTCAGCTTTTATGTAGAGTCTAGCTTGTTATTTAAGCTGTCCCAACACTCTTCTGCCACAATTGGATCCAGTAGCAACTGGTCAACTGGAAATTCAGCGAGAGGGGCATTTACTGAAGGAACTATGGGGCATATTAGCAAGGGCAATATCGCCGCTTTAGCGGCACTTTTTCCCACTAAAGCGGCGATATTTTTATTGCCCTATTAGCAGGCTATCGCTAACAGCAGTTAGCGATAGCTTATAGGCGATAGCTACAGATTTGGGGCCCCCTTTGCATGTCAGCGATAATAATCGCTAATGACATGCAAAGTGGGCGTGCCCAACCTGTTAGCGACTGAAAGCAGTCGCTAACACAGCTATCGCCTATTAGCAAGGCAGGTGAAGCGATTTTAAAAATCGCGCTAAGCGCGAATATCACCTGAACCTAACGCCTGCTCAGACCATGACTTAACCTGTATATCCAATGGGAGGTGGATATTCAGGGTAAGGCCATTAGCGATAATGCCTGAATATCACTGGATTTCCAACGATATTCACGCATTGAGCCGCTATCGCCTAATATTTTATCGCTTTAGAGATAAACGTTGCTAATAGCACATTTTCTATGCGATAATATCCGGCAATAGGCGGCGATAAAAAAAATGCGCTAAGAGCATTTAACGATAATTATCGCTAATTGTTGCTAATATGCCCCTATCTCTCTCTAAATTTTGGTTTGAGTTAATGCACAGCTATTCGCATACTGGGCACATAGGGCCAGATGTAGGTAATCCAAATTTACAGATTCTAAAGTACCGAATTTTACCGATTCGGTATTTTAGAATCGGTAAATGCTATGTAGGAAAAAATTTGGTAAGTATTACCGAATCGGTACGATTCGGTAGTTACCGAATCGGTAGTTACCGATTCGGTAATTCCCATTCATTCCTATGGGCCTGGAGGCCCATAGGAATGAATGGGAATTACTGATTCGGTAAAAGGGGAACACATTCAAGGGTAGCAGGGTGTCACTTTGACACCCTGTTGCACCCCTGAATAGTGCATGGGTGCACATCTGGCACACATACATGCCCTAAGGGTCTGCCACATGGCACTGTTATAAATTGCAAAAAATTGCTTTTTTTAGGGTTTTCGATATTTACCACCAACTTGTAGTTGGTGGTAAATAACGAATCCTGAAATGGGAAAAGCACTCATTTGAGTGCTCCCTACGTTAAGGATTCGGTAATTTACCGAATCGATATTTTAAGAATTAGGTAATTTTACCGATTCCTTAAATTACCGATTCGGTAAATTACTGAATCCTTCAATTTGGCCCCCTACATCTGAAAAGCCTAATACCGGTCGGTAACGGCCGAAATTCGGTAACTTCAGCCGTTACTGACCGGTATTAGGCTACCTACATCTGGCCCATAGTGCTAAAGTGTCACAACATTTCTCTCTTTTCTCTCTCGTGCGGTAATTGATTATTACGGTACACGAGCGCCCGCATAATAGTTTCCTAACCAAGGGCTAAAGTTTGCAACAAAGAATTGCGTCAGGAAAATCTAGCAGCGCAGAATGAGCTGATCTCCCTGTCTTTTGTGGAGTCAACATACAGCTGAGCCCATGAGGCAATATCAAATACGTATATAAATGTTGGAGATGGATAGATATGTGTGTACGCATGAACTTGGTCATCGCTGATTTATTGGCATGTTCTAAGTGACGATCGAAAAATTCTCCGCTTTGCACATTTTCGGAGTAATTTCTGAAATTCAACGGTACGTGTCCGAATTAACTACTTCCAGTTTTCTCCGGGAAATCACTAAAGGTTGGACAGTGTAAGTACATAAATACGTTAGAGAAAAAAAGACAATTCGCTGTAATTAATCACAGAGCGACATCTAGTGGTCGAAAGGAGTTTTACAAGTTAAAGATTTGGGGCTACTATCCATCTATAAATGTATGTCGTTCCATAGAGAATACACTAAAAAATAACTATAAAACAACATGCTATCTGTAGAAAGTGTACGAACAAAAATGCTCTTTCACTCATTCATTACAACAACGTAGGCCATATTCCATCTTGTTACCAGAGTATAGCTCAAATGACTTGAGAAAAACAGAGCTTTAATCACAAAGATTTCATTTTAGAGTCAGATAGACAAAACACCATGACTATACACGCAAAGTTTAGTTATTGTGATTCTAAGACACTGCACAGATTTAGCCCTTCAGCTCTGGAGAAACAAAACACCACATCATATGTGTGCATGAATGAATGAATGAATGAAAATACTTGTAGAGCGCACTACTGCCGAGGCGTCTTGGCGCTGGGGAAAACTGAAACAAACCATAATGCGTAAAAAGACTTAGTGTAGGGTGAAAAGCCAGGTTTTGATTTCTTTCTTTCTTTTGTGCATGCTCAGAGTGTAATATGCTCTTTATATTGGTTGCAGAGAGAAAGAAGGGGGCATAAGTCACAAGAGAGGAAAGCCGAGCGGGTCATGCTGTGGCTCCATTCCCTCTAAAATACTATGCACAGGTTGACTGGAGATATGGGGCAGCAGCAGGGCACAGTAGCAGGCCCTGCACAGTTAGCCTACTGCACAGGGTGAAGGAGAGACTTAAAAGACTTTGGGACAGATTTACAAGGAACTGAGGCATCTGCATAGATGCCTCAGTTTCCTTGCGCCAGTGCCAAATGTCCTTACGCCAACATGGGTGCACTGTATTTACAATTTAGTGCTCCATGGCGCAAAGATTAACAGATGCATCAGAAATTATGACGCATCTGTTGGCCCAAAAGTGGCACATTATTTGGTGTTGCTCATGAAAGTGACGCAACTCCAGCAATGCACCACAACAGATAGGTGAGTCCCATTCAAAAAGCCCTGAATCATTCCTTATGCCTGGTCTGAGCAGGCGTAGGGATTATGACACAGTGAAGGCGTAGAGTGAAGCAGTGAAATGTAAATTTCACTCAGTTCTACATGGCTTTTTGTGTGGAAACGCCCACTCTGCATACATTATACCTGACGCAGGTATAATATGACACGGGGCTTTACAACATGACGCATCTCCCTAGATGCGTCACGTTGTAAATTCGCCGCATTGTTTACACCACGCTGTGTCACAAAAGTGACGCAACGGCGGCGCAAAAGTGTCGCCAGGGGCTTGTAAATCTGTTCCAGAGTGCTTACATAGGCCATGTGGCCCTGCACAGCAAGGATGGATCTTACAGCGGTTTAGGTGAAGAAGAAGACCATGCAGCCAACTCATGTTGGCTGTACTGATGGTTGGGTGAAGCTGGGCTTGACCGAAAGCGTGCACGGTGGTGTTAACTTCACTGGACTCTGCATACAAACTCTGCACGAGGCCAAACATTGTGTGTAGCAGGGGTGGCTGCAGCAGATAAAGACACAGATCTTACCTGTAAGGATGGCTCTGCAACCAACCTCTTCTGTGCGTATGTGAAGACCATGCAAGTGGTGGTTAACTGCAAGGTAGATTGGGGAAGGCCCTGCAGCCACTCTCAATGTGCACAACCAAAGGGCATGTGCAATGGGAGTTGGCTGTATAGTGGGTTGTAAGCAGGACATGGCTGCAGGCCATTAGTAAAGGACATGCACATGCCCAAATTTTTTTTTTAAACTAGGCACATAGGGGCAATTTACAAGCACCCTACGCCTCCAGTGCGTCATTTTTTCCATGTTAAAAGGGACGCACCGGCGGCGCATGGGGCTTGTAAATAAGCCCTATGGTGCAGGTGCTGTGGCCGAACATTGGTCGTGCCCAGCTCGGTTGGTCACATCTGACAACCCCTGGGTAATGAGGTTTGGATGCAGAGGAGGTTGGTCACAGGTCGTCCAGCCACCCACGAGTTCTTTCCCAAAAGCAGATTGGCCACACTTTGGGTTGAGAGCAGGGCTTGGCCACAAGGTTTTATAAGCTGCCAAGGTTGAGCACACTGTGGCTATAGGCCAGGCGTTTTGGCCAACCCTGATGCTCACAGCCAGTGAAGGGAACATTGGCAGCAAGACGAGCTGGGCACATGGCCTGAACACAGAGCCTAGCAACAGACAAGGACCTATGGCCAACTACAGCTGTGTACCGGCAAAGGAGGAATTTCCTACAGAGTTGGTTCTGTGTGAGGCCCTGCTAGATGCCAGGCCCTTCTGTCAACGTGCATAGTAGGTTGGGCGCAGGTTCTGCAGTGAATTCATACAGCCCAACTGTGCACAGTAGCATTGTTCACACAGAGTGTGAGGAACAGTGAAATATACAAAATAAGGTAGTTGGATGTAAAACAGCATAAAAACAAAAAATCACTGAGAAAACAGTGTTAAGAATAAGATGTAGTTTCTTTGCTCATAAATTATGAACATGTATAAAATAAGTTCAAAAAGTGAAATGGGAAGTTATGGGTATGACACAAAACCTAAAAGAGACTTCTGAAATGTGCCAGTTCTGTTTATCTTTACAAAACATTACTCACGCCCTCCATGCCCTGCTCAAGACCACATCCATAAAATTAATGATTTCATCTCTCTTATGCATGATGAGAAAACCAAATTGACAACTGTCATGTCCCCTGCCTCGAAAGAAGCACACGTAGACAGGCAGGCGTGGATGCTTTCTGTATTCCCTTTTCTTGAGCCCTCTGGCGAGATACTTACCAGCCCTCCTCCTTCCTCTGTCCTCGTGTCTGTGTGTGTGCATGTGTGTGTGCGTGTGTGTGTGCGTTGTGTGCTTTTCCTGCTCCTCCCTCCGCTGCTCGGAAGTGATGTCCAGTGTGTGTGCCAGGTCCCAGTGCCCTGCCACTTCTCCACCACTGTGACATCTCCCCCCTTTTTTGATAAATGACAATTCATTCCTATGGAAAGAGAGAAAGATGGAGACAATGATAGAGAGAAAGAGAGAGAAAACAACAAAAGAGACAGGTCGTGTAGTCATGGGTCATATTTCTTCAATCAGTCGCTTGGGCTTCCAAATCACTTGCGATGAGCACTAGCTCTCTCAAGTTGGGGGCAGGCATCTGTCTGACCCTTGATCCGCTTTTTCCTCCTGGAGGAGTCATGCACTATTGTGGTGGTCCGTCTCATCCACTCCCCGGCAGACGTCACACCTGACTTGTCCTTGCTCCCATCTACTTCATCGTCTTTGGGTATCTGGAACTTTTTGAAGTGTGAGCTGTTTTGGGTAATGGAGTAGTACCCTGCCGCTGCAGTGAGCATTGTCCCTTTGATCCGTGATGGTTAGCGGCTTGCTTGAGATTGGAGTGTCCGACTTCCGTGTTTGTCACTGGCGTACTAGCACTAGGTCTCTGGGCTTGAGCCTGGAGCCAGTCACTTGAATACTTGTGTCTGCTTGCTTCTTCATCTTGGTCTTGGCCTCCTGGTCATGAGCGGGTCTGGCTCTTTCTTCCCAGTACGAATTCTGATGGGCATTGCCCTGTGGAGCTTTGCAGGGGGTTGCCTTAATCCAGAAGATCTTGGCATAAGGCTTGGCCAACTAAGATCTCTGTAAGCTTGGCTCTCTTTGGACTGCTTTCTTTATGAATGCCCCATAATCGCTCAGCCATGACATTGGCTTACAGCTATAGGGCTGTTATCTTCTGATGATGTATTCCTTGGTAAGTCATGAATTTGAAAAATCCTTCTCCTGGAAAGGGAGGTCCGTTGTCAGTTTTGAGTGTTAGTGTAGCACCCCATGCTGAGAAAATCTCATCTAGGATGGTTCATGTGGCTGATGCTGACGTGGACGCCACTTGGCGCACTAGAAGACAACAAGAGTATTCATCAATGATGACCAGTAAGTACCCACAAGTGTCCTGTGGCACAAAGAAATCAGCATCCAGTGTTGACCACACAGCATCCGGGATGTCAGACATTCATAGTTTCCATAGCTAGGGAGACCTCCCACTCGTCTGACAGAGGTGGCATGTCAGAATTATTTCTTCCACCAAGCAGTCTAGACACTGGAACCATACTCTTTCCCTCAGCTTTGTTTTGGTTGCTATCATCCCCCTGTGACTCGCATAGATTAATTGTAGGTGAAGGGTCTATGGTATGATTATCCTGGTGCTGCAAATGAGTATTCCATGCTTCATTTCAGACAATTCTTCTGTCGTGTTTTAACAGAATCTCGATTTTCCCTCCGTTGAACTGGCTGTTGTTGTTTGAGTGCCTCCTTTGTTGCGGCTTCATAAAGCTTTTCACTGCTTTCAGTGTGATGCTTTTCTGATGTTCCTCCTCCGTGTTCTAGGCTGGGGTGTTTTGCCTCAGCACAAAGTTGATGTATTCCTCTGCCATGGAGGGTGACAGTTATGCACTTCCCAGGGGGTGTTTCAACAAGTAGCCGACAGGATTGTGTTTCTTTCCTGTTTTGTGGATTATTTTGAAATCATTGTCCGTCAAGAGTATTCCCCACCTCTCAAAGCGTGGTGGAATTTTAGCATTTGGGTTGCCGTAGATAGTTACCAGTGCATGGTGGTGTGTTATGATTATAAAGGGTTTTCCATTAAGGAATATGTGATAATGTTCAAATGCCCACACAACAGCCAGGCTGTCTTTTTCTGGTTGCGAGTAGGCCTTTCCACCTCAAGTAGGCTCCTGCTTACATATGCAACAATTCACCTCAGGTAGTCACTTCCAGGCTTATGTTGAGCTAGGATGGCTCTTGTCCCACAGGACTAGCATCTACTGTGAGTTCAGTGAACAGTGACGCATCAAAGTAGGCGAGGTGGTCCACAGATGTGCCCGCTTTCCTAATGCACAGAAATGCCTTTTCACACTCTTGGGTCAAGGTAATTGGTAGCCCTTGTGTTACATTTCACCTTATTGCATTTTCCTGTACCTTTAAATCCTACATGTTATTCTTTAAGTGTTCTTAGAACACCACTGTGTTCTTGGCTTCAGGTCAGTTGCACTGTTCCTGTGGACCAAGAGACTGCTGTTCATGTTGCTGTGCTGCTCAATAAATCAGCCAATATCTCAAGCTGTTTATTTGGAATATTTAACAAATTTGGCGACGAGGGTGACTTTGGACTGATTGAGGACTGCAGCACAGAGGTGGGGTCTATTTTCTATTTTAAATGAAATTGGAAAACCTACAATCAAGATCTGTATCTTTTAAAAACCTCTTAAAAAGACTTTGCTGAATATTCTACTAAGGAAGGAGAAAATCTGCATTTAAAGACTCCTACCAACATAAAGTTATCGAATTTGAAACACTTTGAAGGTATTTATAAGTGTTTACCTTTGAATTGATTGACTCTGGCTGGTGGATCGTAAGCTGTGCGTGAGACCGACACGAGACCGAAGCAGTTGTTTCTTGCGCAAGACTAACACGAGGCCAAGCTTCTTTTGTTGTTCGTCAATGAGGAGAGACTGCACTGTGAAGAACGCTTTCGTCACTGAAAAGAGACTGCGCTGTGAAGAACGCTTCCCTCTCTCCATTCCAGTCTTCGAAGACAACAGCAGCGTAAGGCGGCGGAAGAGAACAACAGTGTTAGGACGTATGGCACGTGATGACGTAATCACGCAACGTCGTCCACCGTGGTGGCCATTTTAGATTGGGAATTTTTGTTACCACAGTACCGAATCACCGCGGATTGCCGTTTTCTTGGGTCGGAGTCTTTCTGGAATATTGTACACATTGGAAAAGTTTGCGTGTGCAATCATTTGGCGTGTTTAATGATGAAATAAGGAAATTACTGAAGTAGGCATTTTTGATTTGTTTTAGTATATTTAATTTACAACGAAGGAAGTTTTAAAACTGAAGATAACAGTCCATTGAACTTAGCTTACAACATATAGTTAAAAGGCTAAATTCTTAGTAATCAGTTTAAACATATTTACAGAAAATTGTCTTTGATTCTCTCTGTAATTTAGTTTGTTTTTAAAAGTATTAGTTTGTTTTTAAAAGTACTAAAATTGAAGACATGCAGTTTGACCCACCTGAAAAATTCTTACAGAATAAGGGTGATCCACCAATTCCGTGGACTCGTTGGAAAGAAGAGTTTTTCAACTACATGAAAGCCATAGATGGCGAACGCATGGGTGCGGAGAGGAAGAAAAGTATCATATTACACTGCCTGGGTTCAGAGGGACAAATGGTTTTTAGAGCTTTACCTCCCGTGCCACCTGAGTTGGGTGAAGGAGAAGGTACTAATGTATATAAAGAAGCCCTTATTAGAATTGAAAAACGTTTAAACCGGTTTCTAACATAGCTCTAAATAGGTACAAATTCTACACTAGTGCACAACAAGATTCAGAATCTTTTGATGAATTTATGACTGCTTTGAGATCCTTATCTATTCATTGTAATTTTGGTGCCATTTGTGATGAGATGTTGAGAGATCAAATTATCGTTCATGTAAAAAATAAGAAAACGCAAGAACGGTTATGGGAATTAGGTGATCCTAAATTATCAGAGGCTATTGCCATTGCAAAGTCTTTAGAACAGTCTGAGAAATGGATGCTTACTGTTCAAAAACATTTGGTTAATAAGCCTGATTCCCATGATGAAGTTTGTTTGATCAAATGTAAAGAAGGACAAATGAATGAAAGTCAACATGCATATTCCAGTACCAACAGATCCAATAACACGGGAAATTTTAAGAGATTTGGAAAATCTGTTATTTGTTATAAATGTGGTAGTAGGATGCATTTTTGCTTCATATGCTGGATGCCCTGCCATCAACAAAGAATGTAGAAAGTGTGGAAGGTTAGGAAATGTTTCCACTGTTTGTAGGGATTCGAGGGTTTCTGTTCAAAATGTTAAAGATAAAGTAGCAGTCGTTACAGAAGGTCCATCAAAAACTTGCAGTTGTGTTTGCGTAAGTACTGAGAATTGTGCTGCATCCAATAAAGGTTTCGTAGTTTATCTGGCTGAAGAGATTTCTTTAATTGATGACAATGGTCAGCTCATTAAAAAACCCATTTGTGAAATGTTTGTTTTGGGAGTTAGTCTTAACTTAATGGCTGATTCGGGTTCACCTTGGACCATTATTACCAAAGATTATTTTGAGGAACGTTTAAAACATGTCCTGAATTTTAAGGACATTCTTCCTTCTGAGATTAGCGCAGTTAGTTTCAATGGTACTTATGTAGAGATGCTAGGCCATTTTCTAGTCAAGATTACTTTCAAATCCAGGTGTGTTGAGGTTAAATTGTATATTGCAGTTAAAGGTGTGAATGTTGTTGGTTGGAAGGATCAGTGGAAATTTGGCATAATTTTAAATCCCCGTGCCAAGGATCCAGTTATGTTAGGTGAAACTTTTGAAAGTAATAGCATTTCCTCTATTTCAAATGAAGAAGGAACTGACATAATTAAGTGTGAATTTCAAGATGTTTTTTCTGACAAGTTAGGTTTGCTTCAGGATTTTTCTCACAAAATTAAACTTAAATCTGGAGTTGTTCCTGTTAGGCAAAAGCTGAGAGGGGATGGGTGCCTATTCATGTGAGAGAGGATCTAAGGAAAATGTTAGATGATTTAGTTTCAGAGAAAATCATTGAACCCATTGATTCTGTGGAATGGGTTTCTCCGATTGTTTCGGTCAGGAAACCGGACAAATCTTTGAGAATGTGTGTGGACCTTAGGGCACTTAATTTGGCTATTATTGTGGACTGTCATCCCCTTCCCAACATAAATGAGGTTGTTTCTATGTTGGAAGGTGCTAAGGTGTTTTCCACTCTCGATTTAAGATCGGCTTATAACCAAATTACACTTACAGATGATTCCAAGTGTCTAACAGCATTTATGCCTGGTCTTTGGAGCTCTGCATAGTCAAGGGCCAATACCACTGCAAAATCTCTTCTCGTGGTACCAGGCTGCCAGACCTTTGAGATCCGCCTCGGGGTTCCTAGTGAGAATTCCTAGGATAAACAGAGTGAGAATGGGCGGTCGCGCTTTCAGCTTCGCAGCCGCCACAATGTGGAATACCCTACCTCTGACGCTGAGGAGTAGACAAGACCTGGTTTCTTTTAAAAGGGACCTCAAAACACATCTTTTTCCAAGAGTAGTCTAAAGTGTACACCGGATGGTTGAATTGATCTCAGCGCCAGGATACCCTCTGGGTGACAGCCACGCTTAACAAGCATTAAATACATACATTTATTACTCCTCACGGTCTCTTTCAGTATAACAGAATGCCATTTGGGTTGGCTTCAGCTGCCTCGGTATTTCAAAGGGTTATGTACAATATTTTTAGGGATGTAGATCATTTTGTGAATTGTTTCCAAGATGATATTTTAATTTTTTCTAGTACAGATGAGGAACATCTTGGTCATTTACGCTGCGTGTGTGAAAAGTTGAGGAAGAGCGGTTTAACTTTGAAAGCCAGCAAGTGTAAGTTATTTCAATCTTCTGTTGAATATTTGGGTCACACATTATCTGGTGATGGTGTAGTGCCAAAAAGATCGAATGTGGATGGTATCAGTAATGCTCCTCCACCAACCAATAGAGACCAGTTATTATCCTTTGCAGGCATGTGCGAATATTATAGAAAATTTGTTAATAACTTTGCCACCAAAATGGAGCCTCTAAGGAAGCTGTTGAGACATGGTAATTCTTTTGTTTGGGAAGGGGAACAACAGGTGGCATTTGAACTCATCAAGTCTGATATTTTGCATGCCCCTACACTTAGACCGTTCTGTTTGAATAAGTTGTGTGTCATCACGGTGGATGCCAGTATGTATGGGCTTGGATCTGTGTTGTCTCAAAGGTCGGGCAAAGATGAATGGAATGTGTGTTTTGCGTCCCGTACCCTCAATGAAACGGAGCGCAGATATGCCGTCATTGAGAAGGAACTTTTAGCTTGCGTATGGGCAATTGAGCACTTCAGAAATTTTATTTGGGGAAATAAATTTATTCTGAGAACTGATCACAAGCCATTAGTTAACATCCTTTCCCCTGGTGGAGGGTGGAATGCCACGGCTCGTATTTCCAGGTTAATCTCACGACTCCAAGAATATTCTTTCACTCCGGAGTATGTCCCTGGAAAAAAAAATGTGGTTGCAGACTTTATGTCTCGCCATCCATCTCCAGTTGCTGAGTGCAAGAATTTGAATGACTCTGATGTAGTTACTTGTTTGCAGGATGTTCTTTCTACCTCTTTTGCTGACATTTCTGAAGAGTTGTGGGAAACTTCTGACAAACAAGATCTTACTTTACAGAATGTTAAGAAATTTATTCTTGAAGGTTGGCCCGATAAAAAGTTGTTAAAAGAAAATGTTATCCCATTTTTCAATGTTTCAACTGAACTAGAATTGGAGAATGATTTAGTCTTCAAGTCTGGTAAGTGTGTTCCACCTTTTACCATACAAAATTTAATTTTAGATGTTGCACATAAATCTCATCCAGGTATGTCGGCCATGAAAAGATTGATTAGGAATTATTTCTGGTGGCCATCTTTGGATCGTTTGGTTGAACACAAGGTTAGAGAGTGTGCTGTTTGTGTAGGAAACGACAAAATGTTGAAAGTCAATGTTCCTCCATTGAAGACAACCCCTTGGCCTACTTTGCCTTGGAAAAAAGTTGCCTTTGATATTTCTGGTCCCTTTACGTGCCTTCCTTCTGATTCTCGTTATGCCCTTGTTCTTATGGATTACCACTCAAAATGGCCAGAAGTTAAGTTTGTTTCTTCTGCCTCCACCAATGTTGTGGTAGAATTTTTTAAGGAAGTATTTTCCAGAGAAGGCTGTCCGTCCACCTTAGTCACGGACAATGGGGTGCAACTTACCTCATTAGAAATGTAGAATTTTCTTAAATTCCATTCTATCAAGTACAACACTGTTTCTTTTTATGAACCACATGAAAATGGCTTGGTAGAGCGTTTTAATAGAGTTTTGAAGGGCTTTATTTCTGATGTTTTTAAGTGTGGGTCAGATTGGAAAACTCTCTTGAGAGAAAAACTTTGGTTTTACAGAATTACTCCTCATTCAACCACTGAAGTTAGTCCTTTCCGTTTGCTCAAGGGACGTGTTCCTGCTTCTACCATTTGTCCTTGGTGGTTCAGGGATAAATGTCTTAACAAATCTTTCTCAAAAGAGTTGGTTGAACAAGCCTCTCAGAAAGTTGTGGATAAACAAGCTAAAAGCAAATTGTGGTATGACAAAAAGTGGAATGTTAAATGTCCTGATTTTTCTGTGGGAGATGTTGTGAGGATTAAAAGACCTGGTCTTGTTTCAAAATGTTCCGATAAGTTTAGTAAGCCAATGAAACTAGTAAAAGTTTTTAGTAACAGTGTCATTACCCAGGATGGCAGATTATGGAACGTTAAGCGTGTTGCAAAATGTCCCATTGTGCAGCAAACTTCCATGCCCTGTCCTCCAAAGGCTACTAGTAGTTCCATTGCTTCAAGAGTTAAGTATTCTGATCGTTCTAGATTGCTTCCTGTGAAATTTGATGATTATGTTTCTTAACCCCTTTCTTGTTTTTTCCATTGAAAGGAGATGTGTTACATTTCACCTTATTGCATTTTCCTGTACCTTTAAATCCTACATGTTATTCTTTAAGTGTTCTTAGAACACCACTGTGTTCTTGGCTTCAGGTCAGTTGCACTGTTCCTGTGGACCAAGAGACTGCTGTTCATGTTGCTGTGCTGCTCAATAAATCAGCCAATATCTCAAGCTGTTTATTTGGAATATTTAACACCTTGTTTGGTAAGTTCCCAGCGTGGAGTGCTTAGTGTGGCAAAATCTTTGATGTAGCGGGAGCAGTTGCTTGCTAGCCCCAGGAATGACCTCCCTTCTGCTATGTCATCAGGGGTTTGGGTTTTGGTGAGTTCTTTGACCTTGTCCAGGTCTGTCTGCATTCCTTTCTGGGAGAAGATGTGCCAGAAGAAGATGAGTGCCTCCTTCTCCAGCTCGCAGTTATTTTCAATGAGCATTACCCCAGCTTTTCCCAGACTACTGTCCACTTCCCTTAGAGCTTTATTGTGTTCTTCTTTTACGTGCGACCGAAAGCCAGAATGTCGTCACTGTAGTTCATGCAGTTTTTTATGGGCCTTATTACTCTCCTCACCATTTCCTGAAAGATATTTGCAGCAGATGGCACACTAAAGCTTAAATGTTTTTAACAGAACATTCCCAGGGGTGTACAACCTTTACAACGCAACTTTTACCACGCAGTGCCTTTACGACGCAACTTTTACAACGCAAACCATTACAACGCATTGCGCTGGGGGGCGCTCTAGGATAGGGAATAGGTTTAATTTACTATCCAACACCTTCCCTACTGTCCACGGGGACTGGAGTTGGAATAGTAAATTAAACTATTCACTATCCAGCGCCCAAAAGCACTATGCGTTGTAATGGTATTCGTTGTAAATACCGCGTTGTAAAGGCATGCGATGTAAAAGTATGCGTTGTAACGTCATACATCCTTCCCAGGTGTGTGGAAAACATTGTGGTGTATCGTGACTGGGGGTCGAGTTCTAACTGATGGTAACCCTTGTAGAGGTCTAGCTTGCAGAACATGCAGGCTCCATTTAGAAAAGCTGATCATGTCGTTCAGGTGGGGATATGGGCGTCTCTTTCTTTCTATTGCTGTGTTTGGCAAACTAATGTCCACGCAGGTGAGTATTTTTTGTATATTCTTTATTGGTACGGTGACAATGGGAGAAACCCACGGAGTCGGTCTGTCTGTTGGCTCGATGATATCCTGTTCTAGCAGGCTCTTAATTTCTTGGTCCACCTGAGGTTGAAGATGTATTGGAACTCGGCGATGATTCTGAGTCACAGGCTTAATTGCTTCAGTGATGTAAAGGGTGACTTGCATTTCTCTTAGCTTCCCAAGCACTTTTAAAAGTGCTGGGTATGCCTTAAAGATGTTGTGATGCACTGACATATTGAATGTGATGGATATGAGTCCTATGATTTGTGCTGTGATGCTGTTTAGGAGGCATGGTGTTGGGACGTCCCCTCGCAGAACATATATCTTGCAGTGATGTTTCGTTGTAAGTGAGCATCTCTAAGAACTTGCCTAAGTTTCATTACTGGGCGCCCTGCACACCACTGGAAAACCTCGATATTGAATGGTGAGAGTTGGGGTTTGGGTTCTATTTTGTCGTATTCCAATGTGCACATGATTTTGCATGTGGGTCCACTGTCTAGCACGAACAGAGCTGTGTCATGTGATGTCACATCGGATTGGTCCCAGCCCCTTCTTTTTGGACAAAAGACATTGATTTCATGCTCTTGTGTGCCTCCGCCTGCTCTTTTTGCCTGCACCGATACTGTTGTTTTAAGATGGCAGTGCCTATCGAATTCTTTGGCCGTTTATAACTGCCTGACTCCAAAATGCCTGCCCTCATGGATCTTTATGGAGCCTTCAACTTGCCTGATTCTAAGATGGCTGCTCCCATTGGTTTGTATGAAGACTTGCCTGGCTTTAAAAGGGCCTGAAGTCTCATGAGTTATTGCACTTCCCTGCACAGTTTTCTGGGGTGCTCTGCTTCACAGTGGGTAGTTGCTAAGACTTCTGGGGCATGCTTGGCTTATGCTTGAAAACGCAGCAGTCGCGCTTGCACACGCTTGCTTTGGTTTTGCACAGTTTGCTGTTTCTGAATTTCTGGCAGCCACGCTCTATTGTACAGTCGCCACTTCTGCTTCTTAGCTTATTGGGGGCACAACCTGTTGAGTGTGGATCTGAACAACGCTCGACTGGGTCACAGCTATGCCGGCGCTTTATTGGTTGCAACAGAATTTTATGTTGTTCAATATATCCCATCCTCGTTGCCAGATGTTGTGTCCTATGACCCCAAAAGAAGCACAAGAAGCAGGTTTGGCATGGATGATTTATTTATTCCTTTTACTAGGGCCCTCTGTTAGGATGAATGTATGACGTTACAACGCATGCTTTTACCACGCATGCTGTTACAACGCAGGTTTTACTACGCATACCATTACAACGCATTACACTTGGGGGTGATGGATAGTGAATAGTTTAATTTACTATTCCAACTCCAGTCCCCATGGACACTAGGGAAGGTGTTGGATAGTAAATTAAACGTATTCCCTATCCTAGAGCGCCCCCCAGTGTAATGCGTTGTAATGGTATGCGTAGTAAAACCTGCGTTGTAAAAGCACTGCGTTGTAATAGTTGCGTTGTAATGGTTGTAAACCGTCAGGATACCAACCAGCCCTCGTCCCTCCAATGTCCTCTTGTCTGTGTGTGTGTGTTTCCTGCTTGTTTCTCTCACTACCTGGAATTGGTGTCCAGATGTTCAGTACGTGTGCCAGGTCCTAGTGACCTGCCACTTCTCCGCCACTGTGACATCTACCTCACACAGTCAGGGACATCTGCACTCCAAGTCCCATAACCTTTTGCAGAAGGAGGAGGGGCTGCGGAGGAAAGCGCCATCACAGCCACACAATATGGCACACTGAGGACTCTTGCTGTCAAAGACATTGGGGACTCTAAATCCCTTAACCATTTGAGCAGCAGGAGGATGGGCCGTACAGAAGATGCCATCACAGCCTCTCACTATAAAGCACATTAAGGACTCCCGCTCCGTAGGATGGACCTGGGCCAAGGGTGGGGGGCATCTTCCCGATCAATTCCAGGCAGAGGCAGGGCAGGGCCTGCCCCCTTGGCTCTGCTTCGTTTGAGTACAGCTGCTGCTAAAGTAGGACAACTCCTTTCTCTAATTTGTGTGATGGGTAAAAGAAGAGCTTTATGCTTGAAAGAGGGGAATAATTCGCAGCTATCATTATGCCCACAATCACCTACTATCTCACCACCTTTATGGGGGCAATTAGTTTGGAAATTGGCCCATTTGAAGAGAGGACAGATGCAGCCCGGCATCTCTTCCTGAACGCACCAGCTTCAAATGTCGACAATAAGGTTAATACTCTAACTACTAACTCACCGGTGAATGGCAGTGGGATCTGCTTTATTAATCACGAGGAAGAGGGCCTTAATGTTATTAAAGTATATGTTTGTAATCCGTGTGTTGTATAAAGTTAACAAATAGACAATATTGAATTTATTATAGACCAACCACCTTCCTCAAGTCCACCTCCACTGAAAAGAAATCAGAAGGCAGGGAATGCTCCTTTAAAATGTTACATTTTCATACAAAAAATTCTCAGCCACAATGACCTCCATTCCAAATTAAGGCAGGAGGGCAGTTCTGGAAATGTACCTTTGGAAACATTGCACTCTAGTACTGCTCGTAGTTTTGTAGGTCTCGGCAACGAGAACTATTGTCACCGAGTAAGCTCGCAAGGGAGTACAGAGCGGTGCACGAGCCGACCAGGGTCTGTGGACGCGCACACACAAAGGCAGGCAGACAGGCACGCACACACCAGACACACATAGACACAGACAGACACACGCACGCACACGCACGCGCCCACACACACACACACACACACACACACACCCTCCCTCTCTGACCACTCCCTCTCTGCCGCCCCCCCCTCTACCCCCACTCACCGAACTCTTTCTCTCTGCAGGGGGTCAGTCACGGCAGCAGGCAGGCTCGGTGTCTTCTCCGGCGATCTTCAGCTGATGTGCACGCTCACGCTGCGTCTCCTGCGCGCCCACCGCGCTGTTTCGCGCCCGTTGATCCTCAGCTTGTGATTACTACTCCTTCTAACCCGGATTCTAAATTACTATTTCTTGGTTCTCTAACTCCACTCTGTTGATTCGTAACAAACTGATATTCAGCACATTTCACAGTCTCGCTTTTGCTTCTCATAAATACAATAAGAATATTTTAAGCAATGTCTACCCTTCTTTTGGTTTGTACCTATTATGCTTCGGACTATAGAATTTTAGAAAGTGTGGTGGAAGATTCCATGATATCAGCAGCGCGCACAGTGCAGAGTGAGTGTGCAGAGTGCAGAGTAGTGAGTGCAGAGTGGTGAGTGCAGAGTAGTGAGTGCAGAGTGTGAGTGCAGAGTAGTGAGTGCAGAGTAGTGAGTGCAGAGAGAGTGTGCAGAGAGAGTGTGCAGAGAGAGTGTGCAGAGAGTGTGCAGAGTAGTGAGTGCAGAGTAGTGAGTGCAGAGTGAGTGTGCAGAGTAGTGAGTGCAGAGGAGTGAGTGCAGAGTAGTGAGTGCAGAGTAGTGAGTGCAGAGTAGTGAGTGCAGGGAGAGTGTGCAGAGAGTGTGCAGAGTAGTGAGTGCAGAGTAGTGAGTGCAGAGTGAGTGTGCAGAGTAGTGAGTGCAGAGGAGTGAGTGCAGAGGAGTGAGTGCAGAGGAGTGAGTGCGCAGAGTAGTGAGTGCGCAGAGTAGTGAGTGCGCAGAGTAGTGAGTGCAGAGTAGTGAGTGCAGAGTAGTGAGTGCAGAGTAGTGAGTAGTGAGTGCAGAGTAGTGAGTGCAGAGTAGTGAGTGCAGAGTAGTGAGTGCAGAGTAGTGAGTGCAGAGTGAGTGTGCAGAGTAGTGAGTGCAGAGTAGTGAGTGCAGAGTAGTGAGTGCAGAGGAGTGAGTGCAGAGGAGTGAGTGCGCAGAGTAGTGAGTGCGCAGAGTAGTGAGTGCGCAGTAGTGAGTGCAGAGTAGTGAGTGCAGAGTAGTGAGTGCAGAGTAGTGAGTGTAGAGTAGTGAGTAGTGAGTGCAGAGTAGTGAGTAGTGAGTGCAGAGTAGTGAGTGCAGAGTGCAGAGTAGTGAGTGCAGAGTAGTGAGTAGTGAGTGCAGAGTAGTGAGTGCAGAGTAGTGAGTAGTGAGTGCAGAGTAGTGAGTGCAGAGTAGTGAGTGCAGAGTAGTGAGTGCAGAGTAGTGAGTAGTGAGTGCAGCGTAGTGAGTAGTGAGTGCAGAGTAGTGAGTGCAGAGTAGTGAGTAGTGAGTGCAGGGTAGTGAGTAGTGAGTGCAGAGTAGTGAGTGCAGAGTAGTGAGTAGTGAGTGCAGAGTAGTGAGTGCAGAGTAGTGAGTAGTGAGTGCAGAGTAGTGAGTGCAGAGTAGTGAGTGCAGAGTAGTGAGTGCAGAGTGCAGAGTAGTGAGTGCAGAGTAGTGAGTGCAGAGTAGTGAGTAGTGAGTGCAGAGTAGTGAGTGCAGAGTAGTGAGTAGTGAGTAGTGAGTGCAGAGTAGTGAGTAGTGAGTGCAGAGTAGTGAGTGCAGAGTAGTGAGTAGTGAGTGCAGAGTAGTGAGTAGTGAGTGCAGAGTAGTGAGTAGTGAGTAGTGAGAGCAGAGTAGTGAGTAGTGAGTGCAGAGTAGTGAGTAGTGAGTGCAGAGTGCAGAGTGCAGAGTAGTGAGTGCAGAGTAGTGAGTAGTGAGTGCAGAGTAGTGAGTAGTGAGTGCAGAGTAGTGAGTAGTGAGTAGTGAGTGCAGAGTAGTGAGTAGTGAGTGCAGAGTAGTGAGTGCAGAGTAGTGAGTAGTGAGTGCAGAGTAGTGAGTAGTGAGTGCAGAGTAGTGAGTAGTGAGTAGTGAGTGCAGAGTAGTGAGTAGTGAGTGCAGAGTAGTGAGTAGTGAGTGCAGAGTAGTGAGTAGTGAGTGCAGAGTAGTGAGTAGTGAGTGCAGAGTGCAGAGTAGTGAGTGCAGAGTGCAGAGTGCAGAGTGCAGAGTAGTGAGTGCAGAGTAGTGAGTAGTGAGTGCAGAGTAGTGAGTGCAGAGTAGTGAGTGCAGAGTAGTGAGTGCAGAGTAGTGAGTGCAGAGTAGTGAGTGCAGAGTAGTGAGTAGTGAGTGCAGAGTAGTGAGTGCAGAGTACAGAGTAGTGAGTGCAGAGTAGTGAGTGCAGAGTGCAGAGTAGTGAGTGCAGAGTGCAGTGCAGTGCAGGTATGTGCAGTGCAGTGCAGTGCAGGTGAGTGCAGTGCAGTGCAGGTGAGTGCAGTGCATGTGAGTGCAGTGCAGTGCAAGTGAGTGCAGTGCAGGTGAGTGCAAGGCAGTGCAGTGGAGTGGAGTGCAGTGCAGTGCAGGTGAGTGCAGTGCAGTGCAGGTGAGTGCAGTGCAGTGCAGGTGAGTGCAGTGCAGTGCAGGTGAGTGCAGTGCAGTGCAGGCGAGTGCAGTGCAGTGCAGGTGAGTGCAGTGCAGTGCAGGTGAGTGCAGTGCAGTGCAGGTGAGTGCAGTGCAGTGCAGGTGAGTGCAGTGCAGTGCAGGTGAGTGGAGTGCAGTGCAGGTGAGTGGAGTGCAGTGCAGTGCAGGTGAGTGGAGTGCAGTGCAGGTGAGTGCAGTGCAGTGGAGTGCAGGTGAGTGCAGTGCAGTGCAGGCGAGTGCAGTGCAGGTGAGTGCAGTGCAGGTGAGTGCAGTGCAGGTGAGTGCAGGTGAGTGCAGTGCAGTGCAGGTGAGTGCAGTGCAGTGCAGGTGAGTGCAGTGCAGGTGAGTGCAGTGCAGGTGAGTGCAGTGCAGTACAGGTGAGTGCAGTGCAGGTGAGTGCAGTGCAGGTGAGTGCAGTGCAGGTGAGTGCAGTGCAGTGCAGGTGAGTGCAGTGCAGTGCAGGTGAGTGCAGTGCAGGTGAGTGCAGTGCAGTGCAGGTGAGTGCAGTGCAGGTGAGTGCAGTGCAGTGCAGGTGAGTGCAGTGCAGTGCAGGTGAGTGCAGTGCAGTGCAGGTGAGTGCAGGTGAGTGCAGTGCAGGTGAGTGCAGTGCAGGTGAGTGCAGTGCAGTGCAGGTGAGTGCAGTGCAGTGCAGTGCAGGTGAGTGCAGATGCAGGTGAGTGCAGTGCAGTGCAGGTGAGTGCAGTGCAGGTGAGTGCAGTGCAGTGCAGGTGAGTGCAGTGCAGTGCAGGTGAGTGCAGTGCAGTGGAGTGCAGGTGAGTGCAGTGCAGGTGAGTGCAGTGCAGGTGAGTGCAGTGCAGGTGAGTGCAGTGCAGTGCAGGTGAGTGCAGTGCAGGTGAGTGCAGTGCAGGTGAGTGTAGTGCAGTGCAGGTGAGTGCAGTGCAGGTGAGTGCAGTGCACTGCAGGTGAGTGCAGTGCAGGTGAGTGCAGTGCAGGTGAGTGCAGTGCAGTGCAGGTGAGTGCAGTGCAGGTGAGTGCAGGTGAGTGCAGTGCAGGTGAGTGCAGTGCAGGTGAGTGCAGTGCAGTGCAGGTGAGTGCAGTGCAGGTGAGTGCAGTGCAGGTGAGTGCAGTGCAGTGCAGGTGAGTGCAGTGCAGGTGAGTGCAGTGCAGTGCAGGTGAGTGCAGTGCAGTGCAGGTGAGTGCAGTGCAGGTGAGTGCAGTGCAGGTGAGTGCAGTGCAGGTGAGTGCAGTGCTTGCAGTGCAGGTGAGTGCAGTGCAGGTGAGTGCAGTGCAGGTGAGTGCAGTGCAGGTGAGTGCAGTGCAGTGCAGGTGAGTGCAGTGCAGTGGAGTGCAGTGCAGGTGAGTGCAGTGCAGTGGAGTGCAGGTGAGTGCAGTGCAGTGCAGGTGAGTGCAGTGCAGTGCAGGTGAGTGCAGTGCAGTGCAGGTGAGTGCAGTGCAGGTGAGTGCAGTGCAGTGCAGGTGAGTGCAGTGCAGTGCAGGTGAGTGGAGTGCAGTGCAGTGCAGGTGAGTGGAGTGCAGTGCAGGTGAGTGGAGTGTAGTGCAGTGCAGGTGAGTGCAGTGCAGTGGAGTGCAGGTGAGTGCAGTGCAGTGCAGGCGAGTACAGTGCAGGCGAGTGCAGTGCAGGTGAGTGCAGTGCAGGTGAGTGCAGTGCAGGTGAGTGCAGTGCAGTGCAGGTGAGTGCAGTGCAGTGCAGGTGTGTGCAGTGCAGGTGAGTGCAGTGCAGGTGAGTGCAGTGCAGGTGAGTGCAGTGCAGGTGAGTGCAGTGCAGGTGAGTGCAGTGCAGTGCAGTGCAGTGCAGGTGAGTGCAGTGCAGTGCAGTGCAGGTGAGTGCAGTGCAGGTGAGTGCAGTGCAGTGCAGGTGAGTGCAGTGCAGTGCAGGTGAGTGCAGTGCAGTGCAGGTGAGTGCAGTGCAGTGCAGGTGAGTGCAGTGCAGTGCAGGTGAGTGCAGTGCAGTGCAGGTGAGTGCAGGTGAGTGCAGTGCAGGTGAGTGCAGTGCAGGTGAGTGCAGTGCAGTGCAGGTGAGTGCAGTGCTGGTGAGTGCAGTGCAGGTGAGTGTAGTGCAGTGCAGGTGAGTGCAGTGCAGGTGAGTGCAGTGCAGTGCAGGTGAGTGCAGTGCAGGTGAGTGCAGTGCGTGCAGTGCAGGTGAGTGCAGTGCAGGTGAGTGCAGTGCAGTGCAGGTGAGTGCAGTGCAGGTGAGTGCAGTGCAGGTGAGTGCAGGTGAGTGCAGTGCAGTGCAGGTGAGTGCAGTGCAGGTGAGTGCAGTGCAGGTGAGTGCAGTGCAGGTGAGTGCAGTGCAGGTGAGTGCACTGCAGGTGTGTGCAGTGCAGGTGAGTGCAGTGCGTGCAGTGCAGGTGAGTGCAGTGCAGGTGAGTGCAGTGCAGGTGAGTGCAGTGCAGGTGAGTGCAGTGCAGGTGAGTGCAGTGCAGTGCAGGTGAGTGCAGTGGAGTGCAGTGCAGGTGAGTGCAGTGCAGTGGAGTGCAGGTGAGTGCAGTGCAGTGCAGGTGAGTGCAGTGCAGTGCAGTGGCGTGCAGGTGAGTGCAGTGCAGTGCAGGTGAGTGCAGTGCAGGTGAGTGCAGGTGAGTGCAGTGCAGGTGAGTGCAGTGCAGGTGAGTGCAGTGCAGGTGAGTGCAGTGCAGTGCAGGTGAGTGCAGTGCAGTGCAGGTGAGTGCAGTGCAGTGCAGTGCAGGTGAGTGCAGTGCAGTGCAGGTGAGTGCAGTGCAGGTGAGTGCAGTGCAGTGCAGGTGAGTGCAGTGCAGTGCAGGTGAGTGCAGGTGAGTGCAGTGCAGTGCATGTGAGTGCAGTGCAGTGCAGGTGAGTGCAGTGCAGTTGAGTGCAGTGCAGGTGAGTGCAGTGCAGTGCAGGTGAGTGCAGTGCAGGTGAGTGCAGTGCAGGTGAGTGCAGTGCAGGTGAGTGCATGTGAGTGCAGTGCAGGCGAGTGCAGTGCAGGTGAGTGCAGGTGAGTGCAGTGCAGGTGAGTGCAGTGCAGGTGAGTGCAGTGTAGGTGAGTGCAGTGCAGGTGAGTGCAGTGCAGGTGAGTGCAGTGCAGGTGAGTGCAGTGCAGTGCAGTGCAGGTGAGTGCAGTGCAGTGCAGGTGAGTGCAGTGCAGGTGAGTGCAGTGCAGGTGAGTGCAGTTGAGTGCAGTGCAGTGCAGGTGAGTGCAGGTGAGTGCAGTGCAGGTGAGTGCAGTTGAGTGCAGAGTGGTGTGTATTGACAATGTAAATGACAATGCCATCTATTTATGATTTAAAGAAAAAAAAAGAAATGTCATGAGCAAGGCCAATAGCTCTACCTTTAATGATGCAGAGACCATTGCATTGTAAATGCTTGTTTTCAAATTTGAAGGCAATGCTGAAGGACCTTTGCTCAGAAATGTAAAAGAATTTAAAACGTTGGACGAAAAGATTTCCACTCTTACCCATCATATTAAGCATATGGAACAACCACTAGACACTCCCTGCCCTCCAAAGACCACTCGTAATCCTAGGCTAAAAGAAAACCAGCCTGGCACTACTATTCCTTTAGGAACCAGCTCTATCCCTAATACTCGTATAGCGGGCCCAACCTATAAGGACAAACATCTAATTCCCCCTCGGAAGGCTAATAACAGTGTAGAAATATCACCTACACTGTAAAGCTGCCCCACAGTCTAAGGCACTGATGGATGTTTCTCTGACAATACCTTGACTAACCCTCAACTGCTGCCTGATTGCACCCCTTACGTCATTGTTTAAGAGTAAGTCCCTCCGTTACCTATTAAGAAGAGGGAAAATTGGTTGAACCTAAAATATAAGGTGGTCCTTTGGATAAATGAAAAGTCAGGCTGTTCAGGTGATTAGTTTAGATAGATTCTGACAGTAAGGAGGGTGACATGGGTTGGTCATGAGCCAAAATGTTCTGCAGGTGACTGTGTTGTCATTCGTTTTAAAAGGTCAAGAGTGGTGCAACACTTACTATTTCGTCTGAACCACCTGGTTAGGATCCCAGGAAGGATTAAGGCCCATCTCCTGGGATACTTTTACAAGCTGTCTCATAAAAATACACAGGGGGCTTCCAACCAAGAGGTTGGCTGAGACATGAGTGGCGTAAAAAAAGGGCCCCCAATATCAATACATGGAACCATTTCTCCCCGCTTTTTGATCTTCAGTACATTGATTGACATAATTTTCCTGATATCTCTGAGGGCCTTCATACTCCTGTGGATTTTGCATCTAATATTGGAGAAGGGAGTAGAGTGCTTGAAGCTCAGGACACCCCTACCAACTTAATTACAAACACAAAAGTGCACATTTACCCCCGGAGCCATAGACTTTTATCATGGACTACAGCAGGCAGGGCCAGAGTGGGAACAGCAACCAGACCTGCAGATTGCTTCTTGACCGGCCCTGTGAGGGGCGTGGGGGCGTCCTAGAAAAAGCACTGCTGCAAAACCAGCCCCCAGTGACAAAACCAGCCGCCACAGCCACAAAACGGCCCCCACCCCTCCGGCCCACCGGGGAAAAGCCCAGTGCCCGCTATGGCCAGTCCAACTCTGACAGCAGGAGTGCAATCTAAGCAGTTTAATGCAGATTGGTTAAAACTTATAAATTACTTTGACATATTCTGCCCCGAAAGACTTGGATGGCGGGTGACTCTCATTTTGATGTGATTCATTCTTGCTTCAATCTGGCAATTCCATCTCCTGTCGACAGGGCTAAGGGTGCTGGGCTGTCCTTATTTCTGTTAAAAATGTGAAGGATCTTATTGCTGTTATCTCTCACAGGGCTTATGATGAAATGATTATCAATTTTTATCATAAAACTTTTGATCACCAGTGCATTAAAGCAGTAGACAAACTGAATGAACTCATCTAAAATTATAATACGACAAACACACGCCAGTGCTATAAAATTAGGGCTAGGGACTTTAATATCCCCTCATGTAAGTTTAGTGGGCAGCCCATATGCGGGGTGGAAAATATTGATGGTGCTGAGATCACTGATTTTAAACATACTCATTATGGGAATGCGCTTAATAGGATGTGTGTCAATAATGATTTGATTTTTGCCCGTGACACGGTTACAGCAGCTGGTCCCTAGATACCAACTTACATCAGCATGGTCCAATGTAGCACCATTGAATTTACTTTGTTATCAAGAGATTTTAGTCTTTTAATGGCGGATTGTAAAATACAAGCAAACTGTGCCAGTGACGATAAACCCAGTTTATAAACCGAGATTGGGAAAGTGGGAATAAAACAAACGAGAAGGGATCCATTGATTTTTCTTCTAATAAAGGCATGAGAATTGAGTGAGATTCTATTGATCCAGCTTTGTTTACTGAAAATGTGATTTTAAAAATAAGAATGTGCTGGTCAACTGTTTGTCAATTGATGTCCCTGTAAGCACCATAATAAACCATTTTGGAGTGCCGTGTCAATCTATTTCCCAATCCCTTACAGCCAAACCCAGATCTAACAAGTCCCTTCCCATCGGTGGTTTAATTTCACTGCTCTGCAGCACATATACAACTTAAGATAGCCCTAAACTGTTCCCCAAGAACTAGAGTGAGTATTATGTGAACCCGTAAGGCTTATAAGGCCAGTGTGAAAGGCCATAAAATAGGAAACTGGGAGAACAGCTTGGGATGATATTGAAGCAGCAGGGAGACAAAGTAGCAGACTCCTTTGGGAAACTAAGAACCTCCCTTTCTTTATGGATTTATGGAAAGATCTGTCCCGAAGATTGAATGTCTAATTCCAGCCAAAATGTGGGCCGCTCTCTTCTCTCAGGTGTTTAAATCCAGCACTCTTCTTCATACATTATCAGGAGATGGGGGAAACCCAATAGCTGACTTTAAGGCACGCCTCTGAGTTGAGTGACTATTGGTGTCAATGAAATTGTCACAGCCATAAAAAAAAAGCGAACGCAGAAAGGCCCCGGGCACTGATGGCACCTCTGTAGACATTTTTAAAGAGAAGAGAACATTGAGTTTTGGGCCCCTTTACTCATAAATGTGATTTGAGCAGCAATCGTATGCCAATTCATTCCCACCTGGCAAGAGACAACCTTTGTACTTATCTTTAAGAAGGGTGAACCAGCCAAATTGTTACTGCCCACTATCACTTTTGAATTCTGCTTTAAAAATCTTGGTCCGGGTCTTTCTCTCTAGACTGGAGGAGTGGACAGAGATCAATAACATCCTGTCAGATTCCCAATTTGGTTTTATACCAGGCATTGGTACAGTGGAACAATGGCTACATCTGTCCCTTTTAACAGAAAAGTATGTCCACGATAAGAAAAATGCATTACATGAACCTTTCAAGCGCATTTGATACCATAAACCACTCTAAATCATGTTAATGGTGGAAAATGTGGGGTAGATAAGGCACTGGTCACTTTATTGAGGCATTTACACTGATACACCACTGTTAGGATCTGATATGTCCCTGAGATAGAATGTGCCCCACCGATAAGTTGTAACCGGTGTGTGTGCCAGGGTGGTATTTTAGCCCCATTTCTATTTTGTATTTATATTAACGGGCTGGATATATATTTATTGCAAAATGGGAAGGATGTCCAGAAAGTTGGTAATAGCTATCCCCCTACCTTACTATACGTGGGTGATGCATTCCTCATAGTAAGGACTGCAAATGGTCTACAAATCCTGATGGATGCCTTTTCTGATTTCATGAGCGATTTTGATTTGAAGGTAAATCTTCTAATGTAGTCCTAAATGTGCCAAAACTACAGCGCCTGTAATCGAAGGGGTCCCAATCGCCAAAGTGAGCAGTTGTAATTATTTAGGAATCCCCTTCGATTCACACCACAATTAGGGGTCACTACTGACTCTTACATGTAAATGTGGGTGTACTTGTAAAGCGCACTGCGACTCCAAGGAGTATCCTGGCGCTGAAGACCGCTGGGGAACCCGTCCTGGTTTTCCCTGTGAGATGGTCCCTTTCTGGGTATCTCCAAGGTGAAACCAGGCATCCCCGGCATCTGTGGGGGGCCGTTGTAGAGATGAGGCAAGCTTAATGCCCAGAGTTGCCGAGTGTGTTCCCTGGTTAGAGTAGGCAGCGAGCTGAGAATTATCAAGTCCGTTTTGATCCTGGTCCCCGAGAATTATCGAGTCCGTTTTGATCCTGGTCCACGACCCTGCCGCGTCGGGAATTGAACCCTGGTCCCGGGCTGTTCTCTGCTTACGGGTCTGCTGCCTCTAACCAGTGAGCCACACCACTCCACTATCACAGCAAATCTCTAGAGTGTTGGAAGAGCCTTTTCGTTTTGCATCAAAGTTGGTACATAAACCAATTAGAGAGTTGCTGATCACTTTAAAGTCCGAATGTGTCCGAGTTGGCCTTTATGGGGCTGGTGTCTGGGGATAGTCCAATTCTGAAATCTTGAAAAAAGTAGAAAACAGCTTTCTTCGCAAACGTTTAGCTGTTCCCCTAGCACGGCCACATACATCTGTCATTCTGAGGTTGGGTTGAAGCCTGGCCCCTGTACTGATATGGGTTAAGATCTGGCAAACCTGAGAGGTAGGCTTTACTAAATTAATTTTAAAAACACTGCCTGGCCCTGGACATTAAGGCCTATATCACTTGGCTCGACTTCATTAGAGATGTCTTTCGCGAGTCTGGGTGTTCCGGGGTTCTCTACCAATCCTGGCTCAGTTGAGAGATTCCCGAAATCCTGGATTAGGTCTTTATTTCTCAAACAGCGTCATAGTGAACGCCATTCCAAGGCCTACCATTCACACTTTGTTGGCTATTTACCTTGCATTGTCTCCCAAATATTGTCTGAAATATTACTTAATTTTTACAGAAAATTCGGATTGTGCCTTGGCCAATTCCTTTTAGCATTCCCACAACATGGGGCGTGATTTTCATCCCTCCTTATTTGCCCTTGCGATAACTGTTCTCAACAAAACAATGCCCGCTTTATGCTTTTTTGCACACTTTAAAGAACATGGCGTTCACTCTTTTTAGCCCCTTTTTTTATGTTCTTTCAATATTACAACTTATAAGATGGGAATTCTTTACCTATAGCAGTTAGGCTCTGCAGAAGTATGTAGTGCAGTAATTAGTTTTATACGTTGCTCCTTAAAATTGGGGAAAATATATGGAGTTTCTACTTAAAAGAGGCCCACCCCAGGGCTTTCATGTGCCCTTTATTGTGTACATTGTAATCTGTATCCCTTGCTCTACTGTATATTCCAGGATTTTGGTTTTTTGTTTTATTTCCAATTGCATTAAATTGTTTTAAGTACCTATGAATTATATAGGCATTATACCATTGTTGGCAACTTCCATGTCTTTTACACTATGATAGGTACTCAGTGGAGTAATTGATATCTATTTGGAACGTGCAGATTTGTATTTTATAAGTAAAGAATGACATTTTGCTATTTTTTTGTCAAATGTAATTGTATGCATTTCTATTTGATGTGTTGTTAATTTTTTATGTGAAATATTTTTATGGTGATCGAGCTGAATACAGCTTAATGACTGAGTGACTAGGTTGCACAACACTGAATGAGTGTCAGATAGCCAAAGTGCCCAATTTTAGGTGCATAACAGGTAGGAGATCGCCTTAGGCTCTTCCGAAACAGGAAGACAGCCCTCACCCACCAGAATGCCATGCTTCATCATCGGGCCTCTTCTCGTCATGAACTCCTGAACTGGGACCTCCGAAAATTATATATGCATAGGGGATGTGTTAGACGGGGACCTGGAGGGTCGGCCGAGCACAAGGGAGAGGCCTCCAGTGAGGACCGTCTCTAACGTTCGCACAGACAGGTAACTTCCCCCCCCACAGATGGACACCACACGAAGATCAGGACAACACCTTTTATAGGCAATTCTTGGAGTAGGGTGGTACGATACAAGGCGATCAGGACACGATGATCCTCTCAATTCTAGTCTCTAGTAGGGGAAGGGGGTAGCGGGACAGTCTTGGTACACACAGGTACTGAGGTGTAATGGTGGTAGCTCACAATCCTCGAGCTCGGTGTTCGGAGGGGTCAGACCGCGGCAGCGCCAGCAGGTCCCGAAGAGGTCGTAGGTGGCAACGGGCCGCGGCAGCGCCAGCAGGTCCCAACGAGGATGAAGGTTACGTCGGGCCGCGGCAGCGCCAGCAGGTCCCACGAGGAGGAAGGTTGCAGAGGGCCGCGGCAGCGCCAGCAGGTCCCGAAGAGGTCGTAGGTGGCAACGGGCCGCGGCAGCGCCGGCAGGTCCCAACGAGGATGAAGGTTACGACGGGCCGCGGCAGCGCCAGCAGGTCCCACGAGGATGAAGGTTGCAGAGGGCCGCGGCAGCGCCAGCAGGCAGGACAATAGTTCACAAGGCAGGGCTGTGGCAGCGCCAGCAGTCCGTCAAGGATGAGTTCGTCGCGGTGTCTCTCGACTCCAGGATACAACTGCCTTCCTGTCCTGGGGCTGCCTCAGTTATAGGTCTGGCGCCCTTTGATGTCCGGACCCTCGCTCTTGGAGGTCGGGAGGTCTGGGATGAGGGAGTCCAGACACCCAGCAGGGGGGTGGAGCCAGCGCCCGAGGAGGCTGGGGGTGCTCGGCACCTGGCGGGGGAGAGCCATCGACACTTCTTACTCCCATTGACCTGCCAAGTGGTCCGTTCACCTCCTGGGTGGATGGTGGTGCCGGGATGTCGGGGCCTGGCCAGGCCCAGGGTCGGGGTCGGGCTGAGGCCGCGCGGCCGCGTGGTGCCGTGTCCAAGATGGCGGCTGGGCCGGGCAATGGTGCTGACGGTGGCCCGGGCCCGTGACACAGGGACATCCGGGAGCAGGCGTCCCATGGGGGACGGGGTGCGGGTTTGTTCTGCGGGTAGTACCTGGAAGGCCGGGACCCGGGCCCTGTCCTGCGGGGAGGGAGCGAGCCCTTCATGGGGCCTGTCCAACATGCGTCCCCCCCAGCTGAAGGCGGGGAGAGTCACCCATCTTCTTGGGGACTTTCCTCGTCGAGGCGGAAAAAGCGGGACAGGCCGTCCACGTTGGCGTGGTCTTGACCAGGGCGATGCTCCACAGTGAAGTCGATCCCCTGCAGGGAGATGGACCATCGCAATAGTTTGGGGTTCTCCCCCCGCATCTGCATGAGCCATTGCAGGGGCCGATGATCTGTCTGTACCCGGAAATGGGTTCCGAAGAGGTACGGCCGGAGCTTCTTGAGGGCCCATACCACTGCGAAGGCCTCTCGCTCAATGGTGCTCCAGCGCTGTTCTCGGGGCAGTAGGCGTCTGCTGATGAAGGCCACTGGTTGGTCCACTCCTTCGGGGTTCAGTTGGGAGAGGACGGCCCCAATACCATGGTCGGAGGCATCGGTCTGCACGATGAACTCGCGGCTGTAGTCGGGGGCCTGGAGCACAGGAGCGGTGCACATGGCGGCCTTCAGTGTCTCGAAGGCTGCTTGACAGTCGGGAGTCCAGTTGACTCTTTTTGGGTGGTTCTTAGACGTGAGTTCCGTGAGGGGCCCCACAATGCTGCCATAGTCCCTTACAAACCGCCGGTAGTATCCGGTGAGCCCCAGGAAGGCTCGGACCTCGGTTTGTGTTTCGGGGGGTTGCCAGGACTGAATGGCAGCTACCTTGAGTTGGAGGGGGGCCACCAGACCGCTCCCCACTTGGTGTCCGAGGTAGGTCACGGACCCCTGGCCGATTTGGCACTTGCTGGCCTTTATGGTGAGGCCGGCCTGTTGGAGGGCCTGCAGGACCTCTCTGAGGTGGTGGAGGTGGTCTGTCCAGTGGCGGCTGTATACCGCGATGTCGTCCAGGTAGGCGGCGCTGAATTCTTCGAGGCCCGCCAATACCTGGTTCACCAGTCTTTGAAAAGTGGCTGGAGCGTTCTTCATGCCGAAGGGCATCACTCTGAAATGGTAGTGCCCATCCGGGGTGGAGAAAGCGGAACGTTCTTGGGCTCTGGGGGTGAGGCCGATCTGCCAGTAGCCCGCTGTCAGGTCGAAGATGCTTAGGTAGCGGGCTGCCCCCATGCGGTCGACTAGTTCATCTGCTCGGGGGATAGGGTGAGCGTCGGTTCGGGTGACCGCGTTCAGACCCCGATAGTCAATGCAGAACCGGAGTTCAGGGGTGGTACCCGGGGCCGCGGCCTTGGGGACCAGGACGACCGGGCTGGCCCAGGGACTGTCCGAAGGTTCGATGACTCCGAGGGCGAGCATCTTGGAGACTTCTTCTTGGATGCATGTACGTACCCGATCCGGTACTCGGTACGCCCGGTGTCGAACAGGAGGACTGTCCCCCGTGTCCACGTCGTGCAGGCACCAGGAGGTGACTCCGGGTGCGAGGGAGAACAGGTTTGCGAACGGCAGCAGGAGGGCCCGGCAATCTTGACGCTGCTCTGGGGTCAGGGCCTCGGAGAGTCGGACCCCATCCACCGAACCATCTCTTTCCCGGGTCCTCAGTAGGTCAGGGAGGGGCTCGGAGTCTCCTTCTGCGCCACTGTCGGTAGCCATCAGCAGGCTGAGCTCTGAGCGCACGAAGTGGGGTTTGAGTCTGTTGGCGTGGAGGACCCGGAGGGGGTTCCGGGGGGACTCCAGGTTGATGAGATAGGTGACGGGACTCTTGCGCTCGATCACCTTGAAGGGCCCCGTCCATTTGTCCTGCAAGGCACACGGTTCGATGGGGGACATCACCCATACCTGCTGACCCGGTTCAAACTCGATGGAGGAGGCATGTTGGTCGTACCACTTCATCATGTCCTCTTGACTGGCCTCCAGCTTGGCTTTAGCGATCTCCCGGAATTTCCGGGTCTGATTGCGGAGGGTCAGGAGGTATTTGTAGACGTCTGGAGGGGTTTTTAGGGGGGCCATTTCCCATTCCTCCTTCACTAGGCTGAGAGGTCCGCGAACGGGGTGTCCGTACAGGAGTTCGAAGGGGCTGAAGCCGAGGGACTTCTGGGGGACTTCTCGGTAGGCGAAGAGGAGGCACGGTAGTAGCACGTCCCACTGGCGACGTAGGGGTTCTTCCAGCCCCATAATCATCCCCTTGAGAGTGCGGTTGAACCGCTCGACCAGTCCGTTCCCCTGGGGGTGATAGGGTGTTGTGAATCGGTAAGTGACCCCGCACTGCTGCCAGAGGGATTTCATATACTTTGAAATAAAGTTCGTACCTCTGTCGCTGACGACTTCCCGGGGGAAGCCCACTCGAGAGAAGATCCCCATTAAGGCTCGACCCACTACTGGGGCTGTTATAGTACGAAGGGGGACCGCCTCAGGATAGCGGGTAGCGTGGTCCACCAGGACCAGGATGAAGCGATGCCCCTGTGCTGTTCGGGGGTCCAGGGGCCCCACAATGTCTATTCCCACCCTTTCGAACGGGGTGGTCACCACGGGGAAGGGTTGCAGGGGTGCCTTGAGTTTGCGGCCGCTCTTCCCGCTGGCCTGGCAGGTCGGGCAGGACCGGCAGTGGTTGGAGACGTCATTTCTCATTTTGGGCCAAAAAAAGTGAGTCACCAGGCGGTGGTAGGTCTTGTCTTGCCCCAGGTGCCCAGCCAGGGGGACATCATGGGCCAGGTTCAACAGGAAGTCTCTGAAGTGGAGGGGCACCACCAGCACTCGCCCGGCCCCCAGTTCTGCGATTCTCTGCTCGCTGTACAAGAGATCATTGTCCCAATAAACCCAGTGGGCCCCGGTGGTGTCTCCTTGGCCCTGGGCGAGCGCTTGCTGTCGCAATCCCTCGAGGGAGGGGCAGGTCTTTTGCTCCCGCCGGAATTGTTCTTGGGTGGGCCCCCCTTCTTGACGCCACTGAGCCAGGTCGGGAAGCTCGGGGGGCTGTGTGGACCCCTCTGTGGTGGGGTCCGGGTGGTCGGTCTGGAGGAAGTCCTCTTCTGGAGCGATCGAGGGCGGAGGTGCTGCCCATTCGTGTTCTTCTGGTCCAGGGATGGTGCGGGTGGCCCTGGACCGGGTGGTCACGCACGCCCAGTCCGGGAGACCCAACATCCCCAGATGCTCTCTTCTTTCAACAGCTGCCCACGGGGAGCTCTCAAGATCGTTCCCCAGGAGGCAGTCCACGGGGGCATCGTCGCGGACAGTTACTTTCAGCATGCCGGACACTCCTCCCCATTCGAAGGGGACGCAGGCCATCCGACACAGGCTCTCCGAGTTATCTGCCGATCGGACGGGGCAAAGCACGTTTGGCAGGATTTGTTCTGGGGTCACCAGGTGACAACGGACGGCCGTCACACTGGCCCCGGTGTCACGCAGGGCCTCGGCCTTGCGCCCATTTATGCTCACCCATTGGCTGTACTTCCGAGTGTTGGCGGGCAGGGGAGTCCGCGGGACCATGTCTCTTCCTCCTAGGCATGCCAGGGTCATGGCGGCGGGTTCCCACTCGCACTGCTCCGACTCGTAGGCCTCAGAGTCTTCGGAGACTTGTTCTTCTCCTAGGGCGGCGGCCGCCACCTGGCGGGGCCCGGGAACCTGGTTCTTCGGGCAGGTCGGGTCACTGGCATAGTGGCCGACTCGCTGGCATCGATGACACGTCACGTTGGCTCGGAACCCCGGGCGCATCCGGGGGTTTCCCCGGCCCGCTGGGGGCGGGGTGGCGTTAGCGGGAGCGGCTGGGACCGCGTCTCTGCCCCGGCCCTGTCCTCCACCTCCTCCCCGGGGGCGATGATGACCTTGGTTGGTTCTGTTCTGCTCGTTCGGCCCACTCCGGGCCACTCGGGTGCTCTCCCACCGGTCAGCCTCGGTGGCGAGCTGCCGTGGGTCAGTCAATTTACTGTCGAGGAGGTGCTGCCTGAGCTCGACGAAGCAGTTGTTGGAGCTGTGCTCCCACACAATGAGATTGAAGAGTTGTTCGTAAGTGGTTACGTTGTTACCCTTGATCCATCCCTCGAAGGCCCGGCTGAAATAGTTCACGTATTCCAACCACGTTGTACCTGGGATCCGGGTGCAGTTGCGGAACCTCTGGCGGTACATTTCGGGCGTAAGCCCATATCGACTGAGGAGGGCGGCCTTCACGTGGTCATAGGACGTCATTTGATGGTCCGGAAGCTGCAGCAGGGCATCACGGCCCTCATTGACGAATCTCCCCCATAGACCGGCTACCCAGTCACTTCGAGCGACCCGGTGGGCAGTCATGGCGATCTCATAGGCCTTGAACCACTGCTGTATGTCGTCGTTTCGGTGATATTCTCGGACCACATCCTTGGGGATGTGGACCTTCTGCTCGGTAGTACCCGGGGAGCGCGGTGGCTCAGGCACCCCTAGGTTTTTGTTCAGTTTGCGTATTTCTATCTCCGCTAGTTTGCACTCGTGCTCGTATGCCAGTCTTTTTTCTTCGAGATCCCTCTGTCTCTGTTTTTCCTCTCGCTCTTCTCTGAGCCGTAAGTGTTCTAAGTTTATTTTTTGTTCCGCCAGCTTCAATTCTCCGTCTAATTTGAGTCGTGCCAAGTCTAACTCGTGTAATCTATTTTTTTTCCCGCTCCTGGATCTCTTCTCGGGAGGGGCCTGTTCTCCGTTCTTCCGTCAGGGTGGTGTTGACTTCCGGGGCTACGGGGTCCCGGGGGGTTGCGGTATTCGTCTCTGTCCAGGCCTCTAGGGCGCTTTTGAAGTCTTCTTTTGTGCTTAGCCCGGTGGTAGCAATGCCTAAGTCCATGCAAAATTGTTTGAGCTCTCGGTGGTTGTATTCTTCCAGCCTTTCCATCTGGAACTTCTCTGCCGATCCGCTCTCTTTGGTCGTCATTGTGGTTTTAGTCGTAGGGTGAGTTCCTGTCTGTACGGTACGCGTTGGTTCGGATCCCGCCGCTGGCCACCAATGTTAGACGGGGACCTGGAGGGTCGGCCGAGCACAAGGGAGAGGCCTCCAGTGAGGACCGTCTCTAACGTTCGCACAGACAGGTAACTTCCCCCCCCACAGATGGACACCACACGAAGATCAGGACAACACCTTTTATAGGCAATTCTTGGAGTAGGGTGGTACGATACAAGGTGATCAGGACACGATGATCCTCTCAATTCTAGTCTCTAGTAGGGGAAGGGGGTAGCGGGACAGTCTTGGTACACACAGGTACTGAGGTGTAATGGTGGTAGCTCACAATCCTCGAGCTCGGTGTTCGGAGGGGTCAGACCGCGGCAGCGCCAGCAGGTCCCGAAGAGGTCGTAGGTGGCAACGGGCCGCGGCAGCGCCAGCAGGTCCCAACGAGGATGAAGGTTACGTCGGGCCGCGGCAGCGCCAGCAGGTCCCACGAGGAGGAAGGTTGCAGAGGGCCGCGGCAGCGCCAGCAGGTCCCGAAGAGGTCGTAGGTGGCAACGGGCCGCGGCAGCGCCGGCAGGTCCCAACGAGGATGAAGGTTACGACGGGCCGCGGCAGCGCCAGCAGGTCCCACGAGGATGAAGGTTGCAGAGGGCCGCGGCAGCGCCAGCAGGCAGGACAATAGTTCACAAGGCAGGGCTGTGGCAGCGCCAGCAGTCCGTCAAGGATGAGTTCGTCGCGGTGTCTCTCGACTCCAGGATACAACTGCCTTCCTGTCCTGGGGCTGCCTCAGTTATAGGTCTGGTGCCCTTTGATGTCCGGACCCTCGCTCTTGGAGGTCGGGAGGTCTGGGATGAGGGAGTCCAGACACCCAGCAGGGGGGTGGAGCCAGCGCCCGAGGAGGCTGGGGGTGCTCGGCACCTGGCGGGGGAGAGCCATCGACACTTCTTACTCCCATTGACCTGCCAAGTGGTCCGTTCACCTCCTGGGTGGATGGTGGTGCCGGGATGTCGGGGCCTGGCCAGGCCCAGGGTCGGGGTCGGGCTGAGGCCGCGCGGCCGCGTGGTGCCGTGTCCAAGATGGCGGCTGGGCCGGGCAATGGTGCTGACGGTGGCCCGGGCCCGTGACACAGGGACATCCGGGAGCAGGCGTCCCATGGGGGACGGGGTGCGGGTTTGTTCTGCGGGTAGTACCTGGAAGGCCGGGACCCGGGCCCTGTCCTGCGGGGAGGGAGCGAGCCCTTCATGGGGCCTGTCCAACAGGATGGCTGAATTGGAATGTTTTAGATGCCTCTGACGTCCACAAATATGTTTTCCTGTCTTCTCCTTTTTGTATATAATCTCTTTTTTTAATTTATTTTTTATTGAGCAAAACAGATGGGCATTTTAAACAATGTACAATAATCAATGATCAGGAATAAAACAGTTATTTTTTTAAACATCAAGCGAAATCTAGTAAAATCCTTTGATCAATAACATTTAACAATAGTATTGATATTAATATTGATAGAAAGCAGAAGAGAAAAAAGAATAATGTTCCAAGTAACTTAGTTTCTAAGGTGCAAAGCAGGGGATGTATGACGTTACAACGCATGTGTTGGACCCGGTCCTTTGGGCAGGTTCACCCCGTGACTTTTTGCTTTTTCCTAGCCTGTTTTTGGAACCTGGATTGGTGATTGTAGGCCTCTGCGCACTTTTTCACTGTGGTACAGTGTAAAGTGCGTGTGCTCTCTGTGTATGGATGGTGAGCGACCTGCCCTCCCATAGGAATGAATGGGGAATATGTGTGCCCATGGTAGATTCCTGATGCGTGGGGAGTGCAGGGGCGAGTTTGATATGTATGAACTCGTGAGAATGAATGCTGCAGAAAGGTGTATGCGGCATGGCTGTGTCTAGTCTAGAAGCGCCACTTTTAGAAGTTGGCATAATTGTGTAGTGAGTCTGCTGGCACGTGATTGGCTGATGAGCCTGGGCCTGCTGGTGGATGGGCTGTCTGTTTGAGTAGGATGGGGTATGCCAGGCCCTGGAGGAGGGGGTCTGAGTCAGCCGTAGATGAAAGGCCCCCATCTGCTGTTAGGGAGGGGAGGAAAGAGCGTCTGGTGGAGCCAGGCTGTGCCTGTGGGCCCACCCTTGATGGCTCTCCCTCCTGATGGCCCCCTGTCACCTCTGACCTGAGGCTGACAGGAGAGGGAAACCAGATACACCCAGAGCTTAGGGCTCGCTTACACAAAGACTTCAAAAGACTTCAAAGCCTTTTCTGTGTATAAGAAGGGGCTCTGCCCCTTCCAAAATGTTCTTGTCTTGTTCTTGTTTTCTGGACTTGAATCTATCAGGGGTGGGCGCTGCCCAGCCCCTGGATGCCTGGACTCCTGGGGGACCCCTCTGCCCTGCCTGGGCTGAGGGGGGGACTTGGCTTTACCCCTGGGAAGCTCTGGGACCCTTGGCAGCATGGAGAAGCTGCATCTTCCTGGGGAGGAGCGCTGGAGATGTACTACTAGCGCCTGGAAGCGCTCTGCCTGTTGTCTAGCGCTTTGGAGCGCTTCATTTTTCCCCAAGCGCTTGAGAGCACTTTGTCTGGACTTTTCCTAGCGTTGAGGAGCGCTTCATTTTTTATTATAGCGCTGGTAGCGCTCTGCTCATTTGCCCTAGCGCTTAGAAGCGCTCTATTCCTATGGCCGGTGCCCACCCGGTATCTGGCCTGTAGGAGGAATCAGCCCCCGCCTGCCTGCCTAAGGATCGGGCCGCCGCGCTGCCCGCGGCGACCCAGAAGTGACTGACCGGCCGGCCAATCCTGTCGCGGCCGGCCGGAAGTCCCGCCCCCGGCAGTCCGAGGAAGAAGAAGGAAGGCGCGGGAGATGGCGGCGGTGGACGGGGCTCCTCTCGGCTGAGGGAGCCCCAAGGAGATGAGGCGGCCGGCTGGCAGGGCTCCCGTGTGCCGAGGGAGCCCTGCAGAGGAGAAGACTCGTGGTCGGCCACCCGGGGCTCCCGTGCGCGGAGGGAGCCCCGGCGAGGAAGATGGAGGGCCGGCGCGAGGCTCCCCGCATGGAGGGAGAGCCTCGAGGCAGCAGAGACGTGTCCCCGCCCCGCCCGCGATGGGCTGCCGGTGAGTCTGGGCAGAGGGGGACAGAGGACAGGAGGGGCGCCGGGGCACGGTGACGGTGTCCGCGCCCCCCCCCAGTGGCGCGAGCTCGCGCCTGTGGCCAGTGCGAAGCCACGAGGGCTTCAAGGGCGGCCCCAGATGGCAGTGGGTCGCCCCAACGCTTTGTGAGCCCAGAGAGGCTCAAGGGGCTCGTAGGGGCATACTGGACTTTGGCGCATTTAGGGCGGCCCCAGTGGTCAGTGGGTCGCCCCAACGTGCGTGAGCCCGGAGAAGCGCGGAGGGGCCATATTTTGTTTAAGAGCCTGTTTGGCTCCAACGACGGGGCCAAGTTGTTTTTAGAGCCTGTTAGGCTCCGGGGGCATTGCAGAGAGTTTGAGCCCCCAGAGAGGGACTCCCACGATGGCCGCATTTGTTTGTTTAGAGCCCCGAGAGGCTCTGGGCCAGAGGAGGGCTCCAACGACCCCCACAGTTGTTTTAAGAGCCTGCTAGGCTCAGGGGGCATTTCTGTGGACAGAGCCTGTGTGGCTCCAACGGAGTTGCAAAGTTTATCGTCAGAGCCTGTGTGGCTCCAACCTTTTGCGCAGTCCGTTCTAGGGCCAGTGAGGGCCCCGGCGCAGTTTTGAATCTCCAGCTGCCCAGCAATTAGTGGGCAGCGGCACCGTTTAGGCGCAATTTCAGGAGAGAGTCCCTGCGTGGGACAGCGAGGGCACAGCGGTGCCCGGCCTTCACAGCTGCGCAGCACTTACTGCCAGCTGCAGCGTTTAGGCCCTTGTGAGAGTTTCCAGGGGCCCAGCAAGTAGTGGGCCCCTGCATCGTTTAGGCCCCTGACATTGAGACTCAGGGCGTTCTAGCCCCAACAAGGCCCGTTGGCCTAGGGACTGCCACGGGTGGTGGCTTATGTAGGTTTTGCGCAATTGTATGGTTCTTGCACCTCTGAATGTGATTTCTTGCATCATGTCTTATTCCTGCACCTCTGAATGTTTTTAGACATCATGTGACTATTGCGCTACTGTATTATTCTGGTACCTCTGAATGTAATTTTATTGCATCATGTGCTTTATTCTTAACACCGCTGAATGTGTAGGTTTATGCATTATGTGTTTTTCTTTACTACTCCTCTGAATGTATATTTATGCATCATGGGTAATGTGTCCTTTCTTAGACCCCTAAAACGCTGTGTGCTACTTAGGTGGTTTTCCTTTACTACTCCTCTGAATGTGTTTCATACATCATGGGTAATGTGTTCTTTCTTAGACCCCTAAATGCTGTGTGATACTTAGGTGGTTGTTCTTTTAGTACAGGTGGTCCTAGTGAGGTCCTGGTCCCCTGCGTGACAGTCTCCTAAGGGGTTTAGGGTTGCGTAGGTGGTACTTACCTGTCCCCAGTAGTTACTGGATGTGATCTATAACTGTTACTTTGTGTTACAGTGAAGTTTATATACTTTTATTCTAATTACTGACAAGTATTTCTATATCTGCAAAGTGTTGATTCAGACAGTGGCCCATGTGGCCCTGTCTTGTAAATAATCCCTTGTGAATATTGCCGTGCCAGTTGGCACAATGTACATGTGTAATTTCTATCTGATATGTTTTTACAATACAAAAGTTATTTTAATATAACCTTGTATGGAGTCTCTTTTGTGGTGTACCTAGTATGTTGTTGCTGTCGTGCGCTGACGCAAATGCTTTACACATCGCCTCCGAGTTTAGCCTAGACTGCTCGCGCCATGCTACCTAGAGGGTGAGCAGGGGTTATCTTGGCGTGTGACTTCCTTGCCCTGACTGGAATGGTGGTTTCTGCCTGGCTTTGGCATCAGCCTTAGCCTACCCGAAATAGCCGGTTTCCAACAGCATGCTTTTACCACGCATGCTGTTACAACGCAAGTATTACAACGCAAACCTTTACAACGCATTACACTTGGGGTGCTGGATAGTGAATAGTTTAATTTACTATTCCAACTCCAGTCCCCGTGGATAGTAGGGAAGGTGTTGGATAGTAAATTAAAACTATTCCCTATCCTAGAGCGCCCCCCAGTGCAATGCGTTGTAATGGTTTTTGTTGTAAAACCTGCGTTGTAACAGCACTGCGTGGTAAAAGTTGCGTTGTAAAGGATGTTTCCCCAAAGCAGGACTAGATGTTAAAAAATATAGCAGTGATGACCGGAAGCTTGTAATTATTTTTGTTACTATACTTTGCCCCCTGATCTGATGACCGGAAGCTTGTAATTATTTTTGTTACTATACTTTGCCCCCTGATCCCGGATAAACATTTTAACCATTTTAAGACACCCCTGCTACTTTACAGTATCCAAACGTCCTAGCTTAAATAAATAACATGAAAGTGCAGAGTGCTATTGCTTCTGCAGTGGCAGTTTCAATAAAGTGCTAATAGTGCAAAGTGCTTTAATATTGCGAATATAGACATCCTTATGTTATAGATGTAATAATTTACCTTTGCCCACCCATTAAAGATGTATTTTCCCCTTGATTTGTGGACATTCTGCTTGGGCAAAGGACCCTGACGCACTAAAGTGCTAACGTGCCTGTCCTAAACTTCTTATATGAATAAAGTGTCAAGTGCTAAAGTGCTAGATGGCGGTCATGGATTGATCGCTATCAAAGAATTTCCAATTTTTGGTGAACTTTTGCATTGCCCCAATCTTCTTGTCCTTTGCATTTTATTCACCCATTTTGAGTAGGATGGTATCTCCTCTGACCTCCAATTTTGAAGGATTAGGGAACGGGCAACTAAGGAGCAAATCGCCGTGTAGGTCTCTTCGGCATTAGATAAATCAGATCTTTTTATAGAAATGCCAAAGAGAGCAACCTCGGCTTCAGGATCAAGCGTCTTCTCGATGGCCTTTCAAGCTTCGGGCATGTAAAAAAAATATGAAGCCTATCGCCCCCATCTCGAAGCTGGCATCGAAAGCCTTTATTTTCTACACCCGGGAAGCGTTTATTAAGAGCTTTAGGAGTGAAATAGGCCATCCAATGGGATATAAATGACATCCTTTTAAAATTGGCTGCTCTAAGCACCTTGCTTCCTAACTGGGCAATCTGCTCCCACTCCTGCTTCGAGAAGGAGCAATTAGTCTTGTGAGTTATTTTAGCCAGAATTTCTTCAACCAAAGGAGACTCTTCACCCTTTCTTAGTAAGGTGTATCACTTTCCCACTCCTTTTAATTTCACTCTATAAAGGGTGTTAGCCAGAGCTGGTTGTGTCCCACATGTCGAAAGATTATATTTAATCTGCAGAAGCTGGAGCAAAGTCACCGCAGACCAACTGACCATATCGCTGAGCCAGAACCCGCCTGTAGCCACCCACGACACCAACGACGCAGCACACAATCTTGCACAGTGGATCACCAACTGTCCCGACGACCTCACCCTTCTGAAGAAACCCCCTGGCAAGACTAGCAACAGAAAAACCGCATGGTTCACAGACGCCCTCAGAGACGCAAAGAAATCATGCCGAACCCTCGAGAAAGCTTGGCACCACGAACGGACATCAGAAAACATGACAGCCCTCAAGAGCGCCACCCGCGAATACCACCATATAATCCGCACCACCAAAAGGACATCGTTCAAAGAGCGGCTGGACAACAATGCCCACAACAGCAAGGAACTCTTCAGCATTGTCAAAGAGCTCTCCAACCCCAGCGCCAGCAACAACGACATCACACCATCGCAAGACCTCTGCAACTCCCTCGCCACATTCTTCCACCGCAAGATCGCACAGATACACGACAGCTTCGGACCCCAGACTCCACCTCCAGCTATCATACCAACGACCCCCAACAACAACCTCAGCGCATGGACCCCCATCAGCTCGGAAGACACCATCCGCGTCATGAACACCATACACTCCGGCTCCCCATCCGACCCATGCCCTCATCACATCTTCAACAAAGCCGACACCATCATCGCACCCCACGTCCGGAACATCATCAACAGCTCCTTCACGCCAGCCACCTTCCCTGGAAGCTGGAAACATGCGGAAATTAGCGCTCTTCTGAAGAAACCAACAGCGGACCCCAAAGACCTCAAGAACTTTCGCCCCATCTCTCTTCTCCCCTTCCCGGCTAAAGTCATCGAGAAGACCGTCAATAAACAGCTGACTGCATTCCTCGAAGAAAACAACTCGCTCGACCCATCCCAGTCTGGATTTCGAGCCAACCACAGCACCGAGACCGCCCTCATCGCAGCCACCGATGACATCAGGACCCTGATGGACAACGGAGAGACAGCCGCTCTCATCCTCCTGGACCTCTCAGCAGCCTTCGACACCGTCTGCCACCGCACCCTAATAACCCGCCTCTACAACACTGGGATCCAAGGAAAGGCCCTGGACTGGATCACATAATTCCTCTCCGACAGAACCGAGAGAGTCCGCCTCCCTCCCTTCCGCTCCGAAGCCACCAAGATCATCTGCGGTGTACCCCAGGGCTCCACGCTCAGCCCAACCCTCTTCAATATCTACATGAGCCCCCTCGCCACCATCGCACGCAAACACAACATCAACATCATCTCCTACGCCGACGACACCCAACTGATACTCTCCCTCACCAAAGACCCTCTCACCGCCAAAGCCAACTTCCAGGACGGAATGAAAGATGTCGCAGAATGGATGAAGCACAGCCGTCTGAAGCTCAACTCGGACAAAACGGAGGTCCTCATCCTCGGACAATCCCCGTCCGCCTGGGACGACTCCTGGTGGCCCACGACGCTGGGCACAGTACCCACACCCACGGACCACGCACGTAACCTGGGATTCATCCTGGACTCCTCCCTCACGATGACCAAACAAGTCAAAGCAGTCTCATCCTCGTGCTTCAACACCCTGCGCATGCTCTGAAAGATCTTCCGGTGGATCCCCACCGAAACCAGAAAGACGGTCACCCAGGCCCTCGTTACCAACCAACTGGACTACGGGAACGCCCTATACGCAGGAACCACAGCCAAACTTCAGAAACGCCTTCAACACATACAGAACGCCTCCGCACGACTCATCCTTGACATCCCTCGCCACAGCCACATTTCCGCCCACCTGAGAAAACTGCACTGGCTCCCCATCAGCAAGAGGATCATGTTCAGGCTGCTCACCCATGCACACAAAGCGCTCCACAACATGGGCCCCGAATACCTCAACAACCATCTCTCGTTCTACACCCCCACCCGCCAGCTCCACTCCACCAACCTCGCCCTCGCCACCGTCCCACGGATTCGCAGAACCACCACCGGAGGAAGATCTTTCTCCTACCTGGCAGCTAAGACATGGAACTCCCTCCCCGCTCACCTACGACTGACCCAAGACCATCTCACCTTCAGGAAACACCTCAAGACCTGGTTGTTCGAGCAGTAGCGGCACACCCCCCTCTCTCCAGCATCTGAGACCCTCACGGGTGAGTAGCGCGCTCTACAAATTTACTGATTGATTGATTGATTGATTGATTCCAGATATTCCAAAAACCCAGTTTTTGATTGATTATTAGATCTATCTAGGACCTCTTGCCAGGTGATATGATTCTGAGAGGAAACACAATAACCCAAATCACCAAGCCCACAGTCTTTCAATTTTTTGATCTTACTAGAGTGGATTTGAAGCCAAAGATCTTACGCTCCTCTAATTTTAAATAATGAAAACCAGCAAACTCTACCTGTTTAAAAAAGACTGTAGTCTATCGGAGAAATCCTGGATAGTCTTGTATCTGATCTTATGGGTAATTTAGCTGTGTTAAAAAAAGTCAGGACTTGCAAACCTGCCTCCTGTTTCATTCCATCATAAAAAAACATATCAAGCAGCCCATTGGGATCCAATAGACGTGCTGGGAGATCCAAGATCGCTGTCATATAATAAGTGCGAATATTCGGTAGCGCTAGACCCCCTTGAGTGGTTCCTAGCTGTAATATAGGCAATTTCACCCTGGAAGCTTTCTTATTCCAAACAAAATCCCTGATCATTGACTCAATCTCTTTAAAGAAATGAGACTTAATCTTTAGCGGTACATTTATAAAAAAGAAAAACCAATAGGGGAAAGTACAGACATTTTAATAAGTGCTACGCGGCTAATCAAGGTTAATGGTAAAAGAATCCATCTATCAAGCAAAATTGTAATTTCATTAGCATTGTTAAATAATTCAAACTAAATAGTTGTTCAAACTGATGGAGACAAGTATCTAATAGGTTCTGCTTTTGTATATAATCTCACTGGTGTAGCCACTTGTCAAATGTCAAAGGTTCTTATATAGCGCCTTATCACCTCAAGGTCTCAAGGTGCTTGCTTTGGGAACCCGTCCTGGCTTTTTCCCTGTGAGATAACCCCTACTGGGCAACCCCAAGGTGAAAGCCAGGCATCCCGCCGCGGGGGGGCCATAGTGGAGATTAAGCAAGCTATTGCCCAGAGTGTGAACCTGTGATTCGAGTAGGCACCGAAGCGAGAATTATCGAGTCTGTGGACATTTTGGGCTCAAGACCCTGCCGTGTCGGGAATAGAACGCTGGTCCCAGGTCTGACCTTTGCTTCAGGGTCTGCCTCCTCTAACCAGTGAGCCACACTTCTCCACCTAACCAGTGAGCCACACTTCTCCACTTGATCGTCTGCATCATTGTTACAGCAACATATGTATGAGAAACATTTTTTGAAGGAACAGTTTGAGTGTTTGAGCACTAACATATGTGCAAACAATGTCTTTGACATTCCCATGATCTGGTATACACTGACATCATCATACGTTGTTTGGCCCACACTCATCTTTCAGCCTGTATGACTCTCTAAGACAACAGCCTTCACAAATACCTTTCACTGATTCAAGTACGCTTAACACCCAGTAAACATACCTCCCTGCCACCTTGGGTTGTTTATTGCTACTCAAAGTGCAAGCTCCCAGTGGTATTATTTTCAAAGTGAAATTTTTTGTGATATTGTTATTTTACATTTGCCCTGAAACACTGCCTATGGCTAAATGGTTGAAATATACAAGACACATTTAAGTAACAAAACCAAGTAAACTACTTTTAAGCCCAGTATCTCTGAAAAAGAACTTAAATTATACCGCTACCAGTTCGAACATCTACTAATCATTTTGACCATCTCCCTCCATCTTGTACACACAGAGCACGTTTCTGCATGTTGCATATTATACAAATAGTATTGGTACATCATTCAATCACACTCTGAGGTTCTGCTTCTTCACCCCTATCTATATGTAGTACCAATAATGTTAGATGACACTTGCTGTATCTCTCTGTGGGATTAAAATGTCTACAAGCCTACTTGAAGTCTAAAACATGTTTATTATGCAAAAGAAGCGAAAATAACATGAGAGGCTAGAGAGACAAAACCTCGCCTCTCCGAAGTGAGCTGTTGAACATGGGCATACAACACCGCTACAGGCTAAATTACACGGTGTTCAATATATGTGCAATATTTCAACAGAAATAGCATTAATTCACATCTCTATCCTGTGTAGACAGAGACCATCTATGAATAACTGAATTTGTTAACTGCTTATTTTATTTATTTATTTATTGAAAAGGTTTTATATAGCGCTACTGGATCCAGGAGTATCAGAGCGCTTTACAGACAGATAAACAAGATAAACATCTTGAAACAAAATAAAACAAAATTACAGAGTGAATAAAAACTAGCATGGGATAAGGCATTTCAGTTAGACGAGGTAATTGAGAAAAGAGAGTAATTAAGGGATGGGTAAGGGAGATGGGGACGGTTAAGAGATAGGAGAGAAAATGACGACTGAATCAATATAGAGACGTTAGGTACCCCAATATTTGTTGAGAAGAAGCACCTTGAGTCTTTTTTTGAAGAGACGGTAGGAGGGGTTGCAGCGAAGATCTTGGGGGAGAGAGTTCCAAATCGTAGGGGCATTACCAGAGAATGCACGTGATTGTGTCTTTGTACATTTGAGTCTCGGGGGGATGAGGACAAGGGCATTAGTGCTTCTCAAGGACCTGGAGCAACCAGCTTTTTGTAGTTTGTCAGAGAGGTAATTAAAATCATTCAAACATAATCAGATAAACAGCCTCTATCACACGCATAGAAAATAACAAGCATTGGCAAAGCCAATAGGTCAGATGCTGTCTGCCAACAATTTGATAATTTTTGTTTTACTTTGTTATGGTTTTTGCTAAACATTATTTTTTGAGAAGCTGTCTGATATTCGTGAATTAGAAAAAAACATTGGCTATAGGCAAAAATGTTTTCTGCTCACAAAAAAGCACACATTAATATAGTACTCCCTGGCTCTGAAGAGAACTACTTTGTGTGTAGATGTGCTATTGTGAAAGGGAAGCATGCCATAACGCACAGTAAAGTCAGCCAATGGCTGAAGTGGGCTGATACATTGCCTCTTGATGCATGCTTGAGTGTGTTGTAGAAAAATGTGACAGACAGCCACAGACAAATGGATGTAGTGTGGCTGAAACCCCAATAGGTATGTATGTCATACATAATTTTAGGAAAATAAAAAGGTGTTGGCAGACATAAAAAATCTAATTGTTCTGGCATTGGCTGCTAGCCTCTTGTCTTTGAAAAAAGAAAGACAAACAGAAGGAAAAAGTGAAGGAAAGAAAGACGGATAGAAAGATGGAAAGAAAGGAAGGAAAGAAAGAAGGAAGGAAAGAAAGCAGGAAAGACAACAAGAAAGAATGAAAGAAAGGAGGACAGAAAGATGGAAAGAGAGAAAGAAGGAAGGAAGGAAAGAACAAAAAGGAAGGAAGAACAAGAAAGAAAGAAGATAAAAAAGGATGGAAAAAACAGAAAATATAGGTAAGAAAAAAGAAGGAAAGAAAAAATGATAGAAAGGCAGAAAGGAATAAGGAAAGAAAGTAAGAAAGTAAGAGGGAACGAAAGGAAGAAGATGAAAAGAGGAAGGAAAAAGGAAAAAAGTAGGCAAGAAAGAAAAAAAGCAAGAAAACGAAGGAAGTACATTTCTAAACAAAAGGTGTCACAAGTGCTGCAAATTAAATACGATAAAGGCTGATTTTTTTTATTGGAAAAATGTTATTAAAGAACCATTGCTAAAATTGAGTGCAGAATATATGTGTTCTGAAGAATTGTCCGCTTATGAATTCATATGTAAAATGTTAAAGCTTTCAGTTTGTGTACTGCATGCATTTTAAAAAGAAGATAAATTAATACAGATCAATTTTAAATGCACACAATTTGGTATGCTGTGGAATACCAGCAGTCAGATAAACAAAGGACGCTTCAAAAGGAATTCACAACAACATTCACAGGAGACAGGAACTGATTAAGTTAGGAATGTGGCCTGCACTCACATCTGGTAAAAAGGTCCAGCTTTCAACTCAGGCACTAAACACAAAGGCAACACTAAAGTAATTATAAAGTAAAAACAAAAAACACTGGCATTGAATGCAACTACCATGTGTGCGAATGTGCTTATTGTGAAAGAGCAAAATGCAGTCACTCAAAGTGAAGATAACCACGGGTTCATGTAGGCTGACCCACTGCCCCTTGCTATAAGCTTTAGTGGGCGGAAGCAAAATGTGAATGACACAACAACAGACCAATGGAAGAGGAGAAGTGACTGCAAGCCCCTTAAAGTAAGTATATTATACAAATAATTTTAGTACAATGGAAAGGTCTTACCCAGACTTAAAAATTCTGTTAATCTGGTAAAACTAACAGTGCACATAATACAGTAAAACGTCTTTCTAAATAAAAAAAACAGAGATAAAAGAAAAAAATACTGCAGAAACACCTGTTTATAGTGTCCGTTTTTCTTCCATTACATGTGTTACCCCCCCCCCAACCTTTTCTATACATTCTGAAAGAATCAACCCACCCTAGAAAATATCCCTGGACAATTAAAAAAACAGTTTTGGAACATTACATAACATTCTCCTGCACAAATAATGGCCTGATCGTATCTTGATTAGCTTTAATAAGCTTAGTATCAATTCCCCCATTGTGTAATCTGTGCCACAGCAACACCGTGCTATACGGTTGAATGCTGCACCTGTAGTCAATAACACAGAAGTACAGGCTTAGCACCGAATCCACAGATGTAATGTTGGGACAAAAGAACTATTGTGAGTGAGTTGTCAAGCATACTATATTTGACATGAAACCCCATTTGGAAACAAGCGCTAGCAAAACCAATAAATCTAGCCTTCAGTAGCTGTTAGCTTTGTTTACTAGTCATGTTTTACAGCAGTGCTGCTGTTTTGCAGTACAGCTGAAAGCAAAAGAAAATTCTATGTAGTGGAGAGCATTGGCTGCATTGTTGGACTGAGAATGCGTCTAGCCGATTCCTTCTAGCATTATGCAAGTTAAGTTAGCATTTACGGCACCATTTTGTATTCAGCTGCCATTTTGTACCATGATCGAAAATAAGCTCCTGACTCATAATGTTTGCCTCAGAAGAAAAAGCAGCTTCGATTGTTATTTTTCAGTATTATCCAAGGTTGAGTTCCACTGCCTTAATGCATAGATCGTTCTGGCTCTGTATACCTTTCCTCTTGAGTAAGCCCTGCTCCCACCCTAGAGAGACGAGCAAGGGCAAAGTAACCTTGAAACTAAAGATAGCATGTACCCGTCCTCAACTTGGTAGCTGGCCTTTCTATACTCCCTTTGTTCGTTAGTGCCCACGTTGGAAAATTCCAGTCTGGGCGGGGTTTTAGAGGTGTTGGAAATGTATATTTTGTGTTACCGTGCGGACGGGAGTCAGTCCCTTGGCAGCTATCTAAGGAGGCTGGTCAGACTGGACACAACTCGAGCGGATACTAATAAAATAACTTTGGTTTGTATTCTCTACTGTCTGACCGACTCTTCATTTGTATGGAAGACTGAGAGGTGGTCGCGTGTGACCAGGGTGGCCCAAATCGGGCCACTTTCTTCAGTATAATATCGTGTTTTTTTGTATTGCGGGATGGAGGCAATAGGAAGCGTAGGAGGGTGTGCAAGAGAGGCTAGGGGAAGCAGACGAATACAAACAAAAGGGCTTGCTTGGAGAGAAAAAAGGAGCTCCAACATCGCAGGCAGTGGAGGGACACATGTACTTTGGCTATGCTCTAGGTTTGGTCAAACACAAGTAGAAGACATGAAACTGTCACGGGCTAACAGTTTAGAAGCAGCAAGCAAATGAAAGTGATAATGAAGTCAAATAATGGCAAGCAAGGGGGGCGTGGCTTGGAGGGCGAAGATGGCGGTCGCAGCTTAGAGGAGCTCCCGCCGGCCCGCACATTATCCGTTCCTTATCCTGGCCCCCGAGCCCGCTAACCGCCCTACCTGTGTGCAGTGTGTTCCGGGTGGCGCCCAGACCTCTCCGGTGTGCCGCCCCGCTCCCTCTGCCGCTCCAGTGTCCCGAGATAGTCGGCGGCGCGGCGCGGCCTGTTGTCCACGAGCGGAGCCGGGACCTCGATTTTCGGGGCGGGAGGCCGGTGGTCGGGCCGGTCGGCGGATTCTCCGCCCGGAGACGGCAGCGCCGGAGCTAGCGAGACCCACTGTGGGCACCTGGGGAACCGGAGGCTGTGCTGAGGCGATCCTGCGACGGCGTGGAGGTGTCGTGGCCTGTGCGGACCCCGGGCAGCCGGGGCCTCGAGTTTCGCGACCCCGGGCTGGCCCGAGCCCGGATGACGGGGGGTCGCTGAGGCTCACTCCTGGTGTTGGTGGAGCACCTGCTGTGCCCGGGGACCACTGGTCGCGTACAAACAGGAGACCGAAGAGGTGGATCGCAGCTGGGGCCCGGCTGCCCGGTGGCCTAGCGCTTGCTGGTAACGCGCGCCCTGAGACGCACCTCCCTTGGCCTGGTTCCGGAGCCGCCTGGGGCCGGTAGCGTGACTGAGAACCTCCCTGCTGGAAGCTGCCTCGGGCGCTGGGGCTCCGGAGTGGAACTGCAGCCTGCCGGGCCCTGGGGACGCCGGGGCCTCAAGTTTGGTGAACCCCAGCCGGGCGGCATCTTCATTAGCTCCTGGACGAGGGGGTGAGCACCGTGCGGCTGGAGTGCTGGAAGATCGAGCACAACGTCGGATTTGGAGGGCTAGGCCTGATTGCTGTGCTGGATAGAGTGGGGCATTGACGCTGTATGGGGCCGCCCATCTGAACCCACGAACGCGCCTGACGAGACGAGCCTGCTGCCCGGGTGGTGACCGGGAGTCATCCACGGATAGTCCGCGACACACAGTGAGTGCCCCCCCCCCCCCTCTCCTCGGGTGGACCTACTACTAAGGCGCAGTGCAGAGACTTGTGGCCTGTGAAGTGATCTGGGCTATTCCGTTTGAAGACCCGAGTGCCTGCCTTGTATCTGCTGCTGAGAGACACAGGTGGGGTGTGGGGTGGCCAGAGGGGCCGGCGGGGCTGGACGCCCCGGTGTCTTGAGACTATACTGTGCGTGCCCTAGCTTGCGGGTCCTGGGGGAGATCCGGACCGGGACATTGGGAACTCAGAACGGGCGAAGAGACTATCCTGCTTTGCACCTCTACAGGGGCTTGCCGCCCGGGGCTTAACTACGGAGCCCGTGATCTGGGGGTGCTCGATGGGGACGGCGTTCAGGCTCTGAAGGTATCTCCTTGGTCCCCCGAGTGAACTTTGCTATCAGATTGCTGTTGGCCGGAGGCCCGCTACAGGGACTGAGTGGCCCTCCTCATTACCGCTAAACATGACGAGAGGTGGGGGCGGCACTGGTTCCACCAAACAAGGACCGATCGATAAATTCACGGGTCCCAGTGGAGGATCCGGGGCCTCCGGAGGTGGTCAGGGCACAGGTCCTGATAATGCGGCCCTGATGGCCGCCATTACACAATCTAGAGACATGCTTGATGCCAAGATTGGTGCGGTTGGAGCCGATGTCATGCTGCTGCGTCAAGACCTCCGCAATGCTGTAGCTCGCATCACCGAAACGGAGACTCGGATTACAGGAGTAGAAGACGATGTGGTGGCTCTGAAGAAGAAGGTGGAGGATATGGCCAGGATCCAAAGAGGGCTGGCGCTCCGCGTCGAAGATGCGGAAGGGCGGGCGCGAAGAAATAATCTGCGCTTCGTGGGCTTTCCAGAGGATTGCGAGAAGGGGTGCATGGATGCGTTCTTGACACACTGGTTGGAGAGTTGGCTTCCTCCGGACGTCCTGTCGCGCTGCTTTGTGGTGGAGCGCGCCCATCGGGCCCTGATGCAGAAACCACAGGTAGGAGAGCGGCCGCGTCCAGTCATCGCTAAAATCCTCAACTTTCATGACAGGGACGCTATACTTCGAGAAGCGAGAGCCAAGGAGGACCTGTTGTTTGAGGGTCACAGGATTATGATTTTCACGGATTATACCAAGCTGGTGCAGCAGCAGCGCCGGTCCTTCCAAGATGCGAAAGCCAAATTGCGTGGTTTGAAAATCCAATATTCACTGTTGTACCCGGCTCGTCTGAGAGTTGTGTTCCAATCCAAGACTCACTTTTTTGATACCCCGGAGGCGGTGTTTAGCTGGACCGACGAGACAGTCAGGATCCGACCGAATGCCCAGCCGGGCCTGAACCCCGGAGCATCGCGTGGGTCGTCACAGGAGAGAGGCGAATCTTCCAACAGGAGCAGGAGACACAGGAAGTCTCGGTCACGGCGACGCTCCCAATCCGGGGGTGGCCAGCTGGATGGTGCGCAGTCAGACTCTGCTCAATCTGGAACTGGGTCCTGAGGGCCTTGGAGCCCCATTCTTGCCTCCCAAGCGACATTTCGTCACTAGCCTATGCTGGTGGCCATGGGGGTAGCCTCACTGATTGATGGGCAGGCGCGTGGTGTGGTGAGATCTGGGCCATGGCGGGGCACAGGAAGGGCGTTGTACCTGTTGTGGTGCTGTCCCGCTGCGCTTAAGCGGCGGGTCACATGTAGTCAATGGGGCTCGGGGTACTGACCCATGGGCGGCCTAGTCCTCTCACGTTTGAGGGGGGGCCCTAAGGGGAGGTACTGTTAGTTGGGGAGAGTAGTGGGATCCATTGGTATGGGTGGCTTTAGGCGCTCTGTTCTGGGCCTGAAGCTCCTCATGCCGCGACAGATACTTCACTGTTCCATGAGGTATAGGGGTGGGGGAGGGGGGATAGGCGGAGGTTGGGTAGTTGGGGGGGTTGTGTTAGGGGACAGGGAAGGGGGGGTACGGGGTGGTTGGACAGGGATGCACGTGATTTTTGCTGCTGTGATTTATGTAATACAGGGTGCTTGGGCTGGGTCCTGGGGTTTTTGGAAGCTCTCCCACCGTGACTATGGGTGATTGCCCGGAGAAGGCGCCTGTTAGTGGCTCCATGCGAATCCTTAGTTGGAATGTCAGGGGAATGCTGGACAAAATTAAGCGAGGGGCGGTGCTGCGCTGGGGTAAGAGGGACTCAGCGGATGTCATGTTATTGCAGGAGACGCATATGTTGGGGACGAAGGTGCTGAGTTTACAGCGGTTTGGCTATACCCAGGTGTTCCATGCAGGTTTTGCCAGGGGATCGAGAGGGGTAGCTGTCCTCATTCATCGACGACTGTCATATACTCACGAACGCCATTGGCTTGACCCTCAGGGTCGTTATGTGTTTGTTAAGGGCATGATTGGTGTGGAACCGGTAGTATTCGGCAGTGTATATGCTCCCCCACCTCTGCAATGGTCTCTGGCAGAGCGTCTGTTTGAATTGTGGGCTGAAATTCCGGACTGCTTGGCTGTGATAGGGGGCGATTGGAATGACGTAGTGGATGTGGGTCTGGACAGACAGAGAATGCAAGTGGCCGCAGTGGCGCCGACCCCTACCCGTCTGAAGGCAATGATTGATGGGTTGGGCTGGGTGGATGTTTGGAGACATCTGCATGTCAGGACGCGTGAGTACACGTATGTGTCAGCAGTGCATGGCTCCTTCTCCCGGTTAGACTGTGTGTTTGTCCCAGGGGCCTTCCTCGATAGGGTGAAGCAGGCCGTGATACAACCTCGAGGGCTGTCGGACCACTCCCCGGTCGCAGTACGGATCGAACTGCGCAAGCCACTCCAGCCGTTCCGTTGGCGGATGTCTTCGTGGCATCTCCAACGGACAGATTATACGACACACATGCGCGGAGCAATAGCCCAATATTGGCAGGAAAATTTGACCGAAGGCGTAGATAGGGTGACAGTCTGGGAAGCCATTAAGCCCACGTTGCGGGGCGTAGACATCGTCTGGTGTGCTGCAGCCCGTCGAAAGCGCCAGGAGGCCACGGTGGCAGCTGCGGTTAAGGTGAGAGCATTTGAGGAGCAGTGTAGGGAAGATAATGACGATGTGGCGCTCAGACTGCTCCTACAGGCGCAGCAATCATATGCCTCGGTCCTACTGGACGAGGCTCGACAAGCCTGGTTGGCCACGCGGAGCAGGGTGTACCAGTGGGGCGACAAGTCCTGCACGATGCTCCACCGGTTGTGCCAACAAACTCTGCAGCCGATCTCTCTACCGGGCCTCACGGACGGGGAGGGAATTGTCATGACGGACCCCGCTGCCCTGGCGGCGAGCTTTGCTGACTACTATAAGGTACAATACGCCCCACGAGATAGTCTCCCACCGGAGGCGATTGACAAATTCATAGCTGACCTCCCCCCCAAAGCGATATCAGATGAGGCCAGGACAGCTCTAGACCTTCCCCTATCGGCGGAGGAACTGGGCGACGCGCTGGGACAACTCAACACTGGTAAGGCGCCCGGGCCGAGTGGCTTTCCCAGTGAATTTTACAAGAAATTTCACTTGCAGCTGGGACCGCACTATCGACAGGCTTTGGAAGCAGCGCGGGAGTGTGGTAGCTTGCCGGTGGACTGGCGTCAAGCTGAGATTGTGGTATTCCGGAAGCCGGGCAGGCCCCCTGACAGGCACGTGTCGTACCGCCCGATATCTCTAATTAATTTTGAAGCCAAATTATTGGCTAAGGCGTTGGCGAATCGTCTCCTCCCATACATGACAGAGCTGGTCCACCCGGATCAGGCGGGCTTTATGCCGGGCAGAGCGACGAGACACAACATCAGACGGGCGCAGGTGGCGGTAGATGCGATGGGGGCGACTGAGGAGCGGGCGGCGCTCCTGCTTGCGGACATCGACAGAGCGTTTGATTCTGTCAGCTGGACTTACCTTTTTGCTCTATTACCGCGCCTCAATTTAGGTCCAGTTTTTGTCTCATACGTCAAGCTGCTATACAATGACATCACCGCCTCGGTACGTGTTTCGGGGGCCATATCGGAGAGGTTTCCGGTTGCTAGAGGGACCCGGCAAGGGTGCCCTCTATCCCCGTATCTCTTTGCGTTGGTCATGGAGCCACTGGCTGCGTGGGTGCGCATTGACGCGCAACTTCGTGGCTTTGTATGGGGTGCGGGCCTCACAGACAGGATCGCGCTATATGCGGATGACGTCCTTTTCTTTTTGACGGACCTTGATCGTTCGGGCCCGAGAATTTTGGAGATACTACGCATTTTTGGTGACGTCTCGGGACTCTACCTCAACCCGCGCAAATCGACTCTTTGGGTGCTAGGGGGCCGGCCCGAGGTATCTCTCTGGGCGTCGGATCTGCAAGTTGCGATTGGCGGATTGAAATATCTGGGAGTTTTTCTATCAGAATCTGCTGCCATTGCGTGGGAACGTAACATACAACCGGTATGGGACAAGGTTCAATCAGACGTCAAAACGTGGTCACGCATGCCTCTTAATATTTATGGCAGGTCTGCAATTTTTAAGATGGTGGCCCTCCCTAGACTATTGTACCAACTACAAAATCATCCCCACAGAGTGGACCCGCAGTGGTTCCGTCGTGTGAATTCATTGCTAGGCCGCTTTTTATGGGCTGGGGGCGCGTCTAGGGTGGCATTGCGGACCTGCTTTTTGTCCACGTACTGTGGAGGTCTCGCAACATCAGACATCTTGTCATACTACCAAGCCTCTCATTTGTTGGTTTTGAATGAGTGGTGGTACGGTGGACGTGACGATCCAGCATACGCCCTAGAACATTTTCTGATGGGAGATGCCACGCTCCATACACTCCTATATTCGGCGGGGCGGCGGAAGAAATTGCCGCGAGCGACTCAAGTAGTCTTCCTGATTTGGAGACAGGCACTGCGTCGCATGGGCTGGTGGGGACGGCTGACGGCCGAAACTCCACTTTGGAATAACGGACGGCTCCCTGCGCTGGCCTCGCTGCAGGGGTTTAGTGGCTGGGACTCCATAGGGATCTCGTCGCTTGGCCATGTCCTCACCGGGACTACTCTTAAATCCTTTCAAGCACTCAGCACAGAATTTGACATGCCCAAGACCCAATTTTTTAAATATCTACAACTTCGTCATGCTCTTGTGCCGAGTCTGGTGGGGCTGGACCGGCTTCCGGAGTTTAGTCCCGTGGAAGCTAAGCTGTTCATGGGAGACCTGGGGGATAAAAAAGTCTCAAAAATCTACCAAACGCTGGTCACTCACTGCTGCTCTTCCCTTATGTCGTTGAAGGCCTCCTGGGAGGTGGATGTCGGTCCGCTGGATGAGGATGACTGGCGGGAGGCGCTAGAATCCCCCCGGGGTGCGGCTATTGCAGTGAGATTGCGGTTCATTCAATATAAATACCTGCATCGGGCCTATTACACCAGAGAGAGACTGTGGAGGGCGGGCCTTATTGCCTCCCCAGACTGCCTGCGCTGCGGGACCGAGAGAGGCACGTTGGTGCATACAGTGTGGTCATGTGTGGGCCTGATCCGGTTCTGGAGTGGAGTGTGGGACTGCCTATCGGAGGTGCTGGGATGGGATCTCCCCCGCACACCTAGGTTGGGTCTCCTTCATATCCTAGATCAAGTGGGTGGTAATATCTATAAACGCCATCTCCTGCTGTTGGGCCTCGTTGTGGCCAAGAGGGATCTGGCGAAGGCCTGGAAGAGTGACCGCGCTCCCCCCCTTGGCACCTGGAAGGCGGGCTTAGATTTCCTCATGGGGCTGGAATTGCCAGTGTTTGAGGCCAGGGGCTGTCCTCGGAAACATTACAAGATCTGGAAGCGGTGGGCGGACTACAGAGACCTAACTTTGGAGCCTCCCATTGACATAGATGATAGCCTATCCACTGATTGAGACCTCGGGACCTGGATAGCTCCAAGACACCTAGTCGTGCCTTTATATGTATACTGCAGCTGATTATGATCACGTGCACTGGGTTAGGGCGGGATAAGGGGTGGGTAGTGGGGAATGTTACGGTTGTTGGGGGGATAATGGGGCGGGTGGGGGCTAGTTAAAAGTTCAAGCTCTACGTATATTCTATTGTATATTGACCACTGACGTGTTCTCCTGATCTTGGAGGACTGTACATTTGATTGCTTAAACTTCTAATAAACATGGTTGTGAAAAAAAAAATAATGGCAAGCAATGGGCGGGCTCTAAGCCCACTGTAATCTAACAAAATGGTTTGCAAGCGACAGTGCATGTGATACTTAAAAAGAAAGTAGCCTACTTGCATCAGCCCAGGTTTCAAACTCTTGTCACAGCAGTCTTGCATATTCCTTTGCCTACACACCCACCAACAATACCAGCCTGTAGTGCCAGGGTGCCCACAGCAGCCATTCTTGTATACTGGGTGCAGAATTGAGCGTCTCTGGTAGTGTGGCACCGTCACTGTCTCTAAAGCTAAATGGAAAAAGAAACCAAGCTGGGGCTTGATATCACGTCTAACGCATGACATCCGAAGGCCCTTTGGTCCTGCTGCCCCACCTGGCTAGAGGCACACAAAACCTTTGTGGTTTTCTTGTCACCAAGGGTTGGTGGTGTATGGTGAGTCACCATTGGATAAACTTGCCACTCATCTTCTGGGCACAGCACACAGGGATTGGTCATTGCAGTTGATTGACATTGTTAGCACCATTACCTTTATGCCTTGTATCTAATCTGTTTACGTAGAGCTCATTCATATGGCTCTCAATAAAGATTTGCTTTGCTACCCAGGCAGCCTTTGTATATGAACATTTTACCCCCTTTTCACAGAAATTATATAAATGCAAATGTGGGTGTTTTTAGAAATTGTTTTAAATCCTTCACACTGACAAACTCTTCTTATCAGTGAGCTAGTAAAGCACCTTTTACTATCTCTCTTTCCAAACCAACTTGAATTCTTTTTACAATGTGTAGTATTTCCTTCATTGATTGAAGTAACAATTTTAACATTTACTGTCCTTCGCCTCAAGAGAGTCACTGTTTTAAACTTTCTCATTCATGGTGCCAGTGCTGTCTTTTGAAATCCACAAAACTAGAAAGTTGCCTGTCTCGGGGACCCACTTTCCCTTTTTTATGATGACACTACTTCCTGTATGGATCCCCAGCCCAAACTGTCCCAGAACATTCAAAATGTGCAGGTTATGCTGAATGATCACGGCCTTGCTGCCTAATTTCTTCCAAATCCACTTTTAGACAAAATGGTGCTGTGGCTAAAAGCGCACCTCTAAAACAGTTAAACCTTGGGCTATATTTGCAACCCTTATCGCCACAGAAATGTCACTTTTTATGACGTTTCTGTAGCTATAGGGGATTCGCTTTATTTATAATAAGGCGTTAAGCCACTTAACGTGACTTAACACCGCCTTGTAAATAAGGCACCATTTCAGGCTATACTTAGGGTGAAAGGGGTGGGCAATGGGTTTTGCGATGGGTGTTCTGCCGCAACACCTATTGATTTTGATGCTGCTCCATATTTACAAGGGCAGCGTACATATATGGCAGTGCCAGGGAAAACCTGGTCTTAACATCGCGAATCAAGGAGAAATGCTTTATTTCTCCATGTTTTTGCATTTTCTATGTGTGCTGCATTGTGTAGCACACATACAAACAGCAAAACACCATGAATGATTGTTTATGTGCAGGAAGGGACACCCCAATGCAGGCACTCCTGCACCATGGTGCAAGGGTGCCTGGGTTGGCGCTAGGCAGCTTAATTTAGCACCAACAATAAGAGAAACGCAGGAGTGCACCATATCGTGTAAATACGGTGCATCCCTGCGTTTTCCTAATAGCGGAGCGTGGAATTTTTTGCTTAATGCCACGCTCCGTCCTTCTGTTGAGGTGTGAGTGAAGAGGCGAGGTGTTTCAGCGGAGCACAGTGATTCAAGACTCTCAGGTTGAGAGCCTGTAATTGGGTTAGCTTGTGTTCTCCTGACAAATCATGTTTTTCCTCAATTGGCACATCCCTTGGAATACGAAAGAAATTATTAATTGCTTCTAGTGCAGAATTTGTATTTATTTAAATTTACAATAAAATCCCCTGCCATGACAACTTCAAATGCTCCAATGCCTACAATTAGTTTACTAAGAGCAGATAAAAACAGAGCATGTGTCATTTTTTTACATTTTTTATTTGTGCAATATATCTATATATTCGTCAATAAGCAAGACATGTTCTCTATGATACCCAGTGCTGTTGCTTGTTTCTTAACAGTCTTGTTGTATGAAAGATATCAGAGGTTTGCTCCAGGCTCTAAATATAATCTTTAAGGAAGTCAAAACAAAAATGAATAGCCACCCGGCTTGACGTCCAGATATGTTAGCCCTCTTTGCTGGAAAATGAAGTTCAATGAACACAAGAAACGGTGAGCCAATTTTCCTAGAAATTAAATATGTCCCATGATTTTAAGAGTTCAGATATCTTCAAGCAATCAAAATAAACCTGCGGTAATCCAGGACACCAGAGATAGTTTGCACTCAGGGCCTTAAGCATCTACTTGTGTAACTGACTTGGTGTATGCCTTCTTACACGAGGGCTACCAATGATGTAGTGGCGTAAGAAGGGGGGTGTGATGGGTTTGGGCCGCCCGAGTGTCATAACTAAGGGGAGTGACAAAATGGCAAAAATATGTGTTTTAAACGGTAAACAACCTTTACAACGCAACTTTTACCACGCAGTGCCTTTACGACGCAACTTTTACAACGGAAACTATTACAACGCATTGCGCTGGGGGGGCGCTCTAGGATAGGGAATGTGTTTAATGTACTATCCAACCCCTTCCCTACTATCCACGGGGACTGGAGTTGGAATAGTAAATTAAACAATTCACTATCCAGCGCCTAAAAGCACTATGCGTTGTGATGGTATGTGTTGTAAAAACCGCGTTGTAAAAGCATGCGATGTAAAAGCATGCGTGCGTTGTAATGTCATACATCCGTTTTAAACACATATTTTGCCATTTTGTCAAGCAGGGGGTGACAAGAAATTTTCCGCACCGGGTACCACCTGACCTTGCTACGCCACTGCATTGATGGTCTAATGTATGTACCAGCCAGCTTCAGCCCAGTGACTACCCATAGACCAGAGACCGAAACAAGCTTTTTCTGCCATGTGATCACACTGTCCCCTTATTGACGTGGCCAATGGTGGGTTCTTTGCCTCCATGGTAATATCAAAAACAGCCCCAAGTGCTCCATGACATATCGTCATCTTCCAATAATTGTGCTCTATAATGTACCTCAGATTTTTCTTTGAAGCTGCTATTGACCGGCAAATCTAATTGTGCATCAAGAAAAATAGATGGATAACAATCCTAGGAACCTTTCCTGTTGTAATGCCCAATAGAGAAAGATCTTCCTCTCATTCTGTACACTATCCATAAAATCGCCTGTACAAGTCACTTGAGTCGCTTCTCTGCTGCAGCTGTTTTTCTGCTTACAAAATCTGACTGCATCAATGTCCCACCATGACGTCAGTTGACATGAGTGTGGCTGCTTCAATATATTCCCTCTAATCAGGAAATCCTGCAAGGCCCTGAAAGGTATAAGGGAGTGAGAGGTAGCCCCAGAGGCTCGTAGACACATTCACCTTCTGCAGGGGATGAACTTGTATAATTTTTAACTCCACTTGAGCTTTCCACCAGATTGTGCCACATGAGTGATTTCAAGATGCTACCAGTTCCACCAGAGAATGCTGCGCGAGGGCGAGTATCCGCCACCCAGCCTCATAGGTGATTTGCCTGCGCATGAGTTGTAAGAAGCCGCATTTAGGCCAATTTAAATGGTTCCCATGGTACTACCTTGACTAAGCTTTCAGATTGTTCTAGAGCATGTGCGGTGTGAGAAAGATCAATCTGGCCCAGACTGCTACCGTAGGCTCGATGGACCATACCAGCCTTCAAAAATTCAGCTGAAGGCCTGGGTGCATAACCTTTTCTCGCTTCCTCACCTCCACTTCCTGCCCCTGCTGCAGGTTCAGCACCCTGACCTGCTGTTTTCACACACATAAGTGCCTCACTCCCGGGTGTGCTGGAGGGAGGCACTTATTTCTAAGGGTCCCTTTACTACAAACCTCTTGTTATGCATGAACAAACCATAGGCTTTGCTTATAGTTGAGAATACATTTTTTTCCTTCCCTCCACTTCCCTTGTTCTTTAGGTCCCTCGACCTGACTTTGCAAAGATGAGCCAGACTGGGCATTAACATTCATTGACAACACCATCACATAAGAATCCTGCAAAGAGTAGTGGTGTGCTGGGTAGGCTACGTTATGAACAGAAGATGTTTGAGTGAGATAAAAACATGCAAATCCATGTCAAGGAGTTGCCACTTTCAATTGTAATTGAAAAAGAAACAGGCGTAAGAATAGGCTAGTTCAAGGAGCTGAAAGTTGCATATCACGTTTGTGGCAGGGTAAACAACGTTTACCACACATTTTTCTCAACGCAGGGAATCACAACGCGGTTGTTACAACGACCGCGTTGTGATTCTGCATACCATTACTCGCAAGTCGGAACAACAACTTGCGGAGGGGGGGGGGAGGTGTTGGATTTAAAATCCAACATCTTCCTTAGTGTCCGCAAAGACTGGAGTTGGAATAGTAAATTATACTATTCCAACATCCAGCGCCCCCCTCCGCAAGTCGTTCTTCCGACTTGCCGAGTGATGGTATGCGGAATCACAACGCGGCAGTTGTAACGACCGCGCTGTGATTCCCTGCGGAGAGAAATACAGCGGCATATTAACATACACTCTTGTGGCAGCCATACTGACCCTAATGGAGGGGCAGCTGTCAAATCAGGTGCTGTGTGCTGCCAAAGTCCACCCTATACCACAGTTGTCTGAAGTAGCAACAAATAGTCTTATTGGAAGAACCGCCAAAGTCTGCCTCACATAGCAGATGCTGTTGATGTCTGGCACGTTTTCCACTAGCTATGTATAGCGTGGAGTGAGGTGCGCCGAACCGTGTGTACGCTAATGCAGTGCTGTGGAGAGTCAAGCATGGATGATAGTGCATCTCAGGGAACTGGCACCACTAGTAGAACGCATGTGCAGGAGAAAAGGAATTCAAGGGCACATAAGAGACAGGGAAATGCAAGGAGAAATAATGGAGCCATATACAGAGGCATTTAAAATATATACACAGTGAGATAGAATATACAGCAATGAAAATGTATATTACTGCATAGAAATAAATATAGTTTACTCATGTGTATTGTTAGACGGGGACCTGGAGGGTCGGCCGAGCACAAGGGGAGAGGCCTCCGGTGAGGGCCGTCTCCAGCGATCGTACAGACAAGTAACTTCCCCCCCACAGATGGACACCACACGAAGATCAGATTAACACCTTTTATAGGCAGTTCTGGAAGTAAGGTAGTACGATACAATGAGATCAGGACACGATGATCCTCTCAATTCTAGTCTCTATTAGGGAAAGGGGGTAGTGGGACAGTCTTGGTACCCGTAGGTACTGAGGTGAAACGGTGGTAGCTCACAATCCTCGAGCTCGGTGTTCGGACGGGTCAGACCGCGGCAGCGCCAGCAGGTCCCGAAGAGGTCGTAGGTGGTAACGGGCCGCGGCATCGCCAGCAGGTCCCAACGAGGATGACGGTACAACGGGCCGCGGCAGCGCCAGCAGGTCCCACGAGGATGAAGGTTACAACGGGCCGCGGCAGCGCCAGCAGGTCCCACGAGGAGGAAGGTTACAACGGGCCGCGGCAGCGCCAGCAGGTCCCACGAGGATGAAGGTTGCAGAAGGCCGCGGCAGCGCCAGCAGGTCCCACGAGGATGAAGGTTGCAGAAGGCCGTGGCAGCGCCAGCAGGCAGGACAATAGTTCACAAGGCAGGGCTGCGGCAGCGCCAGCAGTCCGACAAGGATGAGTTCGTCGCGGTGTCTCTCGACTCCAGGATACAACTGCCTTCCTGTTCTGGGGCTGCCTCAGTTATAGGTCTGGCGCTCTTTGATGTCCGGACCCTCGCTCTTGGAGGTCGGGAGGTCCGGGATGAGGGAGTCCAGACACCCAGCAGGGGGGTGGAGCCAGCGCCCGGGGAGGCTGGGGGTGATCGGCACCTGGCGGGAGAGAGCCATCGACACTTCTTACTCCAATTGACCTGCCAAGTGGTCCGTTCACCTCCTGGGTGGATGGTGGTGCCGGGATGTCGGGACCTGGCCAGGCCCGGGGTTGGGGTCGAGCTGAGGCCACGCGGCCTCGTGGCGCAGTGTCTAAGATGGCGGCTGGTCCGGGCAAGGGTGCTGACGGTGGCCCAGGCCAGGGACACAGGGATTCCCGGGAGCAGACGTCCCATGGGGGACGGGTTGGGGGTTGCTTCTGCGGGTAGTACCTGGAAGGCCGGTACCAGGGCCCTGTCATGCGGGGAGGGAGCGAGCCCTTCAGGGGGCCTGTCCAACATGCGTCCCCCCCAGCTGAAGGCGGGGAGAGTCACCCATCCTCTTGGGGACTTTCCTCGTCGAGGCGGAAAAAGCGGGACAGGCCGTCCGCGTTGGCGTGGTCTTGACCAGGGCGATGCTCTACAGTGAAGTCCATCCCCTGCAGGGAGATGGACCACCGCAATAGTTTGGGATTCTCCCCCCGCATTTGCATGAGCCATTGCAGGGGCCGATGATCTGTTTGTACCCGGAAGTGGGTTCCGAAGAGGTAAGGCCGGAGCTTCTTGAGGGCCCATACCACTGCGAATGCCTCTCGCTCAATGGTGCTCCAGCGCTGTTCTCGGGGCAGTAGGCGTCTGCTGATGAAGGCCACTGGTTGGTCGACTCCCTCGGGGTTGAGTTGGGAGAGGACGGCCCCAATACCATGGTCGGAGGCATCGGTCTGAACGATGAACTCGCGGCTGTAGTCGGGGGCCTGGAGCACAGGAGCGGTGCACATGGCGGCCTTCAGCTTCTCGAAGGCCGCTTGACAGTCGGGAGTCCAGTTGACTCTTTTTGGGTGGTTCTTAGATGTGAGTTCCGTGAGGGGCCCCACAATGCTGCCATAGTCCTTCACGAACCGCCGGTAGTATCCGGTGAGCCCCAGGAAGGCTCGGACCTCGGTTTGTGTTTCGGGGGGTTGCCAGGACTGAATGGCAGCTACCTTGAGTTGGAGGGGGGCCACCAGACCGCTCCCCACTTGGTGTCCGAGGTAGGTCACCGACCCCTGGCCGATTTGGCACTTGCTGGCCTTTATTGTGAGGCCGGCCTGTTGGAGGGCCTGCAGGACCTCTCGGAGGTGGTGGAGGTGGTCTGTCCAGTGGCGGCTGTATACCGCGATGTCGTCCAGGTAGGCGGCGGTGAATTCTTCGAGGCCCGCCGATACCTGGTTCACCAGTCTTTGAAAAGTGGCTGGAGCGTTTTTCATGCCGAATGGCATTACTCTGAAATGGTAGTGCCCATCCGGGGTGGAGAAAGCGGAGCGTTCTTGGGCCCTGGGGGTGAGGCCGATCTGCCAGTAGCCCGCTGTCAGGTCAAAGATGCTTAGGTAGCGGGCTGCCCCCATGCGGTCGACTAGTTCATCTGCTCGGGGGATAGGGTGAGCGTCGGTTCGGGTGACCGCGTTCAGACCCCGATAGTCGATGCAGAATCGGAGCTCAGGTGTGGTGCCCGGGGCCGCGGCCTTGGGGACCAGGACGACCGGGCTGGCCCAGGGACTGTCCGAAGGTTCGATGACCCCGAGGGCGAGCATCTTGGAGACTTCTTCTTGGATGCATGTACGTACCCGATCCGGTACTCGGTACGCCCGGTGTCGGACAGGAGGACTGTCCCCAGTGTCCACGTCGTGCAGGCACCAGGAGGTGACTCCGGGTGCGAGGGAGAACAGGTTTGCGAACGGCAGCAGGAGGGCCCGACAATCTTGACGCTGCTCTGGGGTCAGGGCCTCGGAGAGTCGGACCCCGTCCACCGAACCATCTCTTTCACGGGTCCTCAGTAGGTCAGGGAGGGGCTCGGAGTCTCCTTCTGCGCCACTGTCGGTAGCCATCAGCAGGCTGAGCTCTGAGCGCGCGAAGTGTGGTTTGAGTCTGTTGGCGTGGAGAACCCGGAGGGGGTTCCGGGGGGACTCCAGGTCGATGAGATAGGTGACGGGACCCTTGCGCTCGATCACCTTGAAGGGCCCGGTCCATTTGTCCTGCAAGGCACACGGTTCGATGGGGGACATCACCCATACCTGCTGACCCGGTTCAAACTCGATGGAGGAGGCATGTTGATCGTACCACTTCTTCATGTCCTCTTGACTGGCCTCAAGATTGGCTTTGGCGATCTCCCTGAATTGCCGGGTCTGATTGCGGAGGGTCAGGAGGTACTTGTAGACGTCTGGAGGGGTTTTTAGGGGGGCCATTTCCCATTCCTCCTTCACTAGGCTGAGAGGCCCGCGAACGGGGTGTCCGTACAGGAGTTCGAAGGGGCTGAAGCCGAGGGACTTCTGGGGGACTTCTCGGTAGGCGAAGAGGAGGCACGGTAGTAGCACGTCCCACTGGCGGCGTAGGGGTTCTTCTAGCCCCATGATCATCCCCTTGAGAGTGCGGTTGAACCGCTCAACCAGTCCGTTTCCCTGGGGGTGATAGGGGGTTGTGAATCGGTAAGTGACCCCGCACTGCTGCCAGAGGGATTTCATATACTTTGAAATAAAGTTCGTACCCCTGTCGCTGACGACTTCCCGGGGGAAGCCCACTCGAGAAAAGATCCCCATTAAGGCTCGACCCACTACTGGGGCTGTTATAGTACGAAGGGGAACCGCCTCAGGATAGCGGGTGGCGTGGTCCACCAGGACCAGGATGAAGCGATGCCCTTGTGCTGTTCGGGGGTCCAGGGGCCCTACAATGTCTATTCCTACCCTTTCAAACGGGGTGGTCACCACGGGGAATGGTTGTAGGGGTGCCTTTAGTTTGCGGCCGCTCTTCCCGCTGGCCTGGCAGGTCGGGCAGGACCGGCAGTGGTTGGAGACGTCATTTCTCATTTTGGGCCAGAAAAAGTGAGTCACCAGGCGGTGGTAGGTTTTGTCTTGCCCCAGGTGCCCAGCCAGGGGGACATCATGGGCCAAGTTCAACAGGAAGTCTCTGAAGTGGAGGGGCACCACCAGCACTCGACCGGCCCCCAGCTCTGCGATTCTTTGCTCGCTGTACAAGAGATCATTGTCCCAATAAACCCAGTGGGCCCCGGTGGTGTCTCCTTGGCCCTGGGCGAGCGCTTGCTGTCGCAGTCCCTCGAGGGAGGGACAGGTCTTTTGCTCCTGCCGGAATTGTTCTTGGGTGGGCCCCCCTTCTTGACGCCACTGAGCCAGGTCGGGAAGTTCGGGGGGCTGTGAGGACCCCTCTGGGGTTGGTTCCGGGTGGTCGGTATGGATGGAGTCTTCTTCTGGAGCGATCGGGGGAGGAGGTGCTGGCCATTCGGGTTCTTCCGGTCTAGGGATGGTGCGGGTGGCCATGGACCGGGTGGTCACGCACACCCAGTCCGGGAGACCCAACATCCCCAGATGCTCTCTTCTTTCAACAGCTGCCCACGGGGAGCTCTCGAGATCGTTCCCCAGGAGGCAGTCCACGGGGGCATCGTCGCGGACAGTTACTTTTAGCATGCCGGACACTCCTCCCCATTCGAAGGGGACGCAGGCCATCCGACACAGGCTCTCCGAATTGTCTGCCGATCGGACGGGGCAAAGAACGTTTGGCAGGATTTGTTCTGGGGTCACCAGGTGACAGCGGACGGCCGTCACACTGGCCCCGGTGTCACGCAGGGCTTCGGCCTTGCGCCCATTTATGCTCACCCATTGGCTGTACTTCCGAGTGTTGGCTGGCAGGGGAGTCCGCGGGACCATGTCTCTTCCCCCTAGGCAGGCCAGGGTCATGGCGGCAGGTTCCCACTCGAACTGCTCCGACTCGTATGCTTCAGTGTCTTCGGAGACTTGTTCTTCTCCTAGGGCGGCGGCCGCCACCTGGCGGGGCCCGGGAGCCGGGTTCTTCGGGCAGGTCGGGTCACTGGCATAGTGGCCGACTCGCTGGCATCGGTGACACGTAACGTTGGCTCGGAACCCCGGGCGCATCGGGGGGTTTCCCCGGCCGGCTGGGGGCGGGGTGGTGTTAGCGGGAGTGACCGGGACAGCGTCTGTGCCCCGGCCCGGTCCTCCTCCTCCTCCTCGGGGACGATGATGACCTTGGTTGGTTCTGTTCTGCTCATTCGGCCCACCCCGGGCCACTCGGGTGCTCTCCCATCGGTCCGCCTCGGTGGCGAGCTGCCGTGGTTCAGTCAATTTACTGTCGAGGAGGTGCTGCCTGAGCTCGACGAAACAGTTGTTGGAGAGGTGCTCCCACACAATGAGATTGAAGAGTTGTTCGTAGGTGGTTACGTTGTTACCCTTGATCCACCCCTCGAAGGCTCGGCTGAAATAGTTGACGTATTCCAACCAAGTTGTACCTGGGATCCGGGTGCAGTTGCGGAACCTCTGGCGGTACATTTCGGGCGTAAGCCCATATCGACTGAGGAGGGCGGCCTTCATGTGGTCATAGGACGTCATTTGATGGTCCGGAAGCTGCAGCAGGGCATCACGGCCCTCATTGACGAATCTTCCCCATAGCCCGGCTCCCCAGTCACTTCGAGCGATCCGGTGGGCCGTCATGGCGATCTCGTAGGCCTTGAACCACTGCTGTATGTCGTCGTTCCGGTGGTATTCTCGAACCACATCCTTGGGGATGTGGACCTTCTGTTCGGTAGTACCCGGGGAGCGCGGTGGCTCGGGCTCCCCTAGGTTTTTGTTCAGTTTGCGTATTTCTATCTCTGCTAGTTTGCACTCGTGTTCGTATGCCAGTCTTTTTTCTTCGAGATCCCTCTGTCTCTGTTTTTCCTCTCGCTCTTCTCTGAGCCGTAAGTGTTCTAAGTTTATTTTTTGTTCCGCCAGCTTCAATTCTCCGTCTAATTTGAGCCGTGCCAAGTCTAACTCGTGTAGTCTGTTTTTTTCCCGCTCCTGGATCTCTTCTCGGGAGGGACCTGTTCTCCGTTCTTCCGTCAGGGTGGTGGGGATTTCCGGGGCTTCGAGGTCCCGGGCTGTGGCGGTATTCGTCTCTGTCCAGGCCTCTAGGGCGTTTTTGAAGTCTTCTTTTGTGCTTAGCCCGGTGGTAGCAATGCCTAAGTCCATGCAAAATTGTTTTAGCTCTCGGTGGCTGTATTCTTCCAGCTTTTCCATCTGGAACTTCTCTGCAGATCCGCTCTCTTTGGTCGTCATTGTGGTTTAGTCGTAGGGTGAGTTACTATCTGTACGGTACGCGTTGGTTCGGATCGCGCCGCTGGCCACCAATGTTAGACGGGGACCTGGAGGGTCGGCCGAGCACAAGGGGAGAGGCCTCCGGTGAGGGCCGTCTCCAGCGATCGTACAGACAAGTAACTTCCCCCCCACAGATGGACACCACACGAAGATCAGATTAACACCTTTTATAGGCAGTTCTGGAAGTAAGGTAGTACGATACAATGAGATCAGGACACGATGATCCTCTCAATTCTAGTCTCTATTAGGGAAAGGGGGTAGTGGGACAGTCTTGGTACCCGTAGGTACTGAGGTGAAACGGTGGTAGCTCACAATCCTCGAGCTCGGTGTTCGGACGGGTCAGACCGCGGCAGCGCCAGCAGGTCCCGAAGAGGTCGTAGGTGGTAACGGGCCGCGGCAGCGCCAGCAGGTCCCAACGAGGATGACGGTACAACGGGCCGCGGCAGCGCCAGCAGGTCCCACGAGGATGAAGGTTACAACGGGCCGCGGCAGCGCCAGCAGGTCCCACGAGGAGGAAGGTTACAACGGGCCGCGGCAGCGCCAGCAGGTCCCACGAGGATGAAGGTTGCAGAAGGCCGCGGCAGCGCCAGCAGGTCCCACGAGGATGAAGGTTGCAGAAGGCCGTGGCAGCGCCAGCAGGCAGGACAATAGTTCACAAGGCAGGGCTGCGGCAGCGCCAGCAGTCCGACAAGGATGAGTTCGTCGCGGTGTCTCTCGACTCCAGGATACAACTGCCTTCCTGTTCTGGGGCTGCCTCAGTTATAGGTCTGGCGCTCTTTGATGTCCGGACCCTCGCTCTTGGAGGTCGGGAGGTCCGGGATGAGGGAGTCCAGACACCCAGCAGGGGGGTGGAGCCAGCGCCCGGGGAGGCTGGGGGTGATCGGCACCTGGCGGGAGAGAGCCATCGACACTTCTTACTCCCATTGACCTGCCAAGTGGTCCGTTCACCTCCTGGGTGGATGGTGGTGCCGGGATGTCGGGACCTGGCCAGGCCCGGGGTTGGGGTCGAGCTGAGGCCACGCGGCCTCGTGGCGCAGTGTCTAAGATGGCGGCTGGTCCGGGCAAGGGTGCTGACGGTGGCCCAGGCCAGGGACACAGGGATTCCCGGGAGCAGACGTCCCATGGGGGACGGGTTGGGGGTTGCTTCTGCGGGTAGTACCTGGAAGGCCGGTACCAGGGCCCTGTCATGCGGGGAGGGAGCGAGCCCTTCAGGGGGCCTGTCCAACATGTATCAAAATAGCTGGCCCATGTTTTGTATAAGTGTAGGGTTTGAAAATTCCCCTCCCCATTGTGCATTTATACATGTTATGTAGGTTAGTGTATGTGGCTAAATAGACGCCACTTGTATTTGCATTGGGCAACCTGTTGAGTTATCCTAGCGACATGTATGTTCCGTTGGCCTATATGCTTCCATTTTGTGCTTCACGATCACTTGCAGTCAACATGGAGTGAATGTGCACTAGGCCTCATTTATCCTTTTCTTGCTAGCTTCCACTAAATTGTACATCGTTATTATTTCTTCTCTTGTTCAAGGTTGGAACCAGATTCAGTAATGAATAGATGCTTTTTCCTTGCATTCCTTTCTGTTTGTGACAATGAGACCCGGCACAGTGGCCTTGGAGGTCTGATAGGGCGCCCATCTGGAAGTCATTAGCTCATCTCTCTGTACCTCCTTTGCTCATGCCCTGCTCAGGCCAGTACTTTTCCATAAGAGGCGTGGCCGAGGTCTCCAGAAAGGTTTATCATGTATTAGCGCGCCTTGGGGAGGCAGTCTCCTCAGGGTCCATCTTAGGGTGCAGGTCTGACTGGAGCTCTCTCTGAGGAAGAACTACTAATAAAGTAAGTGTATATTCTCTACTGTCTGACTAACTCTTCCTTTGGGAAGGCATGACAGGTGGTTGTGAAAATAACCAGCGGGGCCCTTAGAGGGCCATGTCCTTCAGTTGGTGCCCGAACGGAGACCCCCAAAAAAGGCCCCCTCACCCGTAACGGGGTCGCAGGGGCCAGGGTGGTGTCTGGTCTGTCGGGCGGATCGGGGGCCCTCACATACAAGACCGAGCTGGGTTCTCTCAACTGTTCCGCCCTCCCAATTGGACTGATCTTCGGCTAGTGGCCCTTGGCCAGGATCCTGAAGGTGAAATCCTGGAGCTGACCATTTGGTCCGGTGTGTCGGCAGTGGAGAATAACTTGCTTGACCTGTGAGCACCAGGTGAGTGATTTGGTTCTTGGTAAATGTCGCCATTCGTGGTTGACACATGCCTGTGGGCCGTGCCTGGTACAGTCTCTGACTGTCTTGTTTGAACGGCACAAGCCGACGGGCTGTGTGTCTTGATACAGTCTGCGACCTGTCTTGTCTTGGACTTGGAGGGTCTGCGGACCTTGAGGGACACAGAGCTCTTGAGAGCAGTCAGCCGGGCAACTGGAAATTGGCCACTTTATAAATGGTCCAGGACCGTTTACAGGTAACTGCCAGACCAACTGGTAATTGGATTTGGTTTTGAAAAGGCCTGGGGCTGAGGCCTGTCCTCTTCTATTGGTACTGTCTTGGGCTGTCTTGGGTGCAGATTGCGAACTGCCTTGCTTGGTTAACACCGGCCTCCAGGTGGTGCCTTGAAAACAGTCTTCGGACTGTCTTGGACGACATAAGCTGACAAACTGTGTCTTGGCGCGGTCTTTTGGGGTCATCTTGGTTTGTACTTGGTGGGTTTGCGAACCCTTGGAAAACAAAGCAAAAAAGACACAGAGTGTTCATGAACAGCCTGCCAGGCCAATTGGTAATTTGCATGGTGCACAAAAAGGACTGGGACTGCCAGGCCAACTGGTAATTGGCATACACTTGAAAAGGTCTGGGGCTAGAGCCTGTCTTTTTGGCCTCGATACAGTCTCCAGACTGTCTTTTGAAATTGGGGCAGTTTTTGGGCAGCAGTGTGTGGTTTGCCGACCGTTCCGTTTGGTTCTGGGCTATTGTTTCTTTGTTTGGTTTTTTTGTTTTGTTATAATTTGATGGTGTCATATTTGTCCCTTGGGGACAGTGTATGTGTCTTATGTTAAGATGCCTTGTTTGAGCAAGTTTGGGTGTTTTGGATGTCAATGTTGTTCTACTGAAGCTCGATTGGAAGAGAGCCAACCTGCACCTCCGGAGGGTTCACCAAATTTTGACATATACGTGAAGCATGGTATTGGCCCTATTATGCTTAGCACCTTATGGCATAAATTTACAAGGGACAATGCTGAACTGCAATGGCCGCTCGCTGACTCGTTTGATGAACAAAAATTGAACTTTTTGCATGACAAATTATTTTCTAGAAGGAGTAGGCAGTCGATGTTTGATTCTTTGAGAGTGTGGCAGAAGGAAGCAAAGCAACGACGTATGAGAGCGGAGAAGAAGGATAGGAAAAGACAGACACAGACAATAACGCAGAAGTCTGTGGCTTATGAGAGGGGAAGAGGTGAGAAAGGTATAGAATGTGCAAATAGAAAGTTTTGCTTGCAGACTGATAAATGTTACGTTACTAGAGAGGAAGGTGACAAATTTGTTGAGGAGTTATTGGATTCTCGCCCCCACCTTCTTATGCCCCTGAGCGGATATACCCCGCAGTTCCGGCGTCCCAGTCCTCGGCCCCTAGTGCTGCTCATCCTGATATCTCTTCAGCCACTTCGACTGCCTCTGCCCGACCACTCTTGCCTCCCCACTTCACATGAATAAACAAAATAGAATCCACAGAGTGGTAGTTCAGTGGTCCCTACAGGATGAGGAGCACACCGTGTTTTTTAAATGCCCCTCACACACCAACAGGCCCCTTGGTGTCATGCTTCATCATCGGGGCCTTCGCACCCCTCTACGGGATGCGGCGTGCTACGACAGAACGACTACGCAGGAGCACTTTGTAGTGAACTATGTGAGGGAGTGTATTTACGTGATGTGAGTGAGGTGAGGTGAAAAAGTGAATAAAAAATACCTGGCACTAAGGAAAAGAAAAAACTTTATTCAGTCCCTGGCTGGTATTAGTAAAAAGTGCAAAGACTGGTTGAAAAAATACGTGCTAGGGTATATCAACCAAACAACAGTGTCAACATGTTTCGGAGTACAAGACTCCTTCTTCAGGACGAGGATATGCACTATGATCCCCACCTTACTCACATGGAATGTGAAAGTGCTCAAAAAAATATATTTACAAAACTAATGTGTAATGTACCTATCAATGTTATGAGTGATGGTATGCTCGTTGCGCCCAATTGGCGTTTGAAATATCTGAAAAGGAAAGACAAAGTAAATAACCTAGTCGGATGTCCAGGAACATAGTAGACTTGCTAGTCGGATGTCCAGGAAACAAGAAAAAAGAAAAAAGGGGGTATTCCTTTTATAACAATGGTAAGTATGCAGAACTCCACTGTGGGTCTGGTACCTTGCGAGAGAAAGACATTTAAGGGGGACATACAATTAAGGACACAATCATACATACATACACGCAATCTCCCTGGTATACATGGGAATATAAAGGTGGTATTATGTAGTGGTACAAGCTTACTTAAGTTCAAAATGCGGATGGCCCCATGAGCCTTAGCGTGGTATTGGGGGTATCACTCCTCATTGCCCAGTCAGCAACCTATAAGATAGTAAATAGCGGTATTCAGGGAGGTGAAAAGATTGAAAAAAGCCAGGTTACTAGTGATTGAAGATACACACTCAATCTCAACCGGCTTTTACTCACGATGACTGCAAGGACCGAATGCCTGCCTTCCCCTCACCGCTGCTCCGCTGGAAATGAGCTGTGAAAGCGGAGGTTCGCATTTTATACCCTTAGGTGCGGTTAATTGGTTAGGGAAAATTGGATAATTGTAAGCGGAAGAGGCCCATATACGGGTAAATGCATCGTCTCTGTATAGAGGAGTCCCGGAGCTGCGCAGAGCTTGGACGCGCTGGCTCAGAAGGTAAACAAAAGCCCAGTGCGCATGCGCTGGGCAGGGCCGGTGTAGCGGTAGTGGCGCGCTTGCTGCGCATGCGCAGACCCTGTTTATGGAGACAGGCGGTCAGTGACGCGCCGTGCTTGCGCGAATGGATTAAATAGCGGAAATTAAGCATACCAAGTAATGGCAAAGCACAAAATCTCTCGCTACCTCAATCAGTCGTTTTTTTTGGGGGGGGGGGGGGGGGGGGGGAAGAGAGAAGCAAATTGCAGATTAATTGGCCAGGTATATAATGCAATAAGGTGTTTTAAATACATACAATGGAAATTGTCAAGAGGCCCTAAACACCGACCCCCAAGGTGGGGGGGGGGGGGTTACCGCTAGGGTTGAGCGGGTGCTGAAAGGGTCAGACAAGTAAACATAGTGGCACCGGCACTCCCTATGACATAATAACCCCGAAGATGTTGGTTTTTACAAAAGAAGGGGTTATTGTATTGTGGCACTCATCATATCATTCATGCAGTGTTTAGAAGCTAACGTAATTGGCTCCATGGAATGGAGTCATTAAGCCCTGTGACATCGGTGCCCAGCCGGAACACCCAACGTTGCTCCTTTTCCAACAGACCAACGTATGAGGGAAGTTGTTCGATCACTGTCCAATGTACATCGTGAGTAAAAGCCGGTTGGAGATTGAGTGTGTATCTTCAATCACTAGTAACCTGGCTTTTTTCAATCTTTTCACCTCCCTGAATACTGCTATTTACTATCTTTTAGGTTGCTGACTGGGCAATGAGGAGTGATACCCCCAATACCACGCTAAGGCTCATGGGGCCATCCGCATTTTGAACTTAAGTAAGCTTGTACCACTACATAATACCACCTTTATATTCCCATGTATACCAGGGAGATTGCGTGTATGTATGTATGATTGTGTCCTTAATTGTATGTCCCCCTTAAATGTCTTTCTCTCGCAAGGTACCAGACCCACAGTGGAGTTCTGCATACTTACCATTGTTATAAAAGGAATACCCCCTTTTTCTTTTTTCTTGTTTCCTGGACATCCGACTAGCAAGTCTACTATGTTCCTGGACATCCGACTAGGTTATTTACTTTGTCTTTCCTTTTCAGATATTTCAAACGCCAATTGGGCGCAACGAGCATACCATCACTCATAACATTGATAGGTACATTACACATTAGTTTTGTAAATATATTTTTTTGAGCACTTTCACATTCCATGTGAGTAAGGTGGGGATCATAGTGCATATCCTCGTCCTGAAGAAGGAGTCTTGTACTCCGAAACATGTTGACACTGTTGTTTGGTTGATATACCCTAGCACGTATTTTTTCAACCAGTCTTTGCACTTTTTACTAATACCAGCCAGGGACTGAATAAAGTTTTTTCTTTTCCTTAGTGCCAGGTATTTTTTATTCACTTTTTCACCTCACCTCACTCACATCACGTAAATACACTCCCTCACATAGTTCACTACAAAGTGCTCCTGCGTAGTCGTTCTGTCGTAGCACGCCGCATCCCGTAGAGGGGTGCGAAGGCCCCGATGATGAAGCATGACACCAAGGGGCCTGTTGGTGTGTGAGGGGCATTTAAAAAACACGGTGTGCTCCCCATCCTGTAGGGACCACTGAACTACCACTCTGTGGATTCTATTTTGTTTATTCATGACGCCCAGGGAGACTGAATCCACTTCTCTCTCTCTCCCCCCCATTGTTGTTTTTCCCCACTTCACATGCCAGAGTCGGAGCGGGTGCTGCTAGTTCCCCTTCCACTTCGACTACTACCCCTCGTTTCACACCTACAGCGCTGCCTCCCCACATGATGGTTCCCATCCCTGCATCTACTCTCTCTCCTTTAGGTGTGATGCCTCAAACGCTGTCGAATGTGAATACGCCTGTGCGCGGGGTGCTGGAAGGAAATTGGACTGCACGGCTAAGGCGCTCGACCTCGGACCTGGGGATCTGGGTTCGAGTCCTGGTAACTACGCCAAACATCCTGTGATTCTGGGCAAATCACTTATTCTCCCTGTGCCTAACAAAAATGAATGTGTGTCCTCATGTAACGTAACTGGTGCTATCTAAAGCGCTCTGATACCTGATTCAGTTCGGGTCAAGTTTGCGCTATACGAAACTCTGCAAAAAAAAAAAAGTGTTGGTGTGCTCTGCTGTGGGGGATAAGGAAAAGATAATGGTGGCGAATCATGCGATTTATACTGTGGATGACGTGTGGAGTGTGATGAAAGACTATGAGCCGTTTTTACAGCAACTTGCTCGTAAGCACATGTCAGCTACATTATTAGGATTATGGGGACAGTGCTTTCAGGGTGTTGCACCGCAGATTATATATGACATACAGGACAGGGTATATGCTATGGGTATGGCTCCCAGTGAGGTTTTTGCCACTGTGACGATGTTAGTGGGGTACCGAGGCAGATTGCTCCAAAAGGTTCTGACAATAGGGGCACAGCACCCTATGCGAGAGGTCCATCTCATCTGTCATCCTGAAGTACCAGAATTGCGCGACTCGACCAATACTATAATTTGTCCGCAGGTTGGTGCTCGTTTTCAAGAGCAGTGGATCTAAACTCCCTGAAAAAGGAGTGAGGTCCTATCCCTAAAGAGCCAGCTGCCAGACCCTCGAAAAAACCCTACTGCATATTACAAGTAACTGATAGAAGCGGCCTCCTCCACGGTGATGACTTTAGCTGATATAGAATTATTTTTCGGCTTGCTGGTGCCAGTTAACATATGGAGACAGGTTCATACGCAGGATCATGCGCTGGAGTTAGGAGGCACGTGGGATGAGATCAGGGTATGGAATAGGAACCGCAAACCTGGTGACAAGCCAAAGGCGGAGCTGTTAGCCTTACCAGGTCGTATTATAACTTACATGCACTCCCTCATTCCTCCGAAGAAAGTTAATTGGGATAAGTTGACAGCATGTCGTCAGAAGAAAGATGAAAGTGTGTCAGATTTCTTTACTAGATTCGAAGAGGTGTTTTGGGATTTTAGTGGTCAGGATTTGTCACATGAGGGTGGTGTTAGACTGTTCGTGAATAGATTTGTTACTAACTTGCTTCCAGAGATTGCAGCTAGGGTGCTGGCATCGGAGAGTAACTGGACTACTTTTTCCCCATCAGTGATTTTGAGCATGTCACAGTACTATGAGCACAGAGAGAATGAAGACAAGGGGAAAGTACAGAAGAAGGCGAAGGATTTAAAGACACAGGTGTTGTTGTAGCAAGTAGCGAGGGGCAGAAGGAGAGGTTCAGGATCGTCCCAGCGGCTGCCGCGCTCTAATAGAGATGGTGCTTCAAGTGCGCACCTTGGAAGTAACTAATGTGCATTTTGTAAAAAGGAGGGACGCTTGTGAAACGAGTGCCCGGAGCTGTCCCAAAGGAGTGAGGCTCCAAGGGGTAGAGTGTATGGCGGACGTGGACGAGGGGGAGGAGGCCGAGGAGACATGCAGGCAGGGGACGCATCGCTTCATAGACAGAGTGGGAATTATGTTGATGACACGCGCAGCCAACAGTACCATCATGAGGATTATGACATGAACGAGGTGACTGGATTGTCCCACAGCTACGACAGCCAAGGACAGGGAGAGGGACCAGTCGCAGTGCCTATGGATCAGCGCGGACCTTATGTTACAGCTGACTTAGAGGGCACCACAGAGAAATTCTTAGTTGACGCAGGAGCTATGAATAGCTCTGTTTCCTGTTCACTGGTCCCGGGGGGCAGCTCTGTCTGGCCAGTCAAATGTATTGGTGGGTTTTTCAGGTGTACCAGTTGTTAGCCCCATTTCACGACCTCTGGCTTTGACAATTGGCCCCTTTACGGTTGATTCACCCTTCTTGTTGACGTCTAATTGTGGGGAAAACTTGTTAGGGTTGGATTTGTTGAAAAGATTACATGCCACCATATCTTGTTCCCCGGATCGTGTCTATATGACCATAGGACCTCAGGTGACTAGTGCCAAGCAATGTCTCGCCCAGGATTCCCCGTTCCCCGCTGAATTCAAGGATGTTCCCCCTACTTTGTGGGCTACAGGCGACACAGATGTGGAATTACTCCAAATACCCCCATATTCAATTCGGATTAAGGGCAATGTCAAATTGCCTTACTGAAAATAATACAGGATTTGATGAAGTCTTTGGTGGTTGAAGAGACAGTGTCTAATGTGTGTAACAGCCTTATTCTTCCTGTTCTCAAAAAGGCACCCTTTTATTCATCTGATACTTATCCTGATGTTTACCGTTTTGTAATTGACCTGAGAGAGTTCAATACGATTGGGGTCCCGACATTACCTCGATTCTGACAATGATTCCCCCATCTGCCAAATTCTTTTCTGTAATAGATTTAAAAAATGCCTTCTTCAGTATACCCATCCACACAGATAGCCGATATCTTTTCGGATTAGCAATAGCCAGCCGGAGCTTTAGATTCTGTCGTGCTCCTCAAGGGTATACAGAAAGCCCAAGTATTTACAGCCAAGCATTGAAATGTCAATTGGATTCTTTGGAGCTACCCACTGGTAATGTGCTGCTCCAGTACATTGACGATCTCTTTGTGGCCTTGGACACGGACAATGGCTGCAAAGAAGCCACAATAAAATTACTATTGCATTTAGCCTGTCATGGCCATAAGGTGTCACTTTCCAAATTTCAATATTGTCGACAGTAGGCCACCTACCTAGGTCACCTACTGTCGAAGGAGGGCCTCAGTTAACACCAGAATGCATAACTGCCATTACTAACATGTCTGTTCCCAAGACCCAAAGCGAGGTACATGAGTTTCTTGGGATAACATTGTATTGTTGGCATTGGATCACTAACTATTCCCTACTAACAAAACCCATTCTTTACCTAACTACCAAGGATGTGCATGAACCCATGCCTTGGACACCTGCATGCCAACAAGCTTTTGAAAAGATAATGGTTGCGCTTTGTTCTGCTCATGTGCTTGGTACTCCTGACTACCAGAAGCCTTTTGTGCTCTATGTACAAGAGGCGGCGGTTGCGCGCTTTCTATTCTAACACAGGGTATTGGTGGTAAGTAGAGACCCTGCGCCTATTTTTCCGCCATGCTTGATAACATCGCCAGAGCGCTCCCGAGCTGTCTGAGAGCTGCCGTGGCTGTGGCAGTTTCTATCAGACAATCGGCAGGGCTCGTCCTGGATACCGATCTCACAGTAATGGTTCCTCGTGCTGTGGATACGCTTCTGAACAAGACAAAGACACAGCACCTTACTGGATATGAATTGACTTTGTTTGCTCCGCACATTACCATCAAAAGATGTGCCACTTTGAACCTAGCCACGTACTACCCCTCCCTTCGGAAGAAAAGGACAATGATGTCCATGAATGTTTGTTTCGGACAGAAGAAGAAACAAAGGGATGTGTAGACCTGACTGATGTTCCCTTATCTGAACCCCCAAGGGGAACTATATGTTGATGGCTCTTGTTTCAAGTTACCAGATGCACCACCACTGCAGCCTATGCAATCAAAATGTTATACACTGTAGTTGAGAGATCCCGTATCCCATACCAATCGGCACAAGCTGCAGAGTTAGTGGCCCTCTTCAGGGCCTGTGACTTAAGTGAGGGACTGGCTGTGAATGTGTACACCGACACCCAGTACACCTTTGGGGTGGCCCATACTTTTGGGCGCCTCTGGGCGGAGAGAGGGTTCTTAACTTTGCATGGATAGCGGATACAGAATGGCCCACTGATACACAGATTGTTGTCTGCATTGACACTTCCTGATAAGTTAGCAATTAAAAAATGTAGTGCTCACAAAGCCATCACAGATGATGTTGGGAGGGGCAACGCGTTTGCGGACCAGACAGCTAAGGAGACAGCTAGATCAAAGATGACACAGATGTTGGTGGCAGGCCAGCTAGATGGTTACCAGACAATGGGATGTTCGAAAATACAGTGGAGAGTGTAAAGGAAATACAAAGGGAAGCAACAGTAGATGAACTGGAGATGTGAGAGGAGAGAACTGGACGTCTGGATGCGGATGGGTGTTGGACTGACTTGTCAGGAAAGCAGAGGTGGTTGTTGCCTAATGCCATTGTTCTTTCCGTGGTTACAATGGCCCATGGCCCAGCACACATTAGTGCTAAAGGCATATGTAAGCAATTGAATCCAGTATGGCAGAATGATAACATCCCTAAGGTTGCTGTACAATTGGTGAAGCATTGTATTATCTGTTTGAAGCACAATCCTGGGAGAGGCACTCCCCACAACTGTTGCCCCGCCCTCCTTCCCTTTTGAGGTTCTCCAGATGGATTTCATCAAAATAGAATGAGTAAATAATCTGAAGTATGTCCTGGTGGTGATTTGTACGTTTAGTAAGTGGATAGAGGCTTACCCTGTCAAAGAGAATACAGCAATGGCCACTGCAAAAGCACTTTTAAAAGAGTTCTTCCCGCGCTACAGATTGCCACAAGTGACTTGGAGTGACAATGGGAGCCACTTCAATGCCAAGCTCATTGAATTGGTGTGTAAGGGCTGGCAGATTCCACAAAAATTCCATGCAGCGAACCACCCCCAATCAGCAGGCCTTGTTGAAAAGTACAATAGTAAAGTAGAAACTTGCAAAAATACATGCGAGTACAGGATTAAAATGGCCGGATGCACTTCCCCTAGCATTATTGTCTACGAGAGTAACAGCTCATTCTAGGACAGGATCATCCCCTTATGAGGTGGTCTTCGGGCTCCCTGCGAATGTTTGGGGCTTCCCTAGACCCAGAAGCTTTTCTGAGATAGAGCACCCTCTTTTGATTGACTATCTGTACCAGCTGTCTAAAGATCTTCACTTTATTCATCAACAGATTCATGACACGCTGCAACCACCACCAAAGTGGCCTGGATATCAACTGCAGCCTGGTGATTATGTGCTGATCCGGCATTTCCAACGGAAGAGTTGCCTGGAGCCGCAGTGGAAGGGGTCTACCCAGGTGCTGTTGGCCACATCAACAGCCGTGAAGATGGAAGGCCGGAAGCACTGGGTTCCTGCCTCGCACCTCAAACGGGTGCCTCTACCACTGCCATATGACGCCTGGGTTCGGGACGGGATTGCTGACCAAGAAGGTGAGCTGGTGCCACGCTTTGTTTCCTTCTCCGACGCACGGTTGAGAGGTATCCAGACGGACGAGGAAAGCGACCAGGCTCTGTTTGAGGCGACCCCCCCTGAGATAAGAGCTGCCCCAGATACTTCAGCTCTTAGTGCATCAACACCCAAGTCCCCAGGCCAACCTGAATGTGAGTTTCTTCCTCTGTTTGTTGACGAGGAGGTGACTGGACAAACCAGGTACAATCTGTGGCCCGAGGGAAGACAGTGCACTGGCAGGGTTTGGCAGGAGTTAGGGAAGGACTTGAATTTAGGGTATAGGTGTGGTACCTCTGGTGCCTATCTTAGATTAGAGTGAAAGAGTACTGGTGCACTGCCCTAGAGACTGGACCGGATCGTTGAGGGTATTTTCCCAGGAGGGTGGTTGCCCTAAACTGAAAGAAGATGAATTTGTTAATAAGGGTCGCAGATTGTTTCTCAGCAAGGGCTGTGATTGCACAGCTCCATCGCAGGAGTATTTGATGAACAATAGGAGCCTGCCAGTGAGGCTCGGAAAGGAAACAGAAAAAAGAATACCCCTCTGGTTGGTTGTATTTGTGGTCGCAATTCCTAAAAGTATTCTTTATGTACCCATTTGGTTGTTTAAACATGAGAGGGCAGTGCCCTTTAGTGGCTCCTCCGGTGCAGCAGAATGGTCCTGTATGGTGAAGTTGGTCCATTCGGAGTAGAGTGGGTGTAGTGGAGCTTATTCTTGTGGTGATGATCACCCTGTTTGGGGTGGTAGGTACTTGGAAGAACAACACTCTGTGCATGTTTTAGTGGGGGCTACTCCTGTTCCAGCTGAAAATGCCTTCCTCACGTTGGCCCTCCATAAAGAAAGGCACAGACAAACCTACACTCAGATTGCTTTTATCCAAATGCTTCATCAGGTGCACAGTACTACTAATGTTACAAAGTGCTGGGTATGCGGACTACTCCCCTCCGTAATGCACAAGAATGATTTACTTATCTGAATGCCTTTGTCCAATTTAGGTAGCTCTGAGGCCTGGTTTCAATTATTATTGATGGTTTACATGCACTACTATGCGGATGCAATGAAAAGGACTCAAGCCGATTATGAAGCAGTTCTAGACTATATAGTGGTGCACCAGGGCTATACACCCGGGGAAGATGGAAAGGAGGGTACCTGCACCCTGATACTTGTATGAACATTTTCACAGTCCATGAGAATGTCACTTGCTGAAAAATGAAGTACTAGACTTTCAATGATTTAATGTCATTGAATATTTTAGATGCTTTCAAGAACGTAATATTACTGAAGATAAGGCAAGCCCGTTCCTGTGATAAATGCAACAGTGAGCTTCTGTGTTCAAGGGTCAGGAAATTTTTCTTTGGGACAGAGCCATTGTAATGATACCTATCAACTGAATACAACTAGTAGTCTACCCTTACTGACACCTCTTAATGTGTATTTTATTTGTGGAGAGCACGCTTATAAATGGCTACCTAGGGGGTGGTCTGGCCAATGTTATCTCTCTTTCATCCTGCCTCCTGTTTATATTGCCCCATTCACATACCATAGGGATCATAGGATGGTCAATGTATATGATTTTGATCAAACAGATATTTCTCTGCAGCAATTCACATATATAATGAAGGGTGTTGTACCATTCTGGGGTCCGATGTTTAATTGCCGCAACATACGCCGTCTTGCCAGGGTAGTTGAGAGAGTCATTAACACTACTGTGGGTATACTTACTAATTTCACAGTCGAGCTCCAAGCTACAAGACTTGTTTCACTTCAAAATCGGATGGTTTTAGACGTCATACTAGCTGAGCGGGTGGAGCATGTTGTGTCATCGGTAGCATCTGCTGCGTGTACATACCTGATAGACCTCCGACTGTATATTCTGCCATACAAAAGTTACACAGATTGGCCTCAGAGATACACAAAGACAATGGTTCATGGTCCCTCACAGGGTGGCTCTGGAGCCTACTGACATCCTGGGGTTGGAAGATATTTCTTGTCTTGATAGCTATTGCAGGGTTTGTTTTCACTTGCTGTTTATGCATTGATTGTCTTCCAGCTTGCTGCACGTATTGTGCAAGTAGACTCACTCCTAGTGCTGTGCTACCTGCCCCTCATAATAAATATTCCCTTATGATGGTTCAAGAAATTCAGTCAAATATGTTGATCGACGAGGTAATATTTGATTATTAATGAATTATAGCATCTGAATGCTCCGTTTAGATGCTTTATATGTATTTTGCAATATGAAATATTCAGAAATATGTGTCCTTCCTACCTGCCAGATAGCAATATATCTTCTTTTATCCGCCTATGCTAAAAGGAGGCTCTGTAGGGTTTGAAAATTCCCCTCCTCGTTGTGTATTCATACATGTTATGTAGGTTAGCATATGTGGCTAAATAGAGCCACTTGTATGTGCATTGTGCAACCCGCTGAGTTATCCATGTGACAGTGGAGAAGTGTGGCTCACTGGTTAGAGGAGGCAGACCCTGATGCAGAGGTCAGACCCGGGACCAGGGTTCAATTCCCGACGAGGCAGGGTCTTGAGCCCAAATGTACACGGACTCGATAATTCTCACCTCGGTGCCTACTCGAATCATGGGTTCACACTCTGCAGCTCTGGGCAATAGCTTGCTTAATCTCCACTACGGCCCCCCGCGGCGGGATGCCTGGTCTTCACCTTGGGGATGCCCAGTAGGGGTAATCTCGCAGGGAAAACCAGGACAGGTTCCCAGAGCAAGCGCTAAGAGACCTGTCGGTGATTTGGCGCTATATAAATCGAAATTAACATAACATAACATGCATGTTCTGTTGACCTATGTGCTTCCATTTTGTGCTTCACAGTCACTTGCAGACAGCCTTGATTGAACGTGTACTAGGCCTCATTTTTCCCTTTCTTGCTTGCTTCAGCTAAATTGTACATCGTTATTATTTCTTCTCTTGTTCAAGGTTGGAACCTGACTCGCTAATGAATAGATGCTTTTTCCTTGCATTCCTTTCTGTGTATGTATCTCAGCTCCCCGTTAGGAGACAATGAGACCCGGCACAGTGGCCTTGGAGGTCTGATAGGGCGCCAATCTGGCAGGTGTTATCTCATCTCTACGTACCTCCCTTGTTCATGCCCGGCTCAGGCCAGTACTCTTCCATAAGAGGCGTGGCCGAGGTCTTCAGAAAGGTTTATCATGTATTTGCGTGTCTTGGGGAGGCAGTCCCCTCAGCGTCCATCTTAGGGTGCAGGTCTGACCAGGGCTCTCTCTGTAGAGAACGTCTAATAAAGTGTGTATTCTCTACTGTCTGACCGACTCTTCATTTGGGACGGCATAACAGGTGATTGTGGAAATAACCCTCAGGGCCCTTAGAGGGCCACGTCCTTCATAAGCTCAATTGTTCATGAAGTCAAAAAAGTCCAAAGGCATCTTACATTCAGTTGGCAAGGGTTATTACAAAACTACACCACTCCCCTAAGGAATTCAGTCCTTGCTGAATGGAGTTGCAACATTCCATCCATTTGCACTCCTTCCTTTGCAGAATAGGTGTAATATCGCCCTTGTTTGCGGAACAAATGCTATATCAATTACCTGCCATTTAATATCATCTGCCGTGTGGGTTTGCTCAACGAAATGCGTCACTAAAGGAGCATTTGGCACAACACACTTTATTCTGCTCCGATGTTGCGAGATCCTGGTTTTAATTTGTTGTGATATCTGGCCAATATTGGGCAATTCACATGGGCACCAGATGCAGAATACAGCATTCTCAGCCTGATTCATGAACCGAAATTGCGCTCGCAATAGCTGCGAAAAAGCTATTGCGAGCGCAATAGTCAAAATCGCTATTCATGAAGGAAATAGCGAATTCGCTAAGCCAGAATAACGAATACGCAAATATTTTCGCAGAATCCCGGCAGTTGCCCAATTGCGCATCGGAAATAGCGAGGAACCACAGAAATTGCGAAAAAAATTGCGAAACCGCATTATAATCGCAATCGCTATTCAAGAAAAATCGCTAATACCGAAAATCCCGTAAATCGCAATTAGGGAGGCGCATTTTAAGGACAACCCAAAGCAGGTGGTAACCATCAAAGCCCCTTAAATTTTTTTTTGAAAAACCGTTACCCAATCAGGAAGAGGTGCTGGCCTGACCAAACACACTTAAGGATATGCTGCAGCAGCATTAGAAGTCTCACAATGCCAGGACTCTACATGGTGGTCAGGCGGCGAAGGCTACAGCGAGCAGCACGGAGGAGACGCAGAATCCAGGAGAGGATATTCCGCCAGCGGATCACCCTGCTGGGCCAAACCAGAGAGCAAATATATGCAAAGTACCGCCTGAATGGGGCAATGATTATCAAGCTAATACAGGACCTTGACCCCCTGATGCAGCACCCAACAAGGCGGACCAATGCCGTGCCTACACATGTCCAGGTATTGTGTAGCCTGCACCTCCTGGCCTCCGGGAGCTTCCAGGGGATAGTTGCGGCTGCTGGGGGGATATCCCAGCCCACCATGTCCCGCTGCCTACGGAGTTTCCTTGACACAATGCTGACCCAGCTACACCAGCACATCAAATTTCCCACCAGCCAACAGGATTTGGATGTGACCAAGCAGCAATTCTACAATGTTGCGCAGTTCCCACATGTGATAGGATGCATTGACTGTACTCACATCCACATCTGCCCACCAGCTGCAACGGAGTACATGTACCGCAATCGCAAGTCCTACCACTCCCTCAACATCCAGATGGTCTGCAATGCTAAGACATACATCACGGACATTGTGGCACAGTACCCGGGGAGTACACATGACTCCTTCATATTCCGGCACAGCTGCCTCCACACACGACTGGCCAGGGGAGACTTTGGTGAAGGACACCTACTTGGTAAGTACACTTGCCCCACAATGTCACACTGTGATGTAGTATCTGCGCTGCACAGGCACTCACCCTCTGCTCCTCTCATGCAGGTGACAGTGGCTACACCCTCCGTGAATACGTCCTAACCCCATACCTCAACCCTGCGACACCACAGCAACAGTGTTACAATGTAGCACACATACGGACAAGGAATTGCATTGAGCGGACATTTGGGCTACTGAAAAGCAGATTCCGCATACTGCACAAGACTGGTGGGGCCATGTACTACAGTCCTGATGTGTGCTGCCGCATTGTGGCTGTGTGTGCAATACTACACAACATTGCTACCAAGCGCCGGATACCTGTAGAGATCTCTGGTAGTGAGTCGGAAGGGGACGACCGGCCACCTGCACATGTGCGTCATGCACGCGGGGAGAACCCAGCTGAAGGACACAGACGCCGCAACCACATCACAATGAACAGTTTCTAGTGCACCCACTCCCCTCACCCAACAAATCACAATTGCATGCCAATGGAAATAATGACAGGAGGCCGATGTATGATGCAGGAATAAATATTATTGTTAAATGCACAATAATAATGTTATGTCTCCATTCATCAAATGCTAGCAGTATTGCGCCATACTGCTCCTAACAAAACACTGGACATGCTTGTATCAGCAGCATGTCCCAGCCAATGTACATGAAACTCAATTACGCCTCCGTTGCGCAGCACCCAAACGCCTCTCGGGCTCTTCCTCTGGGACGGTACGTGTCCCTGCAGTGGGCCTGGTGCTGCGGCGTAACACGCCAACCAGTGAGGCAGACAGGCTGCTGACACTGGAGGTGCCCTCACTGGTGTCGTTCCCCCCCCCCATTGCCTGGCCCAGTAGGATGGAGTGCCAGCACGGCAGTGGTGACCTGCTCCAACACTCGTCCAACATCCTCAACGCATTGGATCAACTGCTGCTGCTGCGCCAGGGACCGTCGTGAGAGCTGGGAGGTGGCATTCCCGATTATATAGTTAGAGCGGGTGTAGGCTGACAGCCGCGTAAGAAGCTGCCGGTGGCGGCGGCGGGCGGAGTTGCGCTGCGATATGAGCGCAGCAGTGTTGGCCTCCATGGCTGTCGTCATGCGCTCAATCCTCTCGCCCACATTGGCCACATTGCGGCCAATGTTGTTTAGCTGCAGTTGAATAGCCCCTTGCCGTCGTGCCTGCAGTTGGTGTATGCGTAGCATCTGGCGCTCAATGCTCAGGCCTGGCACGCGCACAGCCATCCCCCTCCTGCCGCTGCGTGCTGTGTTCTGCTGGCGATCCCTGCCATGCCTGCTCTGCTGGCTGCCCACAGTGGGTGTGCGCACTGTCACCACAGTAGCTGCACCAGATGTAGATGGTCCAGCTGGTGGTGGAGTTGTGGTTGTCAAAGGTGCAGCGCCGGATGGTGCTGGCGCAGTTGGTCTTGTCCTGGCTGCGGGGATAGGTGCTGCGCCTGATGGTGCTGGCGCAGTAGGTCTTGTCCTGGCTGCGGGGATAGGTGCTGCGCCTGATGGTGCTGGCGCAGTTGGTCTTGTCCTGGCTGCGGGGATAGGTGCTGCGCCTGATGGTGCTGGCGCAGTTGGTGTTGCCCTGGCTGCGGGGATAGGTGCTGCGCCTGATGGTGCTGGCGCAGTTGGTGTTGCCCTGGCTGCGGGGAGAGGTGCTGCGCCTGATGGTGCAGGAAGTGTCGGTGTTGGCACCTCCTCGGCATCCTCTCGTGCATCGTCAATGAACAGCCTGTCGCTGTCGCTGCTGTTGTCAGCGCCACCTGTGGGGGGAATTGGACGTACATTAATTGCATGTATCTGTCACACGTGCAATTGCTACATGCATGCTGGATGACATTCCCTGCCTGGCTTTGGCATTGCGTACTTTGGGACATGTGAGGCTGCATTGGGGTTCTTGTACATTGTGGGCAGACTACATGTCCCACAATGCTTTTGGGCATGACCTAATGTGCATGGTTTGCATGACTTGGGATGAATATGGGAGGCTATAGGGCCATGGCCAATGTTAGGGGACAGGGTCGCAGTCGCATGCCACTTACCTTGGCTGTCTTGGCTGGGTCGGGATGAGTCCAGATTGACGACCCCTATGCACGCCTCTGGCTCCAGAGTGTCCTCCACGCGGTCCTCCATGGGGGTGTTGGGAGGGACTGTTGGATCTCCGCCCCCAGTAGCCTGGGTCTCGCCCAGCCTCTCTGCCACCCTCTCCTTGGCACGACCTCGGAGGTCGTACCACCGCTTTTTCAGCTCATCCAGTGACCTGTGTGTCACGCCCACAGCGTTCACTTTAGAGGCTATCCCAAGCCAGATTCGATGTCTCTCTACCTCCGGCACCCTCCTGGAGTCCTTCCCAAATAGTTTGGAGTGGTTATCAACCACTCCCTCAATGAGGAGCTCCAACTCCTGCTCGGAGAACTTGAGCTTCCTCTTGCGCCCGGTGTCACTGGGCCCTGGTGCTGGCTCCTCTGCCATTGCTGCAGTCACAAATGGGTTGGATTTGCAAGTTTGGAGGTGTCCTGGAAGGAGCTCTGTTCAGCTGCAGCCTCAAGATCAGCCTCACAGTTCTGAATGGGGGTGGGAACTGCCTGCTTCCTGGTTGTGATGTCATCACTGTGCTCGAAATGCGACTTCCCGTTTTTGCGATCTCGCTACTTGCGAGATCATATTTTTCGATCTCGCAATTAGCGATCTCGCTAATAGCGATATCGCTAAATCGACACGGATTTTGAGGGTAATTGCGATTTTTCTGCGATTTTACTAATTCGCTAACGCTTTTTGCGGCCGTGTGCGAATCGCTTTATTTTCTCGCTAACTATGATGAATGCCGATCTGCGCTTTTCAAATTGCGATTCGCTGTAAATGGCTATTTGAGAATCGCAGATTTCCTTTTTCATGAATCAGGCTGTTAGTCTTTAATAAACATGGCTATGTGGCTTCCTAGATGTTCCAGGACAGATCCACATCCAGATAGGATAGGTGTGCCAGGTGAAGTGATGACATTTTGAAGTACTTTTGGCAAAGTATACAGAACCAGGGTATGGCGGTTCTTGATATTAAGATATTCAAATTATTTTTTTAGAAATGTACCCCACTTCTTTGGCATTAGTGGTTACTTTTAGTTTTTTTATTTTTGATCATAGCTAAGGGATATGTGGTTAACCTTTTGCAGTGTTTGGTATCTGTAATCTGTTTATGTAGTTCTGTGTCATAATCAGTACGGTCTTGGATAACAATCCCTCCACCCTTGTCTGTTGGTTTCAGAAGTATTGATCTGTCATTTTTAAAGATTGATCTGTTTTTTTTAAAGATCGTAAGGCTTGTCTCTTGGCTAAGGTCAAGTCAAGTAAAATTTCATTGGATTTTTCCTGAAAATCATAAAAGCATACATACAAAAAGTATGTGGAATAAAAAAGCATTAAATCACCTCCACTACAAATTATGGATAAATATGTAAATATATGGGAAAGACACATGATGTACTATAACAGCTAAAATACATTTAAAAAAATCACAGCATAAAACAAGGTAAATGGGACAAAACCCAATTAAAAACACCTACTAGGGTTCACAGTCCATGCATGACCAAGGAGAAGAATCAAATCAAACAAAAACAAATGATGGAAAATTCGAGCATTTGGTGAAAGAAGAAGGCGGGCCTCACTTGATTAAAGCTCATGGGTAAAAGGGGTGGACGAATACATTTGTGGCGAAGATGGTTAAATCTTAGGCATGACATGACGATGTGAGAGAGAAGTATCGTCACAAGGGCATGCCGGAAGGTCTGAGACTTTGCACCAAGACACTTTAGGCAACAAAAGTTGATTACACAGGTTACATCTGAGGTAGGTTAACAGTCTACGGTAAAAATTAGACATCTCAACCGACAAATTGGGCTTCGGTCCAGAAACAGTTTTTACCATAATAAAATGGCACACGGCCTCTCGTTCCGCAGACGCCTTATTATTAATTGCCTGTTTCAACCTTGAGATGTCCCTCCTAACTATGCGTTCCAGTTTGGTAAACAGCTCGGGATGGCCCAAAGATGTGAAGATGCACCTGATGTATGCGAGTCAGAAAATGCTCAACATACTGCCCAAGGCCAGACAATCTCGTAGGATAAGCCTATTGAGACACATATCCTCCTTTAACCAGTTCTCGGCTAAGGGGATATTGTATGGAGTAAAGCTCTTGGATGACTTCAAACTCTCAAAGCCAAAGAGAATTCGTTTTTCAAAAGTAAGTAATTCTGGTAGAATCAATGAATTAGCCAGATAAAATGTGGAAGGAGGCCTCAGACCAGTGACTGAATCATTGGCTTTGTCCAAGAAAAACATTTTTTATCTGATTTTTCTGAAAAATTGAAATAATTTAGTCTTTAGGATAAAGAAGTGATAATTTAGGGTCAATCCAGTGGCAATTTTATTTATCTCAAATTACAAATTTTATTTGTGTGAGTGCAGAATGTAGTTACGCACACCATTTTGTTTATAGAGGTCTTGTTTTTTGGTATTGAGAATAAAATGTGTGATTTGATCTCAAGAAATGTGCACTTGATTGAGAGCATAGACTTGTTTCCAATACAAACCCCTACGTTTGCCATCAAATGTGGCCAACAACATAAAAGACCATTTGGTTCACTCCTCCACGAAATGTCCCAATACACCCAAATCAAGGACTCTGGAAACAATATGGTGCCTCCCCCAACTAAAGGGTTACTTTCTCTGTGGTAACTGCATTGCATGCACTTTATCTTTTAACACTAAAATCTTCGAACACGGAATTGTAAAAAATGAATTGTATTTTGCCTCTAACTGCAATTCAGGTAATGTTGTATACTGCATCTGCTGCCCATGTGGATTGCCCAATATTGGCCAGACATCACAACCAATTAAAACCAGGTTCTGTCAACATCGGAGCAGAATAAAGAGTGCTGTGCCAACTGCTCCTCTAGTGACGCATTTCATCGAGAAAACCCACACAGCAGATGATATCAAATGGCAGGTAATATGGAATTTGTTCTGCAAAGAGGAGGCAATATTACACGTATTCTACAAAGGATGGAGTACAAATGGATGGAATGTCGCAACTGTATTGAGCAAGAACTGAATTTCTCAGAGGAGTGGCACAGTTTTGTAATAACGCTTGCCAATTGAATCTAAGTTGCCTTTGAACATTTTTTACTTCATGAACAACTGAGCTTACACAAAATATGATCCAGCTATTTTGATACACTATATTTACTTATATGCAGTAGTATACCTTTTCATTGTTAAATAATGTATCTAACTGTGTATATTTGTGTATATTTTAAAATGCCTCTGTATATGGATCCATTCTTTCTCCTTGCATTTCCCTGTTTCTTTTTTGCCTTTGAATTCCTCTTTTCCTGCACATGCGTTCTGGTAGAGCGCCAGGTCCCAGAGACGCACATCCATGATCGTCTCTTCCCAGCACTGCCTTGCACACTCAGTGCACCCAGCTAGTGGAGAACGTGCCTGACATAAACAGCATCTGCTATGTGAGACTGACTGCGTGGTTCTCACAATAAGACGATTTGTCGCTACTTAAGACAACCGTGGCGTAGGGTGGACTTTGGCAGCCCTCGCCTTTATTTATCGCGAAGGCGTCTCACCCTTAGACGCAGCACCTGATTAGACAGCGGCCCCTCCATTAGGGTGATACGGCTGCCACCAAAGTGATATGCCACTTTCAGATCCTTGTACTGACCTATTGACAGTGGCAACTCCTTGACATGGATTCGCTTGTTTGTATCTCACTCAAACATTCTTCTCTCCATAACGTTGCCTACCCGGCACGCCACTACTCAGATTGGTCCCCATCTATCCCTCATCCCCTACTGGGGTAAGTGTCCATGTCAAATCTCATGACTAAACTAGCACTTTTTGATCGCTAATAAAAGAATGCCTGCATTTTCTTCTCTTTCAAAGCGGCCAGGGATGTGAGTATAAGCCCTGCCCCTTTTCATCACTTTACTGGTGTGCACTCCACCAAATCTCGATTATGATAACTGTGATTCATCAGCTATGTCACAACCTTCAATGCTTCAATAGGTACATACTCCAATTTCTCCTTTCTCACGGATTAAGTTATTCTTCTATGTTTCATTTCAGGTGTCCATCATTTTTAGGTCCTGATGAGACCCCTTCTCGGCCTCTCTAAAAGAAGTCAGAGCTCTTATAAGAAATTGTTTATTAAAAAATGGTTGGTTTATGTATTAAAAAACCTTGTTGTATATCATAATTGGTCACTAATGTTTTCTGGGTTCTATTTTTCACTTGGGACACAGAGCACAGTTTATATGGTTTTTCAAATACAGAAGCTATTTTTGTGCAAACAGTATTAGATTTCCTAAGTATGTTTCTCCTTTGACATCCTATTTCCAGTGTTAAATGCTGTTATGCTTGATCATTATTAACTATTCATACATTGTCCGCACAGCCCATTGTTTCCCTATATATATATATATATACATATATATATATATATCCATCCCAAAGTTGCCCTGCAGCAAGGAAGCCCACGCAAAGAAGTGCTTTCAAAGGCTTTAATTTGACAACCAGCTCAATTCCTTCACAAAACTAAAGTTCCAAAATCCTGACGCGTTTCAAAGCCGGAAGGCTTCTTCTTCAGAGGATGTCTTTGTTCGAACTGACTCATTTCGAAAGGCGCCCTTTAGCTGCATGCAAATAAGGCCACGTGACTTGCACAGGTGGAGGTTTGATAAAGCATGCTGGGGCCCGTAGTCTGTTAAATGCGAAGAAATCAAAGAAATCAAACCTCAGTGGGTGCAGTTCCAAACAAAGTCTTTTTCTTTAATTATAAAATCCAAGTGGACTGGGAAGGAAAGCGCCGGTGTTCATTACATTTATCTTCACTTGCGCCTTACGAAGCTCCACACTTGTAGTGCCTCCAGCCCCATGCTGATATCCATGGTGGGGCTTCCTCCTCGGCCAGGCTGCCGAGTTAAATTCATCCCAAAGTTGCCCTGCAGCAAGGAAGCCCACGCAAATAAGTGCTTTCAAAGGCTTTAATTTGACAACCAGCTCAATTCCTTCACAAAAATAAAGTTCCAAAATCCTGACGCGTTTCAAAGCCGGAAGGCTTCTTCTTCAGAGGATGTCTTTGTTCGAACTGACTCATTTCGCAAGGCGCCCTTTAGCTGCATGCAAATAAGGCCACGTGACTTGCACAGGTGGAGGTTTGATAAAGCATGCTGGGGCCCGTAGTCTGTTAAATGCGAAGAAATCAAAGAAATCAAACCTCAGTGGGTGCAGTTCCAAACAAAGTCTTTTTCTTTAATTATAAAATCCAAGTGGACTGGGAAGGAAAGCGCCGGTGTTCATTACATTTATCTTCACTTGCGCCTTACGAAGCTCCACACTTGTAGTGCCTCCAGCCCCATGCTGATATCCATGGTGGGGCTTCCTCCTCGGCCAGGCTGCCGAGTTAAATTCATCCCAAAGTTGCCCTGCAGCAAGGAAGCCCACGCAAATAAGTGCTTTCAAAGGCTTTAATTTGACAACCAGCTCAATTCCTTCACAAAAATAAAGTTCCAAAATCCTGACGCGTTTCAAAGCCGGAAGGCTTCTTCTTCAGAGGATGTCTTTGTTCGAACTGACTCATTTCGCAAGGCGCCCTTTAGCTGCATGCAAATAAGGCCACGTGACTTGCACAGGTGGAGGTTTGATAAAGCATGCTGGGGCCCGTAGTCTGTTAAATGCGAAGAAATCAAAGAAATCAAACCTCAGTGGGTGCAGTTCCAAACAAAGTCTTTTTCTTTAATTATAAAATCCAAGTGGACTGGGAAGGAAAGCGCCGGTGTTCATTACATTTATCTTCACTTGCGCCTTATGAAGCTCCACACTTGTAGTGCCTCCAGCCCCATGCTGATATCCATGGTGGGGCTTCCTCCTCGGCCAGGCTGCCGAGTTAAATTCATCCCAAAGTTGCCCTGCAGCAAGGAAGCCCACGCAAAGAAGTGCTTTCAAAGGCTTTAATTTGACTACCAGCTCAATTCCTTCACAAAAATAAAGTTCCAAAATCCTGACGCGTTTCAAAGCCGGAAGGCTTCTTCTTCAGAGGATGTCTTTGTTCGAACTGACTCATTTCGCAAGGCGCCCTTTAGCTGCATGCAAATAAGGCCACGTGACTTGCACAGGTGGAGGTTTGATAAAGCATGCTGGGGCCCGTAGTCTGTTAAATGCGAAGAAATCAAAGAAATCAAACCTCAGTGGGTGCAGTTCCAAACAAAGTCTTTTTCTTTAATTATAAAATCCAAGTGGACTGGAAAGGAAAGCGCCGGTGTTCATTACATTTATCTTCACTTGCGCCTTACGAAGCTCCACACTTGTAGTGCCTCCAGCCCCATGCTGATATCCATGGTGGGGCTTCCTCCTCGGCCAGGCTGCCGAGTTAAATTCATCCCAAAGTTGCCCAGCAGCAAGGAAGCCCACGCAAAGAAGTGCTTTCAAAGGCTTTAATTTGACAACCAGCTCAATTCCTTCACAGAAATAAAGTTCCAAAATCCTGACGCGTTTCAAAGCCGGAAGGCTTCTTCTTCAGAGAATTTCTTTGTTCGAACTGACTCATTTCGCAAGGCGCCCTTAAGCTGCATGCAAATAAGGCCACATGACTTGCACAGGTGGAGGTTTGATAAAGCATGCTGGGGCGCGTAGTCTGTTAAATGCAAAGAAATCAAAGAAATCAAACCTCAGTGGGTGCAGTTCCAAACAAAGTCTTTTTCTTTAATTATAAAATCCAAGTGGACTGGGAAGGAAAGCGCCGGTGTTCATTACATTTATCTTCACTTGCGCCTTACGAAGCTCCACACTTGTAGTGCCTCCAGCCCCATGCTGATATCCATGGTGGGGCTTCCTCCTCGGCCAGGCTGCCGAGTTAAATTCATCCCAAAGTTGCCCTGCAGCAAGGAAGCCCACGCAAAGAAGTGCTTTCAAAGGCTTTAATTTGACAACCAGCTCAATTCCTTCACAAAAATAAAGTTCCAAAATCCTGACGCGTTTCAAAGTCGGAAGGCTTCTTCTTCAGAGGATGTCTTTGTTCGAACTGACTCATTTCGCAAGGCGCCCTTTAGCTGCATGCAAATAAGGCCACGTGACTTGCACAGGTGGAGGTTTGATAAAGCATGCTGGGGCCCGTAGTCTGTTAAATGCGAAGAAATCAAAGAAATCAAACCTCAGTGGGTGCAGTTCCAAACAAAGTCTTTTTCTTTAATTATAAAATCCAAGTGGACTGGGAAGGAAAGCGCCGGTGTTCATTACATTTATCTTCACTTGCGCCTTACGAAGCTCCACACTTGTAGTGCCTCCAGCCCCATGCTGATATCCATGGTGGGGCTTCCTCCTCGGCCAGGCTGCCGAGTTAAATTCATCCCAAGTTGCCCTTGCGTGGGCTTCCTTGCTGCAGGGCAACTTTGGGATGAATTTAACTCGGCAGCCTGGCCGAGGAGGAAGCCCCACCATGGATATCAGCATGGGGCTGGAGGCACTACAAGTGTGGAGCTTCGTAAGGCGCAAGTGAAGATAAATGTAATGAACACCGGCGCTTTCCTTCCCAGTCCACTTGGATTTTATAATTAAAGAAAAAGACTTTGTTTGGAACTGCACCCACTGAGGTTTGATTTCTTTGATTTCTTCGCATTTAACAGACTACGGGCCCCAGCATGCTTTATCAAACCTCCACCTGTGCAAGTCACGTGGCCTTATTTGCATGCAGCTAAAGGGCGCCTTGCGAAATGAGTCAGTTCGAACAAAGACATCCTCTGAAGAAGAAGCCTTCCGGCTTTGAAACGCGTCAGGATTTTGGAACTTTATTTTTGTGAAGGAAATGAGCTGGTTGTCAAATTAAAGCCTTTGAAAGCACTTCTTTGCGTGGGCTTCCTTGCTGCAGGGCAACTTTGGGATGAATTTAACTCGGCAGCCTGGCCGAGGAGGAAGCCGCACCATGGATATCAGCATGGGGCTGGAGGCACTACAAGTGTGGAGCTTCGTAAGGCGCAAGTGAAGATAAATGTAATGAACACCGGCGCTTTCCTTCCCAGTCCACTTGGATTTTATAATTAAAGAAAAA